>NC_133972.1:22590876-23840876 GCF_047716275.1 Strix uralensis | reverse complement strand
TCTGGGTCACTCATGAATTTACTATTTTCTGTCACACCTCTTCCATCTTTCCTTTTCCAAGACAGAGTCCTACCCTATTTAATCTTTCCTCATATAGAAACTGCTCAATACCTTAAATCTTTCTTCCTGCTTTTTCTATGTGTTTTCTAGCCCTACTATGTTCTTTTTGAATAGGAGAAAGTGCATCCAGAATTTCCACTGCTGCTTTAATGCCTTGGGGCCAAGTATACTCTTATTTTGAAAACTGATCACTCTAAAAAGTTCCAGATCCTGAATAATAATTAAAATGTAACTGTTATACTATAATATAAATAAGCCTAGCAAATATGTATATGAAGATGCTTGCAAAATTTAGCCATCAAGGTATTTGGACTTCCTTCCTTCAGCTCCTCCTCCTGGGATACCCTGCAAGCAGAGGGATAATGGGGAGAGGAAGAGACTGCAGGTGGGTGGGTAACTGATTCCATCAAAATAGAAGCCAAACTGAGATTTTATTGTGTAAGTCCAGACAGAAGGAATAACAATTTAAAAAGTTCTGGAGTATATGTGAAGGTGAGGAGAATAGTCTTTTACACAACTGTTTGTCTGGTATACTACATGAAAGAAGTACTTTGTATCTTCACTTGAAATGCCACAGGACATAAAACTATACTGCCTTAATCTGACCTTGGAACCAAAAAAAATCCTAAAGGAAGGAATAGCAAAATGCACCGAAAAATTAGATTTATTTCTCAGACCACATCTTGCTTTCTCCCAGTAACTATGTCTCTAAAATACTGCCAGATGATGTAAGACACATACTGCAGTAACTCTTTGGAAATGCCCCCTGTTGCCTGTATGTAAAACATGTTAACATGTTTTTCCCAATGGTGAATATGCTGAATAAGTTTTTATGGTCAAATTTACACAGGTTTTCATTTATCTTGATTTCTACTCCCTCTCTGCTCTTGTCTCATTACTCTGGATAAATGGTAGTTGACTTAACTGACTTTCAAGGATGGATTTTTTCTTTTTTCCAATAGCATGACACCACAATTGGGGCCCTCCAGATTGCTCTCAATATTTTCAATGGAAAACTGCCACCATATGCTGCTTGCCAGTTTTTTGAACTCTACCAAGAAAGCAGTGGGCAAGTATTTTCTTATCTATGAAAGAACAAAGAGAGTTTGGACTTTGGTTCCCCCTTCACCAAAATTATTTTCCACTCAAATATTGTGAGGAGATACAAACTCATTTTAAACTGATACTTCACTGAGCAGTCCCCAGGCACAAATTTATATTAAAACCAGGAAAAAATTACATTTGCTGCATGCGTGTATCTGTGTGCTTTGAAAGATAGAAAGAAAACAGGCCCTACCAACTGGAAGTAAATAGTAAAATAAATTTTCCTGATTTTTCAAATGATAGCAACATTTCCAAGACATCTCATAAATCCCAAGGTAAACCAGCTGGCTTAGAAGAGCCTGGTGCTGTTGCCATTCAAGGAGTCTTCAGAAGGACCTTCTGAGCTGACTGGTGATCTGTGCAGTAATGTAACCAACTTTGGCAAAGGAGGCTTTGCAGATATCTTTCACAAAGCCTCCATTCTTGAAGAACAGGTTCTAGAGTAGGATGTTAAAGCTGTTTTCCAACACTGTCTCTAAATAGGAAAACTTCTATTTAAGAACCTTTTAAAAAAAATCTTTTCAATATTGTTAATCAGGCGATATAGCATTGAAATGCATTATCGGAACGACTCTTCAAAGGATCCTTACCTACTCACTCTGCCAGGATGCACCTCTGCTTGTCCCCTTGAGAAGTTTGCTGAATTAGTTTCTCCTACAATTACAGAAAACTGGTCAAAAGAATGTGGGAGGAAAGACAAAACGAAAGGTAGTGTAACAGCTCTGTATTTTCTACATCAGACATGGAGAAATTTTATCAATGGCTCCAAACTTCGTATCTTTCACATAATTGATAGATCTCCTTTTAACAAGTGTGGACCAGCTTTACTACGGACAGGGAAAGCTGACAGAAATTAAATTTCTCTGAAAACGTGAAGAGTAGACATGCCCACCAAGGTGAAGGCAGTGCTATTATTAGCATACTCACATAAAGATCTACCTAAAGACCATGACCAAAACTACAGCTCCACTTGTTGAAAATGTCCAACAGAAGTATGGGTGTAGGTGCTATGCAAGGAGTCGTGTGTATGCTGCACACATCAGACCTTCTGTAGACGCAAAGCAAAACCAGCTTCCACATGCACAGTAAGATTGATGCATCTGTACTTCTGGCACACGTGCTATGTATTGAGGATACCTTAACCTCCACTGTACAGACAGAGTGCAGATGATCCATGCAGATATAGCAGCTATTTGCCTCAGACTACCAACAACTGACAGCTGATAACCTCTTCCTGCCTAAATATTATTTCCAAGAGGGAAATGAAGGGGAAGACAATACATGCTACTTTCCAATAGTCCTGGTATTTCCCCCTTCCTGCATATATTCGATGTTCTGCTGATCCCTGATGTAATTCCTCATTTTAATTAACCACACATGGTCCCTCTTGCCCTGTGAAAACCTAGGAGTAAGATTTACCCATGCACAGAAAGCTATCTATGCATTTCCAGGATTGAAGTATATGTTGTTGTACTTACATTGCATGTGTCGGTAAACACTGGCCATGTCATCTTGTCAGAACTGTGAACAAAATGTAACTATATTTCCACTGTGCATATTTGTAATTAGACTGTTATCTCTGTATGTAAAATGATATACATGTGTGTCTTTCATTAACTCCATTTTCCTTTATTGTTTTTCCTTCACAGATATTTTTATCGGATTTGACATTGCTGTGGGCTTGTTATTCATTTTTGACCTTGTACTACTCTACCTCCTTTATCATTATGGACGCTGCAGGCGCAGAAACAATTACCAAGACATTTAAAGGGGAGGTAAAGAAATTGAAGGGAGAGAAGCTAGACATCAAGCAATCCTTTAAGTTGCTTATATCCATCAGTTTGCTCTGGCCAAATTAATCTCCAAAGCATATTCATTAAATTTGAAGAGCTGAGGTATCTGTGGCCTAGCTCCTAAAAGACTAAACATCTGCAGTGGGAAATACTGTTGAAATAGGTTATTGTTAAGAATTTACTTTTGCAGGAAGATGGAATTACTCCAATTTATATATTTAAGTTTTTTTACTACTATTAACCACTCTTAAATCAACCAGTGGGGTGATGGGATGGAAAGGATGCTATTGCCTATGCTTTTTTTTCTATTGCCTATTACCATTTAGCCCTCTGCTGCTCAATGAGTCTTTCTTGAAAATCGCATTCTGTAATATTTTCCTTACTTCTTATAAATGGCTATTTTGTTGATGCACAGAAAAATGTTTTCAGTGAACAGAAGCTGCAATTACTATGTGAAAAAGATTCATACCCGCACTTGGGCATATGTTTCTGCATTTACTCATGCAAATCTATGCATGAGTTTTGACCTTGGCCTTCAGCTAATAAAAGTCTGCAGCCTGCTTTTCAAAGGAGTTACACTACTATAGCTCTCACTGAAATTAGTAAAACTCAGGGAAGCTCTATCACATATCCAGGCTTCAAGCCAGAAGCTTAGTGCAACACGATCTTGGTCAGTGCCCCCAACTTCAGTAATATAGATGAGTAAATACCTTAAAATCTATTTTCTGTTGCTATGCTGCTTTCATATTTTTCTGAACTCCCAGTCATGAACGATCCTTTCCTCTGCATCTTTTCTATAATGCATCTGTTCCCTTTCCTGCTTTTCGTCTCTTCTATAATCTTAGTTCTTTGAGCCACTCTTACAATGATTCCTCAGGCTATCACTCTGTGATATCACTCTGTGATCACCTTTCTTTTTAATTTACAATAACTCCCTTAACTCCTTGCCCTGTTAAAAATTTGTTATGTTAGTAAAACAAGCACTGACAGTAAGAAAATTATCTTGATTTTTGTATGTTGATCTCTTCTGTGCAATATATTTTGTTTAGATTGTAAGCTCCTAAGGGCAAGGAATGTTTCCATAATTGCTCTCTAGTATCATAAACTAGTGTCACAGGCACTAACATTACTGTATAAAATACTTCTTATCATCGTATGTTTCAAGGGCTGAATCAAGATTTTTTATCCTGTAGTCCTGCAGAGGATACTGTGAATTACATTAACATGGAGAAGCCTTCTTAAAAATCGAGACAACTAGACAGACAGGTGCCAACAGCATGTTCAGCCCAACAGATATGTTGAACAATCATGTGCTCAAGCTAATGAGTCCTGTTGAAGTGCAGAAGTCTAGAGAAAGCTGAGAGATGGAGCTGCTTAGCTCAGGTGTAGCATCACATCAGTGTTTAATACACTGCTTCTGAACTGACTTTGACTCACATCTGTGGGTTGCAACTTGGAGCCCAGGAGCTTGAGTCAGCTACCACTGATCTAGAGATCAGTTCTCAATATTACAGCTATGGACACATTTAAAATGTGGTGTAGTTAGATGTATTGATATTAAATAGCATAAATCAAACAGCATAGCAAAGGGTTGTACACTTGCACTTTCCAAACATCGTTGCATTTTCTTGTAGTAACTTCAGCTATTGAGGTGTCCACCTTTTGAAGCAGTATTTTCCACTCAGTAAAAAATCCCTGACATTTCCATTTTATCTGTTTTAGGAAATAGGATATTCAAGGGATGGATTTTATTTTTACATGGTAAGGATATTTTATTGTATAAAAATTTGGGACAAAGCTGTCAAAAAGGCTATCCTTAAACCAGATGTTTTGGATGTACAAGCTTCAGATTGTAACTAGTAGTTCTGATCCTCGGTGCAAAAACTTATAGGAATGTTTATGTTGCAGTCAAAAGTGTTACAGCAGCTCTAGGAAACAAGCCTGAGCTGGCTTGGTTACTATTAGCAGTGTGCTCACAGTGGGGACAAGCTCAAGACAAAGTGCAAAGCTGATCCTGGCTCCTGAATAGATATAGATATAGATATATATACACACTCAGTGATTACCTGATGCTGAGCTCTGTATTACCATGGACACAGTGCTGCTGGTACTCACTTAAGGATAGATTGGGTATGTCTTTTATTAGAGGCAGTCAGATGCTTGGCAAGTGAAGATGTATTGTTGACTGATAATGTGCAGTAAGAACTGCTTTTGAGAGATTAGAAAGTCAGTCGGTTGCACTCTACAAGAAGTAGAATGGGCATGTTTTTTCCAAGATTGCTTCTTACAAAAAGAAGTACAGCCAGACAGAAAGGAAAATGTGAAGTGTCTGAGACATCTTTTGTGGTTTATGGTACTCAAGCCTAAGCTGTTACAGAGAATTTCAGGAGATGAGGCAATTCTAGCTGCGGCAGGGGCTGTCATGGAGTAATTTTATTGTAGGGACAACCTTTTGTTAACAGATAGTCATACTTGAAAATGTCCACGTGCTTTTAGAAAGGTTCCAGTGAATACAAGTTACACAGAATGTAATGGATAGGTTTAGATGATGTAACTTCAGAACTAATGAAGGTACAATAAAGATGTAACACATTAGTAACGTAAACCCTGAATCTCACTTATAGTAAAGACGCTTTGTCTTGCTGTGATTAAATCAAGTATAATTCCTCCAGTGGAGTAAATGGTTTTAAGTGTCAAACTTGTGGCTTTTTAAATTTTTCAGCTATATTTACAATTTGCTTACTATAAGCTGCAGACTGTTTGTGATTAGAAAATATCTTGCCTCTGAGTAACTTGTAGCACTGCAAAAAAGTACATTAAAGAAAAAATTGAACATTTGCAATTGTATTTGAGTGAAAAATAATGGAGCTTTCAGTATGCCTAGTGTTTCCAAACAAAAGTGAATGTTCGGGTTTGCTCCTTCCATAAGAACAGATTTTTAAAGCACTGATGTTTTGACATAAATAACACTAACATTGATGACATCAAGCTCTTCATTTGCCCTCTAGCAGTGACATCATCTGCCTCTGTGATAATTATGGTAGTGACTAGCAGCTCTGCAGCAGGGTTTTCTGGTACATGTGGTAGACAGCAGTGCATACACAGCACTTTCCAGCTCAGTCAGCAACAACCTCCTCTTACTGGACTGATTTAATTCTGGAACCTGTTCATTCACAGTCCTGAATATTGCACACACTGGGTCAGCACAGCGTAGCTATCTGACTTCCAGAGTAACACCAGCTCAGTCTGGAGCACTCATGTTCATTTGCACCTGTAATGTAAGGACATTTGATCCAAATGATATTATTTCTTAATTTCTTAAATACATTGTCTTAGCTGTGGTAAGATACAGAAAACAGAATAACAAATACACTGTATGAAAAAAAAAAAAAAAATCTGTTCAGTCCAAAAAATCTTGAGTTTGGATTAAACCCCAAAAGACAAAGGTTATGTTTCTAAATTTTTCTCCACAAACAAAAAATGCTAAAAATTCTACTCTACAAAGAAGAATAAAGATTTACTGTGATGGAATTTGAGAGTGATGATGAGGGTAGAGGCTTGCTTATTCTTAGGCATGTAACCCTGGCCCTTATAAATCCACACTGAGGTGATGTCAGCAATATTGCATAGGACTGTATTCTTGGCATGAAATAGCTGAAACTACTGTATTCTTGGCATGAAATAGCTGAAACTACTGTATTCTTTAAAGCATTTCTTATAAAGAAAGATGGGGATGAAAGGTGGACATCTACCTACAAAGGGCTACCTCTATTGATTTAGACAACAATGCTTCTTCATTAGAAGTTGCTGAGTATTAACACTAAAATAAATAAACATGAGTTGCTACTGAAATAATAGCCAATCATTTGAACTATTACATTAGTCTGTTCTATGACTAGGCAACTTCATTTCCAAAGGGATTTTAGCACTGGTAAGGCCTGAAAGACCACATCTAGGAGATCAGATACAGTTAGAAAGACAGTTAAAAAGACGTGACCAAAGTCCAGTCATGCTAATTTCTGTAATATCTCTTAAAGTACTACTTCCTCTCCTGAGACTGATAGTACATTGTCAAATTCATCTACCCTGCAGACTGAGATCCCAGTGTTCTTTTAAAAAACCTGTAGAGAGAAGAAAGATACCATTTATCAATTCAAAATAGATAGTGGCAAAAGAAAATTGTCCTGGATCCATCTCTGTTTCTCTATATTTAACCAGAGTCATGTCCATGTCAAGAAAAGGTAATTTCTCTATGTTCTGCTTAAGGCAGCTAAAGCTCTTGCCCTCTTCCTATAGGGAGACCTTGACTTCGAAGGACATAGCAATTGCGTTAGCTCATCTACTCTATAAACTATGGAAAGAAAGGTTGTAAGATGCAGGATGATCATAAAGCCTTTTCTTTAGGAAGATGAGAATTAAAAGGATATATGAACTCAAAAATCTGTAACTTAAGGTCCCAATAGGTAAGTACATGCCCTCCATTCTCTAAAATACTAGTCTTGACAGCATTTGGATCAAGAATTACAGGAAGACAAGCAAAATTCTGTAATACCCACAACTATTGAGCTGACTGAGGACATTTACAGTACTCCTTGGAAGTGGAGCTCCTTCATTCTTTGCACTCCAAGGCATTCTCAGAGCTTCTCCTGGCTGCTCTTCAGGAAGCACCAAGAGCTGAAGCAGATCTGAAGCCTACTTCTTGTTCAGAAGTTTTGAACCACATGCATTTAAGATTAAAATGGATGTGATTAGTAAATTACTGTTTGTTGTACGACAGTTTCTTCACTTGTGAAATTAATACAGAAGTACTTTTACAGTACAGACCACCTCCTCCATGGCAGAAGAGTTAAATAAACAATTCAAACACACCATGTTACAATTTCAAAAAGATGAGAGCATTTGCTACTGATATAAGCAGCCTTTCATGAGACTCTTGTGTACCCTCTGTAATATCCTGGTAGAAGAGAGCTTTACCAATCCATTTATGCACAAGAAATAAAGATTCCTCTTTTCTTGGTAAAGGAAGATGTGGATCAAAAAACGCCTTAGTCTGTAAGTTAAGACCGTTCAAATAAGCACATGAAAATCTCCTTCTGACAAATGAAGGCCTAATTTTTACTTTTCACTTCACTGTTTAGAAAGATGGAGTTGGCAAAGCTGTACTATGTGGTGGGTAGCCTATCTCCAGCACAGGTATTGAATTGTCTTCTCTTGTATGGCTATGTGCCCTCACCTCTGAACTACTGGTAAGATGGAGGTGAAGGACAACAAAAATATTAAACTGTAGTGAGCAATACAAGCTGCTGGTGCTTACTCTTACACATTTTAACCACCAAAACTTCTTGGTCATAAATGTGAATCAAATGGGTCTTTAATCCCCTCAATTCTTCATTCTTCATTCTAACTACCACACTTACCATACTTTAGTGTACGTACAAAGCATAGTCTCTACTGATTTCTCCATTTCTGACCACACATTCAGTAATATCAATATTGTAAAAAAGGCAGTAGCTGAGTTGCAGTGGTCTTTGTTGTTCTGGTTGTCTGTTTGATGTTTCACTGTGATTTGAACACCAATTCTCTGTAAAGTAGATCATTCTCCACCATGAAGTGCTGTTGTCATTAATGGCTGTCTCACTTGAGCCATAAGAAGAATCCTATTTTCTGCAGAATTGCAGGCAAGAGTACAATTACTTAATAATTATTTACCTGATGCTTCAGACAAGTATCTCTGAACAAAATGCTAGGAGATTTTCATAACCATAGCTTGCATTATCAAAAGCAGACTAAGGACTCTAAACAAACTTTCTTCTTTATTTCAGTGAATTTATTTCACTTTGGAGAGTGCAAATGCTCTCTGACTATTCTTGAGTGTGTCATTTTATAATGACTTACCTTTCCGTTTTAGGATGTAGTTTCAGAATGTGGTCCTAAGTATGTTTGTTATCAGAGAAAACACAAAGACTTATATGAGGGTCTTGATGATGATAGGTCTTGACTGTTCAAGAAAGAGACCAAATATCCTGAAATAACAATGATAAACTCTAAAAGAACTGCATTGCTGAGACAGAAAGATGTTATAGACTTACCTGTTCAAACCAAATCCTAAGACAACTGGAAATACTATAGGAATGGTCATAGAACAGTACGATTTTGGGAAGTTTCTAATAATAAAATCTAACACTTCTGAAAATGAGCTTTTCCATTAGGAAATTATTGGGATGGTCCTGAAGCCATTCTTTCTCTTCTTCTTGGAGGTGTTTTTGTTTTCCATCATGTGCTTACATGTGCATTGGGCCCCAGTAAATGTTACTGTGACAGGACCACTCAAGATTTCCCCTAAGTCTGAATAAGTATGTATGAGAGAGGAAGGAGTGAAACTGTGCACAGCTGGACAGCCCATTCTCAAAACAATCTTTTATTTATACGCTAAGCAATTGATGCAAAACTGATAGCAAGCTAACACTGCAAATGGAAAGGAACTCAGAGAATCTATGTTTCATGATGTATAATTTGTAAAGTTATTCCATCATGTTTTAAGGAAGATACAAGCAGAAGAAAGCATCTTGAAGACTAAAGACATAATCTTAGTCTAACCAAAGCATGCATTAGAAATGTTAAACAGCCTGAGAGGGAAAGCAAAAAGGAAAGAACTAAGTTTCTGCATACTCCTGCGATGTTTCTGTAACCATTTACAGAGCCTAAAAGATCAGTCTCAGAAGTCAACTTAAATATAGAAGCAGCTGAGGAGGTATAATTTTAAAAATAGTACCCTTAATAAAAATATAATTTCCATAATGTTTGATTATTTTTGTAGTTTTATAATGCTTTTCCCATTACAGAAAGTCTATGTTTATAGATTCTTTTGCTTTTAAATCTTGTCTGGTGATAAAACTAGTTCTAGATAATCTGGTAAATGCTAAGCATATCATTCCATAAATCAGATCCAATCTCTCCATGTAGTGGATGGGCAGCTCCCTCAAGTGTTTATCAGCTGTTGGGCTGTGTGGTTTTCAGCAGTCTTTGGGCAGTCCCGTACTTCGTCACCATACCCTAGTCCTAGGTGGGTAATGAAATGTTTCAGTATATACTAGATAGAGCCTTTGGCAGTCAGCAAAATAATGGCATGAAAAACAAATGCCATGGGAGAGACTGTGGAAGCACCACAAGCTTCCCTTGCAATGAAACATATGAGGCAAAAGCTAAGCAACAAGGTATTTCACTAAGTGCATTAATTATTAGCCGCAGAGCATTGTGGAAACTCCTCAAGGTGAATTTAAGCTTGAAAAAAATCTGCTAAATAGAGAAAAGGAGATTTGTTCCAGGTTAGCAACATTTAGGGAAGGGCAAGCAAGAAGAAAAGCTTTGTCAAAAGACTGGATCCCAGCTTTTTCGGTACTGTACAGAAGCTGTTTTAATGGGATGGCCTGCTGTTTGGAGAATACTTTAGACATATCATTTATGTCACATTTATGTAGAGAGCAATGGAGGCCTTGGTTTATCTGTAGACATCTTCAGTCGTAATAATCCATGTGTGAAACTCTGTTTTGGTTTAAAAAATCCTTGAGGTATCCGGGGTAAGAGGGATTTCCAAGTAATGAGTAAACTACAGGCATATTGTTCTGTAGGGGTGGCAAAGTCATGAGAGCACTAACTTGCCGTCAACAGTGGCAAGTCGTCCAAAGCAAGATCACGGTCACCCAGCTGCTGCAGGGCAGGGTAAGCTGCCACAGTTACTTCAGGAACTGATAATGCAGGGTCATAGACAGAACATCCCCTCCCCTGGCAAGTCCTTACCAGAGTATCCCTGGCATGCTTTCTAAAAGTCGGTAGTCTGTTTGAAGCCTAGGACTCTCTCCACGTTTACAGCTCTCTTTACATCACCTTTAACTTCAGTCCCGTGGGCATGAAGAAAAGCTTGATTCACAATTTCCTACTGATTACTGGGAGCAGTCTGCCACCTACTGCCTATAAAAGCTCTCTGTGCTTGCAGTTTTCCACCCAAATTGTAAGAACACTTATTTTAAATGGGATTTAGCTCACTTCGATGCTTCAGAATCTGGAGCTAAACTCATGCTGGATGTTAAAAGGCCAGTTCTGCCCTTCCAGAACTAACATTTTTTTTTTTTAAGGAGTAGAAAAGATATTGTTAACAATTTTCTTCTAGATCTTGTATGCAGGAAGCTAACACATAGGTTAGTGTCAAATGCCTCAGAAAATAGGACTTCACTATATACTTTCTTCAGGTATTAATCAGTAATTTTTTTCACACACAAAAACTTTTATTTAGGCATATTCAATGGCTAAGCTTCAGAGGATGATTACTCTTCTGACCTTCTGTTAGTCTGTGTACATTTTAATCTGTGTTATATAAAAGGAAGGAAGGAATAATTATATTGTGCTGGATAGATCAGTATCTCTCTGGTGCTATGTGCTGGTTTTTTGGTATCTTCTGCTCTGCTGAAGTGGTGTGTGACTTTCTCTAACAAGTTAGATGTGTAGCATAGTCTTTCCTCCTTTTTTTTTTTTTTTTTTTTTTTTTAAATAAAAACATGTAATACTGTAAGACAAGTATGTTAACTAGTTGCCTGAAAGCATTTGCTTGAAATCAAGTAACACCAGATTTGGCTAATTGTTTAATGTGTTCAGTGGCTTCACATGTCTGAAAGCTATCGTTAGGAGCCTTTTTAATCGACAACTGAAATTTTCAAATTCACCTTGCACAAAATTATTGATGATAGTAGGGAAAGGAAAGTATCTTAAATCAAACTGCTTAATTCTTGTAGTCAGCTAATACAACAGAATCCATAAATAGAAGAACATGAGGAGAAGTGTCTTCGAACAGAGTCTAGTTATTGATTACAGGGTGAGCCTTGTATTCAATCGCCATGCCAACCACAGACTTTCCACCTATATTTTCTCATTTCTTGTTGATTACAATGATAAATCCATCCCATCACATCTGGCCACCCAGTCTGACACTGGGAATTTCAACTGGGGATTTTTCAACATTTTGTCATCTGCAGTCAAATGCTGTTGTCACACATAGATGCAAGTTTTCTATCAGAAGTCCATGAAAGACATGTTTGTTCTATAAACAGATTCTTGAGGCCTAGCAATATTGAAACTTTGTAGTTCTCTAATTTGGGGAAAATCTAGAACATAAAAATTCTTTAAAAACTAAGCTATTAACAGATAAGTCTGTGGTAGTTTGAGAAATGTCTCATAGCAAGGAAATTCCCACCTCCAAGTTTTCCTTCAAGGTATTATACTAGCGTAACTACTGAAAATTATGATATACTGAAAGCAATTTAACTGTTGCAACAAATTTAGTAGTAGTAATCACAGTAAAAAAGGCATTTCTTGAGGTAGCTGAATTAATGATCAAAAACTGATGACTAACTTTGTGTTGCCTTTTATAGTACAGAGCAATGCTGCTTGAAGTACATTCAAGACAACACACAAATAAGAGACACATAAGAGTATATATAAGACAAAAATAGCCAAAGGAATGTGAAGATATGTAATATACTTGCAGCGACCTGCTGGAAATCCTCACCTGTGTGATTACTCATCACACATGTGTAGTTCCATTGACTCCGATTGCTTACACTGAGAGTGCTTGCATAAGCAAAGGCTTGCAGAGGTAGGTCCTCCTAGATGGTAATGGCATGAGCAGTTAAAACAAAGAACTAGTAAGATGAAAACATCTCAAATTTTGGACAGAGGTATTAAGTCTTTCTAGGAAGTTGAGAGAAGGAAATAAATTTCTTCTAGGGAAAAAAACCCCAAACAAAACACAACAAAACAGTAATATTCTGCACTGGGATGCCTAAAGCCAATAGCTATCAGGACCTGAATGTAAAAGGAAACAGAATCCCATGTGATGTGCTTGTTACAAGTTGGAACATTGTCAAACCCAGCTTCAGTTTTTTAGTTTTGCTTTTAATCAGCAAAGTCCATGCTGCACCACTGTTTAGTGGTTGAACTGAAATCAGTTTAGGGCCACAACTGAACAAGTCATCACTCTGTGCTTCTGTCAAAAGGTCTATTAGTGTTCCTCAGAACCTGAGTGCACCAGATCTCTAAGCACTGGTCAGAGAGAAAAACAAGTTATATTCAAAGACATCAGTGCTAGTCACTTTTGCATAAGAAAAGTGCAGAAAATAAATAAATAAAATATTTCAGCTTCTCTTAATGACTACCAAAATGCTTAGTTTATTCAAATGCAAAAAACTAACAATGCAGTGTTAAGCTGTTGTTGTATAGAGTATGTTCTATATCTTTCTTGACCTCAATCTTACTTGTGCATACAAAAGTTTTCTTGGAAGGGTGAGGTTGCTTCAGATCATAAGATTCACATCAGAAGAATTAAATCAGCATATCTGGTGTTATGCAAATAATTATCTCTTCATAAAAGATTCAGTTTGAACATGCTCAGTGCCTTTATTGGTAACAAACCACTTATTTTGCAGCTTGTGGGGAGAAAGTATCAGTAAATGCTTGAGCAATTATGAAATTGGTTTATACATTAATGAATCTTATTCTTGACACTCCAGTTGCAGAAGAGAAATAATGAACAATGAATTGTCGAAATGGAATTTGAACCAAGAACAGAAACAAAAGAATTCTGTGCTTGTATGATAGAGAACATGTGTCTTTTCATGGCTGCTATAACGTCACCTCAATTGTAGGACAATTAAAGCACTTTTAAAGATCTTAGTCTACCCTCCTCTCATGTAGATAGCATTTACTTGCTGACCAACTAAATAAACAAGCATACCAGCTAATTTCAGTTCACTGTGACATAATTTATCAAATAACTAATTAATTCATATAATCCAAACCTGTTTTATTAGTATACTACAATAATAATTCAATATTTTCAAGAAATAAAGAGGTGTAAATAGAGATACATTCAAGTTGCTTTTCTTACATGCCTCTCTCCCATACACTAAAAATGGGACAGCAGAAGTTCAGGGAAATTTGGCCAAAAACCCAAGCATTAATAGTATCATTACAAACTAGAACTAAATAAGATTACATAAGTATCCATATGCTTATGCTTAAAAACAACAGCATATGACTTATATACCATTTGATGGTCACGATCTGTGTCAAAGCAAAGCAAAAGGAGTGGGAAGATAATACGAATAATATACTGCCTGAAATGGATGCTAGAAATAGTGTTAACTTACTGTGTGCATTTCTGCCTTGCTTGTTGTGCTTTCTCAGATTCATATACTTCTGTTTCCATTAATTTGGCCAAATGGCCCAGTCATCTGATTACAGACAATTTTAAGGATATTAAAGCAAAATACTTTTTCATCATCAGAAGAAACACTTCTGAAAACTGAAATGCTGGTATCTCTGCAAGACCGAGCAATTGGTAAGGGACTCAATGATTCGGTCATAATGAGAAAACTGAAACCAGCAACAGCATGAGGAAACTGAAGGTGAAACTGTAAAGACTTAAGAAAAAAAAATCTACCAAGCCAAAAGAAAGCAGAAATTTCAAAAGTTCTGCTTCTGCTTATTACAGGAAGAAGGAAAGAGCCTGAAAATTATGCTGACTGATGGTCTTCTTATGACTCACTGTATCTGGCATTCTTACAGTGTAGATGTCATTCAGTAACAGGAGGAAGGCAAACTATTAGCTTCTCTATGTCCACGGTTTGCAGTGCAGGAGTTTAGCATTATTGTAGTATAATGCTACGCTCTCCTTCTGTTGTTAACATGGATGTAATCTGATTATCACTGTAAATAGCTCATAACATGAGCTTCATAAGCACATCACCTGTGCCCATCTCCTCTGAGCCTTCTTCCAAGGACGATGCGTGTTGCCTGGCGATAGTCCCCACCCTGGTTGGGACCAGCACTAGTGATCACTGGTGTTGCACAGTGGGCTTAATACATTCACCATGCGAATGACCAGACCTCTTGCCTCTGCACGAGGATGAGAACATATGCCTATAGGGAATACCAGTGAGCCCACCTCCACAGCTTCAGCCCTGTTGTTTTGCTCCACCGTGTCATCATTTGCATGAGCACCAGCAAGGATTCACGTGCCAGAGACAATGTTCCAGAGGTCCCATTTCTTAATCTGCTGTCTCTTCCTGCCAAGCTGAATGACCTGGTCCATGGTTCAGCAAAGAGCCTCCTCAGTGCACTACACAAAAGACAGCAGCCACTCACCTCTGTTTGTCTGGATCCTGCTTGCTTCAGGTCTCCTTGGTGCTACAGGGACAAGGAGGTCAGTGACTTGTGGGCCAACTGGAGCTTGTTGGCCCTGTAGTACCAAGGAGACTTGGTGTCTACCTGTCCTGACCTACAAGCTATCCAACAGGTCTGAGATGGCAGGAGGGTTTAATGTTGTAGTACCAGATTTACATATTTGAAGATGCTTGACATTATGTTGGACTTTGATTTAGAAGAGTGATACAGCATTAGGTCAAATCAATTAGGCCAGCATGATATAGCGATTGTAATATAAGTGGAATTGCAATGCAAACTGATTCTCCATGTCAGTCTCTACATGCTTCACTGTCATGAAGAGGGAGGTTTTGTCCTAATTAGAGAGGTCCCAAACCATGGATTGAATAAAAATATAGTCTGGAAATATGCATAGTGAGGCATTCTTAGTATTATTTTCCTAGCGGTTTGCATTCTGCTGCTTAATTTGTAAGAGTGAATGTTGTAGTTTTTTCCATGTCCAGTCGTGGCTGTCATTTTAGCCAGTACTTCTGAAGGACACATGTTGTGCTTCACTGAAATCAAGTCCTGAAAGTTGTCAGGGGGAAAAGGAGAGCCCACATAAGGTTGGGGGTTACCTGGAGATTCAGAGTCAAGGACTCTAGGGTAATTGTGCACGACCTTTCAGGTCTGAGATCTGTCTGTATCAAGGAGGAGGCACAGCTCGCTTGAAACGTCTCCCAGGATCAAGGCCTTTTCTGGCTCCATCGGGAGTTTTGGGTTTAAATGGCAATTAAATCAGATATACCTTGTGCCATCAGCGTGTGACATGCTAGCTCTGCCGTGCAGGGACAGGGTGGCCTTGTTTGCCATCCTTCATGGTGGGAAGTTACACCAAGATGTAAAGCTACACATGATAATATAGTCTAAAATACCATCACTGATGATTTTCAGACATTCTGACTGATGTGAGGTGAAAGCAAAGCCACTACAGTTAATTTTTAATTTTCCATGGTAAAAAAGTGATGGGGGGAGAAAGCAGCCTAGATAAGATGTATATACTACAAACCATATATACACAAAGCTATACTAATCTTTGAAATACTTGTAAACAGTTTCTGTGGATACCAGGGGTAGATTTTCAGCAGCAGCCGAAATGTGGGGAGCAGCAGGTGTTGTGCATCCCATTTTCTGTGCCATGGTACTGGAGCTGGGGGTGTCTGGTGAAATCTCATAATGAAACAGTCAAATGCTTTGAGAAGTTGAACACAGCTCAGCAAAGCAGATCTGAACTAATGTGAACTGCCTGTCTGCCAGTAAACAGATAACTGCACTCCGTTAATTGAAATTTAATTAAACTAAAATATACTTTGGTAAAATCCACCATGAAAATATGTTCTGCTTGTGGTTCCTGCATGTAGGGGATTAAGCTATTGTCGGGGATGGGGTCTCTATCAACTACACTAATAACACTTGAGATTAAATTGTTATAAAAACAACACAGCTTCCACATACTATGCAACTCGGATTTTTTAGCCAGAAGTCTTCATTGCTGCTGCTGTTATTGGTAGTGATATGTTCATAGATGGATTAGAGTTGGGGAACGGTATTAGGCCACAAAATATTCTCTTATTTTTGCAAAACCACCGTGCAGCTGTATCATTCATACATGGTTAGTTTGCATTTCTCAGCTATCAGTCATTCTAAATAGTAAAGGGAATAATACTGGACTATGGGAGGGTTTTTTAAAAAAAAAGAAAAAATGAAAGAATCCTGATTCACATTCTTTCTCATGAGGCTGTAATTTCAATGGCTTGGCCTGCAAGTTATGTCATCATAATCTCCTCTGTTCTTCTCTGTGCTTCATGAAGAATTTTTTCATGGAAGAAAGGCTGGATATTCTCAAGAACATTCTTAGTCTTTGAGAATAGCAAAAATTTTCTGATTCTCTGAGGCACTGTGGGCAAGGTTAATTCCTGTTTGTTGCTTTGTTCACAATTATTTCCATTGGGCATTAAAATCTCACTCTTATTTCTAATTCTGGGATTTGACCCCAGGCTAGGGAATCAGAGGATTAGTACCTACTTTTTCTCTATATGCTGTACAGGCTGAAGCGAGGAATAAGCATAAACGACTCCCTCATAACTCTCACTGATGAAAACTACAGTGCCTGAGCAGAAAACCTGTTGCTTGGTTTTCAGAGTTCCTTTTGGTTTGGATGACCAAATTTAAATACCTGGAAGACACTGCAGCTATAGATATGTTCAAGGAATCTCACTGCGTTTACCTGAATAGTTCTACCAAAAAATCCCTCTGACTGAATTTTCCTACTGTCTCACTAATTCACTTTGCTTCTTGAAAAATTTTGAAAAATGTTCAAAATCACTTTTTTGGAAGCAGTTTTTCTTTTTTGTTACCTTAATTGCTGAACATAAATCTTGGCCACTCTGTCAACCTCCAGTTTCTCAAATTAGTAGCATTCCTATTCCTGAGCTAGTATTTAAATTTAACTTAGCCCTTTCCACAAGAATCAACCTTTTAGAAATAAATTGGCAAAGAAATTGACAATTCAAAGTCTTAAATGTTTGAATTTCATAAGGTAGGAGCATATTCTCAAATATGTAAGGCACATAAAACATGACATGACATGGTGTAACATAGATCAATACACTGAATAAGCCTGTAATGTATGCGATCATCTGGTTTGGTTCTACTGTCCATAAAAAGAGATAAAGAGAGAATCAAATAGCTATTTTGATTTTTTACAGGAGGAGTGTGTTTTTCTAAGAAATACATGATTTTTAAAGCTTGTGCTAGGATACTTAGAAATTACACACAAGAATATACGGAAAAAGAAACATTAATGTACTTTCAACGAGTCAAATATTAGAAACAGAAGGATGTTGTGAAAATAAAATAATTTATGTTCCTGGAGCACTCAGATAGTGTACTGAAGAATGTCACAGGAATGTCAATATGGAAATTAATAAATCTGGAACTTGCATAATAGAGTTCATATAGCATACACTAAATAAATCTTGGGCCAGCAAACTGAGCAATGCAGATAGAACAGAGTATTGCATACATGTTGATTCAATGAGTCCTTTCATCTTGTGGAGTGAATAAGGCAAAGTTCCCATGGAAAAAAAACGGTACGTAAGCATGCAAGTATTTGCAAAAGCAATCCTAATCTTCCGGAAATTTTTAACTCTTTAAGTCTTTTGGTTTTACAGTGTCAGTATCACAGAGCTGTTTATGTGTGTAGATGTATAATTCTCTAAGTTTATTTAAAAGATCCACATAATTATGATGTGGGATTATATCATATACCACATCCAGATCTGCAACACAGATCTCTGACAAGAGACCTAACAGTAACTAGCAACAGAATTAAGCTGACATCCACTAGAGCAGATGTTAAATACATTTGGGCATTAGGTTTCTCAGCTGGAGTCATCCTGGAGAAATTGTGGGTTCTATTTTAGCAGACTATTGTGGGTACTGCTTCTTTTGCCCTGTCTTTTTCAGCCTGTTGCTCTGCTAAGCCATTTCTCCCTCTCCTTGCTTCTACGTTTTGAATCTTCCTAGCATCTTATGTTGACTCAGCTCCTGTTCCTCACAGTATTCCTCAGCTCAGTTCCTGTCTCCTTCCTGAGCCATTCCCAGTCTTTCCTCTCAGCTACTTCTACCATTAACAGTGTTTCTTTATGCCAGATCTAGATGTTTCTCTCCTTACTCTTCTCCTTTTACTTTCCCTCTTCTGTGATTTGTCTGTACCAGCCTTCCCAAGAAAAAGTCCTCTTCTCCCTAGTGCTTCTCCCGTAAGTGCTTCTTCTGTTCACAGTCTAATTTTTCAAAAATTTTTTTCAAATTTTTCAAAATCACAGCCTCACAGCTCTTCCTATCTTCCCAGTTCTCAGGTCTAGCCTGTTGAAGCTAACTGGTCACTCCCCTCTCAGCTGTTCCAAGATGTTTATCCATCCTATGATTCCCATATGCGAAACCCACTCCTACCACATTGGCCTCAACTAGCACCTACTCTCCAGTTCCAGCCTTCCTTTCCTATGCTCCACTTTCTTCTTCCCCTAAGCCCCTTGCCTTTCTCACAGTCTACTCCTTTTTCAATGTGTGTGTTTTAGACCATTCCACTGCATGGGCTGTGTGTCAACAGTGGGAAGGCAAAAAGACTGCGACATCCCCAGTACCTTCTATCACAAAATGGTCGCCAAGAGCCAGATATTTCAAAGAGAAGTTTACCTTAAGCAGGCTTGCAATACTAAGATGAAGTGTCCTCAGGATAAAGCAAGTATTTGGAAATTTTCATTGTCATATTTTATCAAGGTTTCCACCTTGATTGGAGTTTTTTCAGATGTACGCAACCTGGCTAAATGCAGTCAAAAGGGAAGGTAGTTACAGACTTTCTCTATGAAACAGTTGATATTTTCTTTTACATGCAATAATGCATTTCTCCTTTACTTTTTCCTTTGAAAAAATATAACCACACATTTTTAAACAATGTAATTGTGTTAATAATCGTTACATCATTGTCCAGTGCTATTAAGATCCATGAAAAGACTCATTGTAGAATAAATGACATCTGAGATATTAAGTAAATCTATTACATTCACTGTACCCATATAAACTACTAAGACTGGATTGCAACTAATATTGAAACCTATTTCACAGAATTTCACAGAATCATCTAGGTTGGAAAGGACCTTGAAGATCATCTAGTCCAACCATTAACCTAGCACTGACAGATCCCAACTATACCATATCCCCAAGCGCTGTGTCGACCCGCCTCTTGAACCCCTCCAGGGATGGGGACTCCACCACCTCCCTGGGCAGCCCATTCCAACGCCCAACAACCTGTAAAGAAACGCTTCCTAATATCTAGTCTAAACCTTCCCTGGCGCAACTTGAGGCCATCACCTCTTGTCCTATCACTTATTACTTGGTTAAAGAGGCTCATCCCCAGCTCTCTGCAACCTCCTTTCAGGTAGTTGTAGAGGGCGATGAGGTCTCCCCTCAGCCTCCTCTTCTCCAGACCAAACAACCCAGTTCCCTCAGCCGCTCCTCATACGACATGTGCTCCAGACCCTTCACCAGCTTCGTTGGCCTTCTCTGGACACGCTCGAGTCATTCAATGTCCTTTTTGTAGTGAGGGGCCCAAAACTGAACACAGGAATCGAGGTGCGGCCTCACCAGTGCCAAGTACAGGGGTAAGATCACTTCCCTGTCCCTGCTGGCCACGCTATTTCTGATACAAGCCAGGATGCCATTGGCCTTCTTGGCCACCTGGGCACACTGCTGGCTCATGTTCAGCCGGCTGTCAATCAACACCCCCAGGTCCCTCTCTGACTGGCAGCTCTCCAGCCACTCCTCCCCAAGCCTGTAGCGCTGCTGGGGGTTGTTGTGGCCCAAGTGCGGCACCCGGCATTTGGCCTTATTGAAACTCCTACAGTTGGCCTTAGCCCATCGCTCCAGCCTGTCCAGATCTCTCTGCAGAGCCTCCCTACCCTCAAGCAGATCAACACTCCCACCCAACCTGGTGTCATCTGCAAACTTACTGAGGGTGCACTCGATCCCCTCGTCTAGATCATCAATAAAGATGTTAAACAGGAGTGGCCCCAAAACCAAGCCCTGGGGGACACCACTCGTGACCAGCCGCCAACTGGATTTAACTCCATTCGCCACCACTCTTTGGGCCTGGAACTATTGGAAGGTAAAAGAGTTAAAAGATAATCTGTAGTTTATCTTCAAAAGACACATGAAAAAGACCAGGTTATACAGGGCTACAGGTGGATAAAGAGAACAAAAGTTAATATGGCAGTATTTACTGTACTATGTCGATGCCAAAATGAAAGGATTATCCAAACAGAAGAAAAGGGCTTATTGCAGCCAAAATGAATGGTGTGAATATGAATACAGTTTAGCATGAATCACTGTATTGAAGATGCTCCTTATTAATAATTCAACAAAATTCAGTAACAATATCATGAAGTTAATTAGCTCAGTTATGATGAAGCTATTAGCTGAGATAACAAACAAGTCATCGTTTAACGAGTCTATCAGGAAATATAGAAGTATTAATAGGGAGGATTCAGAAGTTACCTTTTAATTAATCTCACAGAGAAGATAAATTATCAATATTATCTGCATATATTTTTAGACAAAATATGTCAAGATACATAAAAATTTGATGTGAGCTTTGAACTGCTGGCAAATTGTCAGCATAGTCTTAATGCACCTTTTGGATAACAAAGAGTAGAACAAAGACAGATGCAGTAATGTGTCTGATTCCCAGAAGGCCCTCTGTGTAAGCTGTATTTTGGCATCTGCAACAAATTAGGAGTAAAAGTGGCAAGATTCAAGAGAGAGGTTTTCAAAGGCATCTTACTTTGTTGGTTTCAGGTGGGACTTTTTCACTTACCTCCCTCTTGTCCCTTTGAAAATCTTTCTGTTATCCTCTATCAGTCAAGTTCTATAATTAGGCATCAAAGTATTATCATTATTGTTATCTGGTGACCTAAAGAATACAATTACTAAACATATTCCCTCTTAATTATCCTAAATTTATAAGCTGTGGTGTACCACTTAGATACAGTCTTTATGAAGACTGGATAGATCCCCATCACTTTATGACAGAAAAACTGTAGTCAGTCTCAGAGTGGATGGTCTTGCAGACTCCTGCATTGCAAATATGTTGTGAGTAAGAAGGTAAAGTAAATATTGCCAATTCTACTAGGAACTTATTTTCTTGTAAGACAAGGAAGGATGGAGGAATCTCTCCTTTCTCCAGAAAGCTGACATGAAATTCTGTCCCATCATTAGAGACAGTACTGGGAAAGGGAGTTTATTTGTCCTTTGCTTGCTGCATGCAGGCTGGGTAGAAACTTAACTCTTTGTTATTGCTATAATCCACAATATATCTGTTTTAAAAATAATAGGAGCTTTGCTATTATTGGTTGTATTTACAATCATCATATTTACTGCTGATGCAGATAATCCTAGCATTGGCTCTCTACTGTATCTGTACTGTAGTGTGCTTGAAGGATTCAGCCATCCTAAACCACAGTCTTTCAGATTAGGTGCTGATCACAGAAATAGCCAGTGGAGTGTTAATTATTTAGTAGTGGACTGGAACTCTTAATTCCTTCCAGATTTCAATAATTGGATGGTAAGGAGAGATCTCACTCTCTAGACTGGAGGTGGCCTGAACTCTTTTGCAAATGACAGTATTTAAACTGACAAGGTCAGATTGACATTTGCAGTACTTCTTCAGGTGAAAGATCTGGAAGTAATGAAGATGGGTTCACTTTTCCAAAGTGGACTGAAGCAACTTAACATTTAATCTTTCAGGAAGGCAACAAAACCATGCCTTGCTGTTTTTATTTTAATAATGAGAATGGCTCTAATATGGCTCCTGACTCTGTAAGTGACTGGGAAAACTAAGGGTGAAACGTTACATTAAGGGTGAAACATTATGAGCCAGCAATGTGCACTTGCAGCCCGGAAAGCCAACTGTATCCTGGGCTGAACCAAGAGAAGTGTGGCCAGCAGGTCAAGGGAGGGGATTCTCCCCATCTACTCTGCTCTCGTGAGACCACATCTGGAGTGCTGCATCCAGTTCTGTGGCCCCCAGTATAAGAAGGACATGGACCTGCTTGAGCGGGTCCAGAGGAGGCCACAAAGATGATCAGGGGCTGGAGCACCTCCCCTGTGAGGACAGGCTGAGAGAGTTGGGGTTGTTCAGCCTGGAGAAGAGAAGGCTCCAAGGAGACCTTATAGCGGCCTTCCAGTACTTAAAGGGGCCCTACAGGAAAGATGGGGAGGGACTCTTTATCAGGGCATGTAGGGATAGGATGAGGGGTAATGGTTTTAAATTGAAAGAGGGTAGATTTAGGTAAGATATAAGGTGATTATATAAGGAAGAAATTCTTTACTGTGAGGGTGGTGAAGACACTGGTTGCCCAGAGAGGTTGTGGATGCCCTCTCCCTGGAAGTGCTCAAGGCCAGGTTGGACGGGGCTTTGAGCAACCTGGTCTAGTGGAAGGTGTCACTGCCCATGGCAGGGGGTTGGAACTAGATGGTCTTTAAGGTCCCTTCCAACCCAAACCATTCTATGATTTTGTGATTCTATGATGGCTCGTGTCACAGCTAATAATAAAATTGCCATTGATGTCAATGGAGTGAGGATTTTGTTCCCTTTCTTTTTAATAGCTTTTAATAATAAAATTGTAAACTTTAAAAGTAGAAGATGGTGTTAAAAATACCATTTTTGGTATTTTTTTCCACAATCTTTTAGGTAAAGAGAAAATATAAGCTGTATCTCTAAAAATATCCAGTAGTATCATCTCACAAGAAAAAAATGACCAAGAAAACTAGAATGCTGTTGTCTGCACACAATTATAATTTCACACATGCTTTACAATTAAATAGTTATGAAATCCTGATCTATTTTAATTTCTGAAAGATGTTTTACCACGTTGCACAATATCATTTCTATAACATCCCGCCTGAACTGCTAACATACCTTTATTGTTAGCTTTTTCTCTGAATAATTTCAAAATTATTATTCCACTTTGTTTCATATTTTGTCACTCTTAATCTGTATCCTCCTTTCCTTTTATCATTCTTCTGCACTATAAGAAAAGTTAACATCACTACTTACACAAAAGCATGTCCAAAAATAGAGGCAGTGTGTAAAGGAAAATAGACAGGTAAACACATAGTTTATTACTGAAATACTAGCTTGAGCTGACTAAATATGATGAAATATAATCTATGTTGTCTGAATAAAATCTGGGTATGAAAATATTGGTACCTAGTTTGTTACACCAATTTCGTTATGCAAATGTTGTTCTTTGGTCTCAAGTAATAAACAGCTAACAAGCTATTGCTTTACTTGCTGTGTTTTACCTACTACATTAACAACACAAAAAAAAAGTACTAAGGCAGAATATAACCCCCCCAAACAAAAAAAAAATCCTCCAAGCCAACTAATCAACAAGAACAGAAGAAAATCCCTCCAGGCCCCTCCAAAAACTCTTCCATGCACTCAACCAAAAAACCTCTTCTGAATCATATCACCTCCCTCTGAAATTAGATTTCTGCAATTCCTAGTATGTTAATAAAACATTAAATCTTTTTTTCCCCTCAAAGTTCTGTAACCAAAAGTAAGTTATCAGCTTCCTCAGAGTAATGTTATTTTCCCATTAGCCCTATTTAACCACAGTGCCCCAGATTCAGAGGACTAGAGTTATTGAGAGAACAACTTATTAGTATTTAAATATCTTATGTAAAATATAAGAGATGAAGAATAGTTTATATGACAAGGAAAAGGATATTAAAAAATAGCAGTAGACCACCTGTGATTTTATTATTATTTTTTCTCCAAGATAATTAGTTCCAGTTATCATTTGTTCTGCAATTCTCCCTTCATTTGCAGACTTAAGAACACTATTTTAAAGGAAAGGCATGGTAAGCTCAAGTGTTCTAATGTGAGTCATATTTCAAAATATTTACATCAGTCTTTAGGCTTTTTAAGCAGATCATGGCAAGCTGTTATAATGATACTGTAGTTTTCAACATCTTTGGGAAATCTTATGTCTGGTACAGAATATTGGAAGTTGATGGAGAGCTTAAGAGTCCCATTAACAACTTTCAAGGGTGGTTAGCCAACCACATACATCAGTGGTTCAGCAACATTAATATAGGATTTAACATTAATTTTACAGTCACACAAATAATATGCATAAACGTGTACTTTGCTTTTTGATTGTTCAGTGTGCCTTTCATGTCTTGATGACGTACATTCTCAAACAGGAGACTACAGGTTAGTAACATTTTGTACGTAATAAATGCACCTCTCTCATTTGCTACATCTGTGATGAGCATGAAACCAGTACCAGGCCTCAAAAATGCAGCCAGTCCTGAGGTGCTGAAGGCACAGAAAACGGGCAGCACTGCAGCCATCCGTACCCCCAGAGCTACACAATCACACGACTCCAGGAGCTGGGAGACTACCAGCCAGCCTCAGACTAGTTGATCTGGTCTAGAGCAACAGACTGAACGCTGTTAACATACAACTGAGAGCAAAAAGACGAGTGGGGCCACTCACGACCCTGGGCGGCACCCCCCTTCCCGCCCCAACCGGCCCCACCCTCCCGCCTCCCTCCCAGGGCCTGAGGGGATGGAGAAGGGAGGGGGGAACTTTGCACCCCACGGCTTCGCGCATGCGCACTGAGCCCTCCCCCCCCCCCCCCCTCCGGTTCCCGTCAGGGCAGGAGAGGGGAGGGGGCGCGGGGCGGGGCGGGGAGGGGCGGGGCGGCTCCGCGGGAGGCGGGGCGGGGCGGGGGGGGGGTGTGTGTGTGTGGTGTATCAGCTGACCGCGTCCCGTGACGGCCCCGGGCTGGACGGCGGCTGCGCCGAGAGGGCGGTCTTGCTGCTGGAGCTAAGATGGCGGCCTCCAGCGCCAGAGTCTGAGGGAGTTGGGAGAGGTGTAGCGGCTGCCGGGTGAGGGGCGAGGGCTCCGCTCAGTGGCCCTTCACCCTTGTCGCCGGCAGCGGCTGGAAGCGCAGTACTGGTGGGGGCAGGTCCGGGCAGCGCGGGCTCCCCGGCCAGGTAAATCCCAGCGGCGGGGGAGGTGAGGAGGCGGCGGCCCCCGCCTCCTTCCACAGCCCCGGGCGGGGCCGTTAAGCGCCGAGGCCCTGTGGGTGGGGGGCGCGCCCGGCCGCTAGGGCGGTGGGGAAGCGGGGGCAGGGCTGGAGGCAGCGCTCTCCGCCGCCTGGGGGCAGATGCTTCCGCCGGCAGACCCCCCCGTCCCTGCCCCTGCCGTGGAGGGGTGAGGGGGGGCATCGGGGGGCGCCCGCGGCCTGGGGCGGTGAGCAGCCGGCCCGCGCCGCCCTCATCCCCCAGTGCGGTACCTGCTTTATTACAAGCAATTCTCAAGCCCTTCTCTTCCTGTGTCTCCCAGCAGAGGAGAGGCTGGGCTTTTCTTTAGCCTCAGCCTGCCTGGTGCTTCACTGAACGTGCTCTGCACCTGATGCTGCTTTTGTAGCCGCAGGGCAGAATTTGTCCTCTTTCCTAGATGGGTATTAGCGTGTCCATTAAGAAAAGATACGTTATTTTTCTCCTCCTGGCCTCAGATCAAAACATACCCATCATGGTATGCTTTGGGAAATAATATATGAAGAGAGGGAGAGATGAGGAGACTTGCCTTCACAGAGATGAGACTTTATTTCTTTTTTGAGTGGCAACAGCATGCTGAAGAGCATGAACAGAACTAAATGTACCTTTCAGAAAATCAACCTTTAATGTACTTAATTTTCCAAGAGTTTTCGAATTTCTCCCATGAATACTTTTCACTTTTTGTTTTCTGAAAGTCAGAACAAGTAGGCCTACTAAATGGTTTTCTGTCTGCAGTGAGCTGTCAGCAGTCTTTGGGATAGGTTTTCCTGTCAGGTGGTGTGGAGCTTGCACCTTGACAGCTGTGTCTCTACTGAGGGCCAAGCTGTGAGCCATAAAAATGTTGGTTTACCCCTTCAGTTTGGGGTGGTGTGTGTGTTTCTGTCTTCAGCTTAGTGCTCTCAAACCGAGGGAACGTTTGAGCCTGCTACCTGGGGGGAAGCATAGGCATACAGGTTTATTTGGAGTCTTTCTATTAATGCACTTATTCTCTGCTCTGTGGCTGCTTTTGAAGCTAATGTAATCTGAAAGGTATTTTCCCTTGTTCTCTTGTGCTCTTTAACAAATAAGATTTATGGCAGTGATAGTGAGAAGATGAAGTTGAGTACATAGCTGCTTTGTTTCCTATTACTTAAAACTGATTAAATAATACTGTATTTCAGAAAACGTTCCTTGTTTTAGAATTGAAGTTCTTTGAAGTTGAAGCCTTTTCTTCTTGATAAGTAGAAGATTGTCTGCATAGGCCACTTACATGCAGTGAGATATGTAGACAAGAAGGGCTGTTGAAGGGATGCTGTTCAGTCTGCCATGGCTTAGTTCAAAATAACAGGACTAGTATTATAGATGTAAAAACTATGCTTGGCTCTAGCCTGCTTCAGTTTATAGATAGGCATCTTGGTCTAGTTACTGCCTGCTATAGGCAGCCAAGTGTCAGGACACTTAACCAGAAATTACTGACTCCTTTCCATTATTACTGACAGTTTTTTTGACTTGCAACAAATTTCTGAGTGTTTGGACACTCCAGAGCTAAGTATCTGTCCCTGTGTAGTATAGACTTTCCAGGAACTTTACCTTGTATTTTAGCCTTGCTGGAATAAATTTCTAAAAAGAAGTTTATTTCATATGTATTGCTCACTCCTCTGGGTGTCATGTGGTATTCTTCATAGTTTCCAAACATGTATTTGTCCTGAGGGACTGAATCACTGTGTAGTTCTGGATTTTAAGTGGTATGCTGGGGATTGATCTAAGGACCAGATCTGTGTTTCAGACTGAGCAGGTGACTTTTCTTTTAATGTGTGTTTGAAGCTCAGTAAGTGAAGCTTACTGACTTAATAAAAGAATTCTTTATCTGTCATTCAACCAACTGTATCTTGAAGTGTTAACCTTCAACTGTTTAACCTCTCAATTTGCTTCCAAAAAATTATTCACATGCCAAAAAAACCCTTAAAAATGATCCTACCTCACTAATGAAACTTAATAGAACAATATTCTGAAGAAATATGACAAGATGGCTAAACTATGACTGCAAGGAGCACTTTTTTGTCTCCCCCCCCCCCATTAGTGAGTAAACCCTTTTGTTCTGATACTCACCTGTCTAGCTGGTGAATCAGCTTGGTTCATTGATACAGCAGAATGCTAACATAGATGGAAAAGAAAAAACAAGTGTGGAAGATTCTGGTTATCCTCAGCACTGGTCCTCGGTGAGAAGATGGGAGCAGTCAGCTGGAGGATGGACACTAATGTCGTCACTGTCATTTCTAGTAGGACTAAGGTTGAAATTCTCAGCCTGTTTGCATCCTGGACTGCTGTGGTCACTGAGGCAGGTTACAGTAATTGTCTTTTAACTATCTGGTGGGTCTCATCTCTTTCCTCCTCTTACAAAAAAGGGCTGCACAACAAGTTAAGAAGTCTTGGTTTCCACAGTTAAATAGGCTGTAGTACTTTAAGAGCAGAGTTCTGTTTAGGGAAGGGTATAAAGTTTAATGTTTGTTAAAAAGAATCTGAAGGCAAAACTCTGCCAGTTAGTGCACACAGTAGTGAAAGAGGCAGATGAAACCTAGACAGCTAAAACATTTCAGTGCAGGATAACTCATTTAAATAATGCCTTTAAAGCTACGGGTGAGTAGATGACTGGAAATCAGGCTCCAGACCTTTAAGCTGAAAGGTAGCTATGTAGAACCACAGGTTAACAGCACGTGGTTTTTTTTCAGTGCTTTGCTCTCATTTCTTTCCAGTTGGTCCCTGTTTTTATATTCTTGGTGTGTCTTGTCTCTCAGGAAAGTCACGCTTGAGCTTGATGTGAGTATCAGTCCCTGTGTAGTATAGACTTTTCAGGAACTTCCCCTTGTATTTTAGCCTTGCTGGAATAACTTTTAAAAAGGTATCTCAGTTTATCAGCATTCCTCATCCCCCCAGTGGAATAGAATAATGATCCTGTGTGGGACTCTGAAGTGCTACCTTAGCATTAAACCTTCACTTAAAGATATGGAAGCTTTGTAGTAGAGGAATAATATGATCAGGAAAAAAGTCAGTCTAAATTCTGCACTAGACTTTGAACTTAAGTCCAAACTTCTGGCTTGATTTAAACTGAGGGTCACTTATGTATAATTACAGCTATGCCTAATGCTTTGATGCCTGCAAGGTCACAGATTTGTTTCCAGCTCCACAAGTTTTAGTTTGAGACTGACTTGTTTCTGTTTCCTGAAATAGATTCTGTTATGCCAGATGGTATTTTTGTCTGAAGAATGTGAAATCCTGGAAAAGTGGAAAGTGTATGCAAGTTGAATACAGCTTGTGTAATATACCTATTCATGTAGCTTAAACTCTGAGGCAGGGGGAGTCCTGGCAGCACTTTAGGCCCTTTAATTTTAGGGGTTGCTATTTCTGGTACATGCAGAACACAAAAATGTGGCTTCAGCTCTTTCCCCCAAAACCTATTTTACTGCTATTTACAGTGCTACAAGAGCCAAATAGGAAAGTATTGCTGAACTTCTGTCTTGTGAAAAAGCTAATTTAAATATCCAGGTATTGTGGAAGTGCTTTAGTTAGGCTCCCAAAAGAAGTTGCAAGTCATAGACAATATTTTGCCTGCAAGAGCCTCAGATTATTTGACTGTATCTTGCATTTAGCATGCTCTTTCAACCAGGTGAAACATGCTTGTAAACTGCTACTTTCAAAGTACTTGTTGCCTCTGCTCCAGTGGAAATAGAACAACTGAACTAGGTGTTTCTCTAGTATTAAACCATTGAGAGCCATGGGTATGGGATATCCAATGGCTGTGCTGCAAAATGTTTGAAATAACAGAAAATCACAACTTCAAAGGTTATCAGGTACCCCAGGACACTAAGATGATCATGACTATTGGGGCCTTATCGTCCTGGATGCTTTCCATGAGTGAAATAAAGAATTTAACTCAATTTTTGTGTCAAGTCAGTCAACTTTTTAAAGGTCTCCTGAATACAAGAAGTAGTAAATATGACAAGAATGTACTCTTATTTTGGGAGATTAGTGGTTTGCTCAGTCATATCATATTATGGCTTACACTGGCAATATGGCTAAACTTGATTAATTATAAAACCTGATGTGCTCTGCAAAGTCAATGGTCACACTATCTCAGGTACTAAAATTGCAGTGTATCGCATAGTATAGCCAGAGTGCTGCCTCACTGGTTCTGCCAGAATGCGTAGAGGAAGGTAATTTCTTAGTTTCTTCTAAAATGTCTTTGTCTTTGGCATGAACTATTTTTTTTCATCTTGGTCTTACTGTGGAACCAAAGACAACTGAAAAATGATTGCTGGACTTCAACATAGCAGCTCAGAACACTAGGCTATTGTTAGCTTTGTTCTCTGTTAAACTGCAGGAAAATGTGTACAAGAATTAATTGTTACTAGATTTTGGCATATATTGCCTCTGTGCTTGTCTTCTCGGTGGGAGAGATAGTTACAGTCACTCTCCAGAAGCACAGTGAGTAAAGCATCAAAGCTTAATGATTTTAATAGTTTTAATCTAAACAAAAAAGCAGTCTGAATTTGTTACTTCCACTGTATGTACAATACTTCATGTATCAGTATCCTGAATCTAGTTAGATGTTGGTAGTTCATAAATGAGTGTTTCTCAGTTCAGTATTATTAAGACTAGATGTTTGCAAGTGTGAAAACATCTTGCTTTGAATATTCTAGAGCAGGTGGTCATGTCTGGCAGACCAGAGGTGGTCAGAGGAGTCTGGTATTGGTGATACTGGAATTGCAGATAAATAGATTTTATAATCCCATACTTAGCGCAGCTAGTCTTGTTATAAGCCTTTTATTTTGTTTTTACTAATACATTAGTCAATGTCAAGAAAATGGCTTAAAAAGGGAGGTGTGAAGATTATCTGGCACTTTGTTCTGAAAGATAACTTTAAACCACAAAATTATCAGATTTAAAGTGTGCTACTATACAGTAAGATCTGTGTAGTTTGGACAGTGTCCTGTTCTGATGCTTATCCATGGCAATAATACAACATAGTTCTTAAATCAGGCAAATTGGAGAACTTCAGGAATAATCCTGATGAGTATCTTACTCCTCATGAAATTTTGTTTCCAAAAACTGGATTTAGAGAATTTAACTTGCCTCAAGTGAATGGGGTATTAACTCTGAACATTTGACTCAGATTGAGTCATTGAAATATGTAAATACTGCTCTTTTCTTCCAGAGGCAGTACCACAAGGTCACTTCAGTAGGTAGTGATGATTGTGCTGGTTCTTCACCTGAGGGAAGGAATTCTCAAGTTCATTTCAGTCAGGCTATCCATTCTTCATGTTCATGACTATGTAACTGCTGTGGTCTTTGCTCGGAAAGAAAACAGCCTGAAGTTGTAGAGGGTAGAAATTAGCAATGAGCTAAAGTTACAGGTCATCCATCTCGATGAGAAATCTTCCTTTGCCAAATCAAGTAGAGTTAACTGAATTTAAAAAGATAACTGGGGTTGTAGTCTAACCTTTAGTGGGGTACTGACTGGGATTGGATTACTTTAGTGTTACTTCAGGCAAGCTGTGAATATGAATTCTTGCAGACTAGCTTCTTAAGTGTGTGATGTTTTGGGGATGCCACCACATTAATGGTGTGAACCTGAGAGTAGTACCAGTCTGTAATCAAGAGCAGGGAAGCCTGTTTTGACATATTTGAAAATAAAACTAATGCTGTAGCAGTAAACTGGGAGTGACAACTTCACTCTTGCAATTTAATTGGGGTATGTCCACTTAAGTGCCTTGTATGTGCAATAACAGCAAAGTGAAGTAAAAGGGAAGTTAATTTCCCAAGTACTCAGCATGCATCTGCTTCAATCATGGAAGATAGTGTTTAGTGTTCAGAAGCATTCCTTAGAACTCGGCAGCTCCTAAAGCAGTGATCTGGTCAAGCAGTTGTGGGCAAGTTTCATTGAATTCCTGCATGTGTTTAGGGAATAGGTATTCATGTGTGAAATAAGCATGTCAAGATGTTAGTGGTGGGATTGCTTAAGCTTTTGCAGCACAGAAAGGGTACTTAGTCAGCTCTTTAATCACAGTGCTTAGCTAATAAGTAAGTTTCTCAACTTCAAATTCCATTTCAGATTGGGAAATAAACTCTGTTGATCCAGATTTCTCCTTGTTGTTTATTTAAAAATCACAATAGGAATCTGGCATAGCTGGAGTTCTGGATGCAGGGTACTCAAAGCATTTTGGTATTACACAATTTTCAGGAGTAAGCATCCTGGAGATGATGTAAAATACATTTGAATCTGAATGTGTAGAGGTGCAGCCAAAGTAGTGTGATTACAATAGTATGGCAAATAATGGGGCATAAATTATTGTAACCTGGTACTGTTAATGAGTAACTAGTGTAACAAAATCAGTGAGGAAACTAATAATTCATTTTCAACTCCATGTGCGACTTAGTCCATGCATTGATAAACATAAGTATTCCTAATATTTTTTTTGTGTGGAATTGACAGAGCAGTGACTTGAGTGTTTAAAAACAAAATGGTTTTGTCTTGAAGCATATTGATGATTAGTGGACTTCTGTTTTAAATGAAAAACATGAGTACTAACAGGATGTCCCTTTTGTTTTCAGGTCTTGGCACAGAATGAATATAATTAGAGAAAACAGGGATCTTGCTTGTTTCTACACAACAAAACATTCATGGAGGGGAAAGTAAGTAGATTTAAAGTTTGTTGGGTTTTTTAATGTTTTGTGTGACATTCCTCTTCTCCATTATTGGATTTAACTGCATAGTTCCCATATTGATGGGTGAAAATTGGACTAAAGGCTCCTGCTGCTCAGTCTCTGAACTGAACGTATCTTCACTAGAATCAGTTTGGATTTTAAACATTGAGTTTCCTCTGCATGTGTTCCTACATTTCAGTGTAGCTCTGAAATTAGACCACCTGACTTACTCAGCTTCTGAGTCTCTTGAACTTACTATGTAAAGCACTAATTTTATAGTGGAAATGCTTCTTAGAACAGATTCTTGGAGGAGTAGTGTCTTATGTACTTTAATAGATGAGGCTCACTATTCCACACATAGTTAACATGTTGTGTAATAGATTATCTGTTAAACTAATAACTGAGATTATTTGAAGACTTTTGTTACTAGAAATAAACTTCATCCCTAATGGGGGTTTTTGATGTAAAAATTAGTTTTCAGTGATGCTTCTGTCTGCAAAAGCTAGAGAACTTCTAATAAAACTGTTAAATTATCATAACTGATATCTGTTATACTCTGTTGGAAGTCAGCTGTTATGCGTACTTTTTAAAGCTTCATAGGACCTTCTTTGGTATCTTTATCCATTGTTCCTTCTCCCATGCATAGTAGTGCTGTGGAACTGTGACTTTTACTTGCTACCTAAGTATCAACAGAACAAAGAGGGTATGTTTCCTGCACCTCAGGAGCACGAATACTGCTTTATTCTCATGATTATATGAAGAGGTGATGTCTGAATCTGTTAGTTGACCAGTAAGCTGAAACTGGCTTGTTTTTTTGGCTGTCTGCTGATAGATACTTCATGAATTCTTTCTCTCAAAGACTGGGAATGCTGGGAAGGAAAGCAGCATGGGATTGCAAGGAGTGGCGATCACAGATCTTTCTCAGTAGTACGTTGAAGAACCATGAGATTGCTTCAGTGTCTAATCAAAGAGCTCCCTGCATTTTTTGTTAGCAAATTTAAAGCCCTGGTTAGTTCATAGTCCACACTAGATTGAGCAGCTGTCTGAGAGCAAAAATCTTTCCTCTACCAAGACAGATTCTTGACTTAAAATAGTTTAATATTTAAACTCATTAGAATTCTAGCCAATACTTGTGTAAATTGAGTCTTACCTGAGTTAAGATCCATGCATTTGGATTTGTGTAGTCATGGGTGAATAAATCGTTTCCTTTAGTGATAATAATACTATGATAAAAATACTATGTTGGGGTAGAATGTTAGAACGGTTTGTCCCTCTTAATCTTTCTGTTGCCCAACAGAAAATATCTGGTCTCTTCCTCTGAAGTTCCTGTGACATGTGCAAACTTACTGTGCATGTGATTTGAGACACTTGGCGAGAATTAAATACATAGAACTAGGATTGTTTCTCTTGCCCAGTGCCTTCCATGAAAGAGGCTGTTGCTACATGATGCACAGTGTTCAAGTTACAGTATGATCTTGAAATTTGATGGTACTGTTCTTATAAACTATGAAGTCTTACAGGACTTCAGATTAAGTCTAAAGCCTAAAACAGAGGCTTAGTTTAAAAACTCAATGGCACTTTTCACATAGTGAAGGGGAAAGAAGTATGTAGTGAATAGTTGCCTCTTGTGTTGCAGCAGAAGTTTATATGGCTTTTAGTAAGCTTGTATTTAAATACTTAAGTCCACTCAGTTCCTAGTTATACATTCTCAGTATAATCTATGGATAACATTAAAAAATAAGTAACTTAATGTGTAGTGCTAAATGAGCCTGAGTCACTGACCATTCATATGATTTATCACTTTGCTGAATATGGGCTGTGTGCATGGCAGTTAAAGTATTTTCTAGTAATACAGGTGATGACGCTCCAGTGTTGATCTGTAGTTCTGTAAAATTAATGAACACTGTCTTTTGCTTGAGTATGGTGGTATAAAATTTGTCTATCAGGTTCATCCTGATTAAAAAAGGTATAACATCTGACTTCTACAGTGCTTTGAAGAAACTAGTGAATAGGCAATAGCCTTTTTACTGGGAAGAGGACATATGCTTCAAATTCTTCTTAAAACAGCCTGGCATTAGACTGTACTGCAGAGTAGTTTGAGAGATAATTAATGGTAAAGTCGTCAAGGCCTTGAGCTATAAATACCTGTCTATATATTTAAAGCTGAAGTTCTGGACAAGAGTATGTTTAGGCCATGTGTAAGAACTGACTTCTGAGTCTCCCCTGTGCAACAAGACTTGGGTCTTCTGAATTTGCCTAGGGAGAGGAGATGAAGGAAACAGTGGCTGTTTTGTCTTGTGTTCCTTGTCACATCACATATTAAGAATGCTGGATACTAAATGTGGTTCTTATATCTTGGAATGCTGGCTTGAGTATGAGGGGAGAAAGGGAAGGGGCTGTAATGTTTGGAAGCTGGTCTTCAATTATGTGTGATCGTTGCAGATCCTTATTCTGCCACAGAGCGCTGTGAAGCTCTTTAGTATGTTAAAGCACTTTATTACTTGTTTAGGGTTTTGTTTACTCACTTATTACTTGTAATAAATTGTGAATTCTGTGGAACAGCATAAACAAGCCTTATTTGTAAATCATAGAAAAGACAGAATACCTACCTAAATTGTGCAACAAGAGGAGAGGGAACAGTTGGTTTGTTCAAAGGATTTTCTTATGGTCTAAGAACTGGAGCATTCTTTAACAGACTGAATATAGTGGAATTATTAGCAGCTAGAGTAACTTCAAATGTTCTGCTTCATTACTACGACTTCCCTTGACCTGCATCTTAAATAAGGAAAATTCAACTATATGGAAAAACAAATAGGTTTTTCAAATAGCTTAAACATCTTTAAAGTGGCAGGCCACTTCAATATTACAGATTTCTCTAAGCTTTGAAGAAAATAAGCACTTGCTTTAATTTCTAGATAAACTTCTCTGAGCCAGTAATGGCTTGAACTTGCACCAGTTTGTTTGAATAATAATGGAAAAGGGTAAGGTGTGAAGTTTGAGACTGACTGTGTCAGAGAGATACTCCTGACCTTGCTATTATGAGAGAAGGGAGGGTAGGTCAAATAACATGAGGGAGCAGCTCTGAATGTATCTGAAGTCCATGCAGAGTTTGACCTTTATACAGAAATGGTGGCTTGTGCTGCAGACCTGGCAAGTGAGAGAAGGGACTGCAACACAAGAATGCAGAGAAAGAGGGAAGAAATTACCTCCTTCTTGATGCAGTGTCTGTTATGGCACAGGTCCAGATTAGTTAGCCATTTGGTTGATTCTATCCTGCTCTCCTTAGCAAACTCACAGTTTACCCAGAATTGAAACTTAAATTGCTATACTGAATCAGTTTTAATGTGGACAGCTAACCAAAGTATTTTTATTTGGTTCAAGCTCAAGAAAGGTATCCGTGTTCAGATCCTGGTTTTTTGGTTAGATTAGAACTGGCTCTGGTTCAGGTCTGGCTTAACTTTCTGGGCAGGACTACTTCCAGATAGAAGTACCCTAGATGAAGTTTTGTACAAGTAGTAAGGGATTAGCAATAATCTACTGTTTCAAACTCTGGTTAGTTATGTTGCAAAACTTTCTGATTTAGAAATATGTAAATAGTCTCTGTATAAAGGATTGTTGAAGATTGTCTAGGAAATAAAACCATGGTAAAGCTTCCATTTTGCACTTGATGCATCTCAGTTTCTTAGTTGTAGGTCACTGCTGCTTGTTTACAATATGCCTGAAATGCAAATAATCCTTGCTACAGCTGTTCTTTAAGCACTATGGGGGTTAACATATCTGTGATATTGATGTACAATGACTAGCTGCATATTGAACTATAGCTTCAGTGATCTTTCTGAGTTTAGTAGTCTGTTTTCCTTGAGATGAAGAAAATTAGGCTTGGCCATAGTAACACTTTTACTTGTTGCAGTATTGTGACCAGGTGTGTAAATTGGATCATTTCAGTTATAACTGTTGTCTGAGCTTCAGACAGATGCTTTAGAGTATTGCAGAAATCTATTTCTTCCTATCTGTGTCGTCTTTTTAGAATTTATTCTGGTCTGGTAGTACCTTCCAGTGCAAGTTCCAGGAGTCTTTGGTCCTGACTTAGCCAATAACTTAGCAAAAAATATGCATAAGGAAATATATTTAGTAGTATTTAACTTGTATGTCCCCTTTATGGATATATAGAGCAGAGGAGCTTAACCTATTACAAGGGTAAACTGCAAACAACAAAGAAAACTCCATATCCGTTTCCTAACAGTGGCTTGTATATAGCTTCTTAACATAATTTTTGCAGTTCAACAAGGTTTTTCTGTGCCTTCTAGAGAGACCAACACTCTTCTGTATTCTAGGTATAAGCGAGTCTTTTCAGTTGGAACCCATGCCATCACCACATACAATCCCAACACGCTAGAAGTTACAAATCAGGTAACTATCATTTTTGAACTTGATTTCTGACTTATGTTCACCATCTGGAGTGAATAGTGGCAGTCTTCAGAAACTATCTAGTCTGACAAGTTCTCAGCAAAACCAGAAGGTATGGCAGCTGCTGCAGAAGCACACATAACAGAAAACTGATGTTGCCTTCACTTAACTCTACAAATATCCAGTGGTTTTTATACTTTTAGGCAATTTGTCTTTATTGGCCAGTAGGTAGTTTGCTTTTGGGTGTGCTGTTCTGAATGAACTGGGATAAGTTTGATCACTGTAAGGCTATGGCCCTGAAGGGAGTCAGGGCACTTACTTTACAGAGTATCAGATAGGAAGCTGAAGTTAAAACTCACATAGCAAGCTAGCTAGTACCTCATTACAGCAACTCAGTTATTATACGTACTAAGGGTTTTTGAGTGGAGGAGATGTAGCTTTAAAATTCCTAACAGTATAACCTTATTACTTTCAATTGTCTAGTGGCCTTATGGAGATATCTGTAGTATTTCTCCTGTTGGAAAAGGACAAGGAACCGAATTTAGTCTCACTTTTCGCAAAGGGAGTGGAAAAAAGTCCGAAACTCTTAAGTTTTCCACAGAGCACAGAACAGAACTCCTCACAGAGGCACTGGTAAGATTTTTCTTTCTTTGAACAAACAGTAAGTACTTGGTTATAATTACCATTTGTGATAGGTTACTGTGCTTTCTTTCCTTACATAAAAAGTAGGAAAGCAAATTGTCTTTTGAGCTGTTAATGAACTTAGTCTAGTGTCAGCTGCAGCAACTAGTGCATGATTCTTAAATAATGAGTAAAGCTGCAAGTACTGAATATATTAAACTGCAGTGGAATGGTGAGCCTTCAAGGAGGCTTAGAGTACCTTTAAAACAGCATCAGCTTAAATGTAGACTTTCTGGATAGATTGGCTATCATATTTACATTCATTCCTGGTTAACTGTTTTTTAAAAACAGAGATTCAGGACAGACTTCTCAGAAGGAAAAATCACAGGACGGGTAAGTGTCTGGCTTGTCTGGATCATGTGTGGTTTAATGAAATTATCTAAAGACTTAAACTTTTACTTTCTTCATGTAGGTTATGCTTGTGCTATATGCACTACCTAAAATAGCTCTTGTAAATTTTAGATCTGAAGTCTTGCTTTGAGAAGAGAAAATTAAGACTTTGTTCAAAAGCAATGGGAACCTTTTCAACAGTAGAATATTTGAGTTCTATTCACTTAGCCTGAGCCTTATGGTGGTACATTTAAAGACTCTGAATGTTACTGCTGAAATAAAAGGCGTTGCCATGTGGAGCTCTTATTTGGAGAGAAGAAAGAAAAACATAAGCTTTGATTCATTATTCAATGTTTACTACTTCCAGCACTTTACTTTCTAACTCTAAATTGTTTTCTGCATAACCTCCTTAACACTTGATGTGGAAATACTGTTTCCTAGGAGGATTTCTGTAGGTCAGATTAAATACAATATTGCCATTTAATGAATCTTGGTAATGTAGTAACCAAGGCAGTATACAGTGCTGGACTTCATATTTGGTTTTATTTCTTCTGGTCACAGAAGATAGCACTTAAAGTAACTTAAGGCATTGCATAGAATAAATCTTCAATGATGAGCATAGTAACACTGCTGGAATATGAGGGTCCCCTTTGTCTTACTGTAGTTTAGAAGAGACCTCTAACTCTTGCTGGTTTCAGTAAATCTGTATTTGTAATGGAACATGTCTGCAGGAGATGAAAAATTTGCACTGTTGTGATAAGTTTACCTTAATTTAGTCTTAACTAGTTGAATAACAGCATCTGATGCAGTAGCTATTTCCTTGTCTAACCACAGTGCACATAGTCTATGAATAGACTGTGTTCTGCAGCAAGAGAAACTTACTCCCTTTTGGAGGGGCTGTTCTGTGATTGCTGTTCTCTCTTCAAAATGTGTCGTTTAAGCTGTGACTTCCGTGTCAGTTGACAGCTACTTTTCTTTGATTCATAGGGTTCTTAACGTAGATCAGAGTGTTAAGGGAAACTATATAGTTTTTTGAACTTTACACCCACACTGCTTACTAGATTGGAAAAGAACTATTGCTGTGTAGTAAAGGGGTGTGTGTAAATGTCTAAAAGTAACTCTCTCTGCAGAGGTATAACTGCTATAAACACCATTGGAGTGATACAAGGAAACCTGTGATTCTGGAAGTGACTCCTGGAGGTATTGACCAAATTGATCCTGCAACAAATAAAGTCCTGTGTTCCTATGACTACAGAAACATTGAAGGCTTTGTTGATATTGCTGGCTATCAGGGAGGCTTCTGTATCCTCTATGGAGGATTTAGTAGATTGGTGAGTAGTAAACCAAAACATCTTTGTTATGATGCTTAGGATGTTTATAGCTCCATAATTAAATTATTAAACTTAATTTAACTAAATTAAATAATTCAACTTAATAATTAAACTTCAACATAGATGCACATACTTGTATGCTCAAATTTTGGGTCCCAGCTGTGGAGCCTCAAGGCTTGTGGACAGGTTTTAAAACCTCTTTTCCACAGGAAACTAGTTAAAACATTTGAGGGCAATGTTTGGAGTTTTTTTGCTTATTGCATGTTTAAAAACTACAGACCATAAAATATCCAGTTATTTATTTGGATAGTGAATATGACTGCAATGTGGACATGGAGTTTCCTGACATTACTCAGTTATAGAGGTGACAGGCAGTGTTACTAGTCTACCTAACTAATGGAGGGTTTCTATTCAGAAATAGATTTATCAGTGGTAACACTTCCTTTTAGGCCTGTGATCTTATATTCAGCAGCTTTGCTTGGGGAATACTGCAGTATAATGTTGGTTTCAAAATCTTAAAAAGGTTTCTGTATACTATATTGCAAGCAGCTGAAATGGATCTTTAGGAATTAGTTTCTAATATAAATATGACTACCTCAGTCACTACTAACAAAATAGGACTCTTCTCTTGCTCAGGGTTTCCACATCTTTTGTAATACAGCATGCTTTTCTGTGGCAGAAAACTAGCAATATATAATTGATCCTCTAGAGCTGCCCTAACCTTGCCTAGCAAGGCTGGATAGCAGCCCTTACAGGTAGCAGCTAGGGCTGCCACTGTGGTTCTCTGGCTCCTCACTCCAGCCAGGCTGTCAGGATCTGTTGCCAAGGGTGGACAGGCAGGTCATGCAGATGTCTGCTTTAACAGCATGCTAATGTGTAGCAGGGTATCCTTTAGGAATAGCTGCTATAGATTTTTTTTTTTAAAGGCAAATGTAAACTTAATAGCAGATCTCTTGTGTAATAAATACTTCTTCTCTTTATACCATGCACTTAACAAAGGCAAGCCTAGCTGCTGGGAAGATTCTCTACTGTTAGCTATATAGTGGAGGATTATTTGTGGAACTGATTTCTTGAACTGTGCCATATTTTTCACCTTTTTTTTTTCCTTGTTAAAACTTGCAGCACCTGTTTGCATCTGAGCAGAGGGAGGAAATTATCAAAAGTGCAATAGAGCATGCTGGCAACTTCATAGGTATCTCTCTGCGAATAAGGAAAGAATCCCTAGAATTTGAGCAATACTTGAATCTTCGCTTTGGAAAATACAGCAATGATGAATCTGTAACATCTTTAGCAGAGTTTGTTGTTCAAAAAATAACGCCTAGACACTCGGTAAGGGTATCAGACTGAACTTACTTCGTTCCGCTGAAGTGCTAAGAATCCTCTTTCTTAATGTGCTTTTTTTTTTTTTTAAGGAACCTGTGAAAAGAGTACTAGCTCTTACAGAAGCTTGCTTAGTTGAGCGGGATCCAGCTACCTATAACATTGCAACTCTGAAACCTTTAGGCGAGGTGAGAGGCAACCTTTCCCAGTACCACTTCCTCAAATAGAAGCTCTAAAAGATGATAATAGTAGGAATTTCATAGTATACATAAGATGGCCTTAATTTGTAGAGTAGATAAAAATTAACACTGCTTCATGAATGTGATCCTTATCTCTTAATTTTAGGTATTTGCAATAGTATGTGACTGTGAAAACCCCCAGCTTTTTACTATTGAATTTATCAAAGGACAAATTCGGAAATACTCTTCAACAGAAAGGTAACTGGAGCACCTGTGGGTTATAAATGCGAATGTAACTTGCCACTGTAGTGCTGCTAGTTTCTCAGCTTCCATAAACTTTGACTCTTGGAAGTGTTAACTCAAAGCCTTGCTATTCTAGTGGTCTGCCACTTACAAATAAAGATTTGTTACAGGATCTAAATCTCTCCCCTTTACCTTTATCCTGACTTTAAGCAAATCTGTGGAGAAGTTTTCTGATGCACATGTAAGGGTGTTGGACAGTTAGATACAGCCTGTTTTTCCTAAGCAATGTTTTTCTGTGTATGTTGTACTTGGTTAAGTGGTATATCTGAGGCAAGGACAGAAAGCAGAATTGAAGTGATATGGAAATATGAAGGCTGTAAACCCTTTGAGCTGTCTGCTTGAGATGGTCTTAGTTGATTCTATTTAAAACAACCAACAGACTAGTCCCTGAGTGCACTTGCAGTAGTAATGCAGTCTAATCCTGCTAAGCAAGGTTTTGTGGAAAGCACAGGAATGAATTGGCTTGCAACACCTGTAACTCATTAACAGATAATCTACAGGTGATCCCTTTAGTGAAAGGCTGTAGCTGGCTACACTGAGTGTAAGACAGCTCTGTTCTGTCTTACACAGTGAATAAAGGAACACTTGAAAGTTAGTGACTTCTTCCAGAGGTGTAGCTGTTAGCACCAATGTTAGTTACTGAGATTCCAAGTATTGCTGCAGTTCATTCTGTGCTTGATATTTTTTTTCCACCTATCTCTTATAACTTGGTTCTTTGGCATTGCTTTTCTGATCTAAATTGTACTCGTATGTCTTTCTCCAAATGCAGAGATTCTCTCCTGGCTAGCTTGTTGGATGGAGTGAGAGCTTCTGGTAATAGAGATGTCTGTGTGAAAATGACCTCCACACACAAAGGCCAGCGTTGGGGATTACTCAGTATGCCTGTAGATGAAGAAGTAGAGAGCCTTCATCTGAGGTTTTTGGCTGCTCCTCCAAGTAAGCTAATGCTTATTACATTATTTTATAGTGCTCTTTAAAGCATCCAGATATTTAGTTAGGTACTGTGCGCTTAACTTTTGTTATGTCATCTTCCAGATGGTAACTTTGCAGATGCTGTCTTCAGATTCAATGCTAACATTTCCTACAGTGGGGTACTACACGCAGTTACACAAGATGTAAGAATAAATCCTCTGCCCATCCTCTTAAGATGTTGTTAATGCATAAAGATGTTGATAACTGTTATTTCTTAACCAGGGTCTGTTCTCAGAAAACAAGGAGAAACTCATTAATAATGCCATAACAGCATTGCTCTCACAAGAAGGAGATATTGCAGCATCTAATGCAGAGCTTGAAAGCCAATTCCAAGCAGTAAGACGACTAGTGGCTTCAAAAGCAGGCTTCCTTGCCTTTACTCAGCTTCCAAAGTAAGTGAGAAGTGTCTTCAAGCTTCAAAGTAGTAGGTGAAAACAGTACTTGAGCTTTTGATGATGTCTTATCTTTAAAACTGAGAATTGGAGTTAAGCCTCACTTCTGGAAAAGACTAGAGGACTCTGTACATGATTGCTTTCAGTAGTATGAGGCTGTCATCAGGCTTTGGTGTAAACTGAGAATCCCAGATGATCATTAGTATGTAAAGCTGATCCTTCCATTGCTAAATACTCTCTGCCTTGAGTCAAATATCGTTTAATGTTTTTCCTAGTAGAAAAACTTCTAAAATGCACCTTCATCTGGCCTTGAAGTAGGCAATTCTTCATTCTTAAAGTATATTGATGCCATTGTTATCTTCGGTTCAACACAAGATAAAACTTGATTTTAGAAAGTTGAGTTGTACTCCTACAGTAACTACAGGCTGCTTGGAATTTGTCTTAATTGGATAACATAAGGAAGCAGAAAAACAGCCTGATGTTCTTCTAAAAATGAAAAATTCTTTGGAATGTTTCTGACTCTGGACTATGGGGCAACAATGATGTGAAGAGTAACATACACACTTGGTCTGAGACTTCTATAAAGTTCTGTCTCTCTGAATAGTGTCCTGTACTATCACTATCCTGTAATTACAGAAATATGTCTTTCTTTTGGTGAATGTGCTCTTCACATATTGTTAACAGTGAAGTCAATGTTAATGTTTTCCTACCAAGGAATTTCAAATTGATGTAGAAGTCAAGGTTTACAATGTAAATGCAGTGAGAGCAGGCCACTTTTGATCCTCAGTTGGACTTATCTTAAAACTAAGATTTCTGTTTCCTCTCTAATTTGGTGGTTTTGGTTTCCTTTCAAAAGATTTCGAGAACGATTAGGAGTGAAGGTTGTGAAAGCCCTCAAAAGGAACAATGATGGAGTAACCCACGCCTCTATTGACATGCTTTGTGCTCTTATGTGTGTAAGTATTAAATTGCAGAGTCTTTCACTGGAATGTGTAAACTTCAGGCTGTGGAAAGATGTAGAAATAGGGACTGCCCTCCAACTTACAGCATGCTCAAAACATGGAATAACTTGTTGTACAGTGATTTCGTGCTGAAGTTGAACTTGAAGTAGGATATGCTTTTTATGGGTTCAGAGTGTGGCTTTCAGACTACGGTTGTTAAGAACTGAGGGTTGAAATGTGACTGCATAGTGAATACTTTTTTTTTTTTATAGCCCATGCATGATGACTATGACTTGAGGCAGGAGCAGCTGAACAAAGCTTCCCTTCTTTCTTCCAAGAAGTTTCTAGAAAACCTACTAGACAAATTCAATTCCCATGTGGTAAGTCAAATTTTGGGAATGGATAGCTTTAAGTGCCTTTCCTAACTGCTGTGAAAATACTGTTGTACTTGGATATATCTTTGAATGTATTTGTACGTGTAGTAGAAGTGCAGAAAGAACAGCTAGGGCTGGCACTGAAGCTTGTTCTAAATAGGTTTGGATCTTGACAGGTTACAATGTATCTGTACTGCAGAACTTGAGTTGTGTCGTGGAACAAATGTTTCCATGTTTAATATGGCAAGTGGGTGTTCCTTTTAACTAAAAGAATAGTGTAAACTGGTGTTTAGGGGATTAAAACTAGAAAAAGTAACTTGCAGCATATCAGTACATGAGGTCATGAGTGTCTGATACGTTCTAGGAGCCAATGCTTTACCAAATTATTGCCATGGTCAGAGTAATGGGCATATTTTAAACCTGTAATTTTTGTTTGCAGACTATTTCATGGTATGGCACAGAAGAACACCTTCAGCATCATGAATACTGAATAAAACTTGCATGAATACTCTTGGGCAGGGGAACAACACTGTATCTGTATTACATACCTGTCTTCCTAATTTCAGGATCATGGGACAGGTGCCCTAGTAATTAGTTCGCTTCTGGACTTCCTGACATTTGCCCTATGTGCTCCATATAGTGAGACTACTGAGGGGCAGCAGTTTGACATGTTGTTGGAAATGGTGGCATCTAATGGAAGAACACTATTTAAGCTCTTTCAGGTAAAACTTCATAATTTTTTTTTTTATTATTAGAGGCCTTAAGTAGTCAGTGAACATGAACTTTTTGTTGTTCTTCTGAAAGACAAATTTGTCTACAGTTCAGCTAGTTAATGTGCCTAAACCTTTTCTACCTTGGTGAGTTTAGTGACCAATTGCTTTACCTTCAGATATAAGGTTGAGGTGGTTATTCTATAGTGAATGATATGCCAAATCATTGTAGAATAGATGGCCTAAGACTTGTTTCTAGAAACACTTTAAAACACCAGTTAAATATTAAGCTAGAGTCAGCAGATGCATGGATCTTCCTCTCTTCAGAGAATCTACCACTTCTTTTGTTTCTCTCTCAGTGAATGAGAGTTAAGAGTTACAAAAGAGTAACATCCTCTTCAGTAGTAGACCTGTAAGAAGTCTTGGATTTTTAGCTACAATGTCAATGATTTCTTTCTGTAAAAACAGTACGGTCTTCTGCGTATTGGTTAGTGTGTGCTTGTGTCAGACTGTTTCCCCAGCATTATTCCAGCTTCTTTGGTATATACTGCTGTTCAGTGCCAACACCACCATCGGACAGTTGCATGAGAGATTCTTATTTAAAGGCATAGGGTAGGAACTGTTCCTGGGGCTAGCTTTCACAAAACTGAAATACTAACTTTTGCCCAGAACTAGAGGTAGAACAGCCATGTAGATGAGTTAAGGAGATTGAATCACAGATGGTCTAATCTTCAAATTTTGCACTTTGATAATTATTCTGTCAATGTTCCACTTTAGCACCCTTCCATGGCAATTGTGAAAGGAGCAGGTTTGGTAATGAAGGCTATAATAGAGGTGAGATTTTTATCCATGTTACCTGGGATAGCATATGTATTGTCTGTTTTGGAAGTGCAATTGCTTACCAATAGAAGTTATGTTGTATATATTAGCTAATAATATTAGCTTCTCCTGGGGGGGGTGGGGGGAGGTGAGGAACAGAACACCTGCTTAACTGTGAGTGGTTTAATACAGCAACTTGCTTTATCTTACACTTGGGGGTTCAGAAAGCATGTGAGTTGGGACAATAGGTAGTGCCTTGCATGTTTTCATACTGCAGTCAGGATTTGGCTGTTAATGTTGTATGTAGCTCAGTCACATACCTCAGAGCCACCAGACTTCTGCATGTTGAAGAGGGTCTCTCAAGGAGGAGAGGCTGTATTTCCTGGGATGCATTGCCAGATGGAATGGGACTGGGATTAGCAGGCAGTAGTGTTCCAGAGCAGACTAGTGATGTCAGTCTCTGTTCTTGCTCTTTCTGTTTCAACAAAAGATGATTTGGCTTTGTTAGTTTCCATACCACATGATGTATGGGCCATGCCCATACTTCTCAAGGGCTGCTCATGATTTTTGTGGGGTGACCTTGCTAACTGACTCTCGACACTTCCTGTGTTGAAATTCAGGGCTTAAGTTGGTGCCTCATTGTATCACAATGGCTTATGCATCTGAAATGCATCTAGTACTTTCTTGAAATGGAAGTGAATGAACACTTGAAATAGAGGTATTGTAAACTGCAAGTTTCCATTGATATACCTGATAAACAGCATAGCAACTTTTAGCTAATGTTATTACAACTCCTGTCATTTGAACTACAGTGGGAACTACAGTGCCGCTATAGTGGCAAGTAAAAATACAGTGAAAACTTTTTCTTAATTATTCATTGCAACTAATGTATCTCGACAGAGTGACAGTCTTAGCCATGTGGCTGCCTAAACCAAACAGCACCAGTTATTCTTAAATGGTTACTGTTGACCAAAGTCAAGCAACAAACAATTACCTGCAGCTGTCATTCTTTGGTTAACCCTAATTTGCCATTGCAGTGTGGAAAGGGTACTTGTAAGTGTACTACCAACCTCCTGGTCTATGATGGGAGACATGCATCTTACTCCATGTGTCACTTTTCTCATAGATACAACTACCAATTATCTGGGCTGTGGCTTTACTACAACTTTGATCAGTTGCTATTGAGAACTTGCACTTAAAGCCCATCATACTATAGCTTCTGGTTTTTGGATATTAAATGACAATATAATTGATGGTCAAGAAGGCCTTGGAACTGTAGACTAAGATAAAAGCAGCTTAACTAAGATTCTTTCTTTAGTAATCATCTTGCCCTGTTTCCAAAGGAAGGAGACAAAGAGATTGCTACCAAAATGCAAGATCTTGCCCTCAGTGAAGGTGCCTTACCTCGTCACTTGCACACTGCTATGTTTACAATAAGCACAGATCAGAGGATGCTTACAAATAGGTATGTCAGTCTCACTTGGTATATTATGTTAAAGTCTAAGTAATGGCCTAGCTAACACTAGAAACATTGGGATGTCAGGGAAGAACACTTGCAGTTCTTTAGGAGAATATTTTCTTTAGCAGCTGCTATGTTTAAGTAGAGCAAGTTTCAGCTGAGACTGCAGCCACTTAAACCTTTGATTTTTTTTTTTTTTTTGCCAAAATGGGACTTGGGTTGGTCACTCATTAAAGGCCCAAGTTTTGATTTTTTTTTTTTTTTTTTTTCCTGAAAACGTTCAGGGAAAGTAAAGGCAAGTGGAATGTCTGGAACTTGTAAAAAGGTTCAACTTATATAACTGTATGAATTCCGGTGTGCACATCTTGTATCTTGCATGCAGTTAGGGTAACCTGCCCCATCTGAGAGAGAGGTCTCCTCATACAGAAATCATTCACTGAATTCAGCGATCAGTAGAACTTGTGAGCTCTGAGACTAGGCCTGAGGGTGTGCTGGGGAGAATGAGTGATAATCAATTATTTCCACCCAAATACAAGATTATGGAAGTTTTAGCTGCATGTTCCTGAATGCTTAAAGAGCTGCTAAGCAATGTAGTGACAAGTGGAACTTGTTGCCACTGTATGTCATCCAGGAGAGAGCTGGTATGAAACCTTCCGTCTTACCAGTTCTGTTTGGAGCTACTAATGACATGTTTGTAAGCAGTGCTTCAGTGCTGTAGAACCCTAGTGACAAATTTGGCAGAAAGTGTCAGTTGGCATAGATGGCAGGCTCCCAGAAAGGCTTTCCTAGCCAGTAACTGGTATTGAGAGCTTCAAGTAAAGCAGTTAACAGTTCTTAATGGCTTCTAGACTCTTAACTTTAACTGTAACTTAAGACTGACTGAATAAACTTACACTTGGTTATTAGATGATTAGTTTCTGCTCTATTGCTCAAGTGTTCTTTTGAGGTCTAGATCAAAAAGCATGTGCTGCTACTGTTCCACTAACTTCACTGGAACTTCTTAAAGGCAACACTTTAAAGCATGCTAAGCATATACTTGAACTGGAACAATATAATGCTTTGTGCTCTTACTCATTCAAGAGCACGAAGCTCTTGCTCATCTTCATTTCACCAGCATGGTAAGGGTGTCAGTTTAGTGGCTTAAAAAAATCTGTTTAAAATACTAACTTGCAGTTTGTTAATTTCAATGGCTTTTTCAGGCAGTTAAGTAGACATTTGGTTGGCCTCTGGACAGCTGAGAACAAAACTGCTATGAACTTGTTGAAACGTATTTTGGTGAGTAAAAATGGGATATGGAGTAGGGAAAGAATCAAATCTGAGAGCCTGCAGTATTAGAAAACTTGTGATAGTCTATAGAGTAAACATACGCCCTTTCCCCTCCAAGGGGGAAGTCTAGACTGGGAGATCAGCAGTCTGGCATCTGCTATTTAAAGGATATTGACGACTGGTACAAAACATCTTGGGTTCTTAAAGTTTTCTGTTACTTTTCCTGCCACTTTTAAAAATGGTGTATGACACAAAACTTAAATATAAGGTGTGCTTTTCCTTATTTAAAGGACAAAAATGTGGGAGGCTTAGTAAATATAGTCTCTAATGCTTAGTGCCAGTAAGAAATTAAGCCAACAGTTCTGTCTATGCTTTCATGCCTGTCCAACTTTGCTTTTAACATAGTTAAATTTATGTATTGGCTGATAGTTCCATGTTCTTTCACCCTTACAGCCTCCTGAAAGGTTCTTGCTTAAGTTAATTCGGTGAAACTAGTTCAAAGAACAGTGTTGTAAGGAACTATTAAATCTTGAAAAATACCTAATTTTAAATTCAAAATAGCAGTTCCTTCATTTTTAGCAGAGCAAACTGTCCTAATCTTGGTCACTGTCTTCTGGGAGACTTAGTCAAATTAGACTATCTCATCTCATGTCACACGCAACATTCAGTCCTTATCAGAGGATATGGATGGATTCCAGTGTTACAGTGTTCATTCCCCTCAATATAGCTGTGGGATCAACTCTTTTCTTCCTGCAGTCCTTAGCTTTATTAAGTGTTCCTTTAAGAAATGGGATATGGGCAAGAGCTCTGCTGTACGGCAGCTAAATATGTGCCTCTATTGAATGGTTCTGTTGAGGATGATGGCATTTCACTAATAAAAATGAAAACTGATGTAGCTTTACATACCTGCTTCAGTGTAGAATATAAATTCTGTTTTGAAATCTAATTTAAAGAAATGATCTTGTTATCTAATGGGATAGTTTCTGTTCTATTAGCTGTGTGTGTTTATACTGGTTTTAAATGTTTTTAGCCACCAGGTTTGCTGGCATACCTTGATAGCGCTGATCCTGTTCCTGAAAAAGATGCGGATAGGATGCATGTTAGAGATAACTTAAAAATTGCGACTGTAAGTAAATGTAGCTGTCTTACCTCTTCCATTATATAGATGTACAGTCTTAGTGACTTTTCTAATACAGACACTTGACTGTTGCATTGACCTACATCAAACATGTGTATAGGCCTACAACTGCAAATAACTAATAAGATTTATTCTGCAGGATCAGTATGGCAAGTTTAATAAAGTGCCAGAGTGGCAGAGACTGGCTGGAAAAGCTGCGAAGGAAGTTGAAAAATTTGCCAAAGAGAAGGTGGATCTAGTCTTGATGCACTGGAGAGATAGAATGGGCATAGCTCAGAAAGAGGTAAGTGTTTGAAACTCTTTGTTACAGCAACTCAACGAAGTGTAGAGAGGAACACCTACAACTCCATGAAATCAGAGGGGAGTTTGACAGTAGTAGAAGTGCAGGAATGTGATAAGCTTCCTAGTTCTGCTTTTAACAAATTCTCTGCCTCTTACTACTCTTTGTCTTGGGTTAGAAATGGATTCCAGGGAGAATGTAAAGCAGGCAAATGGATTCCTTCAATATAAGTATTAAGTTTTAGTTTGTTCCTGCTTTAGCCAACCTTATCAAACTGGACTACAGCTTATGTGCATTTCTTCCAAGATAATTAATTATACAAGGTAATAGGAAATTCCTTGAAAACCAGTTTTTAACCTACATTTGCAATAAACTATGACTATTGTTTGCATCCAAAATGATGTACTATGCTAGTGGTATTTTAGTTATGGAATCTGCTTGAAGAAGCTTAGTATTACCTTCAGTATAGGTATCTCAGCACTTAAGTTGCAACATAAAACTATCCATAAAACCACAGTTAAGATTGAAAAGATAAGCAACTGTTTTGGTCTGATAAGACGATAGCTTAAGCACTGCTTGAGTTCTTAGTATTAGTCTCCTTTCTCCTTTAATTTTGTCATGTTCTGTATGATGCTCTCTGAATTATGAGGTGTTTCCCTTAACTTTTTGTAGTCTCCTGACTAAGCTTGTTTTTATGCATTCTGGAAATGAAACTATTACATATGAAAGGAAGGGTGAAAAGAGAGATGCAATGCAGAGTATTAAAAATGCCTTTGTACTTGATCTGATGTAACAATAAGCTTTGATTTTGGGAAAACCTTAACTTGGTAAAACCTAGCTCAAATTTGATGTAGACTGTGGTGCAGAATTTTGACAGGTCGTATTTCTGGAATAATGGTGAACTAGGTTCAAAACAGTATTAATGGAGAAATGTGGAAAACAGTGGTGGAAGGGCAAATTGCCCTTCAAACATCTTGTGTAGATACTGAGTTTAAACAATTTTTCTGTCTGGAGTTCTGAGCTGTTTAATTTCACAGTAAGTGTATGCAAGTATAACTTGGAAAAGATGGTAGCAAGTTTGGTATTACCACTTTCAATTACTTCAGTGGCTTGTTAAATGTACCTTTTCTTTTTCTTCCAACTTTCCATCACAATCAGGACAGAAACAATATGGTGAGTCTGTATATCTCTGCCACTTGTGTGAATTATGTTGCTCAGACTTCTGCTTGCATGTGGTACCTCATGTAGAGTATAGCATCGATTTCATGCTTGATCAAACCAGGGAACCTTTCAGTGGCCAAGTCAGGTTTGTGACTTGCTCTAGTTACTCCCTTTCAAGAGCAAAACATTCTTGTTATGGGTTTCCCTCTCCATCAGCTTTGGAGCTGATGTGTGCTTATGGTGATGGGAACTAAGCTTTTCTCAGGGATAACTTGCTTCTAAATGAATGACTTGTTAAACAGCTGAAAGTTTCTCTGATGTAATTTAACTTGGTGTAAATAACACTTGTGAAAGTCTGCTACTACTTTCTAGAAAAGAAAACCTTATTAATGAGGCTTAACTTAGTGTGGCTTTTGAAGGAGTAAAAAAACAGCAGTTTTTTATTTTAAAAGGGCAAAATGCATAGTATCTGTTTTTACTAACTTAAACTTGGCTCTTTTGCAGAACATTATTCAAAAGCCAGTGATATTAAGGAAACGACGCCAAAGAATAAAAATAGAAGCAAACTGGGATCTCTTCTATTACAGGTAAAATACTGAGATTAGTATGGTGGTCTCACAAGTTATTACCTGGCTGGATATTTTTGTTAATATCTTCTGAGTTGCTGTGGCTTGATTCCAGTTTCTTCCTGCCTTGAAATAGTGCAAGAGCTTTGTAGCAGGAACTTATGAAAAATTAAATCCTCAGGTGTACTTATGGATTTAGCTTGTGTTTAGGAAAGGGGGAATTTGGAAAACTTCTCAAATGTTATCAAACTACATCCTTTTTTTCCCCTTGAATCAAAATAAAGAGTGAACAATGAACTGCAGGTACAGATCTACATAATGTTAAAGGCTAAGCAAAGTAGTACTGAAAATCATTGCAGTATGTTGGTGCATCAACCTGTAAGTTACTCAACATGTTTTAACTTGAATTGGAATAAAAATGAGCTTAAGGCAGGCAAAGAGAAAACTCATGGACACTGGATTTCAAATAGTGCCAGAGGTCCTAAATATAGCTTGCTTACCTGTGAGTTCTTACAATCTGAAAAAGATATTATCACTTTACTTTGGCTAGGGGGATTATGTTCAATGGACTAATAAAGCCTGACCATTGAACAAACTCTGTGAAAGCAAGCTTTGCAAAACTCTAAACTTAACGGTTTGATTCCGTGCTTAATGTTTCTAAAGGTCAACTATATAGTCTGTTCTGCACAAGTGTTGCGTGAAAGGAAGACTTGCATGCTCCTAAACTTTGAGTATTAAAGTGCTGCTCTCGGCCAGTCTCTGGATCCAAAGGCTGTTTTGTAACTGCCACTGAAGAATGTCCACTGACTGTCTTGTGACACTTGAGACATCAACTTCTGTTTTCCTGCATGAACTACTTTTTTGTTTAAAACATACACTCAATATGTGCATGTCTGCTGCCCTGGATTATTGTTCACTTGTAACCCATATACTGGCAGATATGATGAATAGCTTGCATGTCTCCTGGTCATCAACTATATGCAGATAACGAATTGAGCCAAAAGGGATGACAACAGGCATGTTTTAGTCTAGGCTGACCTCCCTGACTAAGAAAACACTACACAAATGAACAACCATAACTACTGTAACAAACTAAAGACCAATACTCAGTGCCTTCTAATTAAGGTCCTCTAATGCTAATCTTCTCTAGCTTGCCAGCTGAGTCTTGTCTGCCTTTCAGATAATGTTTTGAGGGCTTTAAACTGTGTAACCTTTTTCCTTAGATTTCTTCAGGATCATGCTAGATCAAACTTGATTTGGAACTTCAAAACACGGGAAGAACTGAGAGATACTCTTGAGTCTGAGATGAGAGCTTTTAATATTGACAGAGAACTTGGTAGTGCTAATGTTATCTCATGGAACCATCAGGAGTTTGAGGTAAATGGCCTACTGTAGATGAAGCTGCATATGTAAAATGCCTACTTAAAATGTCACTTTTCTGTCTCTAACTACATGAGGGGGTCTTGTGTTGACAATCCCTGACTGCAAGCTAGAATTCTTTTGGGATTACAGAATAAACTGCTAAAGCTTGAGGCTCTGAACAGGCATTATTGTCCAGTGCCACTCTGCAAACCTGAAACTTCTTCAGGCTGACAAGTGACACTGTAAAGATGATCAGAACCCTTGAAGTATTCTTACATTAAGAGGAAAAGAGGTGGTGTTACATTGTTGTCAAGATAAGTCATACTTGTTCTTGAATGTGCTCCATCAGACTTCTTTTGGGTAGTGAAACCCAACTCTTCCTGATAGCAAGTTCCTTGTTTTTATTTTCATCATGTCTTAGTGATCCTAAGGCTGTTAAATGCTGGGTTGCCAAACCATGAATAGGTTATGTGGCTAAAACCATGCTGCTCTCAAAATTATAGATTGAGGGTACTGTTTTCACATTCTAGGAACAGCAGTACCTACAGTCAAAATAGCCTTTCAAGCTTCTGCAAAGCAATTGGTATGGTCCTAACTGGTTTTCTCAAAACAACTTGCAAGATGTTTTCAAGTAATGTGCTAAAAAACAATTCCTGTACTCTACTCTTATCTCTAGTACTGTTACAGTTCTACACCGTTTTAATTAATGTGTAATGCTAAAGCAAACCAAGGCCATGCTTGAATTCAACCGTAAGATATTCTTAGTTATTCCCAATGCCATCCTTGTCACAGTACAGATTTCTACTTGAAATTTGAGCAGAGGACTACTAGTGAAACAGAAGTAAGCTGCTGCTTTTGAGGAATTCTAAGTTGACTACTCTGGCAAATCAGAAAGAATTGCAAGACATCAGGCTAATGCTTTAGGAGAAAGAACTATTTTATGTATGTACTTTATCCCTATCACACAGCCACAGATTACTCCTTACCTTGATACAGTAAATAGCTAAGTTTGGGTTTGGATTGGTATTTCTTGCATGGGCATTTAGCTTTCAAAATTTTCTTTAGATATGGGTCAAATACAGGACTTCTGGGTGCCACAGTGTCTGCTATCCCAACTCTATCTCTGTACTTTAAAGTGCTAACTGGGGCAGAACCAAAAGTACAAATTTGAAATTTAGTAATACAGGCTTCCCACCTGTACTTTCTGTTCCTATGTGGCTTATGCTACTGGAATGTATCATTAGCATTGTTGTAGTTACAGCCCAGGATGCTTTGGGACTGGCTTGAGGGGGTTTCTGTAACATGATCTTTGAACAGCTGCTGTCTCAGAGATTTGCTTTGAAATATTTGAAATAAATACTTTTATCAGGCTATGCTGTAAGTATTTGAACTAACTATGTAGTGGTGACAAAGGCTTCTCTGTCAGCTTTGGAACCTTTTGCTTTGCCGAGGGGAATGGTGGTTTGAGTTTGCTCCAGAAGTATCCTAGTTAGCGGGATGCCTTTGTATCGTGTGCTGTGGTCAAATCTATAGATTACTTTATGTGGCCTCATGACAGAGGTCTGCAAACTGTAGATAAGAAAAACCACTGCAGAGTGGTTTTTGTGGTATGTTAGAGGTACCTCTAAACAAGGTGCTTGCCAAATGCTTAAAACCACTGAGTGTTGAGGGATATGGTTAAATTTAATGTAGTTGCTCTGAAGTTAATGATGGCTCTCATTGTGAAATTTCACTTCAGCTGTCTTGTATGTATACTAATGCCTCTAGCCTTTTATTACCCAGCATAATAGCAAGTACAACTAGTAATTAAGTCATGCTTGTGTTTTATACTTCTTGTAACATTGAATGAAATGTCTTGCAATGGAATAACTACTTATTAAAGTTTGAGTCACTGAATACATCATGTATTGTCCAAGTTTAGTTAATAAAACCAGCTGATATTAGAAACAAGTTACTTAAAGCCTGGAAGCTGGGATTTCAATAAGATGAGAAACTTCATTTGTTCTGTGGAGCAACAATAGGTTATGGCATATATTTTGTAGATGTGTGTTTCTTTAACAGCAAACTTGAAGATTTCAGTCTTTCTCAGACTGTAGGAGGGGTTGCTAACCTTGTTTAGTTTATGGATACAAGCAAGTACAGTATTGTTGTGCAAGCAAAACCTTAATGAAGGAGAAACAATCTTTACTTTTAAGTAACTTGTTCTGTGTTGCAGGTAAAATATGAGTGCCTTTCTGAGGAAATAAAGATAGGGGATTACTATCTAAGATTGCTACTGGAAGAAGATGAAACTGAAGCAAGTGGAGCAATCAAAAAATCGTGAGACATTATTGAAATCCTATCTCATTCCTAGGGTCTCTGTTTTCTTTGCTAAAATCTCATCTCTCTCTTAGATATGAATTCTTCAATGAACTCTACCATCGCTTCTTGCTTACCCCAAAAGTGAATATGAAATGCTTATGTCTGCAAGCATTGGCTATTGTTTATGGAAGATGTCATGAAGAAATAGGACCATTTTCTGATACTAAGTACATTGTTGGGATGTTAGAAAGGGTAAGAATTATTTAAAATTACTTGATATAGTAGTTAACATACAGCTAGTCCAACATATGTTTGGATCCTTCAAGTTGCTGTGAAACCCGAGTTTTGGTTTTACAGAACGTGAAGCTGCAGCATGAATACTCTTTTCCGTGCTGTCACCAAGTGTTCCTGGTATCTCCCCTTGATTCAGCTGAAGTTTCACAAAAAAAACTGCTGATCATAAAAGTATTTCAAACTAGTCTCTGTATGTCGGCCTTAACAGGTTTTCAGCCTGTACAGAAATAGTGTGAAGGAACTTTGTGTGACACTAACCTTGTGCTTGCATTTTAAAAAATGCAGCATAAAGCGTTTTAAGAGGAGAACCTTGTTCCATGTCACATTATTTTGAAACAGTGATTTCAAGAGTAGTAGGAACAGTCCCAGACCTAATGAAATGGCAGCCTTAGATGGGCACATGGGATGGATTAGATTTTTAGTGGTAACTGCTTTGCCTATTAAATGTCTGTTAACTTATGTCTGCCAACTGATACAGCTTGCAAAAAATACATTTTTGTGCAGTCTGAAGACAGGGTTTTTTGCTAACATCAGTATAGGTTTTGGATATGGCTGTTGTAAGTGGAACTGAACCAGTGCAGTCTCTTGTTGTTTTGCCTTGAGTCTTCATGATCTCATCAGAGATGTAACATCAAAGACCCATTTTTCTCTCCTGGTTGAAAGCATGCTCTTTTTTCCCCTTGTATTTGTGTTAACTGGCTCACTGGGGAATCCAAACACTGTCCCTTTGGAACAATAGACTTAGCAGAAAAGTGGGTTTGGGTATCAGACCCAGAGCAATGAAGGGGATGGAGGGCAACAAGACCTTTCCTCCTCAGTGGCAGAAAGCTACATTTATTAGGTGTGCATGAAACAGGACACTTAACTCTGCAGTCTTATCCTGGGCATGACAAAAGCAAATGGATCTTTGCAGGTGTATTGACTTTTGAAGGTAACTTCTAATATGTGCTATCAAATACTAATTTGTTCTCTTCTGCTGCAATAGTGCACTGACAGGCTTGAGCGGGACAGATTGATACTGTTTCTCAACAAACTGATCCTTAATAAGGTAAGGTGGACATGTACACTTAACAGTAGTTTATTGGTCTTTCAGCTTTATAAAATGGTCTGAACTAGTCTTTCAGGATTAACTTGAGAAAAAAATTCAAGTCTTGAAGTCCTAAAACAATGATACAGTGTTCTGGGATATAATGGTTATTTACTGGTGAGAAAGCTGAAGGAAACATCTAGATATTGTGGTGATTTTACCATTCTAGTCACTTCAGAGAACAATTTGAGTTTTCTCATGGTCACTTCTTGAATAAAACAGTTCAGTACTTGTAACAACTCTTATCTAGAAAATGCTTGTGTTAACTCAGTTCATCCATTAACAGAAAAATGTGAAGGACCTTATGGATTCAAATGGCATTAGAATTCTTGTAGATCTGCTTACTCTGGCACATCTTCACACAAGCAGAGCTACAGTCCCTCTGCAGGTATGTGGCCTTTGTTTCTTAGTACTCATGTGTTGCAATTCTTAAAAAAAAAAAAAAAAAAAAAAAGCGATGTCCTTTTCACATTTCCTGTAGAAATGTGATACTTGCATTGAAGCTAAAGCTGTTCTTATAAACATCAACTTCTAGAGCAATGTGATTGAGGCGGCACCTGATATGAAGAGGGAGAGCGAGAAAGAATGGTACTTTGGCAATGCTGACAAAGAAAGGAGTGGTCCTTACAGCTTTCAGGAGGTACCAGTCAGCTTCAAACTCTCAAACTTGACAAATTATTTCCCTCCTGGTGGCTGGGTGTGTTTCAAATAGTGAGAGGGGAAAACTGTAAACAATGCTAAACTATATTCTCAAAGTAACTGTTTAAGGATTAAAGCCTGATAAGAGATTTGATGTTGTGCCAAGAACCCAGCCTTTTTGGTAAGGCTGCCCATCCCTCCATTAATCTGTCAATTTCTACTTCATGTTTCCTGACAGTTATAAATACATTGGAATTTCATGCAACTATAGTAGTCTGCCATACAGCAATTAAAAGCTTGTCTTGAGTGTGAATGGTTAGGAGCAAAGGTAACTCTGAATGCAGAATCAATTAAATTAATCTCTAATCTTGCAATAGATGCAGGAACTATGGAACGGTGGAAAGCTGACTTCAAAAACACGTTGCTGGGCTCAAGGTATGGATGGCTGGCGACCATTACAGGTCATCCCTCAGCTGAAGTGGTGCTTGCTTGCCAGCGGCCAGCCTGTGTTGAATGAGACTGACCTTGCCACACTTGTACTCAACATGCTCATCACAATGTGTGGATATTTTCCCAGCAGGTAAACACTAATTTTCAGCAGAAGTGGTTGGCTTCCTCTGGCAGACTCATAAATTCTGTCTTAAAGCTGCTCTTAGAAACCAAGTAGTACATTAATGAACTGTATTAAAGAGCCTTTTACATAGTAGTAATTAATTCTGCAGGCAAATGGGGAGTTTGTAAATGCGACAATACTAATATTGTGAAAGGGACTGCAAGAATGAATGCACAAGCTATGTGCATTTCTAATGCACAGCAGCATAGTCTTACTCTTGCAGGCAGACTCTTGTTTAACTTGAAAACAAAGCTGCTTTAATGCGTCAAACCACACTTATAATGACACTGAATATGATCTCAATAGCCTGATACTTATGGCTTAAAGTTGTTAATTCTTGAAAGAGAAAAGGCACATGTGTGCTTACTGCTGTGCCACTTTAATTTTTTTGTTTAGGGATCAAGACAATGCTATTATAAGACCTCTGCCTAAAGTGAAAAGGCTGTTGTCAGACAGTACTTGCCTTCCTCATATCACTCAGGTAAGCAACTCCTCAAAAATGTATCTAAATGAGTAAAAGTCTGACTTGCTCTGCCATCTTCCTTGTGTGAATACTTTGTGGGCCAAACACATCAAATAGCATCTGTAGCATCCTGCAGCTCTCTGGATAAGTAGTTGTTTATTTTACTGGGTGGTGTTACAAATTTCATGTTTCAGCCAATATATCATTAATAAATATTTCCATCCTTGGAGATACTGAAAAGCCACCTGGACATGGTCCTTGGCAACCAGCTCTAGGTGACTCTGCTTTTGAGCAGGGGGTTTTGACAAGATGACCTTCAGAGGTCCTTTCCAACTTTAAACGTTCTGTGATTCAAACTTGTTATTTTGGGGCTGGAGTATTCTTTAATTGAAATTCTTTTAAGTTTACTGGCTTGTGTCAATACTGAATTAGTTAACTTCAGTTTTGACTGGGTGACTTGCACTACTCAAGCAGCTAATTTAAATGCTTGTGTTTGATTTCAGCTATTACTGACTTTTGATCCTATCCTTGTGGAAAAAGTTGCTATATTGCTGTTTCATGTCATGCAAGATAACCCTCAGTTACCTCGTTTTTATCTGAGTGGAGTATTCTTCTTTATCATGATGTACACGGGTTCCAATGTACTTCCTATTGCAAGGTGAGGAAAAAGACTAGCTAAAAATACCTCTTGACCAGTCATGCTCAGGACTGCTGCTCTAAATGCTCCAGGGAGTGTGGCTTGCTAGAACCAACATGAGATTGCAAGCAAGCACCCTGTAGAAGATATGGCTCCACGTGGCCTAGTCAGTCACTAAAAAAAGTGAATTGCTTATGACCCTGCCAGGGAGGGAGCAAGAGCAGGCCTGATCATACAGTTCTAACAGTACAACTAGGCATGGCTTATTTTAGAAGAACAAATCATTGCAGACACTAAAGACTAGTAATATAGGCTGTTGATATGCTAATATAGTTTTTGATAGTAAGCAGCTATCAAAGGTGGTGGAAAAATATAATAGCTTGTTTTAGTATTGAAATCTAGAGCAGTTAGATAAGTCTGTACTGATACAGATGCACTGCAGATGCAGGTGGCTACTAGTACTAGTACTCTTCCTCTAAATTCAATAGTTCATAGAAAGCTACTTTACAACTCCAGTTATGTCTCTTCTATAGCAGAATGGATTGGGAAATGATTGCATGCTTACATGATGACTCTAGTGTAACAGGACTATCAGCAGTTCGAGTAAGATGATCTCATTTCATCCCTGCAGTGATCTGATGGTGCAGGGAGAGGTTTGTAGGGAAGGGTTGTGTGTCTATCACCTTCATTTTTATTTTGTGTGGAGAAAACAAGCTTTCAGGAACAAGACTTTCAGACTGAAATGAACATAAGGCAACATTATGACACGGGAGTTTCTAACTTGGTGGTGTTCCCAAGGATTTGATGGACTTTGTATAGAGATTCATTTAATTGTTACATTTACTTTGAGATAAAGGAGTAAGAGTATGAGACTTGCCAGCTGGACTATGTTGGTCTGCTTATCTTTCAAGGGTGCCTTAGATATCAATTAAACAGAAAATAACTGCTGTTTCTCTTCTAGGTTTTTGAAATATACGCATACAAAACAAGCTTTCAAGTCTGAAGAAGTGAGTAGATTGTGAAAGTAACTACCTCTGTTTCCAAATAGTTTTGCAGACCACCTATAGTTGTTTTAACAATACTTGGTGCTTGTTCTTTTCTGAGTTCTCAAGAGTTAGGATTTAAGAACTATAAGGTAAAAGGGGGAGGGTGTTTTAGATCTCAGGTTGGTTAACAAACTGAATTTAGATTACCTTTGAGATGACAATGTTATCTCTTCTGTAGACAAAAGGTCAAGATATAGTTCAAAGAAGTATACTTGGACATATTCTTCCTGAAGCAATGGTGTGTTATTTAGAAAACTATGAACCAGAAAAATTTTCTGAGATATTCCTTGGAGAATTTGACACTCCAGAAGCAATTTGGAGCAATGAAATGAGGTAACTGTTTTCTGTCAGGGGGACAAATAAATCCGAACTACATCTCATGCTGAAGAGGTCTTGTCTTTGACATTTCTAGAGAAAGCTGAAAATACCTGGATTCCATGGTTTCATTACTTTCCTCTGTTTGCCTTCTGCAAGGGCAGTGTCCTGCATTGCCCTCTGCTTCTATCAAAAATAACAAGGGTGGGGGAGAGCGGAATTGGCAGCAGGAAGGGGAATATTTCCCTGACAACATGCTTTACATCTGCCTCTATCATACTCAAGTTCCCTTAATGAGTGGAGACTTCACTATTGATGTAGACTGCTTTATACTTACTGTACTCATTACCAGTACCTATCTAGGAGATATACCTCTAATTTTACAATACATTTTTAGGGTCTCCCAAAAAATTGAGGGAGGGCAAAATGTCACTTTACATTGTTTTTAATAAACTAATTTTCATGACATCGAAAGAGCTTTATAACAGAATAGGACTGAATCCTATTCTGAATCTGTTCTGAAACGTGGGAAACTAAGAAGGAGAATCTTTTCAGAAGAAATCATTGAGTACACTTGTACAGTCACTGAGGATCGAGGGACTGCTTGGCAAGTGTTAAACCAAACTTTGTAACTTTTAGGCGTCTTATGATAGAGAAGATTGCTGCTCATCTTGCTGATTTCACCCCTCGTCTTCAAAGCAATACAAGAGCACTCTACCAATACTGTCCTATCCCAGTTATCAACTACCCACAACTGGAAAATGAGCTGTTCTGTAATATTTATTACCTCAAGCATCTTTGTGATACACTCAGATTTCCAGACTGGCCAATTAAAGATCCAGTAAGTACAAAGTATTTGAGGATTCATTTAGTTCTTGATCTTTCAGAGTCCTAAAAATGGGATTTGTAACAAAAAATTAAGGAAATAAAATACTAGGCTTGTTGCAAGTAACTGATCCTGACTTTCAGTTTATAAGCAAATATGTTAAACACTTTTATCTTGAAGCAGAGTAGACTTCATGCCTTATAGCAATCATACGTTAAGTATATCCTCCTTGTGGTGACTATTAAAAAAGCAAAATAAAGCATCCAAGAAACTTCAGAGTGTTTCAATGAACCTCAAGTGATTGGTGGAGGAAAAAATCCTCACTTTTGGGTTCTTATTTGAACACTGGACAAGAAACTGAGCTAACTTGGTATCAGTACGTTAACTAAACTGCTGAGATCTTTTTGGTACAAATCTATGGTCTAGGTCTGTCTAAGCAGCTCTACTTATTCATGCAGCTTTGTGTTTTTTTTGTAGTATTGAGATGTGAACTGCATATCATTTAAGTGATTCTCCCTCTTCTAGTGTGACTGTTGCATAGACATCTTAAACTTAAGGTGCTCTTATCTTGGATAAAATGCAGCACTGCGGTGAAGCAAAGTGTTAATTGTTTCCTGACTGGAGGGGGAACCATAGGCATTCATGGCAAAAGGATTAGGTCTTTGAACTTAGGGTGATGGGTGATAAGGATTCCTTAATAAAGCAGCATTTTATTAAAAAATGACATGTGTTGGTGTAAATGAAACACTAATAAATTATAATTATTTAGGTTAAATTGTTGAAAGATACACTAGAAGCTTGGAAGAAGGAGGTAGAAAAGAAGCCACCTACCATGTCAATAGATGATGCTTATGAAGTCCTTAACCTTCCCAAAGGACAAGGCCAGTAAGTTGTTTTCAGTATTTAAAGTTGTATAACTACATTTACATAAACTCTGTATACTGAAAAAACTGAAGTTTCTTATCTTGTAGCCAGTTAGTGGTACCAGTTCAGTTATGTCTAGCACCTACTTCCTTCACAGTGGAAGACTGCTTTATCTAAAAAGAAACAAAACTTGAAAATCCAACTCCAGCATTTTGAGAGAATAATTGTAAATTGTTCAGATAAACTGAAACTGGGGAAAAATGCTTTGAGCTCCACTTCAAAGCGTTCAGTAGCTTGTGTTACAGGACAAGCATTAGACTCAGCCATAGTGAGCAAAGAATATGGCAGAACTTGAATATGTTCAAAATGGAACTTGGTTTGTCTAATCATCCTTCTTCCCACTGACAAATATTGTCCTTTTTCTTGGTGATAATATCCTTAGAATTTATCTCCTATCTTGCCACTGGTCTTTGACTTCAGGCCTCTAGAAGAGACCTGACTAGAGAGAACTGACTTTGTATTTATTCTCCAAGAACAGTGCAGTTACTACAAATCACAAACTACTAACTTACCACTTATAGTTCATTTAGATTCTTCATTTAGAAGATTCAGGGACTCTGAGTACCTTTGTGGTTAGTATATTCTATATATAGAGAGGTATTTCTAAAATTTCTGGCTATTCTGTGGCCACATGATTACCCACATTCAGTGTCAGCTGATGAAGCTGAGTTTTTAAATTGAAATGAGAGCTTTGTAGTTTTCACTTAATTGCAGTTACTATTAGTACTGTTGTCAGAATCCAGGCTTGTTTTTCTGGGGTTTTTTTGATGTTACTCAGTGTAATGGGACTTGTTTTCTCATAGGCATGATGAAAGCAAGATCAGGAAAGCTTATTTCAGGCTGGCACAAAAATATCACCCAGACAAGAATCCAGAAGGCAGGGTATGTACAACACAAAGTTATGGTGTTAAAGTGGGGACAAATTCAGCTGCTATATGTATTAAGAATTCTGAAATGCCCACTTTAATTTTCTTTCTCCCTTTTAAAAGCTATGCTCTAGATGAATACTAGAGTACAGATTAATACTACAATGATGAGTAACTTACGTCAATCAAGGAATGTTAGGATTTCTACAGTAAACTGATACAATCTGGGTCAGACCCACATTTCAAAGCATCTGGTTTAAAGAGTTACACATGACCTAAATAAGCTCATTGCTTCCTTTCAAAGACAGACTGCATCCTCTGCCTATTCTTACAATCAATTAAACTGTACTTACTACTTTTTTCATAGTGGAACTGACTTGGTTTTAGTCTCTTGCCTATGGCGGAGTTTAGGAGACAAAAAAATCGGTCTGTGAACCAGTATTGCTCAGTATTTTCTGAAGTTAATAAGGCAACAAAACTAGCATTGTGGCTAATAACCTGGAATGCATTATTTTACCTACATCTAAACTGATGCTGCAGACTTGGAGTAATTAGGGGGTTCTTAGCAACTTTTAAGACTGTTCCTCTTTTATTTGCAGGATATGTTTGAAAAAGTTAATAAAGCATATGAGTTTCTGTGCACAAAGTCTGCCAAGGTGATAGATGGGCCAGATCCCGAAAACATAATTTTGATCTTGAAAACTCAAAGCATCCTCTTCAACAGGCATAAGGAAGGTAAGCATGGTGTCTCAGAATAATGTTTTATCTTCATTTCTTTAGTGGCCATTGCAGTCAGTTTTTTAATCTCCTCTGTTTTTGAGTCTGTGTTCTGTTGATTTGGTTTCTGGCTTGCTGCAGCTATGGTAAAGGACTTCAGAATAGGACTTTTTCTTCTAAGTAATATGTTAATCTGCAGTAAAACTTCATTCAAAAAAGCATTAATAGCTTTTTGAAGTTCTCTGCTCCAATACTAAATAGTTTGAATCTTCCTCCATATGTAGCTTAGACTTACAATTCTGTCTGCAGAAAAGTCCTCACTAGTACTCAAGTCACCCAAGTGGCAGATTCTGGGTATAAATGAGATTGTCTCACTTTTAATATCCACATGAGTGTAATCTTGCAGAAATTCTGACAGTGTTAACAATCCTCTGAGTGTGTTGCAACACTACCACTTTCACAACTGGGAAAGAGACAGTGTACCTTAACCCTTGGTTCTAGCTACAGTCCTGGGCTGGCAGCTGCTGGGGTGTCCAAGTCCTGCAGAGCCAAAAGTGTTTTGCTACTGAAGTGTTACATTATAATGATAAACTAAGAACCTCCTATGCCACCATAGCTCTGTCAGTTGTGTGGAGACAATGACAACATTAGCATGGACTTACATAGATTGGCTCACAGTTGGCTCCATGCTGCAAGATGAAATTGTTCTTTATCATTGCTGAACCCTAAAGAAATGAAAAATATGATTATTTAAAACATACGATAGCCAACTGGAAGAGGTCATTGTAGGCTTATTGTTAGACAATCCTGGCCTGAGACAGACAAAACTATACTCACGTTTCTCTGGAGACAGACAAGGATCACTTGGAAGGCTCTGAGCCTGGGGGCTTGCTGAGCTGGAGAGAAGTCTTATTAATCTTGAATGAGTTTCTTTGCATGAAGCTGTCAGCTTCTGGCGTGAACATTCTTAAGTGACAAGGAGTCAGATTGTGTGGACTGCTCAGTCTTGCTTCAGTTTTCTCAGATGTTGTCTTTCTTTGACTTCTAGTCCTTATATATCTGATATATCTTCCACTGATAATGATGCTGTGGTTTAAATTGCTTAGGCTCTGCACATATGTAAACTTCTAACTTCTCCTCTTTCAGAGTTGAAACCTTACAAATATGCAGGCTATCCTATGCTGATAAAGACTATTACCATTGAAACATCAGATGACCTTTTGTTTTCCAAAGAATCTCCTCTGTTGCCTGCTGCTACAGAACTTGCTTTCCATACTGTCAATTGTTCAGCATTAAATGCAGAAGAACTGAGAAGAGAAAATGGAATTGAGGTAAATGGAAAGAAACTTATTGAAATAAATTTTTTTAATCTAACTCTTTTCCACAGCTAAGAATCCTAGATCCTCAATGCATAGGCCATCAGGTGTAATTGAGAATCACTTCTGGTTTTAAGACACTTGTCCATTTTTACTGTCTCTTCTGGACGCAGTAGGAGAAGCCTCTTGCAGAGTATACCTCTTTCTGGACCTAGGCTTGTCTGTTGAACTGTGGATAAGCAAACTACACATGATGTTTCTCTACTTCTTTACAAAACTGAGAGCTGCATTCTGTATGTGAAAGAATAGATAAATGTGAACAAGTCGCTTGTGCAGAAGGGCTTTTAATTGCACATATTGGAATCATAGAATCATTTAGGTTGGAAAAGACCTTTAAGATTGAGCCCAACCATTTAACCTCTAACACTGCCAAGTCCCACTAAACCATGTCCCTAAACACCACATCTACAGGTGTTTTAAACACTTCCAGGGATAGTGACTCAACCACTTCTCTGGACAGCCTGTCCCAATGCTTGACAACCCTTTTGGTGAAGAAACTTTTCCTTATACCCAATCTAAACCTCCCCTGGTGCAACTTGAGCTCATTTCCTCTTGTCTTGTTGCTTGTTACTCAGTAGAAGGGACCGACACCCACCTCACTACAACCTCCTTTCAGGGAGTTGTAGAGAACCATAAGGTCTCCCCTCAGCCTCCTTTTCTCCAGGTGAAACACCCCCAGTTCCCTCAGCTGCTCCTCATAGGACTTGTGCTTTAGACCCTTCACCAGCTTCATGTCTCTTCTTTGGACACACTCCAGCACCTCAATGTCTGTCTTGTAGTGAGGGGCCCAAAACTGAACACAATATTTAAGGTGTGGCCTCACCAGTGATGAGTGCGGAGGGACAGTCGCTTCCCTAGTCTTGCTGGCCACACTATTTCTGATATGAGCCAGGATGCCACTGGCCTTCTTGGCCACCTGGGCACACTGCTGGCTCCTGTTCAGCCGGCTGTCAGTCAACACCCCCAGGTCCCTCTCTGACTGGCAGCTCTCCAGCCACTCTGCCCCAAGCCTGTAGCATTGCATGGGGTTGTGACCCAAGTGCAGGATTCGGCATTTGGCTGCCTTGAAACTCCTACAGTTGGCCTTGTCACATCACTCCAGCCTGTCCAGATCCCTCTGTAGAGCCTCCCTACCCTCAAGCAGATCAACACTCCTGGCTGGCTTGGTGTCGTCTGCAAACCGACTGAGGTATTAACTCACATGTGAGAATGCTATCACCTCCAAATGACTAAAGGCCAGTTCCAGCACTTGCAAGGAAATTTGCCCCTACAATCCATTTGAGCAAGCAGCAGATTTTGTCAAATGTTTCCTTTCAGCCATTAAAAATGGGTTTACCAGCTAATGTTGTATTTCTGCCAGCCTTTATCGGTTTTTGTTGTGACTGAAATCGTGCATCATTCAATCCTCACAGGTATTGCAAGAAGCATTTAATCGTTGTGTAGCAGTCTTGACTTACTCTAGTAAACCAGATGATATGTCTGTACAGGTAAGTTGCAGCAACTTTGATTGTATCAGCTTCTCAGAAGACAATATATGTTACAGTGTACATATAATATGAATGTGTGTATATGCAATATAAAAATTGATCTAGTATTATATATATTGAAAAATAAGATGGTAAACATGCATTTCCCCTCCACTTGGAACCAATAAAATATTGCTTTTTGTAGGTATGTGGATATATTAGTAAGTGTTACAGTGTAGCAGCTCAGTTTGAGGAGTGCAGAGAGAAGATTACAGAAATGCCCAACATCATTAAGGACCTCTGTAGGCTACTGTATTATGGCAAGGTAAGAGCTCCTTTCCTTTGCCCAAATGGGTATTTAACTGTTAAATGTTTAGGAGAATGTTGTGCTTTTAAGGGAGATAGGGCTATCACAGAGACTGATCAAACCCTTCTGTAAGATCTCAGCTCATCATTATTGGATACAGAACTCTACTGTCTTGTTCTGAACACTTGTATCTGAATCCATTCAATGGACTTAAAATGTAACCACTATAAAGATACAGCTGCTTTTGGCTTTAGCTGACATGTCTAGCTGATTGGTTTACTGCACTAAATCAGCAGATAAAAGTACTAGAGCTAGATCAAATTTAAGCAGATAGACTCCTAAATCAGCATAAACTCTGGGAACAGTAAGAAATTTTGTTGCCATTTAGCTCTTTAGCTCTTTAGAACTTTACCTCATGTTATATAAATGCTGAATTTTGTCTGAATTAAGAAAGGAAATCTCTTGTCTTGAACTTTTCATACAGGGTATGTGAAAACAAAACAGAACACTATAGAAAACAGAAGACTGTAAAACTAGACTATAGTAATTGACTGCAGATGCATGTGTGTTTAGTCCTTGCAGAACACATGTATTGCCATAAAAAGCTCACTGGGAATCTCTGCCACCTTCTTGAATTGTTTTTCCACCAGTTCATCAATGGTCCTTTCTAGTCATGAAACAACTATTCAAGTACTCTTACTTCAAAGGATGCTGACTAATTAGCCATGTTTTTTGGCTACCAGACATCAACTTCAACAGCAGATGTTGTTCTGCCTACTTCAGTTTTCATCTCTGTGCTGCTTAGATAGTACTCTAGAATCAACAAGTTTTGGCTTCAAGTCTCTGTTTGGTAAGGAAGCCAGTTGGCTTTCTTTGGTCACAAGTACTCAGGCAAACTTTTTTCCTCCCTCAGAACATACCACGAGTAGCTGCTTTGGGAGTAGAGTGTGTTAGCTCCTTTGCATTAGATTACTGGCTACAAACGCACTTGTTCCAAGCTGGAGTTCTCTGGTACTTACTGGGTTACCTCTTCAACTATGACTATACACTAGAAGAGAGCGGTATTCAGAAAAGTGAAGATTCGAATCACCAGGTAATGTTAACATGGTGCATACTTTCAGACAGCAATGGTTGTTGCTTGCCATCTCTTATTAACAAAATAAGTATATTCAAATACTTACTAGAATCATTGAATTACATGAACAATAATGTTAACAGAGCAGCTTTGGAAGGGTGTTTTTGTGTAGTAGTGTAAATAATGTTGTTCAGGTTTTTTGTTTTTTAAAGAGTAGCTCATGTTTTGAGTTCAGCTGTCAAAACCTGTAGTTTCTAATAGACTTAATGAAAGAGACTTTTAACTACAGTGAACAGTAAAACAGTAAATTTGTTCAATAACTTTTTTTTTCTCTTGAGGTTCAGCTAAAGGGGTGGTCTAGTGATACCATGAACTTATCTGAAATGTCTGCTTTAGGACTGTATTGTCCCTTTGCCCCACAGCTATAAGTGGCTTCAGACCTCAGTTTCCTGAAATGGTCACCCTCTAAGTATGGCATTTCTTCCTCAGCTACTGGATGAGACAAGCTTTGAAGAGTCTATTGTAGTTATTAACTCTTGTATCACTGTCATAAAAAGCTACTTATGCTGATATTTGACTGTACCAGCAGGAACTGTTGTCTGGTCAGAAGCTGTTACACTAAATAGCTTCTGTAGCTTTCAGCTCATCTTAGTGCCCCAGTTTTTTGTACTTATCAGGGCTCATGTCTAACTGCCCACGACATTAAGCCCATGACACAGTGATCATATTGTGCTGTTCTGCAGCACCTAGTGTTTTATTACACATCAGTGCATAATTAGTGATGCAGATAAATAGAGGATGCCAGTTCTGGTGCAGAAGTGTTGGACAACTCTTTCTGGCTATTCTGATATTTCTCCAGTAAGCTCTAAGTTTTTTATAACTATTTTTCAGGAAGTAGCAAATAGCCTTGCTAAGCTCAGTCTCTTGGCCTTGAGTCGCCTTGGAGGGTATCTCTCTGAAGAACAAGCTACACCTGAAAACCCAACAATCAGGAAAAGCTTGGCTGGAATGCTGACACCCTATATTGCAAGGAAACTCTCTGTGGTCAGTCCTACTGAGGTAAGTATCTGTTGACCAAAACTTTCTCTAGTGATTTATGGAGGGGAGTACCTAGTCATTTCTAAAGCAACGAATTCTCTTGGACCAACCTGATACAGAGAACAGCAGTGTGATTTCTCTTTGCAGTTGGAGTAACTGCAAGAAAAACTGTGTTAGCCTGAGACACTATGGATAGGAACAGTATCCTATAGAATATTATTTGTGAAGCAAATGTGGGACCAAAGAAGTTAACTGTTGAAGGCTTAAGGATATAATGATGATGGAGAGCAAAGGCTAAACTCTTTAAAAGTGGTGCCGAGGAAGTTGTCTGCAGAGATACTTCAGATAGTTGCTGCTCACTGTCAAAAATAGTCTGAAGTGTGGCTCGAAGCAGAATAAAGAAAAACTATAGGTTTTACTGTACCAAATATCTTACATATACTGTTTTTCCAGTATGTGGGGAAACTTGACACTTTAAACTTATGAAATTAGTCTAGTTGTTACTGAGATTGGATTAACTAATATCATGAAACATGCTGGTTAGGGTGTGTAATGATCCAAAACTGTTGTAAACATGCTATATCATGTGAATTCCTTATTTCTTAGACTCTGAAGATGCTTAACAGTAACACAGAGAACCCATACTTGATCTGGAACAATGGGACAAGAGCTGAATTACTTGAGTTTTTGGAATCTCAACAAGAAAGCATGATTAAGAGAGTAAGATACTCTTTACTTTAAATCCCACTACTATTTTTTCTAAACTGTTTTGTTTTGACACATCCACTTGTAATGCAATGATATAGTTAATGAATATCCATTGCTGTGTCTACTCCTAAGTCAGTTTCTTCATTCAGTTGTCTTAAAAACAAAACAGATAAGTTTGCTTGTTTATTTCTTGTAATGTTTCAATCTGTTTTGAGCTTCTGACTTTAGCAAAAGCTTTGTTTTCTGTTCACGTACTGTCTATTTCTTTATTGGGTTATAGCTTTACACTTTCTACAAGATTATTTTCTGTCTGAGTTTGTGCTGCTTATCTCTGCTTAAAGGGTGACTGTGACAAGAGCTATGGATCTGACTTTGTCTTCAGTGATCATGCAAAGGAACTTATTGTGGGAGAGATTTTTGTTAGAGTCTACAATGAGGTCCCTACCTTCCAACTAGAGGTGAGATGTAGCTAAAACCTTCCTGTTAAAGCTAGTTTTTGGAATGTTACTTCTTCCTTTCTGTCTCTCAGTGCAAACAGAACAGAGAAAACACAAAATCTGATGGAAATTTCCTTCAACATGATCAGCATGTTATGGGATATCTCTCTGTTGGAGCAGAACCAATTAAAAAGAACAGTGAGTGTTGTAGGACGTGCTGCTTTGTATGTCTCAATGCCTTTTCTCTACAAGCTTGCACTGCAGACACTCAGGTTGGTTCTGGGAGGTAGTAATTCTACCTAGTGGCATTGCTGTTCATCTATACAGACGCCTTAAGAGTACTGTTGAAGTAGTAACAGCTTTGTAAGGGTATGTTTAGATATAAACAGGGTTAATGTGCTCCAGATGTTATAGCAATCGTAGTAGAAAAGTGTTGCCTGTCTGAAAGAAAGGGATGTGTGGAATGTAGGAGAAGTTATTTGGATACACTTTCTTCTAGTGTGAATACTGTTGCATCGCACAGCTAAAAATGCTCTCATCTCTAATTTAAAGCTTCCTAAAGCATTTGCTGCAAGCCTCTTGGATTACATAGGCTCACAAGCACAGTACCTTCATACGCTAATGGCAATAACACAGACTGGGAAAGTAGAGTCCAATCAACATGGAGATCGGTTACGGAGAGTTGAAATGGCCCTGGAGGCTCTGAGAAACGTGATAAAGCACAACCCAGGTAGGCTTAAAACTGAACTTCCATGATAAGATTGTTCACAAGAAAGCCTAAAAATTGCAGACCTCTGTAGTCTTTACCAGCAAGAAGGAAACTTGTTTTGCTGGCTAACAGACTTTAGCATTGTTGAGCCATATAAACTTGCTTTTCTTTCCTGGAGAACATTATCAGTAGATGTAGTAAAGTTCTATGTGAAATCCAAGCCTTATCTATTTTTTTTCTCTGAAACATTGGATTTTAACTCTAATTCTAGCCTGCTGTTACCAGGAAGACAAGCCTCTTAAAACTTTCTGTAATCCTTCAAATAATCTTTAGCTGATTTTTAAACTTCCTTGCATCAAAAAGAACCTCCTTGAGCTGAATACTGCCTACTAGTAAACACCTAAAAATGTGTCAGGTCCTTATTAAAGCAGGAGGAGAAGATGCTCTTGAGAGTGGGCAGCTAATACCAACAAAGACTTATGACCAGATATCAGTGTACAGACTGGAAAAGCCTGAGACACATGATTAGGATGTTTTCCTACTGTATTGTACGTTAGTTCTAAAAGCAACTTATGTTACTATCATGGCTTCTAATAATAGCTGGTTAGGTTGTTCTCATCCTGGATTCTCTGTATTTAGCAATTATAACACTGAAGGCAGCTGTTACTGCTGCAGATAGCAACCCTATTCTGAGCTGGGAGAATCAGAAAGAGCAAGTGTATTTGAAGACAAGAAGTACTGACGATAAATGACAAATAAAATAACTGAACTTGCTTAGTTGTCTTGTAAGGGTGCAGATAACTAGGTAGTTCAAGAACTAGCTCAGTTACTTGCCTTAGACAAGGAAATATCCTCCACTTTTGAAATATTGTTGACCTGAGACTTTGTGGAAACTGAATTAATAGACAGGACTTGATAATTTTCTAATTCTGTAGGAGCTGTTATAAATACTACACGTCTGTATATAGTCTGCCACAGTAGTTAACACCCCTCTGTACAGTGAAATGTGGGCTTGGGATGGCCTTCAGTGAATGTTTTGGCTAAAAGAAGATAACTTATCTGGTCTCTCACAGGTTCTGAGTGTGAATGCATAGGTCACTTTAAGTTGATATTCTCCCTTCTGCGTGTTCATGGAGCTGGCCAGGTGCAGCAGTTGGCTCTGGAGGTAAAAATCCAAACCAAAAAAACCAAACCTATCCCCCCTCCCCCCATCTGGATGCTCTACATAACGAACATAAACCAACTTCATTGTGTAACTGTTAGAATAGCCCCTAAAAAGTATCCGGATTGGGGTTGCAAGGTATCAGTTCCTCCTTAGAGGAATAAGTGATAGCTTCTTGCCTGTGTCTTTGCTCCCTTCTTTCCTGAGGTGACAAGACAATTTGGTGGCAGGAATAAACATTGTAAATCTTAGCTATATTGGCCAGGGAGGTGACTGACTTCATCATACACTGCATTTTCTGGACAATGTCTTCACAGCTGGAATATAATCAAGTGTTGTTTCTGATCTTTTACAGGTAGTGAACATAGTAACAAGTAACCAAGAATGTGTTAACAACATTGCTGAGGCAATGGTTCTTGCGAACTTACTGGCACTCCTGCATTCCTTACCTTCAAGTATGTACCATATCATTCATAGTCTTGCAAGGCAAAGGGTTTCCAACTCAGAAATTAATTAGAATGCAGCTGGCTGATCTTACTACTGAGTTTTAGGTTAAAAGAGCATTTTGGTGGGGATGGTTAAAAAAAAAGTTCTGTGTAAGCTGTTTGTTGCCTTAAATGTGTGAGCTGAAACATATGAATTGTAGGTATTCAAACTGTTTGAATTGTGTAGTATTTCATTGACTAATTCTTTTAGGGAATTGAGGTAGTAAATATCTAATTAAGAAGTTTTGCCATACTAGAATGTATGGTTGATTTGACATTCCTTAACTAACTGAATTTGGCCAGAAATCCCTAAGCTTGCAATTGTCATAAGCTTCATTGCAATTTTGATACAGCTTTCTGTTAAGATCAGTTTAGTTCCTCTTTGATTAGTTAATAGTGTATGTGGCACAAAGTTCTTAATACTTTTTATTTTGACAGGTCGGCAGCTTGTCCTGGAAACTTTGTATGCTCTGACATCTAGCACAAAAATAATTAAAGAGGCCATGGCAAAAGGTATAGTACTACATTGAAAGCAAATGTTTCTGCAACACAGTACTTAAAGTAAATACAGTGGACAAATCTTACTCTTCCCTTTAGAACAATCAACATGAAATTGGTGAATCTATACGACTTATGGCCAGAAAAAAAATTGAATATTTTCCTATCTCTCTGTACAGGTGCATTAATCTACTTACTAGATATGTTTTGCAACTCAACTCATCCACAGGTCCGAGCCCAAACAGCAGAGCTCTTTGCCAAAATGACTGCAGATAAGCTGGTGGGTCCAAAGGTAAGAATCTTAACAGCTCTTGTTGGAACTCTTATCTTGATTGTTACCTGCTCCTCTAAAGATGGAACAAAAAAACCCATCTTCTGTGACTGAAACATTCATGTGAAGAGGAATCTGGCTTTTTCAAAATAGTTAACTCTTAATCTGTGAGCAGACTTTTAGAAGCAGTTTTAGTTATTGCAATTACAAATGGAAACCAAACTATTTATTATAATGACTTTAAATACCTAGATTTCAGACCTGTCATTGGCTATTGCTATTTAAAAGATAGCACTATTTTATTTTCTGGTTTTGTGTTCTAGCAGTTGGCTTTATAGCACTACAAATAATTGGACTTTCTAGAGTTCTCCATTTTTCTGTCCGTTTGTCTTATGGTATACCAAATGTCAATTTTGTTCACCCTTTCTAGGTTAGAATTACGCTAATGAAATTTTTACCCGGAGTCTTCATGGATGCCATGAGAGACAACCCTGAAGCTGCTGTTCATATCTTTGAGGGAACTCATGAAAATCCTGAGTTAATTTGGAATGACAACTCCAGGGAGAAAGTATCAACAACAGTTCGAGAAATGATGCTTGAGTATGTGGAGACCTACTGACTAAGTATTTCCTTAACTGAGACACTCTTTTAGTGGCAGTAAATCAGAGGTGCTATAGAAGAACTGTCAGACAGAACTCTGCCTGTAAAAAGTAGAATCCTTGCAAGCCAGACTTCGGTGAAAAGAAACTTGTTCAGTGTCTGTATATTGTATCTGTAACTCAGTGACACAGGTGTGGTTTGTGTGCAATCCAGGCGTTTGCTCACTGCTGTAAGATTTGGGAGGGGGTTACAGTGCAGAGAAAATGGGGTTTAGAAACTCAAATTACTTCACAATGATGGAGGGGGACTGAGGTGTCAAGCAGGAAAGACTACTGCTGCTTTTACTGGTCATTAAAACTTACTTTCTTTTTAAAGGCACTTTAAACTTCAGAGGGACAACCCTGACACTAACTGGAAGGTAAAAGTATACTGTTTCTGCTTTGAGTGTGCCCAGGGAGGCTGTAGCCAGCTGATAATATATGTGTGTACGTAACTTACAGGATTTCCTCTTCAAGTACCAGCAGGAACTCACTGCTGTGCTAACATAACTGTTTTCATGTTGAATTGATGCTTTCGTTACTACTTGTACCTTGAAATTAGACACTTTATTGGCAGTACTTTGGCCCATAATACTCAATTTCCTAATAGTTCAGGTCTTTCTAAAACTTACCAAAAGTCAGCAGCAAAGGAGAATACCAGTTTGCTGGAAAAAGTTTTGTCACTTACTACATAGCTGTAGTAAACTTGCTCCTGATAAATGTTCAGGAACATTAGTAAGCCACTGAGTCTCAAAAACTATTGTCCTGAGCCATTCCATCACATCAGGTCAATCCATGATGTTTCAGTCTGCAGTATTCCCCAATATCTGTGAAAGGCCAGGCATGACTTCCTCCCAACAGTGGTCTAATTCAACACTAAAACAACTTCTAAACACCTGCAGGATGGCTATTTGATTCAGGTGGAAACTTCCCTAGGTTGGTGGTGAGAAACCTTCCCCCGAGGTGTGCAAAGAAGAAAGGAAAGGGCTGTTTTATCAGCCTTGTTGCTGGTACTTCTCTTGAACTAGTGGTAAACCACTAGTATAGTTGTAGACTCAGTTACTTGTGTTCTTTGAAAGAAAAGTCCACCATAGTGGTACTACCTACACTGTTCTTCCTACTCTGACTTCTTACCTCATGTTTCTTCAAGATGAAGTGTTTGTTGGTCTTGCAGAGCTTAGTTTTGGAGAATACAGTTCATTTGGTAACCCTTACCACTTAAGAGTCATGATGTTAGAGAAACAATTGCAGCTCTCACAAATACCCTTGCCAGTAACTCCTCCTACTTTACAATTCAACAGCTGCCTGAAGACTTTGCTGTGGTGTATGGTGAGGCGGAAGGTGAACTTTCAGTGGGGGGAGTCTTCCTAAGGATTTTTATTGCCCAGCCGGCCTGGGTTTTACGGAAACCAAGAGAATTTCTCATTGCACTGTTGGAAAAGTTTACTGAACTGCTGGAGAAAAATAACCCCCATGTAAGATGACTTTTCTGATTCTACTCTTTGAATTTGTTTAGCAGTCTTAAGCTACTTGTCTTTTAGTATCTGATTAACTTGAATTCTCATGCTTTCTTTCCAACATAAATGATTTATTTTTGTCTGCTTTCTGACTCTCTGTGAAGACATGTAGATATGTTTAGGCAACTTCTGAACATGGGTTAGTGCTTTTAAAGTCCCTGAAGCCACAGAACTAGCTTCAGTAAGTCTTAGAGGCTTATTTTGTGGTAGAGATGAGGCTTAACAAATGAAGTGTCTTTATTCCGTGACTGACCAACCTAAGAAAATGGCACTTTTTCTGTACTGCCTAAAAATTTTCAGCTCTTGACACTTCTGCTGCCCTTCTACAACACAAACTTCCCACTCTGGTGTAAATTGTGACCTATACAGGGCTGGCACCTAACAATTAGTGTAATGCAGAACTGATGTGTTACAGTTTGAATGAGAACAATGTTCAAGTCAGTAACCTAATGATATTACTAAAAACTGAATTTTAAACAGTGTTCGGACAGGTTCTGGGTTAGACTTGCAGGGAGGGAACTATCTTGCCCATTTCATAAAAGGCATCTTTATTACAAAGATGTGATAGCAGTTTGTGTAGGCATGCAGAATACAGCAAGTGTGGAGAGTGCTGCTGCCCAGACTGCACAACCCTTTAAGGATTCAGGTGGTCAGCCTAAACATCTGTGCTATCATGCTCCCACTGAGCAAGTTAGCACATGTGCTGCTGTCCCTGCGGAGGCTGCAGCCACACGCTGGCTTCTCTAGATACTGGAAATAGTGCTGAGAAATTGTTGTGATCTGTGTTCATGAAACTGGTGAATGTCTGCCACTACTGGAGCAGGTCATGTTCTTGTCTTAACAATTGCAATGGAAAGTGATATGATCAGAGCATTAGGGAAAAGACCTATAATGCAAAGCGAGTGAGAAATGTTACTATTATGGTGATACATAAGGCTTCACTGAGTTGTACTTTCTTTTGGTTTTTGGTTTTCTGCAGGGGGAAACTTTAGAAACCATTACCACAGCAACTGTGTGCCTGTTCAGTGCCCAGCCTCAGCTAGCTGATCAAGTTCCTCCCCTTGGTCATCTTCACAAGATAATCCAAGCTATGAATCACAAGAACAACGCCATTCCTAAAAGTGCCATTCGAGTCATGCACATACTGTCTGACAATGAGGTACTGAATCATTTTAAGTGTTCAAGGGGAGAAAAAAGCATAACGAGTTATCTGTGGCGTTTAGTGTTCCTAGAAGGCATTATTTTAACTACAAATACTGTGTACCAGAGGAGCAGGGACTTAAAGCTAATTAATGGAGAATGGATAGATTAAAGATGCTGAGAAATTTATGGTCTTTGCTGACCATATCTGCCCTAACCATCAAGCTTAGCATAAAGTACTCTGGATGTTTTTGTCTCTACAGCTTTGTGTTCGAGCAATGGCATCACTAGAGACCATTAGCCCTCTCATGAATGGAATGAAAAAGAGATCAGATATAGTTGGTGTAGCCTGTGAAGCACTTAATCGAATGTTTCAGAAGGAACAAAATGACTTAGTAGCCCAAGTAAGTACTGTGAAAATATGGTATTTTTATATTTGGGTATCTAAACCGTTCATAAGAACGGAGGTACTGTTCAACTTGCATCCAGGAGGCTTCCCAGAAGCCATCTAACCAATGTGTTTTTCCTATTGGAGAAGTCAGAAGTCAGTCCCTTATCCAAAATGCAGACCTGTTCAAAGATGTTACCTGAGCATTGAAGTTTAATGTGTAGGATAGTGTTGGCTTGTGTCTGTTGAGAAAGGATAACGTAGGAATGCCAGCTAATTCAACCGTGTTTACACCTGGACAGAGCAGAACTGGTGGACAGTATCTTTGCTTTCTTTTGCATGTATTTATGTGACTTGGGAAAAATGGACTAATCTGAAGATACTTGATAGTAGCTGTTGGCACTTTTGGTTCATACTGATGCTAGTAATGCAAAACATTATGGAGTATGAAGCTTCCTAGTCTCTGTCAGGACAACTCATTTGGGTATGTTTGCAGGCTTTGAAAGCAGATTTGGTCCCTTACCTTCTAAAGCTGCTTGAAGGTATTGGTCTTGAGAACCTGGAAAGCCCATCTGCAACAAAAGCTCAGATTGTTAAAACTCTGAAATCCATGTCTCGCAGCCTGCAGTACGGAGAACAGGTAGGTACTGACAAGCCCCTAACTGGGCTTTGTACACTTGGAACATCAAACTCAACATCCCTTGTTTAATCTTATGACTGTCATGTGCATCATTCCACCTGAAATGTTAACGTCGGGTAACTAAAAAATCATTATGGGTTGGAACGCCTCCATCTTTCTTGTGGAGAGGTCATTGGTCCAATGCCTGAGAAGAGCACTAATGAAAAAGAGAAATCCTAAGTGCAGAAATGTTCTATAAGCTGGTAGGCTTCTACTGACAACTCTTCAGAACTTGTGTTAGAACTGTAGATTGCTTTTTTGTTTCCTGGATAAATACTGTTGTAGACAACTGCAGCTGTGTTACGGATTTATATTCAAGTTGGTAAAACTTGTCTCAGTAACCGTGCTAGTTCTCGGTGCCTTTCTCTTACCCTTGTGTCGAAAGTTTTCTCAAGGGGAGGGAAACTGGGGGTAGGTCTTTCCTCCAAGGTGGCCCTATTTTGCTATAGTACAGGGGAAGTCCTGTTCTGTCTAAGCTCTAGATGCTTGGCAAGTGGCTGCGTGCAGGGTTGCTTTTCCTGGTCATCTAACTGGGGAATGAGGGAGAAAGTCAAGCTACTAAATGATTTTATGAGCCTTCTGCATTATGTGTTCAGCTGCACAGTTCAAATGGAAAAGCAAATTGCTACAGTCTCCTTGGAAATGTGATTCTGTATTGTGACCCAAACTACTGCCATGCTATTTGGTAATCCCTTCAGAATGGTTTGGTTCTAGAAAATGAGTTTGTTCCCCTAGAACATTACGAGTGTCGCTTGCTCACTGTGTTAATCTCTTCAAATACTGTAGGTAAATGAAATTCTGTCTCGTTCTTCTGTGTGGAGTGCCTTCAAGGATCAGAAACATGACTTGTTCATTTCTGAGACACAAACAGCAGGATACCTCACAGGTTAGCAACCCTTTCCTATTTATGTTCTGAATCATACTGGACTGTTAATTGTCAGACTTGACTCTGGAGATACTGTTTATCCTCAGGATCTAGTGCCATCATGTGGCCTGAACATTCAGTGCTCTAAAACTGTTAAGTTTTTAAAACACTTATCAAAAGCCAAACTTTTTCATGGCTGAGAATGCATTTCTCTGGATAGGCCTTGCTGTCCATACTTCTAAAATAATCAGAGCAACAGAATCTGGACACTGGCAAGTCTTGCAAGTACTCTGTAGTGATGAAGCAGAGGTGTAATCAGAATTAATGAGTCACAGTAACTTTCCATGCTTTCTCAGGATCAGTCTAGTTCTAGAACAAGTTGTTTTCCAAGGTTGGGGAGAGGAGCAAACTTCCTCCAAAATCACTTAGACTGTCTGTATGAATTGTGCCATGCGAGTCACGCTGCTTTAGTGCCAGGCGTGCAGTTGTAGTATTGGAGCAGTTGGAATGCGAGTAGCTCAGAGTGCGAGGCCGTGCTCTGGTCAGGTTTGGTGCACGGGCAGGGCCTGTCTCTGGTGGGAGTGCCTCGTGCCTCTGCGTGGAGCTTGTGGCGTGCACTTGAACACAGCTGCGGTGACCCTGGGTGAGTCCCCCCGCTGGTGCCACCAAGACTGAAATGGCACCGCAGGGAGCCGCCTCAGTCCCACTAGCAGCGCAGAGGAGTGTTCTAGCTGTGCGTGCTGTGCCCACATGAGGGATAGCAACTGATGTGAGCTTCCTTGCTGATGATGGCATGGCATGGACATGATCCTAGAACAGTTACGTCACAGCAAATCAGATTCTGGTTCTTCCTTCACCCACACGCAGCTCTTTAGATACATCTTTAATTACTTATATTCTGCTGTACCACAGCCCAAGACTTTGCTAGCACAGATCCCTTGCTAGATCTGAAAATACTTTGTGATGATATTGTAGTGAACTTTAAAGCAACACATGATGCAACTGACTCCTCTATAGCCATCAGCTGAACAGTCATTTGGTCTTAAAAGTTTAGCCTCCCAGGCAAGGTTTCAAAGTCCTTTGTGATGTCAGTATGAACACTCCCATGTGCTGCACAGAACTTCCTCATCTAACCCAGTGTAGGAATCTTGGAAAAGCTTTTGAGTGTAACTGAACTAATGAGGGATAAATCAGGTGGCCGTACAGACAGGGAAGTTTTTCTTGCAAGATGCTGGCATGTATTTTGAGAAAATGAAGCAAGAGCCTTTTGTGCCAGGCATTAGACATTTGAGAAGCAGATGCTTCATATTTTGAGAGCAGGTGTATTGCAACAGTTGATGCTGTTTTCCCCACAGGGCTCTGTGCTTTAGCGCTGAACAGGAGTTTTCTGTTTATTGCACCATTTAATGCCACTTTGACAAAGAATACTTGAACGCTTGACTCAGTTGGTACTGAATTTCCTTGGTATCTCATAAATACTATAAATTAGAAATACAAAGTAAATGCTGGCTGATTACTGGCTAAGAACTGAAATGGTACCAGGCGTTGTCAGGCTTGCGGCTGGGGGCAGTGTAGCTATCCAATTGCCTGAAGGCCTGTGCTGCATTTTAAATTGCCTAATGTTTAAGTGCTTGCAAATGTAGAATGAAGATGCTGTACCAATGCAAAGTATAGAGGGAAACCAAACAACAAGCTTTCTTTTTAACCTGCCTTATCTTGTATTCTGCCTTATGTCTTGCTTCAAATTGCTTTGCTATTTGCACTTCCCTTGAAACTTCCCTTGCTTATTTCTCTTCCCTCAGGTGTCTCTTCTCCTTCCCTTCTAACTGGTAGCAGTCCCCTTCACCTGAGAAGTGGGCTTTAGATCTGCTCTGCCAGGCAGCTTGCTAACTTCTGTGTAGCTCTCTAAAGCAGGTAGATACCATCTTGCAAAACGCACGCTGCACTTGCTGCACTCCAAGTAATAGATGCATGTCTAGAACTGTAACAAATGTGTGGTCCCAAACTGCAAAACACCGATAAACTCCCCTTCTTCAAGCACACAGGAGCAGAAAATTAACAACTGCAGTGGCTGGTACTTGCTGGTACTACAGATGAACTAAACTGCTGAAGTAGGTTAGGAACCCTCCCTAATGGAAGGGTTTGAGGGACAGGAGAACTAATGGAATTTTTGCTAGGATGTGTAGAAGTGGGTCTGGCTCTTGGCAGGTGCCTCTGGGCTGGCAAAGAAGTCCCCTGCTGAAGCCAGAGAGCTTTCTTTCTCTTTTTTTGACCACAGGCACTGCTTGCTTTGCTCTCTTGCTTGCAGTGGTAGTGTGGGACTGTTTGCAAGGAAACAAACCGTGCTCTGATGGTCCGGCTCCAGGCTGTGGTGTGAGAAGGGAGGGTGGGACATGAAGGGATAGTAAATGTGGGAGAACTTGGTGAGGGTGACTTAAGGAGAGAGAGTAGAGGACCCAGCAGAACTTACCATGCTGACGATGAGCCGTGTAGGCTGCAGGTCCAACACCAGGTTGATCGCTATATTGATGCAGGAACATGTTGCGTGTTGGCAGTTTCCTACAATCACTAAACTGATAAGAGCTGCTGTTGAAACGCCTCATGCTGCAACATGAGTTATTATTGCATTTGTTGAAAGTTTCTGTATGACTAAGTTTTAAACTCCAAGCTGAGGGAGAGGGGCTTGGTCTGCAGTGCAAAACTGACTGCCCCTATAGTAATCGGCCTAGAGATTTATTAATAGTAAGGAGTTCTGTATCTCCAATACAGAGCTTGTGTATCCCAAAAATGCTGCTACTTTCTCCAACTGAAGGCAGAGCTGCCTTGACAAGTATCAGGCAGCTCTGCTTGTTCACGGGGCAGCCCACTGAACTTCCTTTAAATATGCAGCTAGGAAAACCTTTGCAGCACTGAAAGCGTCAGTGTGGAGCCCAGTAGTGGGGAATGTGTGGCCTGAACTGAACGTGCTTCGCTCCCGCAGCAGGTCCTTCCCTTAGCAAAGGAAGGCCACGCCCTCTTCGCTGCCACTTCTGCAGCAGAAGGTGAGATGGATAATGCTGGTGCTTGGGGCTCTTCTGTAACTTATTTGGCACATCAGAATAAAAAATGCTGAGCAAGTCTGAGAATGGCCTCCACAAGCCACTCCACTTAGTGGACTAGGATGCCTTAATTCCTACTGTTCCTAGATTCTAAAGAATCTAAGTGAAAGCTCTTAGATATTATTGTTTAAGGTGTCTGGTTGACTTTGATGTATTATTTGAGTGTTACCAGAGGGAATAAAGCTGTTCAGTTGCTCCTCAGAATCAAAACTAATCAGCAGTATTCTGTTTTCCTCCCAAAAGGCCCTGGAGTTGCTGGTTACCTTACTGCAGGGACGACATCATCTGTAATGCCCAACGTACCACCCCCGGTAGACAATGACGTGGGAGATGGCAGCTAAGGACTGGAAATCCTCGTGAAAGAGACAAAGGCAGACTGGCCAGTGATGAGGAACGGCACTTTCCTCCAACACATTGAACTTACTGCCTTTCCAAGCGTTTAATGACAGTGTTATTCCTTTTTCTATGACTGTTGGTTTGTTTTTTTAGGAAAAGTCAGTGATTCTAACTATCACACTGTAACACAAGAAAGCACTCTGTGGATCAGCTGAAATGGGTACACAAGAATTTTTTCTTGTTGTACGTAAGCACATTTTGTTCCTTTATATTTGTTTACAAGACTGTGAATCAAACTTTCCTAGTTTTTATATTTTATGAATTAGCATGACTGGAGTTGAGCTACAGTCTAGAGGAATTGGGCTAAAATCACTTTGACCTCACCGACCCCCACTAAAAGGGCACCCCTTCTTTTCCCAGTCTGTGATCACACCCATTGAACGTGACTCGCAAGGGGTTTGTCCCTGCACCGGTTCACTGATGTCCTTAATCATTAACATTATCTTCTTCCTGAGATCAGACAGCATTAGACATTCATATGTATAACTGGCTTGACCAAATTGACAAAGCTTCAGCAAAAAAACCTTAAAGTTGACATGTTATGTAAGAAATTAGTGTAATTGTGAAATGTTCTATACATTATCCAGTATATAAAAACTTTCTATATTGAGTGTACATTATACAGATCATTCATATGTACATAAAATTTTAAAATAAAGGGAATTAAGAGCCTTGTTAATGAGAGAAAGGTGGTGGTCTTATGTAGCTGTTCTTTAAAAGGGGAGGAAATGAGAGTAGCTAAATAGGGTTCCTGGGCATTCCTGTTTGACAGACACATCGTGTGGGTTTTGACAGCCTGGAGCAGAACTCCCAAACCACGGGTAGTGCCGCAGTGCAGGTTGTTCTGTACCTGAAATGCACTCCAGCCACTGATTTGCTGACATTCTCAACTTCCTAGGAAACATTCTTGGCAGGAAACAAGAGGAAATGAAGGTGGATGGAAATATAAACAATAATTATTGCTTTCTCAAAAGATTGTAATCATGGTTTTAGTCTAATGAACTGATAGGAGGTACACTACTTTGTGGAAAGCTTCCAGTTCTAGGTACTCTGAAATTGTGCCCCCCTGACTGACTTCAGCAGCTGTAGCTGGAACACCCTGCGGGTGAAGGCTCGGCGGTAGGCTTGGGGACAGGCCTGGCTGCACGCTCAGTCTGAAGACTGAGCCAAACAGGGCATGTTCTCTCCAGGCGCCAACGCTGTGCTAGGGTGGTTGGTTTGTTCATGCAAAAAGTAAACTCTTGTACCCTGAAGTTAATTGTGATCAACCCTGTCTGAGCTGAAAAGCGATTGTCCTAACTTTGTAGTAAGTAGAGGTACTGATGGTGCAGTATGCTGTGGTCTGCCTGGTTCTGTTACTGTATGAACAAGTTCTCTTGTAAGCAACTACTGCTGAAGATGGTTACAGAAGCAGACCTGAGGAACTCTGACCTTTGAGAACTTGACAAAGGTGTCTTGGCAGTGCCTGTTTTGGTAGCAGAGGTGGCTGTGAACAGCCCTGTGCCAGGTGCAACTGGTTTGCCCAAACCAGCTCCTCAAAGGGGCAGGTGCCTCCTGTGCTCAGGCACACTTAAGAAAGGGTGGGAGCAGCTGGGCCAGGAGGGGGTTTGTGAGGATGCACAAAAGGAGACACCTCTAAGGAAAAACGTGAGGAGATGCATCTGGAGAAACAAAGCAGAGGAGTAAAAAGCAAGGAGTAGCAGACAAAGCTCCTCCTGTGCTGCCCCCCAGCCTCACCTGAGGGGAGGTGGGGAAGGAGTGAGGGCAGCTGGGGGAGGAGGGAGGGTTGGACTGCAGCTGAGCTTTGGAAAGGGAAAACGGGCATTAACCTAAGTGTTTAATTGTCATTTAATAAAAAATTAGAGGTTTATCCTAGCTTGCAATAAACTAAATTGGGTGAAACTGAGTCAGAACTGCTTTGCCTGCAATAAAAGAATAGAGGACTTTGGCTCAGAGCAAATAAAGCACTTCAGGCCTGTTAAAAAATAGATTTTATTTAATGTTATAAACAATCCAGACAAATTCTGGTATTTACAGGGCATTCTGCAAAGTTTTAAAAGCAAGCCCCTGATTAAGTGTTGTTAATTACAAAGTAAAGAGTGAGAGAGTATGTATTGCTTCAAGTTAGAATCAGATTTTTGTATTCATCCAATTTTACCTTAAACAACACTAGTGCACAGAATAAAATCTTTCTTAAATCTTCCATCCATTTGAGGTGGCTTTAGGCTGACCTTAGATTTTTGCAGTTAGCTTCTTTGACTGATCAAGCAGTTCCCATCTTGCGATTGTTGAGAGATGAACTTCATCGGGCCCATCTGCCAGGCGCAAGGTCCGGATATAAGCAAACCTGGGTCGGAAAGAACTGGATGAGGGTCTGCCAGCAGGCTGCCTCAGCACTGTTTTTGCTCTAGCCACCCTTTGAACAGTTGTCTGAAAAGAGCTATCACAGGAGATACTGCAGCAAAGCCTCCGTGGCAGGACTGAGATGCGTGGGCTGGAAATACAGAAGGCTGGCTTCTCCCCAAGGCCAGGAGGGATAAGACTGAGCTTTAGAAACAGATCCTCTATGCTGCTGATAAGAACTCCTTTAGATCTAGTGCCAGCTTTTTTTTTTTCCCCTTTTTGTAAGGGTAAAGCAATGCAATTGCACTGGAATTGAATTATAAAAGCAGTTGTTTTAAGTTTTATAGCTTAAAGGCATATGGACCATTATTTCAGGCTACCTGAGGTGAAACAGTATGTACTGGTGTTACAAAATTATCTTAGAAGGAATGCTTAGCATCTCCAGATAAGTCTCCCTTTACTCACATAACCGCCAAAGGAAAATCCTGAGAAACTCCAGCTCCTCCACACACTTGGATTGCACAATCAATCACTTTAAGCACAGCTCGAGGGACAACCACTTTGGTCATGGCTACCTGGAGTTAGAAGAGAGCTCACGTTATCAGTAACAGTTTCATAAGCAAGTATTTAACAGTTTTACCCATGCCTGGTATCTCGCTGTACATTCCTTCCTCTTTGGATTGGACAAGAGCTCTGCTGTTCCCTGGGTAAAGTAAAACTGTTTCCAGTCACCCCAAACTATCTCAGCATGTTGGGACAAGTGAGCAATACTTGAACTTCTTTAATTTTTAAATACTTTATCTCATTTTAAAACTTTGAGATCACCCTTTCCAATTTCATGACAATCAAAAGCACATCTTTAGGCCATCTATTTTCAACATGAAGTTATGTTCTCTGATTAGAAGAATTATGTTTAGCAGTATGTTTTAGCTTATATTTCAACTGCTTAAATGCACAGGTATTGCATCCCCCAAATCCTAGCCTAAAGCTGCCAAAAAAAATTTTACCTCTTTTCTTGCTTTTCTGTTGCCCAGCATGTCGATCTTGCTGGCTGCTTGTAGCGTAAGCAGTCGAGCCTGTTCTATGCTGAGGCGGCTTTCAGCAATCCAGTGGGAAACAACCTCCTGCAGAAACCAAAACCAAGAGTGTCTCTGACTGAACACACACATGTGTCAGTTAACGCATGTGCGTGTTCAGTCAGAGACACTCTTGTGCAAATTAGAGCTAGTTTGATGTGTGTAATCTCATAGGAAGAAAAAAGAAAACTCTTGACTGACAGAAATATTAAAGATAGAGCAATTCTTTGCCTAGCAGGGAAGAAGAAAGGGGGAAAAACTCCAGATTCTGGCACGCTTTCATTTCCTGGTCAGACCCAGTGCCTGCTCGCCCTTCCCAGCCTGCTTTTTACTCCCTGCTTTCCTTTACCTGCTACCAGGCCTCACAACCCTCTCTCTGTGTAACTTGCCCCAGTATACAAAAAACGGGGGGTGAAAGGAGAGAGGAATTGGTTCTGTTTTGCTTAAACCACTGGTGGTGGGGTGTTACACACCCAGACAGCTGGAGGGTGGTGCCTGCTGCATCTGTCTGTTCATATTGATGATAAATTAATAGCTCCCTTGCTCCAAACGAAGTTACGGTCCTGGCAGCCCTTCCCTGCTCCTCTTAGGTAATTCCCCTCTGCAGCCAACATACCCCAGTAGAAAAAAACGTTCACGTGATGCTTGTCAGTGCAAAGGCTGTTTGGAGCCTGCGCCGCAGCGGGCACACGCTCCCGCCTGTGGATGGTGTCGCCTTGGCGGCCGCAGGAGCCATCAGCACGTGTGCAGCGCCCGCAAGAGCCATCAGCACGTGTGCAGCGCCCGCAAGAGCCATCAGCACGTGTGCAGCACTCGCTGCAGTGCAAAGCCTGGGGCTCAGCTCAGCCAGCAAAGGTGGCGTGAACCCGGGTGGAATCAGACACGCTCTGATTGTAACTAACTGCCTGCCCTGAGGGCAGTGGTGAGGGTCAGCCAAGAGCCTCGCCTCTTCCTCAGCTGTCCTAGTGCTGCGAGGAACCCGCGCTGGCTGCATAGCTGGACCAGACGCCAGGTCCAGCCTCGGCCTTCAACACACATGAGTTTTACTTTAACGAGCTTCTGAGAAACAGCGCGCGCCTCATCCAGCTCCTATTAATTCTAGGTTATGGTCGTGAATGGAAGTTTGGCAATGACATGACTGGAAAATGGATATGTAAGATTATTCCCTCTGGATCTGTACAAACAACTTTCTATGACCTGTGCCAGACACTAATTCAGTTTCCTCTTTCCGTTGCCTTTACTTGTTTTTTCCAATAAAGTCATCCTATCTGTTGGATAAGACTGACGAACACTTGAAATGTGGCCAACTACTAAATGCTGACGGTTCCTATAAAAAGCAGGCTGTCATCTTTTTATTACTCTAGCAAGCTCTCTCTCACAAAATGGTATTTCAATTCCAGAGCAAGATAAGACCAAAAATCCTAAGACTGGTTTGGTCTTTACTTTCACAAGTAAGTACAAATAATTGATCCAAGAAGTAAAATTTTTAGTCAAATTTAGACCCTTCAGTGTCTCTGGTAATCATGATTCGATACACAAAAATGGTGAATTCAGATTGTAACTATGGAAACATAAGCTGTATGCCTGAAAAAATACCTGTCCAAACTGATCAGCAAAAGCAGAGCAAAAAACATGGTGACAAAATCTGCATTCAAATCCAGCAAAGCATATCCAATTCATTGCAAGGGAAAAAAAATCCTGTAGATTATAGTGAAAAATGGGAGCCTCGCAATGTGATTTTTTCTTTTGACACCTGAGGCATTATGAAGAGGAATTCAAGGTGAGGGCACATCCATTGCAGAGCATTATCAGAGGCACAACAAAGGGTGATGTCTGGAGCACGTCAGTTGAGACAAAGAGGGAACATGCTTACGTGGTGATACAGTTTCTTCCCAAAAGTCTCTCTCTGTGCTGCACGCTGGCACATTATCTGTAAAGCAGTTTCAGCCGCACCAAGGGACCTCATGCAGTGATGAATACGGCCTGGCCCAAGCCGACCTTGAGCTATCTCAAACCCCCTTCCCTCACCTGGATGGAAAGAAAAACAGGCACATGCAGACTCCTTGATTCCTGCTTGAAATGATCCATGGCTCTGAGCAGAAGTGGCCACATAGCACCAGAGCTAGAAGCAAGCTTCTTAAAAGTTTATTTTGCAGAACTGTTGCTTGTTTACTCCAACTACATCTATACTGACACATTGTTAATAATACAGCACAAAGCACACTCTAAGATGGTTTCTGACAGAGTTTGATTTACCTGTTTTAATTTCAATCTTGTTATTTTTACACTGAAAAATATATCTGTAAGATCTGGTATGAGAATCTGGGCAAAGACTCGGAGGTTTCCAGGTCCTAGGGCTACTCAAGAAAGAAAGCTCTTTCAGTGAAATAAAAATAGCAGAGAGGAGAGAGATAGAAGAAATTGGGATTTCTAGTAAGAGAAAGAAGCAGAGCAAAGGTGTTTAAGAGTAGGGTCGATATAGCGCTGAGGGATATGGTCTAGTTGAGAACTGTCAGTGCTAGGTTAACGGTTGGACTAGACGATCTTCAAGGTCTTTTCCAACCCAGATGATTCTGTAATTCTGTAAAAGTTCTCCCTCCAGACGGTGCTGGCCTGCTCATTCTTTCTTTTTTTTTTTTTTCAGTTCTGCTAAGTTTGCAGGCACCCAGGCTTGGGTGGCTGTGGACTACAGCAGAACCCTCTTTCTAAAAGTATGTAATGTCTGTGAGAACTGGTTTTGGGGAAAGAACACCACTGACAGTTTGTGCTTTGCTCTACTTCGGGAAGGTAGATGACAGCTGCAGCTGCCCTGCTTCCTTCATTCACCTTCCTGCTCTAAACAAGTTATGTCCAAGCAGTAGGTAGACTGCTAAAGGAAGAGTGGGCTCCCTCTTACGTGTGTTTGAGACCCTGGCTCCACTGACCACAGCAGTTTACACTAACTTACGGTGATTCATAAAATAAACCACTGTTTCATAAAACTTGGCTCATTGCTGTATGTATTAAAAAAAGAATTAATATTGAAACTCACCCAGTATTATATTGGAGACAGGTACTCGCACATCATTAAAGTGTATCTCAAAATGTCCTCCATGGATCTCATCTACAGGCATAGAGAAAACACAACAGCAGGGTAAAACAAACGAGGATAAAAATACAGGCCTTCAATTGCTAAACCCTTTTCTAGATATGCATTTTACTGATTTATTTGATATACGATATTTATTGTATATGTGTATATATGTATATATATACAATGCAGCTTCTGAGACTGCTAACAAATTAATATGCATAATAGCTGATAAATATTATCACCTACCCAGGTAGCCAAACACTGAGAGGGGTCTTATCAGCTTTAGCCCTGGAGTGTCCATGGGAACAATGATCATACTGTGCTGCTTGTACCTGATCAAGACAAAATGCACAAGTTACCATTAACTTTGAGCCTCCCCTTCTGTCCCCTCCCTCCACTTCTTTTATTTTCGATCCTCAGTTTAGGACTCACATAAACCCAACGTTGAGATTTACCTACACCGAGTGCAGCTGTCCTGCCTGCGTGCAGTGACATGCGTGCTTCAACACTCCTTGAATCACCAGTCAACGAGTAGAAATGTACTACTGGCATCTAATACACCACTACCAAAGCACTACTACTTCTGTCACTTCTGTGCAAGTATTTCTGTATCACCCAGTCAATTTCCTCCCCCTCCGCCCCCCGCCTTTCTTTTTTATTCTCAGAACGTGTTTATCATCATCACCATCTTGGCTTGCCTATAGTTTAGGAAAAAAAATCCCCATGTTTAAATTCCTTCAGAATATTTAAGGTCAGTTATTAGTCACACAGAACTGGAAGAGACATCCCACATCCCTGAATTCAGCCTCCAGCTCTAGCAAGCGCAGTATCACATAATCTCCTCCATGAACTTCTGTTCAGCTTCCAAGAATTCAACAGGTGCCACTGTCTGTACAGCCACTGGACAAACCATCCTGCATGCTGTGAGCAAGTTACGGTTTACTTCTCAATGGAACCTAGCCAAATCTAAAAACTTAAGATAATCAGTGGAATTTGGGCTAAAATCCAACTTAGATACAAATGTTCCAATTCTTTTGCATTACAAGCTGTGTGATTTTAATGGAACCAGTCACGAAGCATTTTATTCATCACTTGTGTAAGTTTTGTCAAAGGCAATTTTAGTTTGGTAGTAAGAGTTGAACCACATCTTTATTTTAAGCAAGCAGAGGGAGGTATTATATTGCCACACATAGGAATGGAATGAGTAGGTCTCATTAAAGATGTGCAATGCTCTCTGCTTACACAACTTCACATAACAAGCATTCCATGTTTCAAACTTAACTTTCCATACCTACAGGTTACTGTGTGAAAAACTTAGTAGATAACTGCAGGTCTCTGATGTGCCACCTGTACTCATTCTGTTCAGGGAAGCTCTGAAAAGTTTTATTACCATTTAAGAAAGCAATTCTTACTCTTGCTAATTGTTTTATATACTATCCTTATGAAATAAAGCATAAGCCGGAGATAGTTGTTGGTTGAACAACTGATGCAGACTAAAACTATTCTGACCAAGGTAAAGTTAGTGAATCCCCAAAACTTTCCTGATCCAATTCATCACACAGCTCTGCAAACACCAGAGCTACTGCAATGGAGGGGAGGAAGTGCGCCGATGAAAGCTGGTAACAGCGAAAAGGTTGGGAGGCTTCAGTCAACAGCAGCTGACACCAAAACAGGAGCTTGGTCAGCAACATTTTTCTCTTAAACAGACACATGCACAAATTTAAAACTCCTCTGTAATGCACAAGCACATCCAACTGATCAAGGCAATTAATGGCATTTCACTTAACAAAATTTTTGCAAGCAGTGACTCCTTCAGGAAACAAGTTTTATGTAACTCGTTGAATCTCCTGGGAATCCTTACCTGGATGCTGAGGAGTTTTTGGTTTTGCCCATTACAATTGCAACTTTGCAATTTGGGTTCCCAGCACCTTAAAAAGTCACAAACACAAAAACAGCTTTCAATATAAAAATCTCAATGTAGAATCAAATGAAGTTTCATACAAATAAATCTTCCTCCATTCCTTTTGTGATACAGGAGCAAAAGCATGCAATCTACTTCTGTGTTTATACTCTGAGTAATCAGACTGAAACAAAATAAATCTTATTGCTTAACATGTAAAAGGGAGTTGACTTCTTGTGAGGGGAACAATGAAAAGCCAAACATCCAAACCCTCCAGGAGCCAGCTCCATCATCTATTCCTATGAAAAGAGAACAAGAAGGTACTTGAAATGGAATCTAATTACTTCTGTCTCCATTACAGCTAAGCAAATAAGTCTGATACAGAAGCACACCTCAGGGCGAGGAGCGGCCATTTCAAAAGTAAAACTCCTTAAAACTGTAAAGACTGGAGGATCTATGTGGGAATGAAATGCCGACCACATTATAAACAAATTCTGCAGATAAGGCTATCACAGGGTTACCATGATGACTTTGCTACTACTTCAGCATAACTTCTCTGGAATGAAGGTTCATTCCTCCTTTATGCAAACGATTTCAGTTTGCACTTCAAAGAAAGATCTGAGTGGAAATCATTACCTGAAAATAATCTGCTAGCACTTCAAGCCATTGGTAACATTATTTGAGACACGTCTTTGTAGCATAAAGCTAGCATTTTAATGTACAAGTCCTAAAGAAGATTCTACCATTAATTAACAGGACATCTTATTTCTAAGAGCCTCACTATCTTTTTCTTTAAAGGTTTCTTAGTACTAAAGCATGCTCTCATTCCTTTCAAAGTCTCACACAGACAATAAAGCTACGGAGAAGGGGGCAGGATTATACCTGATGTACGTACAATCAGTAAATTTTTGATTGCTTTCTCAATGCAGATGACAAGCTTTTCAGGGATTTAATTCAAGATTTGTTCTGCACCAACTAGGTTAGTTTTAAGGTCAGAAACAAAGATGACTTTTTAACTTCTCTGGCAGCTGTTATCACAAGGTTTGGGAGCCTCTGGTCTAGACAATGCAACCACCTGGCTTTGAGCTGAGTTACTTCCTCCTTAGAACAGCCACTGTGATGGCCAGGAAGCAGAAGAGAGACTGATTTTGTTCTGATGAACACTGCCTATTTTGAGGGCCAGGCTGCTGGCTGTTTATATTCCTCTTTTGCCATATGCTTTTCATCCACTGTTTTCAAAGTGGGGTTATATTTGTGGCCCATGAGCTGTACAATACTAACGAGCTAAAATATCAAAGTGAAAAGCTGGCGGTGGGGGGCGGGGGTGGAATAAATCAGCTTAGTAAAAAAAAGGTAATCTCAAACAGTTGGCTCATTTGGGCAACTGCAACAAGTGGGTAACCAACCCCAAAATAACACAACATATGCTTTGCAATGTACTACCCTGCAAAGAGAAATGCTACACTCTTAAGGGGTATTTGACTCTTCTCCTTTTCCACAGAAAGTAAAGAATTGCACAAGTGGTCTTTTCTAAACCACATTTATCTTGAAGTGAGGTTTACAACAAAAGATATTTTGACTTTCTGGAATCTCTTCAAAACCTGTTTTGTAAACAATCCTCAAGTTACATCCCTGCTTCAAAAAAAGGCAAATTTCACCATATTGTATGAAAAAAAAATCAGAAGAAGCTTTCATGCTGAACTTAGTGAGGAGTTCACTGAGAGCTAGACATCTGGTTAGATGCTCTAAATCATTAGTACAAGTTTCTGGAAGGCAAATGAATACCTCCATTTCATATCTGCTTTTTCCCGTTTAAACACAGCAAAGAAAGGCATATTCCTGGCCTTTCCACTCCTTAGGGTTTGAAGTTCTGAAAACCTAAAACAAATTTTATGCAACTTTGACCCATAAATGCCAGAAAGAAGTTCTGGTCTAATGCAAGACTCTGAAATACTCCAGTGCTTTGGAAGAAATGCTGACTGCCTGGATGGAAAAAATCTCTCATTTGTACATGGCATTTTTACATTACTTACAGTATTCAAAGAAGCTGCTGGAGGATGGGGGGGAAGAGTCAGAGAAGCCCGTCATTTTGGCAGGAGTTAGAAGTAATTTTGCAAGCAACTCACAATTGAACAAATAGAAATAGCAGAGATTTTAGAAGGTCAGTTTTAAGCATATTTCCATATTGATAAGCTTTTAAATAAGCATTTTAAGATATATGTCTGCATAATCCATCCAAAACCTTTAAACCACAATGCTGCTACATTGGGAAACATCCTAAATTTAACTAATGTATTATATTTTTTAAATCTTCATGGCACTCACATAGGCAAAGACTACGATATTTTAAAATGTGCTTAGAGGGTTGATCACAGTCCTGTTAGAAGCCTAATCTTTGCTATCAGGGGGTGTAACATCCTTAAGATTACTGAACTTCACACAACCAATTTATACAGGTTCCTTCTGGTAGAGGAATGTGGCGCAGACACAGACAGTACTTAAAGAAGCTGGATAGCACTTAATTCTTGCGATCTAATCACCTAATTTTCAGGATCCAGTCTTCAAATTTTTGGCTGACTAAGGCAGGATAATCTACTACTTGAATGCTCAGAATACCTATGACTCTCGCTGTGTTGGCTGCCGCAGGGCTGAACCTGGTGGGTTACCTTTCTCTGCTAAAGATCGGGGGTCTGTGGCAACATTAACAGACTTGGCAGCTTCCTATAGAGGCACTGATAAACACATGTTCTGGACTCTCCTACAAGAAGAAACTGGACTGAACAGGGTGGGTGTCAGTGTAGTATTTATTGTTGTTATATGGGGATCTTCTAACAGAGAGAAGGGGACCCCCCCAATAGCCTGCAGTAATTTCTATCCACTAGCACAATGTATTCCATAGTTTTATCTCATCTTTTCCAGAAACACTGCTGGGTATCTGGTAAAGATTATAATGGAGCTGCGAGCAAATTGGCTACAACCAGTGAAGACAGAGACAATGCTGGCGTTCTGCAGCTAATCAGCAAGGGCTACACAGTCCTGCCACTGAATGTGGCTGCTAGTTGTTCCCAGCTAGAGCTCACAGTCTCAGATGGTGCCAGTTTAGGCACGGTTTTTTAGGAATGTTTTTTTCCTCACCTTCATCCCACGTTTATTCAGCCACAAGCGCTTCCTAGTTAAAGAAGATCCATTGTCATTTTGCATTCACTCTTATTAAATAATTTTTGTTATTTTTGAGCCTATAGGGCCATACTGAAATGTATTACATGCCAGTATTATTTCTGTACCCTGACTGAAAGGTTCTGTCCTCTCTACACGCTGCAACATTATGAGGAGCTGAGGCAGTGTAATAAACAGCACAGGATTTACATGAACAGCCTTCCTACAGCCTGCCCACAGGACCTCTCAGGCACTGGTAACACAACCATCTCTTCTGTAGGCAACGCACAGAGATATTTCCCTGGGAGCTTTCTCAGTTCTAGCCTGACTGTTTCATCTTGTTGGGGACCATATCAAGACAAAGCCCATTCAGAACTGAGAGATTCACTTATTTTAAAGAGATATAGCTCAGGCCTCTAAGCAACAACATGACTTGCGAGAAGTAGACGTGCTGGAAGCAACCCAAATGTCTTATCTGCCATTGTGAAGAACACCAGTGAAGTACTCAAGATGAAAATATTGCAGAAATATGTACAAATATTGCAGCACTCATTCTCTACACTCCAGTTCCTCCTCCAACCCATTTTTCTTTCTCATTCTGAATGCAAATGAAGCTAGAAGCATGTGGAAAACATCTGCCTGTTACATTCTTAGCTGCCCATCTTGAAGAACCTTTCGTTTCACCTATTCCAGAATAGTTGAAGCACAGACAGATGGCTAGCTAATCTAGCTGTGGCAGGTGCCTCAATTTAGTCAGTGTGCCAAAATCAAAACCTGACCTCTGGTCTGCTCAAAGTCTCTCTCTGTTGTTTGGCATCAATATTGCATTTACTGAAACTCATTAGACTGCTACAGGATAATTCAAACAAAATAAAAGCTCTGGAAGATGATGGAAGGCTCCTGACACTGTGCACGAGGTACTCTTCACAAGAGACTAATTTGAAGCTGTAGAGATTGTGGAAATTTAACCAAGATCCAGTCATTTTAGGAATTCTTAGCACAGGTAAGTCCATGCCTCAGTGCAGAAATACTAATGTCTGCATGTGAACTGCAGAACTTCTCCATCTTCCCTTTCCTGTGAAAGTTTTGACTCTATAATGCAGACAGCACACTACAAGTGGAAGAAACCTCATGGATAGAATAGCATCTATTTTTCTTCTACAGTATCTGACTAGCTTGCAGTTTCTGTAGAAATATTATCAAACACTAACTTGATTACGAATCTGACTGGTAACATTCAGGTCCCTGGGAACTCTCCCACAGGATACAGGTCTATCTGCTTATACTCTGGTTGACAATTTACCACTTGCTTTCACATTTTGTTCCCTACCACCTTCCTTGTTTTGTTCAGGATCACATACTGAAAGAGCAACCTCCCTCACCTCACAAAAAGCAAAGTCATCTTTCTACTGCATCCCCTAAAAAGTTACTTAAAAGGGGATATAAAGATACCTTAAAACCTTATATAGGCAGCCACCAACAGCACATTAGTGCCCTGAGGAAAGAAGTGACTCCCTACAGGTAACTCTGCCCTAGACAGACCTCTCCCTCCTTCTCTCTTTTTCACTTTTTAAATGTGTGATTTGATAACAGCCTTCTGATGATGTAAAAAAACCAATTCAACTTTAAGAAATAAAACAACCAACACCACAGTGAAATAGTAAGAGAGTCTTGACCTTCCAAAGAAAAATCACATTCTGGTTGTAACAGGGAGGAATGTAGGAAATGTGCATGTTTGATATAAGCACAGTTTCCAGGAAAGCAGGATTTATTTATTTATTTATTTAAAACTGGCAAGTCAAAATGAAAGCGCAACTGACTTCCAGATGAGGGTGTGGTGCTTGAAGACAAAATACAATGTGTCAGACCAACTCAGATCATTTCACTGAAGCACATCTCAATTGCAGTACCTGCTACTAGTCTGCTGACAAAAGAAGGTTAGTTTTGTTTTAATATTTACTGCTCTGTATGTTAAGTGTGATATCTTATTTACATAGAGAAGAGCTAGGATTTATTCTTAGATAAGTTGGCTTTACAGAGAGACATCATTTCTCTAAGGCACATGCTCATTTTCAGTCTTAAAATTGGACTTGTTCAGTAGAAGAACAGAATACTGCTTAATTCATTAAGTAAAAATCTGTCTGTTTAAACTGGGGATATTAACTTCATTCAACAAGTATCCATACAATCCCACGTCAAGTTTAAACACACAGAAATAGTGAATTTGTATCTAAATGGAAGGCTGGAATAATTCTGCAAGAAATTATGTAAAGCTGTCTGTTATATCTATTAATATACCTCCTAGAAAACAGTACTGGAAAAAACAGCTGAGGTTCTGAGCTGTTTGGGTACTTGTGGTCGGTTTTGTATGTGATAAGATTCCTTTCTGTCATAACGTCCTGAGAAGTCTCCAGCTGTGAGATGCAGCATACCCACAGCAATTTGATTCTGTAAGAAATTCCACGTGGGCATAGGGTGGCTCACTGTGTGGGATGGAGACTAAACTAAGCCTGTTCCACCACTGTTCAGCACCTGAGTCCCAGGGGACTGCTCTGCTTTATGTAATGGGCACCTATACGTGTGCCTGGGAAACAACATTAACAGGAATGGCAAATACGAATAGGTGTGTTAGCCAAAACATAACTGTGTTTTTAAGGGAGAAATACCAACTGTTCCATTTTAGATAATTTTGTTTCCGTCAAGAACTCGGGTCAGCCAAAAGCGTATCAGGCAGCGGAGCATGTTCCTTGTGACAGCCAAACCACTTTGTGATACACAGACTTCTTAGAGTTTGCACTGAAATGTTTATTGTTTTGCTTTCAAGCAAATTTGCCAGTGATCCAACTTGATTAAGCATTCCCAGATGGGTTCTGTAAGAAGTGTTTTAGACCACAACCAAATCTTTTCAGTTTAACTTTTAATTTTCTTTTAATCTTGGCTAAGTGGATTAAACTCTTCCACTAATAAAAAAATACGTTTGCTGTTGCTGTCTGAATCTCTCCTCGAAGTACCATAAAGCTGCAAAAGATTACCCCGCTGAAAAATCCTGCTAACGCAGCTTGTTAGGCATAGAGTAGACATCCTTTGCCAGAGTAACTAATAGAATTACTGTATCTTTCCATTCTGCACACCTCATTTAGGCAACAGTAAATTACATTACAAGACCTAAAATAAGAGTAATCATTGTTTAAGGTTTAATGGGAAGTGTTTTGAAGTGTTAATAAAATAATCCAGAGTCATTGAGGATGAAGCTAAATCAAATAGATAATTTCTAACTAATAGACTTTTAAAAAAAATTAGATAGCAGATTCACTGAAAAAAAAACCAAACCCAAGCAGAAATAGAAATTATTAATTTCTCTCTATTTAATTGGTTTGCATCCCTGGATACAAGTTCAGTTAGTAACTTGTTTTTCCTGGTAGACAGAATTGAAAAAATTAAAAATTAAAAAAATTAAGGCATGCTGTTTATAATAAGGGTTTGGCAACCCTTTGTTTAAACCCTTGTCTAAAAACCAGAAATGGTATTTGGAATTTTTCCAAGCTTGAAAAAGCCAGATTGTAGCTCTGGGGCAGAGTATCAGATAAGAACCTGATTTCAGTAACATTGGCCTGAAATTCTGAAACACTGCAGGTGATGAGAAAGGGGGACGTGTTTTTCATTCTCAGCTACTTTTTGCTACTGCTGTTAAGAAATCTTAATCCCATTTATTTCAAGAAAATGGGGCACTGCAGGACAGTAGTTTACAATAGAAAGAATTTCAGCAAATTAGTCCATGAACAGAGTTAAGAAAAAGAAGAAAATACTGTAGGACATGACTGACTTAAGACACGAACACTCAAACTTCCACCCTAAGCTGGCAGTGAGAATACAGCCGTAGTGTTTATGGAGTGAATCTGTCATCAGATAGTACTTGAGAAAACAGCAGAGCTTCTAAGTTGTTTGGGTACTTGTGGTCAGTTTTGTATGTGATAAGATTCCTTTCTGTCATAACATCCTAAGAAGTCTCCAGCTGTAAGATGCAGCATACCCACAGCAATTTGATTCTGTAAAATTCCAGTGGGCAGGACTACGCCTGTTCCACAGCTGTTCAGCAACTGACTCCACTGCTATGCTCTGTGTAATGGGCATGTATATGTGTGCCTGAGAAACAAACAAGCCCATTCTCCCTGTATTATATCCCAAATATGCCAAACTTTATGACAGTAGGCACAGCATACTACTGCTTGCCTCTCAGCTTCAACCTGTTAGTATCCTTATCCACTCTATGGTAATAGCATTTGCAGCCTTCAACTGTACTCCTTTGCTTTGCAGAGGCTGTAGAGAGGAAGGCATAATTTCAATCCTATAAAGGGACAGACCAGTGGATTTTTTAATGGAATATTATCAAACACAACTGAGTCAGAGCAGTTTAAGCAATGATGGCTCCACAGCTAAAATGTGGAAACCTGTGAAATGCACTCCAAGCATCTTGCAATCTCAAACGCTAAGGTTAATGAAAGCATTTCAGCTGAATGCATTTTACTTTGCATTGCACACACAGATGTAGTCAGTTACCCCATTTCGTGTGAGAATTTGAGATGGTCTGTTCTGCCTCCATCACTGTCTAGTTCTACTTTGATTAGTTACAAATGTATTCTCAATATCCAACTTCTCTAAACTTGAGATGTAGAAGCAACCCTAAGCAAGGGTTTTAGGTTTCAAGAGAAATTTTAAAAATTAAAACCAGTACTATTTCTTTGGAGTTCCCTTCTCACCCTTTTTTTTGTGCCTTGTAGCTTTGCCATGGGCTGGGATATGAATAACTCAACCACTTACTGGATTGAGGATGAGGAGGATGATCCCAACTCTGATATAGATTACAACACATATGAGCTTCTCTGTGAAAAAAGCGATGTGAGAAATTTCACTAAATTATTCCTCCCTGTGTTCTATGCATTGGCTTTCACTGTTGGAGTTGCTGGCAATTCATTAGTGGTCGCAATTTATGCCTATTGCAAGAAACCGAAGACTAAGACGGATGTGTACATCATGCATCTAGCCATCGCTGATTTGCTCTTGCTCTTTACACTCCCTTTCTGGGCTGCAAACGCAGTGCAAGGCTGGGAACTTGGAAACTCAATGTGCAAGCTCACTTCTTCTCTGTACACCATGAATTTCAGCTCTAGCATGCTGTTCCTGGCCTGTATCAGTGTGGATAGATATGGGGCCACTTCTGAATCCCGGGGTCGTACAAGAATGGGTAAACACTGCAGTGTTACCTGCGTCTGTGTCTGGCTGTCTGCCATTTTCCTCAGTATCCCCGAACTGGTATTTAATCAAGTCAAGACACACAATGACAGGAATGAATGCCTTCCTGTATTTCCAATGAACATGGAAACGCTCTTAAAAGCAACCATTCAAATCCTGGAAATTATCCTGGAATTTCTGCTTCCTTTCCTAGTAATGCTGATCTGCTATTCAGCTACTGCTAAAACAATCTTCAGATCTGCAAATGCTAAAAAATCTAGACCCTTCCTGGTTCTGCTGGCAGTAGTGGCTACTTTTATTATTACCCAGCTACCTTACAACATTGTTAAGCTCTGGCGAGCCATAGATATCATCTACATGTTGATTACTGACTGTGACGCAAGCAAAACAATCGACGTTGCACTCCAGGTCACCAAGAGCATAGCTTTGTTTCACACTTGCCTGAACCCGCTTCTCTATGCCTTTCTGGGTGCCTCTTTTAAAATGCATATTATGAAAATCGCAAAAAATTATGGATACTGGAAAAGACAACAACAGAATGGAAGACCTGAAGAAATTTCTCTGAATTATGAAGACCACACTGAAGAAACAATTAGTTTCACTATATAGACTCTCCATTATTTCATTATCTTATATAATCAAGGGAATTACTAATTCATTCTAGGGGTATCGTTTCAGCAGCCGTTTCTCTGCAAGGCAACTTTCAGATGAATTTCTGAACCTGCAGACTAGCCAAGACACTACAGCGCAGCAAGAACTAAACACTGAAATTCCTAGAAACAACTAAAGATACTTACTTAAAAAAAACACCAAAGAAAAAACCCAAAACCCAAACACCTAAAAAACCCACAAGATTTAAATTTGAAAGTGTCACAGTACTAGGCAGTTAAGTATCTGCGTAATGAACAATCTGTACATGTCTAAAAATCTAATTCAAACAGAAAAAGAAACCATCAGCAATAAAGCAGCAGTACAGGAACTTCTGTACCAGAAGTTACTAATTTTGTGTTTCTTCAACTATTTTGTAAAAGTTAGAACATTTGTCTAGTAAGTCAGTTCGATTTTTTTTCCTCAGCTATCATTCCATACATACCCCTGCAGCTTGAAATGAGGTATACGTTCATGGCTGAGAACTGAGAGAGAGAGAAAGAGTGGAGAAAAAAGCCATTCTCTACGTGTTTCCACATAAACCACAAAACCCAGTAATTCCTTCTTTGTTAACTACCAAAAATGACCTTTCACCTCTCCTTTTCTGCTCATCCTGAACTTAACAAGCCCAGTGCCCTATGGGAGGCACATTCTGTATCTCTGTAAACGCCAAAGCCTTAGCAGAAATGTAAGAAAAAGTTAAGTTAATCTTCAGATACAGCACCTGGAATTTCCAGTCACAATTTGTACAATGAATCAAACACTGCAATAACTGTATCTGCTAAAATATATGGAGATACAATAAAATCAAAGAATACAAAAAGTGCACTGGCTTTCATTTATTCATCTCTTTATGTTGCTTTGTTTTAGTAGGTACTGACATCTCTCATGATAGGCCAGCAAAGGCTAGAGGCCTTGCTCGATGAATGAGAGAGGTTCTGACTCCACACGGAGCTCATGCTCAGTGGGATTTACAGTTTTTCCACGGAGAAATACCAAAACTGTCCCCTACCACAGTGCTGGTGAGGATTCCAGGAAAACAGCAGTTTTCCGTGACTCTCTGGAAACATTTCAAATATATTGACATACTAGCTTTCAAAAAGAAAAAAGGAGTATTACAGCATACTGTCCCTGACTTCAGGCATCCCATGGGCTCTGACAAAAAGCCTGATCTATGGCTTTCAAAAGCCAAGAATCTCTAATTTTTAGACACTGTTCCTAGTTACATAATTATGGACTGGAAGAAAAAGCTCTAAAAGGAGAGACAAGAAACAACAGTAGCATAAACAAGACACAAACCTCTTCTCTCTGTTTGGATGACAAAAGCTTACAGAATTTCTGCCCACTATTTTGAGAAATACTAGGGCGTGAACAGGTAAGTCAGAAGTGCTTGACAGATAGTCTACACATACACCATAAATCTGCCATCTTTAAGCCGTACTGGATTTACTGTAGATGTGCAAAGCTCCCATGCAGAGCATGGTAAGAAACTCCGGTTCTTCCACAAAACCACTAACTCCTTACATGTGTGATTTATGACTTGTCTTCACAAATACAGAGTCGTTGCACCCAGACTGACATTCTGATGAGGCTGTCAGGCTTCTGGAACTCCCAAACATCCAAGGTCCTAATTTCCCACTCGGAGTAAAAAGGAAAAAAAACCAAAAAACCAAAACCAAACACAAAACCCTCAAAACGCAAAAAAACGACCAGGCAGAAAAGGAGACTCTGACTAAGACAAAGCTGCATGTATGTGTTTCTCAAACTGCTTGAAATTGCAGTGCCTTTTATGTGTCTGTCCTTATGCAAATCTGACTGTCCTAATTATTTTTATTAGAAATAAGACAAACCAAATAATGCTTACTCTCTTATGTTTATGTTTACTCTCCTTTTTATAATTCACATAACTAATTTTACAAATAATATTTTGTGTGTGTGACCTTCTACAAACTTTCCCGTTACTTTCTTAGGAACTGCAATGCACAGCTGGGAGACACTGACCCAGAGCAAAGGTAGCAGCCAGCAGTTAAGTGACACTCTCAGGTCGAGAGACAAGACCCCATGCCTCCTTTCGCCACCGGTTTTGCAGTACTAGAAAAGAGAGAGAGTCCTATCTTCTGGTGAGTCTAGGTATTGCACAGGCATGTATTAGTAAGTAACTGCCGTGCTCAAAGGTGCATAAATGAAACATTCAGGTTTCACTCCAGTTAGCAACTCAGTTTATTTAGCTGGCTTCCAAACTCCCACAGAATGATGATTTTCAAGTTGCTGTCACATATGTTTAGCTTAAAAAGTAACTACTACAGTATCAGGGGCATTTACCACTTACAGTACAATCCATTGATTTTTCTGGGAACAATAGTGTAAGAAAATCACCTGTAACAGTCAGGCCAGCAGCATCACAGGCTAGTTTAAAAAGCAGCCAAATTTTACTGTAACTACACAGTATAGTCAAACTTCACACACAAACTGCCAAAGACAGCTTCATAAAAACAAAGTTTAAAGGCTACAGCCATAAACGTATAAGTTACCTGATGGAAAGAGGTAACATATAAAGAACAACAGTAACATTCATTCTGTGAAAAAAATTCAGAGCTTCCAAAAAGGGCCCAAAACCCCAAATTGGATTTGAGTCTTGGCCTTTGTTTCATAGAACAGAAACTCAGTTTAGCTCTTTCCATTGTTTACATTCTATTGCCTTTACTCAGGAAGAAACAATTTCTCATCTCAGAAATGGAGCATCTATCTTTTTGTTTCATCAGTTCTTGGAAAGAATTTTAGACTTAGCCATTCTTACTTAGGGTTTCCATACTTACCACTGCTCCACCACTTCTTGCCATTGATCACATAACTGTTTCCATCTCGCTCAATGCTGCATTGCATATTGGTGGCATCACTTGAAGCCACATCAGGTTCTGCGTTAAAGAAAAAAACAAAACCAAACCACTGGATTAAACATACAGGCAGTACTACATACATCACAAACATAGGCATCTAGATAAACTCTATCAACAATGACACTGTTTTGCTTCTCGTGGAAAAGCTGTTTACAGAACCTCACTCTACTGGTGGTCAAAGGCTTTGTTCTATTTTCCAACAACCTGTTATTCCCAGTCAGTTTAAACTTGGTTTTGGGCTCAGACTACCCTTTATAGTTAACAGCCTTCTTCCTTCCCTGAGGTTTTTAAATCCTTCCCCTTCTAATGTACTTACAGATAACAGTCATATCTCTCCTCAGTCTTTTTTTCCCCCGTGGCTCTTCTCAAGAGAAAATAAAGAGGCTTAAACTACTTAAAATGGTTGCCAGCAAAATGTCATCAATGATTGTTTGGAACAGGAAAGATTCTTCCTCTCTCCTTTCACCCTTAACTTCTTTTATAGGTCATCTTCTTTAAAGCAAAAGCATCTCTTTCCTCTTGGGGAACACAGTGAAACAGAATTTGCAAAATAAGGGTCCAGCTCTGCAAGGCTGAGTTCTCTCAACTCCTGCTGACACAGGAAGATCAAGAATTTGACATCCCATGTTCAAAAGCTACCAACCTCTACCAAGAGCCAGGCCTCCCAAAGATGCTGAATGCCACAAGCTTTCAAGAGCAAAAATGAATATAATGCTGAGCTACAGACATAAAGCAAGCATGCTGTGTGTTTTGCAAGTTATCTTCAGGTTATGTCTTAACACCTCTACCTACGACATACTGCAAAACTACACGGCTTTAAACACAATAATCATACTTGTACCTAATTCTATCTTTCTAGAGAACCCCAAAGCACATTACAAAAAATGGTAAGTTCTATTGTAAGCCTGGTTGGTACGATAAAACGTATTTTACTAGTACTACAAATAAACCAAAAATATACGGTAAGCAAATTACTGTAAGCATGAAAAATGGTAACTATCAGGAAAGGGCAGCAAGGGTGCTTCACTTCGTATGAACACCTCATAGATGATTTCATATTCAAACATATTCACAGATACAGTGGAAATTTCTGTATTAATTCATTAACACATAACAACTTGTAGTTTTATACTTTTTGCATAAGCCATGTGAAATTTCTGCCAATTGCTTCTAACCTTCTTCTGGAGAAAAATGTACCTGTCATGCAGAAGCAAGAACTAATCTTCCCTTCTAGAAGAGGCTCCAGCCACTCTTTCTTTTGCTCTTCAGTCCCATATATGTGCAGGACCTCCATGTTTCCAGTGTCTGCAAGATATCAGTGGCCATGTTTACTTCTTGAGACACACAACTCATGAGGCATAAAGATGCCCAAGTTTTTAATGCTCTCAGTATTGTAGTTAAGGGACAGGGCCGCTAACCTGGTGCATGACAGTTGAAAACTTCAGGAGCAAAGAAGCATTTCCCTGTCTCTTCAGCTATTAGCGCATAGTCAAGCTGGCTGAGACCACTGACATCTGGGAGAAAAAGGTTCCACAGACCTTCTGCCTTGGCCATTTCCTGTTGAAAGAATCAACAGAGGAAAACATTAGCAATAAATCTTTAAAAAAAAATTAAATTCTGGTTTGCTGCCCATTTCCTTCCTTCCTTCCTAACATACTGTCCAATACGTCTGATGCCTTTTTTCAGTAGCTATTTTCAAGAGGTACAGTCTTTGACTTAAAGTTCAGACATGCCCCTCACAGAACTCACTTTTGTTTTTCTCCTCTCCCATTCATATCTCTTCCCTCCTTTTGCACACTTTCTTCTTCCTTTCCTTTCACTGTTCCTCACAGTTTCTTTCCATGCAGTAACTTCTCCAGCAGAATATGCGAAACATTCTTACGCTCTATGTCACTGCCTGTTTCTTTTACTGCTAGACTGCTCAAGAATATTTATTATCCCATACCTTCAGTCTCTCAAGCAGTGGTGGTTTCTTCCATTTTTCCTCAGTATTTCCATGTTCAGCATAGTATTTTATTATTTCCTTAGAGTAACAATTAAAAAGATACTGTTTAAATTACGAACACGTCACATACACAAGTAATAATATGGTGTCTTTTCCAGCCCTACATCCCAAGAAACCAGTAAAAAAATTATTCAGAACAGGTTTTTATGATATAGTCAGTTGCATTATAAAATTAAATATATAATTGAAAATCAATCTGCAATCTATTGATTTTGCAAGACTTTAAATGCATCACGGAGATGACCCCAGTCAGTACCTTATTTCATACAGAGAAACGATTTGGGGTGGTTGAGGTGAGTGAGGCATGGCACTTCAAAGCTGGGCCAGAAACTAGTTTTAGAACAAATAAAAGTACTGCCCTCTTCTGAAAATCACACAGTAAGACAAATTCCGAAGTAGAATTTACAAGTCCTGATTCACAATCTCTGTTATCAGAAATAACTTACAAGTATAACACTAATCATCTGCAAAACTTGCATGGCTCTTTGTGGTTCTTTTGTTTTTAAAGCAAGTACTTTAATTATTGCAAGGTTTCCTTGGACAACCCAAAACTAGTTACAGACAGACTTTTAAGAAACTTTGCATATCAGGAGTTTCTGCTCTCAACCTCTCCTTGTGAAAGGCAGATGCATTCATAAATATTTTAAATTAGTATGTTCTCTGCATTTCTGCTTGACTGCAAAAAAAGAAAAAAAATAAATCAAAAAGCCAAAAAACCCAATTCTGCAACAAAAGTCATCTGCATTTCCATGAGACTAAAAGTTGAACCAACTTTCTAAGTGAAAAATTTCTAACGTCCTTGGGGCAAGAATTAGAATGTTTCATCTCATTTTCCCTTCCACTATTTAAGGACTTTGGTAGATATTTCATTATCTGATTTCAAACCTTCAGCGGTATTAGATATATTCAGGAATGAGGCTACACTGATACATTGTGGCATCCCATTTTTTGTCATAAAAGTCACACCTTAAAAAATAAAGCAAGGAACAGAAACATTTAACTTTATATGGTTAAAAACAGCAGTTTCCATTTTTTTAACTGTCTTTCCATTTAGTATGTAAGAGTTCTAGATTTTTGTTAGTATTAAAAGTATTTTGGCAAATATATTTAAAAAGTAACTCTTTTAAAAAAGAGTAGTTTAAAAAGTAACTCTTAGCATTCATTAACAACGCATACACATTTTAATTCTGAAAAAAAATTAATGCAGACTATGATGATTTCTGTTAATATTTTGCAATGCCACAAACATCACTGCATGAAAATAAGGCTGTTTTGAAAAAAGAATTTAAAATTGGAGGACGTGACTTCTATACATAGCTTTACATTTTCATAAACTCTAGACATAAATAGGTTTACTATAAATAGTCATTTACAAATAGGTTTACTAAACTAAAAAAGCTAAAAGCTCTTACCTTCTCAGCTGGATATATGTGCTGCTTCATGAACTGCTTGACCTTCAGCAAAATTTCTTGGCCTTTCCTACTTTGATGGAACAACTCTCCAGAAATGCTGTGATGTGTGCTGCTGAAAGATGACCTAGAGAACATTCAACGCAATAACAAGACCAGATTTTCCCTCATAAGAATATAAGCTTTTAAATTTAGGCATTTAAATAAGTGAAGATGTTGTAAAAACTTTGCCTTGCCTTTGACCAGTAGTTTAGACCACTCTTACCTTTTTGACAGCTCTAACCCTCTCTCTGCCAAAGGTTTCACAATCTTAGCAAATTCATGACTATTCTCTGCAGAAGCATTTCCAATGAGATATCTAGCATATACACCCTAAAAGCGAAAGAAACACATATATAGTATAATTCTGCATTAAAAAATTGTCTCTTTAATAGATTGCTAATTTCTTCAACTATGAAAACAATGCTTAAATGCACGTGTTCTTAAAAGGAAAGAATTAGCACTCAGACACATTTTACTGGGACACATTAATATTGTTTCTGGTCCATTTCTGATACAATGGAGATGCTTGGTACACAAGAGAAAAAAAACATACCCCAGCTAAAACAAACTGTAGGCAAATCACAGAAAGTACTAGAGAAAAGAAAAAGAAAAAATAAATGTCTGCACATGATACTGCAAGCAAGCCCAGCCTGTCCCTTAAGCCAACTGACAACAGTATCCACACATGATTATTATCCACAACTAAATTAACTACCCACATACAGAGTCTTTCTTCAAATTAATATCAGGTGTCTTAGCCCACATTTGGCACGCTGAACTCAGTTAAAATCTACTTATGCTCTATAATGGCTGAATATCTAATTAGTTACTTCTGTTAACAATGAACCAAGGAAACTTATTTTCTCCTATAATTACATATCAAGATTGGCTCCTATGCTCATAATAAGATAAGTTTACAAGACACCCTTTTTCATCCGTGTGTGGCACCAACAGGATCTTACTTATCTATCCTGCTATCTACTTTCACAAGAGCTGACAAAACTTAGAAAGATCTTTGTTTCTCTGTAATACAGGATTTAAATTAGCCAGAGAGTGCAAAAAGGTAATGACAAAATTGCCTGCATACTGGAACATCAATAAGACAAACCCATATATCCATGTTCACTTCATTTTTAGCCTACTTTCCTAAGAAGTTAGGTATATCTAACACAATGTACTTTATGTAGCAAGAATTCCATCTTAGAGGGTCATAAGCATCCAAGATACTGCTTCTAAAGGATCAAACTGAAATACAATGGTTCCAGTTATTTTTTAAATATTATTCATATTTTGAACATATATTAACAACTATAAATACTCATAATAAAAATATGTGACATTTCTGCAAGTGTGAGTGTATTACCTGGGATATTGCTGCCATTTTAAAATATGACAAAGCAAGAAAAAAATTAAAGTTGGATAAAGCAGTGCTAATACCCCGGCAGCGGCAGTAAATGGAAATCAGCTCTTGAAATGAAGGAGTTTCTACAAAAAAACAACAGATTATTTTATAATACTCAACATCTACTATTTTTTCCACCTTATTTTTCAAACATTTGAACAGCTTTTCAGCTTTATGAGATATTCCATTTACATAGTAAAAAACATGATTTGTCATTTCTCATGACCTAAATGTGATATGGAGAGGCAAAAGGAAATAGGAGTTGTCAGAATACCAGATAAGCATAATACTTCCTATCACCCCTCGCCTCCACCCCAGTCAGGAAATTAATTTCACCACTGCAGGGGAGAGGGAGGTGCCTTTTTTTTTTTTTAAATAAATTATAAATTTACATTTAAATTTCAGTTTTCTTCCATTATCTCTAAGAAAGGTTCAAAATAAACTTTTACAGAAGGACCATACTTGGCTAAGCTTGTTAAAAGAGGACTACCTTAAACCTCCTTATCAGCATGTTTCCTCCAATGAAGATAACTATGGAAAAGTTCTTTTTAAATGCAAAATGATGTGCTTTTTATAATTGTTTATAAAGGTAACATATCAAATAGAAATCAACCCTACAATTTGTTTCAACAAAAAGATTACAGTTTCATACCTATGGTGCCTTTGAAACCCAAGAAAGTTCCTTGACCTAAGTCCTTAATAGATGCAGGCCAAAAGTGGAATAGAGTGGCATATGCTAAATCTGCTAAAGGATGGCCAGCAGTTGAAAGTTCCCAGTCCAGCACTGCCAAAACACGAGCCTTAAATAAAAATAAAAACCTCAAGTGAATGCTAGAAGATAAATTCTCCCCATTCACAAATGTACAACCCACTTCAATACCCAACAGCTTTATTTAGTTACTATGTGTTTATAATTAAAAACATGCACTGTACCTGTCTACAGCACAACCAGTTCCTTTTAGCTCTATGTAAGGATCTGCAGAAAATTAACATTTACATAGTGACAGAAAACCAGGCATTTTTCCAACTAAAATCTGTTTTAAATTCTACATTTTTGAGTAGTGTTCTTCCTGTCAGAAACTTCTAAACTCTTCTAGTCAAAATATGACTGAAATATAACATCCTAAAGAACAGTAGTATTGCCACGTGTGGGGTTTTTTTTTTGTTTCCAGTCCTGTTCAATAGACACTGTTACCCAGTCCTTTTGCAGAGATACTCATGGACAGATCAGGCATTAAAAAAACTAATTTATCACAATATTATGCATAGATTACAACTTATGTGGGGAGTTGAATTCCTTAAACAGGGCAGTCAATCACTGCCCAGCTAGTGACACAAGCCTCTGCTGCAAGCATCCTTGCAATGGTGTCTTCAGCTGTATGGGCTGAGACTCCCCAAACTGTCGTTCTGATGAATTCATATAATCCAACTGGTCTGTCATCCAGACCAGCCCCTCCAGCCTACTCATGATCCATGGCTACCTGAACTATGTGCAAAAACTCTTCCTACATGGTCATTCCTGCATATACAGGAACAGTTTCCACAGATTCACCCCTGTACTCGGCCCTGGTGAGGCCGCACCTCGATTCCTGTGTTCAGTTTTGGGCCCCGCACTACAAAAAGGACATTGAATTACTTGAGCGTGTCCAAAGAAGGGTGTCCTGGTTTAGCCAGGATAGGGTTAAGTTTCCCCAGCAGTGGCGGGGGAAGCTCTAGCTGGGTTATTCACCCTGTGGAAGTCACATCCTGTCGCTGAAGCGGGACAAGGGGTTACCCGTGTGTACTGTGGGATTTGCTCTATTCTCACTGCTGTATTGGTAGATATTTTGCTCTGTTCATTGTTATTACTGTTATTGTTATTGTTGCTGTTTGTTGTGTTGCTGTTGCACTGTTGTATTAAACCTTTCCTTATCTCAGCCTCCGCGCTTTGTATTTCACTCCCTTTGTGGGGGAGGGGCAGCGGCCACGTGGTCTCAGACCCCGGCAGGGGCTAAACCACCACAAAGGGCAAGGAAGCTGGTGAAGGGTCTGGAGCACATGTCGTAGGAGGAGCGGCTGAGGGAACTGGGGTTGTTTAGTCTGGAGAAGAGGAGGCTGAGGGGAGACCTCATCGCCCTCTACAACTACCTGAAAGGAGGTTGCAGAGAGCTGGGGATGAGTCTCTTTAACTAAGTAATAAGTGATAGGACAAGAGGTAATGGCCTCAAGTTGCGCCAGGGAAGGTTTAGACTGGATATTAGGAAGCATTTCTTTACAGAACGGGTTGTTAGGTGTTGGAATGGGCTGCCCAGGGAGGTGGTGGAGTCCCCATCCCTGGAGGTGTTTAAGAGTAGGGTCGACATAGCGCTGAGGTTAATGGTTGGACTGGATGATCTTCAAGGTCTTTTCCAACTTAGACGATTCTGTGATTATTTAAATTCTTTCAACTACTTCAGGAACAGCTGGGAGAGTGCCTGAGACTGCCAGATTCTCCACTCAGGGAGTCAATCAGCACGTTTAAGCCTACAAACTGTCTATCAACTGATCTATGTGCAACAGTGGGAATCCCTGGGATCTGCTGCTTTGTTGTGAAGCACGCATTGCGGAGTCTTGGTCACAAATCCCAGGCATACCTTCTGGTCACAACCCAGCAAATAGCATGGAAAAAAATAATGAAAATGCAATTATGTTGATAGACAGGTAACTTACATTTATTTCCACAAACTAGAAAAAAAATAATCTTCCTTTTCTCTAAAGATGAAGAATTTTTGGGGTCTCTGTGATCTATGTGTGCTCCATACCTAAGCAGCTTTGGCAGGTTTTTCTTTGCTTCCACTAGTATCACATATCATGCAGTCAGATCCCGTTCCAAAAGTCACTGCTGTTAACTGAAGTCATACCACAGATTTCAACAGGCTTTGGATCAGATAGATGCTTATGTAGTTTAATGAAGTGAGCCTTCTGTATGTCCTTAAGTTGCACTGAATTCAATAGGATTTATGCATATAAAATGTTTTGTTCTTGGGCTTTGAAGCAGGGACTAGAGCTAATGAATAAATTGAATAAGTAGCTCCTGCAATGAAAACCAGTACTGTATTAGGTACCTAAACAGCATACACAGAGCACAGAGAAGAGTTAAGTTCCCTACTGTTCCTTCAAAGATGTATCATGCACTAAAACACCCACATGTCTTATTACATGGTAGGAGTACAAACAAATGGAGGACCAAGAACTACTAAACATGTACAAATACATGTCAAATACCTCTGTTGGGTGGAAGATGATGTTATCTATTCTAAAGTCCCCATGAATCAGGCTTTCTTCATCATCATGAGGTGGCAAGTTGTTTGCTAACCACTCAGACAGCTTGTTCATGGCAGGAATATCTGTATGAGCAGCTGCATCATATTGTCTTTTCCAAGTTGATACCTAAAGAAATACAAACACTTCAACAGATTCTCCAACTGATTCACAAGTTTTTCAAGAGCACAAAATTCTGAAGCACATGCTTCTGGGCTTTAACTATTACTATGTTACCTGTAAAGTCAGTAAAACCCAGTACCTTTGCATTTGCAAATGTGAACTGTGAGAGCAAAAGATGCAACGAAGACTACCTCTATTTTCTCTTTCAATCCTATTTACATAACCTAGATCTAATATAATTCCAAAAGTGAATGAATACCATTCCCTGAGTGTAGCATTACAGAATTGATCTGAACATAGTAGTAACTTTATACTGTGCACAAATAATTGAACTAAGGGAGGGTGTTTAATAGCTAAAATATAATGGTTACTTTTACAAGTCATTAATAATTAACAATTTAGCTTGCAAATCAAATAAGTCTTCAAAGGTCTAACAAAACAAGAGAATTCTTTTGAAGTGCTGTACCTGTCTTCTGCAGTATCCTGGTCCTCTGCCATATCCTTGGAGACCCAAAGACTGTAAATCAAAGGAGTGTAACAGGGCCAAAGTTTCTATCATTGCAATATACAAGGCAGAACGCTCTGCTGGGCCCACTTCAGGCAGTGAGAGGTCTCGGAAGATGCGACCCTAGAAACATCATAAATCAGATATTTGGCGGGATGTACACATCAGATGAAGAGAAGTAAAGCTATACATTTCAGGAGCAAAACCAAATGCAGTGAACCAACACTTCCCATACAATCAAAAACTCCTTCCTCATTTATTTTATTCCTTGCCCAGGACAGATGAAGGGATTCACAGTAATCTCAGATCATTAGTATAGAGGATATTTATTGGAAGGCAATTAAAATAACAGATATATTCAGTAGATGAAAGTCTGAATTAGAGCACTCAATCGAGATATCCTCAAGCTTGAAAGCACCAGGAAAAAAACATGTTACTGTATTGTCTCTAACAGCTAACTTCCAGAAAAAAATATCAGTGAAGACCCTGGGGGGGCAGGGGCAGGTGGGGAGAGGAGGCGAATGGGTGGGTTGTACCTACAAGGAGGCAAGCAATCCAAAGAAATTCACCTGCATTCCCCTTAAAAGCAGCTTAGTATGTTTAGAAGATGGGTTTGGTTTTCCATTTTCTCCTTTAATTTTGACCCTGCCAGTAACAGACTGGAAAAGAAAAAACAGACTCTTCTCTAAGTTCCTCAGTTCCACTGGTTCACATGCTGACTTCAATATGTTTACATAGCTAAAGCACCAACAGAACTTTTTTGCTGAAAGATTCCACATAACAAATCTAGAAATCAGATTTTGTATTGTGTAATATTCAACACAATCAATGTATGATTGTTTTCTAAATACACAATGTATTTGTTAAAAAGAGTACACTGCTGTCCATCTTAGAATAGATACTGTAAATTTACATCCTTAGAAATGTCAATATAACCGTAGCAGGGTTTCTCATTATGGAACCACTTTGTTCTAGTTGAAATCAGAAAAATTCTCCATCTTTAATGTAAGAAATTTGCTTCAAATTCTTCATAGCTTTTACATTTTATTTTCACCTGGATTCATAGTTTTTGTAGGAAGGTTAATTTAATCTTCAGGAATTGGCCCATAAAGTCTTACATTTCATCAGGATTCAGTGAACCTGATGATAGGGTAGGATGCAATGAAAAGGAAGAGGCCTGAATTCAAATCCTCCTCCCAAAGGAAAAAAAAGACATGATACAGCAGACTTACACTCAGAGTCACCAAAATCTAACTGGAACAGCAACAACTCTGCTATGGCAGTCCCAGAGCGATGGGCCACAGAGCGAGCTATGCCATGCTCTTTCTGAAAGTAGTGCTTGAGCTGGAATCCTGCTTGGTTTTCAAGAAAAGGTGATTGCATGTACATTACTATCTTCAGTACTAAACAGGTCCCAGGATGTCCAGGGATCCAGTATAACTTTATAGCACGATCATTCTCCCTCTGACTTGTCTATGCTTTTCACAGAAGTAATACTGACTCATTTCAAGACATCCTTCTGAGAGCTCAAATGAGAACGAGAGGTTAAATACCGAGCTGAAAATTTCGACAAAGTAGGAAATAAGTTCTGAGGAAGCTGAAATCAGTGAGAATCTCTGATAGCTAACATTTCTTAAAAATATCAGAAGATTATTTATATCACAAAGCTTAGTAAATGCTGAATAAGGCTCTAACAGAAAAGTTTTAAACAATTTAAAAGCAGCTTGTAGTAGGGAGAAGAAAAGAATCTCACATTGGAGAACCAACCTGCACATGCTGCATTACATAAAATTCTGTTCCAATGATAGAAACGTCACTGCAATATAGCAGGGGCTCAGGCACTGGAAATCCAGCTGAAAACAAGGCTTTCTGCACACGATATTCTCTATCGATCTGAAGAAGACACAGAACTTAAGTTCAAAGAAAAGCTCTCAGACATAAATGAGTACAGTGAATGACAACGTATCCTCTTAAACGTTCAGTTATGTGTATAGCACAGAAAACTGGAAATGATCCACCAATTCATTGCATCTCTAGACACATTCAACAATGTGCCTCACTATCATGTATAGGACTTATCCACCTGCAATACAAAGTGTTTGGAGCTCGCTGAAGAGTGTTACTTACCTTGTGAGCTCTAGGTAAAAGAGGGCCATGGGGCTTCTTCCTGAGCACATAAGCCTGCCCACCCTTCTGAAGATAAAAGGTTGGATTTGACTGGCCTAAGCTACAAAGAGAAAGATTATAATTACTTATGAATTCAAGTACTTACAAATTTGCAAACTACTAACAGAAATGATGCAAACTGACTTGGCCTGATCAAAATGACAAGACAGAGGAAAGTGGTCTTTTCAAGAGTTGTTGTCTTTTTTTTTAAATATAGTCTTACAAGGATGCAAGTGATAGCCTACAAAACTAGAAGTCAGAGGTTCTATTCCTACCTAGAAAAAAGATGACTTCTGTCACTGCAGAGGTCACAGATACTCAATTTGTTCTCCTGTGGAATGGAGATAGCATTTACCTCTCCTCCCTAAAGAGACATTATTAATGTTTTCAAGGTATGCAGTAGATACTAACTTTAAAGTTTTCCGATGTGGAGGAAATTAAACAGAGCAGAATTTACACTAGCCCATAATTGTATTTGACCTTTGTCAAGCTGTAGTTTGAACAATGTAAGCATATAGAAAGCTCTAAATAACTGATGAATTCTACTACCAAGCCCCACTGTATGCTAGCTTCATCATCACATACATATGCTATGCTTAAGAGACTGTAAAGTTTTAAAGGATGAATGTTGCTGCAGGAAACAATCATAGAAATTAGACATTTTGATAACATACATGTGTAAAAGTGAAGGACAAACTAGTTAAACCCTTCCATATCTCAACCAAGCTCATTATTTTCCTCAAGGCTCTGTGCTAATCTACATGCCTTCCCCTCTTCATTCTGGATCATTTTTAAGATGCCTTCTGACTTCAATAAAAGATTAGACTAGCATTGGAAAATCAAAATCAAGTGAACTTTTGCCCTCATGCGCACCACGACACTTCCATTCTCCCTGGGGCAGTCAGGGCATAGTCTGTAAAACAGGTTAACAAGCATATGGCATGCACAAATACTCTGCCTGGCACAACAGAGATTTCGATTGGTTGAAGCCTTGAAGTGCAACCACAAGACAAAGTAGTAAAAGCATAAATACTGGTAATATTTTAGCAGATTTTACTATTAGCAACTCTCCTGAGGCCCCTCCTACAATCTCCTCAACTGAAGTACATACGAGGATTACAGTAACAGCTGAGGATTCAATGGATATTTTATACTTGCATCAGAAGACAGTGAAAAATTGTTTACTGTTCCTTATTGATAGCTGCTGATAAAGCTGTTAATGCCATGTTTACAAAGGAATTAGTATGTATTTTTTGAATAACTTCTAATAGTTAGGTCCTGACTGGAAGTCACACAGCCACGCTAGTTAATCTAATTGCTGAATGCAACAGCAGCTTTGGAGCTCGGGTGTAGCACCTCGCTGACACAATGCATTGCTCTCAGGGCATTAATGGGAATCTCAGCCCAGCGTTACACTGTTTTGATTGGTTTGCTTACCTGGCAATAGCCTACGGCTTTTAAAATTGATTTATTATGCCATGTATGTGCTTCTGAACATTATTATCTGTTGTGCCATTAAAAGAGCAGGTGAATCGAGATCTAGCAGTAGGCAATAAAACAACTGTGAGCATGCTCCAACGGAGTGCACCGTGGAGGGCCAGACGCGTTTTTCTGAGGACAGCGGGGCGTCCACCCAACACATGACCCTCCTGCAGACGGCCAACCGCGGCCACAGGGTCTGCCTGTGCCACAGGTCACCTTGGCCGCCACGGCGAACTTTGACTTCTCCAGCCGTTCAAGGGACGAGCCGTTCCCCCGACGGCCCGTGGCTGCCATCACCAGGGCAAAGGGCCCTAACTCCGGCCACTTTTGCTGCCGGGCAGCGAGCAAAGCCGCGGCCCCTCCTCACCTCGCAGAGGCACAATTCGAGCCCAAACTGCGGCTCCGCGCCTCAGGACGCCCCACGGGCGCAGGCCCAGGGCGAGGGCCCGTGTCAACGGCCCTAGAGGCCGCCGCTCGCCCCTCGCAGGCGGTCTCGGGGCAGGAGAGCGGCCCGCCCTTTACCTGTACTGCCTGACAGCCAGAGCCCCCGCGGGCTGCCGAGGGAAGCCGGGCAGGTGGCTGGACAGGTACCGCTCCAAGCTCCCCTGGTCGAAGCGGTGCTGCCGCCGCACCTCGCTGGTGCCCGGCTCCGCCGCCATCCCCGCGCTGCGCCGGCGGCGTACGCCCCGCACCCGCCCACCGCGCCGCTACGCTACTGACGGAGGAGCCCCGCCCCGCGTCGCCACGGCAACCGGAGGCGGCTTGGTCCGTCAAGGAAAGCGGCCCCCGGCGCCGGGCGGCTTCTCCGGCGAGAAGGCGGCTCCCGGGAGGTAGTTACCGCCGCGGCTGCCACCCGCCCTCGCCGCGTCATCGCCAGAGCCCGCTCGCTGCCCGCTGCGGGGCGGCAGGAGGCCCGCGCCGGGCGGGAACGCTCCCTGAGGCGGCGGCGCGAGCGGGGGGCGGCGCTCCCCGCCGCTCCCGGAAGCTGCCCCGGGCGGGGAGACGTGTCGCTGCGGAGGGGCCGGCGCCGCCATGGCGGGGCTGAGCCGGCTGGAGCAGCTGGAGCGGCGTGTGCGGGAGCTGGAGGAGGAGCTGGCCCGGGAGAGGGGTGAGCGGCGGGCGGTGCGGCCCCGCATCGAGAGCATGAGCCCGGAGGTGACGGACTCCAACCCCTACAGGTGCGACCGGGGGGATTGCACCGACCGGGCGAGGGCCAGGGCTGAGCCGGGGGAGGAGGCCCGAAGGCTGAGTCAGGGTGCAGAGGCTGGGCTGTGGGGTCACAGGCCGTGGGTTGGAACTGCGGGTCTGGGTAAGGGGGAAAAGGGGTGTGGAGGTGGGCTCGGGGAGGTGGGGGACTACGGGATGGGGCTGGGTGCGCTGAGGAGGCTGTCAGGGCAGTGCTGAAGGCAGGTGCTCGGTGGGGAGGAGGGGAGGGGTGCTCTCAGATTTCCCACCCGACTGGGGTGGCAGGGGTGTGTACATCGGGTTACTTTGTGTTACCTTGCTTTACAGTACAGGGAGAGAGAGAGGAAACTGAGTTTTTCAGCCAACTGGCTGATAAAGGGGACAGGTGTTGGTATTACATGAGGTCTTAGTCCTCTAACTTTCCCATTTTAGAGTTTGGTTTAGAGAAGTCTTGAGCATGTGGGATCCCTTCTAATGCTCAGTGCTTCTGGAAATCTGATGCTTGTTTTTTTTTTTTTTCAGAATGAATTGCCTTAATACAAGTTGATACTTGTACTTTCATTGATATTTTCAATGAAAAAATGCAATAGCGGGATAAAATGTTACTTTAAAATTCTTCCAGTTATCCTCACAACCTGATATTCTCTAATTTGTTTTTTTTTAATGTTATGTTAATCTAATCAAATTGATCAGAAAACAGTGGAAGAGTTTTCAGTGGCCTGCTGCCATATGGTTCATTGCAGAAAAAAGTGTAGGCTTTCATTCTGTAAATCAGGGATTCATTTACAAAAATAGCTATAGGTCCTCCTGATTTCATTGATGTTACTCATACCAACTGAATAAGTACATGAGTTTCCACAGGGTTAGTACTCTGTTGCTGTTGCTAATAGGAAAGCATCTACTATCTCATTTAGACTGTATCTAGCTGGCAATCACGACTGCAGTGAAAACAGCAGGCTTGAGTTTGGTGCTTGGTGGGGTTATTTTTGAAGCAAAAGTGATTTTATATATCTGAAAAGCGAAATTGCTATTAGAAATGTAGAGAGCATTTTCTGTATAATATTTCTTTTTTTCTTTGTAGTCGCTTGATGGCATTAAAAAGAATGGGAATTGTCAAAGACTATGAGGTAGGATTCTATCTGTGTTAAAACAGCCTTGCATATTTTCCCTGAGGACCACTTTTGATATACTGATCTGTATTTTATTTCTTTCTACAGAAAATCCGTACTTTTACAGTTGCAGTGGTAGGTGTAGGTGGCGTTGGCAGCGTGACTGCTGAAATGTTGACAAGGTGTGGCATTGGTAAGGTAATGAGAGTTTTCTTCTTCTACTTCTTTATAGTAGATGCACCAGTCTTCTTCATAGAGATTTGATTTCACTCGGTTGATTTTGCCCAAATAAAAAAGTACTATGAAGAAAGCACTCAAGAACAGCAGTTGTGTAAACATCACAAATGAAGAGGCTGTATTTTTCTTATGCTAGTAAAATTGATTTACTTAGGGCTTAATCCTGTATCGTGGATAATTCTTGTTTGGATGCTTGTCTTCTCCATGCTCTTATATGAGCCCATCTGTCAAACCTTCATACTGGATTATGGCAAAAGGAAAACAAATTAAAGAAAAAATATGAGGTAACTTGCATAGAAGATTAAGTCTTATGAGAAAAAGTTGATATTCCCAAAATTGAAATGTGGTAGATGCCAAACAGATTTTTATCACAAACATTAGTTCATCATGTGGCAGACTTAGAGCTAAAAATTTATCAGCAGTTAAGAATAATTTGATGTGTGTATAGGTAAGAAGAACTTCCAGAGCTAGTAGAACAGAACATCTTGAGCATAGAAAAGGGCATTAGATAGTTGATTCAGAATTTATAATAATCAACATGTCCACGTATTATGGGGGTATTTTAAGTGAATTGCTTTTGAAGAACGACATGCCGAGTCAAGTGAAAGAAATGACACGTTTCTAGTTAATGCCATAATAGCAAGTAGGAATGTGATAACAGAGTTCATAGCGTTCATGTAGATAATCTGTTGAATATTCTTAGTTTAGATCAAATGAACAGATTGTTTTTTATTAAGAGTGGGGTTTGTGACTTAACGAATCCGTTCCTGGTGAATGGCAGTTAGAATTCAGTCTTTCATGTACTTACAATATTGGTAACTTCTGTACGTGAACTGAATGGGGGGTGTTTGGTTGGGGGTTTTTGGTTTTGTTTCTAGAATGAGTTTTGTTGTTTAAAATGCCTTGCCATAGTGCTCTGGTTGCAGAGTCTTTGGAGATTCACCTTTGTTAATACAATCTTTATTGCAGCTGCTTCTGTTTGATTATGACAAGGTGGAATTGGCAAACATGAACAGGCTCTTCTTCCAACCTCATCAAGCTGGATTAAGCAAAGTGCAAGCAGCAGAGCATACTTTGAGGTATAATTTAGAGAAGTGGGTATCAAAATGTATTTACCCAGGGTGCTGCTCCGGAAGAACGATGCTCCAGAAGAACTCTTAATCACTTGCAAAGTAGCATGATCTAATTTGGAAATTTGCATATAAAATAGTTGTGGGAGTGGTTGATACTTTAAGGACGTTTTTGTACTGGCCAAAACCTTAATGTAAGTCTACTTTTAAAGTATAGCTAATTTTTCTCAGAAGTTTGGTATAAACTATGCCACTTCATTATGTTGTGGTTATTTCCTCATTTCATCTGTGAATTTTTGACAAATATGGGTATATTCTAGACTTCAGACTGGAACCTTAAGGCTGTAGCAACGCTTGTGAAGTTAAGGAGTAGAATGTAAGTTATCACTGTATATATTGATATTGACTCATTTCCTCCATAAGGAATATTAATCCTGATGTTCAATTTGAAGTACATAACTACAACATCACAACACTGGACAACTTTGAACACTTCATGGATAGAATAAGGTAAAAATCTTTCAGCCAAAGCATATTGCAAACTTCTGCTGATGTGTGGCTCTATACAGCCTCACATTTTTATTGTTGGTTTTTTTTTTTTTTCAGTTTAATGACTTCCAATTGAAAACCATGTATATATGAAGACATTTCTGCCTAGACCTTTTCTCTAGAGTTGGCATTTATTTCTACTGTTACATGGTAGTATTAGTGCATCTTTAGATTTCCAACCAAAGTTGCAGGTCTTATAGGCTTTTCCCATTACAGAAAACAGATCAGATCATATTTTTACTGCTCTGGAGTAGTTTCCAGAATGCTTTATAGCATGAAGAAAGAAAATAGTTATTAGTGAATCTCACAGAGAAGTTCTGAAATAACTCTTCCCATTTGCAGTTATGTCGTACAAAGATACAATTCTCCAATACTTTGTACTGTGAGTGTATACTATATAAAACTTCTTTTAATGTAAAATGCCCATATATTTAAATCCCAGCTTCAGCATGCTGTTGTCTCTACTGTAGATCTAAGATGCTAGTTGTATCCTCTTCTGCATTTGCACAAGTTTTGTTAGAAATACACTTCCCGTGTGCCTCTTGTACTCCAAAGCAGCATGTTGATTGCCATGTTGGTATTTTGTTCTGCCAGCATTTTCATGCAAACTTCTGACACTTATTTCAGTAACGGTGCACTAGAGGAAGGGAAGCCTGTCGATCTTGTTCTAAGTTGCGTGGACAACTTTGAAGCTCGCATGGCAATTAACACGGTAAGGCCACCAAAGGCATGAGCTTGTGGAAGTCTATATTCTCCTGTAAATAATGTGGGAAATTGTGGGGACTAGAGAAAAGACAGGAACTTATCAAGGATCTTCTAAGAAATTTCCTCCTTGGTTTAAGGAAACAGAATCTGAGCTTTTACCCAATTCTTATGAAACACATTTTATATGTATAACTGTAGACTAACAGCTAATGATTAGTAAAAGAGTAAGTATCGTAATTCCTCTCTGTCTTTCCAAATTATCCTGTTTATATAAAGGTATTATCAAAGCCTGACATGTTAAATCTTAAAACCTTTTTAACTGTGTATAGCTAATTGTATACTTCATATGACGTTTTGTATACTAAAAATGTCTTGAGGCTAATCAAACCTAATCAAACTGTTTTTCTTTATAGTAGTAGCCACTGTAGGGTATGTGCCAAACACGTGTTCTGTTATCCTTCAGCTAACTTGATCTGCAGATTGCGTGCACTGAGGGTACACAGAGACACTACATCCATGCCGCTAAAAGTAGTTTGTGCAATTAGATTCTGTAGTGTGCTAGTAACCGGATCACTAATGCCTGTATTTGTTCAGAAGTCTCAGGGCCTCAGGAAAGCACAAAGGGCTGGCTTCATGAGGACAGCTTTACTTTGTCCTTTGAGAAACAATTTCTATTCTACCTTTTCATGTTCCTTTTTCTGATCATAGCCTTTTTATCTTAAAGCAGGAAGGTCAATGTATTTAATCACTCTCAATCTACGGGGTTTTTTTCTTCCATTATCCTTCTGCGGTGCTGATGTGTTTTTCTGTGTTTATAAGGCCTGCAATGAACTTGGACAAATCTGGATGGAATCTGGAGTGAGTGAAAATGCAGTATCAGGACATATACAGCTGATCATACCTGGTGAAACTGCTTGTTTCGCGGTATGCGGTGCTCTGCTGAATTCTTCATTTGTCTTTTACAGTGGGGCTGGGAGTGTGAAGATCAGCTGGCTAGTGAATGTGAGCCTGGCACAGCTGATAGAGTAGCTTAAAATTTTGTGTGATCTGTGCTTTTTTTAAATACTTTTTTTAAACTGAATTTCTTTATTTTCCCCTTAGTGTGCTCCTCCACTTGTAGTTGCTGCAAATATTGATGAGAAAACATTAAAACGAGAAGGAGTTTGTGCAGCTAGTCTTCCTACAACTATGGGTGTCGTGGCAGGAATTCTTGTACAAAATGTTCTGAAGTAAGTGACTGAATTGCTGCTATTCAGTGTACAGCACCGTAAGAGAAAGAAGCCTGAAGGAACATTTCATGATGATGGGTCTGGTTCTTTTTATATGTTTGTGGCCTATTTCCTAAAGGCAGTGGCATCACTGGACAGGGCTGAAATATACACTGCTTGAATCACTGCTGTGTTTACTTTGGAGCTGCTGTTCTTAATAGAACTTTACAGGGGTAAGGAAAAGTCTTCAGAGTTTTCCTAAGAATTTATCTTACTGCACGCACACGCTTTTTATTTTTTATTCCCTGTAGTTCTGCATGTAAACATGCTCTCATTTGACATCACTGAATTATACACAAAAATAATATGGTGCTAACTCTTTGAAATTTTGTACATGGACAAAGAAAAAAATCATTTCTCTTGCAGTGTTTGTATTCTAACCTGAGGTAAATGAAAAATAGGCATATAGCAATAGGAGGTATTTTAATACTTTCAAAAAGTAGTCACATGACTCCAGCTGCTAAAAGAACTGCCTGTATCAGCAAGGAAAATTCTTTAACAACTTTGTATTTGGTTTCAAAACGATGCACAGCCTTTTACAAGCATTTTTGAGAATAGGATCTTATTTAGCCTATTTTTAGCCTTAGCTTGGTTTTGTCAGTTCCCCAAAAATTTCTAGTTACAAAGAATAAAAATACTGTTTGCAAGTGTGCCTGCAAACAACTAAGCACCATTTTCAGCTGTGCAGAGAGGTATTACATAAAATTACATAGCAACAGGTGTTTAATGAAGAATGCAAATGTTGCAGCGTAATTTAAATCTTTATTTTCATTGCCAGTATGACCCTGTAGTAAAGATGATTAAACTGATTCTGATTAGCTGTTGAAAACTCTCCCTTCATAATACAGAGCACCTGAGTGTTTCAAGCAATGGATTAAGGCACAGGAGAAAACTGCTTACACTTAAACTTTTGTTTTTCTGAGACTGTAGCTGCCTTGTTCTCCACACACACCACAAGAGGACTGGGTTCTATGATGATGCAGTTACGCTGTGGTCAGGTGACTACAGCTTATCTTAAAACAATTACAGTAATTTTTTACAACTTCACTAGTGTGAAAGTGTATTCAAAAAGTTCTTTGAGGAAAAATTATTCCTTGAGCAACTGAATTTTTAGGTTTGCATCTGTATATAAGGGTCTGCTTTCTCTGTTTGTGTTTCTAGATACCTGTTAAATTTTGGTACTGTGAGTTATTATCTTGGTTACAATGCCATGCAGGATTTCTTTCCAACTATGTCTATGAAGCCAAATCCACAATGTAGTGACCAAAATTGCAGAAAACAGCAAGAAAATTATAAGGTAAAAATGCTTTAGGTTTTAGGCAGACTGGCTTGCATTCAGTTAGATAGTATTTGCTTGTGCAGTAATTGCTCAACCTTTCTGGCAGTCATCTATTTTTGAGTGTTAATGGGTTTGGGTTTTTATAACTTGCAGGTATTCTGCGTTTTTATGCCTAACAAATTTCTAAATGGTGACTGCGTATCTTAAAAGAAGTGTGAATATTAGATCTGATCATCTTTGTTGATGAAAATTGGATTATTACATATATTGTGGGTTTTATTTTTTTCTGTTTTTCCTTCAGAAAAAAGAAGCTGCACGACCAAAACAAGAAGTAGTTGAACAGGAAGAAGAAATAGTACATGAAGACAATGACTGGGGTAAGTAATCAAGTGGAGATGAAATGATGTTCCCCATACCAAGCTTCAGTTAAATTCTTTGTCTTAGGTGAACACACTGTAGGGTACATGGGACTTCTCACGGTTCCTATTTTTTGTGCCTTACACTGCATAATTACTACTGGCTTTTCACAGGTTTTGACAGCAATGCTGCTAACACAACTTGATGATGTAGTTTTAGTATAATGAGCAGGTTTTAGGCGCAAAAATTAACAATGTTTGTATAAAATACTTTCTCAGATGATGGTCTGAAGATATGAATGAAAGATGTGAGAAGATTTATTCGCTGTGTGTTTGTTTTAAATATGTAGCTAAAGAGCATTTGTCACTTCCATAACCACTACACTAAGGCATCCCCATTGATCTTTTTATTCCTCCAAGGGCTTTAAATAAAGAATTGCCTTAAGAAATGGTACGTGCATTTTATATAGCCATTTCAAGAATGGATGTATACATTCTGTTGATTACATGATAGAGAAAATAGTCTTAGCTTACCATTGTTAAGTGTCCTCACAGTAAGATTAAACTGCTGAGGACAAGGGAGTCCTATAGGAGAGGTGTCGTTCTTGTCCACAAGTTCCATGTATGGAACCCTTTCATATATTGTAAAGGGAAAACGTTTTGCATTGATAATGGGAATGAAGTAATTGAAATCAAAGGTCTTTCTGGTCTTCAATTTTTTCTATTTTAGAAAAGTAGCTGTGGTTTTCCTTGTGCTATGATAACGTAGTGATTAATGAACTTTTTCATCTAACTTCTAATGGAGCTCTCAATTCCTTTTAATGCAAAGGCATCGAGTTAGTATCAGAAATTTCAGAAGATGAGCTGAAGGCTGCATCTGGCCCAGTACCTGAGCTTCCCCAGGGAATTACAGTAGCATATACTATCCCAAACAAGGTAATATATTTATTCTTTATGAATACACTTATTTTTTTAAATACATTTTATAGATTGAATCTATAGTATGAGCCAGCTTGGTTACCCTTTAAACCTAAAATAAAATTCCATTCTGAACAATTCCAGTAAAACTGTACCTCGGTACATCGAACTCCTGTCTTACATGGTCTGGTTTTGGGTTTCTATGAAATATATTTCAGTATGGATGTGAGCATGAATGTAGTTTTGAGTGCTAGGAATGAATGTATTTGGGGGACGGGAGGGAAAGCAAATGTGAATTTCTCAGTTGGTATTTTGGTGACTAATATTTTAACCATATTTATTTAGTAAAAGCTCTATGTAGTCAAAGAGCAATTAGTGTACCTGGGGAATGCAGAATCTGTATGTATCGCAGCCAGAACATTCTCACTCCCAGTCAGAATACAGTTTACAATTTAAATTTGTAATAATTTAAGCCTAATCTTGCAATTGAGTGCTTGGTTCTAGGAAAATGGTGTGGTAACAGCTTATTTGTGCAGCGTTTTTTGTTCACTATTTTGTTGCCAACTTTTTCTTCCTGTTCCTAATAGGAAGAGAATTTGCTAACTGAGGAAATGGTAGCTGAGCCTGAAGAAAGCCTAGAAGAACTCATGGCCAAAATGAGAAACATGTAGCAAACCCAATATTAAGTACAACTTTTGGGAGTTTGGATTGACACTGGATTTTGAGAAGACCAGACTTTTTTTTTTTTTTTTTTTTCCCCTCCTTTTTTACCTCAACTGAAACTTATCTTTACATTTCTGATGAAATTGAACTGTTACAGGAGCAGGAAGGAAACAGACTTACTTTGTTTCTATTCTGTTGTCTAGTCTTTAAGATAGTGAGTTGTGCTACTGTAAATTTTAATTTCTCAGCATTGCTAGGGGCCAGATGCTCAGTAGAAAATAGGAGGAGATGGTAAACTACCAAAAGTAGGCGTAGCACATTCTATGCAACATCATGTGATGGAACAGTACATAGTATAGGACAAGCGAAAGATGAAATCTGCTGCAGTGGACTGAGTAGGTCAAGGGCAGGTGATCGTGCCTCACTCATACTGCTGCTCCTGATTTTCCAAGCACTTGTGTTCATCTTTGTTCACTGGTGTCTGTAAATTCTTGGTGTGGGTCGTGCTGTGGTTTCTTATTTCTGAGCAAACAGAACATTACAGCTTTTTTATCTGCCTTAAATAGCTCTGGGATGGAATATTTTTTTAGATTTCCCTAGTTTTATCAATGTTTTACTACTGCTTGTTCTTAAATAGCTGCCTGTATGTTTTGTATGTAATAATATTTTGACTACGCTGTGACAAGGCAAAGTCTTTTGTTAGTAGATAATTATAGTAGCAGACTGGGTATTGGCATGCCACTATTTCAGCTGGCAGATGCTTTTCATGACAAAATCTGTAAGAATTACCATTAACATTGGAAAGAACAGGCGATTTTGTCTATCTCTTCAAAAATCTCAATATTGTATTTTTGCTGGCTATTAAAATTTTTGCTGTAATTCTGATCCATCCCCATCACATGCGCTATATTGAGGAATATATTTAATCTGAGTTTGCAGAGGAAAGCTTTTAGAATTAGATGCTCTAAACTTTGTGTTGCAAATCTCTTCAGCAGGGTACCTGAGCTATTGTATCTGTCTTGTAAATAATGTTAGTACAGTTGTATTATCTTTTAAATTATCACGTGTTAAACTGACCTGTAAGTGTCCATATCCTGTAGTGCCAGTACACTGCAGAACTGGAAGTATCCATTCCAAATATTTTAACTCCTGTGGGTGTCTGATCCAGAACCTGATCATTGTATTTGGCTTAGAAGAAGGTAAATTTCAGCCTTCGCAGTATAATACAAATATCACCAACTTGGGCTGTTCAAAACCCAGTATGATGCAGCCAACCTAGAGCCAGCTAGTAGTGGTAGTAGGAGTATCCACCCAACATGTAAAAAGAAATATTGTGGAGGTGCTCCTATTTTTTAGGGCAGCTGAATGAATACGGTTACAAACTTCAGAATCTGTTTCCTCTGCAGCTGACACCAGATTATATTATATACATAAAAATAATTGCTAAAGCTAGTGAGGGAGGGTTTAGGTGGGTTTTGGGTGTGGTGCATTACACTGTAAAATGGAAGTGGGTTTTTTGGATTGAGTTCAGTTTTGGAGAATCCAGATTTTAGAAATGAACTGTAAAGAGGGATGGGAAATAGAATAATGAGATCATTACAGAGGTACATACTTGAACCTGTGTCACTAAGTCTACGTTAACTTGATTCAAGTGTCAATTTAAGTGTTCCTTACATTTCTTTGTGTGTCTACCTTTCTGTTGAGAACAATAAAAGTGAGGCAGACACCTGGCTCTGGAGATCCTGATGCAAACAGCCGACTCATTTCTACAACAGCTCAGTTAATCTTGACTCTCAGCTGTTTGGCTGACATGACTGCTGTCACCTGATTGACAGCTTTTCAAGAGGCAACTGTTTACCGTTTTACTTCATGTACAGTTTTATGAGCAAATTAATACAATTTTGTATGCCCACTTACAGAGGATGCAAAATGGTTCTTGTGTTACTTTCAGACTTTCAACTTGTATATACAAGAAGAATTTGAAAGAATTGGAAAATATATTAAGATGATTGTATGTGCCAATGGTTAAAATTATTTAAAAAGAAACAGCATCAAAAAAGCAGCTTTAAGGATTTTTTTTTTTTTAATTAAGACATTTACAAGTATAATCTACTTCAACTATAAAACATAATGGAAAATTTATTACTTTTGTTATGAACTAACATTAAAGCGTATTGCAGTGGTTTAGTCCAGCTTTGTTTCTTTGGCAATCTTATAAAAGCTTACAGTTTTTACAGTGTATCATGAATGTTACTGAGATGTTGATATTCTGACTGTATGATTAAACTCCATTGAAACTGGTGACACTGTTTTGAGGTGGAGTTCTCCTACATAGAAGTATTATTCGGTATATACCAGATATACAAATTACTTTTTTTTTTTTTTTTAAATGTCACAAATCCCGGAACAACTGTCTTAAGAGCGCTAGGACTATAGCTGCATGAGCTTAGGTCCCACACACGGCTTGGAAGACCTTCCACTATTCCTCCTGATCCTGTTTTACTTTCTACAGAAAGTTTTCTTTGGGTTGATAGGGTAAGGATTTTGTTTCCTCACCGCCTTCGCTAATGGACCATGGATGGTTGGGATCTGCTACTTTTTAGGGACTGATTTTTTTCTTCCAAAAGCAACCCTGCAACCTATGAATAAGTTGGAAGTCACTCAAGGGCAGAATAGTAACAGTTCAGAATTGGAAATCACTAAAGGGAGAAGGTCTGAACAACACTGAAGATCTAGAAAGTAGCTTTTTATTTAAGCTAGCAGCATGAAGGAAAACTATTCAGGAGAGCAAGATATATCATTATACCTGTTAAAATCAGACCAGAGGTGACAACCTAGACCAGACATCTGATCATTTGTAACACTGGCTTTAGTGGAGGGGATTACGAAGTCTGAGTAGGCAACAGAAACACATACAAGCTGAGAAGGTTGAGGTTTTGGGGTGTTGGTTTTTTTGTTGTTGGTTGGTTGGGGGGTTCTGGTTGGGTGTTTTGTTTTTTTTTTTTTTTTTTTTCCTTTGCCCCTCTCCTTATTCGGTAACAATCCTGCAAAGAACTTTCCTATTTTCAAAACTTGTCAAGGTGGCTAGAATACAGTGGGAAAAAAAAAACATTTTCTGAAGAGGAAAACATCCAGAGAGCTATCACAAAGTGTCAACTCTCGGTGCTGTATTGTAATACCGTCAAGAGCTATTTTTGATTGATTTTTTTTTTCAACTAAATCTTAATCTTAAAAATCAAATTTGGGTCATATATTTGTTCTATCAATTTTATATACTGTTTTTTTTACCAAGTTACAGCCTTAAATTGCTTCTAACCAGAAGAAGGGCTGAAATGGGTTATATTTAACTCCACTCTAAAAGGGAAAAAAATAGGGTGGAAGGTAAGTACCCCTTGGAAGTAACGGCCATTTGCATTCTTCAAACTGGATCAAATAAATCTTTACATCAGTTGCCTCTGAAACGTTATACTGAGGTTCCAATTAGTTTTTCACTTACATTCAATTTTTTATAAAACCTTTTTTTAGTATGTATTTAAATTGATTAATGGATTTACACACTGCATGAGAACAGACTTCAGACTGATTCTTCCAGATGACTAGAGCATTAAGAAATACAACAGGCAGGTAGATTTGATGAGCATCTCTTTATCTGACGGCAAACTGTTTTGCATGACTACGTTTTTTCAGATAATAAAAACATTCTTGTATTTTAAGAGATTCAGTGAGATTACATAGTGAAAGTATCACTAAAGGGTTAACAACAGGGAATCAGATCATAATCATCTTCATTCGGATTCCTCACTGCAAGCATTTTTACTGAACACAGTTGAATCTGACAACAGCTTTAACTGTAGATGATGATATATTTAGATATATTAAGTTCCCAAGGAAACCAATTATTTTTGCACAAGTCCCTCAAACTTTGCTTAAAGTGGAAATCACCCTGCAGCTAATCAGGTGGAACACTATTCTGGCATTTTCAAAATTACTATCTCTTTAGAAACAACTTTAAAAGCTTCTGAAAAGGCGGAAAGGGTTGACAAAACAAAAATACACAAATCCTCTAAGCTGTGCTATTACAACACAAAAATAGGACCTACCTCATGGAGTATATACAACTGGTTCACCTTGTTATAATCCTGGCCCTTAGGCTAAGAGGTACCAAATCCATGGTTTTTGGTATTAGCTATAACTTGAGCTGGTAACTAATGTGCATATCTATATACAATGAAGGAAGCTCACTCTGTACCATACAGTCTGCAAATTTAACATGGAAGGATTTCAAGCTTAAACATTTGTTTCCCTGTCATTCATGAAGACAGGTGTCAGTCCCAAAAATAGTACATTATCCTAGGAAAAATAGATTTGTCTTAATTTTATGTCTGCTTTAAAATAGCTGTAGAGACTGCCTTTTCTTTGAGCAGGTTTATGTCACCTTTGTCCATGTTCCAGGAAAATGTTTGGTGATAATGCACTTTTTAAGCTGAATGTATCTCCACTCGATGAGTGTCGAGAAGTTGTTTTCCCACCTATCAACAAAGTCTCTGCTTCTTTTATTTCCATAGCTCTCTTGTAAAGTTCAGCTGCCTTCTCAAAGTCTCCCCCTTCATAGCTTTGGAGAAGAGTAAAACAAAGTTGAAACAAGCAAACAAAACAAGCCTCTCAATTAATTTAAATTGAAATGCACACCATGCTATCAACAAAGTGTACTTCAGGCTCTCTGCTTTCCTAGTAACTACACAAGTCCAGGATGTTTTGTTTCATCCAGGAATTTTTATAGTAAATCACTTTTATAGGGGTAAAATCTTACCTTAGCACAGCCAAGTTTTTCAGAGTTTCCCCCACACGAGGATGCATGTGACCAAAGCTGTCTTCATAAATCTTTAATGCACGTTCATAAAGTGGTAAAGCTTCAATCTGCTTTTTCTTCAGGTAGTAGAAAGTTGTTTGTTACAGGTGTATATTACATTTGCTATTCTTTTTTCCAACATAGTATCAACACATCCTAGATGCAAAGTCATGCATATTTAACCAGAAAGGTATTTTGAGTTCTCAATACTGTTGACAGATGAGGATGATAATTGAGATTGTCAAAGCGATGGGCTGGCATTTGCAAATGCAATTCCCACTAGTATTATAATAATTAGGGTCTGGAGTTCCTAGGCAGTTTTGAAAATCTCAGTCCTGAAAGTACTGAGTTACCAAATGCTCTTTAATTTTACTTGAGGCACCTTTAATCCCCGTTTAAAATCAGATATGCAGATTGCAGAAATACAGAATCATCCAGGTTGGAAAAGACCTTGAAGGTCATCTAGTCCAACCATTAACCTAACAGAAAACAAGAAAACAATCTACAGCTCACTCCTATTGATGCTAAGTAAGGAATTTGGTGAGTTGATTGCATCTCCTTTGAATCTCACATTACTTGTAGACTAGAAAGTCAACAGCCTTCTTAGATTTTTAGTTACACAGGGGTGCAGTTGGTCAAGGTGGGCATTCTCTGTTCACAGACATAAATTTCAAAGGCTTGTGCTTCCCTCTGAGTCAGTGGTGGAGCTGTGTTCCATCACTGTGGTAACAGCCGTACTGCTGACAATGCTGCACTCTAGCTCTAGTCTTATAAAGCATGTGGGCATTCTGAATAATCTAAAGAGTGTTAGCCCAAGCGTTCTTGTGAAATACCAGTCACAGCAACTACCTGTTCCCTGCATACCTTTTCCTTGCCAAATATATCCTTCCAATTTTTAAAATGGAATCTAAGAATTTGCAAGTCTTATAGAGAATTTGCCTTTTAAATGTGATCAAGTTTCTTTGGTATCATTTAGGTACAAATCCTATAAAACCCTAAGACAGTAATAATAAACATATAAGATGTGAAAAACTTACCATCTGACAATAAAGGACAGCCAGATTTACCAAAGCTGTTGCTACACTAGGGTGTTTGGGGCCAAATGACTTCTGTCGAATTTCAACCGCTAGTTCATATAGAGGAACAGCCTTGTCAAGTTTTCCCTAGAAATAACAGAGAAAAAATGATGCAGTTGTCTTGTGTGAAAATGGTAACAGTAAAATCTATTCTAAACAAAAAGCATTGGAGAAGATGTAACTGTTTCCAGAATAAGGGTTTAACTTTGTGCAGAATATAACTGAATTAACCAGATTGTTTATCATTAATATTTATTAAGACCTAATTTTCCAAAATACTGAGCATATTCAACTCCCAGTTAATGTGTTTCTCAGCTATGTCTATTTCTTTCTTTTTTTAATTTAAATTTTCCCTGTAAGTGTCTCATTGAGAAGACTGTTAAAAAGAATTCTCAGTTGTACCTTTTATCCAAATAATTTTCTCCTTTTTTATTTCCTCATCCTGCCATAAATGGGAGCAGAGCTTGTTTTTGGGCCTAAAGGGTCTAAATTTTACTGGTGATATGAGAATGGGAATGTAGCTGCCCTTAACCTTTGAGCAGTTTTTTGCTTACTGAAGTGGTGTTCACACCATCTTCTTTGGAAAAGCTGCAGTGTCCGATGCCATTTCAAGTACCTGTTGCTTCCCATTCACCATACTGAGGCTTTGGCTTCTTGACTTTGGTTTCTCTAAAATACCCCACTCATACTCTAACTAGTTTTACTATAGATTATTTTTCCAGCAAATCTGTTTTCCTCCAAATTTGAAACTGCTCATATACCTTAACTGGATATACTTCAGAAATATGTTTAGACTTCTATTATTAGAATGTGAATTCTCATATTTAATAGCAATTAGAAATTAAATACTGCAAGCTTTCTCTGTATAATGGTTCACTCTGATTGCAAAATTCATATCAAATTTCTTATTTTCTCAAAGCATCACCGTGCCACAGTTTGATGATCAGAAATTCAGCTGGAATAAATACTTACCTATAAATAGTCATTTTCTACATCTGATTCCCATCCCTTCTCTTCCTCCGCTCTTCCCTGTGTCACTAGTTCACCATGAATTTTAATTTGCGCTCCTTCAAACTAGCAAAGTGCTTTTTGATGCAAATATTGAGTGCCTTTGCAGTTTCTAGCAGCATGAAAATTAGAAGCTGAAGCGAGCAGAGAATATGTGACCCAAAACAATTTCATGCACATAATAGGAGGTAACAATTATTGAGCAAAAACACAGAAGCACTTGATCTAAGGCATTATCTTCAAGGACTCTTTTGTCTTTGAAGAATGGTAAAATGTGGAAAATATGAAAAAAAAAATGTCATCCTCTGAATTTGATCTTGGTTCAACAGCTGGAAACCTTATATCACTGTTACACTGATGATACTGAATGGTTAGAATGACCATCTGCAAACACAAATTTTCATAAAACATTTTGAAATTATGAAACACAGGAGTTTTACTACCGTTAATGTTATTCCCCATAGTGCATTTAGCAGGGGAGTAACTCTCATCCTTCACTGAACCAACTGGAGATGGAGGTGGCTCAGCCACACAGTTTATTTATAAAGGACTATCTCCCTCATGAGCCTTCAAGCTACTCTCAGTTGGACTGTAAAGTTCAAGGTCGTTGTGTCAAAAGAACTATTCCTACACCCTAAAACATGATTTTTCCATTAAGACACATCTGACCAAACTCTTGTATGTGGATGTCACACAGCAGACAGTGGAGAACTCAAATACAGCTGGGAAGAGGTTCCCTCACTGCAGTCAAAACAAGAGCTTTTAACCAAATCAGAAATTCTTTGTGGTGAATACTGAGAGCATGCAAGGTACTGAAGACATTATTCACAAATAGCTTTTCCTTAAGCAAAGCGTGTTTTGAAAAAGCTACTGAGCTTTCTGGAACAGACTGAGGCTGCTTGACTACATCTTTTATGCATGTGTGTAGACCACCACTAGCTGACAAAATTCCCATGCCCACTCCTTTTGGATGGAAGACTGTAACAATGCAAGACATTACAGTTAATTTAGGTGATGAGTAAAGGTAACAGGCTTGTGCTTACCATCTTTTTGTACAGCACTGCCAGATGTTTCACAGTATAAGCCAAGGAGGGATGATCTGGAGCCAGTGCTCTCCTCCTGATGTCTAAAGCTTTTTCATAGAGTTCCTCTGCCTTGTCATAGTGCTTCTTTTCATTGTACAAGGCTGCCAGATTGTTCAAAGACTGCGCACAGTCTGGGTGGTCGGGTCCCAGGACTCTCTCTCTCATTTCCAAGGAGCGCTTCAGGAAAAGCTCTGCTGTCCTGCAGAACACATTCATTCAGCGGTAATTTAAAGCTGGTAACATCTGTACAGGCTGAAGTGGCTGTCTGAAACAGAACAAACTCAGCCTTGAAAACCACACAGATTACTGACATCTGGTAATGGACTTTCCTTGGAATAAGCAAATGCCAGATCAGCAATTCATTTATGCAGTGAGAAACTACACATCCCAGACACAGTCCTGCTGTGCAGGCTAACCATGAGAATGTACACAGAGAGCTAGCTAATATATTCCTGTGCAATCCTGGATCCACCCCCGCTAAGCACTGAAAAGCCAGTCTAGCAGATTTCAGCAAACATTACACTACCCCATAGCTGCTCTCTTCTTTAATTCAACCTACACCTTCCGTTATGCAAGTAATCCTTCCTTATTCAAAACATTCTACTGACTTCTGGGCAACTCCTCCAAGCAGTCAAGTACTTCTATAGATAAGCAACAGTGGAATATGAGCTAATGGTTCAGAACGCACCACATATTTTTCAAGTAGCTTTAAAGAATATAAAATATATTACAGGGTTCAACAGACAGCTTTCACACCAAAGGGGGAGAGACAGGAACAGGTTTTATGTAGGTTATGAGCTAGAATCTCAGTAGAATCTGTCTAGAAGTGACAAAGTAGAAAAGACTGTGTAATACCACCATTCAAGCATTTCCCCATCAAAAGGGCATATTTTATCTCACTAGCATGCTACTATTCCATTATTCCAGATCTACAGCAGCTCCTCTATCACAAACAATGGGTGATACCCACTTAATACTGGCAGCATCCACTGTGACCAGGCAGTTTGTCACCCTGACATACACACAAGTTCTGTGTGACACTATTCCCAAGAGGTCAGCTTAGTAAACTGGAAAAATCCACTTCGCATTACAGACAAAAAAGACCATTTCTACATGGAACTGTAGGTTCAGTTCTGGAGCTCTTAGACAATGTTAAAAGGTGGTCACTCTATGCAAGGGCTAGAGGATGATGTGTGATATAACAGCTAATAAAGTGACATACCCTTCTGCCATTGATTCCATTCCAACTGCAGCAAATGATCAAAAAATTCAATCTTGGTCTTGCTGATTCAGAAGAGAGACACAATATCCATTTTAAAAAAATACTTAAACCTTCACTAAAACAAAGTTTATACTTTTGCTCACCTTTGAAATAGTGGAGATATGGTTACTCTAGAAATAGGTGGTGTTTGACAGGAACTACATATGAATAATGTGCAATATAAAATGATCTCGTGTGAGATTAGATAGATATCACTCCTCTATAATCAAGTCACTTCCACATGACTCCATGAGGGTAAACTGATGAAAAACCCCACATTTCCAACAACGGTTAAAAATCAACTCCTTCACTGTAAAGGTCCTGTATTCAACAGAGATTCTGTGTGCAGATCCTAAGTTCTGATATACTTTTGTACTTATCCAACAGCTACTGGTGATATAAGCATCAGATATAAGAAGAACGTAAAAATACTTCCAAAACTTACTCTGTGCTTTTTTGCTGTGCACCTTCTTTCTTCTCTGAAAAGATTCAGTTCAGCAGAGTGGGATTTAAGGTGACTTTGCAATTCCCTCACAACACACTGTTTTAGACTATGTGGACTGAAGAAGTTGGTGTGAAGACTGGCTAACCATGCAATCAGAACTGTTCTGCACCTTTATTCCCCTTCTTCAACACCCTGCTTATCTCTATCTGCTTTTAGAACACCTCTGTGCTGCTGTGTCCTCTTTCACCCTTAAAAAGGCCAGCAGGGTAAAATCCTGAGAATTACAAGCATAGTGAATATTTAACGCATGATTTCTTGTAATACTGGCATTTTGAGGGTTTTTCACAGAAGAACAATCCTGCTCTTCAAGGGTGAACACTACAAAGGAGGGTCACAAAATAGTGAAGCTGAGGGGGCATAAACTTCGAGAGAGAATTGGTATTTGCAATGAAGGCTAGTTAACTAAGGAACATCAATTCTGAACGCAGGAAATGCACTGATTTGGTAAATACTCCCATGCTAACAGCATCCGTTCTAGAAAATATGAGTGAATTTCACAGTAAACAAAAATCAGTGGAATGAATCGGGGACAGCACCATAATGAATATTTGGACCACATGTCTGCATTTAATGCTAGTTCTCAATGCTTTGCTTCCATTTAGATCTATGAGAACACCCCGTGGATGTGTCACAATACAACTTACTCAAGATTATTCTGCAGGTAGTAGAGGACTCCAAGCTCATTGAGGGTTCGAGCATTATCTGGTGTATCCTTGCCTAACGTGAGCTCTTCCAGTTGCAGGGCTCTTTGACGCAGGAGAGCAAAGCCACACTACAGCAAAGCACAAGGTAATGTAAGCCAGTCACCATTACTTTTAAAGTGTACAACTGAAGACAGAAAATCAAAAGACTCGGTTTGGTGCCAAAGGAGCACAATAATCCTACTTAAGTTCCGTTTTCAAGCTCAAAGGCACATAGATTGTACATAAGCAGAATGCCTAACAGGGAATTTCACCAAAAATGCTTCCAGGAAATTTAAGTTACTGTGCTTTCACACAGCTGTTTTCCCTGTACCATACATGCTAATTTGCTTAAACTCCACTGCTCAAATAACCAATTCAGATCAAATTCTTAGGTTTATCAGCTCAAAACTTAAAAATCAAAGTAATCTCCTATCCTAAATGCCAGATACAAATACATATAAGGTAGTACTCAAGACTTTACACGGATCTTTGTAAAATGGGCTGCCAAGCTAATGCTTATATGCAAAACTTAATTACAAGTACAAAGTGCAGCCATTGTTACACTCTCCACCTATTCTTGTTCTTTGCAGTCTTGATAAAGATATTTGTGCAGCAGAACTCATTACAGAAATGGACAAAATCTTCATGATCCAAATTCATTCGTATTTAAGCACTGTGGAAATAGCAACATTTTTATGGCTCTTCACTACTTTCATTAGAGATGAACCAAAAGCTCTGGAGCTACTAGCTGAACTCTTATAGTACAGGCACTACATGACAAACAAACCCTTAGCTCAAGAATGACAAGAGGAACTCTGTATCTGAAAAACACAGAAGAAAAAACAGGGAAAAACTCAGTATGGCACCTAATATTATTACTGGGATTATCCACTGCAGTAAGCACTGTGTTCACTACTATTTGTAGGATAAATACCTCAGTTATTCTGGAGAACACCTTTTCCCACTGCCACTTTTGACAGCCAGTTGTATCAGCAGTAATTCTGCACCCCCAAAACGTATAGATTTCCACCTCTCTCAACTGCATACCGGTTGTACTGATACATCTCAACTTCCCGCAGAGCTGAAAGGGCAGTTACCAAAGCTGCTGCTAGGCTACTTCACTACCTATGCCCTCAATTATCAAAGCACTGAGGCTTTGTCAGCTCTGCAGAAACACTTTATCATCTATTTCGCAGAACCACAACATGCCCTGTACTTTTATGAAATATCAAACATTTCCTTACCAGACTGCCTTTCCGCCTTGCTGCTTTTTGGCGTATTTTGAAGGACTTTTTCCTCAGTTGCTCAGCTTGTTCATATCTGAAAAGTTATTTACAGTGTTAGAAGAATGCCAAATGTAGCATCAATGAGTATTCTGGAAAGCTTCTAAATTGCTTGAGTGTACAGATTTGAGGAGAATTTAAGAGTCTTGAAAAAAAAAAAAAAAAAAAAAAATCACATTTTTTGTCAAAGATAAAAATATCTAAAATGCTTAGGACCAGACAATGCTCCTCCTTTACCTCTAGAAGTTTGTTGTTAAACTAAGCACAAAGGTTGGCCCCTACTGGGTGGCCTGCTACTAGAACACAGAGGGGATGCTCATGGTTGCATTGGAACTTTAAAAACTCTAAAAAAGAACCAAAGAAACATTCTGGCTTCAGGAAGAAAATCTTTGCTGTTATTTTTGTACCGCCTTCACATAAAAGAAAAATAGTGTAGTTAGCTTACTTGTTTTGCTTTTGGTATAAGGTTGCAAGTGCATCAAGTTCACGGGCTACCCGAGGATGTTCAGCTCCATAAGCGTTTTCCGAGATTTCCAGTGCCTGTTTATACAACTGTTCAGCATTTCCAAACTTCTTCCACTGAACATAAACTCCTGCTAGCTGGTGGAGTGACTGCGCCACCCTTGGGTGATCTGGATCCAGCGCAGTCTCTCGAATCTCCAGAGACCGCTGCAGAGGAGCTACAGCCTGTAACAACGAAGTTCAGAACATGATGGCAGCAGGCAGCATCCCGTGTGCTACAGTAATTTAATAACTGCAAGAGAAAGCACACACTGAACTCTGCTTAATTTGCCTCCTTGCTGTTACAACAATCTCTAAATGTACTTACCTGACTGAGAAGACCTAGGTCCTTAAGAAACCGTCCCAGGGTCTCATAAAGATCAGCCAGGCAGACCATACTTTCCTCTCCCTCACAGCTTTTTTCATATTCTTTCAGAGAGTCAAAATACTCAGCTGCCATAGAGCTCTTATCTTTCCCAACCAGCTGCCAGTAACTCAGCAATTCTGCAAAATGTCCCCTGTTTTAACAAGGAAATAAGAAGCTCATCTTACCTCTGATACCCCTCTATTCAGACTGATGCTAGCTTAGAAGAAAAGGGCCATATGCACGAATGTCTTTATGCTACAGTGTCTACAGAGACAATCCATGGAGATTAATGCTGTTCAACAGCAGTATTTATCCCTTTGCCAACCCCCAGAAGAGAAAAAATAGATTAATTCTATAGCAACAGCATCTAGCACTTCAGCCTCTACTATTTAAGTTCCTTTAATCTGTATCTGTCATTTTCTGATTTATATTGACAAAAAAATTACTTTGAAGTGTTTATAACCATCAAAGCAGTGGCTATCTTTGTACCTTTTGTAAAGGTTCTGCGATACAAAGAGATTCAAAAGACACTTGTGTAGCTTTTGCTTATCACCCTGCTGTTGGAAGAGCCAAGGAAGTTCATCTGCACTTCTCCAAGTCACTCGGTCTCGACTATTGAAAGAGAAGCAAACCAAAATTAGAACTCTGAGAGGGCTAAAAGAACTTGTCAATTTGATGTGAAAACTAGGCAAGCATGCAATTGCCATACCTGAATGTCTAAACAGACAGACTACTGTAAGACCTATCCACTCCATTTTTTCACATCTTCATTTCAATTCCACCTCAGAGGGCTCTGGAACCCCCAGGTACGCCACAGGAAGCTGCTCCTCCCTCCCATATGGGCTAACCTGTGCCTGCTAGCAGGATTGCAGCCCTGCAGCAGCCCACTGTCCCTTTGTGCCTCCTCTGCCTGGCACATTGTGGCCCTCTTGGCTTTCTGCTACCCAGCTGTGGATGCTCTGAGGAGCAGTAAGCAGTAGCCCACAGCTGGGACACACTAACTCAGGACTTTCTAGTTCTATCAGTTTTCAAGCTGGATATGAACTTGGAGCTGTTCAGCTGTTTTACTGAACCTCCTCTTGTGTATGTGCTCATTGCTTGCTGAACGCAAGTGGCCTTCTGCTGCTTCTTCAAGTTCCAGGCAACCTCAGATTTCCTGGCATTTACTGAGAGTTACAAATCCACATAGGGTCAGTTACCACAAAATAACTGATGCGGTATAAATTCATGCCCTACCTTTATTATAGGCCCACTCCCCTCCATAGTCCTCAATTTTTTCCAAGATTAAAAAGCAAAATACCAATAATAAACTGCTAAAATGATAACTAGAGTTTTGCAGAGTTATTTTGCCGTACTAAGTTACTAAACTGAGTCAAAGAAGCTATATGAAGAAAACAAAAATATCCATGAGGCATAAAGCCTGCAGTTTAGCATATCTTGAGGAATTCTGACCTACCTTAGCTGCATGGTGAAATACTCCACTAGTCTTTGTCTATAGGCAGAAATAATACTTTCACCTTCTTCCATATACTCCAGTCTCACCATCTCCCAAGCCTGAAAGAGAGTATATTTGAGAGAAAGAGAATGCATTTAATTTGTTTATTAAGTGTTGATGATACACAGGGCACTATGCAAGATTTCTTTATGAAACACATCTTGTGTTGTCACGGAAAGATTTTCAGTTCTACAAAGGCACTACAAAAAGATTGTCTTATATTAGACCAAAGCTCTGGTTACTCAGATAATATTCCCTTCTTCAATTCTGCTTGTTTTTTGTGGAACCAGTGTTTTCTAGGACACAGAGTTAACAACTAATAGATCAGAAATTTCTGAAGGTTTGAAATGCCAAGTTTTCATCTGCTGAACAATACTGACCAATACTGGTATCACAGCTCTAATAGTTTTCAAGATGATTCTAACATCAGACCAGATGTTAAGGAAAATGGATAAGCAAACAGAAACATATCGCAGCCTACCTAGATAACAACAACATTTATCTACAAAACAGCAGCGGCTTAGGGGGTGGGGTTTCACATGCATGTGTTTAGAATTACAAAATATACCTGGAGGTGCTGGAACTTCAGCAAACCACAGCCGTATGTCAGCAAACACATTTTGTGCAGGCTGTGAACGAGCGAGGCTAACACTGCAGAAGACAGTTCAGGATAAAGCTCCATCAGCTCTGACTCACTTACACCATTGTGGCTAACACCAATGACACACAGCATCTACATAAAGCAGAAAAATTATTTTACACAGTTAGCGGTATTTGCTGCAGAGCTCAGTTACACTGAAATTCCAAGAAAAATATTGTGTATCACTGTGTATAACTTTATACTCCAAGGGGAAAAAAAAAAAAACTACCTACACAAGCCCCTTCCCTCTTCTTCCCTTCCCTCAAAGTACAGCCCTTAGGGCTAAGGGATTAATATTCTAAAAGCTAAAGCACCAAATGGGACACTCTGGGAGAAACAAACGGCTCTTTGCTTTTCTGCTAAAACACCAGGGGAAAATAACTCCATTCTCATAAGAAGCTTCCATCTAAGTAAAATATGCTGAAGGTCTTATGCTGCCAGCACCAAAGAACTAGCAATTATTGAGTATCATGTCCTAATCAAAAAAATGTTCCACACAACAGGGAAATTCTACAAAGGTAGAAAGAGTAATCAGAATCTAATAAGTGGTGCCCTGTATTCACAAGATACCATGTTTTGATTACATTTACTGTGCTCAATGTAGTTAATCATCGGATCAGGGTAGTGATCAGCAAGGAAGTGCTAATTCTGTATCCCATCATAGTGGAAAAGTCCTGTTTCATTTTGTGAGACAATGACCTAGTTGAAATTTAACACAAAGCAGTCATATGTTCTATAGTCCTGCAATAGATATAATTACATTAATAAAATTGTCCCTTCTATACTACTAATAATGGCTGAATCATACACATGAACCAACATAAATATATATTTACTTTTAACTTAAGAAAAACTCTTTAGATGAAAGGATGTACATTACTTGCAGAAACAGGGATGCACTCTCTGCTTACCTCTCTTAAAAGACCTTTCTCTTTATCACTCTGCAATGATTCTTGAATTGATCTCAGAACAAGCCTGTACAGTGACACTGTGTCTTGACATTGGAAACACTGTTGAAGGGTTTTGTCAGTATTTCCTGTATTTCCAACACTGAGCAGAAGGACAAAAAGGGCATAGTTTAACATATTCAATTTGGCTGAGTAAGATGAATTGAAACTACTGAAGAGCTCTATCTCAAAAGTGCTCTGAATTCCTACTGGGTTTAAAAGATGTAGAGCACCTGGTGAGATTAAACACAGAAGAGGTAAATTTCTGAAGCCAGCTTCTGTCATATCTTCTGATTTTTCTAAACAACTGCAACATTTTTATTTAAAAAAAAAAATACTCTTCCTCCACCAGGAATACAGAATAAGAACAGCAAGCTGGATAAAGATAAAACCACATGCTGCTATTTCATTTAATGCATTTACAAAGCATGCTTTCAGGAGCAATTAAGCATTCTAGGACATGAAACGGAAACAAAAAATAATGAAAATCAGTCACCCACAGTAAATTATCAATCAGTGTATCATCTTCTGGGAGTCTCTGAAATAAAAATGCGTCTTTCTCAACAAGATGAAGTCTAGGTTAATAATAAGCCAATGCACTTATTAAGTATTCTCTTGCACAAGAGGGAAGATTAATTTTCTCCACAGCAGGAATTATAGGGCAAAGTACCATATGCAGGATGTTAAACTAAGCAGTTGTTGAACTTCCTTTTAGCCTTAAAAATCTATGAGGCAAACTATCTGGTACATCAGTAAATACAACAGACCTAAATTAAACTGTTTAACAAAACAATACCAACATTCTCCGAATACCTTTAAAAAGCATTGAAACAACTGACATAGCCAGAAAGCAGAACAACAGAAAAATACAATAGAAACAGAGAAGCTGAAAACAGACAGATACAACTATCTGGATTCACTTAGTATCAAAATTGCAATTATATACTCTCTTCCCATTGCATTCACAGTCAGCGAAGGGGGAAAACTGTGCGTACTGTTCCGCTGTTTTTTCTTAGCAAGATTCGTTCTATGGTAAATTAATGTATTTCAAAATGCTAACAAACCTACTTGAAGTCTTCTAATCTACTGATCAGCATAATAATTTCAAGATCTTCTCAACATACCAAGCAATGGCTTTGCCCAGGAGAGTGACATACAAAGCATTGCAAGTTGTGGCGGAACGACAATGTCTCTCAAGTTTCTTCTCCTACAATATTTTAAACAAAATCTGTAAGCTAAGAGGAAATTAACCATACCAATAAAATGTTCATTGTTTGACAAGAAAGTAAGAAGATCTACATATGCTTCTATCTGTAACATCCAAAGACTATGACATGATAACTAGTGCACAAAATACTGTATGTTTTTCTAGCTATTGGAGCATACGAGTGAAAGTTTCCTTTTGAATTTAATCTTCAGAGTTAGGATTTAACTATTACATCTCTCAAGATGAGGGTTACCTCACGGAATCGGTCTCCAAGGCAAAGAGGTAAAATACCTTTTTCCCCACTCTGCCAATCACTGTTACAGTATTATGCAATATTAAACTTTCTATTAGTCTAAAATAAAAGAACATGTTTACAGCAATATGTGCAACTGCACCGTTTTTGTGTTAATAATTTACACTGTTCCATCTGTGTGTCGATGCTATGAGCCGTGGGGTAAAAATACTCAATATTGCATGCTATCTTGAGCAGTAGTATTTAATGAGCTAAATATAATACTTTTTTTGGCAGCTGAGCTTACATCATCTTCCATGTTTTCATTAAAAGTTATACTAGAGTAAGTACTTTAGAAGAACTGCAACAGACATACCTGCTCTTTAGTCAATTTAACATTTGCAGAGTTACATTCTGCATTAATAAGAGATTGAACATCTTTGGAATTCAGTGGATCAAGATGAAGAGTGGGCCACAACCTTTGGTATGAGAGAACAAAGTCATATCGAGACCTTATTAAATAGCACACAAAAGGAAAAAAAGACATCAAAGTTCCAGAGCTTTTTAAAGATTTATATCAAAGCAGCAATTGAAGCTATTCCCTGCTACTAAGAAATTCTAGTCCTCGCAAGACAAATTTCCACTTTTAGCCCTATCCTGGATCTACATCATGGTATTGTGCTTCTTGGATGTTCATCTGACTGCATTTAATATCCTCTTTCATATAGCTGTGAGGATAGATCCATCACAGTAAAACAAAAATCTGGTTTCCCAACAGCTAAAACCTGTCCTCGCTGCACTTACAATAGAGAAGCTTTTCTTGTCCTCAGTGGTTGCAAAACTTTATTCTATTAAACCTCCAGGTCTTGACAAATCTGGCTGTTTGCTCTTCAACAAGTAACTGTAATTTAAAACAATAATTCTAACCCAGGCTACTTTGAAACATCTCAGAAATGTAACATACCTCCAAGCCTGTGGACATGTTTCTACGTTCACTGATACAATCACTCTCACATTGACTGGCAGCGGATCTATCAGCCACTTCATATGCTTCTCAGCTTGCTTAAAAGCAAATTTTGGTTACTTAATACAAAGGTTGTTCAAAACAATGCCAGAAGTTGATACATTTCATTAACTGCACAGCTCAGTCAAAGAAGTCTTAAACTTTCCAGTGTCCTTAAAAATTGTTCATGACCTGTTCTTGAAACAGTACTAAATGATCCATTGATATGTATCAGCATGAGTGTACATTAAATAAAGCAGATGATAGAATACTATTGTTGAAATGTTCACCTTAAAGACTAGGCTATTTACATGCCAAATATGTCAGCTCACAGCCTTGAATTTCTGGATAAATAATGTAACTGGACTGCTCAAAAATTAAGGTCTTAAGATAAATTTAGATGAAAAAAAAAAACCAACACAAAATTTATCTATAAAAACCAAAATATTATTTTAACTCATCCATGCTTTTTGCAAAACTATTTTCTATATGGGCTCTTTAGAACAAAGCAAACATTAATATTTCTGTTACATACATATAGCTGAACCTATTACAATAGTCAAGATCTCCTTTAGACTGACAAATGGCAAATATTTTGAAAACATACCTGTATTTGGTCAATAGAATCAATAATTATAATAATGCTGCCTTGATGACGTGCAGAAAGTTTTTCCAGCCAGCGGGGAAACTCTTCCAGAAGTTTAGCTGGATCCAAAGTCAGAGGTGACACTAACCAAGAGTGTTGCATAAGCTGCAGAATTATAAACATATATAACAAATTCTGCCTTAAAAATCAACTAGGATAGTTGAAAGAAGTTCTATCAACACAAGAGAAAAAAAAAAAAAACAAAAACAAACAACACACAATTTTGGGGCAATTCTTCTAGTCAAGTTCACACAGAATTCTTTTCTTCTAGTATATGCAGAACGCTGGCATAGATAGAACAAAGAATATTTATTGCACTCATCGTATAAATTCTAGAGAGATAATCTGAGTTTACACAATGCACAAGGAATCTGGAGATTTAAAGGGCTTAAAAATTACAGTTTAAATAGGCAGACTTCTAACACGCATGAGAAAATTGCAAACAGAGCACAATTGATTTCATTTTTCTAAAGGTTTTAGTCCTGTGAGGTCCCTAGTGTAACCCTGTTAAGGAAAAAGAAAGCTCGGACCCTGGCACAAAAATACTCCTCACTTATTCCCCACATATCTAACACACAATTAAAAAATAAGTTAATATAGGAGACAGACTAGTCTAGAAACAATAGGGTACCAACTGGTGAATCAGTCCCGGGTTTGTAAATACACAGGCAGAAGAGGTACCACCTGCCTCTCTCACCGGCCACACCGCAGGAAATTTTGGAAGAAGCTTATATGGTTTTATAAGCCATCAATAGGCCATATAGGTCACTGGAAGCATAACTGCTAATGCCAATCTATTATGAATATCCCAGAGATGCTGTTTAATTGATCTGCATTCAATGTACAGGATCAGATTCTATAATGCCTTACATTTGTATTACTCTTAACTGATGTAGAAAAACCTGTAGAAAATTTTATCTTTTGACATACGCAGACACAGTGACACTTTCCAAAGAATCATGCAATCCAGGGTATGTAGTAATACAGCATACCTTTAAAGTAAGGCGCTTAATTATCAATGCAGATTCTGAACTAGTAGACATGGGCCTCCCAACAAAGTGGTAAAGTATTAGAGTGTTTGGTGAATGCTTCTGTTGCAACTGAATCCTAATGAGAGAAGTTTTGGAAAAAAAAAAAAAAAAAAAAAGCACTTAACAGACTATAATTTTGCAAATGTAGTTCAAATAAAAACCATCCCTTTTGCCAAAGAACATAGTGTCTGAGTTAGAGGTGCTCCATGTTTATTTTACAAAATAGGATAGACATTTCCTGAGCTATAATTGAACTTTTTACATCAGATTCCATTTTTGCTCTCCCCAGTACTGATAGCCATTAACAAGTGTCCTTCCTGGCACCGAACAGTCACATGTCACTAAGCTTTTAAGAAGTAATGACACTATCAATTTATTTTTATGTCAGCAGATTTTGTCCTAGCCTACAAGTGACCATAAAATGCATTTCTATGACAAATTATTAGGTCTGATCTTTCCTTATTTCAGTTAAAAGACTCCAAAGGACCCCTCTTGTGTATCAGAGAAGGGCAAGACTATCGAGATACTGAAACCGCATATTAATACTGTGCAAAGACAGATCTGTAGGGTGTTGCAGTTGGAGTCAGGGAGATGTTAAAGGCAGTCCAGATGGAATTAGCTACTCAATTATTGCAAATCTTTCCAGGATGCTTCAGTTACTTCAGTGGTTTGTTTGTTTGCTCCCATTTTACCTCTAATTAAACTGATACAATGTCTGAAATGTAATGGAAACTTTTTTCTCAAATTTCATTTATACAAGAAAACCCCAAGAATAGTTTAAACTACCATTTCGACAGAAGGAGAGATTTCCCAGAGCCTGGTCCTCCTGATACAAGCAGAGGTGGAATTGGTGCTGGCGCTGCTACTAGGTCATTTAGACGTTCAAAATACTATATAAAAGAAACAATAATTAAAAATATTCCAATGTTTAAGGGAGAAATATAGTGCTTGGTATTGTAAACCATCTAGATACAAAACGCATGTACAGATTTATTAAGGTAAGGGAATAACTACTGAAATGCAATGTAATACAAATGGAAAGAAATTTTGTAATGAAACACTTAAAGCACAAAATTTATTATCTCTTAAAGAAAGCATAAAATAAATATTTTAAAAAAACTCCCCTCTATTTAAAATGGAACTTTCAGTGTTAATGAACTGAATTAGTGTAACTACAGTTAAAGCAATTGGGTACTACGTTTGCTCAGGCTTTCCCGCCCCCCTTTCCCCCAGCTACTCCACTGTATTGGATACGGTTACCAGGACAAAGCCTTCAAAATTAGCATCTGCCACGAATGATATTTTGAGGCACTAAGCACGCAAAAGAAATGCTTTCTTTCACCATATGAACGCCCAATAATGTTGTAGCAGAATTCAGGATGACAAAAACAAAACCAAAACCCACCCTTCATCCCTTTAGGAGAAATATTTTGTCTGCAAAAAAGAAGTGGAGGTGCATTAAGATACACATAGATATGTTTTCTATTAATGTTCTATTATTTTACTGTTCTAGAATGTAGTAAATATGGCACAATTCTCCAAGCCATTATCAATATCTGGTTAGTGAAGTAAAAGAATAATTTGTACTAGTAAAATAGAGGTACTAACAATTCAAACACAGTAGCACAGAAAGCGCATGCTTATGTTACATTATAACATCAAGGAATGTTGCCCAAATAAGCTGTCGCATCACTTTCCATGAACACTTTAATGTTTTTTCTTCCTACATTCATTATACCTTCCCTAGATATAACTGTTCCTGATACCCCCAATTTGAAGCATTTTAAAAATTTTATTTCAAGTAATGAGTAAGCACTGAGCTATTCAGCAGCTCTCCACTTTTAACTTTCCTATGTTCTTCTCACATACGTATGTGATGATGACATGATATCTTTTCATTCGTCATCTCCAAAAGATCCAACTCCAGGTGTCAAGAGAGAGCTCGTATTTCCTCAAAAACCCCCCCCAAAAAAGACATTCACAAACTTTTCTATTGATGACCAAAGTCTAGGAGGAGGACACCCTACTTCTGGCACACCATTATAGTGTTTTTCTGCAGTGAAGGAACAACTGCTTCTTCATCAATGTCATTCAACAACACACAAACTGGCATCTATCCCAGAAAATAAATACGCCATCTATATAAGACATATGGCTTCTTCTAGCCTAAGGAGTAACAGCCTCAAGAATGCTCTCAGACACAGCTTCTTCTGTAGAAGTACATCTTGCCTAACAAGAGATGGAAATGAGTGATGATTTTCTCTTCACCCATATACATTTCCAATGTACTTACTTTCTCAAATCCCAGCTCACATGTTGAATTAGAGGCCTGCTGAAAAGCTTCCATCTGTTCTTGTTCGTCATGTGCATCCCATAATACATCACCAAAAACTTCTTCTTCAGGAACAGTGGACTCTTCCTTACTACCCAAATCCTTGCCTTCTAGTTCTATCATTTCACACCCCAATATATCCTAAGTGAAAAGAAAAATACATGGAGAAAACTGCAACCATCATTCTTAACAGTGCAGGCACATTTGGTGTTTGTCTCAGTTTCAGGGTGTATGAGTGCAGCTCTACTAACATCAGTATGCTCATTTCCTTTTAGGCTAGCAGAGAACATAAACAAATGAGCAATTATATTAAACCAAGTTAAGTCTGAACGAACAGGTCTCAAGACACTGATTTTAGCCTTCTCGTAGTGGAAGCAACTCACCACAAGGAAGGATAAGGAGAGAATGGACTATGCAATCTTTCCTCACCCTATGATATGGTTAAAGAGAATTTAAGAGAATTTAGGCCACAAATAGATCCCTTTCCCCTGTTATTTCTGCTTCTGTCCATAAAAGCACTGCTCAGTTTTGAGTTTTATTTTCCACTTGCAGATTTCTTTGCTTGCCAGATATTAATGATAAGAACCAAAAAGATCCTTTGAATTACATCTAAGTAGCATACAGTAATCACACTGACATAATTTAAGATCATAAACCAGAGTAGGAACAGAAAAAGCTGAAATGCATCATGTACTCTACCTGTTTAATTATCTTTTCCACACAATTATAGATTTCATATGCTCCTTCCTCCACACTTCCAATATGATCAATCATCTGAAAAAGTAAATGGCAAAGATGATGCAACTCTGAACCCAACTGGGAACAGTATTTAAGGTTTCCAACAAAAACATTCTGGAACACATTTAAATTCCATTCTGTTGCACTCCTTAGGTAGGATGCTCTTTGCCTAAGCTTTTAAAAGTTGGGCATCTAGTTTCAGCTGCTCTCAACAGTTCCCTCTGTAGAGAGAAATAAATGGCAACCGATCTGTTTTCAGATGGGAAGAATCTCTCTGGAGGTACACTTCTCTTCAACAGCTACAGAGGGACCTTAGATAAATAACTATGCCATTTAAATGGCCCAACACAGGTGAGAAATTCTACCCTTATAGCATAGAGATTTTTTTCAGTGAAAATGCAGTGGCTTTTTTTCTCCCCTGTTAATGAAAATTTCATAACATTCATAATTTTCAGCTTTGTCAATTTGCTCACATAATGAGCATCCAGAGCAATGAGTGTAACACAATTTCTCCTAAAATCTGGAACGACTAGCACTCGATGTTGTTTATAGCAGGAAAATAAGCCTTTTAAAATTCAACAGTCTTTAAAATGCCATACCTTTGCTTTGTTCACGTAAGAAATTTGCTCAATTAACTGTTGCACTGAGACTGAACTGACTCTGTCATCCTCCTTCCTGTGGTAAATTAGCCGGGGTTTTTCCTCTGGATTTCTCAGGAAGGCTTCTTCACAGTCCTCCAACAAACAACTAGATTGGAAATCAGCATTCTTGTGCTATATTACACTGCTGTAGTAAACAGTTCAATCAACACAAGCTCCAAAGATGGGTTTCACTGCAAAATCTAATTCAAAAGTCATATCTATTTACAACAAAGGGCAAGCAGAGAATTTAAGATATCATCTGAAGAAAGGAAAAGCTAAGAGAGAAATTTATGCTACTTGTACCAAAAACATTAAAATGATCTATTAATTTTTATGATTATTTCTTTGTAAATTGAAAGTTGATCTTCCTGTCACACCAATACGCAAAGTGAAAAGTAATTGCCTTGCATGGAAAGAACACGGATTCACACATGATTAATAAGCATCATATATATGCTCTGCCATCACCAATTTGAAGGCTCTGTTCTATTCCTTGACCTTTTCCTAAAAAGTCCTTTAGTATTTGTCAGACATAGGATAGTCTTTTAATTTATAGTAGTTGAAAAGGAGAATTACACACCTCGAAACACAAAAGCACTTTGTATTGATATATGTGAATGATATCCATGGATATCATTCCCAGCAATCTATTGCTGTTCCACAGAAGGAACTATACAACTTGAGGATGCTGACAATAACAGGATCCCTCAAATATTATGTTCTTTATATGAGCACTACAGTTTTCATCACAGTTTTTCTAAGGGAAACTCTCTAAGTGAGTACTGTTGGCAGGAACACTCCTTTGTATTTTTTTCCTTGAGTATTTTGTTTTTAAACATTTGTGACCCACATACATAAAATTGGGTTATTTGGCAACAATATCCTCTCTGAGTGTCAATATACCCTCAGCAACTGACATTATCTTTCTAAGACCATAGATGTATGGCAGCTCCAGTCTGATTCTTCTATGAAAACAAATCAACATCTTTTGTGGTACCTGGCTGTTCCCTGAAGCACTCCACTGTTGTAAATCTTAGCTACTAGCGTCTTAAACCAGCCTTTAATTCTGTGCAGACAGATGTTTTATTTACAGAAACAGGAGGTCTAGTTAATACAAGAGCTCTAGTAATACAACAGTATCTGAAATCCCTAGAGTTCAAAATCTACCCCTAATATGATACCTAATGCATACCAGTATTTTCAGATTGTTGCATTCATATAGATATTTTGGAATGACCACTCTGTGATCCTTAATATTATCTTTTCTAACCCCTTTTTCAGTTATCTTCAGCAAAAGGACACCTCTCCCTCTCCCAAACATCAAAACCAAACTCCGCCCAAAATTCCCAAATGCATAACAGAAACTGTCCTAAAACAATTCTTAAAGTATCCCTAGTTTGGTGTTTTTCATTTAGTTAAGTCATATTTCTTCTGCTAGAAGGTTAGGAAATTACTCAGTGAACAAACAGAACACATTGCATCACCATTTGTCATAAAATATCATCACTTCAGTAACTTAAGCTGTAGAAATCTAGGATAAGGTACCACAGAGGAGAGCCACAAAATCAGTCCAAAAATAGCCAAAGACAGAAAATAATATGCGACAGAATAAAATCAAAATACTACAGACAGGTGTAAGGCTAGATAAGCAAATGAAAAACACTGAGGACATTCACACCAGCCATCTTGAATTCCTAAGACTCCAGTAATAAGCACAACAGAGAGCTGCCCTTGAAAAGCAAAACATTTCTGTATTATGAAGTCATCTTTCATGCTGTATTTTAAGAGAATCTGTAGCTACAAGAAAAAGGAAATGATACAAAGCTGATCTATTCTTTTAAGTGTCTGCACTAGCAAACCTAAAGTTTGAAGGAGTATCACTTAGAAGATACTAGCTTGGGGAATGTACTGAGCAAAGCATCACATACATTTTAATAAGCTATGCACTCTGCATAAATTACCAGTTTCCATTTGCTTTACCAGTCTGGAAAATACTTACCTTGGCAAAGTCAAATGCAGCAGCAAAATGACTAAGGAACTTTTTTCAATTTCCCACTTTCTTACATCCTTAAGAGGCCTTTCATTTTCTGCTGAAAAATGAACAACTTGAAAGAAGTATCCCATTGTTTCACAGATGCCTTGAAGTTTTGGTGAGTAGTTCTGAAAGCAAATTTGAATAACGGTGCATTATTACTAAATCTGCATAGCACTAAGGACCTGCTAGATAAATCTCAGTTTCCTTTCTCTAGGCAGTCTCTTCCTCTGAAGTCCTTGACAATACTTTCACTGACTTCACTGAAATCAGGCTACACCTACTAAAGCTTTCCAGAAATATTAGACAAATTTCTGAATAAGTAACACATTGGAAACAAAACAGCATATACATTAGCATAAGTTTGTGAGGTACTCACTCTAACGAAGATATCCACTTCTGGTTGAGTCTCATCAGTACTAATAATAAAACATCTCACTGTGTTACTCCACAGAGAGTGGGAAAACAGAGGAGTAACCTGTAATAAACTGGCAACAGCTGCATCCCAATCATCTGCCAATGAAAAAAAACCAAAATGAAGTCTAGAGGTCTTCACATCTGATTACACTGCATAGCAGATAAGTCATCACCTCTTAACATTATGAACACTACATTTTCTTTAAAATAGTAGTCACATTTTTAGTCAACTATTTTAATTTTATAAATTTGAATTTAGAGAAGCCCTGTCATCTGATAATGTCATATAATTTGATAATGTGGCAAAACAACAGTGTTAAATATATTCATATTATCATTACAATGATATTTCCTTTAAATAGGATTGATGATGTATCAAAAAAAAAAAAATCAAGCTGATTGATAGTTGTAAATTAAGTAAAAATATGCAGGAATAAAATCACTCACAATCGAACATTTTTTTTTTCCTCCAGATCTACATGTATTTCAATTCAGCCATGTAAATAAATGACACTGGAATATTAAGGGAACTTCCTCTTCTTGAGATAAAGTCCATTGCTTTCTGAAGTACTGTATGTCAATTCCCTATAGAAGCCATGAATTTTATAACTTTCTTAGGTTCTTTATTTTGTGGCTGGTTGTTCTTCCAAGATAGGAAATAGGTTCCCCTTTCAGAAGCACATGGGATGATGAAAGGCTTCAAGTATGAAGCTGGAGCCATCACAGACCAGACCCTTCCCTCCCACTTTGCAGGCACAGACCTCTGAATCAGAGCCTGAAGGATTTAAGAAAAATAAATGGAGAAACTGCCAGCAAAGTCAGCTATATGCAGAAGGGGTTCTAGGGCCAGGACAACAGTGAGGGAAACCAGAGCACCTGAAGACCATTTACAAGAGGCCATTTGGGAAACAAAGTTCAAAAGCAACAATTATTAACAAGAAAATATCTGATTCACCTAACAATGCATGGTCTTGCGATCATATTTCCATAAATGGCCCCTTAGGCAGTCAAGCCCCATGCATATCCAATGAAAAACACAGGGATATAGTTTAGTCTAATACAAATGTAACATTCATACACAGGAAGTAGAGAATTTGAATACAAATGGAAAAAAATATGCCAGCAGATATTGAAAGAAAGGTCACTATCTTCCTTAGCCAACATAAACAACAAAATGGTATTGCGTTTACTCACAACAAAGCACCATTCACTGTTCGCTAAAAATCACTGCTGTACACACCGCAGTCACCAAATATATATTAAGTATAACTTAGCATGCACAGCTACAGCTCCTTCCATTTTTACAAAGAATTCCAAACAACTGTTAGTCAAATTACTCAAGAATGGACAGAAAAGGAGCTAAGAAAGAACAGAATTACTTAAAAATGGATAGAATGATGACAGACACCTATAATCCCGGCAAAACAAACCACCATTACTTACCCCTGTTTATATTTGCAAATGGCCCCTCAACATCTATGGAACTATGAGCAAATTCAGGCCCTCTGAAAGACTGTTGAAGTTGCATCATACTACCCATGGATGGCTCACTTCCCAAAGCTCCTCCATTCCAGTATTCAGACTGTGCCCCAGTAGCTAAAAATCGGAAAACAAAAAAAACCTCTTCACTGTCACTAAACAAGGAGTATTATCAGTCTTAAATACTCCAGTTGAAACATACTGCCACATGCCACTGACCGTAATTCTTTCTCCTTTAAGTGACTTGCTCACACCTTTGTGTGCTGTAGTTCTAAATGTGTGCTTGTCCATAGTGAGAAGCCATGCTGCTAAAGGATGAGGTTATTTGCTAATATTTGTTATTATATAGATTGCTCACATCTGTTGGGTTCAAATGCTGACTTGCATTACAAATCAGGAAAACAGTTCACAGCATTGCTGCAGTCATTTGTGCACATCACAAAATTGACAACTTTTGTTCAGGAATGTTCCAGCACTGAAAAAGCATGAAGGGGCTGTAGGTCAGGACTGGAATATATTCTCTGTGCTGTGTGAAAGAGCTTTCACAGTATCTCTTCATAATATGCTTTGATTATACTTCTGCCAATCAATATACAACATTCAAGACACTAAGTAAATCTTCCATGGAGAAAATCAGGAAATTGAAAAAGATGTAGAAAAAGGTAAGATGGGAAGTATGAACTCAAAAATTAATTTAACACAAAAGAAGACAGGAAAAAAAAAATATATAAGCCAAGGCTCTCCGTACCACTAAAGTTCATCAAATGCATAATTACTATGCAAAAAGCCGATCACTGCATTTTGAAACATTTATACTTTTAAAGACTGCATATCTATACTCCTGCCAAGATGTGACAGTTGATATATCTCAGTAAGCAAAACAAAGTTTAAGCAACAGCACTTGTACAAAGATTTTCCTCAGTAACTCTTCACAGGACAAGAAGTAATGGTGGCCATCCTTGACAATGTTAAGGTGCAAACTGTCTGCTACAACTACCTATTTTGAATCAGATACAAAGTCAGTGGACTGACTGATCACATACCTATCTGAATCCTTTCCGTGTTATCAAATACCTCTTATAGCCTGTACAAGGTTTTGCCTTTTGTGTCATTAAGTTTGCTAAGGTTTCCCTTTCAAAAACTTCTTCAATAAAATTACTCTTTTGGTCAGTTCACGTTTGTTAAATATCTAACTCTGCTATTCTGAAAGTACAGCAGCTGAGACTGGCATACTTCATCATCCATAGATAGTAAGTGTCTGTAAGATTCCTTCTAGTTTCGGGAGTACTTTTTGGATCCTTTGGAACATGCTCTCAGAAAACTCAGAAAAGACTGGAAAACTAGAAACTGTTCATGAAACAATTAAAAAAAATTGTTCAGTCACTATGTCTAGACAGTGTTTTATTTTCTTCATCTATTCATTCATAAGACCAGAAACGTGGGGTTCCCACAACCGAAACCAGGTTTGTAAAGTCAGCTGCTTCTACCCTTTAACCTACTTTATGTTGTTTTTCACCTGGGTAACTAAAACTTTCTTCAAAAAAACATAAATATTTGTCTTGTGCTTTACTATTCAGAGACTTCAGTCACATTCCAACACAAAATGCTGGGGATGAAATTCTCACCCGTAACATCTGTACAATTATCGTCAGAATCAGACTCTTCAGGATCAAACACTTGGATTCCTTGGGCCTGGAGTCTCTGAAGTTTGGCTTCTAGCTCTCGTTTGGCCCTCAATAAGTCCTGAATCTCATTTTCTTTAGTTTCTCTAAAAATCTATCAGGAGGAAAGGAAAAGAAAAAATACAAAGCACAAATCTCTTAAAATTCAATAACAGTTCCTGAATTCATGTTATTTGCTTTCAATTGGAAAAGCAAGTTTCTAGCATTCATTTAGCAGGCAAAGGCATGAAAATGTGAATAAGAAGCCATCACAAGCCTATAAATGAGCAGGAAAACATAGTTTAAAATTATCTATTTTTAAAATGTTACCATTTTAAATCGTAGCATACTGTTCTGAAAATTAGAAGTCTGCATTAGTATGGGAAGTTCATTAAAAATGGCAAGTAACTTTCTTCACCTTTTAAAGCTTATTGTCTTTTAAAATCACATGTTTTTCTCAAAGGTTCCCTTTTATTCTTCCATGTATTTTTTTTTACATTATAATCTTGTATTTACTTTTTATTATTGCAGAAATTTAAATTTCCTGAGATAGAAAGTGATCAAACACCCCCAGTTCTCCTGTTTGTAAAATATTACCATCATGTGGGGAAGAAAACATAAACCTAGATTTAAATTCAAGAGATAAAATCTTCTTCATCTCATTTTCTTAAATAAGGTCAGAACAAATCCTCTTTTTATACATCTGCCAAACATTAACACCTCTTACAATTAAAGATATCAAGAATCTTGAAAGCAGTGCAAAACCAGGACCTACTGCCCTGTGTTGGGTGCCAGACGTATCATCATCTGCAGCAAGGGAAAAGCAGAAACATCAGCTTGGCATTTAAAGTCATCCCTTCATAAAGTGCAAAGGCTTTTTTCTTTAACTGGCTATCATATTTTAGCAGCCAAAAGAGATGCACCAATACAGACTTTTCTGAAATGTAAGATAGAAGTGTTAAACATTACAGTGCTAGATATAAAATTTATTCAGAAATAACGGAACTCTGTGTTTATACATTCCTTCAGCATGTGTCAGTTTGCAGCCCATGTTTTCTTGTTGCTCTCAAAATTGAACATATTCCTGTGTTCAGATAACAGCGGTATTTAGTTTAAGATATGTAATTACCTATTCTTAATATTTTAAAAGTTATTTTGTATTTTTTCCTCATAGTTTTACAGAGAAGTTTTGGTAGGATTAGCTTAAAGGCAATAGGCAGCTACAGCTTGGAAAAGACTTTATCTGGGGGAACGTGACCAAGTGACATCTACCTTCTTTTTGGTCAGTTTCTCAGGAAAAGAAAAGTCAAGCCATACCTTGAACTGCCTTTTGACTTTGTCTCGATCATGTTCAAAAGTAGCAGCTCTCTCCATGGCTTGGTATTTAGCTTCTAATGCACTTTCTTTCTCTCTAAGTATTTTCTGGTAAGTTTTCTGAAGTGCCTGAAAAGATTTAATATACACCATTTTTTCTGAATGAAAGCAACCATTGATAAAAGGTTTTAGATTACTTTTCAGGCCTGACTACAACGTTAACCCAGCACCTTACTTACTGGAGGGAAGCCAGCCGCGCACCGTTCGGTCCCCATCCCCAGGGGCACACCTTGACCGCACCCCGACGGCTCACCAGGAGGGCATCGGGGCACGCACCCTTACCCCGGCACCTCGCCTTCCCTGGGGGAGGAAAAACCATCGCACCCATCGCCTCCCTGCCACAGCTTTCCCGGGAAGCGGGATGAGTCCTTCGCAGCCTCACACGCAAGGGCCCCACTTCGCTGCTCAGTCCCCTCCTCCGAGAGGGTGGCGGGAGCTACCTGCAGCTCGGCACGCAGCCGCTTGTTCTCCCTGTCCAGCTTGGCCTCCTTCTTCACCATGGAGGCCACCTCGTTGTTCTTGCTGACACGGAAGATCTCGTACTCCTTCTTCAGGCGCTCGTACTCGGCCACGCACTCCAGCTCCTGCACCGAGGCCGTCGACTTGAAGCTGGCCCCGATGAGGCCGCCGGGCCGTGAGGCCCCGACGCGCCGCAGGGACCCGCGCAGCAGCCGGGCCTTGGGCTTCACCTCCACCGGGATCTCGCAGGCCTCGCCGCCGCCGCCGCCGTACGTGTCCTCGATCACCTCCCCGACCCCGCCCGCCGGGCTCACCAGGGACGACGCCGTCCCCATGGCCGGGGGACGCCGCAGCCGCACCCGCTGCCGGGGGAGGCGGGGGGGGGCTCTAACACCGAGGGGAAGGGCCGGTGCCTCTGGTGGGCCCTGACGGCGGGGACATGCCCGAGGCGCAGCGCTCCCGGAGGCGGCTGCTCCCCGCCCCGGTCAGCGCCCCTCACCGCTGCCCGGCCCGCCCCTCACCGCTCCCCCGAGCCCCCGGGCCATGCTCCGCTCCTTGCGGCGGCCGGACGAGGAAGGGAGGGCGGGAGGAAGCCGCCCCGCGGGCCGCCTACCCTCCCTCTCCTCCTTCCCGCCCCGTCCCACGGCGGCTCAGTGCCGGGGAGCGCTGCAGGAGCGGCCCGGGAGGGGGAGTACGAGCCGCCCCTGAGGGCCGGGGAAGGGGGGAGCGGCGGGGATGGTGAGCGGGAGGGGCTTGGCGGCGGCCGAAGAGCCGGAACCTGCTCCTCTGGGGACCAGTGAGGGGGTATTACAAGTTTTTGCTTTAAAATCGGGAGCTAACGTGAGGGCACGGCAAACCCTCCCATTCCCACTGGCACTATCTCAGTGTGCGCCGGACCCGCCTCAGCCCCGCCGTGCCCTGCTCCCTGGCCGGGCAGCGTCAGCAAAAAAAGTGTCCATTTTCTTCTCAGAGAGCAGGGCCCGACAGGATTCATCACCTGCCCCGAAGCCCCGGGCTGTGCCGCACCCCGGGCTGGTCGACACGTTTACAACGCCTGGTTCTGCTCGGCCAAAATAGGGCTGCGCAGGTTGTGCCACAAGTTTTTGTGTGGTAGAGACCCTGTGGGAGAATTCTCTCTCACCACCCTAAAACTGTGACCTTTGAGACCAGTTGGCACGCTCCAAAGTGTTACCGTAAATTTGGTCTCAAAAGAACCCTCTAAGACTTAGTTTGAAGTTTTTAGAAGGCAGGTATTCTTTATTGCAGTGCTGGATGCACGGGGGATTGCTCCACCTAATGTGCATGCCGAAAGACAAAGGCGCACTCAGTATATACAATAAAAGAAATGAGAATTCATGTAACTTCCAAGAAGTACACACCTATTTCCAGTGAATCTAATGCATATGTTAATACATTGCACAAGAGTATTAAATTTGGGGAAGGGTCTCTGAGGGGCTTCCATGGGGGTTTTTGGTGGTCTGTGGTGGTCCCTAGTGGTCGTTGAAGAGGTGTCTCTTACTGTCCTTTCCATGACCTATGAGTCTTTTTTCATATAAGGTCTCGTCTTGGCTCATCCTTCTGTCAGTGAAGTTTCTCAGCTTTCTTATCTTTGTCTCCCACAGGTGTCTGCTGGTTTCTCTGCCCCCCCCAGGATGTTCCAATCACAGTTGAAAAAATTATGTCCTTGGGTGAATTCTTGACTGAGACCCCTTACAGCAATTAGCACCAACTGCTTGCAGGCATCAGCTAGCAGGCATCAAAAGAAGAACTGAGACGAGGTGGTAGCTGGTCCACCAAGAAGTAAGTGCTGGGTAATGGCACCATGTCGTGCCTGAGTTCAGTGCCTGCACCTTGTGCTGCCTGTTTGAAGACCTTCCCTTTCAGTAATAAGGCAGGGATTATCTGCCCCTTAAATTATCCCAATGCCATTTCCCTCTCTGCCTCTTCAATAAACCCTGTCTGGTTCCTTCAGCTATCCTGGGGATTTCAGAGGAGCAGATCTCCACGGATGGGGAGAACATCCATTTGTTCCCAAATCTCAGAACCTGCCCTATTGTTGGCATGAATAACAAAAATGTCGCTACTTTAAAGCAAATTTTGCCCCACGTATGTGCCAGGTTTGTTAGCCATGACTGGGGAGCCATTTCCTCTTAACAGGAGGAAAAAAAAAAATATTAGAAATGTCTTTCCAATGATACAACCCTGAATTTCTAAATCTATTGGAGGGGAAAATTAGTCTTGTGCAACACAGAAAAGGTGTTGTTTTATTTCCCTGAGTAAAAACTCTGGGTTTGGCAGAATATGTGTTGTCTGCTCTAACTTTGTTTTCATGAGGAAAAAATAATTTATTGTCTGAATATCATTTATAGTTATGTTGGTGATCTATTCCAGTTAAACCCTGTTTCAATGAAAAAAAGACAGAATATGTGACAATTGCGGGAAGAGGAAGGGTACCTCTATGTTTTCCCTAACATTCACAATAACATAGCCTGCACAGCATTAGGTGATTCAGCAAATGAGCCTCTAATTCTGTAACAAAGCAAGGCTCTTGGTTTCTTCATTTTCATGTCAGTATCAGGCTGTTTCTCCACTTCACTGCTGTTTGAGCTCTGTGAATAATTAAAACATGCGTTCATGCTGGTGCTTGAGCTGAAATGTTCTGATATTCTGAGTTCATGAAAGTCAAAATCTCCAAGCTTTAAGCCTAGAATAAAAAGTGTAGTATTGTAAGAGCTCCTGGATTCCTTCTCATAATCCACTTGACATTAACAAATAGATTGGAAGAACTGTAAATGCTGTTTCTCTAATGCTGCCTCTGGGTGCATTACAGAATTTTTATGGATAGTAGTGCCCATATTAACACAACCCTTTCTAAACAGAAAAATTACACTGCTTCCCTGTTGCTTCATGGATTGCTTTTCTTAATGTTTAGAGATTAGAATAGCTTGCTTCAACATCTAATTTGTAAACTAGCAAAGATTGCTTTAAATCATCAATTAGGACAATTCAGAAAGAAATCTAACTGTTCATTGCACAGATGTTGGAAACAGTGTCTCAGAATGTCTGAGGATGAGCTGTCTTAACTTTCAAAATGAATTGACCCAGAAAATTATCACTAGAGAAAATATCATATCAAATTCTTTAAAAATTGCTTTGTCATATTATGTTACTTTTTAACCTTCAATTGGAGCAGCCTAATCCTTAGTCCTTTGAGGACATTGATACTGGGTGAATTGTGCCATAAAGTTCTTTACCAGTCACTGAAGACGTTTGAGATACTTGAGCAGCTTCATGTTTAACATCATTGCTATTATTTACCTAATTTAGAAAGGTCATTAAGACAATTCATGTGTCAGATGTGGTGGGTTAACCCTGGCCAGCAACTAAGCAACCACCAGACACTCATTCACTACCCCAGCCCTGCAGGATGGGGAAGAGAATTGGAAAAGCAAAAGCGAGAAAAACTTGTGGGTCAGGATAAAGACAGTTTAATTAGTGAAGGAAAGAGAGAAAAGAAAAAAGCGCAGTAAGTGATGCAGAGGCGGTCTGATGCTCAGCCAGTCTCTGGGGAACAGCTAGTTTGGAAAGACTACCCACGAGTTTTATTGCTGAGCATCACGTTAAATGGCACAGAATATGCCTTTGCCCAGGTCGGGTCAGCTGTCCTGGCTGTGTCCCCCCCCAGCCTTTTTCCCACCCCCAGCCTACTTGCTGGCAGGCAGAGTGAGAAACAGAGAGGGCCTTGACGCTATGCAAGCACTGCTCTGCAATAGCTAAAATATTGGTGTGTTATCAACACTGGTTTAGTCACAAATCTAAAACACTGCACCATATGGGCTGCTATGAAGAAAATGAGCTCTATCTCAGCCAGACACAGTACAGATCTATTTGTCAGATGAGGACCTGTACTTTGTAAAGCTCCTTCATGACTTCAGCTGTAACAGAACCAGACTGCTGTCCATCCCTGAATCCACATAATGAGGAATACAGTACCCGTCCTCTGACAAATTGACTCTCCTACCTATTCCTTCATTATGCAGTCTGGACTCCTAATCCACAATGGAGCAACTGCTCTGCCAATGTTCTCCTACTACTGAGACTATGTTGTGGGGTTTTTTTGTTGTGTCTGGTACTTAGAAGCCCATGGACTTTTGTACTTTATGGCATAGACAATTTTGTGCAAATGTTCTAAATGCATTTTTTGCCGTTACTTAAAATGTGCTGGGCTACAGTTTGAAAACATTTATGTAGCATCTGTAGGGGTATTGCTGTTGTCTTTGATATATCCACTATATTACTACATGATTTATTGTTGAAATTTCTTGCTCTTGACTTTATTTCATTGTAAGAATCGTTGGTGACTGTTAACAAACAAAATCTATGGATCTAAGTATCTGTCCTGTAAAGTACAGCTGCAGGAAGTGGCTCTCTGAAAGAAGGTTGTTTTTTTACATGCATTATTAGCTTCAGCTCCAAGTTAGCAGATTTTCATTTTATAAAATAATATACCTGATACATTAATGCCTCTGTCTTCCTGTAAAATCTAATGTACAAGGTCAGGATACAGCAAGACAAGGGGAAGCTGAGGAAGATTTGAAGATGATAGGTTGCTAGAGATTGACTACCCATTAAAGATAAGAGTTGCTATGATTAGAATGAATGTTGATAATGACCTGAAAGCAGAAGATGCTTTAGAAGAAATGCAGCTGACCAGACTTCTACACAACATTGTTTTTGTTAACTCCAATGCTGGAATGACTTTTAAGGCTATATACCACAGGCATAAGCAAAGTGTGTTAGAAGCCCTTCATAAATCACTATGAAATTGTTTATGCCTGCACTGAATCAAGTTGATAATTTTTTATGATCTCATTCATTATTCAAAAATATCTGTGTGTGATGGAACATGATTAAGAGAGTTCTATTGAGGACATGCAGTGAAAAGATGTAGTATGATAATTTTTAAAAGATTAGTTTTGTCCTGCATTATATATGATTCTACCTCCCTCTTTTTAGTGATGATGAAGACCTTGCTCTAAAAGGTTGGTTGCCTTTGGGCTGTTATTAACTTGGCTTTCCCAAGTACTCTACCCTGTGCAGGAAGTGCAAGCCTGAATAAGCCAAATGACTGATCTATTTCCTCAGCTTCTTTCTTTTATATAACATGAGGCCTGATGTAAAACACAATGAAGTCAGGGGGAATTTTTTAATTGAGATGATGTTTTGGATCTGGTACTCTAGTTGTTCCGTAAAAGCCTGAAACTGCCAGATCTTAGCTCTGAGCATGAGAACCATTATGTTGTCTCTGCCCTGTTTCAACACTTGCATTTCGTTCATCTGCATAAAAGGCATCTGCCTCTGTCCTTCTCTGAGACCTTCATCCCAAGTGACAGCAGTTCCATGATTCACCTGCCACTATGACTGGTGTGTAGGGTTCTGGAGCTGTGTGCAGCTGAGGGAATGTCTGCTGGATGGTAGGGAGCTAGAGGTCTTCTTCCCTTTTTCATGTGACCCAACATGACTGGGGCTATATCCATCATTATGACTGGTTTACACCTTGCTCAGCCTTTCTGTGACCTGACGTGAAATTGCATAACTGGGGTTCGAGTAATTTGAGGTGGTGTAAGTGAGATTAGGACACAGAGTAACTAAGAAACTGGTTACAGTTCATCATTAGCTCAACAACGTAGAAGGTTACATTCATAAACAAGACTTTGTCATAAACGTAAGTTTTAGAAGTAGGACTGTACAACTGAAGTCTGAAGAAATGTGCTGAAAATCCCATCTAAATTCTTAAGATAATTTATTTCTATAGGTATGTTTATGAGAGTCTCTGATGCATCTGCTTTTTCTTTTCAAGCTAAAAATGATACAATATAGAGATGGTTAATTGTAAACTGCCTAACAAATTCAACCTTGGGGCATAGTTCTAAGTTCAAATAGCTATTGAACTTACTGTGTTTCACTCAGTAACTTTATTAGTCTGTCAATTTGAAATCATCAGCTTCTTTCAAGAATCCATTTGCTGAGAGACCTGAAAATTACCCAGAGATAGATGATGAAAATCATAATGAAGGAGAGGACATTACTTTTAAATGATCCCCTAACTTTACATGTCATAACCCTTCCCCACTAGAGGACAGCAAGACCTCAGGAAAATGGGGTTGTGTGAGGAGGTAGGAAAAAAGGAGAGAAATTGCTTACGCAAGAGTTAAGAAAGTATTAATTCAGAAGTTACATGCTTCTAGCTATAATCAAGCTTCTTAAAGAACTGAGACAGTTTTGAAAGATATTTCAAGACAGAATACAGAGACACTTAGAAAAATAAAAGCTGAAGTTTTAATGTAGTGGTTTGCCTATCAGTCATAGTTATTTGAAAAGCACAATACTAACTAGTTTTGAGAGCCATATACTCTTTCCATTAAATTCATGGATAGTTTTGTATTGATTTCAGTAAGAATAGGGTTTTGCTTTGCAATCTTAAATAACTGGTAGGTGTTCTGACTTTTGATGAAGGAATTAGATACCCTATGTAGGAAGGTTGTTACAGTCCATTATTTAGAAAAGAAATAATAGTCCTAGACCACTGGAAAGCAATCTTCTGCCTCCACACCTATCTATTACTTTAACCATATAGAATCATAGAATCACGGAATGGTTTGGGTTGGAAGGGACCTTAAAGATCATCTAGTTCCAACCCCCCTGCCATGGGCAGGGACACCTGCCACTAGACCAGGTTGCTCAAAGCCCCGTCCAACCTGGCCTTGAACACTGCCAGGGAGAGGGCAGCCACAGCTTCTCTGGGAAACCTATTCCAGTGTCTCACCACCCACACAGTAAAGAATTTCTTCCTTATATCTAATCTAAATCTAGTCTCCCTCAGTTTAGAACCATCACCCCTCATCGTATCCCTACACTCCCTGATAAAGAGTCCCTCCCCATCTTTCCTGTAGCCCCCTTTAAGTACTGGAAGGCTGCTCTAAGGTCTCCCCAGAGCCTCCTCTTCTCCAGGCTGAACAACCCCAACTCTCTCAGCCTGTCCTCACAGGGGAGGTGCTCCAGCCCCGGATCATCTTCATGGCCTCCTTTGAACCCATTTAAGCAGGTCTATGTCCTTCTTACGTTGGGGGCCCCAGAGCTTGGCACAGCACTGCAGGTGGGGTCTCATGAGAGCAGAGTAGAGGGAGAGAATCCCCTCCCTCAACCTGCTGATCATGCTTCTCTTGATGCAGCCCAGAACATGGTTGGCTTTTTGGGCTGTGAGCACACATGGCTGGCTCATATTCAGGTTTTCATCCACCAATACCCCCAAATCCTTCTCTGCAGGGCTGCTCTCAATCCAATCTTTGCCCAGCCTGTATTTGTGCTTGGGATTGCCCCGACCCACATGCAGAACCTTGCACTTGGCCTTGTTGAACTTTATGAGGTTTGCATGGGCCCACTTCTCAAGTCTGTCAGGGTCCCTCTGGATGGTATCCCTTCCCTCCAGTGCGTCGACCACACCTCACAGCTTGGTGTCATTGGCAAACTTGCTGATGTACTGTCGTGTCGCCAACAAATCCCACTGTCCATGTCGCCATCAAAGATGTTAAACAGTGCCAGTCCCAATATCAGTCCCTGAGGAACACCACTCATCACTCTCCACTTGGACATCGAGCCATTGACCAAAACTCTGAGTGCGACCATCCAGCCAATTCCTTACCTACCGAGGGGTCCATCAGTCAAATCTGTGTCTCTCCAATTTAGAGACAAGGTTGTCGTGTGGGACAGTGTCAAAAGCTTTGCACAAGTCCAGGTAGATGATGTCAGTTGCTCTTCCCTTATCCACCAACACTGTCACCCCATCGTAGCAGGCCACTAAATTTGTCAGGGCTGATTTGCCTTTAGTGAAGCCATGTTGGCTGTCACCAATCACCTCCTTATTTCCCATGTGCCCTAGTACAGTTTCCAGGAGGACCTGCTCCATGATCTTGCCAGGCACAGAGGTGAGACTGACTGGCCTGTAGTTCCCTGGGTCTTCTTTTTTTTCCTTTTTAAAAATAGGGTTTACATTTCCCCCTTTCCAGTCAGCAGGAACTTTACTGGCCTGCCAGGACTTCTCAAATATGATGGACAGTGGCTTAGCCACTTCATCCACCAGTTCCCTCAGGATCTGTGGAGGCATCTCATCAGGTCCCATGGACTTGTGCACCTTTAGGTTCCTTAGATGGTCCTGAACCTGATCTTCTCCTACAGTGAGTGGTTATTCATTCTCCCAGTCCCTGCCTTTGCCTTCTGCATCTTGGCCAGTGTGGCGGGAGCACTTGCTGGTGAAGACTGAGGCAAAAAAGTTGTTGAGTACCTCAGCCTTCTCCACATCCTGGGTAACCAGGTGTCCCGTTTCCTTCTGGAGAGGGGCCATATTGTCCCTAGTCTTCTTTTTATCACCAACATACATATAGAAGCTTTTCTTCTTGTTCTTGATGTTCCTGGCCATATTCAATTCTCTCAGGGCTTTGACTTTCTTAACCTGATCCCTGGCTGCTCAGACAATTTCTCTGTATTCCTCCCAGGCTACCTGTCCCTGCTTCCACCCTCTGTAAGCTTTCTTTTTGTGTTGGAGCTTGTCCAGGAGCTCCTTGTTCATCCATGCAGGCCTTCTGGCATTTTTGCCTGACTTCCTCTTTGTTGGGGTGCATCACTCCTGAGCTTGGAGGAGGTGATCCTTGAATATTAACCAGCTTTCTTGGGCCCCTCTTCCCTCCAGGACTTTATCCCATGCTATTCTACCAAGCAGATCCCTGAAGAGGCTGAAATCTTTTCTTCTGAAGTCCAGGGTAGCGAGCTTGGTGTGCACCTCCTCACTGCCCTAACGATCTTGAACTCCACCATTCCATGGTCACTGCAGTCAAGGCTGCCCTTGAGCTTTACACTCGCTACCAGCTTGTCCTTGTTGGTGAGAACAAGGTCCAGCATGGCACCTCTCCTCATTGGCTCCACTATCACTTGGAGAAGGAAGTTATCATCAACACATTCCAGGAACCTCCTGGATTGCTTGTGCCCTGCTGTGTTGTCCCTCCAACAGATATCAGGGTGAAGTCCCCCATGAGGACCTGGGCTTGTGAACATTAGGCTTCTCCTATATGTCTCTAGAGGGCCTCACCCGCTCAGTCTTCCTGGTCACTTGGCCTGTAGCAGACCCCCACTATAACATCTCCTGTCCCTGCCCTTCCTTTAATCCTGACCCATAAACTCTCAGTCGTCTCCTCATCCATCCCCTGGCAGAGCTCCATGCACCCCAGCTGGTCAATGACATAGAGGATGACCCCCCCTCCCCATCTCCCCTGCCTTTTCTTCCTAAAGAGCCTGTATCCTTCCACTGCAATACTCCAGTCATAGGAGCCATCTCACCACATCTCAGTGATGCCAATAAGATTGCAGCCCTGCAGGCATGCACACATCTCTAGCTCCTCTTGTTTATTCCCCATGTTACCTGCATTTACACAGAGGCATTTAAGTTGGGTCCCCGATGAAGCTGACTTACTGTCTGGAATTCCTTTGTGCTGCTCTTCAGGTGCTCACCTGCTGACCCATGATCCCTCTCCAGGCTCTGGGCATCTATTGCTGGCACTGGCATCAAGCTGGTAGGAGTGGGATGGATTGAGGTTCCCCTCCCCTGGCAACTTTAGTTTAAAGCCCTCTTCACCAGCTTGGCAAGTCTATGACCAAAGATGCTCTTCCCCTTCTCTGACAGATGGACCCCATCAGCCCCCAGTAGACCAGATTTCTCAAAGCAAGTCCCGTGATCTAAGTAGCCGAACCCCTGGCTGTGGCACCAGTAATCATTTGTTGATTTGCCAGATTCAACTGGCCCTTTCAAACCCCTTCCCTTTGACCAGGAGGATTGATGAAAAAACTACCTGCGCTCCAAAGTCCCTTAATAGCACTCCCAGAGCTCTGTAATCCTTCTTGACATTCCTCAGACTGCTCCTGGCTGTATCATTGGTGCCCATGTGAAACAACAGCAGCAGATAATAGTCAGTGGACTGTACGAGGCTCAGGAGTCTCTTGGTGACATCCCTGATACGAGCCCCTGGTAAGCAGCACACATCCCTAGAGAGTGCTTCAGGTCAGCAGATGGGTGCCTCTGTACCTCAGAAGAGAGTCGTCTACTATCAGCCATCGCCTTTTCTTGGTTGCACTGGTTTCTACATGGGGAGCAGGTCAGGCTGCCTTGCTCAGCTCCAGCGTCTCTCCTGAGACATACATACATATTTATGTTTGTAACTTTAATGCAAGGACTCATTAAATGTTTCAACGTAAGCTATAGAAAATGGATTCAGAACAATGCAATTCATAATCAGAACCAGACTTTTCACCTTCATGGCTTCAGTATGCCAGACAAGATAAACTTCTTTAATCTTTATGGCAAATCACTCAGTGACATTTCTCCATTAAAAGTTCAAAAGAGGCTTTGAAGCAACCTTAGTTTTTCAGAAGTCTCAACTGAGTTTTAACTGAAAATTCCACAATGAGTTATAATCCTAGCAAGAAGAGAGCTCTTGAACATCCATTTTATCATCACTGAATCATCACTGAACTGAGAAGGACATCTCAGATTTTGCAGTCTCATGGTCATTTCATTCCAGGCCAATTGGATTAGTACAGTGTGTGCACAATGCTGAGGAGCAACTAATCTTGTTCACCAGAAAAGTCGGGTGAAAGGGAGGGAAATGTCCAAATAAACAGCAAAACTGAGAGATATTAATGACAAGCAATTGCTGTTGCCATGCTCTTTATTGCTTCAGTCTAGAGCCACAAAACTACAATGATTCATAACAAGAGATTAATATAGAAGAAATATGCTGAAGATTGTACCTAATAATTTTTAAGATCACTTAAGAGTGCTCTTTACAAAACCTTCTTGTGTTAGTGGGAATGTGAGATTCAATAGGACCCAAGTGAAATTTCCTGAGTATTTTCATGTTGTATTCATACCCAGAACATCTGCCTTCTTGGCAGAGCCAAGTGTCCCTATAGCTTTGCTGATCTGGACTTGCAAATTAGGCATCCTAAATCTGAACAAAATTTTCTTCAAAAACACATGTGGAAATGGTGCTGCCACCCAATCTGAAAGGTTGATACCAGAGTGGGTTCACTGGCTTCTTTAGCCTACAGCAATTAGATCCTGCATTTCTTGTTTCCCAGAAAGGTGCCCTGTCCAAGATGCTGTAGGGAGGACTGGGCTTGGACCTTCTGCAACTGTCTGGGGAGAACTGGTACGTCATACAGCAGAGACTGCATGGTTTATGGGGACAGAGAGAAAGAAGTATAATGATCGTGATTCACTAATTCAGTGATTAGGACTCCTCCTCTCTTCAAGCAAGCTAAAAAGAGTCTTCTGTCTCCAGATGTACTCAGCTATACCCAGATGAGGTTGAAATGAACTCTTCCTTCATGTTAGATGTCTGATTCAGGGAGGCACTAGATATCTCAAGAGTGATCAGGTATAAAACATAGCCATTCTTCATCATTCCTTGAGGTAGCAATAATCTCTGTCCTTCAGTATTCTGTCTGTGGTCAAGAGTGACTCTCCCCTTGTAGTGTCTTGAAAAGTCAGACATTTAAAGTCATAGATTGCACCATCAAGGCAAGAGGCTTAAGAGTTTGGCGTGATAATACTAGAAGATGCCATACCTAAGTCTCTTTCTAGAACAACCTTTAATTCAACAATGCAAATGGCTGCACTTCACTAAGGTATCAATTTAGCAATGTCCTTAATCATGCCTAATCTGTAATCATGTCAGTATTTACTTTGATATGCAAGAGGCTAATCCCTTCCTGCCCTTTTTTCTTGTGGTTGGTGTCACTCTTTTATTTTCATGCACAAGCAATTTTGCTTTTAGGAGTTTTAAGGACAGTCACATAGATATTTTCCTGTGAGAAGAAGGTTGTTCAGAAATCCCCATGTTGCTAGGCCAGTGGTAGAAGTGCCACCAGAGGCATGGCATGTGGGACGTTGAATCCCAGCTTTAAGAAGATAAATACTAGAAAGCTTCCCAGAAGTTCTTAGCATGTACATTTGAAACTCTGATTTCAACTCTGAATGAGTCTCAGTAAAAGTTTAGATGCTCTGAACATCTGCCTTCCAGAGAAAGGTCCTTTTCACCTAGCTGAAAATTAAATACTAAGTTCCTTTATTTTTTGATTGATCCCTCCAGTTTCAATTTTGTAGCCAGAAGTGCTCACTGTTGAGGGGTGCTGCTGTATTTTATTATTTGTCTTGATGAACAGGATATCATTTCAAGAAATTATTCTGGATAGTGTGGAAATTACTGAAATTAATGAAAAATCTTAGGTATTTTCCATGGAGTTCATGTTATTAGAAAGAGCATGTAGTTACTTGTGCGCCGCATGTATGAGATGAATCTGACCACCACGTGATGTAGAATTTTATCTCTAAACAGTTATGTGGTATATTTGTGGAGTCACTTTGTGCAGTTTCCTAAAAAATTTCTTGGGCTATTAGGCTAGCGGGTTTTTTTAGCACTTCGTGTGTTTAAATTCTATATATGAGATGTGTATCGAAACCAATTGATGTTTCTCTTTTATAACTGCAGCAGATTCTGCATGTCCTGAGGCTATAACTGGCTGGCACACAGAGAGATCAGATAACCATTGCATAATAAGAATGGCTGGAGAACAGTGAGGCTGCATATACTCCTTTAAACATATGCCATTTAAAAAATGTGACTCAAATGAAGAAAGGCTTTGTGGTCAGATATATATTAAATTAAGTTACAGCTTATTTAAACACTCTGAAGCTATGTTGTGGCATTGCTGAAATTAGAACCACGGGCTGTAATATGGCAAAAGGTCTAGTTAATTTTTCTCTGAAACATGTGAGGCATGCCATTACAGTAACTCTGCTGGGAGTACTTTAGATTGAAGGTGTAAAGGTCTGTGATTACATTCCAGGTTCATGCCACAACTCATCTTACTTCAGGAGTTTTGTAGCAGTGAACTGTGACCAGTGAGAATGGGAGGAAGGAAAAAAGACTTGTCTGTAGTGCCTACAGCAGAAATGTGCACTTGTGGAGTTTTGCGTGCTATGTTAATTGGCACCTTGTGTCTCCACATTTGGAGTGACTTCAGTTTATGAGTTGTGAATATGTATATGTATCTGGAAACAGAGCATGTTCATTATTGGATAGGAAATGTGGTCGTGATCTTGTGAGCTTCTGGAAGTCTGTAACTGCGGAGTATCTCCACTGTGTCACGTGGTACAAGTTCCTATCAGGTTGGTCCAACTGGTTGTTGTATAGCGAGACATACCGAAGATTGCCCACTGTGCACATGCTAATCAGCTCCACTGTGCCTGTGCACTGTGATGTTGTAGGAAGTGTCAACTCAACATACATCTGTTGTACAGTTTATCAGTTTTGGGCCCCTCACTACAGGAAAGACATTGAGGTGCTGGAGCGCATCCGAACAGCAACAAAGCTGGTGAAGAGTCTAGAGCACCAGTCTTATGAGGAGCAGCTGAGGGAACTGGGGTTGTTTAGTCTGGAGAAGAGGAGCCTGAGGGGAGACCTTATCGCTCTCTACAACTACCTGAAAGGAGGTTGTAGTGAGGTGGGTGTTGGTCTCTTCTCCCAAGTAACAAGTGATAGGACGAGAGGAAATGGCCTCAAGTTGCACCAGGGGAGTTTTAGATTGAATATTAGGAAAAATTCCTTCACCAAAAGGGTTGTCAAACATTGGAACAGGCTGCCCAGGGAAGTGGTTGAGGCACTATCCCTGGAGGTATTTAAAAGACGTGTAGACGTGGTGCTGAGGGACATGGTTTAGTGGTGGACATGGCAGGGTTAGGTTAATGGTTGGACTCAATGATCTTAAAGGCCTTTTCAAACCTAAATGATTCTACGATTCTATCATTCTACCTGCTCAAGCGCAGTGGACCTGATCCATATGAGATATACCAGATTTACAGAGCATGCTCTACAAGCTGCAGTGTGTCCATAGTACAATCTTTAATACCTCAAGTATATTAGAAAGCTGTCTTTGCAGTCACAAGGGCTAAACTTCTTTTATAAAGCTTCTGCTCTGCACAAAGAAGGCAAGCTGCAATGAGAAGAGAGACCTAACTCCCCAGAGCACTTTCTAACAAAAACAAAGCGGGCAAAGTATTTTCTGTGCTTTTCTACTTGTTTTTTAAAGACCTTTTATATTGACTTCAAAGAGAAAATACGCTATAAAACAGTTTTTCAACATATTTATAAACAGCAAATTGTCACTTTATTCTTAAACAAGGTAAATAAAGCCACGAAATGCATATCTCAGACCTGTCAAAAAACATACTGCCTTTAAATCAGAAGAAACATTTCACACTGCATCTTCAAAAAAATTTTACTAGAATTCTGTCTGGCAATGAGACTAGTCTTGGAAACAGTAACCCTACCTAGCTTTAAATCGTTAAATGTCAGGCCTGGGCTTATGTTCACAATAGAACTAAATGATGAACAGCACCAATTGAATGACCTTTATTGAGTAAACAATTTGTTGCAGTCTCTGGTGAAGCCTTTCCATTGACATGACTTTAGATTAGGCAATACGTTAGAATAAACACTACATATACCTAACAGTAAAGGAAACATTCAAAATTACTTTATTTCCCCATCCTCCCTAAAGCCTGTCACTTCATTCTCATGCACCTGCTAAAGAAAAGCCCAAGGCTACTTGAAACATTCAGTTTTCTTTGAAAATGAATCTGCATGGAAGAGAAATTGAGGGTAAGGGCAACTCCTATTCTTCCTGCTGCACTTGTGTACACAGATGATGGAAGAAACAGTTGTTTCTGGGTTAAGGGCCAGCTTGTGTTAGGAACTCAGGTAGCACTGAGCTTTTTTTTCCCCCAACGATACCTGAATAGCTTGCAAATGAACTGGGCACAAGTGAAGTACCTTTTGCTTTGGGGTATCATGACAGTGCTTCCTCAGTTCATCAGGAGCACTGGGGTATTCATATCTAATAAACAGCAAACTCAGGTGCTTGGTTTCAGAAACAAATCTCTCCAAAATTCCTCCAATCAACAGACTGGCAATGTGGCAATGCCTTTTGGGAGTTGCATTCCAGGGTCCTTAGCCATGTTCTCTGAAGGATGTGCTAAGGAAATGAGGCTGTGTCTCTGTTCTTCTCCTGTTGCAGTTTAGGGCATGGTATTAACACAGAGTAACTTGCTGCCCTGGAGAGGATGCTGAAGTGTTTGGATTAATCTTTTCGAAGGCCAGAATGTCTTTGGTCAGCCTGCAACATAGAATAGTGTTTAAACAGCATGGCTTGTTTTTCTGAGCAAGGCAATTGTATGTTCCATATGAAGTGTCTCTTTAGGCTCCAGGCACTTTCAGAAGGGTGCAAAAGCAGAATACAGACTAAGAACACAGCTCACAGACGAATGATGAGAGCACAGATGGGATGCAGTGCCTGGAGCCCACAGGGAATGAGCAACAGAATTGGGCATGCGTTTTCTTCAATGATGGTTGGGTAGAGACTATGTGCTTGGTAGCGGGTTCTGATTTTGTATTTCAGTGCAGTCATGTGAATTTTGATGAGGTTCAAGGAGCTACCTCTTTAGTTAGTCACACCTTAGGGAAATTTTCATATGCTAAATGTTTGAGTATCTTGCTCTCTTATAGCATGTTTCTATTGTCATCATGGGAGAAGAATTGGAGTCTTCTTTTGTTAGTTATTTAAAACAAAATGGTGAAAAACTGGTATAGTAAGCAATCAGGTCTGTGCTAAAAAGTTCCGCTCTTCAATTCCGTGCTAATAAAAGGGGAATTTACTTATATCCATGACAAATTCCACAGAGAAAGTTATCAGCCCTTGTGTGTGGTACATATATTATTTCTTTGTCAACTTGAAACCTATCAGTAAGTTTATCAGGTAAAGATAATTGGTTTAGATCTGCTCATGCTTCTGATATTAACATAACTGTTTAACTCCTTTTATAGGTTTGCTCTTCATTAGCTCTCATATGCATAATTTATGATCTAGTTTTTCAAAGCATAGCATTCTGTACATTGGGCCCCATCTATCTTCCTTTTAAATTTTGCTACAGAAAACTTAAGAACAAAGAGGTTCAAATCATACTAATGTATAAACCTACACATAGCAAGTGACTGAAAAAGCAGTATATATCCCCTGAAAACCAGTATTATCACTTTGTGGGATTCCAGCTGTGTGGAAAGGATGGGAAATTCTTTGACTGATTTTTCCAGTAACTGATGCATGTATATTTGGTTACCAGAGACATCTAACATTCCTTTAAAATAAGCTGTGCAAGACTTGGTATATTTGGCAGGATGCTTGTCAGTGTTCAAGGTCACGTGGCTGGGTGACCTGCTAGAGCTCTCGAACAGCTGAGGTATTACAGGAGGACAAAAAGATGGTGAGAGTAGGAGGCTGCAGGGGAGTGAAGGTGGAAGTAGGAGCCTGTGCCGGGGCAACATGTTTGGGTGTAAGTGAGGAGGTGAGAAGTAGATATTAACAGAGCTTCATGCAGCTACACCTCCATATGGTTAAGCAGCTGTGTGCTTGCTCCTCTCAAAAACACGTTTTCCTATTAAAGCTTGGAGCTGATTCATTCAGAGATGCACTCCAAGCCATAGTGTAATGAAGCAAAGCCTGGCTTTCTACTTGGGTTGTGATATTTTAATTAAAGACCAGGTAAAATATTAAAAAAGCTTCTAGGTGACTTAGAAGTCTAATTTACTTTTTCATCAGATTCCTTAGAACAATGTTGAATTGGTCTTAAACTCAATTTGAGCCAGTGTGAAAATGGGGCCTAAATACCTCTATCTAATGTGTACCCATATTTCTTTCTTTTAAAGAATCCTTATGTTTGTTAGGAAAGGTAGAAAATGAGAAATATTATTACTACACTCTTCCCTTAAATCACTCAAGATGGCTTGTGATTGGCAGAAGAGAGTAGAAAATTAACTAAAAGTGTAAAGGAGAAACCAAAGGGGAAAAATGTTAAGTGCCCTGAAGAATTATTTTGCTTAATACATGATTCTTTCATAGACTAGTAACAACACTACTAAGCAGACTATTCTCTTATTCGTTTTTGTATCTTAGAAGTCTACGAGGTAATTTATGCTACTCAGACTGCAGAACCTTACCTTTTAAATCTTCACTAATGTCTGTTGTAAATACTATGTTTGCTTTTGATGAAATAAATAATTTTTTTGAAAATAAATATTTTTTTTGTGTGATACTTGGTTTACTTTTATTCTTTCTCTTCAGTCACTCTTGCTTTACTTTGCTATAATGCCTTAGCTAAGCATTTTAAAATAATACATATTAAATAGATTTGAAGTTGAAACATGGAATAGATTTCTAAGATTTTAGGAAGATGGCGAAATTTTAAATGCAATTAAGAGATGTTTGCTGACACATGTCTTTACCCAGTGGCAGAATATAATGGATAGCAAAGTTATAAAGAATGATGAGATTATGTAATGTTTGGATTTGAACTGCTCTTCCAGGCTTTTCGTCCTGAGATAAAATACATCCACTTTGGATGTAGTTTCAACAGCTCTTGTTTTTCTTCATTTGTATCTAGAATAAACATTACTGAAGCATCTGATTACACATATAGGTAAGAATCACTCATCCATGACTTTTCTGCCAAGCTGGTGTGGTTAGAAGTGCTGGCAATCCACAGCCTTCACTCTTTAGGCCTTCCTGTCTTCTTCATGCAGGAGTAATTCCTGCAGATCCAAATTAGCCTGAAATCTATGAGGAGAGAAACCCAAACAGTACCAGAAATAACATCTCACCTTGGAGTGTGGCTGTGACAGGAAAGGACTTTCTATTGTTAATGATGTTTCCACTTTGGCAGAGGAAAAGCACAGTCTGGATGTAAATATCTCTTCTACATATTCTGGGGGAGAGGTGGAAATTCAAGTATAGTATCACACATGGCACCATTTTCATCACATTTCAAAATTCTTTAGGAAACCACATACTTCTATGTTTCCACTTCTTTCAAGAAAAACTGTTAAAATACTTGAATTAAGATAAAAAGCATAGCTGAATGTCCATTTTGCTTAGTCATATTTTGACTCAAAAACGCTGATGTTTGTGGAAAAACGTTGTACTGCATCATATTTCTAAACCCGCTATTCATACAGTTGTACAGATTATATCCCAAAGGAGTTGAATCTTAAAGAAGTGACTCCTAAATGTTTGACTATGTACTCACTTTGCAAACAAATGTGTTTCATAAAAAAGCAGATTAAAAAAATAAAAGCTACTTGTGAAGAACTCTAGAACATTTTGCAAAAATATCAAGAACCACTAGAAATATTACTGAATATAATAAAAGATGTAAACAAAGAAAACTGCTTTTATTTGGAAACAGAAGTAAAAAATTCTCTCCTATAAAAATCTTCAGAAAGAAAAAGTAAGATTATTTCAATTACACAGTACACATCATAAATTTTCTAAAGCAAGTGTAATCGTGTGTTAATGCAGCTTCTTTAACTTGACAGTACAAGGTTTAGTTTGAACCCAGAAACCTCTTCTGGAGTTTTAATATCTCCCTGAATAAGCTCAGGAAAAAAGGGAGGTTCCACAAAGGAGGCTTTGCACCAGTTATTTTAAGCGTTCCAAAAGGAGCTTTTGCAAGTTTCACATATCAGGTTTTCTGTGTTTTCAAAAGCCCTGACTTGTGAGTATATCTTCCTTTTTCATCACCTTGAGCATATGCTTATAAATCTCTTTTGGAGTGACTAATGATAAACTTGGACTCTATTCCTGCAAGCAGAAACATAAATATATCAGAACTGCATTTCCTAGGATGGCAAATTCTGAATCACTTGAAATTTTTCAATCAGCATTAGATTTCTTTCAATCACTTAATTTCTTTCAACCACAAATTTTGGGCTAGATTCAAGGACTGCTCTGTAATACCTAGGAGAATTTTTTTTAAATCACAACGTCAGGTTACATGATTGTAAATTCTTTTCAGATCTTGAAATATTTCATTGTTCTCTGCATGGACACTGGATCTTGAAAAAGGGGGATGGAATTGGGGAGCAAGCGTGGTCGTGGAAGTTAGAAACCACTAAATTAAGGCAGAGGACAGAATGGCATGAAAGGAGAAAAGTATAAAATAAATGAGGTAAAGGAGGAGATAGATGAGCGTGCAGTTTCAGGAAGCCAGAAGAATGTATCTGACAGACCACAGAAGCAAGTGCAAGGGGCAGAGTTGATTGAAGAAGAATTTGATACATTGCACATTTTAATCAGAACCAAGCTCTGCGCTTAGGTTGCCAAGCCTTCAACTTCTCAGGTGCACTGTTTCTGTTCAGTGTAGCTGGATTGGTTCCGTCTTTCTTTTGCCTGGTACTGATCAAAAGACAGGAAAATGAAGAAATATCTGAGGGCCAACAGGCTATGAAATGCATTTTGAATAATGCAGCTACTTCTACAATGCAAAATGAAAGTTATCAGCTCAGTTACTATGCCAAGTAACTATAAATAGATTTTGTCATTAGATGACATAATAGCTGTATATTGCATATGGTTTATTTTACTTCTTCTGGTGGCTGACACTGCTACATCATAGTGCCAGACTGATTTCTATAAAGGTATTTTCAGCTGATATAAAATGTCATTGTTCCACTGACTTAAATCCAGCTATGATTCAGTTCAAGTTGGGGGGTTGGCCAAAGTGTTTCATAGATGGTGCCAAGAAGAGGAACAGTAGTGCAGAGAAGACAAGAAGAGTGAGTGATCTTGGTTTTACAAAACACTTATCTGACTTCTGAGTGAAAAAGTTATAAAATGATAGATGCATGTTCCCATCTTATTGAGTAGCTCATTTACTTTTATGTACTCTGACCACAGAGGTTGTATACCTTAATTCTACTGAGGGAAAATCTTTCAAATGCTTTTTCCTTTTGCTTTATGTCAAGAAATAGCAATGAATGTAGCTGTCCAGTGAATCAGAAAAACAATCTGCTGGCTTGTTTTGTAGTGTTAGTAACTTCACAATGACAACAAAATAGTTCAATTACTCTGTTTCCCATCCTATATTAATAGAGATACATTAATGGAATAGAGATATATTATTGGAACTTCTGGTTTTGGATCGATATCAACTCCTTGTTTTTCCCAGTTTCCAGTAAATTGGAATCGGGAGTTTCTATGATTTCTAGGAAGTATCGAAAGGCTATTTGATAATTTGGGTAGCAGTTGGTTACGAATTTCTCCAGACATTTCTGAGTTTTGAATCAAATCCACCTAGGATAGGACCTATGAATAATCACTGATCACATGAGAAATAATGAACTGCAGTAAGCTAAACAGATGCAAGTTATATCAGCCCTAGAATGAGTACCCAAAGATGAACAGAGCCTAAAAAAGTTGTTCCTTGAAGGCTCTGGCAAGAAGGAAAGAGAAGCTGTCATACTGCTGCTTCTTTAAGGGGCAGATGAACCCGCCCACGAACAGTTTCTTTAAAACTCTTTCTACTTCCAAAGGCTTCAGGTTGCAGGTGTCTAAGGAGTGAGTTTCTCATGTGTATACCTGTCCTACTGATTTCTAGGGTGCCAAAGACTTGGAGCCAGGTGAGGAGACAGACCATCATTTCAACCCAGGGAAGACCATGTCAGCAACCCCACTCTGCAGTAGTTTGTAACAATGTCCACTCCTGAGAAAACAGTTTAACTTAACTGCATAGGCCAATTGACACTAAATAACTGACTTACTACATCGGTTAAGAAAAATTATTCAAAGTCCAGAAATTGCTTGAATATCGAGAACTTTACTTTGTTGATGAAGTAGATAAAAGTGAAGTTTCCTGATTCGCGTTGACTTTAAAAATTAATGATAGCCCTACAGAACCAAGTGCCAGCAATAAAAAAAAAGATTATATCATACATTCGGGCTTCTTCTTTTTCTTCTTTTCAAATTTAAGATTAATTGTGTTTGACCACAGTCAAGGACAGTGTGATTTTCAAAACTTTCTAGTATTACTTAAAGGAACATTGTCAAGTACTTTCATAGTTCCTTATTTATATTTCTGGTTAACTATATTAGAGTTTTGACACTTTCGTTTTTCCTCTGCTGATTTTATCCTTTTTGAAAACTGTTTCCTCTCTCATCTGTATGGAACAAAAGCAGTCTCTGGGGCTGATTGTCAAGGTATTTGATTTCTGTATTTTTTAACTGCATGGAAAGAAAATGAGTTCAACCACATACAGCAAGCTTCTAGCTTTCCAGAGCAAAGTCACTCAATCAAGACATTCAATAGCAAGCATTTAACAGAAAGTACAAGGGCACTGTTATACTTCGGGTTTATACAGGTACATAACTTCCCAGGGGACGGGAATAGTTGAAGTAGAGACTCTGAAGTTTGTAAAATGAAGTGTATGCATGCAACCTTTGGAGGAAAAAGCTCTATTTTTACTTTGATTTTTAATGCCAGTAAAGAAGAACTCAATCAAATGTTTTAGGCAGCTGTGACCTCCTAAATGGCATACAACCATGGATAATGCAAAATTAAAAGCAAATTTGTTTAAAGACAAAAACAAACTATGAAACTGTTCCCTATGAATTGTTCTTTAGCCTTCTGTACTTTCTAAGGTGCAACGATCTTTGCTGCTGATATCTCCAAATGGAGAAGAAAAGTGAAATTTGAGGATCACACAGAGTATCAGTTTCGTAGTGTTTATCAGAAGATGTTGAAAGACTTCTGGAGAATGTTCGCACCTCTTTTACAACGAGACAACTTCAGTGTGAGTACTTCCCTGTTAAAGTTGTGGCGTTGTATAGTGAGAAAGATGTGAATGCCAGATAATGTTTGCTGAAAAAAAAATTCTTATGCTTTCCATCATGTTAAATAACTTTTTGCACATTTTTTAATTATTATTCTGCGTATATTGAAGCCCTGTGTTTAGATACGATAGCTGTGATATTTCACTGCACAGTATTTTAGTTGAAATAAACAGTCAAATTTCATACTTTAAATAATATTTGCTAAATATAAAAAAGGCCACCATGTTATATATGTGCCCTTAATACATGGGGATCAAGTATTTTCATAAAGTACCTTTTTAATGGAAAAAAAAGAAATACTAACGTTACATTATTTTGAAATTTTGAATCTGTGCAAATAATGGTATCAGTTAGATGGACTGGCAGCCATTTGATTCCAGTGCCTTCAGTTTTCTTAGAAATAATTTGGCTTAGGGAGAGAGCTACAATTTAACATTCACACACTTAAAAGCATAGGAAAGAGAAACAAAGCCCTTTTCAGTCCCTTTCCAGTAAGGCAAGTGTTATTAATGCAGTTTGTTCAGCATCTCTATGGAATTACAACAGTGAGGCCTTGACCGTCGACTGGGATATGATAGCTCAGATACCTGTATCCGTGAAGAATCCTTTTTAAGTCATTGGTGTACACCTGAGTGCTTTTCTGTCCCAGTTTATCATCTATTCTATTATTTGTTTTAAAAGATCACAAGAATTTAACTGAATAAAGTTAGTCTTAATGTACTTCACAACAATAGTGTAGGTTAAAGAAAAGGTTGATACCACAAAAATGGCCCTGTTAACGAAATAAGGTCAGTGTGAAACAGTTTTTAATCTTGGTTCAAGCAATGATGAAATGAAAACAATGCTGTGCTTGATTTCAGGTTCACCATTCACATGTTGCTTTTTCTGCTTGCAGAGAGATAGAGGGAAGTGATCATTCTTACAATATTCTTTCTTCATCATGATAAGTAGGCAATTATTGCATCTGCAGGCAGATGAAATCTACCAGCTTGAATCTAAGAGCAGAGTTTTACCCCTCCTATTTGAAGGAAGACATGATGAGCACTTTGCCACATGACTAAAGAAATGGTTTATTTTGTCTTTACTGTGCTCTGGCGGCTCAGACACATAGATGTCTTGTTTATCTACACTTGCCTTTTATGTCCTTACAAAAAGAGGCTTCAAATAGCATAAGTAATGTGTATTCAGCAGTAAGCTACAATACCTAAGCTTAGAGAAACATTGAATTACCTTTGTCTAAAACCATAGCTTGTACAGAAGAGTGTAATTATTTGCTGAGGGGAGATGGAGAGTAAGCATCTTCCCCATTTACAAAGGAACATTTAGGAAATAGCTGGCCTTATGTTTGTTGTGTATCATTAAACACTAGGAAACGGAATGAGAGATTTTCAGATCCAGATCCTCAGACATATAAATACCTTTGAGAAGACAGACCGTAGTAGTGAGAATATTGTTGTGCTACAGGACCTATTTTGTTAGGTACCGTGCACACAGAAAAGAAAAATTGTACTTTTATCTTACAAATTACATCTTAAATGCAAGTCAGCGTATTATAAAATGGATGTAAATGAAGACCAAAAAGGGAGGACAAGGAATCAGTGGGCTGGTTTCGGTCAGTCTGATAGCCTGTTGTGTTAGCACACCAGCAATTTGACTAGCATTGCAATTCTGTGAAGGGTGCCTAAGCAAAGAAAGATGTGAGGAGAATAACGAAGCAGCTATGTAGATGTTGATGTTAAGAGATGACCAAAGTATCAGGGACAGCAGGGAAGGGAGAACAAATTGTTTTACTGTTTGCTTGCTTGCCTGTTTGTATAGTAAGCCTAAAATGAGTTCAGCATTGGCAGATCACCATCTCAGTAAGAATTGTTTGATAGAGATACACGTGCACATTCTGAAAATGCATACCAGTCTTTTCTGATTTCTTGCAATAAAAGAGGGGAGCCAGTGGAAGGAATATAAAGAGACAACTGTTGTAATATGAACTTGGAAAATTACTTTTTCAGCAGCTTTCTGGATATGTACCAGCAGATCCAGCTTGCACTGGATCAGGACTGATAGAACGGAGGTTAAAGTTTTATGAATAACAGATAATGAGATCCAGATCCTGTGGTTAGATAGACGAATCTTAGAGGTGGAGTGGAGCTTAGTAACTTGATTGAGATTTAGATGTAGTGTGGGTGTGAGGATTTTAGAGGTAAGTCTAACTCAAAAGTAGTGATCAGCTGCTGTGTATGAATACGGATGAGAGGGATTTGGTGGTCAGTAAAAGAAACAGAAGGGAGAGGTTAAAGGAAAATGTAGGAGTGTCTTAGTCTTAGTCATATTGATGAGTGGATGTCTGTGAGACAGAATGAGGTAGTTGAGTCATTTGGTTTAACTCATGTTAGTGAATGTTACTGGGTGAGTATATGGTTGTCCAATGTATTCTTAAACAGACTCCAGTGTTGGAGCTTCTGCAATTTATCTTCTTGGTCTTTTTTATTGATTCACTACCTTTACCACTAAAATGTTGTCCTAATGCCTAACCTGAATTGATTTTGCTGCAGGTTGAGCATCCCCTTCAACCCTTTTTTTAAAGATTGGTGCCATATTAGCTACCTTCCATTCTTCCCATGCAAAAATAATATAGTCATTTCAGTTAAGAGTTCAGCCACTGATTGAGGTAGGATTTTGAGCTAGATATATATTGGTTTGGTTATTAAGTTCACTGAGGTTCAGTTTCAGTATATATTCACATTTCTTTCTCCTTTCCCTTTTGACGGCTGAGAACATTGCCATTTCATAAAGGATCATAGAATCAAAGAAACAGTATAGCTTGGATGGGATTTTTGCAGGTTCCCTCTGTTCAAACTCCTGTTCAGAACACCACCAACTTAGATCAGGTTACTTATGGCCTTGCCCAGTTTTTCGAAGAATGGAGATTTTGCAGCCTCTTTGAGCATCTTCTTTCAGTGTTCGAATGCCTTCATGTGGACATTTTTTTTTCCCTCTATACTCCTATGAAGTTATTGAAGGACAAGATGCTTTCTAGTTCAGTCTCCTCCAGCAGCTGCTTCCTATTATTAGAAACAAATATTGAGGAGTATTTGTGCCTAGTTCTTTTTGACCAATGCATTCCAAGAGTTGACTAGACAAAACATGTTCCTTCCCCAAGAGATATCTGGGAAACTAACATCCCTCATTGTCACCACTCAGGTTTTTTTGAATGATTTTACACAAGGCTTACAGAAATCTTGATTTATCTGATTTTGCTGATTTGATCTCATAAGTAGGCTTTCCAGAAGAGACTTCCAGTGGGTTCATCCACATTCCAGGCTTCAGAGCAAATCCTTCATGTACAAGCTAACATCACCATCTATCTTTTCTCTCTTCTATCTTCCTGAAACAAACTAAATTAAATGCAGGGCAACTAACTGAGTTATACCATTGTATCTCTGCTTTGCCATTTATTTTACAGCCTTGATCATATGCTAAGATTAGTTACTAAAAAACTGTATTACGATTTTTAAAATATCAAATTATGAAGGAAAGTAACACATTTCTCACAACATTCTGTAGAAAACAGTTTCCATGGAGTGAATTTTCTTCTAAAAGACTTGTAAACACTACAGTTTATATGAAGAAGTCACTAAATACCACAAGTGCTGAGACTGTAATATAAGGAAAGATTACAAAAGAAGTGTAAACACAGTGGAAGTCATGGTGATAATTGATATCTCATGTTCTGAAAGGGTGATCATGAATACAACACTTTCAAGCATTTATTGCTCTATAAACTTTTAAATGAAGGGCTATAATCCTGTGAGATTGCAACGTATAGGATGGATAAATTGAATTTATACATATTTATTTCCAAACATAACATAGGCAATAAAATAGCTAATATGTACCATGCAACACAAATTGCACCAGCATTTTTATTACATAGTTAAGGGCAAAACATGCCAAAGGAAGGAAAATAGCATAATTCTTAAGTTTAGAATGATGTCTATCAGGAGGGGAAGTAGTCTAAAACAAAAAAAAATTTTATCTATGAATGTTCAATGTGAAGGTCAACCGACCCTGAGGCCTCAACTATTGTTTAGTAGTGTAATGTGTGTATTGTTGGCTCTGATACACAGGTTTCTGTGACCAGAAAACATAATTATAGAAAACCAGAATTTGAGTATTGAAGGTTAATAACCTCAGTGTATTCAATTTCATGCTATCCACAAGACAATTAAATTGAATTTGTTATATGGCTATTTTTAATAGCTGCTGGATATTTTCAATTTGATAGAGCACCCCCAGTAGTTACAGGGCATGAGAAGCCCAAACAACTTAAAGAAATTTAACCATTTTGTCTAGTCTAAGTGTTGTCTGTGTTCATTGCTGATGAAATCATGACTCCTAGTTCTTGACGTTAGGTGGGGTTTGGCTGGAAAAAAATCCCTCTGAGTGCAGTGCACAGGGTGCTGAGCTGTCTCTTCTCCCATTGAAGTCCAGTAGGAGCAGAACGATTTGGCAATTAGGATGAGTCTACTTCAGGCCTTGCTCTTATCTTGACTAAGGAACTCTGGTCAAAGTATTTAGTGAGTGTTTTTAGGCCATTACAGTACAAGGTGTCCGCTTTCTGACTCTACTTCTGCAAAGGAAGTGCTGTCCAGACAAGTATTTGGAGTAACCTTCATTTTCTCTTAAATTCAAAAATAATAACAGTATTACAGATAAATAACATCCTTGTAGTTAATGTTATTGAGGATATTCCATCTTCATCCAGGAACCTTTCTATAGACTAAATCTACCCTTGTCACTCCCCTTGACTTCCTCATTCTGAGTACTTTCTTCTAATGGTCTTCTACTGAGTTTGAATATCCTGTATTCCTGTACAGGATAACTTATATATGCAATATATATATGTACATAGTTAGGCTTCACAAGAGGAAAGCACTTGCTTCTTGTAATAGATTAAACAAGAGAAAAAATTTATTCTCCTTTGATTGCAGAGGTGGTCTTTTTATTTCCAGCTTCTTATTTGACTTTCTAGAAATATTTTGTTAACTGTTCTGGAGTAGTCACTGATCCTTCTTTCTGGTACCAATACCCATTAATCACAGATGTATGACTCTTCTGGTTTAGGTGTGAAAAGGCTGTTGCGGTCTGCTGTCTAGCTGCTCAGAAGGCATGTCTTCCAAAGAGCATCGCCCCCTTACAGTCAGTCTTCCAGGCTCTCTGCTGCTGTTTTTTTCCACAAGCTTAGTTATGCACAGAATTTGGCATCAGCAGATGAGTACTTTCTGAAGAATCTAGTGGATTACTAGAATCAAATCCTAGTATAATCCTATAATATTTCCTATAAACTGTCCATGTCTTTCAATGTCCACAACACATGCCAAATGTTCTTTTTGTCCTATTTTACATACATCATGTCTGTTTTGATCAGACATCCTGATTGCTCATTTATCATGTAACTGCTGGTAATTTTTTAACACATTCAAAAAAAACCCAAACATATTTGTTCTGTACTTGGTATGCCACTATCTTATTTGTGTGCAGCAAATCTTTTAGATATTCATTTTATATATATGTATTCTCCATATATTTATAGATATGGAGATGTAGTTCAAAGGTTTTAGAGAGAAAGTAAATGGACTAGAAATTCGCTGTGATGTGCCTGTGTCATAAAAAGCGAAGTTTATTGACTTTTAGCAAGCATTTACTTGTTTTCTGTCATTCCAATATATTCTTAGGTAATAACTACAGGAAATACCAGGTTTGCACCACTGCTTTGATTTTCGAAGGGTTTTCTATTTCAGCCTATCTTCCCTTCTCCTTCTTCCCCCCTCTGCTTTCCAGTTTGGGTCAATATTTTGTCTTTGTGACCTAAGACAGTACATTGTTTTGAAAGATTGTTTCTATAAAACAGTAGTTTGGAAGGATTCAGTTCCCCATGTAGCTATCCATCTGTCACACATATGTTAATATATTGTCACTCCTTTATGTTTCCTGTGAGCAAGTGAATGAATTGCTCTGCTCCTAGTTACAGAGTTATATTGGTGGAAGACAGGGGAGAGTTTTCCTTCTTTCTGTAAACTGTCAGGAAATAATTTATGTGATGATTTCAGTTTTACTACAAAATGAGTCATTTGATATAAAATGCTTCACTCCTCTTGTAGATTATTATAATTGAATATAAGTAGGAGGCTGTAACTGTGTTGACTTAGGAAGTTACACTGCCACTGAAATTGGCCCCACATCTGACAGTGATCCATAACTACTATGTGCTCAAGGGTTTACGGAAAATTTTCTTTGTAAGGTGTTACATTTAGTCCTCAGTTTAATTCTTGTCCTTCTGAGGACCATTTAAAAAATGGGATTGACTGTTTACAGACAGAATCCTGTGGTTTTTGATAGAACTATAGGACTTATTTTAATTGTTTCATGGAATGGCAGTTTTCACTTACACGGTAATTGTGTTTTGGCAGTCTGAAGCTTTACAAATGCGGTGGATGTAAGGCTTTGTTTTTCAGGGAGTGTGGCAAATCATCATCAGATTGTAACTTAACCAAGGGTACTGCCATCAGCATTTTAGCTACTTCACTAGTTACCAATCTGCATCAGCAATATAAAGGCAGAATTTAGTCCTTACACTGTCTTCTGAAGATAATGACAGCAGTTAAATTAAAACAGTCTATTAATTACAATGGAGAAAAATCCCCAGCTTGGTTCATTTTTTCTTGGGGAGTGGGCAATACCACTTCTCAGTTATCAGACTTCTTTCTTGTATGGTAAAATTAATCCTCTATGTCACTTTGGTTTATAATATATTTCTAGGCAGACTGCAATACACCCCTTATGATGTTGTGAGTACAAACCCATTATTGCTCTGTTTCTGCAACTATGTTCATCACCATTTTTCTTCTTGGAAGGAAGAAGACACAAAAGTAATTTTCCAGACTCTTGTGACTTTATCATTTTAACACTTTGAGATATGAAACTCAAATCTCTCACAAGGGAAACAGATAAAGAAAATTTCTTTGATACTTTTCTGTGATGAGTACTTGAAAACAGACTTCATTATTGAGAATTAAAACCAACATTGTTTGGTTGTAGTCTGAATAAACAATATAATCTTTTAAGCAAGAATATGTTTTGAAAGTCAGTGCAACTTTCAAGTCAATGGAGACAAATTCAGTAAAACAAATTCTGAACATCTGTCCTTGGCAGGTGAGATAAGAAAAATGACCATGCATGTATCACAAGTGACCTTAGTAATATAGTTGTCTGGATAGGGCCTTTATCTATGGCTCAGGTATTACATTACAAAATTTAAGACATTAACATGGACTAAAACTTAAATTCAGAATTCTTATTTCATTTATTGTAAACTTTATAGCTGCAGTAATTCAATTACAGCATAAATTAAACACATAATTTGTCTGACAATCTTTAGATTAATCTTTGCAATTCTCCCAATTTATGGAAATAAATTACTTACGACAAGCCATGGGATGAAGTGTAAAATGCTTTTTATCTTCTCTCTGGAAAAAATGAGAGTTGTAAAATATGAAAGGACATTCCACTCATCCTTTGGAGTTCTCTTGTGTATGTAGATGTTGGGCAGGACAGCAACAGGTAATAACGTTATTTTCAACAATATTTTGGCTAGTCTAATTTTTGATGTGAGTTAAAAGCCTTAGCTGTGTATGGATCTAAGAAGCAATTATTTATTACTTACATGGATTTAATATTAAGTGTAAGATGCTTCTTTACTTGAAGGAATATTTAATGTGAGAAGAAACTGTCATGAGTAAAATTAAATGGTATAATGGAGCATTTATCCTACTGGAATGAATTTTGGTATTTTCAAAACAATTGGTACACCTGGGAGCTTCCACAATACAAATAATGGGAATTGTAGAAATTATTACTTCCACTTGCCTTTAACTGAGAAAAATATTAGATTTGGATTTAGAAATGTTTTTGCAATTTTTTAATTAAGTAATGACTGTTAAAAAGAACTCTGAGACCTAAAATTATAAGATAAATCTAGTCACCGCATAATTACTTTACGATTACATTAGCAATAAAGACTTCATTACAATTTTTGTAATATAAATCGACACAAAATATTTACATATTTGAGACCTCAGTCACTAAAATGATCTAGATCTCATACGATTAGAGCCTTTAGCCTTTCTCTCTTACAGTTAAACTTGCTTCTTCAGTCTACTGTGAGATAAATCCCTATGAGATGGCAATCTTGAAACTATTCTGTGTTGAAACTTCCTTGAATGACATTAAAATATATTGAAGATCATTTTCTTTTTATCCCACTTGCTTGTACCAGTAGCTGTAATTTTAAATTGTAATTCCACTCTGTCTCCTAGTATGGACATCTCTTTACTTTGTGTGAAATATTATCCTGCATACTTATTCTACTTATTCTGTTACTTAGTGTTAATACAGGAAATAGTGTGAACACAGGAAATTAGTGTGTGTTAGCTATTGAATTTCAAATTTACCTGTTAACTTCCTCATCTAAACAAGGCTATAGATGAACAAAACACCCACCTTCAGGTGCATTTTAAAATAGAATTTACAATTCAAAAGAGTGACATGTCCTTCCTTTAACTCCACGAGCTTTCACAGAAATACAAGCAAGGATGGATACTCTCATTTAACCCATCTCTATTCATGCAAATGCTGTAATTATAAAAATTCTGACCATTTTCACATACTTTAGATGCCATATATATCAACACCATATTTATAGTGCATATAAATATGCATATATACACATATATACTATTTTATATGTACCTAGATATTATCTATGTCAAGAAGATATAATTTAAAGATTTAACGTTTTCTCCTGAATCTCAGGATGTTAAAAAACTGCCTTCTCATTAAAATCAAATCCATTTTCATGTACATGCATACACATCAGATACTGAATTTTAGTCATGTTTTAATTTCAAAATTAGCTTCAGCTCTCTTTCATTCTCTCACAAAGATAATTACATGAATAGGCTGATCTAAACTCCTTTAAAGGTCTGGCTGTTTTAAAATCTGGTAGGATCAAACATCTTCAGTCTAATCTCAATTCTAATGTGATCTGGGTTCAATTTTTAGTAATCTAGAACAAATTTTTCCCCCAGGAATGTTTGTTCAGTTGGCATTAGACAAATAGTATATCTCTCATAAATCTGTGGCCCTCTTGTACTCACTTAGAATTATTACTGGAAGAATTCTGCATTTTAAAGAAAAAACTGTGGATTTTAAGGTTTTTCTTTTTTTTTTTTACTGTATTTCTAGAGCATAAAAATTACAGTCTAAACTATGTAGATTATATACAATATACAAATTCTATTTTTTCCTCTTGCAACCATACATTGATTATTTCTGTTATAACAACAATCAGCTGTGTAGTATGAAATGGTATAAAACAATTGCAGTCCATTCACCGGTGTTAGGGTTTTGATTTTGATGATTCAAATACATTCTCAGAAAGAAAGGAGAAAAGGCAAGAATAAAACTTCTGTTTGTTTGTTTTAGGGAAGAGGATATTTGTATCTGCAACAAAGACAAAGAAAGGAGGAACAGTTACTGCTTGCAGCCTTTGCAGCTGCTTCAGGTTGAGGTGACATGAGGGCTCACAGAGAATAATGATGATGACATGAGATTTGGTGGGGTTTTGGATTGCTGTTTCAGAGGGAATGCAGTCAGCCTGCACTGAGACAGTGTGTGCCATATGCACTCACGAACATCAGAAATAAATTGGAGAGGTATGTGACATCCTCTTGAGGCACAAATGCCTTCTATTCATTCAGCACATTATTTTAATTTGTAAAACTGTCCTAAGAGCAATGTCAGGAGTTGCCAAATGCAGTTATCAGTCAGAAAACAGCATGTAATTCTTAGCTGTATTTACCTGAGCACAATGGTAAATCACAAGCATCTTGTAGGGAGACCTGTGAAAAGAACAGTTGTTTGTACACCAAATTAAGAAGATCATGGCATACAAAGCTGTTTTGTTTCGAAGTGATACAATAAAAGATCTGCCTGTATTCATATTGTCCTTATGTATGTTGCCACTTCTTAGCTATTTATAATTCATTTCCATTTAGTTCAACAGAGGAGGAATTAAAATATAAAAGGACAGCTCAGAAAAGGACAATATGTTATAACAGAAGGAAGCCTGGTATATACACCCCCTCCCACACACCCCCCCCCAGTAATTAACTGAAAATAAATAGTAAATGCCTTGGGCAAGAAGACATCCTGAATTCCTCCTGGAAAAGAAGGAAATGATGTTATCCTGTTGCATTTCACTCTTCTGAAACATATCTAGAACTTGAGAGATCTCCTGAAATTAAAATGCATCAGTCATGCATTCACTGCTAAACTTGGGAGCCATGAGTCCACGTGGTCCTCAGTGAATACCAGTAGGTACAGATACAATTAGAAAATAGCATATTCAAAGCATATGAAAGGCATCATATATAATATATATAGCTCAGCAACCTTACAGTAAATTGTAAACATGGAATTAGCTGAACACAGTAGTATGATTTTAGCTCTTAGCTGGATTCTCTTCATCCAAATAAAAAAGAGGCAGCAGGGTTGGGAAGAAGGTGAGGTACACATCTTTCCATGTATCTGTGAAAACCATGTGCTCACTCGAGGCAAGAGCCATCTGTACTAATCTTTGTGCCTCTGTGTTAGATGAGGGATATCTTCCTTTCGGTAGCACCCTTAGTCCTGTGGCTCCATGAGAACTTTGCTGCCTATTTGTATTGATCATGCAGCTGTATGAGAAAAAGTCCTGGGTGGAAGAGTTGCACTGATTACTTTGAAAATAGCCATCATTATTGCTACAGCTGTAATAGAGCATGTGACCATCTTTAAGGGACTGGACTCTTCAACAAAAAGTGTGAAAGGGTGGTGCCACAGTCAGTATCTCTAGCAGAGACATTCTAGAGTCATGGTTGTTGCCACCATGCTCTTCAAAATTGGCAGAGCATTTACATTTTCTAGGGTTATGCTAGAAGATTGAGTTAGACACGTGCTCTGGGGCAGATAAGCTTGTGTATTAAAAGAAGAAGTCACAGACTGGACAGAATTCCCTTAATATGTATCAAAATATTTAAAAGGGGTGGATAATTTTATATGAAGATTTTGAACAAAATGCCAAGCAAAGCAAGAAAATATTGCTTTGGAGTTGGAGAGTAAATGATATTGTCAAAGAGGAGTTTTGACTCAAGAAGAACTGTGATTCTGTGTCCAATGACTTTCAGTAAATCAATTCTTTTTTCTTAATCTCCTTCAGCTCTGAAGTTTTAGTATCCAGAAAAGGTTTGTATAGTGCTTTGAAAGTGACCGTACTTCAGACCAGAAGTTTTCTTTTGCTGTGGTCTTCTGCTCCCTCTGGGGAACATTACACTGAAAAACTGAGGATTAAAACAACTTAACTAAGAACAATCTAGGCCTGCTGATGCGTAACAGGTAGGGGGAGAATATTTTGCAGATTTCTTCCTTGCCTGGAATGATGAGGGTCTGGTAAACACAGCATTGAAGAGAGAATAATAGAAGGAAGTACCAAAGGCTGTAACATAACAGCCCTGAGTGGAAAAACAAAATGTAGGAGTGGGAAGAGACGTTGTTGGAGATGTTGTTTGTTTTTGAAAGAAAGAAGGTAAGAAGGGTAGCAAGGGAGTAGGGGAGATTGTGTGTGGTCCAGGTACTCGGAACTCTTTTTAAAATTTAATTAAATGAAGCAATTAAAAAATCTTATCTAACAAATAAATAATCTACATTTGAGTATCATCTGTTTAGTGGGGTATGAATCCATGGCCCTCAGGGAATATAATAAATCCAGATGATGTCCATGAAACCTGATGTTGCATTTGGATCTCAGTCTAACTGACAAATATGTAAAATCTCATGAAGACAGACAGCTCCCCACTGGCTCTGCATTTGAGGAAGGTTCCTGTGCAATGTTTTAATTAAGGTTATTTATTTCTTTATTATGATGATTGCGTTTTAATTGCTCATGAAGCACCCCAGGGGTGGAGGTGTAGGTACCTTATAAATATTATATGACAGTAAGTAAAGGGAAAATGTTGCCGTTTTAGAAAATAAACCAGCAGCTATAAACTTCCGATGCAATTTAGGAATAAAAGCAGAAATGCTTCTTTAAACTCACTCACAGATTTGCAAGTAAATAACATTATCTTATTAGTCTTCTCCACTTAACATAGGTGACTGACAGTGTAACTCATAGTCATGTCCACATCTTTGCTTACTCGATACACTAGATAGTCACATGAAAGCTATGTGATGTGCATCTCCACTTGCAGAACTTAGTGGGACCTTTCATATAGGGTCAGGGTAAACATTAATGCTTCCAGTCAAAGCACTGGCTCAATAAATCTCTACTAGGGGAGCAGGATGGGAAAAAGTGCAAAATAATGACAAAATACGCTGCCTTATGACACCTAGTCCCTCAGCTGCTGCTTCTCCATGTGTTCCCTAGGTCTGTGTTTGGTAAGTAGACAAGGTATAGATAGCTGGAGGGGAAATTCATATTGTACAAAGGTATGCTCTGCTCATATGGCTTTATATAAGCCTTAGGCTTTCTCGGTCTCATACAAGCAATGGTTTTGCAGCCAGGAACTCAAGTTTCCTATTTATATTTCTATATACATCTCTTCGCATACACAGATGCAGGCACAAATTCTTGCTTGTTGCACAAACTTGTGTTTGATGAATAACGAAATATTTGCAGCCAGCTACAGTGGTGCTCTAGAAGTTGGGTGGGTTTTGTTTTCTATTAGCTATTTCTGCTATTTAATTCTTGCTTCTTAAAAGATTCTTGTACAGGGACAGAAATATTTTTTTCATTCTCTTCCAGCTTTATTTTCACTGCTTAATTTACAAATTTAGAAAGTGATGTTTTTCAAGATGTTTTTTATCTGGCCAAGCTGGGCTTTTTGGCTTGCTTCCAACATTGAAAATTGTTCCCTGCAGAAAAAAAATAAGGAAGCATTTCAACAGCTCAAGTTATTTGACATTGTACAACAATTTGAAATTTATTTGAGTTTTTCAGGTTTTAATATGCGCTTTAATTAGGAAGAGATTTGGCATTTTTTTCACACAAAGACTTAAAGGAATATCATATTGGGATTATAGACAAGAAGGCTAGTACCATCTATCAAGGGATACTTTTACTCAGCAGTCAACATAAGATCGTATGTCTGTTTTTCTCCATCTGAATATTTTAAAGGTTGCCACATGCAATAAGGCATTGGAGCATGGCTTACTGTCCAAATTGCAGGTTGTGTAATGTGGCCTGAAGAGTAATGGTGCTTGTTATACCTGTTCAGCCACCTAGAAAGTTCATTTAAACTATGGTTATGGTCAGGAATTAGGTACTTTTGTATCATCTTGTGGTGGGATAGTTCTATGTAGTTTCTGTATGTATCAATAATACTATGGGTTGATATTAATCCCCTTAGAAACTGACTGCTTTATAACCATTATTTTTTCAGAGATAATTCCCTTAGAGGATTCTGCATGTGAGGATGTCCAGTTGGATCCTTGCTGCTAAAAATAGTATCACTATTCATATGGCCACAGTTTACTGTACATATGCAGGTGGTTTTCATGTGCAGAAATTGAAACTACAACTTCCAAAACATTCTTTAGATCTGCTCTCTCTTTATCTGCTTCTGCTTTATTTTGCTGGCAGTGCATCAGAAAGGATGTTCTACTCTCTGAATCTTTTCAGCCTCTAAAGAGAATAAAATTACAGTGGTGAGGGATATTTTATTTGCTCTTTGTTGCACCTATGTGCCAAACGTCCATGCCAATGATTCAGTTGCCAGAAGCGTCTACACTGATGTTTCTTCCTCGGCCACTCACTGTTACATGAAGTTGGTGTAGAGCCAGCTTTTCACCACTGGGGATTCCCTTCTGTGTAGGTTCTGTACTTTGAGGGCTCTAACTTCAGAGTAGCAGAGACTTTGTAAAGTATTTCTACGTCACACTGTGGTTATTCAGTCATTGCACGTAAATAATTTGCATATGAAATCTGACAAAAATTTTTCAGTTGTTCTGCCTTTGTTTTTCTTGGTCTCTCTTACCTGCTTCCCTTTTAGTTTCTTTCTGCCTCTTCCTCTGGTCTCTCTCCATCTTCCATTTCCTCCTACCTGTTCTGTTTCCATCCCCAGCCAATGCTGCCTGATGCAGTGCCTGTGGCACTCAGCCAGCTACAGCATATGGAGGCAGGTATGAGCTACCTTTATACTAGCTAACTTTGGTATTGGCAGCACAGGGTTTTTTTGTCTAAAGGCCCAAATATGTACCCAGTTCCTCACCAAACACTGCACATGCAGTCACTTTGTGCTACTTTTCGTGTCTGAGCTAGTTCCCGTATGTGCAGCACAGTGACTGCATTTTAGATACACCCCAAGTGTAATGCAGCTAAGGTTCAGTATGTTCACTGCCTCCCATTTTCAGCTGCTTTGTTATTGCTTGCAGTAAAAAGGGCACCTAACTTATTAAAGACCTAGTGGCTTTAATCAGTTATTTAGATGCAAGACCTGTTTACTCTGCAGGAAGCTGGTCTTAAGCTCTGCAGGAATCGTGGCATCCACAAGGCCCTGACTATGCTTTTCTCAGTTGTGTGAACATTTTTAAAGTGTATTGGAAGCATCAGAAGTATACAGCTGGAAAAAAATTATGGAAATAGTCTATGAGCTTGAAAAAAAATTAATTTACTGATGATTTTATATTTATCAGAGATTTTGAGATTTTTTTCGTCATCACCTCCCCTCCTTTTCAAACAGAGCTTGATATTAAAACACCTTTATTTGATTTATTGGTTTGTGCACCTGCATCACCAAAAGCTTTAAGAAGAGTGTTCACTGACATTCAGTCTCTGCTACAAGTGGAACAGACACGGAGAATGCATCATGCTTAGCAGTGGTCAAATCTACAACAGACTGCATTAGCTTTAGTGGGAGTGGATGACATGAATGACAAAGTCAGTTAGACAACCACTTTACTAATCTGAAATAAACTGTCTCAAAGCGGTCAGGGATAGAGGTGATGCTTAAAGGAATTTATGCAGTTACTTTAGGTAATGGTGGTCTGAACACAATATCCAGAGGAGTGGCTTCCTCATTACTCTAAATGAAGAGTGCGAAATGCTCAGGGAAAAGAGCCTCAGTGTTTTGCTAAGTCAGGACATTTCCCTTCGATCATGTTTATCCCTTTGCAGGAGTACACTACATATACAGCACTATGCCATTCCCTTGCTTATTAGTAAATCTGCAACCAGTGATTGCTTAGTTACGTCAACATGCACATTTCTTCCTCTTCCTGATCTTGCTGTTTTTACAAGATTGGAATAGTTTAGGAATTTGGAACAGGCAGAGGATAGGGCAGCATATCAGATATATCGATTGTTGAATGCCTGAAAGTTTTTTCCTGAGGAGACCATTTTAAATGAGTTTGTGGAAGACTAGGTTTGTGTGAGCTTAAGCTCTGTAGCAGACTGGGACAGTGCCATGTTCCTTAACCCTGGTACCACTTGTTTGCTAGATTACATTTGTGCTTGTCTCTGCTTTGATGGAAGTGCTCTCCCTGTTTTATCTTAGCCACTATCTGACTCAGGTTTTTCTGCTGCAGTGTGAGGATTTTATACAACTGTGCTTTTGTTAATTGCTGTAATGATTTCATTATGTTTGTAGCAGTTCTATTTATTATTGGAATCCAAGTAAAATGTCTTGTATTAGAAATGCCATGGTAAATTATATTAACTCCAAGTGCATCTAGCAGATGATGATATAGTGTGTCTTTAATTAGAAAGACCTTGAAGGGTCAGATGCATGAGACACATATGCTCAAGGTAGAAATTCTTTTGAAAAATATTTAACCCAGTGCAACAGCATGTCAGCTCAGTAAGAATAGAAAAGGCATATTCTGTATTTGGAATGAGTGTAGAATATATCTGATTTCTTTGTTGTTCTTCTAGGTTTTTAAAATCCATCTGCAGTCATCCACTGAGTGCTCTGGGCACTCTATATGATAGATTAAGAATTATAATATAAGCTTTGACAAAGCACTTCTTATAAATGTATCTCCATTTTCTCACAACTTCCTCAAAAGCTATAGAAAAGAAGGAGAAATATAAGGGCTAGGAAAAAATTAGTCCATTTGCTGTCTAGGAAGTAACTAGCTCTTTAGATTTATCATGATCCTGTTGAAATAATGCCATTATAATTGACATATTCAAGAAATACTCATGGAGGTAAGGTCAGGGCCTGTGTGTGTTTTGAGGGAACTGGTTTGATAGGAACAATTTAAATAACAAAAAAAGTTATCCAGAAATGCTGGGTATAATTTATTCAGTCTGCCTCGCAGAAATTTTTTTTTAAATCTACTGAGGCTCAGTGGAATATTGGATTTAAGCTTTTTCCGTAAATTACACTAAATTACCTACCCAGTTGTGAATCTGATGGTCCTTTATCTGCAGAGATACATGTAGCTGGAAACCTCTGTTTAAAGTGTACCTTTAAGCTGAGAACTCTTTGTTCTCACTTTAAACATTAAAACATTAATAAATATTTTGAATCTTTATAGACACAAATACCTAGTGTTCAGCTTTCACCCTTCAAACTTAGTATGACCGTTAATAGAAACAAGATTTTGCAGGTACACAAAAGTTTGCAGGCTTTGGCCATGACAGCTTTATGTCTTGGACACAGATTTCACTTCTTTCTTATAAGTGCTACATTTAAATCCTCTAAAGTCCATTTTCTCTCATCCAGTTTCATAGCATATGAACATGACTGTCTATGACTGTTTAAAATATAAATAGAATCTATTTCAGTTCAATGCATCATGGTTATTTTGGGCTAGCCTTCCTTTTGCCTGTTTTTTCCTTTGTGCATGTGTGCCATTGTCCTGTTCTAGTAATGTCTCTACAAAAGACACCATTCTGTTTATATAGTTTTTCAGGTCTCTGTACTGATATAACTGACTGGGTTAAATGTTAGGCAACAGGAAAGCCTGCTCTTACTGATAGTCACATGTTAGATTCCAGCTCCCAAAGCTACAAGCTTTCCCTTCTCGCTATCTTTTGAGCTGAAAATTTGGCCATATATGATATGGATATTAAAGAGAGATTGGGAGGAAGGAAGAGTTTCTACTCAGAGGTTTTTATTCCAGGGTGCTTGAAGATCCAGTTGATAATCAGTGCTTGTTTGTGACAGTCACAACACACATTACACAGAAATGTAAAAGTCTTCCAGGGGCCAGAGATGTTCCTTTCTGAACATTTAATAAGTAGGTGCAACACATACCCAGATAATAAAATAATTACAGCTGGTGGAATGAACAGTGACTGTAGAATGCTGGTTGCTCACTAACTTTCCAGAGTTCTGTAGGAAACCAGGCACAAATGTGTTTCCACAACGGTGTTCATTTCTTTTCACATTTTGATGCTGTTTTGCCAAGTAGTTCCTTGGCTGGAAAACCAAGATAATTTTGCGTTTTCCCACTGTTTGTTCCAGAAAAGTCAGACTCTCAAAATATCTTATGCATCATCTTATCCTCTGTATTTTCATAAGCCTGAAAGTATCATTTTATCTCCAGATGAATTTGTCTGTAATTCTTTTTCAGCGGTTAGCAAGTATTTTATTCAGTGAACTTTACTGCAGAACATCGTCAGTGAAACAATTGTGTGTCTTTTTATTTCACCCTTATTTATGTAAGGTCACTTTTGACTTGTTAGAGTAAAGACTGCCATGTGAAGATCTAGTTGGGATTTCTTGAAAGGTATGACAGTGAAGCTTGTTTGAGCACTTGTCTTTTCCAGCACTCCTTGCTTCTGCATTGCAAACTCCTTTGGGGAAACCAGGTTTCTTTGAGACAGGTGGGGTTTGTTTTGTTTTGTTTTGTTTTTCTTCTTGTGCAATTGCCTTGAGGGTATTTTCAGTTTCTGTCTGCAAACCCAGCTGTGTGTGACTGTCATTTCATTTTCTGATGCTGGACTAATCTGGAGGTGTTTTGCTTATTGTGGTTTCTATTATATCCTCCCAGTATCTGTTTTCCAAAAATGTAACGTCTAAAAGTAAATTTATGATTGTTATATACTTAGAATTTCTGTAAGTTACTTATTTTCTACTGTTCCTGCTTTCCTTTAAACACAGAGATTTCTGCTAAAACACTGAAAAGTAAAATAGCCATTGTAATTGAGATATATTGTCATTATGAGACATGATCAAGTAGAGTAGTAGAGATGTACTTGAAGTTATTGATTTGTATTAGCCATCACAGAGTTGATACTCAGTAACAAAACTGTATCTATGTGCTTGAATGCTGAAAACACTAGCTATACTTCTAATGTGAAAGAGTAGTTGGATATTTTCAAGCTTTTCAGATTCAGTGTAAGTTGGCCAGCTGGTTGGAGCTGGTTATATATTCTTTCAAAAAGCAAAGATGTAGCTATAGATACATGTCTTCATGAAAGTTTAGAAATTTAGCTATATGTATGACACACTAAATGTTACCAGATTTTTTAAATTTCTCTAAGCAGCACAGAAGATTAGGCCTACATTTTCTATAATTTTTATTAGTGTCACTGTTTTAAAAATAATAAATATATGACTATATTCAGAACACAGGTTTGTCTTTTTATGTAAATGTGTTTGTAAAGAGAATAGTACAATCTATATATCTGAAATAACAGCAGCTTTGCTTCCCATGTACTATTGGTTAAGAAGATGATGCTTTGAAGACTGTAATAATTTTGGCAAAAGCTATTCTGTTGAGCAACATCACAGTGCATGGCAAGGCTACATGCTGTTATGTGGTGGTGTTAATTGGCATATAACAATGAATGCATTATAAATGTCTTACATTTGTTGGAAGTACAGTCATGCTATGTGTTTGGTAGTGGATGTATTTAGAAGATTAAATAGACAAGCTTTGAAGAGGTTCAAAGAGGTTTTGGTTTGAACAACATCTAACAATGACGTGTACCTTACTTGAACTAAATTAGCAACCAAGAAAATAGTTTTTTCATCCTGCCTTCATTGAAAAGTCCTATTAGAATTACTTTTGAAGCAGCATTTGTACAGAGTTGTTTTGGGAGAAAGAGGGAAACACACTATCTAGTCAGGAAGATTATTTTCTTATTCAGTTCTCTAAGTCACTTTTTAGAGTCATATTGGTGTTGATCCTTTTCATTCCTCATGGCTCTTCTGCCATGTAGGGTTGGTCTTCAGTGAAATCCATGTTGTGCAGAATAGATCACATACTGTGACTTCGTACTTGCATATTGCTCTGTATATTGACTTTTCATAACTCTGCTTCTTATTACATAAAAATATCATTAGCAGAAGCCATGTGTCCTGTATAGCTTTACTTTATTGTTATGCAGCATGTTAATGCTAGAAGCAAGGCCTTGATACAATTATTATAAATAAGACCATATGCTTATACAAGCAGTTCTTAAACTCTAACAATGGGGATTGATTAATTCCATCAGTCATCAATCTGTTCCAAAATCTAATATATGCAAAATATATGTAACAGAGGATTTAAAAAAAACCCAACAACTTTAAAGAAAATCTAAGTGTGTGTAAAGAAATAATTCTTGTTACAGTTTGGGTTGAAGCTGTTGTGTAAAGCAGTTCTCCTTCCATTCAGTCTAAATGAAGGAGCAGTTAATTCCCTTTTGTTCAGCCACAGCAAAAATAGAAGTTGAACACAGGCCTGGATAAGAATGAGCAGAAACCATTTAGGCTAAAGCCTTTTCTTGGGAAATGATAAAGCACATGCAGGAACTAGGACTGACTGGGGAAAGGGGAGAAGGAAAAGGAAATTCAGCTGAGTCAAAAGCAAAGAAGCCAAAGTCAAAATGACCTTTGAGAAATGAAGGGAGAGGCAGTCTTGGGTTGAGTGCTGACTGTAGTAAGGCAGGAAGTTCCTTACTGGGGTTCAGGAAAACAGGACATTATACTCCTGTTGTATATAAATGAGGTTACATTGAAGGCATTTGTGCTTCCATTATCAGTTTTTCCTCTCCACAGGACTAATCTGAAATCTGCCAATACTGACTGACTCTTTCATCCAAGAAGTGGGCAACAGTAATCTGAGTCAGACCCTGACCAGCTGGTGACCAGGTATTCCAAGACAGTTCTGTTAGTAGCTCAGCTGATCTGGTCATCAAGAATAGTAAGCCATAAGAAGACATTAAAAAGCGACATTCAAGGGTGTATTGGAAATGTGCATAGCTACTTGTTGGCTTGATTCCAGGATTAGCTGCTTAGACTGTGGAGTCAAAATGAGCATTTGGATGATCTAACAGTTCCCACTGCAGAGTACAGATAATAAATCTGCAATTAGTAATTCATGCATTAAGTCCACTTAGGAGGCCAGCTATTTTGTAGTTAAAAGTTGTAACGTCAGGGAACTTTCCACACTCTCTATGCTGCTCTGCACCTAATCAGCATCAGCGAAGGTTGGGGAAAACAACCCAGTCTTAATTTTCTAGCATCATTTTTCAGCTGTGAGAACTAGTTATAGTTTTCTCTTATAAAGTGAAAAAAACTGACAGTATAAATGGATGGATCAGATTTGCCATTCTTGTAAACAGGTACAATTCCACTGAAATTAATACAGTGTCATCGAAATTGCCTGTAAATATCATTACACTGTTAAGGTTTTGGTATGCTATTTGGAAATGTGACCTTACCTTTGGTAAGTGATCAATTTTATTTGCATTTCTTCCACCTCTTTGCCACCTCATTCCTGTAATTGCAATTGAACCTATCTATAAACATATTTCAATGGTTAAGATGGTAATTTGCTTGAGGAGCTTGAGGAAAACTTTATTTTAGTAAAATGAGTTAAAGTTGAGTGAAGTCTTCTTTATTTTTCCTCCTATGCTAGTCAACACTCAGAATACCTTGAAAAATAATGATACTAGAAGATGGCTGAAAGAATCTATGATTGATAGCAGAAACATGGTTGCAATAGTATCAGTTTCCCACAGAAACAAAGGGAAAGAGTTTTTGAAAATATATTCCAGCTTAACCTTCCAAGTCAACTTTCCTGTCATCGACACAGACAACTTGACTGTCTTCTTTCTGAGCTTATCCTGACATTTTTTCCCCAGTCAACCAAGTAACATAGCTACTGAAAGTTCTCTTTGGCCTCACACAGATTAAATCTAACTCTGTAAGTTTCGACATAATAAAAGCTGAGGAGCGCATTCTTTGCCAGCATTATACTAGCCTAGAGGAAGGCTAGCCAGGTTGCCAGCAAAGGAAATAAGAATTAAGATGCCTTTTGGGAAATCCAGAAGGCTATAGTATTGAAGACTAGGAGGCTGATTTGTCAAAATAAATGGGGCATATAAACCAAGTAATGAAGACATAAACCAAAATTATTTAGAACAAGAAGTACTGAATATGAAATGACTCGGTCACTTGTATTAGATATTTGTTGCTTCATTTGTGCAAACCTTGGGTTCCACTTGCCTACCTCAACACTTCAATATTTGTTCCCTTTTTTACAGATTCCTTTAGGATCTGGGGCTTCATTAGAGTGGCAACCTTTTTCATTGTAAGACTTCAAACTGTACTTCAGTGATGTAGTGTTTTCAGTTCGCTCCAAACTACTTCACTTTTTTCACCTCTTCAAGTTACCATTTCAGAAATACTTGAGATTATCAAAATAACTTGGGAAAAAATGCCCAGATGCAAACCAGTTTGTAAAGGAGAAATAAATCAACAGCTGTTGCCTATGTGGCATCTGGGTCTTTCAGAGGCAGCTTCTCCTCAGTGCTGTTACTGCCCTAACAATAGTATAAGGACAGTTTAAGTGTTCCATCACATTTCATATTTTCTTTGTTGACAGTCTCTTTTGATCATATCAGACAGTGAAGTAAAACCTTCTGTGAACATGAAACCTGCAAACAAAGGAAATAAGATAATCAAGAATCTTGGGAAAAGAAGAATTATAAAGTAGTAGTAGTATAGAAGTGATCAGAGCCCCAAGCTGTACATTGTTAGAAATCCATTGATACGAAAGCATAACTGCAACAGATGAGAGTCTGGACATAATTTTTCCAGCAACCTCTTCTTATTGTAGGTGTTACATTTGGGCTTTTTAAAATCCAGTATTGTTAGAATTGACATGAGTCTGACATTTGCTGCTTATTTTTCCGTCTAAAACAGATCAACTACCCATATGTCTACATAAGAGACAAATATTGTACAAACTGTGAGCCTGTATCCAGAGAAGAAAATGAGCATGTCTTCATCTTCAGTATATGTAGTCTAGAATTGAAACAGACACAGAAGAAAAGAGACAGTGACTAAGTAATTCCTGTCTTTCTATTGTTAAGATTCAGACAGCTTGGTCAGCAGTCAACACAAACAAATTCTGGAAAGGAATACAATCAAGACACTCATGTTCTCCCATTCAGCCCAAAACAACATGCAACACTGTTACTTCCAAAATGTATCTCCAGAAATGATGGGTAAAAGGAAACCAGAACCCTAGTGAAGATGCCAAAACAAGAATAACTAGCCATGTCATCTTTTCTTTTTGAATGTTAGTTTTATTTAAAGACTGTACACTTTGTGATCTGCTATAATTCAGTTTTTTCCTTGGAAGGGATTAAGTAAAAATTATTTTTATAGCTTTCTTCTTTAGATGATTATGAAAATATTTCTTGACAGAAAATGGCCTATTTTTTGGTTAACCAAATCTTCTGAAGCTATTGTTATGTACCTGGCCCTGTGGTATCTTAAGACTACCTTAAAAAGTGACTAAGGAAGTTCCACACTTGGGTAGAAGTTTCTTCCTAACTCAGAAGCATGCTATTTGTTACTGTGCATACTGAAATATGTCGTGTTTTGTTTCCTGTAATGTGTTGCTTTGCCTAGGAAAAAAATGCCAGTTTCATGAGAAGTGACTTGTGGGACAGGATGTGTTGACCCAAGGTAGTACAGAAGTTGCAGTTGCTGATTACTTACTACAACCTGATTCACAATGGTTGTTTTTTAAAGTTTTACCAGTCTCTTGTGGCACTAGTTAATAGGGTGTGTATACAAATAAAGTATTTAAACTACTGATAAGTGCGTGTTACTTGTTTTGACATTGCAGGGCATACTGATTGGGCCTTTTTTGAACATTTGATAACTTAATATATTGCTTTTGATCGACTTGTATGTGAATGTCTAAACCATGACCTTACCCAAAGATCCAAACGTGGTAGACTCTGCAGAACTAGAAGCAAAGGAAACCTCTCTCCATGTTGGTTTTGGTGGGAGGATTGTACATCTCCGGCCTAAACCATCACTACAACCGTGTTAGCACCCCTGGGACTGCTGTGAAATACACATCATGGGCAAGCATGAAATACAGACCTTCATTTTAGGGACTGAGGGATGGACTCAGTATTTTTTCATGTCGAGGGCCTGAGGGATGGACTAGAAGATCTGCTGATGTTCCTACTTGTCTTATTTTCTGTTTTTCTGGCATAGCCTCTTTGTATCTTTTTTCCCATCCCACACTGGCTCTTTACACACAGTGAAATCCTCTTTGCCTTTTTCTTTTGAATATTTCTACAAAGGTTGGGAACCATTTTGGAGTGTTATTTTTCTCTACCCCTAACTTTTTTTTCTTGAGGTTTTTATTGTTAAGAAAGGTCCTGTGACAGTCTCTACCTGTCCCTAAGGCATAGTCATATTTTTTCTTTATTCTATTTCTACTGTATCATTTTTTGGGATGAGATCACGTATCTGCATGTAATATTGAAAGTGAGGATGCACCAGTAATTTAGATATTAACATTATAGTTTTAATAATATTCTGTATTTCCATCTTAATGCAACCTAATATCTTAATTATGATTTTTAGGTACTGGCTGCATATTGAAGAAATGTCTTTATTCAGTTCTCTTTGATGACTCCTTCATTTTTTTTCATCGGGATCTTATAACTAATTCAGAAGTTATCAGTGCATATGAGTAGTTTAAATTGTTCTTTCCAATATGCACTACCTTGCAATTTTCTACATTCAATTTAATGTGGTCGTCATATCATCCAATTGCTTTGTTATAATAGGTCCTTGTGGAGCTCTTCAGAATCGTTAGCTCAAAGGTTCCTGAGTATTTTATCCTGCTGCCTTTTCTGTCAATAGAGTAACATGCAACACTTTAGCAGGAGTTAGGAGATCAATATGCTACCCCAATGGGAAAGTCTTGTGCAAGCTAATAGAAATAAAACCAGTAGGCCTCCACATACATTATTATTAAAACGACATTTCTCTTATTAAAGCATGACCTTTTTTTCTATGTTTAAATAGAAAAATAGGTTTTTAAATTATGCCTAATATAACCCTTTATTTTTGGATGAACTTTAGTTGACAATTCAAAAGGATAAGACACCGTGGAAAACTTGTTTTTCTAAATGGCATTGTATAAGTCTCTCTCATAAGAGTATAGTCACAGTCAACACTAAAATATATTAATGTGTTTGAATAACAAAGTGTACTTTTAAGGAGAAAATTGATGAGAAAATGTTTATAAATTTTAGAAAAGCCCTATTAATAGGCCCTATAAATAGATACAAAATATTCCAGGAATATGATAGTTTTGCGTCATTCCTGACGTGGTGGATGCTGTCTCAGTCTTAATTAATTTGTAGTATATGTGTACCCTTATATCTGAATATCTTTAGTACCATGTCAGATCCCTTATTGCTCTTGGCTTTTGATGGTTTTCTAGCTGTGGTTCGAAAACTTGACTTTTTAAATTTTTACATACTTACATTTATTTGGCAATGCTTCTGCTCTCACGAAGCTTTTAATTAATGGTACAAAAAAATATTCTATTCTCTGGATTAAACAGTTTTTCAAGGTGTTTGTTTGTTTTTTTTTTTTCCAAGCAAGTGTTTGGTTTCCATTGTAAATTGAATCTGTTCTCTTTTTGTTGTTGTTGCTTACCCCATGTTTCAATCTGTTTGCTGATTGATTCAGGAGAATCTTGAAAACTTTTTAAACAGTCCATTGAAATATAATTGTGTTGCTATATTCAGGGAAAATTATTCTAATATGAAACATAAAATTCACCCAAACTCAAGGCTTTATTGAATACTGGTTTTAAGTAAAGATTCCCATGCAAGCCTATGTATAGTTTAATGAAGTTGTCATCCAGTAAGTCACTTGGAATTAGTGTACTTTTCTGGGCAACTGCAGTCACAGGGAGCTACATGTGTCAGTAAGGCTATTGTTCCTCTATCCCTACTTGTGCATCCAATATTAGATTAGGAACAAAATTATATAATCAATTTTATTAATATTTTCATTACTTAAGTGTACAGAAAATCAAACCCCAGAGGTTTTTTCCTATGGAGTCATGAACCTCCCATCACATTCATATTTATCACTCGCACTAGAAGATTAAACTCAAATGCTTGTGTGGTACATGTTGCATATGTAAAAAGGAATAGAAGAAGCTAGAAATTAAATCAAAATGGTGTTAATTGCTAATAAATGCAGGATGTGCAGCTGGAGTGAAATTTTGTTGTTGCAGTCCTGTTTGTAGGTAGAGCCAAGATTTATGTTATTTAGATGTTTAACAGTATCTGCAAACTTGGTTGCCTTTATATATTCCTTCCATTTTCAGTGCTTCAAAATGTGGAGGTGGAAAATGAGTTCAGATTGACAAGCTATCCTCTCTATCATCATTCTCGAGACAGCAATAGCATGAAGCTATGGGAGAATACTGCATTTGACAGAATGTTGCTGTTCATATAAGCTATTCAATTGCTTCAAATATATGTGAGGAATATTATACAGAAGAGTTCTTTCTTACTCCAAATGCTGGATGTCCCCTTACAAATAATACCAAGATATAGACTGAGAACAATAACATTTTTTAGACTGGCAGAAATACAAGGATTTCTCAGAGCACAATACACTCCCTCTCAAAAATCCATGCAAGATGCCAGTCAATTCTTTCAGTAAAATAACTGTCTGCTTGCCCGTTGTAAACAAAGCACCAAACCATATTTCATAATTGCATAATAGATGGAAATATTTTCCTTTACTATTTTAAATAAGAGCCCCACGAGAACTCCATTCTGTCTTTCATGATTAAAACATTTCCACAGAGGGAGTTAGAGATTGAAATCTACTCACTATGGAAAATATTTTCATGTTGTTGGAGATTTTATGAAAAATTCCAAGTTTCCACACCATTTATTAGGCAATAACATCACAAGAGAGAAACCCCAAGAATATTTTAGATTAGAAGAAATTTAATAAGGACCTTCAGAATTGGGGTGAACATGTCGTGCTGGAGATTTGAAAATGTTTCAAAGAAATCTTATCACGGCTTTAGAAAAAGGCAATAATTCCCCTGCCCCTCCTTCCCATACTATCCACTTGGACCAAAGTTGTATCTTTGCAATTAAATCCAAATTATTATGAGTCATATGGTGACTTCTGTTCAGTAATGGGAAACAACAAGGATGTTGGAGCAATAGTCAGCGAAAGGATTCACTGAACTGGAAAATGCAGTTTTGACTGTGAACTCCAAATCATTTAAAACCTATGGAGATGTGATGATGGGCTTTGCTGACATTTTATGGAGAGGCATTTAAAACCATCATCTGTTTAACAGTAATTTTGCTGGAAGATACAGCAACTGAACAATGTAAAAAAATCCAAGGGGAAAAGGAGATAAAAGTGTGGTTTATTTTGCATTTGATTGCCCTGTAAAAAGGTCAAATACAGACCTGTGACCCACTGGGCAAGAAGCCCACCTCTTTTTCAGGGGAAAGTGATGAATTTTTCTTTCTGTGACTAGCATGCCAAAATCCAGGAAGATAGCTGTGCTTTTCTTTTTCATTTTATCAGAAAAAAAAAGAGTGGTACTGGGAAGTTTCTCCCTTGGTTATTAGTGTATACTGTGGCTTTCAAACTCACAGAAAAAAAGAACTGGAAATCCTTTGTGCCCAGAACCAATGCAGGGTAGGACTGATTGCTGTATTGTAATGTACATTAGTCCACGTCCCAGTGTGCTTGTGAAACCTTCCAAATATAAGTGATTTTCCAATGGTAGACAGTTGTCTATATGCAGCTAGCAGAAGCCTACAAATTCCCTGAAATTGCTCAAGGTACTGAAGATGATGATACCCTTAACACAGGGTTAATACATCATCCTTAGGTGTATTAGTATAGCTCCCTTGTCCAAATAGGTGCTACATTTCTCTCTTAATTTTATTTGTTGTATTTTAGTCTATTTCTCTAAAATCTCAACATTTCCTTTAGTTCAGCAGTTGTTTTCTGGGAGAGCCACCACCACCAATTCTTAAACAGAGCGTGATTCATACACACAGCATAGAAGAAAATGGCCTGGGTCTACATTTCACATAGATGTTTTGGTTTTATTTTATCTTATTTTATTTTAATTTTGTTATTAATAAACAGTTACTGTTTAAAGGCTTAAGATTTTCAAGGACTCAATAAGAGAGATCAAGCACTTTTTTATCTATTGCCTTTGGCTTTACCTCTTGGAGCTGCTAATCTATATTTATTTATTTGTTTTTATTTTTAGCATGTGGTCAGAAAATCTCTGCAAAATCATTTTGAAAAAGGTTAATGTGTGTGTGTGTGTAGGGGATTATAAGATGTACCATTATTAAACCATACATTACAATTTCATTTCTCTTCTGTGATATTGTTCAAAGCCTCTACAGACAGGAGCTTCTTTTCTGTTAGTATCCACCTGCTCTGAATGCTTTTATCCTTATTAAAGTGTCCTATAAGCAGTAAATGTCAGTGTCGTCTGAAAAATGTAATGTTTGATAAAAAAATTCAGCATTTGTCCAGGGTTAGCTCAGCGACCAGAAGGCTGCAGCTACCCAACACAAAGCAGTGCTGTACGTAGGTATCTGCATTAGATCAAATACTAGAAATTATATAGTTGCATTCACCTAAAGGAGGAGCTGTGCTAATTACCACTGCTGAGACCAGTATAACATATCTATAGCCTGAGACCAATAAAAATGTCAGTCAGTAGGAACTGCAAAATTAATCCAGTCAGGAACCTGCCATTAGCAGTCAGAGGCCCCTGTCAACTGTAACCAGTAAGTTCCTGGAACTGATCGGTAATTAGCCAAATTGGCAATCTGTTTCTTCATAGGACATAACTGTGCAAGCCAGCCTGAAAGACAATAAAGAGATCTTTTACTGTGCATCAGTGCTTGCCATTCAAATCATACTTTTTCAGTATTTTCTAGCACTATATTTTATAGCATTGTTTATTCGCACTTCACCATGCTTTTTTATTGTTTCCATTTGCAAAAGCCCCAGAACAGTAGTAGAATTACTTAGATTTTGTTCTGAGAAATAATATGAATAATAACTCAGAAAAGGAGAATAATTTACTTGGAAGATTTTCTGATATTAATCAGGGGTGGAAACACCTTATTGGATCAGTCAGTTTGTCCCTTTCCAGATACAATAATTCCTTATCATATAAATACCAGTGTTGCAGCCATTTGAATTATAAATTGCTTTTATCTCTTCCCTGGATAGACTATTCCATGCTCTGGGAGAGCCCATGAACTGAAGGTATGTCCACTGCAGGAGGCTGACAAACCTGGACTCACAGCAGGATAATCATTAATTTAAAGTTGTATGAAACTGATTTGTGAAAGTATGATTTTGACCTGGATCTAGACCAATTTAAGTTCACTGAACTGAATGGAGTTACTACTTACCGTGACAATGAAGAAGAGACAAAACAGGAAAAGAAGGGGAAGAGAGAAGATGAAAAGATAACAAACAAAAAGAGAAAGAGTAAGGGAGGACTGAAAGGCTTTTAAATCAGATTTTGAAACTGTTAATATCTGGTTCTAGGTAGAGAACATGCTTAGAGAAATTAGAAGGAGGAGGTCATTAAACACAGGAGACTTCTAGGACTTTGTAAATGCAAAATTAAAAATCAAGCTGAATTGCAGAATATGTTCCAAGTTTCATGGTGCTCTTTACTATCATGTGCTTTAAGCCTAGGTCAGAACCCAGCTGCTCAGTGCTCAAGAGTTCAGAATATTCCTCAGCAGTTGGTACAAGACTGTAGAAAACATCATCACAAATAAATGGAAATAAAAGCCAGAGCTTAAAAAAAAGCCTTTTGTTGCAAAAACCTTTCATTCTGAAAGCTCTCAGAGACTGAGATGAGCCAGAGAGATGACAGAAAGCTCGAAACAATATAAATTACACTCTTCACAATTAAGAATTAAAACTCTGTAGCTCCTTCTTCAAGGCAGACGTAGAATGGTTCTAAATAGGGCATTTTTGTTCCACATAAAGTCACCAAGCACCCTTCTAACTAGTGTCCCCACTGGCATATCAGTTCAGTGCTTAAGAGGATAGAATGTTCAATTCTTAGAATAGTGTGTTATTGCACAATTACATTAATTGGGAACATCCATATTACACTTTAAAAGTCTCTGGGTTTCTAAGTCCTTCTGAAATGGGAACAATCTGTTTATAAAATGCAGGCTTCATTAAGAGAGATGACTCTTTGTAAAGATGTTTCCTAGAAATCTGCATCTTCCCTGTGGCAGCTTAATTGCAGAACAGCGTACTTAGTTATAACTAATTTCTTATTTAAGAATGAGGACACAAAATTAAACTCACGCCAAAATAAAGACAATTTGCATCTGGCTCATTTTCTTCTTAAGAGGTAAGAATTCACAGACTAACTAATAAACTTTATTAGAATTTCCCACTCTGTCGCTAGAAAGAAGGAAGTACTGCAAATAACTAATTGAAAAGTAGCGTGACTGCTGGTGAGTTATTTGTCTCCATAGCACATATCACATTTAAATATATGGTCTTTCAGCAAAGACATGCTCCCACAATGAGCTACATTATAATCCCTTACATGGTAGGTGGACAGAAAGGCTTAAAGCTAAGTTAGGATTTCCTTGTGGAAGAGCAGATGCTGCAAATATGCTAGGTGTCCTCATCCCCTAAACTCAAAACAGGTGAATGTGGTCATGTCTTCCGGGAGATCTAGTCTGCACTCTGAGCTGTGAATTCAGTTCCAGTTAGAAAATTCATAGTGACTTTCCAAAAATGTTTCTATGCCCCACTGGAAGGGACAAGAACAGAATTAAGGGTTCAAGATGGTAGAAATCTCTGACCTAAAACAGTAGGGGAAAGTTACTGCAGAAGCAACCAAGGGTCTGGAAAGGAGTTGCACTCAGGGCTCCTGGCTTTTACACCATGTCCATCCCATGATTAGTTACTGCTCTTCTGTAGAGTTAATGAGAGTCAGATGCAATTTCCCACTGACATCTCTGAGACTTCTCAGACTTCAATTAATAGGCTTTGTCCTATTGATCATAATGGGCTTAAAGCCAGGTGGTTTGTTTTTCTGAATTTATATTTTCAAGCAGGAGCCAGAGAGGCAGATCCATCATCACTAATCTGCAGAATACAAGAGTCTATGGAGAACTTTTTCCCTACCCTTTAGGTCTCTTGTAATCACCGGCAATGCAGATCTCAGGACACTGTGATATGATAATTGGTGCTTTAAGTCTCAGTTGCAAAGTAGACACCAAAAAGTAATGTCAGCTAAGATAAATTGGGCCCAAAATCCCAATAGAAAATAAATGTAGACCAAAGGTTTCAGATAGATTATTTGTGATTTGACATATGGATTTTCTTCCATTTAATTATATAATTTGGAAATCCAAATATATCCAAATGAACCCCAAACACATATATTTTCAGCTGCTGAGACTTAAGAATTCTGTATCTTTGTCAACTCTGCAGCAGAGCCCATTTCTAAAGCTGAGCCTGATCACCTCTCTGTCACCTTTCTGAGGGTTTGGAAACATCTTCCAGGCATTAATTGCTGATATCCTGGGTTTTTTTGTGTACCACTGGATCTAGTGGCACCACATCTAGTGGTATGCTGTCTCCTGTCAGAGCTTGGCTGGCCTTAAAAATAGTAGAATCTTAAAATATTTTACGTTAGAAGGACTCTGGGAGGGCATCTGGTCCAACAGCTCCCACGCCAACAGCTTTCTTACAGCGGGGGTAACTTGCTAGCAGAAAAGATCTTGTGTGGAAAACAGTTTATATACACTGTTTTGGAAAAAGCATTTTGGGTACAGCCCTCAAGAAAGGAAGGTGCTCAGCATCTTACAATATTAGATCTAGAACTGTTACAGAGAGTGAAATTAATTTCAAGGGAATATGTTCACAGTATCCCAAGAAAAGTGACTTTCTACTCACATTAAAAATTTCATTATTTTCCATCAGTAGATGATGCTGGATTTCAAGTAAGTGTTATAAATATAAACTAGTAAGTCTGGCAGATAGATCCATCTTGGGAGTATAGATGAAAGAGATCCCTAATATTTTAACCACATGTGATATATTGAAAAAAAGGGGTATCTGCAAGTTTCTGAGCTACAGAATAATTAACTAAAATACAGAAGTGAACAAGAACTATTATCCAGCATTAAAAATATTAGCTATTTTATTTTCTCCCTTTGATATGTTTATTAAAATAATCCAAGGTGCTGAAATGGTTGTGTAACACTGTAATTCTCAGCAAGATATCTGTATTTTGTTATTAGTTCAATAAATCTTTATGCTGTACACTTTTAAAATGTTTTTTTCATAGACTACAAATAAACTCTGATTTCCTGTTCCCACTTCTAGACTTTAAGAAATCTCAGTAATGGTCCAAAAAAATGAGTTGATAAAAATGGAATGCAAAGACTATTCACTGTATTATCATATGATCAAAATGGGCATTCATAATCTCTGCATTTTCATTAGGACTGGAAGAGAGTGAGTTGATTAAAAGCTCTAAACTTGTTTATAGGAAAAACCTGTACAAAGTCTATTTTCCCCCTCAGTTTATGTCTTAAATTAGGCAGCCAAATATAAAGCTACTTTCCACCCTTCCTCCCCAGCATGAATCTTGGGATAGCTTAAATACATATATTAGAGTTAAAATCTTGTCTAGTTTGTCCTTCTGGAAGGGGATGATTGTGATTCCATCTGAAGATGTTCAGACACTAGGGGTTCTCACCAGCATAAAGCTTTTGCTAAATGCACATTGCACTTTCAGCGTCCATACCATTCTGCTTGCCAGGACAAGTGAACACTTGTCGTGCAGCAGTTGTGTGTTTGTATTGCAGCAGTGATGGTCTTGTGAACACAATGAAATAGTTATAAATTAGCTAGTTTGTCTATCGCTGCCAGACTCAACACACAATGACAGTTTAGGTGTTTATTTTATTTACTGGGTGCTTTTTGTGGCACAAACTGAGCTCCATGTTATTACAGTTACACATTTTGAAATTTCCTACCAATCTTAAAGTTAGTTAACGGATTAATTTAAACTCATTTATATTAATGTACCTAAGCTGTCATCACCATCATTACAGCACAGAGGTATCTGCACTGTACCTATCTTGGTTTGCAACTATATTGATAGGTTCAGGAGACGGTGTGGAGACCATGACCTAGAGTTGTGCCATAGGGTTTCACAGGAGTTGTTCACCAGAACATTTGGGTACTCAGGTTGTACTGCAGAGCTAACTGGCTTTGGAGCAGGCATGGTCTTGCAGAGTTGAACACGTGCATTTGATTTCAAGGGTACTTACAACTTTCCATAAATGATGCTGTGGATCTATGACTCTCTGTAGGAGCCGTATCTGGGAACGTTTTCATATCTGAATAGATCTTATCCAGCAGAGTGTTATTGTGAAAGTAAGTCTTCTGTAAAGATACAGAAATCTCACCTTTGAGTACTGTTTTACAAATCTGAAGATCACCTGGAGATATTACATCATATTCTAGGTGGGTTATGAGGTTTTCACCATTGTATGCAATCCTCCCCATCTGAATTACATAGTCAGAGAAGAAAGAAATTATGTCATCCTTTTCTCCTTGGTAAAAACTATTGTAAAATGGGTTTTGTATGTATGAAGCATGTTCTCACATGTATATTTTAAGCCTAAGAAAATAACTGCAAAACAATGGTTAAGCAACAGGGATTCAAAACGCGCTTGCCTGCAATTTGTAATGATTAATTCACAGAAAAATTGACAGACATTTTTGGAAATTCCAGAGTTGCCCTTACATCGATAATTTTTCTGTCTGAATTTGCAAAATGTAATTTCTTTTAAAATCTTTACATGAAGAGGGGAAAGTGATTTCTGATATCATTTTAAGGGAATGATATCAGAGAGCCCTTAACTAGCTTTTTATACCTACAGTTCAGACTACAGCTCTATACATCTCAAAATTTAATATGGTTTTAATTAGGGTTTTAATTTCAGAGCATACATACTTTCTTCTTGCAAATTAGCCATTATTAGTGAATCATTTTCTACAGAGTATGCATTATAAAACCTGATTTTTGAGAATGGGTGATTCTGACTTTCTGGCTGCAAGCTTTTCACCTTCCACCGTATTTACTTATTCCTGTGGGATGCTGAGAACCCTCGCCTCCCCCTGTCTTTCACACAACCAAGCTCTGAGCATACTTAAATTCTTTGATTAAAAGTTTGTTCCTTTGTTTGCTTTGTGCTCCCAAAGGCTTTGCTTCCAGACAGCTCACATTCATTAAAGACTCTGGAAAACACATGGGACAAACTTAATTCAGCAGTGCCAGTCCAGAATAGCAATGCATGTTCAGTAAGAACAAGGTGCAAGACAGTTGGCTTCCTGGGAATTGTAAACCATCACCAAGGTCTTCAGAGACAGATGCATTTGCTGGAGACAGCACTGCCTATCAGGGGATATTGGATCTCTCTTCTGTAGAAACACAGGGATTTTAAAGGTTACTGTATGAGGTGAAATCACAGTGTCTCTTTACCCATTACAGATTATCACACCACTCTTGAACTATATACAGTATACAGTGCAGTCTTCATTCTATTGCTTATTTCACATAGTTTGGGGTTTTTCCATTGTATGTAACTGAAATGAGCTTTGGTCCTGTTTCTGTATTTACTGAGGTACATGAAGTTTTGCCATCCACTTAAGCAAAGGGCAAACTGGATTCCAAAAAAAATAATGTGTGTTATTTGGTGTGCTTAGTAGTATATGTACTACCTAGTGTAATAAATACCTCATTAATAGCTAGCAAGTACTTTTACATGTAAATTAGGAATGAAGGATAATGCAATTATTCATCTTTGATCTAAAATGTTTACATTTCTTAAGTGAAATACAACTACAAGTGTGATTTGCAAAAAGCTGTCATAAATGTTGCTTAATTTTAAAAAAAGAAGTAAGTGTCAAGTAGACGTGCAGATTTCCTAATAAGGTGATTCAGAGAAGAATATTTGATCTTGGTGAAACAAATTCTGCATCTATTGCCCAAGTGACTTTAAGGAACTTCAGAATTAGTGTATTTAAATGTAAATTTTATTGAAGTTTTGTATTTTCCTTTAAGGGCTGGAATTTCTTCTCTGTGGCAAGAAGTCATAGAATATGATATATTTTATAAAAATACCTGTTCTAAATAGTTACATTAGAAACTGCACAGCTATTTTTAATCAATATGCAGATACCTAAAAAGTATACACAGTATACCTAAAAAGGGAAATTAGACATTCATATGTATATGTAGAAGATTTTGGTGTAGTTTTTCCATGTTTGCAGAGAGAGAGATTTTTGCAGCTTGTGACAGGGCCTATTAACCTATAATCCAGCCTTCCATTTTCAGCCTGGATCCTTGGCAGCATAAGATATGGCTCAAAGTGAAAGCTGCAGGAGTCCAGACTCATGAGACAACAGTCAGCAAATAAAACCCCAAGTCAGAAAAATCTTGAAGTATCCTAAATGCAAAAAAAAAAAAAAAAAGTAAAAAAGAAAGGAAAATAGCTAGTAGGGCTGCTGACAACCACTGCTGCTACTGGGGCTGATTTGCCAGTTGGGTCACTGCTGAGACCTCTAGTGCATATTTTTTAAGCTTTATTTTGTTTCATAGGGGTTTTTTTACCTGTTTTCCAAAGAAAGATGGATTGAGAGACTACTTTTCCTTCTTCCCACAGAAAGGAGAGTGATGGAAAAGGTTGTTTCAAGACGTTTTTGAAAGAGAAGGAATTTGAGTTTGGTGTGTGTGGTTTTAGGACCAGAAGGGATGAAGTATGAAGCTGAGACCTTTCTGGAGTCTAAAAGATCTTGTTTAATTTTTCATCTTAAGACATGTGTTGCTTTTCTAACATAAAGAAATATCCATTAAAGAGCACTGCCCCAAATACATAAGCTGATCTCTGGAATTTCCAGCATCTACACTAAAAACAAAATTTGCAATGAAAAACACAAATATCACATTGTTTCTACTCTGGAAAGTTTTTCAATATCTATGGAAGCCATTCCTCCTCCCTATGTTACTGAACCAGCTACTAATGTTTGATGGATTAGGCATACGCTAGTGCCTTTGTCCTGCTGCTCTACTTGTAAAACTAGGAGTTGTTTGGAAGTCTATTCCATTTTATCTGGATTTCAGAGACGTTAAGAGTGATTTTTTTTTTTTTTAATCAGAAGCTGTATCACCACCACAGTGAGTTTAAGAACAGAAATAGCAAAAGCTTGGTTGGGTGGCTATGCTTTAGAGGGATCCAAAAGCCATCTGTTGTGTAGGCAGTGCTGGGTGACTTTGATTACAGGTAATATTGGCAAAGGATAAATATGCTGTTGAGCATTTCACTTCTCGCTCCTCATTCTACTACCAGGAGTCAAAACCTCAGGAATAAGTCACAGAAACTTTTTATATGTTGTCAGCTAAACTGAAACCAGTACTGCCTTTAAATTGCAGGGATGATTGATATGGTCAGTTAAATCATCGCATGCTATATGCAGCTGACATTTTTGAAAAATTTCTCTGCAGTCCCACATTTGTCCTGTTCTCAAGAACAAACTTATAACTTTCATGATCTTGGACATGACATAAATAAAAGGAGAGAGAGAGCTTGTAGGGAGAATTGAAAATAACGTAAGTAAGTGTGCAAAGCATCCTGCATGGAGAAATTATACAGAATTTAAAACAGGTGAAGACAATATTCTTAGAATTTAACTGTTTCATGCATTTCTGAGTGGGGAATGACAGCCTTTGAATAAACGACTAGTGAACTTTTTTCTCAGATGTCAAGGCAAGAGTGTGATTTTCCATGAGTGAAACCTTCAGACTTTCAAGTTTCTTTGCTCAACATGTGTACAATTTAAAAACACATTTTCATCAAAAGTACTTTTAGTGGCAATAAAGGCAGAATAAGAATTATGTACCATATAGCTTGAACATTTAATCGCTTTCTCAGAGTTATTATTTAATATTGAAGAAAGTATGTAAGGAGTCCTAAGAGCCCTTTTTAGCACTTCATTGGTTTCTACAGTTTATTTCATTCCTTTCAGAAATTGCACATGGTTTTGCCATTCAGTTATGTTTGGTGGTGAGAATTTACTGTGTTCCTAGGGCATAACTTGCCTAAGTGAATATAGGTGAAAGGTCTTGCTTCCATGACAAGAAGCTGTTTTCTTAATGCTGTGGCTTTGCTGAGCCACAATGTCATGATATGTTAGAGGCCAGTAGACCAATGAAGATCTGATGTGGCATAAAGCTTGTAAAAGCAGTACTAAGAAATGTTTCTTTCTGCAGCAGATGTGTGTTGTTGGATACTTCAATGATCGTGACAAAGATTCATCCTGTTGGAAGTTTCAAAGTGCAGCTGGGCTGCAATTGTCATCTGCATTTGCTGCTTTCTCAACTTTCAACATCTTTCTCTAGTAGAAAAGCACTGTCTTCTCTGAAAACACTGACTCAAGTCTCCCATGGCTGGTCATTTGATGAAACGGGTTTATTATGTGGGCTTCTGAGTGAGAAAACAAAAACAGCAATAAAAAGCAAGCAGATTGGCAGTTGCTATGGTAATTCCATCTTTTGTTAGGGTTTGATATAAGTCTTAGGAGCTAGGGGAAATGCTCGGAAATGGTAATTAGTTTTTTCAAGGGAATGTAATTTTCCATTGTGAACAGAGATTATAAAGTCAGCAATTTAACTGATACAACTGGATTAAGGAATCTAAATTTTATATTCTCTGTTTCTTAAGGAGGGGGGACATTTTCTGCAAAATAATTGTATTGTTATCTGTAATTCTAATTATATAGTGTCAAATTTTATTTCAGAATATTGACTTTTATCAAGTGTATATTGGTTACAATTATTAATAATATTATCTGAGCAAACACAAACCCAATAAAGTGTGTTATTTGTTGCAAGAGGTGGTCCATTAATTTCAATATAAAACATGGTGCTAAAATAAGTTAGATTTTCCCAGAACCTGAGAATAAATCATTATGTGAGTTTTGGGACACAGTTTTGAGGGATGATCTCTGGTGGAGTTCCTGAAAATGAGATAAAGTTGCAACTATGTGGTATTTATCCATACCATACATTTAGTAGATAGTAAAGGACTTGCAGATTAGAAGGTTGATGCCAAGCCATTTTTGCTGGAGAAAAAATTTCTGGTGACAATGTACATACTACTGCTGCTGAGCTTATGAAACACCTCTGGATTTTGGGTAGACTAATGGAGTATGTAATAATACTCTTCCCCATTTATTATTCCAGTTACACTGGCTACAGCACAGACATCTAAAGGCTCTTGTTTATATATTGCTTTCTTACTCTGAGACTCTCCTTATTAGGCCTTATTAAGCATCTTCTGGTGATGGAATTTTTGTATTTCTAAGGATGAATATTGAATAGATTTAGTGGTTATTTTGGAAGTGTGATACCCAAAATTCTCTGTAGAACCTGCAGCACAGCCACAGCACACTAGTTTTATATCCCTTGATATTTTGATATCTGATAGAGTTGAATCTGTAGAAGATAATGTTTGTTCCCAGGAAGAACAATACATTCCTACTCTCTCTTTTAAAACCAGCACACTTATAAGAAATTCTAATTTTTTACCATTTGGGAATAGCTGCAGCCAATACCCTGTATTTTCTAACACAGATGTAACACTGAGAAACTTCCTCGAAATGAAATTGTCTCACTGCTGTGGCTGTAAAGACAAAGAAGACATTCTGGGCAAATGTGCTAAGACAAGAGTGGAGAAGACAGCCACTTAAAAATACTCACAGAAAAAAGCATCGAGTCTAGCTAACAGCTGAGTCACAGGATAGGCTGAAATGAACACAAAAATTCAGCCAAATAATCATATGGCTTTATTTTTCTTTCAGGTTCTCTGTAAGAAGATTTTACATGAAAGTACATTGAAGTGGTAAGTTAATAGTAATTTTAGAACCCCATTTTAAGTAAACTGTCATTGCACTTTAAATTATATGTTTTACAATATATGACAGCAAAACCCATTAAAATTTTGAATTATGCCTTTGTTTCATGCCAGATTAGTATTCTGAAAGGAACTTCAAAGGAGAGGGATACTATAAGTCACTATCTTCCTATTTTGATCCAAGAGATTATGATTTGAAAAAAAAATCCAACAAACAAACTGCAACACAAAGGGGAAGAAATTAATTAATTGCAAGGAAGAACACTTCAAAGGCTGAACATGATCTCTTTCTTGTTAATACTACTGCCTTCTGATTCACATAAATGAGAGAAAAAGCAATATTCTTGTGTGCTTCAGTTAAGAGGTACGTAGGAGTATGGTCACCTGTGTGGAGAGAAGGCTCTTTATGCATGTGGATACATTATCTCTCTGAAGAAGTCTACCTCCTGTTATCACCAAATGTGTAAGGAACCTCAACCCTTTAGCTAAATGGTTAAAAAGACAGTGTAAATAACCTCCAGGTGCTGCACAGAGTCATATTTCTGAAATTAGGGGATATTATCCAAAAATCCCCATATACTTGCAGCATACTTGGAGGTTTTCAGTGAGGACTAGACAACATTCTTGGAACAACTAATACCCACTTTGTATTGATTATGGGATATTAATTAACCTCAGAGATGACCCAAAGACGTGCATAACCTGCTTACACAAGTTTCCATACCCTAGTTTGCTCTGTAAGGAAGGCCCAAGCATAACTGAGGGCTGCACTTGCCTATTAACTGACCCCAAATGTAAAAGAGCAGATGTGTTCCCTCCTGGGGACTGTGGGCTAGCAGCAATGAAGGTGTTATATTTCACTTCGCAGCTCTGAGAATCCATTAGGAGATCTCACAAAGAATACTTCTCCAAGAGATCATCTGGCCAGAAACCTGCAGCAGAGCTCTTAGAGCTCCCATGGAATTACTTTGCATGCTTATGTGTCTAGACTTTTTTTAATAATTTGTGTTGTAGAGAGACACCTCCAAAATGAGTCTAGAGAAATATTTTCTCAAGAGTTTGAGGAGGAAAGCATCTATTCAATTGTGTTGATTAGCATTTTATTAAGTTTTCCTGGTATTACCAGCCAAGCAGTAAATTTATATTGGTTATATGCCATACTCCGTTGAAACAGCTTAGTACAGCTAAGCACACAATTGCCAGTATCAGGGAGAGCACTTTGTCCTCTGGCTGTCAGCATTCCGGGTTCCTCACGAACTGGAATATATATAGAAGAATGCAGATTTTCTTTCTCTGGCATGGTCACAGACTTGAATGTGCTGAACAGACAAGTTTGAAATGGTCTGCAGTATTCACACTAGACACAGAAGGGCATCCTTAAACCTATACAATTGTACCAGCGTTCTTTGCCATCTGTCCCACCTGAAGGTGCAGAGGTGAAAGAGGCCAGTGGTAAGACAGGACTGATCTAACAATTAGAGTATATAAGTAACTGTAAGGTTGGAGAGTGAGCTTTCATCTCCACAGTCTCTGGCTCGACATGGAGATGACCCTGAGCAGTAATCTAGACCTGGTCCTGATATTGAAGACTAGCCTAAACCTAGTAAGAGGCTGTGCTCTGCAGAGGTACTCAAGTCAGGGTTCTAAGACACTTGGCAAGAAAGTATTGAAAGTATTGAGTCTTCTCAGCCAAATGCAATCAGCTGCAGAGGTGTGTAACAATTATTCCTATCAGGAACATGACACATTGTCATCTTCCTTAGTGTTCTAAAATCTGGCAAAGCAATGTTCCCATTCATTGAGCTTGACCCTGTCTGCCAGGACAAGGGATGGAAGCATTCGGAGCTGTAGCCTGCATAAGCAAAGAGGCTCAAATCCTTCTGGCATCCTCTGTAATGGAAAGAGATAGAAGGATTAACAGTGGGGGAAGTGAAAGAGCCAATGGATGGAAGAAAACAGAGCAGTGGGAGGTGTTATGGAGCATCTAAATGTATTGATGCAAGAGCATCAGCACCATGACATTATCTTTCCTGCCTTGGATAGTGGAGGTTGCCAAAGTGAGACATGGATTTTAACAACATTGGGAGAAACAAAGCAGGAATAGGCAGCATTTGCACACAGGCACATACTTTCTGAGCTATTAAACCTTTTTGGTTCTGCAGGTTTCTCTGTGATAATGTAATGCTGATACAGTTTGTCATATTTTTACAATGTGATAAACTTGGAGAGAACAGGGATTTCACGGTACATGGAGGTACAGTGAAAGTGTCTTGTAAGGTTCACACCCCATATATCAATGTATTTAAAAACCTAAGTAATTTTGGATGATATCTTACATTTTAATGTATTAGTTAAAATATGGTTCATGGTCTAAAATTAAACAGCCTAGGGTGATCATATGGTAGAGGATAAAATATTCATCTCATTATAATTACAGAACTTAAATATAAAAGATTGAAACCTAGTAATGTTGTATTTTGAAAAAAAGATTGCATTGTAAATCTGGAGGGTCATGTGAGTCACATCCACTCTAGGATTTTAAAATATTATTTCCTAGCCTTAATAAATGCATTTTGTGTTGGATTCAACTTTTTCCTCAGTAAAACAAGCAAACTAACAGTGTCCTTTCACTGAGTGGTGGCATCATGGTACAGAGAATTTCCACATTAAAATGTACATTAAGATTGATATATTTGTATACCATGTATACAGATTTGAAATACGGTGGGTTTGCAATAATACTATATAAGTAATGGAAGCAAATACTTTCCTCCCCACCAAATACATGCACACAGCAAAAAACTCCCTTGAAGTCTACACAAGGAGGGTGTGAAAAATAGCCTAGAGAACAGTAATCAGAGGCAATGTAATATCAGTTTTCAAACAGGCAAAAGGTTGTTACAAGAAGGGACATTCTGGGTCCATCCACTCTGTTATTCTAAATGTAGTACCCTCAGAGGACATAAAAAAGCCTGTTATTTGACCAAGTAACAGCAATCCACCTTGGTTATGTACTCCCTCACTTGTTTAGTGGACACCTTAGATTCAGCAGTTCTAAATTATGGTTAGACTATATGACTGGGAGCTATCATGGAAAGAACATTGTTATGAGAGAACTAGAGAACCTGCTTAACTATAAATGAGGACAGCTCCCATTCTACCTGTTCTTTACTCTTAACTGCAATGACATCAAGGTTTCCTGACTCAATGGCTTCTGAAACACAAGTTTCTGGCCTATATATGGCCATAACAAGCCATAATGACATTATAATAGGATTTTAGATTGGAGAAAGGAATATAGGAAGCAAGTTCAAATACCACTGGGCAGGTTCATCATAAGAGAACATATGGCTATAGGCAGAAGATCGAAACAAAATAAAATATACATAAACATAAACTTAATTCTGACTTCAAAAAATGTTTGTAAAGGAAGGGATACAGTCAGATAAGTATAAAAGAAACCTAAAGGCAGCTATTGCCAAACTCCTCAGCCTTTTGCTGCCTCTTCAACTCCAGGAGGGATGGTTTAAGCATCAGCTCTAGTAAAGAAATGAAAATGTTAAGGGGAGTTAGAAGTACATCCCTTCCCTCATTTTATCTTTCCATTACTGCAGACAGAAGCTGTTCCCCTGGAGCACACTTGTTTAATTTTGTTGCATTTATGATGCTTCCTTTGAATTTTTTTGCAATGTGAGCAATTCCTTCAGTAATAGTATGAGCTTCTGGGTCTGTTTTATACTCTGAATCTCATTAGAGAGGTGACACATACCTGTGTGGGAGGTCCAGATCAGTGCCCACTTAATAATGTATTAGCATTTTAATGGTCCTTTCTTTCACTTTGCAGTATTGTTATTTCATGGTTATAGCACCCAGCAGTGCTAAAGACCAGCCAAGCACAAGGCCCCGGCAGGAAGAGGTCTCTGTTTATAAAGCATTTTGATTATAGGATGCACCAAAAACTTTCACGAAAAGGTCCAGGTCCGTGCCTAAATTTAAGCATAGTGAAATTTGTGTGGATGGCACGAGGGTAGAATGAGGACACACAGATGATAAGGACTCCTCAGATATTCAGTTTATTGAGCTAATTCATGTGACAGAATCATGTAGGTGGATTTTCCCTGATCATCTCTGCGTAAGGTATTTCATTAGCTATGTTTGTGCTATTTTTGTTAACTTCAGAATGGTTCTTATATACAAAGGTTGGATGACCAAACCTCTAGTAATTTACTCTTCCTTGCCATGTTATTTAATTTGTTACCATTTCAAAATACAGAGGAATGTTAGATCTATTGAGCACTGAAACGATTTCAGCTCTTGTGAGAGTTACTAATTCACTTTAGCTTTGTAATGATGAAGGAAAACCTCTCCAAAAAAGTAAGGAATAAATTATTTTTAGTGAAAGAAAACAATTGTTCTCTTTTTAAGTAGGAAAATAAACACAATTATTTAGACATACCTGCGACATAGAAGTAGTGATCCATGATATCCTCACAAAGTAATTAATGTGAGTGATGCAATAATTTTTGAAAATCTTTTGATCAAGTCTGCAGAAAACATGTATTGGTCATATTCTACCTGGGTTTTCTTATGTTATATTTTTTAATTTTCTCTTTTGTTAGAGCAAACTAAGGTTATTTGTACATCTAACGTCAAGGTTTGGGGAATTTCAAGCCCCACTCAGCCCCAGCTGAAGACATTTCTAGTCTTCTGATAAGATATCTTGGAAATACCTTTTCCAAATGTTCCATAAGAACATATAAAGAAACATATATGCGTATATCAAATTTTGAACCTTTACAATAGCTAAAACATGTTGGTTTCAATCGGCACTGAGTATTAGCTTCTGGTTCTGCAAATCTATAATGTTATATTATACATACATTTAAATAAACCTGCAGAAAGTAATATATGTATATTGCTTTTTGTAAAAGTAATGTAAACCAGAGTTCTGACTTGCTTTCTAATTGGGGAGGGGAGAAGGATCCATTTTTGTTGTCGTTTTTTAGTATTTGATATTGGCTGTCAATCAGATTGTCATCAAATGTAGTCAAATATGATGATCTTTCCTTCAGTCTTGTCAACAAAGCAGATGGCATCCTACTCTTCATTGTTTCTCTAGTTTTCTGTTCAAAATGCTGTAAATTACATGAAATTGAACATCTTCCTTGTATCAAGACTGATTCTTTTGGTAATTAGATATTTGAAAAGCCTCCAGCAACTTTGATTCTCTTCTCCTTTCCCTCCTTGTATAAATCAGCACAAATCAAATTAAAACCTACACTTGTGTCACAGGCTGGCACTGAAGGTCCTAAGCTGTGCTTTTCTGGTGTCATGAAGAACAGGAGAGTTTAAGGAACCCTTTCCCTCCTAACAGGAAATAAGTCAGGCTTTTTTTTCCCTCTGGCAATGGATTACTTGCTAGGTGAGGATAAGTGAAAGTGCTCTGACCTAACTACCAGTTCATTTCATGCAACACATTTGAACCACTTGCATTTTCTGGAGTCAGGAAGAGGTGTTAATGGTGCACACCCCAGGTGACAGAGCAACTGTGCACAGTGGAGTTCTGTAGCAGATGTGCATGTGGCAGTATTCCTGCTTCCCTGCCTTCTCCATAATGGTTGAGGTAAAACTTGATCCTGTGTCCGTTTAAACACATCCAGCTGTTAAATAACTAAAAAATGGCAGTTGTCAGAGCTGCATCCAAAGCTATGGTTGCAGCAACAACAGCAAGAGGGAAGAGATTGCACAATCTCTGTTTATAGACTGTCCTTTGGCTTTTCCCCGTCCGCATACCAAACCAAGTAAACTGCTGTTAATCTTAACATCAGCAATCTGAACTGGAAATTAGACCTTGTCCATTATTTATGAGGATGGGTGGAAAGTAAATAATCTTTTTTAGCATTAAATTGCAAATTCGGAGAGAGATGTGCTGGTTTTGGATGATATGACACAGAGAAATAAATCTTACTGCTCTCCCAATTTAACACATCAGATGCTAAAGGCATAAAAGTTGTTTTATTTCCTGAATCCCCTTTGATTACATCCCTCTTTTTGTCTTACATGTTAATGCATTTAGTCTCTGTTGTTTTGCAAGAGACCAAAGTAACTCTTGGGTATACTATCAAGATGGAAGAAGGAAACTATAGGCCCTCAGCCTCTCTATTACACCAATGTAAAGGAATAATTTAATTGAAATCAATGACATTTCCTTGTTGTGAAACCTGCTGACAGTTATAAGCCCTCTATTAAGAATCTAGCAAAGTAAAAGATAGTTGATGGGTTTGTTGTTCACCGTGTGCAACGGCAGCACCTGCTTTTCCATTGCCAACATTTAAATACTAGGCCACAATAAAATCTGCTGCTTATATGGCTGCCATTGCAAATCTGGTGCTTTGATATAAAGTAGAAAATAAAATGTGACAATAAAGTGGTTGTCACTTTATTTTATTTGTCATTTTATTTGCCACTGGCAAATTTTAAGGATTTCTTATTTAACAAGAAGATACTTTCTTTCCCCCACTCCTTCATGGTGTTTTTGGTTCCCTCCTTCACCCAGTGTCACTTTTAAAGCCTTGTTTCCTGAGTGATGGTAGGAAGATTAATCCTTCTGCAAAGAAATAAGGTCAACTTCCCTTAACTGTACTGCAGGATGCTTTCCTTGTTGCCATCACTCTGCAACCACTCTGTATGAAATGGTCCATATTCAGACAACTTTCTGAATGTGTTGGAGACTATTGATCTTAGAAAAATAGGCTAGCACTTCCATTTAACTACTGCCCTGGAGTCTTCTCACTTATGTGTTATGGATCATTGCGTGCACAGAAAATCAAGCTTAAAAAAAGTAATACAGGAAAAGAGCTTCTTGCATATCTCAAAGTGCATTCTGGGGATGATGATGTAAACTTAAACAGAAAGTCCAGTTTTCTAAATGTCAGTGGTGTAGCACACTCCCAACTATGCCTCCAATTTTAATTTTCATGCTTCCTTCTGCCCCCTCCCCCCCAGATGTTTAGTTTTGAGCCGGTAGCTTTTTAACTCAGTGTTTTCCCTGTTTGCTTTCCTCAGGGAAGCTAGACTCAGGAGTGTAGCCTGGAGTCATTTAGTTCTCTTTTACAAGATGATGCCTGTAAGAGTATATTATTATGAGGAAGATTTTTTTCTACTCCATAGCATATTTTTCCCTATGCACTACTTCCATTACGGAAGAATTCATTAGCTGATTGACTCCTATGTTTTTCCTCACAGAGGCTGGTAATGTTATCTATCAGCTCTCAGTCTAAATCTCAGTCCAACTCAGTGTTGTATGGTCATGAAAGAGCCGGCTAAGGCTGTATCTGTACTGAAGGATAGTGAGAACAAGCAGGAGAAAATTGAGTCTTTATTCAGGAACTACAAATTCCTTATGTGCAGCACTATCTCCCTTTGAGAAAATAAGTTAGTAGCACCCTCACACACACAGTAGGGCATATCTTCTGGTAATGAAAATGGACATTGATCCACTGATATTACTTGAGTTATTTGGATAAAAACCAGTTAAGGACCTGGCCCTGTAACCCTGCTTTTCCATGGTTTTTCTCATGGAGAGGCTTCCAGTCAGAATCCACTGACAGCAGAGATGGTTTGTCATCACTGCTTAAAACAGAGACATCTCTGTGAGAAGAACTAACCAGAGCAGGGCATACCTGAGCTGCAGAGACCATCGATACAGGCTTCAACACCCTTGCTGTGGACGTGCATGAGGTTAAAGACCTGTTCCAGTGCCATATTATGCCTCTGTAAGGTTTTCAGAAGCCAGTTGCTATCTCCACCAGAGACTAAAGCCTGTGGAGCTACCAGCTCAGTTAGAGCTGTCATGGGGAGTGGTGAAAGTAAGGGTTACATGGCTGAGGTATACTATGCTTATCTAGCATTTAACTGTGATGGGGCATTACATATCAAGGAGGGAATTATCTTTTCTCCCACTGTCTTACTGCTGCTGTGAAGCAGCATTGAAAAGTAACTGCTAAGAGGTTTGTTTAGGCAAACTGCATATAAATTTCCCCTAAAATATAAAAGAATGGTGGTTGCATTAGTCCTTCTAAGAGCTGAGAATCCAAGGACAGGTGAAAAAAATTTCATGCAGATTGCTTAGGAATAAGCTTTTTCTGCATCCTTTGTAGGCTTCTGATCTCTAAAGACAACTAGGATTGCCATACAGTAGAGAAGATGTGGTTCTGTTGCTTTCCCATCAGAAAGGTTTGCTCAACTTCATTCTAGTGGGTTTTTTGCCCCATGTCTTGGGCCTGTTCACCAATAAAATCAGAGAAATTCCAGAAACATAATCAGCGGATTCATCTTTTATCCACTTTCCGCTATGCAGTCTTTCAGGATCAACAAACCATTTGCATTTGAAATCTTCATAAATTCTTAACCCACGTGCATAATTTTAGACTGGCTAGAGGGTTACCAACTGCAACCTTTGGTATGCACTTGGACTTCAAACCTATGTTGTTAGTGTCATTCCTTCTCCAGGTGTATGCAAGTTACTGAACTAGATCTATTGGTTTAATAACAAAAGACAGGTTATGTGTGACTATCATAGATTTGCAGATGATGACACAGAGGATATTAGCTGAACTCTTGCTTATATTTACTGCTTAGCAAATATATTCTGCTGTGGATTGGAAATGTCCTTCTCCTTTTAAGTTTTCTTTATTGCAGCCACAGCAGATCTAGGCTGATAAACATAAAAGGCAGACTGCAGGATGTTAAAAGGTCTTGAAATAACATTTGGAATCTGTATAAAATTATGCTATAACTATCACATATAATGTGCCATATATCCATTTTTTACACAACTAGTTTATGTTTCATACTTAAAAAGTCCTTTAGCTAAAAGTTTTTAAAGTGAATGCCTATAATCTGACACTTACACCAGTATTCAGTCACATAAATAAAAGTACCTGACTAAATACATAAATAAAGGTATTGGCTTGGCATTCCTTTAGACTCACAGCTTACATGATGACTGGTGACTCTGTAAATAACATTCCTTACATAGAACAGCTACAGCAGGTCAGTCAAGAAAGCAACCTTCCCCAGTATCTTTGGCGATGTCTAATAATGGATGCTCTAGAGACAGCATTAAAAAATGACAAGCATATAGTGACATTTCTATCAGTACATCCTCCCAACTTCTGTCTGTTTAACACATTAAGGGCACATCTTGGGTTGGAGTTTGCATCTGTAATAATATTTGATAGCCATTTAAGGATTTTTCTTACATGAATTTATCTAGTAATCTTTTCAATCTCTTCATAAATGTGTTCTCCTGTGGCCATGAGTTCCACTGCTGAATTATTTATTGTGTTAAATTGTTCTTCTCTTTTGTTTCTTATTTAAGTCCCTAGCTTTAAAAATAGTAGTCTGGCAAGCTCAATCCCTCCTGGTCTCTAATTATTGCTTCAATATTTTAAGAATTACTTAAGAGTGCAATTTCCGCTTGGAAAAAAATATGGTTCTCTTCTTTCTAGTAGTTCTTTAGTACTAACTAGGCTAAACTTTCCTCTCATGTAGATACCCTCCATTAGCTGCCAGGAGGCAGGCAATGACAGTACCATATGTCAGTTTGTAATGTTCCCAGGTGGTAGGTAAATGATTTCCAAACACAGGAACAGATTGGTGATGTTTTAGACTCCTTGCTTTCTAAGGAAAAACACTTCCTATATAGCTCATTGTTGTAAAAGCAAGTCAATTTCTTCAAATATTCTTAAAAAGTTGTTTCTCAAAATGCTAAAATTAGAACACACCTGAACGTTTCAGATAAACTACAATAAAGAAATGAATCCTCAGTAGGAGAATGTATTGCAGAAGCTCATAGATCTCTTCCCTTTCTAATTTCTGTTATACTGTCATTCATGGTTTTTAAAATCTATGTTTCTGACAAACAGGAACCCTCTGATGCCTATTAGAGATATGTAAGCAGCCTCTTCAAATGAGAGTGGTGTTTGCTATTTGTACACCAATACCTTTGAAAGTTTGCAAGGATTACCTGTCCAATCTGCACAGCGAATTTTAGCACTAGGTGAGAAATACATTTGCTGCTGGTCTCAGTGTGCCAAACCTACTGTTCCTCCTTAATGCATCTCCTTCACATTTGTGCTACTATTTCAAAGTGCTTGTTAAGGAAAATACCATTACGGCACAAGTATGTCTTCAAATTTTAAACTATCAGTTCTTTCTGCTAGGGAAAAGGCACATTTGGGTAAAGCTGAAGATAAACAGGATTCCAAATTGACAGGTTATGATTTTCCTCTTCTTAAAAATGTCACAGCTGGCTAAAAACTAGATCTCTATCAATCTTACCACGCTAAAAAGAGAGGTTGAAAGAATTCCTCATCTCTGTATAGAGTTAACATCACTGCAGTTAGTCAACAAGTTTTTATTTTTGGGGGGGTTGTTTTTTAAAATTTCTGACTTTTTGACAGAGAAACAGTAAAATAGAGATGTGCCAGTTCTGATGAAAAAATATTTGGAGTTTTTTAGATTCAGGATATGGGCTTCTGCAACAGGGGCACATGTGGAGAAGAAAGATCACACAGCAGCTAATAGCCACTAACCAAGGCACTTGTTTGGGATAAGAACAGGTCTGGTTAAATCATCAGTATGCTGAATATGGCACAAGGACTCAAGCAAGTGCTGACATATCCTATGAGTGTCTTCTACTGACATGGCTGGCTTTCCAGGATGGGAGTCTCTCAGACTCTCCGGATTCAGTTACTGTGCTTTGTGTAAGAACTCCACTGCTCTTGGAATCAGAGTAACAAACCCTTGTGATGGATGGTTAGATTTCTCTCTTGTTTAGAATATGGGAAACTCAAGTTGATCTTCAACTCAAGAAGGGCGGACAGTGGAATTGTGCCTCTCACATGTAAGGTGTTGTTTGCCTTGACATAAATAATCTGTGTTTGGTGTGTCTCTCATTCTTCCTGAGAAAATATTGGCAGTTCTCTATAACAAGAGCAGCCAAAGACTGAAATGTCAGAATTTTTCATGCGCTTTGGTTTCCTGACCAGCTGTACAAAAGCATTCATTATAGAGCCTCTGTTTGTAGAATCAATAAGTTTTAATTCTGTGGTACTTTTAAGAACGAGAAAAACACTGCAGTTTATTGGAGAAAAAGACCTGAGTATTGTCCTTAAACTTACTGCTGCATCTAGACAGAAATGTTTTACTCCCTAAAAAGTTTTCTAAACAATGCGATGAACATGTGAAAATATTTTCTGTAATTTGTGTGGCATATGCAATATGCAGTATGGCATGGATGTTCAAGTGGTTCAATATGGGATGACACTCCTGACTTCAGCACTCCAGAGTAACTAATCCTTCCCCTTGTTCCTACTGCTTCTTATCACATTGTCAATCACATGTTCTTTCTTCTCTGAATGTAATACACCAAGATTTTTTTTCTGCTTCTCTATCAATCTCCTTTAATCAAAATATGAAAACAATATGGTTACAGTCACATTTTCAATCCATTGTATTAATGGGTTACAATTGTTCAGCACAGATTCTGCCCCTTCCTTCATAATTTAAACTAATCCTTAGGGGAGATCCAGAATATACTCGTATCTTCAGTAAAATGCCAGTGATGTCTGCATTACACAATGATGCAACAAGGAATGAGAAATGAATGATACATAATCATCTTCTAAAAACAGCACTTGGCATTGCTCAGAATTAACTGCTGACTGTTCTGATCTTATGATTTGTACTGGGTACAGTAGTGGAGGTCATCATGTTTTATATTAGTGTCTCCATGACCATGAGATGAGAGAAGTATAATTTGGCATCACTTCATCAGAAGGACATCTGTCCTGGTTTACAGCTATTATTTCTGTCCTGTGATATATTTTTGAGCTTTAAGGTGATCAGATTTCACTTAGTATGTAGACTAAGGGAAAATTGGCAGCTTATAGTCAGTGCACGAAACACTTGGCATCTACTGAAAAAGAAGTAAAAATGAATTCCTTTTTTTTCGCTGCTAGTCTGCAGATGGAAAATTCATTTTTCAAAGTATTTCTGTGTAAAAAAATTCTGAGATTTTATTTACTTATCTTTCTTATTTTACTTATAATGCGTGTGGGACTTAGTCTGTTAGATATTTAAAATAGAGAGATAAATTAAATGACATTTTATACCAGCCATGCACTGTGATTTGGGCTGAGTTGAAAAATCTGAATCTGGTTTCACATTCAACTCCCCTTATGAGTCAAAGACATATGATGGCACTGGAATCACAAATTCTGGAACAGCACACTATAAATGAGTGTGCAAATATTAAATTTAGTTTCAGAGTTTGAATCAGATATTTTGCTTCAGGTCAAACTCCCTTTATCTCTCTCAACTTCCAATTCAGAAATGTAGGTACTGTGATCCTTTTGTTAGATTCCCAGAAACAAAGCAGTTCCCACTAGCTGCTTTCCATTTTTTCATGCTTTGCTTCCTGTCATCATTTTCAATAAATCTGCAATGCAAACTGAAACTTGATATTTAATGTAGGGGTAAACTTGTCTATTGCTACCAAGATATTGAATTTAAAGCATGGAAAATTGTGTAGTCTCAATTCAGTGCATTTTGCCATTGATGCTATCTCTCAGTTTACACCTTAAATATTGGTGGTTGCTGCAAGCTGGATCAGAACCTGAAGTCAGTTCTCATTTTTCACCCTTACTTAGGCAACCTTCTCTGGAAATCAATAAACAAGCAGAAATTTAAGCAATACTTCATAATTAGGTTTGTTGGAAAACTGAGCAGTGTCTGGTAGCAAAAGGCAGTGCTGGTTTGTGCTATCTCTTAGTCTGATCCTGGCAAAGCTACTCCAAGGGATGACACATCTCTGTTAGTCTTATTCTCATGCAAAGCCAGTGGAAATGCTGTATGTTGTATAAAGCAGTGAAGGTAAAGATGACAATAGAACTGTGTAATAAAGCAGTAGGCCAGGTGCTGAGAAAACAGTCTGGTTTTACTTCATTTGTAGATAAAGCTGTGACTTACTTTAATCATTTCACTTGTACTAGGAATTAATTAGGACCTTAAGGTTTGACCAACACTGAATAATCACTCTAATAATCTACAATGTGCAACCTAGTTATACCATGGAAAGGGCAGTAATAATTACAGGTTATAAATAACTTGACAGACAAAACATGGAGACAGAGAACTCTCATTGTGTTTTTTATATGAAATCACTACCTTTTGATCTTTTCCCTTTGATTTCTTATTGAAGAAAAGATAGTAATCTCACATTAATATACTGCCTTTCACCTCTAAGCACATCAAAAAGGTATACACACATAGTAGCATGTGTGTATACTGTCTCTGAGTTTGTGTCTTACATAAATATGAGGTCTTTTATTTAATAGGAAGTAGCAAGGACATGGAGCCTTAGAGGATGAAGTGGAAATAAAGCCCAAATAACTATTTTAAATCTACTGGGCATTTAAGTCCCTAGAATATAATTATCCAGGTTGGACTGGTTCTGGGAAAGGGACTCCTGAACTTTTTAGGCCATGTAGCACTCCACATTTCTGGTTTCTCAATGCAAAGCCATCATCTTCATGACAATACAGTTGCACAGATTGGACACAGATCACTTACTGTGGCTTCCAAGACACTGGAAGTAATCTCATCAAAACCACTGGGATTTTCAGTGATCTGCAGAGGCCAAAAGGATCAGTTTTGTTTCATCATCCAGATGACAATCACACCCATTGCCATGGTGGGCGAGGAACTGTGTAGGTGCTGATCTGGCACAGTAACTGTTGCAGGTCCTGTGGCTTTGGGCTGGAGCTCCGCCTGTCAAGTACAGTGCTGGCCTGATTCTCCAGAGCTTGTGAAAACCAAATCCATGCCTCAGGTCTACTGTAGAAGAGAAGGGTAGAGAATAAAGGAGCAGATTCTTCCTAGAAGCAGCTTCCTAGAGCTGATTGCTGTGTGGCAGTAGACATAGCATTTAGGAAGAATTTTGTCATTCCTTACCTGCAATAAGCATTATAGAGGGCAACCAAAGTAGAGCAGCATCAGATAGCTCAGAATGAATGGCCTGAGAGGCACATGCAATTATGCTAATGGACAGAAAAACCAGCTATTGTGTTCCTCATGATAAGAACAGAAGCAACAATGCATCATCACTCCAATAAATACATCAGAATATAGAAACTTTATGTCATATATATTAAGTTTCCTTCTTACTCTTCTTCATATATTAGAAATAAGCAGAAAGGAGAAGGCTGTGTGGAAATAATAAATGGAGAACTTTGCAAAGGTTGCCAATGCATAGATTTAGAAGACAAACTTTGTAATGGAAAATGATGTAATAGTCTGAGGCAAAAGGAGGAAGGCAGAGTCTAAGTATGTTTGGGGAAGGAGGGAAGGAACACCTTTCAGGGTGTGCTTTCAGGAAAGCAACATCAATGTGCATGGAACACAGGCAGGGAGTTTACAGTTTGATGAAATCTGTCCAAGCCTTTCTTCCTCCTCTGGACTTCAAAGAAAACATCATGTGTTACTCTAATGAATAACGGGGCTAGAAAGGTGAGCAGTAAATAGCATTTTCTATTGTCCTATCATGTAAATCATGCATTACAAATCCTTTTAATCTTGGCTATGTCTACTGCATTATTGTGGAAAGGTATAAGCCCTGCCAATGTCAACCTTGGTTACAAAAAGCATTCATTTTCTCAGATGAGCCATTTCCTTTTGGCACAGGCAGCAGCTGAGCCATACTGGTTTCCCCAGGGCCCAGAGTAACTGTTATCTTTGGACTACTTTTTCCAGTTGGTAATTTAGCCTGATCCTATAATCAGAATAGCCAAGTTCTTTGGTTTTGGGTTATTTTTTTTTTTCATTAACATCATGAGTATCTCCCTTTGTTCTGTAAAACCAACAACCTGGGACCTACTTTGGAACCACTAGTCCAGTGGTCAAACAACACACCACAGTCTTTTGTATACTAAATATCTTCTTCCTTTGGTAAAACCTCTGCTTTAATCTGCATGGTAAACATAAGATAGAGATAAGATGCACTCTGTCTTAGACTTACAAATACAAAAAAAAAAATCTTCCCTGGCTTGTCACCTACCCGGACAAGAATTTTGTGCTTTCACCAAAAAAACCATTATCAAAAGCAGTGGGCCTTCAGTGGTGACAACTTCCCTGATGTCTGTGAGGGTACAGCCAAGTTTCTTGAATTTTATATAGTCAGACTCAGAAATAGGTTGTATTCAGACACCTCTGGATCTTCTCTTGAAAACTGAAAACCATTCTGAGTACAATAACCAGACAGTTTTCTACCAGTGTTCCAACTGTCTTTTTCTAGCTGTGAGTACAGCACTTTTAGAGCAAGAGGTTGTGAAATAGGCCATGTATGTCTATCATAACTGAATTAGATGTCCATCTCCTGCCTCCCTAGTTACTTCTAATACTTTAGCACGTGCTTGTTTCTTGGCTTGCTTTCTCCAATCTATCACTTTTCTTCTTCAGAAAGAACCTTGGCTTTCATCCTCACTTCACAGGTCTTTTCTTTTTCCAGACTAGTTTCTTAACACTTCCAACACTTCCCATTTATTTCTCCCCAGCTGTCACACCATACCAATCAAAGAAGCATACAATACCAGGTTGAAAGGGACCTCAAGGATCATCTGGTCTAACTTTTCTTGGCAAAATCACGGTCTAGACAAGATGACCCAGCACCCTGCCCAGCTGAATCTGGAAAGTGTCCAATGTTGGGGAATTCACCACTTTCCTGGGGAGATTATTCCAGTGGCTGATTGTTCTCATTGTGGAAAATTTTCTTCTTGTGTCCAAACAGAACCTCCCCAAGAGTAGCTTGTGCCCATTACCCCTCATCTTTTCCATGTGACTCCTAGTAAAAAGGGAGTCTTCGTCTTCTTTGTAGAGACCCTTTAAATACTCGAACATGGTGATAAGGTCTCCCTTAAGCCTTCTTTTCTAAAGGCTGAACAAACCCAATTCTCTCAGCCTTTCCTCATATGACAGGCTTCCCAGTCCCCTGATCATCTTTGTGGCCCTTCTCTGGACCCTCTCCAGCCTGTCCACATCTTTTTTGTATAGCAGGGACCAAAACTGAACACAGTATTCCAGGTGTGGCCTGACAAGCACTGAGTAGAGTGCGATAATGACTTCTTTATCTCTGCCGGTGATGCCCTTGTTGATGCAACCCAGCATCCTGTTGTCTTTCTTTGCTGCAGCAACACACTGTTCACTCATATTGAGCTTGTGGTCCACCAGGACTCCCAGGTCCCTTTCCACAGAGCTGCTCCCCAGCTGCATAGATCCCAGTCTGTGCTGCATTCCTGGACTATGTTTTCCCAGGTGCAAGACCTTGCACTTGTCCTTGTTGACCCTCATAAGGTTCTTGTTAGCCCAGTTTTCTGAAGTGTCCACTTCCCCACTCAGTTTGGTATCATCAGCAATCTTCATCAGGTTACACTTGATCCTGTCATCCAGATGACTTATGGAGATACTAAACAGCATTGGGCCTAATATCGATCCCTGGGGGACCCCTCTTGTGACAGGTTGCCAATTTGAAAAAGAACTATTTACCACTATCCTCTAGGTGTGGCCTGTCAGCCAGATCCATCGCACAGACCACCTGTCTAGACTGTAATGCATCAGTTTCTCTAGCAGAAGGCTGTGGGGAACTGTATCGAAAGCCTTGGAGAAATACAGGTAGACAATGTCCACCACTTGCCCCACACCAACTGAGCAGGTTACTTTGTTGTAGAAGGTGATCAGGTTTGTCAAGCACAATTTGCCTTTGGTGAATCTGTGCTGGCTTTTCCCAATCACATGCTTCTTTTGACTTGTGATAGCACCCAGGAGGGTTAGTTCCATAACTTTCCCAGGGACTGAAGTAAGACTGATGGGCCTATAATTTCCTGGATCCTCCTTTAAGCCATTCTTGTTGATGGGGGTGACATTAACCTTCTTCCAGTCTTCTAGGACATCCCTTCATCTCCACGACTTCTCAGAGATTATGAGAGCAGCCTTGCAACAACATCAGCCAGCTGTCTTAACACCCTTGGGTAGATAATGTCAGGGCCCATCGATTTGTAAGGGTCAAGCTCCTGTAATAGTTTGCATATCAACTCTTCATTCACTGACAGTGGGTCTGTGTTTGCATTGACTGGATTTTTGTTTCCAAGGCCTGGAGCCCGACAGTGCTGAAGAAAGTGTTGAGAACCTCTGTCTTTTCAACATTGTTGGTGACCAATTCATCTCTCCTGTTCAACAGCGGGCCAGTTTTTCCCTTCTGTTTCTGCTTGTTATCTATGTACCTGAAGAACCCTTTCTTGCAGTTTTTGACATCTCTGGCCAATTGTAATTTGAGCTGAGATTTTGTTTTTCTAACTGCATCTCTGCACACCCTGGCAATGCCTATGTAGTTCTCAATGGGTTTTCATCTACTTTTCTGTCTCTGGTATGCTTCTCTTGTGGTTTTGAGCAGACTCAGAAGGTCGCAGTTAAGCCAGGGGGGTCTCTTGCTCTGCCTACTTCCCTCACCTTTAAAGAGGATGAACTGGTTTTGTGCTTCCAGAAGAACATTCTTGAAAAACTCCCAGCACTCACTAACTCCTTTATCCTCCATGGAAGGTTCCCACAGTATCCCTCCCAACTAAGCTCTGAGTGAGCTGAAGTTTGCTCTTCTAAAATCTAAAACCTTTGTCTTAGTACTAACCTTCAGTGTGCTCAGCAGGATCCCAAACTCCACAATAATGTGATCACTGCAGCCAAGGCTAGCACTAAGGCATTACAAAGCAGGTTTTCTTGGTTTGTGAGTAGCAAGTCCAGCAGCGCCTCACTCGTGGTTGGCACATTGAACATTTGTATGAGGAAGCAGTCCTCTACGCATTGCAGAAACTTGATGGATGACATGTGAGCTGCTGTATTGTTCTTCTAGCAAATGTCTGGGTAGTTGACATCACCCATAAGAACCAGCTTCTGTTGACCCAAAGCTTGCTTAAGTGACCCAAATATTGCTTCATTGGCCTTATCGTCCTCATAAGAAACTAAATCTATTGTTCAGTTTCAGAGAAATGCAGTGTATTATCTCTTAATCATTTTTCTTACCTATTCCCCCACTCCCCATTTCCTAGATAAAAACCAGAAATGCCTTGCCAATAAATCCTCATTTGAAATGATTGTACAAGGCACAAAGTACTCTGTGTGTGTGTCGTGTGTGTGTATGACAAAGAGAAAAAGCATTTGGAGAATGACATTAAACCAGCTAATACAGTTGGGACAAACAATTAGGCTTCACATGTTTGTACCCGGAAACTTGTCCATTTTTCCTAACTGTATCATTTGAGCTAATAAAAGGATGTGCCTGTCCTACAGCCCTAGCTTTATCAGATCTATAACAATACTATTTTTATGCATCATAGTTTCCTCAACTCATGACTTGCTAACAAAGCCAACTCATATGCAGTAATTAATCTGGCACTGCAAACCTGTCAGCACAGGGGAAGTTTGAATGACATGAAGGAGTGGATGTGAGAGACTGAACTCAGAAACATCCAAATGATTCACTGAAAACTAAATGAAGATTTAAGAATACACCTGTTCATCAGCCCTGAAACAGCAGTGAATAAATGTGTTTCAGTAATGATCCAAAGAAACAACAAAACACAGGCCTCTATTATGAGGACTGACAGGAATAAGAGCAGAAGAAAAAATGCAGTGAATTGCTTGCTGCCTGTATTGGATTAACAAGTGAGTTATCCAAACAAAGATGGGAAACAAAGTGAACTGATACTTCTTTTTATCTGATGGGGCAGAAACTACATGCTTGACTTATGCTGAGCATGACCTATTTATAACCATGCTCCTGCAGACTTAGTGGAAATTCTTCTATAATCAGATGTTCATCACAGCATCTGGCCTTCAGTCAGGATGTGCCTTTTTCTTCTCCTTTAGAGCAATGGGTACAGTCAGGTACTTGCAATGTGAATAAAAGAACTGTGACCTTTATTTTTAGCAAAGTGGATAAAAATTAGGGATTTGAGCTATAGCAACCTATTTTTATCTGATACATTATGTGCAGTTGGAGGTCAGTGTATTTCCTCTCTGATTTTATAAAGGTTTATGTAAATTCAAAGTGGGATTACATAATTCTATGCGTTGAAATCCACTACTACTTCTTTCATGCTGGATAGCTAGCAAATTGATAATAGCACTGTGTGTGCAGTAAATAATTCAAAATTATTAATGCAAACAATGACTAATATAACTATCTTCCTTTTGAATACAAAATTCCTCAAAATTATTTTCCCTTAAAATAAAAATCCATTCTTCTTGTGAGATAACTCATTCCTATTTCTTTTTAGTATTACTAATATTTTGCTCCAGATCTTTCAAAGATAAGACAAATAGGCAGCATTCACAGAAGCACGCAAGTAATAGAAACATTTAAATCCTGACAGATAATTTCTGAAGAACAGTTTTTTAAAGCAACATAAACAAGGCAGACTGGGAGGGCAGAATTGTGTTTTAACAGCCAGGATATAGAGGCTGACAAAGTTAAAATGAGAGAGATGGAATTGAACTGCTTCTGGCTAGTAATGCAGATGGTAACTTACCTGTATTTTTCTGTTAAAGAAATGCATAAAGACTGCCTCACTTTATCAGCATATTGCTCTTATTTCCAGTAGCATATACTGTACATTGGATTAGACAGAATCTCATACTGAAACTATGAGCCTCTAGACTCCCCCATGTCTTCTTGCTGTACTACAACTTTTAAAATAAACACTCATTCATATCAATGTTTGTAAATCTGTCCAGGTTTTGAACAAACCTAGGTCTGTTTTTCAGTTGTGTCTTCCCTCACATTATCCATTCAAACAAGAGTAATGTGCAGAAAAACACAAGTGTACTCATTTATATTTTAGTGAACTCGGGGAGCTCTTTAAGTAGGAAGAAACAGAATCCTTCTAGCCAAAACCATACCTTGTTGAACAGGAAATCCCTTCCAGATCATCCCCTTGAATCATCCCAGTTGCTAAAAAGAGTGGTTGTAAGACCAGGAAACTTAGTATGACCTGTGTCTTATCTATTTACTTTTGTAATCAGGGTGTCTGATGAAAAAGGGTAAGTATTGTTTTCTAGATCATACTCTAGGTATGCTTTCTTAGGTAGCTTTTTTCATTAAAAAGGCCTGTACACAAAGATTCACATCTTTACTATTTCAACATTTTCTGGTTTTCAAAACAGTCTTAAAAATAAAATTTGATTTTAAGCAAAATGCAAGGAAAGCTAATTTCACAAGAGGAATCTGTCTACTTCAAAGCCAGTACCAAACACACTTTTTTTTGCAAGGGCATAATGTCCTTCCAGACGAAAGTCTGTTACCTTACAAAACTTTGGGGAATCTGCATCTTCTGAAGGAATTTCTTACTCTTTCTGCACAACACTTAGCACTGTTGGTCCCATGACCGACTGACACAGCTCCATGCTATTTTTAGTGTTTCCTTAGACCTTCATTGCTCAGTTCTCTTTAGTTTTTTCACATTATGGACAAAAAAACCTGAATATTTGTCTGCTATAAAGTTATTAACCAAGGCTGTTTGTGTCATGTAACAGATATAACTTCAAAATTAGGCGTGAACTTTAAAGCCAGCCGTTTCCCTCCCCTGATTTATATTCCTTTTATTTCCTACCTCTTCCTTGCCCTTAAGTCACAAAGTTGGCCAATTACAATTATACTCCAAAGGAAACTGTCCCTAACAGGCTTTGATCTAATGCAAAAGATCTCTCAGTTTTCATTTAATTTCCCCTTGTATTCAGGGCCATTATTTATTTATAACCAGGTAATTATTTTTAGTCATTCTACTGAACAAGATAGGAAGAAAGCAACAGGTAAAGAGAAGATAAAACCACTTTTGAAGCTAAGAGAAAATATTGTTTAGAAAGCAAAATTCTGACTTGTGTCTGAAATAAAGTTTGTGATCCTTGGACTCAACAGCAGGGCTTATACTGATGTCAGCTGGACAGCACCAGTGCCAAAGGTCTTGTGATTCCAGTGCAGATGCTGAGCACGCTGCTCAACAGGTTAGAGAGGTTGGAAGGAGACCTCTATTATTAACAGCATGGTGTTTCTAGCCTGTGCTGTATAGCACAGTTAACTATGGTGACTACTGAGACGTCTTAGGGCATCAAGAGCAGGAGCAAACTTGCTTACAATACAGCAAGAAGCTATCTTTCTTTTTGTTATATTCTCCCTCTACAGTAATGGATCCATGCAGAAGAAGGAAAGAGTTTGATTTTTTTTAACGAAAATGAAATCAAGCCCCCAAATCAAATCTGATTTTTAACTTTCTCAACTATACAGTGCATAGAATTGTGCTCCAAGCCTTTTTATCTGAAGCTCAGATCTGAACTTTGGCACAAATTTTACTGGCAGATCCAGAGGAATTTGTTCTGGAATTTACCTTGGGTAACAGGGCAAAATGCTTTTCAAGAGCTAGAAAAATACACTTCTCTAAGTACATGTTCTACATTAACATCTAGCACATTTATAAAGAGTGCAAAGGCACGAGAAAGCCAGTAGCAGCAATAGAAGTAGAAAAATACTGGTAGATCAGCATTATGTAAAGCATGACTGTGTCTTTAATTTCTAATTTATTTGTTTTTGATGATTTCTGGTGGTGTTCAGAAAGACATTGTCTCTTTAGACTAAATTTTCTTTTGCCTGGATGTATTCTGTTTCTCATATACTCTTTCTTGCCTTGGCTAGGAGAGGTAGAAATAAAAATCTGGAGAAAACAGGACAATCAGTTCTAGTTTGCATTAATAGTGATGGAGTCAGATCTGACTTTAATATGGGTAATGTGAGCACAGGTTTTTCCTGACAGCCACAATAGAGAAGCTTTCGTGATTGGAAAAACCTGTAGTGAGTAATGAAAATGTATGTATGTGCATATATGTATGTGCATGTAGCTGACAAAGAAAAACGGGTTCCTTCACTCCTTACTTTAAGAAATGGAGAATTGCAACTGTCCATTAGGTAAAGCATTTCTTGGAGGAGATGAATAAACATGTGCCTAGCAAGGTGAAGGTTGAATAGGGCTGAGATGAGGCAGGTGCCACACTGAATGACATTATAAATCAAAAGGTACCAAATAATAAAATCAATGGTTGGAAGAAGTTGATTATAGGTTGGCTAAAGTTTGACTTTAGTCTGTGATGAGGCTGGGGAGACCCATTGGAGGCTGGAAGGGCAGAGGAAAAAAGGGGGTTTGAGATTTCTTATTGAAGAAGTAATGGAGGATGAACTTCAAAGATTGAGTTGTCTGACACAGTGGTACTAAATAATTACAGCTGGCAGTTATCTAGGTTGAAAATGGTTACATCAAAGCTGAAATGTGGTCACTGTCTCCTAAAATAAATTCAGAAAGAAAAGGGGAAATCTTAACTTTTTGAATACAAACATGTGTTGCATGAGTGCTAAAATTCCATGGACAGATTATATTAGTCGGTCTTTTACAAATGTCCTTTGTTTTCTGTCCATTTCTTCATTTTTTCCTTCAATCCTTCCAGCATTAACTGCAGTGGGAAAAACTACTCATGATCCTCATTAAGACAAAGCAAATAGGAAAAAAGAACAGCACTAACATATTTTTTTTTGACTGAATACAGCATTGCATTTACTTTTTCCTTAACTGATTTTATTTTTGAATGGCAGTTTAGAAAAAATAAATTATATACTGAGGTACTACTCACACAAGTGCAAAATTCAGCAAACTGTTAACTTTGTGATTATGTTAAAATTTTGCCTGCTTCACTGCATGCACATGACTTAAGTTGAAGCTCAGCATATTTAAAAACTCGGACATAATTGTGCAATCCTGAGGGAGCAAGGCTTAATAAGTACTCATACTTCTTCCCACTTTGTTATTACTAGATTATTGCTTTCTCATTCCACTATCTTAACTTGTATGGCTTGACTGTTCAAATAGAAACTCATTGACTTGAAAATGAGCTGCATTCAGTTGGCTCTACAACTTTTGCCTCGGAGGATAATTTTTAATAATGTAAACCTCATGAAACTGCAGACATTTGCATAGGAAGAGAAAAGAATGAGGCAAGTATTTCCACTTTGTCTTCAAGAGAACAAGGGGTATGTAGGGACATTGTATTTTTTGTTTCTGTGTCTGCAGTTCTTAACCAAATGTTTTAACATTTCTGAAGTCCTTATTCAAGCAAAATTATTAACTTCAGAGTCTCAGAATATGGCCACAGGCCTGTGAAACCATTAGGATCATCTTGGTTGATGTGCTGTAGGGCTGTGAATTGCTAGAGGGTGGTTAATAACAAGGTTGAATTTAGCATTTGAAACAGAACCAGATAAATAGATTGGAAACCTCCATTTTCCATGTGCAGTGAGGAAGTTACAGGACAGATGGGAGCACTGTAAACTCTTAAATGGTCTTGGAAAAATCCCTTGCTTTCAAGATGAGAAACTTGCCACTAATGCCGAAAAAATAGTTGAGTCGGGCATACTGATGAAAGAGGGCACAGACGCTACATTGGGATTGAGCTGCAAATCACATTTATTTACTGCTGCATGTGTGTACATACACACATGGACATAACTTGCTCTCTATCCTTCAAATTCAAGACATGGCACAACACCCCTAGCGAGGGATTCCCAAGTCCCACTCAGGTTGGTTATTTTGAGAGAAAGGAGCCCTGCTCCTATCAGTCCAGGCTCAGCATCTACCAGCCTGACTTCTTACACTGCTGCCACAAGGCTGGGTGAATCATTACTCCAAATTCCACAGCCTGAATACATCTATTTTGTTTCCAAGGACTGGCCCGTTGCCATCCCAATGCATTGTGTTCTGTTCATTTCAGAGCATGACCAATGTTTGGCCAAATCCCTTGAAGTGTGACACATTATAAACAAAATCACCCACACTTAGGAACTTCCTTTTTACTGGGGGTGAATAAGAAGCCAAAACATTTGCTGATCCATCCTTTCCAGGAAAATCCCTACATGACTTTCTCAAATATCAGCAACTGTACTAGATACACTGAGTAATTTGTGCTTGCTTTAAAACCAAGACAAGGTGGATGGTGTTCTTGCTTTCTGTATTGTATCTTCAGAGGTGATGGAGCTTGCCAATAGGCTAAAGACCTGCTTACAGGCGTCTGCAAACCCGTCACCCTGCAGCTGCATCTGGTTGGCAATGGGAGGGTTATTATGAGTCCCCAAGGAGTGGCCTGACAGTGCATCACCTGAGCCCAGCGCTCTCCCCAACATGAAACCAGGGAATGGCACTCTTTGAGACTTGTTTCTCTGATCATAATGCTGTGTCTGGCAATTAATGTCAAAGTTAATTAATATAGCTAATTCATACACATTAGGAGATAGATAAATATCCACTAGAAATGCAGCTGTTTTCACCATCCTCTTTTATGCTACTAAAGATCAGCTGCCAATGTCGTAACAGTTGTTTCCGATCTGGGATGATATATAAAGTGTAAACTGGGTCTTAAAACTTCTATTATTTTTCCTTTACCAACTCCCTCCCCTTGCCACTCAGTCCATCTTCACTCTGACAAATGCTCTCTACCAATGCCAGGCATGCCCTCCCGTTAACAACTCCTGCCTTCTGTAATATTAACAGTCTCAGACAACATAATTTGCACAGTGCTTAAGAGGGTTTTGTTTGTTTGTTTTATTGACATGTAATAGAAATAGATGAATAAAATCTGGCGTTGACTGATCAGAAGCTTCTTGTACAAAACACAGCACAAAATACAGTGGAGTCTGGACTGCCTCCAAATTGAATTACTGTGTTTCAGAACAGATGAGACAAATCTAGGATTTGATGGAGATTTGTATTGCAGAGCTATGGGCTGGTCTTTCCAGAAGTTTGGAAGAGTCAAGGGAGAAAGTCAAACACCTGAACCCATTGGGAATTGATGGGCACAGATTTTTTTAGGAGGTTGGTCCTGTAAAAATGGCTGAGAACCTTTTGCAAGCAGGGATGAAGGCAGCAAATGGTAGGCAAAAGGAGAATGGCAAGTGGATGGAAAACAAAGACGGTTTTTTCCCTCCAGAAGACACTAAAAGAAAGGAAAAGCTCTCTCTGAAAGTCTTTTTTTTTTTTTTTTTTTTCCCTATCTACGTAGTAAACAAAAAGCTAACACTCTGTGGACAAAAGCAATCAAAACAAATCAATATACTATAACAGAATTCACATGCCCGGTTTCAGTTGTTTCAGTGCAATACATATTTTTACTTCTTCTTTCTTCAAAGAAAACAGCCTTATTCTATTTTTTTGTCAACACTCTACATGTATTTTTAATAATAAATAAAAGGCAGATACCTTAACCATATCTTATATTTAGCTGAAATCCTTCCATACTTCTATTGCAAGTTGTATTTAGAAAAAAGACCTTCTTTTTCTTTTCTTGAACAAAGCGTGGAAAAAATACTGTTGTGAGGACACGGGGGCTGTTGTGGAACCCTTCTGGAAAGCTGCTTTGTCCAGGGGATTTCCAGGAGTCACACCAGCAGACAAGTAATGCACTAGTGAATCAGGATCTTACAGTATGTTTTGCAACCAAATGCACTTAAAAATCTCTACAGAACAGTGACTTTTACAGGGCTGAATGAATAGCCCTTGAAAAAGACCCACTGTATTGTTTTGTTCCAATACTTTCATCCAGCTATAAAGAGGAGATGCAGTAGGCTCTAACTGGTTACATTTTCGTAAAACAGAAATATACTGCCATGATGGCAAGGAGATAGTTCTCTAATTGGATCAGGAAAAGTGCAAACAATTTCTATCAGACATCTTTTTTTAAAGTCTCACTTCCTAGACTTGTAAGTTATGTGACAATTAATTTTCATTACAAATCAGTCCCAACCTTTGAGGTTGAAAACACATGAGTTTTCTTTTCCTTCTCTCGCTGAAACGCACAATTCAGACAAAAATAAAAAACATAGCTTATTTTAGTTTTTTCAATTTGGAGAAATATAATAATGAGTTAAACCAATCCCTTGCTAGTTTGGAACCTGATTGTAGTTTTAGAGATTTTTACATTTAGGAATAAGAATTACACTATCTTTTCAGGGGAACTTTTATCTTAATATAACCCTTTGCAATTTACTGAAAGTCTCTGACATTCACTGTACATTTAATTTCTGCTTCTGAAAAATTTTTTACAAATAAATGCATCCAAGCAAAAACTGTTGTGTGCTACTCTAAATCTGAACAGAACAACTCCAAAGGAAAAGAGACATAATTTAGGAGGAAAAAGCAAGGAAAATTTTACTTTACCTGTGTTTACATGACAGATGGTGAGCAGAATCCTGGGTAATCTGTTAGTCCTTGTGAGTGAAATCAATTAAGTTTAGAAAAGCTATTTATTGCCAGGGAGATTAAAAAGTAATTAGCAATTATAAAGAAATCTGCAAGGTTCCTAATTATAATGAAGCAATGAGTTTAGTTTCTGGACAGGAGGGAGATTCTAAATACAAGGGAAGTTTGTATCTTATCTGTTGTTTATTAAGAAAATAGCAAGTCCTATCTTTTTGCTGTTATGGTGATGATCTCTGGAAAGGCCTCCTGGATTTTTATCACGATGCTGACACAATAACAACTGCCCTAATATCAGTTTATTAAAACACAGCTGCAGGATTAAGTACTTCATTAAGAACATTTAGCAACAGATAGGAAAAGAATTGAAGAACTTGCTACTGTTGTATCTCATATTCTTTCATAGTTAATCAAAACTTTTCCTGCAGTTGCTTTTAGTTTTATTTAGTCATTTATTTGTACCATTACAATCATGGTTTTTTCCTCTGTTTCTAAAAGCTGGGCTTAAGATACTTCTGAGAATAATTTAATTGACACCACTAAGTTTCCATGAGGTGGATCCCAGACAATGACTCAAAACTAAATTCCACCTATTTGAGCCACATAATATTTTGATAAGTTCTTGCAGTAAGCAAATCTTTTTCTTAAGAAATCCATTGTTTTTAGGTATGCACATCTTTTTAATGAAAGCACTCACTCAAACTTACATGAAGAAAACTTGCTTGCAGAGGGCTCTCCTTACGGAGGATGGCTGGATGATACACAAACACCCAAGCAGCTGTTTTGGGGTGCAAGGTGAAGTGGAACCTCTGCAAAGATGCTCTGAAGCTGTTTCCAGTGCAAAGCAATTTGCCAGGTGACCACCAGGGATCTTTGACTGCTGGAAAGCACATATGAAACCTCAGCATAAAGGTGGTCATGGAACATTTCTGTCAATCATACAGATATAAATTAAGGAAACACCGAAGATGAAGGAAAAGACAGCAGCAACAAACGCTGGAGTTTATGGGGCATGCGAAGATGTGTGGTTTGTTGAAGAGGCTTAGACATGCCATGAGGGAGGTCATCTTGGTCACTTGCTGTCCAGAGTGCCTGAGTTTCTTTCCTGTTGTGCCACTGTTGTTATTCCTGACTCCGATAGACAGATGGTAAAATGGAAATTTAAGCCTCCACTGTTTTGATGTGATGTGGTAACCCTTCAGGAAGACAGCTCCTGCCAGTAGTGACTGCTCAAACAGTAGTAGGAATTCTTTATAGCTGAGACCTTCCTTAAACTAGATTTCTTTGCTGACATGTTGTAAGAAATGCTTTTCTTCATGCAAACTATGGCTCAGATGGCTGTGCTGAAGAAAATACCCCTATTTTTACTTCTAGTTACCCGTGATCATCCTTAGAAATGTGTTTCATTAAGATATGGATGAGGAATGTATATATCCTTGATATATCCATATATCCATATATCCACATATATATCCACACCTCTGGTTTTGAATAGTATCTTCAGCACATTTATAAGAAAAACATCCGTATTTTGAAGCCTGATATGTAATATTTAGAGGAGAGAAATAAAATAATTGTGACAAGCAATGATAATTTTATATTCTAGTTTACTCTTTTCAATGGTATACTCCATGCTTTTCAGCAGAATACCTAAACAGCTGCAGTCTTACCCAAGGAACAGTACTCTCAAAGTCTTTTGAATTCTTCTGCAAGGCTTAAGGGGTTTTCTTCCCTCTCTGAGAACTTTTAAAGCTTTGGTAATTTTTTTTTTTGTTGTTGAAGATTTTGTATTTTTAATATACTGCTTCTTTTCCATCTTTAAGATATTACTTGCTTAATGAAATGCTTGGGGACTCCTGGTATGTTCATGCAAGCAGCACAAGAACAACTTTCCCCTATTAACAGCTACCTTTTTGTAAACCCATCTTGATTAATATGCATCAAAATGAAATCTGTGAATGCTTTCCTCAAGCCATTCAGTATATAAGCATGTCCTATGTGTAAATGACTTTGGCATTCATATCTGATCATCTTTTTGTTCCTCTGTCCTTCCCTTTCTCTTTTTTACAAATTCTGGGGTGTTATAAGATGATTGTGAGAGACAAAAAAGGATAGAAAAACCCCGGATATGAAGTTTAAGGTTTTTGAAGTTTGTAGGCTTAATGTTAGACTTCCAGGACCATTTACAGAGATTTAAGTAAACATTGCTCAGTCTTAGAGCTGCTAGGTATTTATAGCTCCTATGACTGTCAGTGAAGCATGTGAATGTTCAAGATGCCTGAAGAGCGGACTAATTAAATATTTCAATGATGGATTCGGGGCCTCAATGTTAAACACAGGTGTAAATACAAAAAAAAGGCAGTGGTAAAAGAACACTCCACTGCCTGCTGTTGTCTGAACTCCCCATTAAAATCAGTCCTGTGAATGCAAAAGAAGCATTATTTTTAAAACTTTCTAAAATGGCACAGGTTGATGTTGTGGTCCTGAATGAATGAAAGTCCAATATTTTCCATATTCTTCCCAGTACTTCTACTGTTACTTTTATTGAATCTTCAAGAGGTCTTTCCTTCTTTCATACTACCTTATCCTTCGTAGCACATGAATAATTTCATGACTTTGTAAAGACCTAGAGATGAATTAAATTTGAGGTGAAAGGAAAATAGATTAATAGTGAAAAGGACAAAAGCTTTCTCCTTTAAAAAAGTGACTCTAATACTACAAATTCACTGCCAGTGCTTTTCCGAGAACTATTTATGATCACAGATGTTTATGAGCCAAGACATTTTTGTAAAAAACCTATGTGTTTAAGGGATAGTTTTATGCATGTAAGGAACTCATCTCCAGATTTTATTTTTAGAACAGTACCACAATATTTTAGTATAATTTATTAAAAGCTTAATAGGCTGTTACTCTCAAGTTGTAAATGAAGCATGTAGGAGGAGAGGGATTACTACTGTACAGCTCCTGCAACAGGGAATAATTATAGTCCTTCTAGAATAAGAAGGGGGTGGAAAAATACTGTGTAATAAGTTTTGTATACTTTTTCCTTCCGGTGACAGAGTGATTCCATTTTTAAAATTGCATATTTCTAAGCTCCTGCTGGATGTTTGCTACCCACTATGTGACTGGTCTACAGAGAGAAGGAATGGTTACAGTTGTAGAGTGCTCATCTCTGGTTCCTCATAGCTGTAGCTCTGAGAGTTGGCAATAGAATCACTCCTACACTGTTCAAGGGACCAGCCTCACTGGGGCACACTTTCAAAAGGAAACTGAAAAATTTGGAATTCATAAGTTTGCTGGCTCTGGTTCTGTAAATTTGGTTGTTTGTTTATATTGTACCTACTATAGCTAAAATTGGAACATTTTTGAGTCAGTGTGCTGTTTTTAAAGACTGTGTCTATACGAAGGAGCTTGAAGTCAAGTTGGCCAAAGACAGGAGAGAAAAAGAAGTGCCTGAGAAATGACCTGACTTGTCAGAAAAATGTAATAGCTTGGTGGCAGGCTCAGGAAGAGAAACCCAGCTTTGCCTGGCTCCTACATGAATATCTTATTCACAATGGATCGGTCTTGCTTGCGCACCTCATCCTGACCCTTTGAAGCTGATGAAGATGTATCAAGCTTCAGTTCTCTTGAGTGCTAAGGAGTACTTCAAGGACAAAGAATTCATGTATATATCCTTGTTCATCCCACTTTACAACTTCCATCCATTTTACACAGACAAATTTTACTTTGTATCTAAACCAGCTCAATTTGGATTCTCTATACACTGAAAATTGCCATTTATTTTGCTTTGGAACTCCCTTTTTTATTTTTCATTAGGTACAAGGATGAATAATGTCTTGTGCTTTTACAAATCCTGTGAGGATTTTGAAAATTTCTTCTAACTATAGTTATAATATCAAAATTAATTTTGTACTAGTGAGGAAGAAATTCCAATCCTTCTCATTTGTTCTTTATAATTACTTATGAATTATAGTGCCTCAAAGGAGCCAAGCTTGCTGACTTTTGGCCAGAGATAAGCCATAACCTCTTTTTAAATTGTAGATCTCTGAAGAGGCTGAACCTTAGTCTTCTTCAGAAAACATCTTTTAACCTGTGAATAACTATTGCTGGCTGCTTAAAAACAAACTACTAAACTGCCTTGAAGTGGTTAACCTCAGGTATGTTAAACACAGACAAACAAGTGATTTCTCTAAACATGGTTTTCATATGTGGTCTGTGTGAACGCTAGGATAATGTTTTCTCAGCAGCTGAGATTTCCTCCTGAATTGCACTAAGCAACTATAAAAGAAAAGGCTTTTACAGAACAAGATTATTTTAAAAGGTTATCAGAGTTGATGGACGTTCTGCCAAACAAATCCTCTCTGTGTGGAGCATAGGGGTGCTTTTTAACTTTGGACCTTATTCCGTATAGGGCAGCAGGAAGATTAGGCAAACTGATGTTCCTTTTCTCTTTGAATCTGGACTGAAATTTAATTTCTAGCAAAAATAAATCTGTTCTTCTTGAGCTAAGAACAGTTACTCCGTTTCCAACACCACCTCTGCATCAGGTCTACTCTGTGAGACAAGCATACGAAGCCCTCTGTTATCCACCTCCAGTAATACTCCTGCTACTACCAACTTCACTGCTAGCAAAGGTACAGTAAGTGCATAAAACCTGGAAAGAGGAACTTTTAAAGGATTTGTAGCAAGGAAAGCTTCCTCAGGGAAGACATGCTTGATCCCACCGATTACCAGAAAGCACTGCCTATTGCAAAGCTGAACTGGGCATTTACAGCCAGGATTTTCACAGTCCTTGATTGAGCACTTAATGTAGATGGAAAAGATTTATTTTACATATGCAGATCCTTTGTTGCCAAAAATTGGAGTACTAATTCTCTCTCCTCCTCTATAGCTCTAGAGGCTATTGACTATGTTATGGAGTCTATAAGCTGGTGATCAGTGTACTTAGTTTGGGCATTATAAACTAGAGTATCCACAAACTGGCAGACATAACTGAGTATGCTGATCTGAGAAATTGTCCTTATATTGCTTTGCTCCTCATATAGGAGGATGGGAATCTTACACTTCCTAGTTAGTAATGGGTTACTCCATTATTACAGCTCAATTAGCACATTTAGCCTAATTATTTAATATCTGTACTGTGATTTAAAAACATAACTGACTACAGATGTTGTTAGTTGTTGGTGTGTGACATGGACTCAGACATTCATTTTTTACGAGTACACAGCAACTCGAAGGAAATATCAGGCAAAAGAAGAAAAGAGACGGGAAAGCCATAAAAACAAGACAGTGGTTGATGCTCTTGCACTGACAAAGGCAAGTCTCATCACACAGTCCATAGGTTCAATGTTGGTAATATTTTACCAGCAGCAACTCTTTCTTTAGTCAAAAGGAAGACTGCAAAGATTGCAAAGCCTCTGGAATGAAATGCTGTGCAACCAGGCAGCAGGGTCCAACTCACTGCTATGACCTACCATGTACGTCTGAAGCTGTGTGTACCACTTTCCACTCTTAGGTCGTGGATTTCTGACACATTCCACATTTTCATTGAGGAGATAAGAAAGAAAAGGTAAGACAGCCTGCAATGGCAGAAGACAGATGAAGCACGTTTGTATTGGCTGTTAATAATTATATAGCAACAGAAAACTCAGGATGAAAAGGTAAGTAAAGAAGGTAGGATTTTTCCCTCTATTGATGAATATAGAAAAATACAGACCAATAATGATCATGATTAATGAGGGAAAAGGAACGAATGCTTAAGATTCTCAGCAAGCAGTAGTGTGTAGGATAGGTAAAAACTGGAAGGGAGCCAGCACTGTTTCTGGATCTGCACCTCCTGGGCCCGTTTTCTCCCGGAGTAGCCACACTGACGTCCTGCCTGCAGGATAAATCGTAACTCAGCGGTGGCAAATTTCCTCCAGGGGTCTCTTCCAGCCGGGTTCGGGATCACCAGAGCTGCCCTGCAAGCACACCGGCCCCGCTGTAAATCACAGCGGTAAAACACTGCCAGAATTTGAAACCACCCAGTGCTTGTGGCAAAACTGTAGGAGGTTCAATAAGGCCAAATGCTGGATGCTGCATTTCGGCCACAACAACCCCCAGCAGCGCTACAGGCTTGGGGAGGAGTGGCTGGAGAGCTGCCAGTCAGAGAGGGACCTGGGGGTGTTGATTGACAGCCGGCTGAACAGGAGCCAGCAGTGTGCCCAGGTGGCCAAGAAGGCCAATGGCATCCTGGCTTGTATCAGAAATAGCGTGGCCAGCAGGGACAGGGAAGGGATCTTACCCTTGTGCTCAGCACTGGTGAGGCCGCACCTCGATTCCTGTGTTCAGTTTTGGGCCCCTCACTACAAAAAGGACATTGAATGACTCGAGCGTGTCCAGAGAAGGGCAACGAAGCTGGTGAAGGGTCTGGAGCACATGTCGTACGAGGAGCGGCTGAGGGAACTGGGGTTGTTTAGTCTGGAGAAGAGGAGGCTGAGGGGAGACCTCATCGCCCTCTACAACTACCTGAAAGGAGGTTGCAGAGAGCTGGGGATGAGTCTCTTTAACCAAGTAATGAGCGAAAAGACAAGAGGGAATGGCCTCAAGTTGTGCCAGGGAAGGTTTAGACTGGATATTAGGAAGCATTTCTTTGCAGAACGGGTTGTTAGGTGTTGGAATGGGCTGCCCAGGGAGGTGGTGGAGTCCCCATCCCTGGAGGTGTTTAAGAGTAGGGTCGACATAGCACTCAGAGATATGGTGTAGTTGGGAACCGTTAATGTTGGGTTGGTGGTTGGACTGGATGATCTTCAAGGTCCTTTCCAACCTAGACGATTCTGTGATTCTGTGAAAAGGCACTGCCGGGAGCGACCCTCCGCGGCGCCGGCGACAGCCACCTGCAATTCCATTTTAGCGCCCCATCCCTGCCAAGCAGCTTTTGTTGGGCGTTTAACCTCCCCAGCCTGGCCCCCTAAACACCGGACTTCCCCTTTCGGCGCAATTACCGCTAATCCAATACAGCCCTTGTAAAGCCCTGCCCCTAATCTCCCCCGCTGCCAAGGTACCGGCTCCTCAGTCACATTCGCTGCCCGCGCCTCGCCCGCCGCCGCCGCTCCGCGCCCCCGCGGCGGGGCCGCCCCCTCCGCCGCAGCCGGGGACCCCTCCCGGGGAGGCCGGGCCGGCGGGAGCCCCGCCCGCGCCGCCGGCAGAGCCTCAGCGTGCGGCGGAGCCCGGTAAGCGGCGGCCGGCGGCTCCTTCTTCTTCCCGGGGCCCGGCCGGCGGCTCCTTCCTGGGGCGGGCGCTGCGGGGCTGGGTCCGGCAGCCAAGCTGGGGAGTAAGGGCTGGGGGGTGGTGGCGGGGGGGGGTAGGATGGGGCTCTGCTTCCGAGACGCGCTTTGCTTACGGATTTTCTTCTTCTTCTTCTTTTATGTGATGCGATCCGGAATGGCAAGTGCCTGGTGGTTTGCGGTGGTTAGTTTTAAAAGCGTGGCGTTCTAACTATCCTCCTGCCGCTTAGCGGGCTCGGTTATATGTGAATAAGCAGTTTCAGGGGCAGGCACGTAGTGGAGATCGCGTAGCGATGGTTTCCACTCTTTTTGAATGGGTGGGAGCTGCGAGGGAAGGTGACATTAATATCGGTTACTGCATGAAAAGCATCGTATCTCCTGTAGAAGACAGAATATATATGTTGGGGGTTTTTTTAAGCAGGAACTACAAGGTGCTTGTCACGACCAGTGAGCGTATGTTTGCTGGGATGCACACTGGTAATATACAGCCGAAGGCATGAGACCGCTCCATATCGTAATGAACTGAAAGCCTGTGGCTTTGCATGTTGTATTTAAAGTAGAATGCTGCAAGAGAGACCTGTAAAAACAGGTCTTGAAGCATAGCCTGTTGTAGTACCGTGGTAGGCAGTACCTTTTATCTAGGCAGTTTACGAGAGATAGCCTTCATATATTTCTCTCAAATAGTAGGAGGGGCCAGATGACTGTTTCAGGAAAATATTTTAAAGCATAGATTGAATGCATGGGTTACAACAGAGATAAAGCAGCTATGGATAAGTAATTAGGGATTGAACTGACTTCTACAGGAAAAACTGGGAAGGAAGCTGGACTATGCTATGAATAAATGGCCGTGCTTGTGCAGCAGAACTACAAAATACATAATCTAACAGAGAAAATCCACCTCTCTCAACTGCAGAAAGCAGTCGGGCATTCAAGGTCTGTGGAGGGAATCCTTTATATGGAGAGGCTTCTGTGGAAAAAGCTGCTAATTAAAGCAAGTAGGATCAGTCCCTCTTTATCCTATTGGCAATTTAATGTTTAAAAATGACCCTTTGACTGTCTCGGGAGATAAATTAGCAATCGGAATGTTCTTCTGATGAATGAAACTGTCATTTTACAGGTGACTTGCGGGGGGCAAAATAGTAGATTAAGGAATGCAATTCAAAAGCGAATTTTAAGAAAGCTATAATTTTGTCGTAATGCTTTGCAGCAGTACCTCTGGAAAGCAGGTGCAACTGTTCAAATCTATATTAAGTTCTGGCTCTTAGGTTTGCAGAGCAATTTTAACCAGATAAATTCCGGGAGTAGATAACAGTATAGTAACAGTGATGCTACCTGTATCTGAAGATATTCTAGTGACTTTACTTAAAAACTATATTAATTAGACCTACACGTGCAAGCAACTGGCTATTGCCTACTGTGCTGTTGTCCCAGAGTGACCTGTCCTCCTTTAGTTTATGTAGCAGACTTACTGTAAGTACTAATCATAAAGTAATCTTTGGTGCAGTGAAATTATTATGGTGAATTTCTTACCAGCTATTCCAATTGTGGTGGACCATGCTAATCAACTGTGTGAACATCACCTATTCCTTTAAAAAAATATTTGTTACTTCTGAGGATTTGAAAACTGCAGAAATACCTTTAATCCTTTTAGGACTGATGGAATTTACCCTTGTAAACTGATGTTCTCTAGATTAATGCCACATATGGAACAGTTTGAACTTCAGTCTTTCTGCTGGAGAGATTAAAGAAAGAGGAAAGGCAATTACAAGTGGTACAATGGTAGAGATGCAATTATGCGATTGTATACAGGATCCACGGTTACAGTAGCATAATGCAGGATAAAAACTCGAGTTTATTATTGACAAAGCCTTTTATTTCTGCTAATAAAACGGATGTGCCAATATAATGCTAAAATAGCTGCAATAATGTGCATACATTAAAGACTTACATATTGACACTAACTGCTTTAAAAAGTTTGGAAACACTGGGCAATCTTTCCTTTCCTGGCAACAGGAGGCAATATTCCTAAGTGCTTGTGCTGTAGCATCTGCTCTAGTGCTGCCTTCCCTTGGAGGTCTTGCCAGGGCTGAGTTTTGCCTTAACAGATAAGCTGAATCAGCACAGATTGCATGTCTTCACAGCCTGCAGCTGCCCACAGTGAGAGTTTAGCTAAGCTGAATCCCTCGGTGGGCATGCAACAGATCTCGGTTGCATCAACAAAACCCGACCAACTCATGCTCCAGTCTAGCTCATTGCAGGTAAACAAATTCTTCTCTGAGGACTATAGCTAGACCAGAGGTTTTGGCCATGCTGTAAATTGGATTAATCAATTGCCAGGTAAATAGAGGCAATTAATGTACACACAAATTCTAGTGTATGTGCTTGCAAGTTGTTTATTCTGGTCAGAGTTAACAGATCTGTGTAAAAACTTCCACTGAATTGTTTCATGGCATCCTTGTTTGTGGAATATATGAACTGGAATTCCTGGCCATATTTACTAAACAACTAAATGAATTAATAACCAACAAATTTATGAATAGATACTAAGTTTTGTATCCAAAGCTCAGCTGTGTGGTGGAGCATAATTAAAGACAATGTGGTGTCTGCAACAGATCTCCTTTGAGTGATAGGGTGTGAATGTATGACTGTGATACTGAAGATGGTTAACTTAAAATCAGTAGAGATTAAGTGAGCCAAAAACTATCTCGTCATTCCTTGAATTATTCCAAGGGAACTGTTGGACAATGCAGTTACTGTGGTGTAACTGCAAATAGCTCAGCTGGAGGCATGGTCTGGCCACAGTAAATATACAAAATAGGAAAAACTAAAATTGCTGTTAAGTTTCTAATTTAGCATCCACAAAAAGAAAGCTTCATAGTTGACTGACTCTCTTGGCTGACTCAAGACTGAGTTCTTCTTCAAAAGAAATAGGAATGAGACCAGACTGTAATTGTGGACCTACGTTGTAACCTGTTGTAAATAAAGCTTTTCAGACTTGAGTTTGAGGTGCTAGAACTCAGAATGTTGAGGTTAGATATGTTACCTGTAGGTAATTAATGACAGAAATATAGTAACTGTTGCAATAAGGAGCGATGAGCCATCTCTTGCTCCTGGCTGACCGAGGAACTGGATTATGCAGAATACTTAGCCACCTTTCTGGCTAAGAACATGATGCATCTCTGCTTGGTACTGCGTAGTCCTTGCCACTGATGACAATATATGTAATCCATAGTTAAAGCACTCATTGTGACCTTTGGTTTGCTGATAGCATTCCCTGAAAGAAGTGTATGAGCTGGCACACTTACTGGTTTTCATTTGCAAAGCTCTGTTGAGCACTGGGTAAGGATCTGATTTGTTCCTTATTATGGGGATGAATTCTCTATGGTCTCTCATCATTCCTTCTGCATCAGAAGGCAGGTTTTATCCAGTATGCTGTGATGCTGATGAAAAGATTTGCTAACTAAAATTGCTTTGGCAGTCTCTGTTTGGGAGTGTGATATAAAGGGCAAGATATAAACATAATGCCACAAGTGGGCAATGTGTTAAATGCTGCAAGCAGAACTACTGCTCTTACTGCAAGCAGTGGTGACCACTGGAGCTTTTTCTTCTAAGAAAAGCACAAGAGGAGTTGTGTGATTCTTAGAGTAAGGAGCCTCTCTAACATAGTTTAATTTTTGAAGTAATTGTTTCATCAGTCCATTCCACCCATAAAGTGTGGAGATCTCAAATTAAATTCTTGGCCCACTGTTCAGGATCAGGTTTTCAACTTGACCATGTCAGTAACATGCTTGTTTAAAAAAATAAATAAATTAGGGAACAGAACTCTGTTTACAGGCTCACGGAATGGCTGAGGTTGCAGGGACCTCTGAAGATGGTCAGGTTCAACCTTCTGCTCAAAGCATCTAGAGCAGGCTGCACAGGGCTGTGTTCCGCTGGGTTTTGAATAACTCCAGTCTCCGGGGATGACTCTGCAGCCTCTCTGGGTGACCTGTACCTGTGTTGGACCACCCTCACAGTGAGAGTTTCTTATCTTTAAATGGAATTGCTTGTGTCTCAGTTTGTGCCTGTTTCCTCTTGTTCTTTCACTGGGCACCCCTGAGAAGAGTCTGGCTCCATCCTCTTTGTCACAAGGATGTGCTTATGGTCAACTCGTTGTCCACTGGGGCTCCCAGGTCTTCCTCTGCAAAGCTGTTTTCCCAGCCAGCTGGCATCCAACCTGTACTGGTACAAAAGGAGAGAGAGGACAAAGCAAGAAGGGAAGAAGAAAAAGAAAAAATGACAAAGAGAAGAGGGGTGGAGAAGGGGTTGGGGGTGGGAGTGTACAGAGGAACGCAGGCAACTGGAGCCAGTATGCTGACTGCAGCAGGCTGGTTTACCTCAGCCTCGTTATAATGCTGTTGGGAGAAGACCACAGTCTTGAATGCCAATCCACAAGTGCTCATATGCTTAGTGATTTAAGCAGGATTTAATGCATCCTGCAACTATAACCAATGACATTAGTATGAATCAAAAAGAATGTGTGAGTTTTGTTCTGAGGTTGGTATATACACTTCCAGGATAGCCAGGATACCTTCCTTTTCAAGGGTCTTTGCAATGGCATAGTTCTGGCAGTTTAGGTATGATTTAATAAAAAGTTTGGCTGGGCAGCTCATGCTGCTTTATTAAGCTCTGTCTATTAAGTCAGACTTTTCCAGGAAGTGCCTTTGAGTAAAGCATCGTGATGCCTCAAAGGAGCAAACATAATTTTATGACAAGACAGTAGTACAGTATATTGGTTGTGGAAGACATAGGGGAATTGGTGGTGAAAGAAGTCTTCTGTGGTCACTTAAAGGATCACTGGCATTCAAATTGTAATCCAGCAGTAGTCCTCTAGAATAGATGATGCTTTATGATGGTCCTAAAATGGAGGTTGCATAATAAGATTGGTTGTGGGGTTTCATAATACACGTATGCATGTACATTTGAGCATATAATTCTTTCATGTTTGGAAATAACACGGGTGTGTATTAGAAGTTTTTCGTATCTGAGAAATAGTTGCAGCTTTGCCCTTTTCATTGGTCCAGATCCACACCCACTGTAAACAGGTCAATCGGCGTTAATGGAGCAGAACCTGTCTGCCCTTTGTGTACCTTCCCTGTTATGTTTTTTCTTCCAGAAGATTGAAAGTCACCCAAGACACGTAAAATAGAGGGATTTTGCCTGATCAATGGTGTTCCTATTCAAAGACTTCAGAGGTGTGATCTGTGCCAAGCTGTTAAAGCAATGGTTTATAGCATGTTCTGCAACTTCAGATTAGAGAGGTGCAGGTAGAGTACTCTCTGTACCTGAGCACACACTGAAAAACTACGATCAGCTTTTCACATGGTAGGATTTTGAGAGGTAGAGTTATCATCTGTAAGTGGAGCTGAAAGCAATGCAATCACTTCCACATATTGCTAATCCTCCTTTGTTCAGCTTCATTTTTTTATACCTATATAGATTAACAGTGTAACTGAAATCAGGACAGTAGCTAATCGAGATGTATGTTATCTCTCAAACAGCTCCCTTTGCTTTAGTTTCTGAGTAAATAGTTAAAGGTGTGTCATGTAACCAGACACTTTAAAGACACTCTAAGAGTTTTGTTAATTAAACTGCACTTTCTGTAGTTCATGTAATGTCTATCATTACGTAGGAAAACATGGTAAAAAAAATAACAGTATTATATACAAAGGACTAGAATTAGTATGCATCCAAGGTTTGAATACAAAATAATACTGTAGCGTTCTACTTGTAATGGTAGGTTCAAGGGGATCTCCTGTGCATTTCTGTTTCTACCAGCATTTGAGCAGAGCCTGTGCATTGTGAGGGTAATTAATCTTAGTGATCAAGCAAGAAAAAACAGTTTTAGATGTCTTTTCACTCTTTATCTTGCTTGCTGCTGTTGACTTATTCGTCTTTGTTCTCCAGTGCAGGCTACCTCATATCTATCCCTGCAGTCACACAATTTACATGATTACATACACAGAGTCCTTATTCTATAGGAATTTGGCACATGCCAACCAATTTTTCCCTTGAACTGTAATCAGTTCTTCAGTAGTGTTGTGGGAGTGGTACACCATCAGAGTTCTCTTTACTTACATCCAGGCACATGCCAAAGCCTCTGTCCCAAATGTCCCTTTCCTTAACCTGCTGCCTCGTCCTGCCAAGTCAAGTGATTGAGTCCATGGCTCAGTGATGTGCCTCTCTGTCCCACCATCCAAAGAACAGCAGCCACTCACCTCTGTCTGGACCCTGCTTGCCTCAGGTCTCCTTGGTGCTACAGGGACAAGGAGATTGATCACCTTCTCACTGAGATAGTTGGCCACGTAATGCTAAAGAGACTTGGTGGCTGCCTGTCCTCACCTAGAGGCTCTAGTCTATCCAACAGGTCTGAGATGGCAGGAAGGTTTAATGTTGTAGTACCAGATTTACATATTTGAAGATGGCTGACATTATGTTGGATTTTGATTTAGAAGAGTGATACAGCATTAGGTCAAAATCACAACACCAGCATGATCCAGCGATTGTAATATACAGTGGAATTGCAATGCAAACTGATTCCCCGTGCCAGTCTCTACATAGTTCACTGTCACAAAGAGGGAGGTTTTGTCCCAATTAGAGAGTCCCAAACCATAGATTGAATAAAAATATAGTCTGGAAATGTTCAGATAGCCTGCATAGTGAGGCATTCTTAGTATTATTTTCCTAGCAGTTTGCATTCTGCTGCTTAATTTGTAAGAGTGAATATTGTAGTTTTTTCCATGTCCAGTCGTGGCTGTCATTTTAGCCAGTACTTCTGAAGGACACATATTGTGCTTCACTGAAATCAAGTCCTGAAAGTTGTCAGGGGGAAAAGGAGAGCCCACATAAGGTTGGGGGTTACCTGGAGATTCAGAGTCAAGGACTCTAGGGTAATTGTGCGCGACCTTTCAGTTCTGAGATCTGTCTGTATCAAGGAGGAGGCACAGCTCGCTTGAAACATCTCCCAGGATCAAGGCCTTTTCTGGCTCCATTGGGAATTTTGGGTTTAAATGGCAATTAAATCAGATATACCTTGTGCCATCAGCCTGTGACATGCTAGCTCTGCCGTGTAGGGACAGGGTGGCCTTATGTGCCATCCTTTGCAGTGGGAATTTATACCAGGATGAAAGGCTACAAGTGGTTAATATAGTATAAAATGTCATTGCTGATGATTTTTAGGCATTCTGACTGAAGTGAATTAATTTTTCAATTTCCATGGTAAAAAACAGGGAGGGAGAGAGCAGCCTAGATAAGATGTGTATACTGCAAATCTTTGAAATACTTGTAAACAGTTACTAGAGAGCAGGGGCAGCTTTTAAGCAGCGGGTGTTGTGCATCCCATTTTCTGTGCTGTGGTACTGGAGCTGGGGGTGTCTGGTGAAATCTCATAATGAAACAGACAAATGCTTTGAGAAGTTGAACACAGCTCAGCAAAGCAGATCTGAACTAATGTGAACTGCCTGTCTGCCAGTAAACAGATAACTGCACTCTGTTGTTTAATTGAACTTTCATGAAACTAAAATATGTTTTTGTAAAATCCACCATGAAAATGTGTTCTGCTTGTGGATCCTGCATATGGGGATCAAGATATTGAGGGTGGGGAGGGGTATCTGTCAGGTACACAGGTAATGCTCTATATGCTGAACAGTCTACAGTGGGGAGTCAAGCATATTAAGTGGCGCTCTCATAGCTTTCACAGATGAAAACTGCAGTGCCCAAGCAGAGAACCTGTTGCTTGGTTTTCAGAGTTCTTTTTGGTTTGGATGACCAAATTTAAATACCTGGAAGGCACTGCAGCTATAGATACAATTGAGGAATCTCATTGTGATTCCCTGAGTGGTTCTACCAAAAAAATCCCTCTGACTGAATTTTCCTGCTGTCTCACTAATTCAGTCTGCTCCTGAAAAACTCTGAACAGTGTTCAAATTCACTTTTTTAGAAGGCATTTTTTTCTTTTTTTGTTACTTTAATTGCTGACCATAAATCTTGGCCACTTTGTCAACCTCCAGTTTCTCATATTAGTAGCATTCCTATTTCTGTACAAGTATTTAGATGCAACTCAGTCCTTTTCCATAAGCATCAACCTTTAACAGATAAATTGACAAAGAAATTGACAATTCAGGGATGCAAGTTATGCTATTTTTTTGTACAGTAAAGTATCTGAATTTCATAAGGTAGGAGCATGTTCTCAAACATACAAGATACACACATATGGAATGTGATGTTCTGGAAAGTCTACAAAGAAATCCTAAAGAGTCCTCTACTTATATTCCCAAAAAATCAATAACCTACAGAAACATTGTGGTCTGTAATCCATTACACTGAAAGCTCTGGAGAGCAATAGAAGCCACATGGCACAGAGCCATATGAATTTAAATTGAATGCCATGTAGAATGAGATGAATAAACATATTGGAATAACACACCCACATCTGTAAATTTACAGGTTGCACCAGCTGGCAGATTAAAAATAAAAAAACAAGAAGCTGGAAGAATTGTTATTACCAGGAAGATCCGAACCAATGGACTGTATGGATATAGATATGTTTGAAGGCATCTGCTCTTCCCATTACAAGGTAAGACACAAAAGGATTTTTCTGCTGGTTTGTTTCTCTTTGGTGCAGTTCACCCTTCTTTTGTGGCACTGCCCAAGATGGCAGTGGAGGTGTTCTCCAAAGTTTGTTCAGTCTCGTGGCTCACTGCTAATAACTGTGGCCTACAATTAATGTGTAACTGGACTATCTTCAGACCCAAAAAGGCCTCAACTTTCAAAAGTCAATGACAACTGTGGATCCTCAGGGCCTGTAAAATGCAACTTTTTATTATGTAAAGTATCTGTTCAGATAACTCTACAGGTTGTCTATTTTTAGCATGTGCTAATAGGAGACCTTCCCACTCATCTAAGGCATCTTTTTCTATGTGCTTATTAATTGCTGTAGATTGAAGTCGACTTGGAACCTGTACTACTTAGTGCAGGATCTTAATCAGGAGAAAATGTCTCTAAACTGGATGCCAGAAAATGTCTCTAACTGGAGATGCAAGCTATGCCATTTTCTTTTTACAGTCCTAGTGTTCTTTCAGGATTGTTATGTTATATGGCTTGTTCACAAAAACTGCTGTATTTTTCTTTTTTCTAGCTATTCCAATAAAAATTAATTACATATTGCTCTAAGCTGAGGGTGGTGAAGAGCTTGGTACATTTTCTTGGCATCTTTTGCATAATGAGTGGGGATGCTGTCACTTATTCTGAATGCTTCCTTAGTTTTCAGGGAAGGTACAAAACACAGATTTTTCAAAAACTTTTTTGAAACTGGTAGAAACACTTGAGAAAGACATGAAGCAAATTAATTGTAAAGTAAAATTTCTCATTTCCAAGATGATGTAGTTCTGCATGGCTGTGGGTTGGCTATGTGGGACGTCTTTGTGGTCTAACAATTCTGATCAACACAAGATTGCTGCTGAGAAAATGCAAAACCACAACACCAGCTCTGTGTTACTCAGGAGCTCAAATCAGGCAGCTGTGCCGTGGCAAAAAGGGGCAATTACAACTGGTCTTAGCTGATGTTTGCTTTAACCCAGAGAGGACTTTCAGCTGTAGTCAGTGTGACACTCCATTTCTCCATTTTCACCATCCAGTGTTAAATTATGGGGGAACCATCTGTGCTGGGGCAATGCACTGCCATTGCTTCTATTCTGTACAGAAATACTGGCCACCAGTGTCCAGTGTTACCAGTCTGCCATTTTCACAAGCATAAGATACACACCTCTCATTCTTCTCTTGTGGAAAAACTAAATTGAGGAGAGACCTCTTCCTAAGGTGGGGAAAGTAACAGGCTGGCACTGCATCCTCTAGAAACAGGAGTGCTCCCTCGTATGCTCAAATAACAGGAATGAAATGTGTGAAGTATGTAGAAAATGCGAAGATAACCAATAGCAAATACAACTTGCGAGGAAAAACGCATTCAAACTCTTGAGTACTTGGGACATTCCAGTAATTTTCCCGTAATTGTTGTTACTGAGGAATGTACATAGACCATAAAAATCTGTAAGATCTGATCTAGATAGCAGACACTTCTCAAGAGTTTTATTTCCCCTGCCAGATGCTTGTGTGACCACTGGTGTCCACACACAAGTGGTCCAGTGGAATCTGTATTGCCACCAGTTATTGCCAGCTTCCACAAGTATAAATGCTAGCCTGGTCTGTGCTTTCTTGTTTGAAGATATTTACATTTGCATGTTATGAAATCCCTAGCTTTAGTGCAAATAGCTAATATAATGGGGGGAAGGGGAACGACACCTTTGGTTCCGCATATGCGAAATAAGAATACCATTTCGTGTTGCCACTTTGCCTGTTTAATTGTGTTCTTCTCTGAATTGGAGCTTCTGAGTTTGTGCTTCTTGGCATGGGAGGGAGCCCGGCCTTGGACAGGGCCTCTGGCTGTTGCGTGGCAAGTAATCCTTCCAAATAGGATTTGCATTCTTGCAGCAGCCATTCTGGGGATAGAGAATGAATACATGGAGGCAAATTCTGCTTACACAGACATAGCTCAGGTCCAGTCATTCAGAACACGAGTCAATGACAGACAGAGTTGCACATAAATTGAGTCCTTTCTGAAAAACTGGTACTAGTGGCTAAGAAAAATATACAGAGTCAGAGCATCTGCAGTGTCTTAGTTAACTAGATTTATAGGCACTTATTCACAGCAAAAATGCTGTTAGAGCCCCGGAGTGGCTTTGTTAGTTTTCCTTGCCAAAGGCTGTCATCCCTGTAGAGTTGTTGTGTGGAAATGAGAGCTTGCAGCCCAGCTACTTCTGTGTATGGTCTTGGTCTCCACGTAAAACTTCCTTGCTCTTTCAGTGCTGTGTACTCTCTGCTTTAAAGCACCTGAGATGGTCTAATGTAGTGACTCTTCTATTTGGGATGATAGCCTGCAGCTGTAGGATAGAATAAATTACTGGACATAATAGTGGCTTAAATCAAAGCCAGACCTTGAATCCCTGAACTTTTATATTGCCATTTATTTGTGGGCATTACTCTTGATAGCCTTCTAGGTGTGTTTATCTTTTTTTGGCTGAGAAATTATTGAAACATCAACAACGTAGAAAGTGAAGAAACAGACTGCCTTCTGGTTTATACTCAACACAGGTATTCCAATATTAACAGAAGCTACGCAAGTTTCAGTTGACTTTTTTCAGCTATCTAAGTCTTAAATGAAAGCCTGAAGAAGAGGCACCTGAAAACTTCTGGGAAGTCATGTATTGGAAAAGTTCAAAACTGAATAAAAATTTCCTTCCACTCATGAAGATGTTTTGTGGCTCGTTTTTTTTCTCTGCAGAACATAAAGATGTGTTTGTTCTCTATATTGAAGCACTGGTAACTTATAATTGAAACATTTATTTTCAAACTTCAGGATAGCTGAATCAAAACCAGTTCATTTTGCTAGGAGATCACAGTTCAGTGAAAGATTTCCTTATAGTTAAATAAAATAAATTGATTTTGCTTATGACTTAGTCCTGTCTTTCTCCTTTCTGGTGCACTGAATTTGATGTTCCTATTATTTACTTTTACTAGTAGTGCTGAGGGACCAACTAGCGTTGGTGAGACCTCAGTTGTGCTGAGTACCATGCCAGGTCCAGCATAAATTGTAAATACACCTTTCTGCAAAGAGTATATGATCAAAGAGGCAAGAAAGATTAGATGGGTGCATACCCAGGAGCACAGGGGACAGTGAGATATTTTTCATCAGCATGGTAAGCATTGGTTTCAAGAACCTGCAGGCATCCATTTATATATGCAACTCTATAGCCTTAAGGTGATTGTGTTTTAAGGTGGTGGGGAATCAAAGCGTTTCATCCCTGCAAGCAGGGAGGGAACCGAAGAATTGTCCATAATGTCGCTATAGTACTCCCTCCATGATGTTTTGATTTGAATAAGAGCAGTTTGATTTAAATCAACTCAGAAATGGGAGCAGCAGCTTGGCAGTGGCAGGAAGCCTTTCCCTTTTGGAAGTGAGGGTGACATACAGCTTGCCTGTATGCAGTGTAATTTGTCCTGACATTTGCTGGCACAGTAAGTTCTTACTAACTGCAGTGACACTTGCCCTGTGTGACATAATTCGAAACACTTTTTCATAATACTTCCACTTGAACTGAAAGCAGCCAAACTGTCTTTTCTAATTTCAGCCATTTTGATCCCTTGTCCCCAGTGATAAGTTCTGCTTTGCAGTGTTTCCCAGCTGCCTGAAGTAAAACGATGAGATGGCAGCTAGCAATCCAGGGTTTTTCCCCTGTCGCTACTCGAGAGCATGCTGTAAGTCATTGTTCCTTCATGAGCTAAATCCTAAAGGAGTTAGCTTCAGAAGTCAGCCCTCCCAAAACAGCTGTTAAGATACAGAAGTCACAACAGAGCCAACTGATGATAAGGTGTGTTTGTGCTTGCCTTCGTGTATTACTACTAACATTGGACACTAGTCACAGAATATTATATTTAAAACCCATCAAAAGGAGAATGGTATGGAGCGAGATCTGAGTCTTCACAATCAAAAAGAATGCATTTTTCTAGTTCTGATGTGGGTCACCAAGTGGGAATTGTTACAACTTTATTTTTATTTTGTTTGTCCAGGGAGAGTGTCTTTTCTTCAGTAAAGAATATCTAAACACTTGTTGCTACTTAGTCATTTCTTCAAGTTGTATGTGAGATGCTGTAATTATTTTCTGATGACTAGATGGAAAATACAGTTGTTCTGATAACATTTTGTTCATGCTGATGCAATTGAATATGCATAATTCACTCCACTTGATGATCTGGCCCTGACAAGTTTGATTACTATTCCTAATAGTAAGCAATAACATTTCTTTTGGGGTGGTAGGAGACTATTATGTACAATGTGTATGAAAAGTCTTATGGATGCAGTTAAATGCAGTCAAGTGTGGTGTTGAATTCACCAGTAAGTGAAGGAAGTTTGGGAATATGACCTCGTTTGATAGCTGGTATTAAAGTAAGCTGGTGTACTGTGTAAAATCAGGATGGGAAATCTGACATAAAGGTAAACTTGCTGTGAGACTAATCTAAGAGGGTTCATAAGTACTGACAAAAAGAAAGACGTGAGTACCTGGTTATGCAGGTTGCGTAGTGCTTCCTCTGGTTTCTTGCCAAGCATAGAAACAAAAGCTGGGACGCTTTTAGGTGACTACCTATGTATACTCAGGTTCCTCACAACCCATAACGAGTCATGGTTTTGAGGACAACCTCATAACAGCCATGTGAGGTGGGGAAATGTCTTTATCCCATGCCACCTCCTGCCTGCCCCCCCTCCATACAGATGGCTACTGAGTGGAATTTTGTTCCTGGCACAGGAACTAAATTCCACTTCTGATCCAAGCACCAGACCTGGATATTCACTCAATGCTCTTACACTAATGAGTTGATCTTTTTGCAGAATGAGTAGGCCTTGCCACTCCTATCCTCAGTTAGATTAAGGATCAGTCTGTTGAATTTCAGCTGCATGTTTTAGGTCAAATTTAAAGTGAATACAAAGGTCACACTTCGTTTCAACTACTTGCTGTTCAGGAAGAGAACTGAAAATAGTAAGTGGAGTACAGAAAACCATAGAAATTAAGGAAAAACTCAGTTTTAGAGTTCAGCTTCTTATAAGAAAGAGGCCAAACTGAACTTTTAAACTCTAAATTAGTCTGCAAAGGTGAGGTTGCACCTCGTTGTGGTAAAGAGATCCCTGTAAATAGAGATCCTCATACTGGAAATTAAGTCAGTATAGAAAACATTACAAATGTATACAGTATGACTTGTGTATTTATTTCTGTATCTATGCTGTTAATTACATGTTAGACTACTAAAATTGCATTTTTAAAGCTCTTTGATATAACCTTTTCTTTTTTGTTTTCATCTTTTTTATTCTTCTGTACACACACGTGCTGATTGCTTAATTTTGTTAGATGTACACTGCTTAAAAACAAGCCTTTGTAAAAGCAAATGCAAAGTAAAATTCTTTTTTAAACAAGTGTCTTTTGGCATTTAGCATACCAACAGCAGTGCTAAGAAGTCAAAGGAATGCCCGTGAGTAGGAAGGCAGAAGCACATCATGTGACGTTTCACAAGTGAAAGCTAGCATCCTCTTTTGCATGTAGTTGGGAGTTGTTTATAGCTGCAAAGAGCTAGCTGAGTGATGAATTGAAGTGCTTAAAAAGTGGGGAAGGATTTTGACTTCAGAATGTTCTGTAAAAGCATGTTTTCATGCATGTCAGCATGGGATCCAAATTTAAATTGTTGGCATCTTTCTAAACGTGTATTAAAAGGCATGGGAAAATTATATGTATGAAAACTGTGTCAGAAGAAGGAACGGTGATTTCTTTTACTAGAAAGTGAGACAAAGATGGTCTGGGCATGGTCTTACCCACAAGATCTGACTGGGTTTTTTTGCATGGCTTTAGCCAAATTACCTAATTTATGCACCTTAAATCTTTCCTATGGTTAAACTGAGTAATAGCACTAGCTTTGTTTGACTTTGGGAACGAAGTGAGGGGAAAATGTATGTGCAGTTGCTAAAGATCCAAATTGCTAAAAGTGCAGAGTACTATTATTATATGACTTTGGTCTAGTTTGAACAACATAATCAGCAGGCAGCTTTGTCTAGGCATCCTAGTGAACTACTGTATAAGTATTTAATATCTAAAATCATCTGTTGGGGTTGTCTTTTGATTACATCAGTGTCATAATTCTTGCTTTCTTTTGTAGGTATTCAAAGAAGAGATTGTCTGGGTCTTTTTTGAAAGTTATAGTCTTTGTCCCAGTCCTTTTCTGAATGCTCTGAAGAATTGTACTTTTTGCTCGTTCAGCTGCATCCACTGCTGACTTTCCTTGCTCAGCTTAGTCAAATTTTGGATGTAGGGCATATTGTCTATAAAGTTAAGGTGTTTAGCTACTCTGCCTTTTATGCTGAATCTTTTTTTCTTTTCCACATCATTCTCCAGAAGAGATTTTCAAAGCTAAGAATGGCTTCAGAGAGTCACCTTGCACTACTCTTCTTTCTGGTTTGGTCTATTAGCTTCTCTGGTGTTATCTTATGGTAGAGGCAACTGTTCATCAAAAATAGTGCATGTAAAATCTTATGCTCAGAGCTTTTCTTTAAATTGAAGGGTGTTTTACCTATCACAATAGGCTTATTAATTTGCAATTGTTGCTTTTTCTTTTCAGATGTAATACTCCTGCCCTTGAGTAGAATCTCTCTTAATGTGGCTGTTGTCTTAGACACACATTGTTTACTTTATTTCCTGATTTTGCCATGCAACCTAATAGCTTTCAGAATGGAGGTTGTCAGGTACCAATTGTCAGGAACAACCACACTACTCTTATTTTGGACTTTCTCTGGCAATTTAATAATACTGATTCTTCAGTTTTCTCTTTCTCAGAAGTAGCTTACATCTTTCTTCATCTTTCAAACTCCATATGTTTATGTCTTGCCTTAATTTTCCCCTTTTGGAGAATTTGACATCTTCCACACTTCCCCTTAGGCTGTTGAAATTCTTCCTTCATTCTACTGTGCCTTTTCAGGTTAATTTTAGCTGTCTGCTTACGGGTGATCAATCTGGTTTTATCCAGCTTTACACTAAGTGGGATCTTCTTTCTTTTTCTCTCATGGGACTGTGTCATCCCTTGAACTTTTGCTCTGTAGAGAAGTAGAAATAGTCTGCTTCTCAGTCACAAAAAAATCAAACACATTTTCATGTTGGTAGTTAGCATTTTATTGTCTTATCTAATTTCAGATCAAATAGATTCACATGGTGTCTCTTCATCTCCAAGGAAATTATGTTAGCGTTCCTATTCTCTCATGCTAAACTTATTAGACAGGCGTGTGTAACATCATGCCTGTCTCTTGCAGCTTCAATTATGTATATATATGAAAACAGTGCTTTGTGCTCTTCACGCACTCGTGCTTAACTTCCCACTGACTTTCTGTTGGGTATCTCAAGAGTTTCCAGTCTTGTTTCATCCAGCATCTTTTCTAATTTAATGTTGCTGCTCTCATGATTCAAGCTGCAGGACACCTGACTTCCAGGTTTGGAGGAGTGAAGGAAATTTGGAACTTGTGAAAGAAATTCTGGCAAGAAATGGAGGTGATAATTTTTAGTAGCTCATCTGGCAATAGGTTGAGAAATCCTAATGTCTGATTTATCTCTGATATAAGTGGCACCACTTATTTTAAAGTGACCTCAGAAATAAAAGACCAAAATAGAATGACCTGAGGCATGTGCTATACACATGGCAGATCAGAGCAAAGGAGTCCTAGTGAAATAGCCCTTCTTGTTTCACATAAGCAGCCCCTGGGAAAGAATCATTGTGATTTTTCCCCTGCACAAGTAGAAAAGGCATAGGAAAGTGATATGCTGAAACCTGTTAGGGACATTCCGTAAAAATTTCCCTAGAGTGTTGGCTGTCACGTATGAAGACTGTCTGCACTGATCAGTAGAAGCGCCCAGGTATAGTGGAAGCCGTTCTGCCTATTTTCCTGCAGATCTTTCCCCAAAGAACTGCAAAAAATTTCTGTTTCAGGTATCAGAGGCACAGTCTCATCTAAGGTGTGTGTCTGTTCCAGTAAAGAGGAATGTGAAAAAATATGTTCCCCGAGAGAAATTTGTGTTCATATCTAAGATCCATTTTTTTTAAGATCCTGTGATTCTACATAGTAAAAGGAGTAACTGAATGCCAGTGAGGAGAATGGTTCTGCTGGCTTCTGACAAGTTTTCTCTATAACAGGCTAGTAAATGAACAAGTTTTAAAAGCTTGCAGGATCTCTAAAAAACACAAAATGTTGCTCAGTGTAATTGTCAGAAGGACTAAGCAGCTAGCCTTGGCTGGTTTTAAAGCTACTATTAGGACCTGTCCACATCAATATGAAATACGGCAAGACATCTTAAAATCTGACAGTTTGTCTATAATGGTGTATTTCCCATGGAAGGTGTGGTGTTGCACAGAGATAGGTTTGGGAAGTGCTTTAAGATTTGTAGATGAAAGTTATTATATATGAAACATGCAAAGTGTTAGAATATCAAAGGAGTAGGTGTTTATACATAAGGTTAGAAATAAATAGTCTGCTTCCCAAAAGTGTGTGTTTAGTTTTCAAGAACCATAGGGTACATTTTGCCAGCAGGGCTCCCTAAGAATTAGGTTTGGATACATGGGTGCCAGCGGTGACTTTTTCTTAAAAGAAAAGGCAATTTTAGATATTGGCAACTAATAGTACAAAACCAGTCTAGTGCTCAATCTGATAGTGCAGTTGTTGTGGTTTGGTTCTGAGGCAGGAGCTTGGGTGAGAGAGTTGGGGAAGGCGTTGGGGAAGGCATTGAGGGAGTGGGAAGATAATTTTCACACTCCGCACAAGTAGCATAAGCTCTTTGTTTAATCTAACATCCTGAAATCTGACGTGGGTAACTGTCCACGGGGGTTATTCAAAGACTGTAATTAAGAAGTTTTTATGTGAGGAGAGGATAGCTCACTGAAACATTGCAGGAAGGGTAGCTGTGACATACTTTCTACAGATTTTTTCAATGCTTTTTATCTCCAGTTTAACCTCAGGTTGTACTGAATCACCTTCATTTTCCCTGTCTGATATAAAATGTGTTAGTGGGCTATGGCAAATATTCAGATATATTGCAACAAGGGGATCATTTGCTGTTTTTCTTCCAACTACCAGTAAAAGTGCTCTGCAGCTGTGGCATGCTACCTTGCAGTGATGCAGCAAACTAGTCTCAGGCTTTCCAAGTATTTTGTGTGCATTAATTAAACTTCACAATACCCTTCTGAGGCAGTGTCTGACTTACGCTAGGCAGTGCTCTGAGAATAGTTATATTGTAATTAGTGCAGCTATTTATGACTGGAAGTATGGTGTTAGGTAAAATCAGGGAAGCTAGCCCCATCACATATCGTATCTCCTCCTCCCAAGGTCTTAATGCTATGGCAACAGGAATGCCAAAAATAGAAATCATGAATCTCAGCTCCTAAGAGACTGATGTCATCACTGGGCAGTGTTTTCTCCCTTAGGACCTTCTTCTGTGTATCTACTTTAACCCACCTTATTTCTACCTTTGTTGCAGAGAAACAGTCTGGCCCTAAATCAACTTTTAAGTGAAGGGTAATTGCAATCATAAATCTTTTCCACAGGGGTTTGGCGCTGTCTTTAGGTTAGATACACTAAGAATCATACTGAACTGCTTCTTGCCACGTAGTCGTTAGTGCATGAACATTGACAACATTCAGGCACCTTTTTTAATAGAATGCCCTTACCGATGTGCAAGGCAAATTAGTTTGTTGAAAAGCAACCGTTTTTTGTTTCCCTCCTATCCCTGACTCATGACCCTCTATTTTTTGTATAGATGCTAAAAGCTAAGATTTTCATTCTTCAGGGTATGTGTACAACTCTAATAATCGGTGGGACTATCATGTCAGGTCTAATACAGGTTTTTTGCTACTGTGTTATAAACACTGCAAAACTTGCAAAATGTGATCACTAGCGGACTGGTCGAGTGGGTTTCTTATCACTGGAGCTTACCATCTGTAGCTGACAGCTGGGTAATCATGTAACTAGATAAAGGTCAGAAGTAATCCACCAGTTTGCATTCTGGCACTGCAGACCCTTTCTAAATACAGTAACTAGCTGTGGAGGTGGGTTCTGTTTGGAACTCCCTCATGGCATACACAATGTGATGAGAAAAGTAGCTAACGAAGGCGTAGTTTCTTGTTCTGAGAGGGGTTGCCCAACTCGTGTTATTAAATAGCCATCTGCTCACTGCTTTGCTGCAACATCTCCAGCATCCAAAACAACAAACTAGGCACAAATACTGTTCAGGGACAGAAAAAATTAGCTGATATTGTGCTGTTGTGTGGGTAGGGATAAGAACTGTTACAGTGACGTATCATCTTTGCACAGATGTCAACTGGTTTCTGGGACATGTCCCATGGCTGAATTTATTTCCACTGTCTGCTTCTGTATTTTGATCTGTGGGGGTTTTTTGGTTTGGTTTTTGGTTTTTTTTTTTTTTTTTAATTTTTAATTGGTGTGGAGCTATCACCTCAATGGAATCCCTAGGGGCATTTTCTCCCATTTATGCAGCATTTTCTGCTGGAAGAATAATCTGGTCTCTACTTAGTACAAGGCAATCTTCAGTAACTTATGCCTGTATCTTGACAGTAGAAAACAGTCTATATCACAAATATTTTTGAAAAAGCATGAGGGATCACTTACTGAAATCAACAGTACGCTTTCTATTGATTTAATGGTTGAAACTGTGTTCAGTGTATTTGTGCAGTTGTTTTCAATGATTTGGACAGGACTGATCACAGGAGTATGACAAAAATTTGGTAGCAAGAAGATAGGTTAATTAGAAACTGTGTGGTCCTGCAGTGACCCTAGAGATCACTGAAGTAAGCAGGACTCTTGCTGGACATGGTACTGGTTTCTCAGCTCCAGAACAGTGGTACCCTAAAGTGTGGATAAAGCTGTAAAATGGCCTTCTCCAGAAGGTATCATTCATTGAGATAAAGCAGCTTTTTTGTTTCTGTTTTGGAGCTATTTGAATAAACATGGATCAGATACTTCCTCTCCTATTTACTCATGAGTCAGTGTGAGAGATTTTGGCCCTGTGCTATTAACGATCAGTTTTAATGACAATGGGTTTGTATGGTGTCTTTAGTTGTAACTTCTCTTGGAGACTAATTTTTTTGTTACTTTCTGTACTACACAGTACTGTTGAGCATATTTGAAAATTATATTTTGCCCAAACTCACTATTTCTTCTGTCATTTTTCAGTACAAGTGTGTTGTTATGTTGCCATGTTTTTAGAGTCTTCTGAAGAACACCATCCCTCGATTCCAGCATCACTTTTGTGTATTTAAAAGGCTGATACATTATAGTCTACTTTAGATCAGAAAAATTAACAAACATTCCAGGAAGGACAGGGATGAATAGCAAGTACTAGTTAGTTCTCTTCACAGCTTTTCTCTCTACTTCCTTCCTATGAAGACAAAGAAGAATTCAACTATTAATATTTTTATTCTCCTTTATTCAGTGAAGATCTAATTCAAAATATAATAGCTAACTGAGGAGTGTCAGAAAAGTCTAATAAGATAATAAATTACCTTAGAAACTAGAGAACTTTCTGGTACTTGATTCAAGACCATGTAATTTCACATCTACATACTTAAGCCAATTTCCTCACAGATATTCTCCCACATTATTCTAGTAGGTCAGTTTCAGCTGATTTACTATTTAGCGTAAACAGGCGTTATCAGAATATGGTTTCAAAATAATTCATCTGTTCTGATCTATTAAATGAAACACCAGTAGTTTCTGGTCTTTTTTTTTTTTAAATTAATAATTACAGTGTATTTATACTGTCTTTCAATTCACATAATTCAACAGCAGATGATGAAAAAGATCATAGATAACTTGATTCATTGGCATGCCAAAGCAGGATTGTTCCTGGTTTCATATTTTCCATTGCTTTGCCCAGTACACTTTTCGGTGACTTGAAAGACAGATTGCCCACAATTTCCTCTTTCTAGGTAAGGTTCACATTCTTACATGAGTTTCAATAAGAGGCTCATTCTTTGTTGCAGTAAGCAGTTCATCAATGTAGAATGACATTTGCCAAGTTGATCAAGATGAATCTATGTATTTCATGTAATAATGGAGCACTTTATAAACCTTAATGGCTAGATGGTGAAATTGGAAGACAAAGCATATGACCCCTTGACTTATAAGGGCCTGAAAAGGTAGAGGCATTGCTTCTTAAATGTTAGCCATGTAGCTGTGTGACTCTCTCTTGCTGCAGGAGAGCACAACTAGCCAAGTGAGAAAGCATATGTTACAGGTTATTTAAACTAGCAGACCTTATAAAGGGAAAAGATGCACTTTGCTATAAGACTTCTGCCTCAAGTCAGCAAGACCTCCTAACTCAAGCTGTCACTGCTTACCCCCTTTATAACTATACAGAGTCTTTTCAGGTGGTTTATTAAGTTATTGGTTTTATGGCTCAGCAGTGAACACCAAGGTTTGCATTCCCATCTCCTGGGAAAATTCAGTGGTGAGAAGGTTGTCAGGAGAAGCTGTGGATTCAGTCCCTCATTAAGGAAGTGGCAGTGTTCCATAACCATAATTACTAAACTCCTTTTAATCTGGAGAGAGAGGCTGATCCCTAGTATGAGTCCTTTCCCTTTTTATAGCTCTTAATCTACATGAAAAAATTGGCAGTCCAGCCTAGTCATATAAAGTCTTTTTAATCCACGTAAAACTTCTCCTTTCTCCTCTCTTCTTTTCCACAGTACACCAAACTTAAGTCCTCAACTAAACCTTTGTATTTAAATTCTTACTTTTGTAGTGTTTCCTCTACTTTTCCCCAAATTACACTCAATCTGTGGAAGTGCTTCAAGTGAGTTCCTTCTCCAAATGGAAAGTTTTTATACACTCTTCTCTTATTTAATAGACCAGAACATATTGAAGAAGTATAAGACTTGAGCCTCTGTAGCTCCTATTGTCACTTAACCCAGCTAGCATAAGTGATTACTGAAGCATTTATCCTGCTTGATTAGCAGATCCATCCTGTCCCTGCGGAACTGAAGTTGCTTGCCCAGTCTTCTCAATTCTGGCCAGGTAATTATCTCTCTAGGATTAAAAAAGAAGAAGAAAAAAAAAGGCAAATGGCATATGCTTGGTTTTGAAAAGAGATGTTAGATGTTCATTCCCATTTGTTTTATTGTTAAGGAATTGTGCTGACAAAAGCACTTCACTCATAAAATAAGAAGAATGGAAGGGAGGGGGAAGGCAAAATAAATAGGACTGAGGGATGTGCATGTGGCTTATCAAATTGAGCAGGGGGAGGAGGTGGGGTCAGAGTTCCCAACGTCACAGCTGACTAACTGATTTGCTCGGTTTAACTGGACTGATTCGCTCAGTATAACTGATTTGCTCTGTGACACAGAGTATCTTTGCTCTTCAGCATGCCCATCCATACAAAAGTTATGTTACCTGATTAATAAAGGGTTCTGCAGATTATTTATAAAATGTTTTGGGAACTTCAAATGAAGAGTTATATGTAGATAGGTACAGATGTAGAAATAAATACAGACATGCATCTCAGCCTCGTGCAGTTACAGAGCACAGCCTTACTACTGCCATGGAAAGGACTGGAAGAAACCTGCTGGGAGCTGCTAAGTAATTCCTTGAGTCTTTTTAGACGTTTACTATATGTTACTTTGGCTTGGCAGCAAATGAGGGGTGATACTCAGCTTAATGCATAAGAAGAGTTCTGGAGGGAAGAGGGGGAAGTATGGGGAGGAAGGGTTATTTTTTGAGGGTTTTTAATTCCTTTTGTACTCTTACCCTGTCATTAGAGCCAAAATTCATTCTTTTCCTCTTCTAGAGCCCTAGCTATTTACTCAGTGTTAAGCCACTGGCATTTTAAAATGAAAGTTTTTCAGTAGCCAACGATTACATCCTGAGGAGAAAGACAAGGCTTTTTCAGGCATGGTTTTCCTTGAAGACAGAATACTGGGTAGATGAATGGTTGGTCAGCTTCAGGATGTCACTCTTTAGATTATTATAGCAGCTCTTCTCTGAACACTTGCTTTTCCTACTGCTCATCAATTCCATTTGCAAGTCACTCAATTTTTAAACCATTTAATGATTCTGTCTTGAAAACTGTTAAAGCTATAGTGATTTGGCAAAAATAACACCAACCTGCTCTTCTACAGCACTATAGGATTCATTCCCCATGCTTTGTATCTTCTGTATGTTTTTTTTCCTTTAGTTTCTTTTTCTGACTCTTTTTTTCCTCCAGCTCAATTTCAGCTGTCCTTGTGACAGTGGTGTTCAGATGGGGTAGAAAGCAAGAAGGGAAATAGTTGCCTTTAATGCATTTTTTCTGCACAATTGAGAGAGAAGCCTGTTAGTATGTGTCAGCAGGGAGGTGGGCAAGAGGTAACAGATGGCATAAAGGGAGAGCTAAGAAGCCATGAAGATACAAGGAAGCAGTATTTCTCGAAGAAAGATAAGCAATGTTGTCAAAGCAATATGTAGGGGAGGGAAGGCAGTTGGGGACCTAAGGCAAAGTCGAGATCAGAGCTTTGAAGTGGACTAAACACCAGTCTTCCCAGACAGACCATTCTCTCTGGTGAGTGGCTTGCTGGCTACTGGGAGTGAACCTTTGGCTTCTCCACACCAAGCTAAAAGACCCAGGTTTCTAGATTAAAAGACATACAGATATCTCAAGTACTTCAATTCATGTTTCTTCTTGGATGTTCAGGATGGAGCCACAGCCTGTCCTATGCCATTAGGCCATGTGGCAAGGGACAAGCTACAGTGCTGCAGCTGGAAGCTGTTTTATCTTACCTAGCCAGCATCGGTATTAATAAATTAAATGTGGCTGGCATGCCCAGAGTCATTCTTGGGCCCTGAGCCCAGCTAGCTACATGCAGCTCATCCCTATATAATTAAATTTTCTTGGCTTCCAGAAGATAGCCACATGTAAACTGCTTGCTTGAGGTGGTATCTGCACACTGCTAATTCCCAAAGTGTGCCTGAGAATTGTCAAAACCAGGCCAGTGACCATTTGAATGATTTAACTGCATTGATGATTGATTTCCAGCACCGAGGGTGCCACAGGTTGGCCTTCTCTGAAGGGTATGGAAAGGTTTGGAAAGCTGAAGTTAGTTACAGTGATAACATAAGGTCAGACATAGGCAGTGAGGATGCACAGTGAGACACATTGATCTTGACAGTGCCACTATGGTGTTTTGGGTTGACTTTACCCCACCTTCAGGAACTGAGAGAATGTTTTGAACAAGTTTTGCTTGTAAATGTCTGCAGTTCATTTGAGCCTGAGGAGCTCAGTTGGCAAAGTGAACAGGGATAGATTGCAAGTCTGCCTCCACAGAACTGCTTCAATTTTTCAGACCTCTCTGCACAAGGAAAACAAGATTCTTGGGACTTTATTCCATGAGGACCAGCCATAAAACAATGCCTAGAAGAGGCCCTTTTCTGTTGACTGCACAAGGAATTGCACTTGCCAGTGCCATTACATGAATGTGATTCTAATGCCTGTTTGCAGAAGCGCTGTAACCAAACCTATACCATGGTTTATTTCTAACTAATTAAAGGCTTATTTAGGAATGAGTCATTTGTACACCAGAATGATTGATTTATTTATTTCAGATCAGTGACAGGCATTTCATACTGAGGTCTGCAGCCTCTGTCGTGCAATTTATTATCCCAAAAAATGATCAGGGGTTGCTTCTTTCTGAATCAAAGCATCTGTGACGTTAATGTTACTGCATTTTGTAATTGGTACTTGATAGTTTAAGTGGATAATCAGCTAAGACATAAATGCATCTTACCAGGAAACAATTGAGAATTTAGGATAATAAGGTGATTAGACACTGTGTTATGCCAGTATCATGCTAAGATAATTCTACTAAGTTGAAGTTGTACAAATAATGCTGCAAGATACACGGTGGTCAGGCCGATCCCCTTCATGTATGCTTGACTGCCTATCTTTGGGTAGTCACAGTCTAAATGGTAGTAAGCTCCTGTTAGTGAGAAAGATTAAATGCTCCTCAAGTGTAGGATTCTAGACATTGCTTCCCTGAGATATTTGCAACTTCTTTAATCAAGAAGTTTGAAAACCAGTTAATAATACCCCACAGCAGTCATTGTTTCAAGTACTTTTCTTGTGTTATCTAGGTTTAATATTTTAGATTAAAACATGAAAGAAGCATCATCTTGTCCAGCATTACATAAACCTGGTAGCTTTTAGCATTCATTGGGAGTGCTTGTTTGCTGCTAAAGCAGGTATTTAATACTCTGCAGAGGAGGGAACTGTGTGACTTCTGGTGGAGAAGCACAAGTCTGAGAATGCACGGTTTGTTCAGGCTCTTAATTCAGGGCCCAAGCAGTGGAACCACGTGGTCAACTCAAGAGCTGCTTGGGGGAAAGGTGAACAAATAAAGCTTTAAATTACTTTCATGACTCCCAGGCACAAGGCTTCATGGGGACCAATTTAGTCTCTGGTTCAGAAGATAAGTCTTACTGCCTGGGTATCAGAGGGAGGTGACACTGGGCCTGGTGTTGCTGGGTATTGTTTCTCATGGTGTTATTTGTAGCACAGGAAGGAGACCACTCACTCTTGTGTCCCAAGGGCTCATTCTGGCCCTGTTTCCTGTGCTATAGGGATGGAGAGCAAATGGAGAGAGTCCAGTGATGACAATACTAGTTGGTTTGTTTTTTTTCTAGAGTATGCAGTACTTCTCTGATACCACAAAGTACTTCTGCGAAGCAGATTGACCTGTCGGTGTCTTGAGTTGTTCTGGGACTCAGGTAACCTCAATCATTTGGATCCCTTTGTCAGATTCCTCTGTACTTCTTGAAATCCACATAGTCTGATGAACAGTTAAAGCTGTCTTCAAGAGTGCTTGGCTAATCCCTGAGGTGCCTGTTTGGCGTGCCCTAGACAACTTCAATGTCATAGGAGCAGCAGCTGGAGCTGTATGTTCAGTGGCCATGTGATGGTTGGTTGGGATGCATTAGACATATGCTGTGTGTTCAGGGCTATTTAAAGGATTAATTTACATTACTCATGCAGCTGAACTGAAGCTAGCGATCCTCAGTCTACGCTCATTTGTCTGCCATGCTTAAGCACAACAAACTATTCATCTTATTCTATGTTTATCTTTTGTCCCAAACATTCACTGGGGAAACAAAAAAACAACCAACAGCCTCCTGTGGCTGGTTAGAAGGGAAAGAATATGCATCCTCCAGGGAGGGAAATGCAGGCAAAACTTGCCTGTTCTAGACTCTGTCTTGCTGAAGCCAGCTGGCCAGTCAGTCTGGTTCACAGCTCTAAATGAGCCACAGCACAGGCTTCTCTTACCCAGGGAAGACGTCAGGTTGAGGGAGGGGAGCTTTTTGGGGGTTATTAAAGTACAGGGGAAATAAAATGACTGTTTAGGAAACAGGCTACTGGTGAAATGATTGCTTTTTAAAGCAATCTGATGGAATGAGTGCTTTTTGAAATAACATTGACAAATTTCTTCTTTATCTATTGTCTATGTATTGTTTATTCTTTTATCTCTTTACAACAGACTTTCTTTTCCATAATGGTACCTTTTTTTTCTGGGTTATTTCACTGTGTCTCCTCTTTTGTCCAAGCATAGGAGGTTTCACTTTTTGCTTTCTTTGAACTTAATAGATATAATTTGTGGTTGTTAAGATGAGGGTTGTTTGGGGTTTTTTTTAATACATTGTTTGTAGAAGTATGGCAAAAGTCCTGAAAACTGTTGTCCAAGAGGCACTGTCTCCCATCTGAATTTTTGGTTTGATGCCAAAGTAATTTCTGTGCAGGGAATGCTCTGGTGTCTTCTTAGTTTTGTCACTGAGAACATGGCTGAACTGATTTGAGTAGTTTCTGGTAAAATTAGCATCATCTGTAACTCATAGAAGAAGACACTTCACATCCTTGGCTTACTTCCTAATAACAGCACAATACCATTTCCATCAAGGTTAAAAGATCCTGAAGAGTTTCTGAATAAATATCTAATTGCAACTGTGTCAGTGGCTCATCATGGCTATGAGTCAGGAAGACCAAGATCCTGATTTCTGTCCATTTTTTGGGGTATCAACTGTAAATCTTCCTGATCTCCTATCAAGTTGCTGTTGCTGCCTGGGTTACACATTAAATTTCTAATAGACACATTTTTCATTTTTCCTCCAAATCTTTCTGTAATTTTTTTATTTGTTCATGCATGTATTCATTTATTATGCATCCAGCAAGATGAATCTGTCTGAAGAGCACCTGAAAGCTGACTGTAATTCAGCCATGTCCTTGCACAACATTTTTCCAAGTGGAAAATCCCACTATGACAGTCATAGCCCAGCTGCACATCTTAAATCCTGTTGCAGCTCTGAACAACTCAATTGTACAATTTAAATAATGAAGTAGAGCTCAAATGTTTTTATTGCAACCAAACAAATAGACACACATTGAACATGGCCCTGCCACTGTTAACTGACGTAAAACACTAGGAAATGTCATATTTCATGGTGCAGTTAAAAACCCAACAGCCCTATCTCAGCATGGCTGTCACATTTATATTGTAACAGTTTTTTATGATGGCCACGTTTTTTATTGATGATCCTTACTACCCATATAAAATGTGTTTTCTTCTAGCAACTGTATTATCAAACTGACATCACCCCCCACCTCCTTCCCCCTCCTTTCCTACTCCACATCCAACTTCTCATAGTAAATTGATTCAGGCATTTCACTTGTTTAGGTATTTTTTTAAAAAAATCACTAGTTAAATATATCAGATGAAATTATAACATTTCTTATAGCTCCCCTCACACAAGATCATGTGGCACAGAACTTTATGGGAAGGAAACGTCAAATCCAAATGCTGATATAGCAAGAAAATCTCATCCAGCTCACATTAAAGACCAGAGAGGCTGTTTTGTGAGATTTGTGTATGCTCTCAGCTTTGATAATGAACTGAAGACAAATCACTTAAAAAATATGGGCCTTTGCCTTGTTCTTTCAGAGAAACATACTCAGCTTACGGTTAAATAGCCATTTCCAGTATGGTCAGCCAAAGACAGTGTTAAGTGAAGGAAGATTGGTTAAGTTCAGAGAAGCCAAATTAGCAATAGTCAATAGAATAGGGGTTTTTTTGGATGATTTTGGTACCTTTTATATTCTAGTTCTAGCAAAGCTGGAAATACTGTGTGAATAGTGTTCCTATGGAAAAAAAAAAAAAAAAAAGAATGTATTTGCAGCCTGGCAGGAATGGAGAGCTCTATAAGCTGGTTAAAATGAAAACCAGAGAAAACTGTTTGGATTGGGTTGCTGCCTGAGGAAAGCTTGCTCTGAATGCTGGACTATATATTACTCTTAAAAATGCCCCAGTTATTCAAAGGGTGTCTTAGCTAGTAGATTTTGAGCAAAAATCCTACAAGACTGAATTTATTTAGGGATGTCAGCTGAAGCTGCATTGCATCTTTGGATAGGAAGTTATTTGGATGTTTTCTGGTAGGAAACCTGATTTGCTTAGGTAAATGAATTATAAATGACAGGCACACTCATGGATGGAGTTTGGTCTGGAAACCTACTGAATTTACAGTTAGAATTTAGTCTTAGGTTGGATGAGAAATGGAGCAGGCTAGATAATCTTTCTAGCTAGATGGATGAGCTGTTTCTCTAGGAAAAAACAGCTGATGGATTTTTTGCTTTAAAAGTAGTTTAACGTTTTTCAGGGTCTCTTCCTCGACCTTTACAAGCAAAGCCTAAACAGTGAGGAATGAATCTTCAGTGCATCTGCTTCACGTCAGTCCCTAAGAAGTAGTATGCCTCTAAATGGATGCCTAACCCTCACTGTGCTGTAAGTCGTTGCCTGCACACGTACAGCAGTTCTGCTTGTTTCTGGTTGTGTTGAACATACTGTACTTTCATGTGTTTAATCCACAGGGCAGGTCTTGCACAGTTGATCTGGGCATCTACAGTTGTCAATGGCGTTTTAGATACAAGTTAGTCCTCTCTGACTGGGGCTGTTCAGTGTCCAAAAATTCCAGAATCGAATCTATTTTCCCTTGTTTGTACAACTGTTCAACCAGTAAAAAAAGGACATAGAGGAAAACAGAGTAGCCCTAATTGAAGTGATTGGTTGCAGTAGGCTTTGATTTCAAAGCAAGGCTGATAATCTCGAGACTTCTGAGGTCCTCGACTGCAAGGAATTGCCCAGTCACGTTGACTGCATGCTCTGTCCCATTGCTTGTCTTTCCCCATGGGCTATGCAGTTCATAAATAAGATCACATTCTCCCTTGCTGACTTCAGTTTAAGCTTGGTGTGCGTTCACTTGGAAAGCTGAAAATGAAAACCGGAGGTGGAGAGTAGAATGATAAGTGTTCTCACTTGTTTTGTCTGAAGAAAAGCAAGCTGTTTACCAACCTTTTCTTGCTTTAATGATCTCTGTGTTCCACATCTTATTCTGGGAAGCTTTGTTCATCTGCTGGTACGCATGACTAGAGATCATTATCCAGGACACTTGGATGACAATTGTTTATTTACCACCTAAGCAGCTGCAGTGTTGTAGTGCAGCCTTTGAGGATGAGAAGAGCACATGACGGACGCTAATTGGAAGGCTTAGACAACTGAGCAGTACCTGCCTTGAATTACAACCTTGTGCTGCGCTCCACACCAGATCCGTAAGATCAAGGCAGAAAACCTCATTGAGATCTAGGATAGAGTTTCAGAGACTGCAAAAAATCTACTGTTAGTTCTTGAAATGCCTCACTGAATGGCCACTGCCAGGGTTGTGTGATAAACAAGCCTCTCAACTGCATTGGCCTGAAGAAGAGGAAAAAATTTTGATGTGCTGTTGGGGAATTCTAATCTGTGTGGTGTTAGTTCTGCATGCGTTGCAAATCTTTGTGAATTTGAGAGAGCTAAGCCTCAAGACCTGAACAGGCTGATTTTTCATATGTGGAGTTCTGCAGAGACTGCTTTGTAGGTTGTGTTTTAGATAGCTACGAATGTTACAAGCCACGATACGTAGATTAATGGACAAAATGAAAACCAAATACCAAAAGCAGAGACAGTGAAAACAGTTATCTCGCCATGAGGCATAACAAGGGAACACCTTAGTCACAAAATTTGTCAAATGTTTACTTTTCCTCTTCAAAGCTTTTCTGGAGCAGCAAGGCTGTGAGTGTGGTATTAGGGGTTGAAACCAAGCATCAATTTTAGTGGGACATTCATGACAGCAGCGATTGTCACATGAGAGGAGATGGTGAGAAGGCAACAGCCTGATGGAGAATTACCTTGTCATTTTCATAAAATGGTAACATCGGAGATAGGGGAACTAGAAGAAACGCTACTTGCATATCACAAGATGCATTCTTATTGTAAGGACTAATGCAGTGATGTTTGCTGTTTTCCTTTGCAGTGCTGTGACAGCCAGACTGGTCTCGGGAGCAGTATATTGGCTTGCAGCAGAGAAAGGGTTGCAGGATCTTGGTCACTTTTGGTGGTTTTACTGGTAGACACCAGTTCAGTGACATGATCCTGTGTTTTCTCTGTGTCCTCTTGAAAGGAGTCATTGCCCCACCCTCCTTTTTCTTTGTAGATGTACAGCAGTCTGTGATGAAACATAAATTTAGACTATTGTCCTGTGCCAAAAATCTGTTCAGTGTTTTCATAATGCAGCTAGAGTGATTTTAGGCATGTGTTTCTTTTCTTTAACCTGCTTGCAAGTCATCTTTATGCCTTAAAGAGCATAAATGTTCAGTGTACTGCTTGGCCATCTCTGTGATACCACTTTTCAAATGTGTTGTTGGTTTGTGTCTAAAGACAGGAAACTGTTTAGTCTTGGCCCTTCACAGAGGCATATTCAGTATAGATACCCACTTGGTAAATAAAGTACAAGGCTAGATGTCAGGAAGGAGTTGTTTGCTTGGCTTCTTGTTCCTTGGGCATAGGAACCCAAAGAGAGAACAGGCATCAAACCCCAGAGTGTAAAGGCTGTGTGGCTTTTCAGATGCAGGAGGCTTCAAAGGCAAAGTGCAAAGCAATACAGAAAGCCTAGCTGTCAGCCCAGGGAAATACCATGGAGGAAAATCACATGCACACAAAATGTGTATTTTGTGATATACCTCCTATACTTTTGTACCCACTTTTGCTAGGATTAATGCCTAAGACATTTTGATAACAGGGCTGATGTTATTTGGAGGCAGTGATTTTTACATAGGTGCTGCTAGTGCTGGTTGCCCGTGTAAACAGACATTTAGCATAGGATATTCTCTTACAGGACTGTTTTGTAGATGTATTATATACATCTCTTACAATATAAGGGAAAATGGTTTTCTAACCCAGGTATCTGAAATACAGGTCTCGCTTTCATGGAAGTTCCAGGATTAGAGGCTCACATGTTCCTGTACAACAAAAAGCCCTTCATTGCTATGTGTGTCTCATCTCAGTATGAAATGTTGACCTAAAGCCTTGCTTGTGTTTCTCCTTGTATATCCTGGCAGCAGAGTAGCTGCTGTTGTTGCTGCACGAGTAACAAAGGCTTCCTATTACCATCTGTCATGTCATACTTAGAATTTTCAAGATCCAACCACAGACCTCCTGGTGCAATTGACTTCAAATCATGATTGACATTAATAGCTATTTTTAAAAGTCAAAAACCAGGCTTTATTTCTGACAAGGGGCAGGATGTTTGATTGATACTGAACTCATTACAATAATTTACTTGAGTCCAGGAGTCCTGGTGCAATGACATTTATGACAGCTTTGTTTCCGCATGCACACTTAGAACTGCATTCTGGCTGTGGTGGGCTTGGTCTGATGCTTTGAATTTAATGCTGTGTTATGGGGGTCGAAGAACGAAGTAGAAGGGAAGAGGCACCTGCAGAGAAAGTAAACACTCTTATTAGACAATTGTCCTTTTACAGAGTTGGGGAACATAAATGTAACCCTTAAGCATTGAGTTTAGCCAGTTTTTTGTTTGTGTAGATGGATGTACCGTCCTTCTTTAAGCTGTGACATGCTGGCAGTGGAATGTACAGGGAGTTGAGAAGTTTTCTGTCTGTTGAAAATATCAAAAAATGCTCTGCAATGGTACTAAATCCCTAGGTATTGCAACAGTCTCATTACATGCTTGAGAAAAGCAGACTTTTCAATTAGCCTTATTTTTGTCATTCATGCCTCGTCGCTTTTTATTTAATATACAGTAAGTAGTTATGAGAGATACAGCCAAAAAGTTCTGATTGAACTTTGAAGCCAAGCTTGAAATAAAATGCTTTTGCCAAAAAGGAAAAAAGGCAAACAGACTTGTATGAACTAAGCTGGCAGAAGTAAATATTACAGTAGCTTTAGTTTCATTGATTACAAGAAAAAGAAGGGACAGCTGTGAATGAAGTCCAAAGGACAACAGCTGTGGCCCAAAAAATCAATATATTAGAATAAATTGTGTAAAACAATGGCTGTAGTTGAAAAGCATGTTTTGTTGAGAAAATTTTTAGAAGTAGGTATTGCACTTCAGAACTTTGCTCTTCTATTCAGTAGTTTTCCTCCTGTACATTTTTAATAATTTATGAACAAACTAAAGGAATTTTGAAGCTGTGGGGGTTTTTTGTGGCAAAATTCTAGACTTTTCAGTACTCAGAACACAGGACAACTTTAAGGTTAAATGACTACACAGGAGCATCTAAGTCTGCCACAAAAATTGGTCCTACTCTTTCTGTGCAATGTTAAGGAGGTTTTTTTGATGATTATAAGCCTGTTTCTGATCCTTATAATAAAGTTTTTAAAGGGTTCCCTTCCAGCACTCTGCCTCATTTATACAAGGTTATGAGTTTGAAGGGCTGGACTGACACCAAATTAAAACAGAGCTGTCATCTCCACTGTGTGACACATAGAATAAATAATAATAAATAGTAAAGACTGGATGAGCTCAGAAGTTCTGCATAAATAAATAAATAAACAATGGGATAAAAATCAAGTTTGTGCAGAGTCAGAGGTGATTTTGACTTTAAGCCAAGTGTCATAATTTTTAATGAAACACCTTACAAGGATGTAAGTTTATGGAACAGTTTGAGAACAGCAAGCTATGAAAAGTATGCGTTCTTATAGGACTGTCTAGCAATGTGATACACGAGTAATCAACTATATCTGACTGTACCCAATGCAACTTTTAAAAGAAGGCAAAACTTTAAAGAGGTCTTTGTCATTACAGCCCTCTGTCAAAAGGTAGGACAGAGTATGCTCATCCTGCAGACTCTGAGAGCACCAATAGTATCTGGCTTACAAACACAACAGGTTTTCTGGCAAAATTATGCTCGTGGCTGAAAGAAAACAAACTCACTTTTAAGTAAGTACATTGGATCATGGTGCCTACAAGCAGATAGCACAGCCCTCAGGATGCACAGCCAAGCTTATTGTTTGTGTATGTAAAAGAGGTTCTTGTAACCAATGCATGAACACTTTTGTAGGTATTTGTTGGACATGCTTGCAAAAACCTCATCTTTCAGTTGGTAGCCTCATGAACTGAGATTGTATTTTTGTTTTCATTAAAACTAGACTTGACTTGATTTTGCATGAATGTCACTGAAGGAAGGATGTAAACTATGCCCAGGCGTTTCAAATTTTGTCATTTTTTTCTTCTTCTAGACTGTGCTTTTAAAGAAAAGAAAAAATTAGAGTGTTTCTTGGCAGGAATTTGAAATTTCTTCTAAAGCAACCTTCCTTTTTTGAGCTGACTTAGTGAAATGCCCCAACTGCTCTGTAGCATTCATGCTCTGAGTGCAAGTTTGAAATGCAAAGAAGGTGTCTGTGTTAATACCACTGGCCAGGAGCAGTGAAGAGAGTGTAATTCTCACCTTCAGTAATTCAGTGCTCCTAGTTCTTGGGGAGAGGGTATTGGAAAAAGAGTCCTCAGTTTGGAAACTACTTATGGTTTGTCTTTGACTAGTTTTGATTTTAGCTCCATGACCATGATCAGGATGTAATGAGAGGATCATATTTTGAAGGGAGAAAGAAAAGTGGAAATCGCTGAGTAAAAAATTTTAAGCATTTCTGTACATAATACAGAATATTTTTTCAAGTACGTGAGTGAATGTTTTCTCTTAAAATTTGTAATGACCGTTATGTTCTTTTTTTACAATCATACGTATTAAAAACCTGAAAAGTGAGATTCAGTAAGGCAAGAAATTTTGATCAGAGTTTGTTTTCTTTTATTTGAAAAAAAACCCTAAATAAAAGATATGAGACTTAGTATTATTCTCTGTAGCTGTGAGGCATGTTGAACAAGGCTTGCATAATTGTATCTATAAGGATAACCAGTTGAAGGTTTCCTACTCAAGAACACGCCCATGCCAGTACGAGTAGACTCCTGGTGGCAGCACTGGGGTCATGGAGCTGATGGTCTGCAGATCCCTGGGTATCTTCTAAATGCTCAGCAGCAGAGATCAAACTAAAGTAAGTTTATTGTCAGGAGGCTTAAATTTTCTTGAGAGGCAGTCTCACCTCCATTGGAAAATACCTAGGGTGGGTCTGCAAATGGAGAAAGACTGAAAATCACTAGACTACACAATTATGTGTGTATGTTTGTAACAAGGAGCTAATCTAATCCCAGATAAAAGCTCTCAAGGTGGGTTATTTTAACAACTGGCTTCATATATATACTGGAAAAGAAAATTCTTCTGGTTTCTTCCGATGAAGAACATTTAAGCATCAGGTATTGACTTGTGGGGCAAAAAACCTGATTGCCCATGAGAGCTCTCCTACATGACTGATCTGTTCGGAACTATTTTAGCAAACAGACAGACTGGTTTTTATGGTCAACCAACAACAAACAAGACTTTAAAATCAATTATTTAGATATCAAACACTACCTTGGCACAACTGTTACTTTCTAGCAATGAATTTTGAAGTAGATTGTACTTCAGAGAGAAATCAAAGTGTCTATCTGCAGTTAGAGTGATTTATGTTTCAAGTGTTGTGCATAACTTCAATAATAGTTGCATACACAATTCTAACTATTTACAAGTGAAGCTTTTTAGTAATCTTTAGTCACTTTTGCTTACATGTGTGACATGGTTAACAGAGACCAAGTTTTAATGGATGGGACTAGTTACAATACAGATGCTTTCTTGAACAGACTGTGTAATTGAGCTGAGTTTCATGCATAAATTTATGTTTAGATGTTAAATGCCTACTTCTGTCTAGAGATTGAGGTGATCACGTGTATAAATATTTGTAGACTCTTTCCTTAAGGGCATGTTTGGTTCTAAACTTTAAGGCTAGATTAGAAGCTACTAATAGGCTAGATATTTTTAGGAGATACTAGTATGCTGAATAATCTATTGTTTTACCTCGGTTTCAGTGCATTTGAGATACCTATTGTCATTTTTAGCACATGCATATTAATATTCTAGGGTGCTTTTTCTAATTGGCTTATTTTATATTCATGTTTGATGTCTGAATGAAGAGTACTTGTGAGCTCTGGCTTTTCTCAATGTCCTTTTAAAGAAACAGGTTACTATAATGTTGAGGCAGGTTAGTCCTATGGACTCTGTGCTTTGCATATATGAAGAACTCAGAGTACCAGAACTTTTGAAAGTTACCCTATGTCTTCATCAGCTACCTTCTGCTAGAGAAAGAGCTTGCCATGAGAGAGGGGAATTTGCAATTACTGAAGATCTCTGTTAATCATCCACGTGGTTACATCTTATTTTGCTTCCTGAAGATATTTTTCTTAGTCCTGGTCAGCATGGGGAAAGTATTGTCTGCAACATCTCTTTTTTCTGCATACATTCTTCTAATGTCACAAGATAGTATCCTTCTGAGGGTGTTAGATGGCAGAGGATTCCAAACATATCCTTATAAAATAAAATCTTCCACTTCAAATTGTTGCCAAAGACTCTCCACTGGGAGAGGAGTGCTCTGGAAATAACTGTTCCAGGAGGAAGTGCCTTTTACATTTTAATCACCGGCCAAGTACAAAGTCATAGAATCGTATAAATTGTGGTTAGAAGGGGTCTCTGGAGGTCACCTAGTCTAGCCTCCAACTCAAAGGGGGCTACTGCCAACAGTACGTCAAGTTAACTGTGGCTTTGCCTTGCTGAGTCTTGCAAACTTCCAAAGGTGGAGATTCTGCAACCTTTCTGAGCAAAGTAGCACTCCAGCATGGTCATTTTGCTCTTGGGCAGGAAGTTCAGCTAGTAATCAGTTAGCGTTTCACGAGCACACAGTTCTAGGCAGAAGAAGGAATTAATCTCTTAAACTGTGAAACCTACGCTGTAAGTCAAAACACTTCCTTCAGCACTCCTACTTACGGAAAACATAAAGGGGAAATTCCATGCTGGTTTCCTTTAATCACTTTAAAACTCAACAGAGAAATTTGAAAATCAATCACACAGACATGACTGCAAGGCAGCACAGCTTTTCTGGAAACAGCAGAATTTCTTCTCCTTGTTTTGCTGATCATGTCATGAGGAATCTGAAGTAGCAATCTGAACAAACTGGAGCTTAGGCAATGTTTTATCAGCAAAACAGTTATGGATTTGTAGTTAACAGTGCATCGACCACGTATTTTAGCGCAGTTGGCAGTTTTATCCTTTAATCTGCTTGTAAACCCTTTTCACTGGCTTGTAAGATAGGCTTTCTCAAAATATGTAAACTGCAGAGGGAATTGTGTGTAACATTATACTGAGGTGAGCACCTCTTGTGGTTAATATGATGCCATTTCTTCATATTAGGACTATGGATACAGTTTGATAAATAATGTAGTTATTGATTTAAATAAAAAGGACAAGAACAGAGTCAGGAGTGTAGATCAAGCTGGGCTGAGCTAGATATCATAGTAGTTGGTTTGAAAATATATTTAAAAGTTGGAATGAACCCAACAAAATCTGTATTGGGGCAAGGAAATATACTCAACGGTATTGCTTTCAGAAGTAATTCCTGATTTCTGCTAGAAATAAGACTAAGTACACAGAAATAACAGTGATAGAGATCTTTCAAGGTATGCTGTTGGTTTGCTGTGCATGGAAACTTGTCAAAATTCCTTCAAACTAATTTTCACTGAAAATTTTGTCTGCCTTTTGCAAGCAAATTTGCCCCTGTGTTTTAAGTTCAAGAATGTGCAAGTATTTTAAGTTGCAGCTCTTAGATTATGGAATACACCTGCAAATTTACAATATTTGTACAATAATACAGCAGGATTTCATATCTAGTTGTCGGGAATTTGTCTGCCTGAGACGTGTGCCTGAGGGCAGGTCTTGCTTTGTGCACCACTGCCCTGGTGAGCCATGCAGTATAGGTCTACTTATCCAGAGATGGACTTCTGCTTACTGCAGTTGAGTTTGCAGGTTGCCATGAGCATTAAGTAGTTTGAAACGTGTTCTCACATTTTAATAGCAGTGAGTTCCTGCCCTTCCAGGGCTGGCTGATAATAGTTTCTGTGTAGAAATGGATAGAGGACAAATGAAGTGCTGCTAAAAAGCTACGTTGTGATAAGCAATGTGGAGGAATAAAACATTTCCAGGGCTTTAATTTGTGCTGCATTATGTGAAGTGGATGAGAAACGGTTTCTTTGTTCAGACAAGATTTTTGTTATGAGGCAGCTAGGTCACCAAGGTTGGCTTATAATGAAAACGGAAGGGGAACATTGCAGGATCCTCATTGATAGCCAAAAGCAGGAGTGAACGAACAGTAGTTCATTCAGAACTGAGAAACATGAAATGGCACAGAACACAAGCTTTCTGTTTTATGAGAAAACCTAGGTAGAGGACCTTTTGTTCTCATTAAGAATAGGCATCATACTTTGATTGTATGTACAGTCATAGATATTTCAAGTCTCAAAGCAGTATTGGTATCATTAACAGTGGCCCTCCCTTGCAATCCATGACAACTCTGTAGTACTTGCATCCCTTTATTGCATTGAAAAGTAATTACTGAGAAGTCTGTGGTTTTTTCCATGTCTCTCTTGTCCTTCTAATGGGTTAAAAGTTTTCTTTGTAAGAAATGAATCAATACAAATGGCTGAAACTCCATGAAATGTATGTCATGGGTTTTTTTCAGTTAAAGGGGTTTTTTGATGACAACACTTAAGGTCTATTATGTAGTTAAGAATCCTAACCTTCCCCTAAGGTAGGTAAGTAATATCCTCTCCATTTAGAGCTAGTTAAACTGCAGCAAAGAGATAAAGTAGCTTGTCAAAAGCAACACAACATCATTGCCAGAGAGGATGCTGGGACTCACAAGTTCCTAACGCCCACTGGAGCGTATTTTGAATGACTGGGCTGCTGTGTCCTGATATAATGACATGCACATGTGATTTGCATGTAGCCACACAAATGAACAAGAATGCTGTTTTCTGTATTTCTTGACTGTTTCTTCATGCCAGTCATATGCTGTTCATTTAATCAGCACAATTTGCTAATATTTTGTTAGCCCATTGTGTATTTTTTCAGGTTTTATGAGTTCTGTGTCCTCGACACACTGAGAATGTCATAAATTGCTAACAAAAGGGCAAGAGTCAACTTCAATAAATCCCTTCTTGAGGCCTTTTCTTCATTGGGTACAGATCTCTCTGCACTGTGTACCAAAGGCTAGTTGATTGTTTGGTACAGGAAATCAAACCAGTGATGGAATGGGTAATGAAATTCTTCAAAGGGTTGAAATAATAATTTGCTTTCCCTGGTAGAGCTTCTCTTATGTATGTTCATTTACCCCTTTTCAGATTGTGTCCATTGATCACTGTTCAATGCTTTTTTCCTTTTCTCTTTTACTATTTAAAGGTTACTTTGTTTTCTGCAAACAAGGCAAAATAGTTGTGCATAAAGAGCGGTGTGGAGTATTAGCTCTGTGTTCAGAAAAATATGGAAACAAGTCTAACCAACTAAGTGTACAAAATTTTAAAAGGGAAAATACTGTGCATATATGTAAGCACATAAATGCATGTGCAGATATAAGTCACATGTCCATGCACACATTTCCTCAGTCACTCCAACTGCTCTAGATGCATCTTGTCCACGATTGTATTTATGAACATATTGACTCATGTACATCAACACTTTTTTCTTCTTGTATCAGAGGCAAAAAAAATGGTGTGAGATGAAGCTGACGTTGTTTGATAGGTCCAGAAAGAAAGGGATACTTGTTCTATGTGTTGAACACTGGCAAAACAAAAGGTCCTCCTAGCTTGTAGTTCTTCCAAACTCTGAGCTGGAGCTGCAGGAGTTAAGTCCCTACAGCACTCTGACAAGAAAAAGGGGGACATAGACATCCCAAACACTGGCAAACACATCAGAAGACCTTGATCCAGCACTGTTAAAACTGTTTGGAGTTTGATATAGGGAAAGCATCCAGCTGTTTGTGCCTGCCCTAAGGAGAGAATTTTTGTTCTTGCATTGTCTCATTGGTACCCCCTAGCAGCCAGCTATGACTATGCATGCCACATGTGCACATGGCAGTGATGAGGCAAGGGTTAGTTTTTGTCCATGCTCATTTATTGACCTTGTGGACACCTATGGTCAATACTGACAAATCATGGTAAAGAGATTGCTGATAGCAGTGATGTTATATGTCTGGGGTAGCACTGGCATAGTGTGAGCTCTCAGCCCAGGGAGGAGGTTGGCTGTTGGATTGCAGGGCAGATAATTATCTGCAAGATGTACTCTTCTGATGCCAGAACTGGTCAGAGGTAGATAGCAGACCAGTTCCTGATGTCTTGAAACTTCATGTGCCTTATTCCAAATAATACATCAATTGTTAGGAAAGTATTCCTTGGAGAGGCAGGTGAGAGGAAGCTTACAGGCATTGTGGCAATGTTGTGTAATATCAGAGGTAAACAGGAAGCCCAAAGAATGAAGGAAGAAAAATATAACCCACCACTCAAACAGAAGATTAATTAACTAGTGGCTTCTTAAAAATCATAGAATCATAGTATGGTTAGGGTTGGAAAGGACCTTAAAGATCATCTAGTTCCAACCCCCTGCCATGGGCAGGGACACCTTCCACTAGACCAGGTTGCTCAAAGCCCCGTCCAACCTGGCCTTGGACACTGCCAGGGAGGGGGCAGCCACAGCTTCTCTGGGCAACCTGTTCCAGTGTCTCACCACCCTCACAGTAAAGAATTTCTTCCTAATACTTAATCTAAATCTACCCTCTTTCAATTTAAAACTGTTACCCCTCATCCTATCCCTACGCTCCCTGATAAAGAGTCCCTCCCTAACTTACCTGTAGGCCCCCTTTAAGTACTGAAAGGCCGCTATAAGGTCTTCCTGGAGTCTTCTCTTCTCCAGGCTGAACAACCCCAACTCTCTCAGCCTGTCCTCATATGGGAGGTGCACCAGCCCCCGGATCATCTTTGTAGCCTCCTCTGGACCAGCTTGTGCAGGTCCATGTCTGTCTTACACTGGGGGCCCCAGAGCTGAACAGCACTGCTAACTAATAAGGTCTATACAGAGGATCTGGGAGTGAAAGCTAAGCATCAAAAGCATTCTTTCCTAGCAGGGATGAGGATGATCTTAGTGCATTTCATAGATTTATAGCTGAAAATGGCACACTGCCGTTGGTTTTTTTGTCTCACTGGTGATTGCTGTTGGTCATGGGGTGCTTTGGCACTGCCTTTTTCTCATTTATCTCTATGACAGCTTCATATGGGGAGTTCACTCTTAAAAACTACAGTTGCTGTTCTTCCTTTTTTGCACAGAATATTTTGAAGACAAAAAAAGCCCCACCCCCAAGGTTTTAGTAGGTTCTGTGGGACAGCAGCTCGAAGTCAGTTTGTGTTTAGGGCAAGGTGATTGAAAGTAGTGTATTGCCCACAAGGACGGGTGCCTTGAACCCTTGATATAATGCATTATGTCTGGCCAGTGAAGATAAGACAGTTTGACAGACATGATCCTTGATCTAACTGCTTCTTGCATTAAAGATTGGGCATGGGGCATTGCTGTTGGTCCAGACAAGTCATGACTAGAACTGGTTGAGCTCTGATATCTATCCAAGCCATGCATGGCGCAGCAGAAGGTGAAGCTTATCATCTCCCACCTGTTCAGGACTGCACACTTTTTCACAGACCCAAGAACAGGATAAATCCTACAGATTTGTAAGTGAAATTCTTCTACCCCTCTCCCCCCTGATTACACGGTCAAGTCACAGCTTAATCATCTCTTAGCTGTGTAATGTGAGAGCTATTCAACACTAGAAGTTAAAAAATCCATACTTCAGTGTCACTCTTGTGCCATCTGCTCCCCATCAGACACTGTATTCAGTGGATTGTACAGTGAAATTCTGGTCTCATACACAGATACTAAATCACTTTTCACTAAGCTGAGCAATCTCTGGAGTGGGAGATAGGAGAGTTTAAAGCACATGCTGTGGTTTCATAAGAGTATCCCTTTGAAACTGTGAGAGGAAGTCTACAGGCTGGCAGAATGTCATTTCTCAGTAAAAAATTAACAGTTGGTCATAATCTTCCCAGAAGTACCTTAGGGTTTTTTCAGCCTGGTACCTGGTTTTTGCACCTCTTCTAAAAGATGGCACTTCCAGCCCTTGGTATCACTCATTTGCTCAGTCCTGACTGAGGTAAGACTGCCATCTATTGAATCCCCAACATTATCTCCTGCAAAATTCAGCTTTCTGTCCAAATGCTGACCAATTTAAATCCTGCTTTGTTTATGAGACCTGACAAGATTGGAGCCCTCTCGGTCATGCCTACAGGCTAAGTCACCTTGCAAGCAGCCATCAAAGTGTCAGAAAGCAGAAGCTGAGCAAGAGCTAGTACCTTGCTGCATTGATTTCTTTTACACTGAAAGAAGCCATTACAGATGCTTCTTTCCAGAGTTTGGTTGTCAGATGTATTTTTCCAGGGCTTGTCAACATGAGTAGGATGCAGCTGTCTTCCATCAAAGAGAATTTCAGGCACTTGAGGATAATAGAAAGAAAGAGACAAGAATAACTTTCAGAAAACACCAAATTGATACATGATTAAGAAGAAAAAACTTCCCATTCAGCTCATTGATTCCTCTCAGTGGTTTCTTTCTGCTTTCATTTATATGCAGGAGTACTATCTAGTGTAATAAGATTCATACCCTGCACAGTAGTAGCAGAAATTTTTAAAAGCACTGGCACTATGCAATTTTCAAATGCCTCTTCCCTAGACACCACTTCACCTTAATAGTTTGATGATGTGGAAATCCCATAAGCGCAACACTTGTCTTTTATTCTTTTGAGTTTAAAGATGTGTTTTGTGATTAAGAGCCTGCCCCAAGGCCCATGGAGATCCTCTGTTGAATGCAGTGGACTTTGAATTGGACTCTGCCATTTAAAAAACAACCACAGCCCAAGTTAATTTGAACCCATGTGACTCACTGCTGTTTCCTGGATGCCAGCACAGCGGAAGTATAGCAATTTACCTAAGCAAAGTCGAGGGGCCTTGAACACCATTGCTGAAGCATTCTTTGTTAGGCTCTGAGGACTTCTCTTACATAGTCAAGAGTCAATGTGTGCTGGTGGATGCTGAGGTCGCTGGCCAACTGTAGAAACATGAAGATCACTATTAAACTAGCACCTGGTAAGTTTTCAGGCATTCCCTCTCCATGCACTGAGCAAGCCAAAGGTTCCTGGCTAAAAGCCTCACTTTTTGACATCTTTTGCATATCTGTCTAGAGGGCCTCGTGTCTCCCTTGGGCTCCTCCACTGCGAGGCTTTCATTCTTTAGCAGTTTTCCTTGGAATATCCTTTTCAATGGTGTGTCATCTCTTTCCTCCAAGATCCTGTAGGGTGGAGCTAAGCCTCAATGTCATGAAAATGAAAAAACAAAGCTAAGCCTCAATGTCATGAAAAATGAAGGAACAAAGGTTAATGTAAATCTTATGCTAGCTTGGCATTCTTTGGGCATTGGAAATCCACTGTCCCCTGCTCACTTTCTACAGCACAAAGAGCAGAGGCCTCATCTTGTTCTGCACTTAGTAGTCAGATGTGGCGTTTACCCCGAAGCTGTATGAGCAATGAACTCCTAATGGAGCCTGAAATGCTCAGCCATTGTAATGTGCAATATGAAAGATGGAAATGTCCTCATCCTTGTTAGGGAGATAAATTGAATGGGCACAGAAACGAGAACAAAAGGTTTTGGAGTGAATGGAGCAGGTGATCCATTTCGCCACAAAGAATATCAGGACATATTGGGTGAACATACTGCTCAAAAGGGTATGTTAAAACATATGACTGCTCATGCATGGACACGTATGCTCCTGTGTTCGTTCTGCTGTTGTTCTTGTCACCTGTTTTTTTCACAATGCACAGGCAAACATGGGCTTCACCCAGCCTAATCCTGCACAGTGGTCCTGTATGAGGCCTTTCAGCACACTAAAATTACTCGTGCAATAACCTCTCTCTGAACTGCATCTTGTGGGGCTAGGACTGACAGAAAATGGCATCAAAACTGAAACATGCTTTTCTTCCTTGAAAAAAAATCTCCATTTTCTCTGTTTGCCTGTTATCCTTGGGGCTTTTCTTTCGGACATCAATAAACTTGTCCCTAAGCACCAGGCACCCAGAGAATGATAATGGACCGAGAGCTCATTGTGTGCTGCAGATGTCACCATCTTGTCCATGGCTTGACTTTGAAATCTAAGGGAGATCTGATTTCCCTGGGCACATTGGGAAAAACCTGGGAAGTGTAGTTGGGCATTTGCAAAAATAAATTTCTCCACTTTGTATGTGAAGTATTAGCTGGGAAAAACAACTAACTAGTTAATATATGTGTTTTATTCTTCCTGGAGCAAGTATGAATATGGATCATCCTTTGTTTGTGCTGGACAGAGAATTTACATAACTTTAATAGGGCTTTCTATTAGTTTGTGACAAATAACGAAATGCTAATATATTAATCATTCCAAACTCATTAAAACTGTCAGCTTTGCAGATGATTGATAAAATACTCTGATTCAGACTTGCACATTTTATCCCTTACCACAACCACTGCTTCATGTATGAGGCACAGCATTCTCACCAATTTCTCATCAGGGATAAGTAATTGGCCAATTAAATCATAGGCCATAATATCTTGTAGAGTGAGTTAAATCAGTGATAGTGTAGCTCTGAACAATTTGAATCTTAATGTAGGATAAATTAAACTCTCCTTTGCAGTTGCCTTCATATGGAGTTCTCTGGTTTGAATCATGAAAAACCTAAATTAGTCAGGTAGGGTTTTAGTGCTCTTTACTCTCACAGATGTGTTGGAGGACTAGGTTCCACCTCTACTTTTGTTACTGAAAAGGCATTACTGGCTTGGTTGTTAAAATAATGCCGGCTTTATTTATGGCTGAATCCCAACATCTTGATAGCAGGAAGAGTTTTGTCAGTATGAGGACTGCAGGATTTGATTTTGGAGCTTTCACAGATTACCTTCTCCCAGTAGTTTTGGCTTCTCAGTGGTAATAGTTGAACTAATATTAGTATTCCAGTAGTGTCTAGAGGTTTTGAGCTGTACTAGAGCCCCATTGTATCACAGACACTGTATAAACCCGTAGTGGGGAAGAGTCCCAATCCTGCAGAGACTGCAGTATAAACAGGCAAGATGATGCACAGCAAAAGGGAAATGGTATCTCTCTTTTTCAGATGGGGCATCACTGTTCACGTGGGATAATAGAACAGTAACACTGTTTTCAGAAGTGTGGAAAATAAAGCATTTTGCCAAATGTCAAGAAGAAAATCTCTGTTAGAGTTGGGAGGGAGCCTAGGTTCCTTTAGTTGGAATACACTTCTGAGAAAAAGACAATCCTCCTTTGTGATTTCTAAATAAAATTTAAGACTACCTCTGATAGGCTGGAAATTAAGAAGCATTCTTCTGGTAGATGAGAAAAAGCATTGTGCTGAGTGGGTAAGGTGCAAAAAGTAAACAGAGATCATAAAAATAAATTAGCTTTTCTTTTTTCCTCTCAATAATTTACAGATGTCTTAGCAACACTACTACAAATGTAAGAGTTGTTTCTATTTTGACACAGTACACCACCTCCTGCTTGAAATATATATCTTTTAGCACTCAAGATTAGCCTGGATGCTTGATAAGTAGGAACAAAACAGGTGAAGTGTGTATTTGAGTGCCTAGTGACAAAAGTTGTGTATGTCACCCAGGTTTGGTGCTTACACTCTTGGATCACTTCTGAATTCCTGTGCTGGCAGTGACTGTTCCCTAACACAGGACTGAATGTTTTCAGGAAAGTCCCTTCCTGAAATATGCAACAAACTCAAATGCTATTTTTTAAAGTAAGCCCATGCCTAGATATTTTTCCACACGGGGGCAGGAACTCCAGTACAGGATTTACAGAAGTGCAGTCAAACCCGTAAATTCCTTTAAAAAAATGAAATCCCTTTGTGTTCTTGAAGAAGCCACTGTGCTGATTAAACATGGATTATCTATTCCTAGCCTATCCCTTGGGTACAAAGATAAATTTGCAGAAGCAGTGGTAGGACCATGAAAAGCCCTGCCTTGGGTTACATTCTCCACTGAATCTGTGGAGCTGCACCCAGCCTCCAGTAGTGAAGAATCTGAGCTGATGTATTTTGGCAGTTGCAGGGGCAGATGAGGAGGGCAGTAATATTGCTGCTTCTCCACTGGAAAGATTTCCTGATGACAAAAGCAAAATGTCAGCTTTGACTGTGGTAGGGCTTTTCCCAGCCCAGCATGGAAAAATGAGTGGTCAAGCAATTCTTTTTGGTGCTCTGTGAACTTTTTGTAAATTGATTGTGTGCCCGTATGTTGAGGAAGGAACAAGCTTGGCCTTTTACACCACATCAGAAGAGGTTGATTGCTTTTTTGGAGGGAAAGTGCCCAGACACCATCAGGGGATAAGTAGTAACCAGCTGGTGAGAGGTATTTAGAACAGAGACACATTTGGAGATTAAGTTTTGATTGTTGCACTGATGGCCTTCAGCCTCGTTGCCTTAATGGGGCAGACTTGGCAGCACAGAGGAGTAGGAACACCTGTCTGTTGGCTTCCCCAGCTCTGGCTTGAACACCGTATCATTAGAGATGCTGGACATCTGCTGCTAGACATTGCTCTTGTGAGCACCTGCATACATTTTCAAATAGTTGCATATGAGATAAATGCAAAGTTCAGCTGGGACAGCGTGTCAGGAAGCAAAAAGTGAAGGTGAACACCTTTGCTTCTGGAGTGATCAGTGAGCTTATTTAGAAAGAGCTGCAGGACGGCAGTGAAATGGGTCTCAGCTGTGATGCACACTAGACTTGTGCAGAATCTGAAAACAAGATGCAAAAAGCACCTGCATTTAATCAGTCTGGGGAGAGTTGACTCTGAGCTTTATCACTACTTCTGATCAACTGCTGGTTCCTAACAACACCTAGGGAGGCACTGGGAGTTGTTATGTCATAGGCAAGATATAATGGTGTTATTAATTTAATGCTCTTTAGATTGTTTAATTTGGAAATTCAGATTTAATCAAATGTCAAACCCACTGTCCAAATTCCTAAATTAAACATGAATTGTTTGGGAGCGTTTCCAGAACTGCTGTTAGTTGCATCAACCCCACTGTCACTTATTAGTTGTAGAAGAAACCATTTTGCAACAAGCTAATTTGGCCCTTGCTGCAGGAGCTGGAATAGCTGCCTTGAGACATTCTGAGCCCATTTTCTGTAAGAACCTGCGATTTTTAATAACATCATCAAAGTCATTTTGATGGAGGCTGAGCAGGAGTGGAATAAAAACCAACAAAAGGAAGGGTAATTCCCATTCTCATTATGGCATTCATTTGATCTCCATATCTTGCTAGCTGTCTGCTTAATGACTGTCGTCTCCTCGATCCTCCTAAGGGTATTCACGTTTGTCTGCTTTTATAAGAAATGAGTCATCTAGGTTGGGCATCTTCATTGCATAAAAGCATCTAAAAAGATCTAAATTGTAAACACTACGGTTTTGTTTCGCTGGTTAAAATCATGCTGTGGGATTCAACTCTGTAAGAGCTGTGCTATCTAAAGGTGCTTTGTGGAAAAGGGAAAGACCAGATTTAGAATGTAAATCTGTATGTTTTTTTGTTAACAGATTAAGTTCTAGAGCAACTTTTTTGTCTGATCATACTGGAGTTTTTGGTATAGCATACATGTCTGAGTGCTACATCACTGCAGTTTGGTACCTTGTTAACAACTGGTCTTGTGCGAGTTGTGTGCTGTTGAAAAGCTTGTCCCTCTTCTGTGTGTGAACGATTCACAGCTGAAATACAGGTGAATCGGGGTTTTATCCACTTCCCTCCACTTTGGATCTTTGTAATTGCATTGAGGGTGGTCTGTAAGACAGCAGCTGTTCCGGATTAGAGCAAAAGCCATGTGTCTCCCTCCGTCCCCTGAAGAGCTGAAGTATTTGGAGCAAGGACTTTGCATGGCCACGTTTTCATTGCATAAATGCACGTGTCATCAGAACAATTTTCTGGACAGCATGATTTCTGATACTTTGTAAATCTAGAACAACTGAAACAGATTTATTTCATACTTTTCTTAAGCTAATTGAAAACATAATTTAGTCCTTAATGAATAATATATAAATGAAATGGTCATTAAATTCAGTCCCTTAAAATAGCAAGTGACATCGTGCTAAGTCCAAAAGGGCTTACAGAAACACTCTGCTGCCTCTTTCTTCCCAGGATCACGAATGATGCAAACCCCCTTGCTCCACTTAAGAAATACCACTAGTGTTTAGATTTTTATTGCATTTATGCCTAGCTGTTCCCTTTTTTAACCTTCTTTATTAGATAGTATTCAACAGATTATCTTTCAACTTCTCTTAATAAAACCAGCTGGGTATAGTTCACTAAAACAGTTCTTGGAGTTACTGGATAAAGACAGTTACAATTAGATTGTGTTAGTGCAGGATGGATTTTCACAGAATCACAGAATCATCAAAGTTGGAAAAAGACCTTGAAGATCATGTAGTCCAACCTTTAACCTAACACTGACCATTCTCAACTACACCATATCCCTCAGTACTATGTCAACGTGACTCTTAAACACCTCCACCACTGCCCCGGGGCAGCCCATTCCAATGCGTAACAACAGCAGTTCTGGAAAGAAATGCTTACCTGGTGCAACTTGAGGCCATTCCCTCTTGTCCTATCGCTTGTTACTTGGTTAAAGAGACTCATCCCCAGCTCTCTGCAACCTCCTTTCAGGTAGTTGTAGAGGTCGATGAGGTCTCCCCTCAGCCTCCTCTTCTCCAGACTAAACCACCCCAGTTCCCTCAGCCGCTCCTCGTACGACATGTGCTCCAGACCCTTCACCAGCTTCGTTGCCCTTCTTTGGACATGTTCAAGTAATTCAATGTCCTTTTTGTAGTGAGGGGCCCAAAACTGAACACAGTAATCAAGGTGCGGCCTCACCTGTGCTGAGTACAGGGGCAAGATCCCTTCCCTGTCCCTGCTGGCCACGCTATTTCTGATACAAGCCAGGATGCCATTGGCCTTCTTGGCCACCTGGGCACACTGCTGGCTCCTGTTCAGCCGGCTGTCAATCAACACCCCCAGGTCCCTCTCTGACTGGCAGCTCTCCAGCCACTCCTCCCCAAGCCTGTAGCGCTGCTGGGGGTTCTTGTGGCCCAAGTGCGGCACCCGGCATTTGGCCTTATTGAAACTCCTACAGTTGGCCTTAGCCCATCGCTCCAGCCTGTCCAGATCTCTCTGCAGAGCCTCCCTACCCTTGAGCAGATCAACACTCCCACCCATGTTGGTGTCATCTGCAAACTTACTGAGGGTGCACTCGATCCCCTCGTCTAGATCATCAATAAAGATGTTAAACAGGAGTGGCCCCAAAACCCTGGGGGACACCACTCATGACTGGCCGCCAACTGGATTTAACTCCATTCACAACTCTTTGGGCCCGACCATCCAGCCAGCTTTTTACCCAGCAAAGCGTACGATCATCCAAGCCTCGAGCAGCCAGTTTTGCCAGGAGAATGCTGTGGGAAACGGTGTCAAAGGCCTTACTGAAGTCAAGGTAAACTACATCCACAGCCTTTCCCTCATCCAATAAGCAGGTCACCCTCTCGTAGAAGATCAGGTTTGTCAAGCAGGACCTGTCTTTCATAAACCCATGGTTTCAGTATGGTCCCAAATGTTGGCCTGACCCACATACTCTTTACGCTGAGAACACCAAGACTTTCATCTTGCACATCTATTCAGAGACCTTTGGTGGTATGAAAAAGCATGTATTCTGGTCTGTGTAAAAAGAGGTGAATCTTCACTCCAGTCAGGTACCTGGGCTGCTTTGTTGTAGCAGTCGGATATTGATGGGACTATTGGCTTTGTGCTGGCACCTCTACTGCAGAAGGAAGTCTTGTCAGGAGCTTTAGGGCAATGGAAATGTAGAGAACCATAATTTTGGGTAATTTTTAAATTACTAAATTTACAGGATTGTTGTTTTGTCTGTTTCTGTAGTCAGATCTATCGCAGCAGGATGTGATGGGAAATTTTTCAGTCTAGACCAGTAAAAGTGTGAGTGTGCTTGTAAGATGTGACTTCTCTGGGTTCAGCTGAGCTGTTGAACAGTTTTCAGAAGCCAGCAGACAGTTGCTGTTTACTTCTCCTCACTGGCTTTATAATTTTTGACCCATTACATTAATTTTGCTTCAGCCTTGTTTCCACCCAAATGCAATTCAGGCTGGTCACTGGCAGTTGTAGTACATAGAGAGGAAGGAAGCGAAGAAGGGAGAGGAGGAGGATGAAAGGAAGAGGAAAAGGAGCTGGCACTGTGCTCAAAAACAAACGGCACAAGTATGCATTTGGGGGATGACACCTTGCTTCCAGGAGTGTTTTACACCCTTGTTAATCTGTCTTTATAAGAGTCTGCAATTAATGTTGCTAACTTGTAGCAGCTAAAATGTATTCCTTCTAGTGCTGTAGAGAGCTATGTCCCAACAGAAGTGTGAAGCGGTATGTCAGAAAAGCACAGTGACATACTGAGGCCTAAGCAAGACGTCTTTTTTCCTGAAGGGTAATGAAACCTTGACACTTGCTGAAAAACAGAGAAAGCTGCTTTGTTTTAATATTTCTTGCAAGTCCAGTAAAGGCCAGTGTGGGTATGCTGTGAAGTGAATGTACAGAATGGGTAATTTAATTTTGTTGCTGTTGTAATCTGCTGGGCATTTTTCCAAAACAAGACTAGGGAGTAACTGGCATATTTCATTACAACTGCCCAGATGACTAGGAGGAGATTAAGCCTTTAATTAGAAGATGGAGCATCCCGAGCCAGCGTTACAGCTTGTGCCTGAAGCCACAGTCAATCCTAGAAAAACCTAGAGGGTGTCAAATAGATCACCTGCATGTATGCGGTAAAGACTTTCTGTCTTGCCTACTTACGTATTCATTTTATTGACATGATACATATATATGTTTTAAGAGGATTAATATTTTCCATGAACTGAAATAATTCCAGTGAGTCTGGTCTCCTAACCATGTGGCATTGCAACAAACTGACAGTCAGTTCTTCTCTGTTGCATATCAGCAACAAAATTTTTAATAGGTGCTACCCTGTGTGGATAGGACCTTTAAACACCATAGTCAAATATCTTGTCTCCTTTTTGACTTTTCCCTTCAAATTTGCAAGGCTGTTTGTCATCAGCAGTTGTGAATGGTTAACGTTCCTGCTGATTTTGCTTGCCATCAGACTGTCAAGCTAGGCGATGACATGCAATAATATGTAAAAGTGGTAAAGATTTCTTTGGTATTTTTTTTTCCTTGTAAAATGGGTAAAAAGCTGAATGGAGTGAACATCATGAGTACCAAGAAGGGTTGTCTTCTGAGAATCTTTCATTAAGCCAACCTGTATGAATGAGTGGATTGCTGTTTTACTCAGAATATTTGGAATAATGATCTTCCATTTGAATATTTTGGGTTTTAGGGAGCTCCTTCAGCTCTATTTGGCTCAACTTATTACAGGAAGAGACCTCTAAAATTACTGCTTTATGCACAAGACTTACATGATTAAATTTGGGATCTGTCTGTAGATGGTGTTCTATTCAGTAAAATATGCTGGAATAGTAGCCAGAACAGAGTGATAAAATTTATTCTACTACTTCAGATACATATGTTGAAGATTGGCATGGAAAGATTTATTTTGCTGGTGTCAGATGGTCTGCCAGTGAAAGGAAGGAGATAAACATTCACTGGCATTAATGCTTGGGTATTACAGACAGTACCTGGCTGTGAAGAACAGTTGTTCTGTCTCAGCTCCACAGAGTTGTAAGATGTGGGTAATTTTGTTACTCAGCTTAAGACCTGGATTGTGATCATTGATGCTGAATGGTCAGTTAGCTCCTATCTCCATCCAGGAAGTCTCAAAGCAGCTTGCCACCTTGGTAGAGCAGTGTTACTGGACCGTCCTGGGTTAGAATTGGTGTAGCCTCATACTCTGGGCATAGAGCAGTCATTTAGATCCAGCAAACCCTTTATGTAGTGGGACATTTCTTGCTCTCATTTGAGAATCCTAGTAGATAGATGGTGAAATAAGGGCTGTGAAAATTGGATATAAGGGTGCTTAAAGCTACCAGAACAATATGAATAGCTTTATTGGCTCAGAAAACCTGACCTTGTCTCCCATCTTTGGTGATGGGCTTCTATATTTGAAAAGGAGAGAGCTAACTGCTGTTTAACCAGTTAATTTTCACATAACAAGTCTGGCTTATTTTCAGATTATTGTGTTTTTCTGAGAGATGAGAACATATCAAATAAAGTTCAGGTAATACTGCTGTTATATTGGTGGGATTTTTATGCAACCGAATTGTCACTTAGTAAGAGAAGAGAGTATTTTCAAAAGTGAGATTATTTCTGCTAGCTTCTTTGGAAAGGAGTTTTATCTTTTTGAGAGTTTTGAAGATGACATTGCTGAAGTTGGTAAACTAGCAAGCATTTTGATTTATAGAGGTTAAGGATAACTGTTACGAAGTGGCTGGCAGAGAAAATCCAGGCCTTTTAGCAGTGGATTCGTGCCACAGTAAATTGTGATCAGGCAGTTAAATAGCCAGGTTATTTGCATCATCTGTGTGGCGCTGCTGTGCTATTAACTGTTCCTCCTAGGTCCTCAAAAAAAAATGTTTTTGAGGGTTTGTATTTAATTGCATATCTATCCTGAGGCCATCTTCTTGTCCTTGTGTTAGTGGCTTAGCAAGGATGCCAAGAGCTGCAGGCTAGGGCATTATTGCTTTAGCATAAGAAATCCAAAGACTTTTTTAAAGTAGCTCTTTCCATTATTTGTTCTTACGTATTCTGCTTTCAATCCTTTGAGCATGACAGGAATTATTTTTTTTTCAATAGTAATGTACATTGTGAGGACCGTATATGTCCCTTGGCTATGGCTGAAAAATAAAGGAGAGAACAGTTGCAGCTATTCCTTAGCCAGCGGCAGCAATCACTGCATGCTGTGTCAGCTGCTCGGCAGGCTCTACAGCTCCCTGCTCAGTAGCTAGTACAATTACCTTCATTTATTTATGGTCATGGGGTTATATAAGGAGTAAATTTGGGGAAAATTTCCATTTTCATGGTACACCTGGAAGTGTTAGTCATTGCACAAACTCAGCCACCTTACCTCTGTTGATGCAGAAGCTGAAATACCACCTGTTCCAACCCTGCTATGAACCTCTTTCTTGGCCATGCTTCTATTGTCACCTGACATCTGGGTGTTTAGCGATCAACCCCACTGACAAAGAAAGACAGCCAGCAAGAGGATACGTCTGCGTTAGCATTTTAGTTTGGTTGAGAAGTGTGCTTTTGAAATGAACCCCACCAGTTGTCTGCACTTCTTATGCTTTGGTTCACAGCAGTCCTGGTGCTTATGAACTGGGGTCCTTTTGGAAGAAATTAAACCAGAAGATGCACCTCACATATCCAACTGCTAGTTCTTATTCGATCCATGGGAGACTAAAGTAAAGTTAGTCCCAAGTAACCCACTCTGAAACATATATGGTGTGGTTCCTGGTCCCTTAGCACCACTGTTTGTCATACAAAACTATGCCTATTGGGCTACACCACTTGCTCAGTAAGATATAGCCTGGGACTACAGAGCTATGTAGAGCAACTCACTCCCTGGAGCTCAGCTCAAGTCTTCATGTATCTGCTCCTGCATGGAGGACTCCATATTCAAAACCTACCTTGAGGGAGATGATGGTGGTTGTTTAAGTAGCCCCTAAGTGCTCACACCTGGGGAGCATGAGATCACCTTCTCAGACACCAGCAGCTGGGCAGCCACTGGCCAGGGAGGAATGGCTCCTTCCTCCTACAGTATCCGTGGTCCTTTGGAGATGGGTGATCCATATGAGCTCCATAATTCATTTTCCTTCCTCAGTGTTGTGAAGAAATGCCACCACCAAGACTCTGGATCTGTTAAGGGGTTGAAGACCAATTACATCTGCTTCATTTCACATACTGTTAACTAAAAAGTGCTGAAGACAGTGCAGGATGCAAATGCTTTATGAGTACCAATGTTTATTACTGCTGCTATCACAATGAAATGGAAGAAATTATTGTAGTTATATAGTTGATAAATGATCAAAACCAAACACACTGTGTGGAGGCTGTAAAAGGTCAGAAGATGCCCCACAGCAGCTGAACAAAAGATTGGAGTTGTAGCTCTGGGATGGATAGTAAGCAGTGTATTTCATCCTTGCCAGGACCACTCGGTGGGCTTCTTTTCTTTCATCCTGTACAAAAACCCCCTGTCTCTCTGGTAGCTGCACAATACCACCGTTTTCAGTATTATATTACCATAACTGAAAATACTACTGAAAACCTCCAAATTAAATGTTCCAAATAACCATGGTGCCATTTGTCTGACAGATAATGTTTGATTTTCTGAAGAACCATACAGCATGTAGAATTAGGCGAGAGGAAACGCACTGCATGGTTATTAATTCTTTAATACTCAAAACTACTTAGCTGTGAACATGTAGATCAAAGCTTTGCTTCAGAAGATTGAGCTTTCAAGACAGGAGATGTCTGGAGCAATATAACAGAATCCTACAGGATAAAAAACCCCACTGATTACATTTTCATTAGTTTTAAAATCTTCTTTGTGTTCAGTTTAGACATCTTCATGGTTCCTTGTATTGCAGGTTAAAGGTAACCTGCTAAGCACTTGCTCTGTTTTCTCAAATTGACAGGCCCTAGCTTTCCATTTTTAATAAATATACTTGGAATTTTGGTAGCCATCATTTAAGTAGAAAGCAAAGATATTTGTTGGGTTTTGATTGTTACCTTAGATTATGAAAGAAAGAGACAGGTTGTAATAATCCTTTCTTCAATGAAACCACAAGGGGTATTTCAGACAGATCAGATTTTCATTACCTCAATTGCTACAACTTATAAAATGGAAAGAGGAGAGATAATCTTGTATTCCTTGTTGTGATGTGCATTTTATGGTCTGGTTCACATTTAAAGCCCAAGCCTACCGTAAGTAGATTTGCTATTGATTTAATTGGAAACAGAAATAGTATTTTATACCCCAAAATTGTATGTAAAGCCAATATCTTGACCCTCCTGAAGTCAATGACAGCTATACCAGAGACTTTGAAAAGGGACAAAATTTGGCGTCAGGCTCCTCTAGATACGTGTAAGTCTTGGAAAATGAATTGGAGCAGTACTTCAGTGCAATGACGCAAAAAAGAAAATAAAACATTAAGGGTCATTTTACTCTCTCAGTGGCTTTTTAGCATTTCATGTACTCAGCAATTTGATAGTGTCAAATCTTCTGAGATTGTATGCTAGTGTATATTACAATTTGGTGTTATTGAAAAGGATCAATTAAACAAAATACTGAAGCTTTCACTGCAAACCCATCATATTTCATTAGAATTAAAAGCGTTCCTCTTTGTGTAATTTTTAGTTATTGAAGAGCCTGAATTTCATCTCATGAAGCTATAACTCAGTTGAAGCAAATTAAAGTCACTACAAATCCTGGGTTAGTAAGAACAGAAACTGATCCAATGCATTCTTTATATTTCCTTGATGTATAACGTGTGTTTGTTTCTATAATTAATGCAAGTATAAAAAATAGCACAGATTAAGACAGTAAACAGTCCTGTTTACAGAGCTTTGACTTTGACTCACTGGGAGGGGAATGCTGAGCACTAGCTTAGTTAAATAGACAAACCAAGGAGTAAATCATCAGAACAGAAAAGTAGGTTTTAGGAGATGTTAATGCTACTTATGTTAATAACCCTCCATGCGATACAAGAAAGTGTATAAATGGTTCTTTTATCATTGCTATTTTTGCCTTTTGGTACTAACTGGCAAAGCTTCAATTAAGGAAAGGTCACCAAAAGGTTAAAATCTTGGGGGGGGGGGGGGGGGAATGTCCCTTCTTTTTAAATAAAAATCAAATTTTTCGCTTCCTTCTCTTTCTTCCCTCCATTTTCATCTCCTTCCATCGTTGCTAGTACCACTTACAAACACTCTTGGTTCTGCTTGATTTGGCTTTAATGGGTATAAGCAATATTGGGGCAGATTTCCAGCATGTATAAAAATTAATGCTGCTCCCTTGACTTCAGTACACATACATAGATTTTGATTGAAAAAAGACCTGGTATTTTATTTTTACAGTGTCTTTTCTTCCAAAGACATGCCTGAACCTTGACTTTCTTTTTTTAATTGAAGTCTTACAAAAATGTATTTAACATTGCTAGATATCAAATGCCGGTAATAAAACAGTGGAAATAAATAACAATTAACAGAAAGTATAATATGCCATAACAAAAATGTAACTCTATCTTCCATGGCTAATTAGCAGTTGAAAGTCAGATTTTTACATTTAATTTGGATGTGAATAGAGCAAGTCTTTGTAATTGAAGGTTGTCAAAAGAGGAGATTTTTAACAGCTAGCTTTTAATTTCTAAGGTGATTTGTTTGTTAACTGGTTCATAGCTGCCACAACTTAGGATGCACTTCAGTCTGTGGGCAACCAACGCGCTGCCCTGTGTTTTAGCTGTGTACCTCTCCCCTGGAGGCACTGTCACGCTGGAGGCTGTCGTCCCTGCAATGAAATGCTGAGAGGTATGTAGAATAGATGACAGTGTATAGCAGTTTTAATGCTCTGCATGCATCACGCCCCACTGAACGTGCCTGAGGCATGTTGTGAAGCACCTTGGGGAAGGCTGAATGATTTTTACCTACCCAAAATGTGCATCAGTGGTGCATTAATCCATGCCCTGCATCAGTTCGTTGGTACTGAAGTACAGAACTTTTATGAAGAGGCAAATGTGTAAGATTGAAGATGAAGGAGTTTATACCTGGTAGGCTAGATTGCACCTTGAGGCACAGTGTGTCAGAGCAGAAAGGGAGACTTCTGGCTGGCAATAGCAGGTGTATTGAACTTTTCACAGGTGTGATCTGCGCCCCTCTCTGCTTTCCCCTCACTTCTGTTGGTCTGAAGGTGAGAGGGAACAATTGATCCCATACCTTTAAAAATCAAGTAGAAAGAGGTCTAAATTTGCCGATTTTTCTGCCCTGTTTTGACCTTGAGTTCAATGTTCCATGGTACCATTCAGTGTAACGATAGCATGTTAGCAGCACAGACACATTGAAAGCATTGGGAGAAAAATCTCATCTGGTGCCATTAGCTAGAATTGATGAAGTGCTACTTAGCAGAGTCCCAGCTATGTTCTCTTGAATTTTGGACATGTTACTCAGTTCTTGTGTGTACTTTGTTAGTATAGTGTTATAGTTTGCACCCATCAACTTAATGTCAAAGCAGTTGCCACTAATGTTGTCATTTTCACAGAATCACAGAATCGTCTAGGTTGGAAAAGACCTTGAAGATCATGCAGTCCAACCGTTAACTTAACATTGACAGTTCCCAACTACACCATATCCCTCAGCGCTATGTCGACCCTACTCTTAAACCCCTCCAGGGATGGGGACTCCACCACCTCCCTGGGCAGCCCATTCCAACGCCTAACAACCTGTTCTGTAAAGAAATACTTCCTAATATCTAGTCTAAACCTTCCCTGGTGCAATTTGAGGCCATTCCCTCTTGTCCTATCGCTTATTACTTGGTTAAAGAGACTCATCCCCAGTTCTCTGCAACCTCCTTTCAGGTAGTTGTAGAGGGCGATGAGGTCTCCCCTCAGCCTCCTCTTCTCCAGACTAAGCAACCCCAGTTCCCTCAGCCACTCCTAGCCTTTGTCTCTGCATGTGAAGTTTTGTGAGTCAGTACTTCTGTTGGCACAGAGCTTTGGGATTTGACCTCTTAGATATGAATTAGAGCAAGCCTGAATGTTCAAAATGCAATAAGCTTTGTCAGAAAATACTTTTGCGTTGAAAGGAAAGCATTGTTTTACTAAAACATAGCTATTTCATCTAATCTCGGTTTCTCAAATCCAAGATGAAGTTTCTGGTCACAAGAAGAATGTTCCTCTCCACAATTTGTAATGCCCTCTTGATTTAGACACTCATGTAAGAAGCTGGAGCTATAGATTCAAGTCCCTGGTTGATTTGGACAAAGCAATGATCTGAGCTATTTTTTTCCTAGATCCTAGGTGAGCTATTGTTTAGGGGTTTGGGGTTTTTTTTAAATGAAAATTTTAGGTGTAAATTCCTTACCCCAGTGTGGAACTGAAAAATATTCAAAATGGTGACAATTTTCTGCCTTTAATACTGCATTGTGAGGAGTTCTTTCTTTAACTGATGCATCCTTTGTAAGGAAAACATGATGGGTTAGTTCAGACCTGTAGGACACTGTCTGCAGTATGTGCTGGTCTGGAACCCCATCTCGCTGGCAATCCCTGGAAAGTGAGGAGGAAAGCCTCCAAACGCTCCCTGTTGTGACAAGGGAACTTCTGTGTTAGCATACCAGTTTTTGGAGCTACTATGTCCAGGCTGTTGTAAAGATGGAGAAATGTAGGAACATGATGTAAGCTCCTCTCTGCAATGCCTCCACTCATGGGCAGTGGAGTTTGCAGTTTGGGGGAGAGGGTGGTTCTCATGCTGTCTGGTGGACAAGGATATGGTTTCCTCCTGGAAATTGTGAAACACATGGGTGGGAGGGGAATGCGCTTTGGGCTTCAGTAGGACTTTTACTACTTTCTGTTAGAGACAGAAGAAAGCCTTTGTTTTCTCCTCCTCCATCTTCCTCTCCATCCCCCACATAACAGTTGTGAAAAATCTTCCCATATAAATACTCTTTAAATATACATATGTATATTTAGGTATACACACACAGACCCATGTGAGTATGTGGGTATTTCTTGGATTGTCCTGGGGACACACAGGTGGTCAGCAGGTGGAGAGCACTAGCACATAGCAAATGACCCGATTAGTTTTCCCCTGTTAGTCCAAACAATGCCAGCCCTGCTAGTTATTTCTGGAATGTGTTACAGCAGAGCCATGTTCAGCAGACTAGCTTTGTTGCTAAGGAATAGTGGCAACCACCAAAAAAAAAAAGAAGCTGATTTCTAAGCTTTTCAAAAACAATGTCTGGAGGGATTTCCCTCTGGACTTGCAGTACGTTAATCTTTCCATCTCTTATCAGAACTGCAGTGTATTCATGTTCAGGTATCACAGCTTGGCTGGGGGAACATTTGTAAACACAGACGAATGTGTCTTCTCTGAGCGTTAAAGGGTCTTTTCATTTCAGGAAAGTGATTTGGCCACTTCACATAATTCTTTACATCTTGTGAATTCAGCACTCAGGAATGCCTCTGGCTTGGCAACCCTAGGTACACGGAGCTTCTGTTTTGCCAAACAGCTTTTACTTAGGAAAGGGGGAGAGATGTCTTTTCTATTGTGTGGTGAGCAGATCATCACCTGGTCAACAAAGAAGGAAACCTGCATAATACAGCAGTAATGTAGAGTTTTTCATGATGTCTGCATCGACCATATGAGCAGAGAGGTCTGCAACATCCTTTTAAAACTCGGTGTGGTTAATTACAGTGGTGGTTGTACAGGGAGAATGTGAGTTTGCTATTGTTGCTAGTGAACTACAGTATCCCTTTAGTTCCAGAAAGAGACAGGCTTTGGTGCCTGAAGCCCTCTTGCTCGAGCTGCTGTAGATGGTCTGTGATGGTCATTCTACATTAACTTGTTAGAAGAAAATTGTGGGGGAGCAAAGTAAATCTGTGTGTGTATCCAGTCAGTTCCAAACAGCATCTCTAAACTAGTAATGGCTTAAAGCATCTCCAAGAGCCAGGTACAGCTTATACCTACAATAGAAGGGTGACAAGTACTGTGAACTGCAATTATCAATATCCCTTTCTGTGTGTGCTTATGTGGAATGACCAGAAAGCTGGATAACTGTGATATTAATATCTAGAGACATTAATATGAGTTATTACTCAACATTAGCTCCCCACTTTGCCTTCAGAGATATGCTACAAAATTCATCTGCTTTCAATAAAGTAGGAAATCATGGAACCTTTGGTCAAGAAACTGTTTCCTACTTCAAGTGATAAATTTCCTGTAGCTAAAACAACATTTTTTTTGTCCCACCTAAAATTCTAAAATATACCAGACTATAGATTGTGTAATTTTTATTTTTATTGAATATTACCATCAGAGTAAATCCATAACGATGATTAAAAACTGGCGGCTTCTTTCAGCCCCTTTTATTTGTAAGGAAACAAATGTGCCAGTCTCAGCAAACAGATGTCCCCATTGTAACAATCATCATCACAGTTGGCTTGAAACATTGTGTGTCTCATAAATGCATTTGAGGACCAAAAAGACATGGAGTTTTACCTCTCTTGGTCTCTCTAGGTCAGACCTGCGAGAGAGAGTAAAGAGACCTGTTTTTTTACTTGCATGTTATATTATATGGGTTTTGAAATCCCGTGTTTTCCATGCATGTCCCTTAGGTATATCACATTATTAAAACAGACACATAAACAAAAAGATGTAGGCAATATTGTGGTGCAGTGGTTACTTTACTCACACCATGCCTAGCCTGGGAGGGCTATGTATTCAAGATTTAGTACAAAAGGAGTGGGAGAAGGAATTCAGTTTTATCCCCAGCCCTGGCATGAGCACTGGATCACTGTGAAGGAGTGAATTTATCAGAACAAAGAGTTGATCTGAGTGCTTTTGAGGTTTACTTTTGAGTTTTTGGGGATCTTTGTGTAAATTCTTTCATTGACTCCTATAAGTGTGTAAGTCAGACTCACTGGATATGCCTGGGATCTAGCTGTATATTTTTAAGATTCAAAGATTGCATGAAAGTGCAATTTTCTGAATCCTGGCTTTCCATCCTTTCTCTGGATAAAAACAACTCTAAGCCAAGAGTAAATTTATGGACAAAATAAGGTGTTTAGACCAATACTTTGTTGAGGGACAACTTAAAATTTGCTGTGAGCGCTATAACTTATCAGCCACCAGCATATGGAAGATATAAGAGCAGGATGTTTTGGGGGTGTATTTGTTCCTGAATGGGTTTCAGATTTACTAAAGATGGAGACGTCTGCCAGTCAGTGTTAGTAAGTAGTATCTCGCCATAGGATAAGCGTGGAGATTGCATTGCTGAAACACTTCATGGATTACGGTGCTGTTTGGTGCATATGCAAAGAAAAAAGACTGTACCTCAAAGCACTTTTAATGATCTCAAGTTGATTTTTTTTGGGAGAGGAGAAGGTGATTTTTAGACGTTGTGGGTAGAGTCCTGTAATCCCAAACTGCTACAAACTGCTGTCTCTATTTTTTGTCAGAGTTGATGGTGCCACAAGCCAAGTCTGCTAGAGCGTTGGGATGGGATGATCTTTCCTCACAGTCCTAGAAGTAGTCCCATAACATTAAAACAGAAGTGTAAGTCTGACCTGTATAGGAAATCTTGCTGTATGTAAGGCCGTGGCATGCTGTACACTGCACGTTTGTTTTGGGTTCTTGTGCTGTGACCTGGGACTGTTGAGTTTGAGGAGGAGAAGGCTAAGGGGAGACCTCATCACTCTCTACACCTACCTGAAAGGACATTGTAGAGAGGTTGGTGCTGGTCTCTTCTCACAGGTAATTAGCGATAGAACAAGAGGGAATGGCTTTAAACTCCAATAGGGGAGGTTCAGACTGAATAATAGGAAAAAATTTTTCACAGAAAGAGTGGTCAGACAGTGGAATAGGCTGCCCAGGGAGGCGGTGGAGTCACCATCCCTGGATATGTTTAAGGGTCGTTTAGATGAGATGTTGGGGGATATGGTGTAAGGGAGAACTTTGTAGAGTAGGGCTGATGGTTGGACTCAATGATCCCAAGGGTCTTTTCCAACCTGAATGATTCTGTGATTCTGTGACCTGCCATGTGTGTAGGATGGTGAGGGTAGGGAGAGGTGTCAGGAAAATGTTTGTCTTTCAAGAGGACTGCATCTTGCCTGTTTATACAGAAATGATAATGCTGAATTTTTTTACATCATTAATTTCCATGGCAACGAAAATAATCTCATAAATATGGGATTATTGCTTTCAGGATCAAAGAGGGGGAGAACCTGGGCTCCAGAGAAAGTTATTTATTTAAATATAACAGCAAAAGGAGTAACAAAACAACTCCTGAGATCTGAGCATATTTTCCTTTTACTTTTTGATCACCTGCAAAACCAAGCCTTAAATATTAAGCAAATAAAAGCAAAAATGTCCAGCTCTCTTACTGTATTAGCTTGTCAGCATTGTTCATTACTTCTGAGTGCTCAGCAAACAATGAAATAATTGCAGTTGGAGCAATAAAGTATATCTGAAAGAAAACCACTCTGTCTCATAGCAGTGCCCTGGCATCAGTTGGCTGGAGGGTTAGAGCCCAAAAGAGAAAGTGATACTGTCTATGTTGTGAGATTAAGTGTTTCATCCCAGACTGCTCTTAATGGGAACTCCAGTGGAAATATTTCTTCTCATCAGGCTGGTTTTGGAGAGCAGCAAAAACATACATGGGCTTGCTGAAGAATTCTAGATGGAGCCCACTGCAGTTTTCCCCACAAGAAGATTGCTTCAAGCATCTTGATGTCCTCTGCTTCTTTTCATCACATGTCAGTTTGAAGCTGTTTGTCTCCTGCATACCTATTTACATATCATAAAGTTACCAAGGAAATGTAGGTTTATAGAAGGGGCTCACCAGCTGCCATTTTTCCTAAAAGAAAACCTACAATTTAACATTAACCTAGCAATTAAGCAAAAATTTATGCTAACATGCTGCTTTCTTGCATAAAAATCCCTCTCAGCAACTCTACAAGAAAGGTAATAGAATAATTCCCAGCATCTTTGATTTGGAAAAGCCATTTTCTGGCATGATTGATATTTCCTTTGTGTTAGCATGGGAGGCCATAGAAAGAGGAGTAATCTCTCTAATGGGTGTACTCCACGCTGGTGCCTGGGGTCCATGATACATTTGTCAGGCTTTAATTAAAGCGCTGGAGTTGAATTTCCACAGTAATTAACTTTTATTTGCAGTTATACCATGTCTCTCATTTTTGACACTGACACTTTCCTGTTGGAGATAGGAGCAGCAGTTGGCACAAAAAAAAAAAGAATGTGGAAATGAGGAATAATTTAAGTGGTGACATTGTATTTGCCATGAATTCTGAAAAGAGACAAAACCCCGTTTTCTTTCAAAGCTGTTTTGTTGTTAGCTATCTAGTATGTTTTCTCTCCTGCATAAACACATACCCCATTACCTTGGTTACCCTTCCTTATGCAATGTCCGGTACTAAACAAGCAACTTTTGTTCAGTAATCAGCATGTACCCTGCATCCAAGTTACAACAGGTCTTTCTCATTATGTCTTGCAGAAATTTTTTGTTATCTTTTGACAAATGTTGACTTTTGAGCATGAACAATATATGTGCTAGGGGGGCTATTCAGCCATTATCCCTGGACTGAGACTTCTAGTTCAATTACGGTGTGGCTGTTGCACCCACCCTGATGAAAAGACCGTTGAGCCACAATATTTGCTAATTCTGGTGAGATATTAAAAACATCTGCTGACTTTGGTCTCTGGTGAGATATAAAAATATCTGCCAGTTCTGGCAAATATCTTTCTGACTCGAGTAACCACAATATCTGCTGATTTTAATCACAATATATTGTTGGACAACTATATTGGGCTATTGTTAGACCCACACTTTGGTTGAAGGCTAAGACCTTCAGCCGATGAAGACTAACATGACATATTTTGACCACAGATCAGATTCGACTAGGGTATAATGGAATTGGTCATCCTTGGAGCAGTGGGTCTGCAGTCAGGGATTCTCCCCTTGGGTCGGAATGCTGCCTAAGGTAACTCCTCAAGGTTGAGAGCCCTCATCTTGATTGGTGAGTGAAACGTGTTTTGGGTTAGTTCCTTTCTAGAATTTAAGCTTAAGTCAGCTGTGTAGTATTTGATTCCATTTGCATCTGGAACCTGTAGTTTATGAATGTTGTCAGAGTATTAAGTGATTTTAATCAGAATAAATTTCCTTTGAGCTTATAACCTACCTAAGTTAATTTTGTAAGCCCCTGTGACGTTAAACAATTGGTGTGGTAACTTAACGAAAGGTTTTCCTTACTCTTTGTACCTTTCCATTTGACATAAACTATTGACCAAGTCTGGGACCTAGGAGTAGATCCAGGCTCACCTAGACTTCTCTCTGAGAAGGAGTTTAGAAAGCAAGGGGGTCCATTCTGAACCTCACGACTCAACGAGAGGGTCTCCTTGACAGTTTCACTGACCCTGTCCTCTATGCAGTAAATACCAGGTGAACCTTGCCATCGAATCTTGTTAAAACACTGTCACATTTACTGTCAAAATTTAAGTCGCACTTTTACAAATTCACACTAAAATCACTTTGGCAATACCTTTGACAGTGATTCTTTAAGCGATCTAAACCACTCCTCCATGACTCATGGGTAGGTTTTTTAAGAGTAAACATCACAGGAGTCTATATTCTATTGTCATGTCTATAGTGGGTTTGGGTTGCAGGAATCTCTGTCTCATTGAACATACAAATTGCTTTTATTAATAGGTTGAGTCTGCTCCTTAGATTTCAGGTATCTTTCTTCTTCCACTTCTAATTCTTGTAGTTTTCTACTTATATTTCATACATATTCTGAAGTACTCTTATGCAGAAGCATGAGTAACAAAATCACAGGTCATTGTTATTTGGCTTGGCCTTAACAAAAGAGCCTTTCCAGAAACACAGACCTGGAAGCCAGTCCCCTTCTGTTTCAACTACTGTATCAATCACCCTTTGACAGACCCGCTGAGCTCCATTTTAAAAACTAAGGGGTTTTTTTATTCCACTACTACAGTCTGAAATCTCTGCTGCCCTAGTGATTATCTTCTGATTTCCAATCTGCATGTGTTCACAGCTGGCTCTCACCATGTTCTCACGTGTGCCAGCTAGCACATTCCTGTGCTCCCAGGTGAGATAGGTGAAAGCTTCGTTGCAGCGTGTTATATTAGAGTTAAAGACTCTGAGCAAAAATTAATTTCTCAGGTATCTGAATGTTGTCTTGTCTCACTCTCAGAATAATCTTAGTGCCTTCCAGAGAGGAGCTGGCTGCTTGCTAGCTTTTTTTTTTCCTCAAACCTGTTGGTGTAAACTAATGTTGGAGCTTGCTTTCTGTAGTTTACAGCAGTATCTTGTTCCCCAAATACTTGAAATTTATCCCTTCTTTCTAAACTACAGATCTGGACTTGCTGCTATGGCTTTAAAATGGATGATGGGATGGTCCCTCTGAATGCAATATTACTAATAAAGAAACAGCTAAGAATAGTATCACTTCTGAAATAAAGCACTAGAGATAATTAAGTACAACAGTGTAGTAAATCAGTGTGGCACTTAAGGGCATGACAAAGACCATGAAAAGGAAAGGTAATAAATTGTACAGTGAGAAATGCTAACTGATCATTGTTTGCAATTTCAAGCAGTGTCTCCAGATTTCATTTTAATATTTCTTGTGGACTGAAGCAAGTGCATAATTGAACTGATGGTGATAAAATAGAAGCATGGAAGCTAGAGAGAGACATGGGCTACTGAAGCACCAAATTCCTGTGAAATTGTTCTGTCTGGCAATATATTTCCAAGTGTTTTGCCTATCTATTTTATAATGTGCTGTCTCTACTCACCCCACTTGTCTTGGAAGACTGTTCCATAACAGAAAGTGTCTGGGTATTGTGAAATCCTTTATGTTATTTTTCCCTATATTTTGCCTTTCTGAATTTGTCTTGATTCTTTCTTGTTCTACCATCTCTATACTTCATGTGTCTATACAGTATTTATCCAGTGTCTATTAAAATTGTTCCTTATAGATAATTTCACCATCTCTTTGATCAGTTTTATGTCTGAACTTCTTTCAGTGCTAGCATCTGTTTAGCAATACTGTGTCATGGCCTGAGTAGCATATTTTACATGTAGTTGCTCTAGACATATTATGGGGAGGAATCTCATCTATATGTTCCACTGCAGCACCCACTTGGAAGAGAAACTTGGGTTTTAAGCTAAGGCACTAGTCAGAGGCTGTGAAAGCCTTGGTTTTATTTCTGACACTGATCAAGTCCCCAGATCTGATTTTGGACTAACCAGTTAGGCTGAAATCTGTTTCACTAAGTCTTTGTTCTCTAAAAAAAGGCCTGTTCACATGGGGCAAGGCACCTAGGCTTTTCACGTCATCAGTGAGGGGAGAAGGCCACCTGCAGGTCGTGAGCCATCCTATTTTAAGGTAGGGCTTCATCCTAACCTTGTTAAGACAAGATCGGTTATCACCGAGGACACCCTGTGTATTTTGCATTGATTAAAAAGAGCTTAGGCAAATAGCTTATATGAGATTCCTAATTTTTATATGGCTAAAAAAATAGGAGAATATGCCTCAAGTCTGCTGTTAAGCTGGATAATAATTCCTCCAGACACCATGGAGTCTTGCAAAGCAAGAATTAATTGCATGGATTCTGCACTGGTAGAGAGGAATAGCCACTGATGAGGTCAAAACTGTGTAAAACGTATTTGCACTATTGCTTGAAAACTTGTCTGATGTGTTGTATTTTATACCGTTACTGCTGATCTTTTTTGTTATTAGTTCATTTCTGATGTTTCCTTCTTCTGTAGAGCATTTTATACCATAAATGTGTAATGCACTCCTTTCAGGATCTGTTTTCCACACAGAGCTATTACTTCATATTTTACAGATAAATCTCTTACCAGGAGTAGGGTTTCCTGCCTATTAATTCTCCTCTGATGGTGTTTTGCAGACCAGTCTGAGTTCACTTTGCTCCTGACTGCCCAAAAAACACAACCCTATAGCTGTCTTAACTATGCTTGATCCAGTGAGCTCTGTCAAGAGGCTGGTTTTATTCCCTGGAGCATAGCACCACACTGTATGGCTTTTGCCTTCAGCCAACTTGCATCTTCAGCAAAATATGTTTGCCCTTAAGTGCAAAAGGCTATGTAGATGTAACACAGATGTTTAGAGTGTATCTGTCTTGCCTGGGATTGCAAGATCTTGACTCCTTTGGGAGATACTTCTTTATATGTAGATGGTATCTAGGAGCAACAGTTCCTGTCATTCCCAAATCTTTAAACTGCTTGGAAGCCTGCCCTGCACATGGTGAAACTGGGACTGCACATGCATTCAGGATGCTTTTATGGCATATATGCAAGGTGAGAGCATACTGTGGCATTGACTGTAATCATCCCATTATATGTGTAGGCTTTGGAGGCACCTGCCAGTCATCTACAGCAGCTGTAGTCTTTCTTGACTCTTGCTGTAGCCAAACTATTGTCAACACAAAAGACCTTCATGGGCCTGTGCTTAATATCTCTGACAAAATGTGCATACATTTTTAACAGGGAATCGCTTGGTTTAATGTTGTCCAGAGATCTCAGACCATTGATGGTTATACATAGGTGTCACAATCAAGAAGTAGAACAAGGAAATAACTACCTGAGTTTTAAAGCTATGTGTGTCGGTTTATTCTTTTCACCCAAATTGTGAGTCAGCAGACTACAGAATCAGTGTCTCTCAGTTTGTCCTGCTATAGATGTTCTGCCTCAAATAGTTCAGTGTTCATAGCCAGAGAGAGCCAGAGAAACTGACCCTGTCACTTAGTGGATGGGGCACTCACATTACACATGGGAGACTCAAGTTCAGGCCTTCACTGTTTTTATGTCTTAATTATTTATACAAAATGGAAAAATAGCTCTAGCAGGGCATTGAGGGAAGTCATATGTTAGAGTACTCAGCAGAGTGATGGTTAGAGTACTTAGCTAGGTTGTGCATAACTAGCCTAACCACCAAACTACAGAGTGGAGCCTTATTTTTCTGAGAAAAAAAATGAAAGGCTGTTTTCTCATCCAAGAAGATTTTGCAAATATCTGAAACCTAAAAAAAAAAAAAAAAAAAGATTGGTGTTGGAAACATGTCTAACTGATCTCACTGAACACCACTGTCGTACACACCAGCAGAAACTGTCAACATCATATGTCACTTCAGTTTTGCATTTCTACAATTGACTCATCAGAGAACGAGGCAACACTGCATCAACTCTGCTATCTCTGCAGTATTGTAGGCCTGTGAGCTGAGGCAGTAAAAAAACAAGCCAAAAAACTTTAACTCCTGTTTAGGTAATGGTTCTCCAAAATACACGAGTAGGTTGAAACTGGAGTAGGAAATTACATGAACTCCTTGAATTTGCAGTTTGTGGCTAGTGCTATTCTGATGTCTAAATACAAAGAACCTGTACGTATTGTAAGTTCACATATACACATTGTCCCCCTACTGACATATATAATGCTATTTGCATGGTCAGCCTACTTTAGGAGCAGTCAGTTGTCAGTAAAAGCATCACAAATCCTAGGTAAGATAAAGCTGAATATATGGGTCTCATCTACATTCATAGCACAATAGGAAAGACTGACAGTGATGAAGATGTAAGGAATGGAAGCTTGAAGAATGCAGCTACTCTGTGCTAGGTTACTTAGGCAGCCTGAAGATAAAGATAGGTCCTGTTTCTTCCCAAATTCATGATAAGGATTATTCTGAGCTGCAGTTGATTCATGGATAATGCAGAGATAGTATATTTTCAGTGGAATGCGGAGAGAACTGGTTCATATGGATAAGTTATTAGGGAGCAACAGCACAAGCTTTTCTTTCCAAGTGAATAAACAAGCATTTGTATTGCCCTCAAAATATCTAATATTGACCTTTACCAAAACCAGAACATCAGATTCAGCAGAGCACTGCTTTTTGTGACTTGTGTCTGGTTTATAGATCCTGTGGATTGCTATCACTGTGACAAGTCCCACTGTTCTTTGGCGTGAGATGTTCTGTTTTCTCAAGAAAATGTTAAATGATTTATATGAAGTCTGTCTCCCTCCCAGCCCTAACAAACTACACCAGAATTGCTCTTTGTTTTCATCATTCCATGTTCATTTAGCATTTTGGTGAATAGCAAGTAAAAGAGTTTTGTTCTGCTGTGTTACAGCATGCTCAGTTGTAGTCCTACCTGGTGGGAACAGATGTATCTACTTCTCCTTCTTCAGAAATGCCTTGCAGGGCTTTGAGACTTGAAATGGCCTATTATCTACCAAATAACAGATGTCTTCACAGATTAGCCTCTCTGAGTAAAAACACAATCACACCACACAAAAGATGATGATTAGCTAGTTGAATAACAATAGGCGAACTCCAATGCAGATGTACAGGAAACAAGGAAAGGATCAGACACTTATATTTCTATTTTTCTGAGTTCATTATATACATTCATTTTTACAATAACATCTTAATGTTAAAGCTGCCATTATGCAGCTTTCTGTTTTAAAGCTTCTAACTTACGATTTTTTCAAATTAAAATAATGTATTAATATTTCCCCCAATTACATGCTAATAAAAGACTTAATTCAGTTTGCATACAATTAATGCATTTGTTGCAAAATTATTCTATATGTTATTTTAGTTAATTTCTTTAAATATTTTTCAGTTAAAGATTTGCATTCATATTTTTCAATATGAATGAAATTGAGGAACTCTGCAATGATAAATTCTGTAAATCATAATACACCTCAGAGTATACAGTCCAGCAAAAAACAGACAGAAGTTTTCTTGCATAATTTGGAGGGAAGTATATGAAGAATCAGACACATTTATCTACAGGACTTCCCCTTCTTGATGGTTTGATTGCTTCCTTGAACAGATTCAAGTGCCTGATGTGATTTCGTGGGTCAGAGTCTTCCTGAGTGCAGAACAGTATAGGCAAGGACTCTGTTGACCTTAAGTATGGTACAGGTTGCCTGATGCCTCACTCAGTAAAACTGTTTTGTTACCATTCAAAGTGAAATCTTCCAACCCAGAAAATGTCTGTTCCAATTTCAAGCTGCAATTTTTTCAGTTCGGTAAAAATAGTTTAGTCTCTGAGAAAAAAAAAAATACGGGGGCGGGGCAGAGGAATCATGTTTCATGAAGTTACAGTACCTTCTATTATTTTGTGGGACGTCTATATCACAGATCAGGAAATTGAAATTTATTATGGAGAAAGAAGGATGCAGGACAAAAACTAAGAGGGATTTCTATAGTGGGAGTTAAGGTTAAAGATTTTTGCATTATAGTGAAAGTCTGCCAGATTAGCTTGTGTTCTGGTCTGAAAAATCCTTATCCTTGTATGTTTCTTTAAGTTTTGCAGCTCAGCACTCCTTGGATTTTGTCAGTAGGGAGTGTGCTGCAGACAGGGGATACAAAGGTTGTAACCATGGTCTAGGTGGTAGACTCGGGTGTTGAAATGATTAAGAAAGAAAGGACAGGGCTGGGGTATGGTCTCTGTGTAAGGGAAACTAGAAGAGAGACAAAGAGATGAATATGTGGAAATAAAGTGGTGAGACAGAGAGAGTAGGAGCAGAGGGGAACTGAGGAGGAATGGGTGGGATTTTAAGACGGGATGGAGGCAATACACAGAAGAAAGAGACATGGACAGGATTCTGGCAGAAGAGACCAGACTATCAATAAGGTAAGGTCAAGTGTTAGCTCAAGTGTTAAAAGTCTGGGCTGAGGACCTAAAGGCTCTGGTTCTCTGGAGGATTGTGTGGGTGTCTGTAGGGCTGTGTGATACAGTTTCTGAGTTGGGGTCTTTTTTTTCCCATTTTCCTTTTTTTTTTTTTTTTTTTAAACAGTGTAAGTTACACTTAAAAGCCTGTTAAAGGGTACAAAGCAAAGCTCTCTTAAATAAGTAGAGATTTCAGTCAGCACTGCTCAGATGAATCAATATTTTATTTTATCTTAGTAGTTCATTATGTCACCCCTTCCTCCCATAACTGTACATCATGCAGATCCAGCTTTGAAGCCAGAGTTATTAATTTCCTGGGGAGCACTTCTGTGGCTCTCATTATTGTGGCATCTGAGCACTTTACAAACATTAATGAATTTATCTTCACAATGGTACCGATAAGGTGAAATGACATTATACACCAGGGAAAATAAGGCACAGAAGCATAATGTCAAGAAGGGACATTTAATTTAGATGCCCAACTTGAGATGTTTGTGCCCTGATTTTCCAGAAATAATGTTTGATCGCCCTTTCTTTGTTCTCGAGTCAGCTTTTGCCGAGTCCATTACAGTTGGAATTGCTCCATGCTTTCACAGATCAGAGCGCAGGTGTTTTGCGCTCTGCTCTGAGTAAACAAGGAAGATGCAATTAATGACTGCCTGTGCAGAGCTTGGTTTTTGTGACTTCCTTGGCATTAGGTACTGAGGCAAAGAGAGAATCCAGTTCCCCAGGGCAGCTTTTGGCTGCCCTGGGCACGACCATGGTGGTTCTCCAGGCCCTTACCTCATTCTCATTGGACTGTCCAGTGCCATCAGTAGCAAGGCAGAGATGCAGTAAACAGCAGGTTCCTTCTTCATGTGACCTTGACTCACTGAATGTGTGTGGTCAGTCCCTGCTCTTAGGCTGAGTGAGGCTGGATAGTAGGCAAAAAACCAACGTATGTGAGTTTATTATTTGGATTGTCACAGTGTGTACAGACTGTCACCAGTGCAGACTTTTGCACTGCAGGGATAGATGCATCAAAAGGGCTCTCATTGCTTCTTATTGATTCCTGTCTTCTGCAACTCTGTCATTGCAATCTTAGCACACAGGAGCAGGAGCTCTCGAAGCAAGAGAGAAGCCGCATTTTTATTTGAAAAGGATCCTTCATCACATCCCTGGGTGGCCTCATTGCTCAGTTGTGTGAGCTGATAGGGGATGAGGGGACAATCATGTCATACGATAGACCCATGGCTAGGCACCTCCCATCTTCCGTCCTTGTAGGGCTGAACTCATGGCTCAGAAGTGAATTGCACCCGGAAGAGACAACACATTTCCCCCAACTTTTTACAGCCTACAGAAGCAAAGCCATGGTGCAATCAAGCAAGGCATGGAGAAGGTAGACTCTGTTTCCCTGAAAGACTTTCCTTTAATAGGAAAACAGAGAGACTAAGATAAAGAGATGGTTTTCAGATGCACAAACAGGAGTTAGGGTCCATTAGCTTTCAGTATGAGAGGGGAGTCTCACTGAAGTTTGTACCCACAGAAATCCTGCTGTAATAATCCAGTGTCCCCCAGATCCTCTCCTGTGCTGTTCAGTACTTTACACAAGGCCATTCTTCCCCTTTTTCCTTCATCAGTTAATTTTCATATTCAATCGCATCATGCTATGACAGTCACTGGAGTTACTCTGGGTTTGCACTTGGCAGCTCAGAACATGGCCCATCTTGCTTGCAATGTAGGAAAAGAATATTTGGTGGACCTGAAACTATCCTCATCACATTTTAGCTGAGGTGAGTCATTCAGGCAGGTGTTTGTTTATTAAATCCACCTATCAAACATGAAGTCTTACCGTTTCTTATTCTTTTTGCACCTATGCTGTTTCTTACCTCTGTTAGAGAAGAAAAAAAAAAAAAAAAAAAAAAAGAACAACCTTCTTGAAACAGTGGCCTTTGCTTGCACTGCTTGACAAATCCTGAACCAGGTGCTGGGGTCTGTACTGAAGCAAAGGTCCCATCAGGGTCAGTGGGTTTTGCTTGAGGAAGAACTTCACGTTTCTGGGCAGTAAATAAGAGTTTTCACTAACCTATTAGAATAAATTGTGCACTTGAGCATAATCTTACTTGACAGCATGACGTGTTTTCAGATGCTGCTTTTTGAGATTTCCTGTATTCTTTCATATGGATTTCCTTCTGGCTTACTTGCATGTCTATATATGCCAGTGTTTGAATCTTTTGAAGGAGGGAAGATGAACTGTTTAGCCAATAGCAGTCTAGCTGGCTGTACAAAGTGAAAGGGAAGAAAATAAGACACAGAGTGATCAGTGTGCTAAATCCTCTCTAAAGCTAGAGACCTGTCATGTAGAGCTAAATCTCACACAGTGCCAGGTTAGCAGTGAATGTGCCCCTATCGCTCCTTCTCTTGCCTTCAGTCCCCCTCTCCAAAGCCTGAAGTTGTTGACATCACATTGACACAGAGCAGGGCATTATTATTCACAGTTGCATAAAAAGTGAATTTACATTGAGTAAAGCCAATAAGCTGCACTGCTCTGACATTTAATTTTCTTTGAGACTCTTCCTATTGAATCAGGCAGGACTACATACATTTTCAAATGAAATGCAGTGTTTGCACTACAATAACCTTGCATGGACAAGAATGAATAATTTGGAAATTATCAAGAGCCTGTTTCCTGCCACCTCCCTCCAAACCTAAATGTTTATGGGGCTATATTTCTGTTTGATGCCATGTAAATTTTTCATTTTATTCCCACCCACTGTGTCAAAATGATGTGCGAAATATTCTTCTGTAAAACGGGGCTGCTATTTATGACTGGGTCACTGGTTTGTAGTCCCCTGTTGTTTCTGAGGCCACTTCTTCCTTTGACATCAAACCCTGGGGCTGAAAGTTGAGGATAAATAAATGATGTCCCTTGAACTAGACACAGTCATAATAAACTCTCAGATGAAATGTCAAGTCTAAGCGAGTGTACTCTTCTACTTTCCCATGTATGTTGATCAGCCCTCCAAAGCCGAGCAGTCATATTTCAGAGCTCACTTTATCTCCCTTCTCTTTTTACCATATTGAATGTCTAATTATAAGAGAGGTAGTTATTGGCTCTGCTAAAAGGAGGTTTAGCCAGGGAGACGTAGGTCAAGACATCATCTTTCTGGAGCATATGACTGTGTACATGCATTTACATATGACTGTGTACATCCATCCATCCAAATCTGCCAAAGATATCTCTATTCTTAGAGCAGAAGTTGTTATGATTGCATAGAAAAAGCTACTTCAGACAGACTTAGTCTTTGAAGTGATAGACTGTATTTCAAGATGAACGTGTGCTCTAAAGTAACTGTACAAAGGAAACTAGCAAACAGTTCAGTTGGGATTGCCACAGAACTAGCACCCTGTTGTGGGGGCAAGAGGATCTAGCAAGGCACACGAGGAGGACTTAAAAAACCCCAACATTTCATGTTTGTTTACTGTACTGATATTTTTACCAAAATATCATTATAGACTGTGTTGGTTTTGCTAGGAATTTATGCTCTGTTAAAAAAACCAACAGTATGTGTTACGATTAAATATATTAATGCACCATTGAGACTGAATGGTTAAGAATTCAGAAGGTGGTTATGCTCTCCTACTACGCTTTTTTCAACTATAATAAAATGTTTCTTTCAATCTTAGGTACTTGTACATGTCTATTATAACCTGTCATTGTGAAATTAGATCCTTATGCTATACTTACACATTATGATTAGAGCTGGTTCAAAACATTCCATCCAAAACTGTCATGGAAATATTCTTAAACATATATTTTGATGGGAAGTTTAATATGATTTTCTTTTCACTGAAACGAAAAAGGTGAAATGCCATATATGTTTGTTAATTGTTTCCTTTTTTCTTTTTTTTCTTTTGGCACTGGGAGAGGCATGCTAGTATAGATAGGGAAATAAGGAAAGATAAGCAGAAAATGGCCATCATCTGCTATATACATACATAAACAAACATGTGCAATTCAAAACTGCAGTGATGAATGCATTGATATTTTTTTTTTTTTTTTTTTTTGGCAGCTGAGGTGTTTCTGTTCTTCTTAATTACATGATCTTCTTTGATACAATAGGATGGACCACAATCAAAATACACTGGTGGGGCACTGCAACCTAATTCAAAGCGCTTGTTCCTTACCCATCTTCAGTTTTCAAAAAGGCTGGTTTTGTGGACTGGATTCAGCATCTGATGGAGTCAGAAAAGCATTATGTTGGCATCCTTCACTAGCGACTATTTCGTCTTTGCTTTATAGATGTAGACTAGCCAGGGAGTTGGGAGACAAAGCAGAATATATGGGTCATGCACTGGGCTCTTCTGTACTTATCTTACATCAGGTCAGTTGAAATTCCCCTAGAGATAGGCCAAAACTTAATTAGTCTATCCTGACCTTTTTCTTCTTGTGTATCTTTACAGTCTCTTGAGGCAAGTTAGTGAAAGGGACCCTCTTTACAGTTAAAGTTTTCAAAGCTAAAACCCAGTTTGTGAGATTTTTGTCAAAACAATTACAGGCACTTTCCTTTCTTAGCTCACATCTTTAGTTCACTGTAAATCAGATAATGGTGATGCACAATGTTGTGGTGGTTTATTAAGGGTTATTTGTTTAGCTGGATAATTTTGGCCTTTACTAAAGGGAAGATGATCTTGCAGTTAAAATGTTATATTGAGATGTTTCCACCTCTACTAAGGATTTTCTTTAAAGTCATCTAGGGCCAGTGTAACAGTGTTTTCAGTGCCAAGTACAGGTGTTTGACAGCAAGGTACTTGTTTGCATTTTTCTATACTCAAGCATCTTTATGAAACTGGTATTTTGGCCTGGATTTCAGACATGCAGAGCATGCCTGCTCCGCTTTGTTTACAGTTGATGCTTTCCATTCTTGAAAATTTGACCCAATCAACCAACCTTAGGAATACAGTACCATATTGTAAGAGAGGGAAAATAGTACCTTCTCTTTTGCACCCTTTTTTCTTCTCTACTTGAAATATTTACATTTAATCAAGCCAAATAATGTGAAAAGCCTGTTTTCAGCTGTTTCACAAAGGTGCATCCTTTTCAGTGTTTATTACAGTGCAGGCAGAGCTATTTGCTTGCCTGTTATTTACATTAAGTCTTTCTTATTGTGTATCCTACACAATGGGAACAAGGGAACAGTTTAACACAGCTGCAGAGAAGTTAACCCCATAAACCTTGAGATCCCTGTAGCTGGAGAAAGCACTGGGTGGGATTCCTTTGTACAGATGTTGGGATCCTCATTTTCAGTGGTACGAGCTGAAATGAATGGTGAACCCACAGCCCTCTGAAATTCAATGGAGAGTAACAGCCCCACATAAGGGATGGGTCTCCTCCTTCCAACAGAGGCATTTTAAACAGGTCACAAGCATCAGGATTCAGAGGAGCCAATCTACCTGCTCTCTACAGAGGGAGTTTAGGTGAGTAAATCAAATGTCAGCATCCACATTGTGGACACCCTGAGGCAGGTGAGATGCCGTGGGAGATCCTCCCGGGAAAACATGCCATCACAAGAGTGATGGGGAAACAGAGCTTGTTTCTACATCCATTCCCTGCTGTGACTGACAAGAAAGAACAAGCTATATTTTCTTTGTTTTCCCAGAAGTTATAGAGATATCTTAACTATTGTAGTTTTGTGTGCCAAGAAAGTCTTTTAGCAGCAGAGCTTCCAATGGTTATAAAGTTTTCCTGTCAAAGAGCAGACAATTTACACTGACTGCTGAATGCTTCCTGGGCATAGTGCAGCATGTGACATTTTCATCATGAACTTGATAGGATATTAAAAGATTTTCTTTGGTTTGGCTCCATAAGACCCATAAAGAAAATTTTGAAAAATTACACAACTTAGTCTTAAATCTATCATTTTTTTTTTAAAAAAAAGTCTTTTCAAGAAGACAGTGAAAGGTTCTTTTCACTAAAGACTATTTCTGTACAATTTTTTCGACCCAGTTGTTTCACTTTTTTTTAATGTTGCAATGTGAAAGATGATCCTTCCCCAAACTCAGAGAAGTTGGACTCTTTTTCTTCAGTTTGTGAAACTAGCATGTTTCAAGCTGTTCAATAAAATTTCATCATCAAAGATAAGTTTCAAATGAAAAGAAAGAACTATAATGGAAATATTTATGTAGCTAGACCTTAATATATTATTATTAGTTTTCCAGTTGAACTAAATTTACAAAGCACATATTTGCATATGTGAGATTTCCTGAAAGAGGTTTGGAAGGCTCAGGTGTGTGTTTTATGTGTCATATTACTGTTAGATAATAGAGATTTTAATGTTATTCAAGTGGCAGAAGTCACTTCCTCCACCTGGAAAATGGCACCCTGGTAATGTGACTAGAAAAAAATTGCCTTTTTAAGCAACAGAAGACAAATGGGCACCCAGAAGACCTTCTGTGGCAATAGATTTGTTGTAAAGTAAGAGTAACTAATAACACTCTGTAGTGCCTTAAAATGACTAGTGTCACAATCCAGTGTTAGGTTGTTGCAAAAAATAGACACTGACCTGTGGGACTGTCTTTCAGCTTTGATGTATAATAACTTGATAACAGTAACCAGCTGGTTAATTCGTTTGGAACAAATTGGCAAAAGTGGAAAAGTATTTTTATATGTGGTATAACTACAACAAAATAATATCTAACTAGTAAGCAGTGTAGCTTAAATAATGGTGTAGGAGAAAAATAGAGCAAAAGAACTTATGTTACATAAATGCTACTTCATCCAAATTCATACAAGTTTTAAAATGCACACACAAGTCTTCTCCTCTCCACCTCCAATGCGTGTTAATGACCAAATTCTAATTATCCCTAGAGCTGCTAAGTCAGTTTGATCCTTATGACAATGTTAGCTTCTCAGAGCTCCACAGAGATGAATGATGAAAAGGAGAGGCTGCTTCTTATCTTCTTCTTCTACAACTGGAGAGACAGACAGACACACAGTCATGTCTGTGCACCTGTGGGATCAAGAAACAACCAGAACAATTGATGTTCAGACTTCTCTCCCACTGGAGCTGCCTTCAAAAGTATTTGCTAATGGTAGATAATTAGGAACAAAATCAAGAAATAAAGTCCCTTGCACTATCAATGGAGTGTGAAGGGCATTCAGTAGCCTAGTGCTTTATAGTTATTCCAATCTTCATCTTTGGGACTTCTCAGTTATAATCAGCCAAGACAGTAACTCTGTCTGTCACAGCTTTTCCAAAAAGGTCATTGGGCTCAAGCTTGCTGGAGGGCAAGCATACATCAAAGCAGGGAAGTCTCACGTGAAATGACCTTTTATTTACACCCTTGTATTTTTCCTGTCATTTTTCCATACCCTTTCAACACTTGCCTTTGGCTGTTTCAGTGATTGTTCATAAGATTACTGCAGATGCCAAGGCATTAGACAGCCAAAAGCAACAGCAGTGTTCCTGGCATTTTCAGACTAAGTTCTTCCACTGACCATGGTCACCTGGAGATGAGGTTCTTCATGCCCACCTGTTTTTATGACAGTGAACCCCAAGAGTTTAGGCCTTTCCTCCCTCTCCCTTTCATCGACATGCCCTAGGTTTGACATGTGAATAAAGGAAGGTGGTGGAGAATCAGTTAGGTGACAATGTCCTCCACTCACCATGCTAATGACAGTAGCTTTTAAGTGATCATCTAGCCTAGGACTGTTCATGGAGACACTGTCACAGTTGGGAGGAGGCCTGTTGGAACACAGTCATTTGAACTATTATGTTAGCAGAGATGTGGGGATTGGGATTTCAAAAGTTAATGATGAAGCAGGGAAACTGGGGAAGAGGGAGCAATTACTGAAAGGTTTTCCTTGCGCGTTGACACTGCTTTCTCTGTGTGTTTTTCTTGATTTGTATTTATCTCTGTAGTAATGGGAAGGTATGGATTCAAACACTGATACAAGAATAACCACAACCAGGCTCAGGCCCAGTGGGGATTGTAGATGCTCTCTCTGCATCTGAATGCAGAGAGAAGAGAGGCTTTGGGCTGGTTGTTTTTTATCTGGATGGTATGAGATTCTCTGCTTGTAAGTTCATGTTACATAGGATGCAAGTCTTGTCTATGCAGAAAAGCATGGTAGTATCTCTAGTTCAGCTTCTACCTGACTATTCCTTATGCACATATGACAGATCCACACAACGCCAGCAAGACTGGTTCTGATCAGCTGTGATATCCTGAGGGTAGGGTACACCCTACTCTTTGGGGACTTCAGGGAAGTGAGAAGTATACACTTTTGAGGATAATTGTGGAAGTAGACGTGAATTGCTCTTTCTTAGATCTACAAAGAGGAATCCATTCCAAAGAGTGCTAAAAGATTTAAGTGTAAACGCGACATAAAAATAAAAAATGCTGCACTCAGGATGTTATGAAGAAAGATGGTAATGATGGTTTGCGTATTCCAAGCAGTGGGAAATAAATCACAGCAGACAATGTGGCACATGTTGAACAAGAACACAGAATTCTTGCTCGGAGGAATCTTATTGCTGCAGGTTAATCATCTTTTTGTTAGCATGCCCTGAAGCTTTTTGGGATATAAATTTTGCAAAATAACAGCTGAGTTGTGGAAGTATGGCATTGAATTAAGAAACAAATCAGACAAACTTGAAAACACAAAGTTGCGCTTGAGGCCTGTGTGCTCAAGAAGAGTACACCTGCTTCATTTTGAGGCACGCTTGAATACCCTCTAAGTGACTACCCTGTGGGAAGCAGTGGGTGAAGATCTTGGTGGTGGAGTTTACGCTTGGTGAGTAATTCCTGGGGGAGTCACAGCACTCTGAGTTGTAAGTGAGGAGCCTCTGCAGTTGCTATCTTGTAAGGCATCTGTTGAACATCACAGGACTGTACAATACTGAAAGGATCAAGGCTGTGTTTTCTTGACTGGGGATTCAACAATGATTGGAGAAGGAAGAACTTGTAGGTGTGTCTTCTTTTTCTCTTTTATTTTCTGCAGAACCAGGAATAACATTGTTGAAAACTGTCAGTGATGTAGCTTTTTGTTCTTTCCAGAATGATCCATAGAGGAGAGAAGACAGTCAGAAATGACATAATAAAGTTTGCATGCTTCATGGGATGGAAGTGGCATGTCTTTTGCCTGTCTCCTTTTTCCATTACCATTTTTTCAGCTTCTTTATTTCAGGCTCCTGGTTTCTGTTTAACAGACTCACAAAGAAAAAGGGTTCTCCACTGATTGTTAGCTTTGCCTCAATGGTCATCTTTGGTTCTCCTCCATTTCTTCTTTAATTTAAGGCACCGATGGTATGTTTTTTCCCATCAGACATAACAAACGGCTGGGAGCTGTCAGCTCTTTTGGACTCTCTCGTCTTCTATTCATCATTATATCTTCATTGTCCTCTTTAATTTAGCTGCGACATTGAGGGGATCACTTAGTGTGAAAGACAATATTGCTAGCTGTCCATAGGGATTTCACACATCTATTCATCATCCTGTGTAAGATATGCAAAATGTTGTGCACTAGAAAGGGCAAGATACGTAAGTCCAGACACCAAATGCTTAGCTTATATTTTCAAACACAGGTCTCTGAGGCAAGGCATGTGACACCTTTTCTGGATACAAATTTCCACCAATTTAACTATTGAATTTATAAATTGAAATTGATTTGAGTACAAACTTGCACTAGCTTTATTACTTTGTTTCAAAATATATCAGTAGGTACACCAATATCGATTACAATATAGAAAAAACCCAAAAGTCATAATTAGACCTTTATTTCCTGGTTTTCAGAGGAGAGACAGTGAGCATTCAGAGTAATTGGGAATGTGCCCATTTACTTGGAGAGCTAAACAGGGATCTAGGACATTGAGGTTAAGAATTATTATTTTTTTAAAAATCTTAATCAAAGATCTCATATATTTGTAACAAATAATTCCTTCAAATACTCAGAATGGCTTCTCAAATATTAAAGCAGAGTATTTTTTAAAATTGGAGAAGTGTACTCCCAAGAAAACTCAGGGAAGTGTTAAAGAATAGAGTGAGGATAAAATGGGTACAAAACTCAGGTACTCAGATTAGATTTTGGATTATTAAAGTTTTAACACACATTTTCGAAATTTTTTTTTTTTTCCAGGACCATTTCTGTTTCTGCTCACTCTTCGTATTTTTTTCTTCTTGTAAGTGACAGTTGGTGTATTTAAAACAGGTAGTAATGCTCTGGTTTTACATTAATCTGCCCAAGGTCAGGAACTGGCTGTGTGTCTGCATTTTCCATCTGCATGTGCGCGACTCTGCTAATCTATTAGTGCCTAAAACTGCATGCTCAAATACTTAAGAAATCGTGAGTTGGTGAACTGAAGCTCTCTCAGCTACAAGCCACTCAATATGTAACCTTTCTTGCTTGTAATAAATAAAAGTATTTATCACAGAAGACCTCCAAAAGATTTTCATAAGCTAAAGGTTGCAAAAAACAGGTACTTCCAGGAAAATAACTTTTGGATTAGGTGTGCCTGTATGGCCATGAGGTAGTACTGTGATGGCTGGACATGGGTCAATACTCAGAAAGGAGGTTTCCTCTGCAGCTTTTCAAATGCCTGACCTTGAAACTTTTCTTTCTCAGAGATAAAGAAGATTTTCTGTGATTGAACTGTGATTGGAAGCTGCTGAAATTAGTATTAGTGTTGAAACTGTGGCAACTTCAGAAGCTGTTATATACAATAGGTCATCATAGGCCATCTCTCAGAAATGTCAGGGTAGTAAATGATTGGGTGGTAAAATGGCAGATGAAATTCAGTGCTGATAATTGCAAAGTCACATACACAGGCAAAAACCAGTCCTAGCTCTACATACCTGAGGATGGACTCCAGATGAATTATTGCCACTTAGGGATTTGTACCAGGCAGCTCTATAAAACAGTGGAGTAAAGGTCAGCAGCAGTCACAAAGGAAAAGAGAATCATAGACAGCATTGGGAACGGAGTAGAGAAGAAACAGGACACATCACTGTCCAATATGAAAATCCTGTACACACTCAAGTTTTGATGTCTGCATGCAGTTTTGTTCCCTGCTCCTCAGATCTGAACTAGAAGGGATATGTACAGCTTAAGGCATGATGATTATCAGACATAGGGTATATTTTCTGTATGACAGAAACAAGAAGATGAGAGTTCCTCAGCTTGAAGAAGAGATTCTAAATGATCTAATGAAAGACTGAAATTGTGTATGACATGGAGGAGATAAGTAAGGAATAATTATTGTCAAGTTAAAAAACATGGCAGCTCAGACACTTTATTCAGCTGGAAATAGAGCAACCTATGCCAGGGTGTAAGGATTACTTTACACTTATGTTGTTTCCCATGTTGTTTCCCTACAGTCCTGCTAGCAGCTAATGTTAAAGACAGGGTAATGGGGTCACTGGAGCTTTCCCCTGGGTAAGTGCAGCAGTGGGTCTGTTCTTATGTCAGGTCTTGATTCAGGCACCTAATGGGCTGGTTCATCTGCCTGAACTTTGTGCAACGTTGATAGTCTCAGAGACAAGTAGTCTCTGCTTTGGAAATCTTTGTTGATTTGGATTCCAAAGGTATACAAATAAATCTCATAAAATGTCTCTTGCCTTCCAATATCTGTAGAATAAATACTTGGTTTGCATGCATTTCCTGTACACAAGAAATAAAGTATTAAAAATTATAGAAGTTTAATTGCAGTGTTTTCCACCCATGTTTAAATTTAAATCACTTGGGCTAGATGATCATTGTAGGTCCCTTCCAACTGAAATATTCTATTCTAATTAACCCTAAGTCACATCGAGGACTTTGAAGAAATTGAGAGGTTGTAAACTCATGGCAACACTTGGTTTATGCATCTTCACTGAGTTCTCTATGTATAATTATATGGCCATGTAGTCAAAAAGATAACTCTTCTAACTGAGGGCAATGGAAGAACATAGCAAAAGTTTTCCAGTGCTAATCTTTGTTTCTTTCCCCATATGCACACTAGTTCCTATTTCTTAGCACAGGTGAAATTACCATAAGAGTCCTGTCTAAATATATACACAAAAGCATACCATTTATTTTAATCACAGTACCAGAATTTGTAAGCAAATACCTTTATACATTGTGGGTAGCATTAACATGGAGATGGAAGAGAAACATGAAAAAATTGTGGTTCACAGCCAAAAACAGTATCACAGTTGTATCAGCTGTAGCACAGTCAAATTACACAAAGTAAATAATGTGGATTTAGGGTTGCAATTTAGGATTCTCCCTTTTTTCCATTGTATTTTTATAACTTCAGGATGGGTCAGTGCTTGTAAATCCTGTTTTGACACAAACTTACAAGCAGAGTCCTTGGGGCTATGGAATCTACATTGTCAGTGGTTTATCTGATTCTTGTCCTTTCCTGCATATATTTTTATTAATATCTTAATGGATGCTAAACATAGTTTTTTGTATATGCATCTTTGAAAAGTGATGTAATAGACTATATGATGTCTATTTATGCATAAAGACTGAGGTTTTTTTACTATGTCTGCTTTGCTGTTTCGTAAACCTTAAGGAGAAAGGGGTGAACAGGAGTCCCTCAGCAAGTTCTCATTATCAAACAACGACGTGAGTCTAATTCTGACTTTTATTAAAAAATAATAAATTGATTCACAGATGATTGCTTTCATTTAGGAGAAAACACCTTGCAAATACTGACATTTCTTCAAGTTACTCAGATGATTTTAAGGTCCAGTTTTAAATGGAAAGCATGGGAGAATCCAAAACCACGGTGTTTGTGTACATAGATTTCCATATCTAATAACAAAACCCAAAGACCTTTTGTTACAGAACACAGGCAAGAAAAGTCACGATTTTTCTGAGGCTTCCACATAAAAGTCAAACATAGTTCTGTTTTCAGAAATTCTTCAGCATTTATTCAGTTCAAAGGTGTTATTCATGGGTTTGACTTGTTTATTTTACGTCTTCAAGTTTGCATTTTAAATAAGCTCTGAAATATTTGTATGGGGGCATGTTAAAATTACTCAGAAATGTCCCCAGGAGTTCAGAAGATGAAATTATGTTGAACTGAAAACTAGAGGATACTACATGCTATTTAATATTGACACAAGGCATTTTAGGAGGATGATCTCAGTGTCCTATCTTTCAAAGTTGGTTATGAATCTTTAGCAAATGCTTTTTTATGGAATGAAGAGCTTAAATGCTGTGTTGTCTTTGGGTACTCAGTGAGACATTACTCACAGCACCACTTTGGAACTACATTTGCTTTTCACTTCTGATTTATGCATTTATTTTCCTCACAATGTGAATAATTAATATCAGCACGATTGGGATTTATTTTTTCCTAATAATTTTAAAACTGAGGTGAAAAATATCTGTGACAAGTATTTGAAAATACCATCTGAGGACACATAAAATGTTACTAGTCGCTCCCGAAGTGGGCAAAGGAGGGGAGATGAGGTGGTCAGATAGTTTTGCCACATCCCATTTTCAGGCAGCAGTTACAAGAATTATGAGATTCCCTCCTACATCAAGATAGTTCAGTTTCAGAGAAATAGAAAGTTTCCAAAGACATAGAGAAGGTTCTCCAGTTGCAGCTCTAGCTGCAGCCCAGGTAGCTGGTGGGGTAGGTCAGGAGGTGACATGAGCTGCAACAGCTGCCTAACATGAAGCTAAAAATTCCCAGAACAAAGCTGCCCTCCCTGCTACCATTTCAGCACAGTTTGGGATCTCCACGCTGTGGAGATTGGGAAAGGAGGGTGGACCTTCTCCTCACTGTACCTCTTGAGGGATGCAAAAACTTGAGACTTGGGGAGGAGACTCCATCTCTGTGTGCCTAGCACAGCTGCCGGGCAGTGTCCGCATCTCACATTTGCTCCTCCAGTGAGGACCCTTTCTCCAAACTAAAAAGACTCATGTGAGGTTGATTTTTATCGAGTCATAGGCACAATATGAAAGTAATTCTCAGTGCCTGTATTTTGTATACTCTTGAGAATTTTTTGCCCTTTTTGGCCATAGCTCTGCCAAGCTGTTGGAGAGCATGGCTAACACAAGCAAAGTGCAGTTAGGCAATTTCCCATTGCTAATCAATACAATTTTCTTGTGAAGCTTCATCTTACATTGTAATCAAGAGGTATAACAATAGAATAACATTTTGTAATAAATAATTTTCTTCTTCTCTTGATTTTTTTGACAGAATCATGAATAAACTGGCAGACCAGCAGGACCACATGATACCATGAAGAGAAGCTTACAGGTCCTCTATTGCCAACTGTTTAGTAAGTACATATTAATTATTTTATTCAGTAAGAAAGGAACAATTCAAATCCTTATATAAGATAGTAATATTTATGCTGGACATAGTTCAGGGAGGTACTTAACCATGTGCCTTGCTTCAGGTACCTGGAGGAACCATATGAAATCTAAATTATCTTCTTAACTGAGATATTTGGAGATGTGTTAAAAAAACGGGTTGAAGTTGATTCTGCAGGGTCTTGTACAAGAGTAAAAGTGATTTGCTGTGCCTTGCAACTGTGAACACCCTCAGAAAATTGAAATGTAGAAACAGGATGGTGGTTGGAAGAAATAATGCAACATTTTTGTAATTATGTTTTTTGTCTAGTTCTCAGTGGACAAAAGGGATCCATCCCACTTGGCATGTCTAGCAGTGGTCTCTCAAAAGATCTATGAGTGAAGGAAGAGAGCTCCAGACTCACAGAGACCTAAATTCTGTGTCACTTTCTGAAATGACTGGTTTCTTTTTTGTATGTTTTGGCTTTCAGAAGAGTCCATGCAACATGAAAGTCGAGCAAAAAGACTCAGGTGAAATTTAGACTGTGTTAGGTGGGGCTGCCTCCCCTGTTTATGGGAGCAAGTGAAACAGTATTGACACTGTTTGGGCATATCTGTAGACTGACAATTTTCAGTGTCAATGTCACAAGCAACAACTTTTTGTCAAAATTTTAGAGATTAAATAAAGTAAGTATAGATGAAATATAAGTGTAATCACTTGCTGTCATATGTTTTACAAAGGAAATTGCTTATTTTCAGTAAAAATCTAAAAAAGGTTTGATCTCACCAACTCAGCAGAATTTCTGACTTCAAGATACATATTTTCATAGACAATTTTGTACAGATTTCTCTTATTCTTGTCCAAGCAAAACAGAAACTAGACAATCATGCTTCACGTGCATGGAATGAGCAATACAAGGACTATTACTTTTATTGGCACATGTGGAAATTAAGTTTAACAACTGTTTTATGGACTGTTACAGAAATCTAGTTAATATCACATCTTTGCTTTACTCATTGCCATTGGGGTATAGAATGAGAGATTTCTTTTGCTTTTCTAGGTTGGCTAGTGTTCCTGTTCTTATTTACAGCTTCTCCCATGACATAGGAGAAACTCAGCTGTGCCTTCATGACAGCTGAAGGGAGACTCTGGAGGTACACACAAGATCATTTTGCTCTCATGAGCATAAAGCTAGGCCAGATGTGCCCAGGTGACCTGCCTGGCAGCACACCTTTGGCTCCCAGAGGTTGGGTGCCTGGCTGGAGTGCAGCAGGGGAAGATCTCCTCAGCGAGGGCCATAACCAGAAACCCACTGGCAGCAGTGGGGGCTGTGGTGTTTTGCAATAGCTAAGGACCCAGAATACTTTGTCACATTTCAACATGTTTCTGTGTGTCGAATAGTAACTTAATTCTAAAATTATCTCTGTTGCTGCAACAACATTAGGTTCATTGTAATGAAAACATGAAACTGAATCGTATGAATACATTTCTGCAAACATGGTAGGGAAAAAAAGGAAGATATACTCTACCTCCAGCCTATCACAGTGTTGGGTCTTTCTGTAATTTTTTTTTTTTTAGATATCATGCTTCCTTGCTTGGCATCATTCCCCATTGCTATCCCTGCTGTTTTAAACTATATTTTTCAGGATAATATGTTGAAGATCTAGGCAGCAAATAGAGGAACACTGAAAATGAAGAGGGAAAGGCTGAGCGAGCTGTATATACACATACACACATATATATATATTCACAACAATATTGTGAACTCCATGATGTAATTTGAAAAGATGGATTCTGAAAATCCTATTTGTACTGACAGATAAACGAACTGCTTTATTTCTTTGAGTGCAGCAAAAATGTGTACTAAATGTAATTAACAAATGCAACAGCTATAGCTATATAAGAGAGATTTTGGGCATCTGGAATGAGTTTTTTTCACTGGCTCGTTGGTTGGCTGGTTTGTAAGAAGCCTATGGCAAGATCCACCAAGTTACTTAATTCCTATTAAATCAGTTTTCTTTTAGATGCCCTGTAGGCATGCTACCTAAGCTCACTTTTTCCCCAGTTATACCACAATGCTAAAAACAATCTCCATAGTGTGCATTCTGCAGCCAAGGAAGAGGAAATGACTTTAATGTGTTTCCTGTAACTGTTCTTTATGCTGTAAGAAGGGCCTGCAGCATGGTCTTACTTGTTTCATTTGCACAAAAGAGGGAAAATTGCTGCTACCATACAGAGAGGAAAAAAAACAAACCTTCAAAGAAAGTGTCAAAAGAGAATGTTCTACTTTGGGCTGATTCACCAACGTCCTATGCCTGACTGCCTTTCTCATCTGCAACTGCAACAAGTGGGTCCATGGTGCTGCCTCTGTGATGTGGCAGCATTTTCATCTTGTCTACTGTGTTATGAGTGATTAATTGAGGCTCAGGGCTATAGAGAGAAGTGCACTATGTATGTACTCTTGTGAGTCAAAAACTAGGTTGGCTTGAATGAAGTGTTGGTGATTTTTCTAGAAGCAGCAATGAGAGAAACAGTGGAGAGACAAAACTCTGCTTGTGTGGATGTGCCTGTGACTAAGAAATGTAGGAAGAAGCAGCTTCATCCCCAAACTGGTGCGTTGCTATGAGGCTTGTCACATCTTGGTTGAGACCCAGTGCCAGTGGGCCAGTAGTAGCTACACTCTTCTGTATTCGTTTCCAGCTCTGTTCATTTATGCTGTGTTCAGCTGTATCTGCGCAGTACATGAGACAGAGGGACCCTCGTACTCATGAGGACTGCTTGGCTTTGGGGCTGGAAGAAAAGACTTATGTAGATATTTGTTTGATTTACAGAGTAGTTGGATTTGTTAGCTGTTTTTTTAAGCCAGGCCCATATCTAAATAAGATATTAAATGTAGCACACATCTTTTATTTTGTTAATTTTAGATGAGTTATGTAATCAGTTTATTGACATTCATATTCTTCTGCTGTGCTTTCCAGAAAGAGCATATTCCACCCATTTATGCAGATCAAGAATAGTATGTGAAAATGACACTAGCAGCAGCTGCTCTTTTGAATGTGGTTGTAGCTGGCTTGCATCTCATCCCAGTTGTCAAGAGGTAGACTTGTAAAAATTGTGGTGCTACATTGAGCCCAGGACAGGGGCTCTGGGCAACGCTACTTTACCTCTAGTCATTCATAATTTATGAATAAGTAATTAAACATGTGATGTAACTGTAAAGAAGCAGTGCTTTCAAAATGTATCTTCAAAGATTCTATTTAATCCAAAATCTGTAAGACATTTTAAAAAAAAAAAAACACATAAAAAGATTAAAACACAGAATTTGGAAGAGGTTTCTTAGTGAGAGTTCTTTGAAGTCACTAGCTAGATTGAGTTGATGAGGACCAATTAAAGCAAAACATGTGTCCACAATTTGCTGCCATTTGTTCTAGGCACATCTTTATGGATGAAGTTTGTTGCCTCTGTAATGATGAAGATGCAAATGCCTTTCCCATGAGGCTGAGCATTCACCATTTTTTATAAAGACCTAATGTGATGATTTAAGCCCTACAGCATGAGCCACAATATGTCTGCATTTTCTGTAATAGAACATGCACATTACAATTTACCATGCATGCACTGTTCACTCTAAGGGCTTTCAAGTTGCATATAAACTAGAGAAAAATGCAGAGAAAGGTACCTGGTGAAGGCCTTGGCACATGAGCTGTATACAAGACTTTCTTCTTCAGACATTTATTTTCCTGAAAAATTGAAGGACTTTTATTTTCTATTTACTTAGAGAACCAGTGTCTGTATGAGGACCTTTCACCATAGCATCTGGAAATAAACGCCAGTCTGAGTGTTTCTTCATGCCGTTATCACTTAGTGCGTTCCCAAGCATCAGTCTTTCATCTCTGAGGCCTGGCACAATGCCCAGTAATATCAATAGAAAGAGTCTCCTATGTACAGACTTGTACCACTCTCTGAGCAAAAATGGAAGTGAGCGGCTGTGCCTTATAACACAGGCTGTCACAAATCTTGTATCCCCTTGCTGTGGATGCAGCTTGCCTTCCTCGGTTTTAACTGGCAGCCTGACTGCCTTTCGGTTAAGTCTCTTGTGGTGAAGTTCACCCTGTAGAAAGGGTTAGCACAAGCCAGTGCTCCATTCAAGTCTGAAGCAAGTCCAGGGGCTCATCCCTCTTTTCATAAATATTTGATAAGCAATGTGAGTTTGTCAAATTCCTGTTTTACCAAAGACCCAGTTCTCAGTGTCTTCTGAAAAGTGCTGAGCAGCATTATCCCCTAATGCTGATTGCTTCTAATAGGAACCAGCATCCACCGACTCCTGTTCTACTGTTGCCAAGTACTGTCTGTGAATAATTACATGGTATTAATAAGACAGTATGCACTGATGGCTCATTTATACAATTATATATGGCTCGTTTATAGCAAGTGAGGAGGCAGGTCAACAGTACGAAAAAGACTACTGCCAGAAGCAGGAGAGCAACCTGTTCTCTGCCCATAGTAGTAGATAAGACATAAAGAAATGGATTTATAGAGCAGGTAGCTTGATGTTAGACATAAGACAAAAATACTTTAGCAGGTTAGGACATTGAAATGCTAGAACAGGCTAGTCAGGAGGATTTTAGTCTGCCAGTGAAGCGCTGAATGGAAAAAACATCTCTCAGGGGAGACAGAGGTCATCCAGATGATGTCAAAAGCTCTCATCAAACCCTCTGATCCTGTGACCGCTAGGTACTGTCCTTAGCACAAATGAGCCTACTTGCTTCAACAGAGGGCTCTCAGTTTGCATGAGCTATGTATAATTAATCCATGTGATAGAAACATACAGCTGACGTAGGCTTAAAGGTATTGGGGATCACTTGATACAGATCAGCAGAGAGTCTCTTCCTATCATTCGCAAGGACTTGCAAAGAGAAAACAACATTTTTGTTGTGCTCTGTTAGGCTGGTAGGTGTTAGCTTGAGCAGAGAGCGGCAGGGAGTGGTTATCCAGCAACAAATTCCATCTGGTCTGCTTAAAAATTAGAAAGGTAAACAGCCTCTGGGTATGCAGTGTTTCATGTACACAGCTTTTTGGGATATCACCGGACTGGAGCATTTGTATTTGAGAGTCACGTGGCTTGGTAACAGACTGCCCATCGGGCAGCTCACAGCAAGCAGTCCATCAACACTTGCTTTTCCCAGAATTCAATTAAAGGTTGTTGCTTCAGTTTCTCAGCTAAAACTTTGCCTTCTTGAAAGGAGCTGCAACTTTCCATTTTGTGATTCCTTCCTGGAAAATAGACCTTTTAAAAGGGAGCTTTGAAAGCAGACTGGTGCACCTTATAAAGAAACTAAATTGAATATGCATTTTCTTATCAGATGTAGGCTCCAGTGTCCTTGATGTGCCCTTTAGTGAGATTTCGGCTGCACACAGACAAGAGAGCATGTTCCTGCTCGCTGCCTGGATAAGCACAACTCTGTGAATCAGATGTCTCTTGTGATTCTAAAACTGAGATTGTTCCCTTGAATAGTTTACAATATTTATTTTAAATTTGTTGGTTCCATGAACATTCTTGCCCTTAAAGGCATTACAGTTTGGTAGCTTTCCACAGATTGCACAAACTCATTAAAGAGTTTGAGGTACATCTATTGGGGAGGAGATGTTTTGCCTTGTTCTGCCAAGAGCAGATACAAATTTAGGACAAAGCAACCCCCCCCCCAAACAACAAACATACTGTGAAAACTTCTTCACTGTTCTTGCAGATTTGATGAAACACAAAAAGATGTGGAATAGACCTGAGGCTGTAGAATTTCAGGTCATGGTTTAAGACCTTGACACTAAATTTGGGTTAAAAAGCCAACAGTTACATTATTATATTTGTTCTTTCTATTGGCAAGCAAGGAATTCGCACCTTTGCACATATCATTTGATAGTCTTCAATTTTCTGCTTATACTGGTACTATTTGTGCTAGAACCCTGTAGATTTTTCATAATTAATGCGAACATGGCTAACTTCCCCGTGCTCATGTTCATCAAGTATTCACACACCAGTTGTGGGACATTCTGGTAATGATGTCCATGACAATTATGCTAGAAGACCAGGAGATGTTAAATGCATACATATGAGTGTGGATGTTTACCAAAGTTGGAAAATACTGCAAGGATTTGGTTTTAAAATTCCTGTCTCGTTGAAAAAATAACTTGATAGGTCAAAAATGAATCCACAATATTATTTCCATGTTTTGTGAATTACTTATGTTTTGGACCTGAAGCAATCCCCATTGTATGACAATGTATCTGTCTAATCCTTTATTTTAGATTCAGTATTGTTTGTCTCCAGCCTTGAGAGAGAGGTTTTAGAGGGAGAGTAAATAGGCAGGGGTACAAATTTGACTTTTCTGTATTTTCCCTTTCAAAAGTCTATTCATCCATCTCTAATAGAAATGAAACTTCAGAAACAAAGACTTAGCAGCTTGTGCAATTTCATGTGTGTATCTGAGACTCATTGTCAAGTCAAGTGGAGGAAGAAATGTTACTGATATACAGACAGGAGCCTAGCGACCATGAAATATTTGTCCTATTGAGTTCAGTGGCAAAATTTCCACTGACTTTAGTAAGATTTGGATTTTATTCCCAGCCTTCATGTTCCCAGCTTGCTTTGATATGTTGCATTGTAAAACAAAAATATCCTGTCAAACATTTATTTCCTTTCCCAAAGCCTTTTCTTGCTGGCTGTGCCTAAGAGACATTGGTATGTTTCTGACAATATTGCAATCAAGCCCTAATCCAGCAAAGGCAGTTAAATATGTAAATAGAGCTCTTAGCACCAGGCAGACTGCTCCTACAGCAGCCACTAGCTTGAATTGTCGTTGGACTGTGTTACAGTAATTTGAAATAAGAAAATTTTTATGTCATCACACACACTGGTGTCTAATGGCCATGAATTATCCAGTGCCTGTGACTGTTTGCAAGAAAGACACAAAAATTGCTAACTGTTAGATACCTGATATGCATTGTTATCTGATATTCCCCCACGTGTGAACTGCCATGCACAGGGATGCGTAACACTGGTGTCAGTAATACAGTGATGCTTATAGCACTGTGTTTAAGTGCTGGAACTTTTATATGTTCAAAATTTCTTTGACTTTTTGCAAAGCCTTTGAACTTTTCTCCCTCCACCCACCTGTTGGCACTCTACATCCCATTATTTTTGAACAAGGAAGACCTAAATGTGGAGGTTATGGCAACTTCGATCACTCAAGTATGTGTCCATTGTAGCTTACCACAGGCTATGTAAATAATATAGAAGAAATTCTTATAAAACCAAGCTCATTGCAGGCTGTTGAAACAGTTTGGAAGAAATACGTATAAAACAAAGTGTCATCCAGTTTGGCAGCATGTGATGGGTATTATCCCTGTCCCATCTCTAAATAGCAAATATAAAGATGTCCTCTCCATTTCTACAATAGATCTCCAAAGAACTTGAGCATATGCCAAAATTTAGGCACATTCAACTCACTGAAAGACTTTGAAACTCCACCTGCAAAAAATATTGCTGTGAAGCATCATCTAAGTTAGCCTTTGGAATAAAGCCATTGCTTCTCAAAGCAGTGTATCCGGCTGGTCTTTATTTTGAAGATAGGCATCTGCAAAACTTCCTTGACAAATCAAGGCCTGTACATAATTGGTATGAACATATTGTTTTGTAGTATATTATCAGTTTAAACTATGTATATCCTCTAATGCCTGAAACCTCAAGGGCAGGATGTGTTCCCAAGGTCTGGAAAAAGCACACAGTCTCATTTCACATGATTTTTCCCCTGCATTAATCTTGGATAAAGGGAAGGTGTTTGTTATATGTCCCACAAAAGATGTTTGAAAAGTGACCTTGGCAGGAAAAATACTCTACCCCCGCTATAGTAGCTTAAAACCGCTGCTCTACTAGGTTCAGAAAACGTTCTGGAAATTAGGAGAGAAAGTTTATAGCATGTTACATCCCTTCTCACAGGGGAACCTCAACCCCAAGGCTGTCTTTCCATGGGATGGAGAAGCTGGGTGCCTGTGCTGGCTGGTATGTCTGCTGTTACGTGCACCATGAGTGCCCAGGAGGAACCCAGCACTCCAGGTTTTGAAGTAATAATGCAGTGTAGTCCTGCCAGCTTTCCCATCACCGAGCTTTTCTGCTACGTTGTGATGATGACATGGTTCTTGAGCTACTCTTTTCACTTAAGACCAGACTACTGTCATATCCATGGACAAGGTCAGGATTTTGGGGCCAGGTTTTCCAAATCAGAAAATGCTTAATAACTCGCTTGGGTCATTAAGTGAGTTTTCTTAAGTACTAAGGTTAACCTGCTGTCTTCATGGTGGCTAAGTAGGAAACTTCTGCAGGTGCCTTTAAGAATTGCACTAGGCATGTCTCTCTGATACAGAATGCCAAGATACTTTGAAAAATCTGATCCCTTTTCTCATAATGTAAGGAAGCAGACTTTGTTTCAAAACTGTATAATACTGTGCAGAACATAAGTCTTTTGCTTCAGAGTTGATGAATAATAATCAGTGCTTAATAAGACCAGGTTATAAAGGAAAAAAGAAAAAGAGAAGGGGCACTGAATCAAGTGCACGTTTACAGTTCCTAGTAGTGGTAACAAATGCATCTTACTCAGTATTTCATAAAGTCATAGCATTACACAGACACTATCTAATTAATTTAGGTTCCAGTGAAATTATGCAATTAATGTTACAACTGATAAACTGATCTGTCTCATGCACTAGGAGACACGTTCTGTCCTTTCTATACACTCCTACATGCATTTGGTCCACAAAGGCTGCTCTTGCGTGTTCACTTGGCCATGCAGCTTGCCATGGTTGGAGTAGCTTTCACAAGACATTGCTTACTAACTCTGCTATAACAGATTCCAGCTGCTTGGAGAAGGAGGAAGATAAAACTGTCTTGCATCCTGTCAGTGAAAGGATGATCAGGGAAGGAAGCAATGTGGGATGGGGAAAGAGATGACTGGGTATTCCTCTTAATAAAGCAGATATATTCACTGCTTATTGCAGGTGTAGTTGCAATCTATAGGTGTATTTCATATACCCACTAAGACACTTGTGCTTATCAAATTTATTGGGTGCATATTCTGTATTCACTGTACTGTTGTTCTTACTCTGTACTGCTGGTGCATATAGATATCTTTCAAGCCACTGCCGTCATCTGTAGAAAACACATGTGTGTGCTGTGACAGAATAAAGCATGCTGTGCATAGAAAGCTAAAATATTGCTTAGATGGAAACATTCAGACCATACCCCAAACTCTACCTCTTTGTGGTCCTTAACCCATGGACGTTCCTTATTGCTAGAAAGGGAACAAACAATTCCCTCTCATCCCTGAGGAATATTGGTCTTAAATAGCTTGATAACCAATGTCATCAGTAGTTATGAGTCATTGCGGAAGAACCTTAAAGAGCTTGAAAATCTGTGCACTTATACAACACCTCACATCATATTTCATTGTGGCTTTCAGAGTGAACCATGGAGTATTAATGACAGGACTTTTGTGTAAACTCATGAAAACACGGTGATTTCTGGCCAGATTATAAACCCGTTTTGTAAATCCCAGGGCTTTGTTGCTGCTGCAGTTCCCTTGCAGCCAGCCTGTGAGGGGCTCTCAGTACTTTAACATGAAGATTCTAATTTATGCATTTGAAAAAGGCACTGCTTCTTGAAGTTAGCATCCCTTGGGAAGGAGAATGATGACTTTGCAGTATCTTCTAAAGCATTAGATACTGCTGGCTCCTGTAGAGGCTACAAATTCATTATGTTATCACAGCTTCTCATTGCTGAGGGCATTAACAATTAACATACAGATACCACAATTAAGATGTCAAAGAAAAGAAAACGAAGGTAACAAACAACGAGAGCACCTGATAAATGGACAACAGTATGCTTACAGGGCAAACCACTTGTATAGAGTTAATTCAGAGCCTTAAAGCACAGGGAGAGAAAGAAAATAGTTTCAAACCCTGTGATCTTTTGGCCTTGTCTTGGAGGTAGAATGGAGCAATTATGTCCCTGTTTTATGTCTTTCACTTCAGTAGTGCACGGGTTTGCCAGTGTTATTTCCTTAGAGCCATTTCACCTAGTTCAAAGCTGTTTTGTTCTCCCATTTCAGGAAGGAAGAGCTGTTTTTCTGATCAAGGTCCTATACATGCTTGAGACCCTCATGTCAAATCCCTGCCCCGGGACCTGCTTCTTAACACTGAGGTTGTGAAGCATAAAGTTAATCACATTACAGTCTGTGCTGCACAGAAGTGCCCTGAAAGTTATTAAGGATGAAGCCTGTGCCGGAGAAAGAGCAATAGGTGCTTAGGGAAGGAGGATGCTCCGAGACCGATTTCCAGGAGCAGACAAGGAGGATGTGCAGGAATGGAGTAGTTGCTACAGCTTAATAGGAATGGACACTAGCAGCTTTTTTTTCAAGCAGACCAATCCCTTAGGAGAGAGATAATCTATAAGATAGGGTAACAGGACCCTGGGCTTCAGCTGTGCATATTGCAGTGCATCTTTCCTGGCCCTTGGGACATTTATAACTGGGACCATTAGTTGCAAAGTCACTGCAAAGCATGTATGTGACTGACAGGGAATCAGATATAAATCCTCTGGCCTCTGAGGTGGAGATGGATAGACTGGAGACAGCATAAACCAGAGAATGCTTAGTGTACATTGTCCAAGGAGGGGCTTCTACAGGAAAAAAAGAAGGTCCTGTCCCCTTGTAGTTTACAGAGCCAGAGAAAACCTGGGGTGAGTGGTGTGCAGTGTACATAGACTTGACTAGCTCTTGTTTTGGGAAAACCTGTTCAGAAATCAAAGGCAATTCTGAGGAAAATATCTTGGTCTGAATCGTTACTAGGAGCATCTCTTAATGTTCCTGGCTGTTAAGCTCTCGCGATTACAAGGCATCTATCTTCACTAGTGTTTCTCAGTATGGAAAATATCCCTTTGTCTTCCAGAAGGTGATGATGCCTTTTCATGACTTAACGTGGTTCTTCGCAGCCTTGAGAAGGCCACTGCCCCTTCCTGTGTGTGTTCCCTGCTCCTGGCCTCATGTGAAGTAAGCAGGGCCATGAACCTGGCAGCAGGGAGAGCTGTGGGAATGCTGTAGCACTAAGCACAAACCAAGACATCCAGTTAAATGTGCTTCACCCCTACCAGAGCAACTTGCCTTTCCTGCAATGCTTTTCACTGGTGCTCCAAAATTTTCAGCATTGTTCCCCTGGTTCATAGGCTCTGTGGTGACCCAGAGCTGCAGGGCACAGTTCAGCACAGGAGCCTGTGCTTCTCTGGACTCTAGGCTGGCCATGCTCCAGAGCAGCCCCATCACAGAAAGAACAGCTTGAGGGTTACATTCAATTAGCATAAATTGCCAAAGGCCCAAAATATGTTGTAGAGCTGGTGTGGATTGTTATACCTCAAAACATGTTCCCATTTTCTTGCTTCTTTTTCATTGCTGACTCTGTGGAGGAGAAAAGCTTAGAGCCCATTTTGTCATTCTCAGAGGAAGGATGTTCCTGATGCAGCTGCAAGAGTAAGGCCCAATCCACCTCCTAATATCAGGGAGACCTTGGGCTGTTATTCTTGTCGCTGCATTTCTTAGTATCTCCTGTTCCTACATGTCTTATCTTTTGAACTGAAAGCATTTTGGGCCAGGGATTGACAGTACTTGCATGTGTTGTATGGTGCTGAGCATACACTTGGCTCTTAGTAATTATAACAATTAATAAGTAATACCATATGGCTACAAATATTGTAACTCTCAAAAGAATTGTTGGGCCATTTATTTTTTGTGCATATGAATGTGTGCCTCATTTAAGCCAATTATTTTTCTATTAACAGGCATTGGTTATGCCATCCTTATGCTTTTATTTTTAGAAGTATTCAGATTATTACAGAAAGTGTGAAGAATGAATGAAAAAAGAAATCTGTCTCCTAGTACTTGTCTTTTAAAATTAAATTTCCTGGTTGAATAATCCTACATTTAATCCTCAAAGGGATATGTCCCCTATATGGAATGTTCTCTGCACCCTCGGGTGCCTGCTGTCAAAATGTCAGAGGATGGGAGATGAATCCAAATGAATTCATGAATCCAAGTATTCATTTGGAAATCAGGTGGTGTTTGATTATGACGTTAGCAACACCTATCCTAACATGTTTAATCACAAGTGTGAGATTTATGGAGTAGAGACATGTTACTCTCAAATTTTAATTTGCAAGTTGTATTCTGTGTTTCAGTGTGGCAAAGTTACGGTAGAGTCCCTCTTATTTGCTGTCTTGTGACTTATGGGAGACTGGGAAATCTCAGTGTTCAGTGTTTCAAGGTGAAATTTTTAGGTCTAGTAGAGGTGATGCTTTTCAGCATGGCCTGGACAAGTGTAAAGCCTCTTTTGTCCAGTGGATTGAAGGGATTCAAGCTTTATATCCATTGAGGAAAGCAGATCACGCATGGTCTTGCTGTATCTCCAAACTGCATGTTGTGCATCCTGTTTTTTGGACTGGAGGCATATTGTCACTGGTTGTGACAGGTTTCTGTTCCTGTTTAAGAGACTATATTGATAGGGGTAGTATGTTGCCAAGCCTGTGATCTAGCGCAAAGGATGCATCCGTTTGTGTTTGCTCTGGGGCAGTGGAATTCACAAGGGAATGAAACTCAGATCAAGCATTTGGCTCTCCTCAGTACTTAAATCATCAAAGTAGTATTTATAGTTGATTTTTAAAGTAATGCATGAGCTTATAGAGGTGTACTTCTCCAAAGTTAGCTGTGAGTAGAATATGATGTTTATTGCTGTTAAGAAAGGACTGTCATGCAGTATGTCCACTGCACTGATAGTTCTGGAAGAACTATTTCTTGTGTAGTAATTATTGAAAAGCTTTGATAGTACCCTCATGAGAACCAAAGCACATATAAATATATTTTTAAAGTGTGATCTGATGTACTGAGGGGGAACGTGTGGGAGAGATGTGCAGGATGATGCAGGTTTGTGTTAGTATATTTTTAAAATCAAGACTTTCTTTTGTGAAGTAAAGTTGTTTTGTGGTGCCAGATGTATAAAGACATTTGTTATTTCAACCTCAGGTGTCACTGCAGATGAATAACAAGGTAGTGAGAAGAATCGCAGATGGATCAGCAAGGCTGATTTTTTACCAGTCAGAGAGTTTTTGGAGATTACAGTGTAGCATGAAGAATTTATCAAGGTGATTTATCCACAGTGCTAGTGAATACATTGCATCGATACTCTGTCTCAACTAGTATAGAGCGAGTCTCAATATCTACAGATGTATTATTAATGTTACTTCGGGAAGCAATACATTTTTGCATCGTTTCAACATCCTTTGTGTTCATGAATTTTGAACATAACTCTAAAACTTGCAGTAAATCTTCTGCTATTGAAACAAATAAATTTGGGGGAAATATTAATAAAAAGATTTTTTAAAATGACATTTCATAACAATGCTCAGTCAGCCTTCCTGCTGCCAAGAGCCCCTGTCAACCAGAAATGGAAACCTCTGTAAAAGAGACTTCTGAAAAAACAAAGGGGGAAAATCACCTATTCTGATATTGCCTGTGGCACTGTCTTCTCGTTTTGGAAGCTTCCATCATGAGGTGTGCTTTATAGAAAAGAAAAGCAAGTGGAAAAAAAAGCAATGGAGGAGATATTATTTCATGTTCAGTGCCCTGATTTTCCTCTGCATCCATCAGTTCTTGTGCTAAGAGGGAAGCAAAAAAATATACTTGGTAGAGGGGGGAACTGAGACCTTTTTTTACAGTCAGAGATAACAAGACAGTCATGCTAGGGAAGACTCTTCAGCTCGTGTGGTTTTCTCAATCATGGGATCAGTGAGGGTGAATTCTGCTCTCTGCTTCGCAGTGTCAAGCAGTTCTTCAGCCATCCACCTCCTGCTCACAAGAGCCACTAGCTGGCCACACTGATGCTTAACTCCTGCCCAACCTTGCAGGTCCATATATTTCATTGCCCAGCATCTACAGCCAGGGATGAGTAACTGTATTGGGTTTGTGTGGCAAGGTTTTGGTAGCAGGGGGCTACAGGGGTCATTTCTGTGAGAAGCTGCTAGAAGCTTCTGCCATGTCCAGTAGAGCCAAGGCCAGCCGGCTCCAAGACGGACCCACTGCTGGCCAAGGCCAAGCCCATCGGTGACAGTGGTAGTGCCTCTAGGATAATGTATTTAAGAAAGGGGAAGAAAGCCTGCGCAACTGCAGCCAGAGAGAGGAGTGAGAATAGATGAGAAAACCAACTCTGCAGACACCAAGGTCACTGGAGAAGGAGGGGGAGGAGGTGCTCCAGGTGCCGGAGCAGAGATTCCCCTGCAGCCCATGGTGCAGACCATGGAGAGGCAGGCTGTGCCCATGGAGGTTAACGGTAGAGCAGATCTCCACCTGCAGCCTATGGAGGACCCCACGCTGGAGCAGGGGGATGCCCAAAGGAGGCTGTGACCCCGTGGAAAGCCTGCACTGGAGCAGGCTCCTGGCAGGACCTGTGAACCTGTGGAGAGAGGAGCCCACACTGGAGCAGTCTGTTCCTGAAGGACTGCACCCTGTGGGAGGGACCCACGCTGAAGCAGTTCATGAAGAACTGCAGCTCGTGGAAAGGACTCATGTTGGAGAAGTTAATGAAGAACTTTCTGCCATGGGAATGGACCCCATACTGGAGCAGGTGAAGAGTGTGAGGAGTCCTCCCCCTGAGAAGGAAGGAGTGGCAGAAACAACAGATGATGAACTGACCGCAACCCCCATTACCCATCCCCCTGTGCCACCCTGGGGGGGGGAGAGGATAGAGAATTCGGGAATAAAGTTAAACCCAGGAAGAAGGGAGGTGGAGGGGAGGGAGGGTTTTTTAAGATTTGGATTTGTTTCTCATTATCCTACTCTGATTTGATTGGTAATAAACTAATTTCCCCAAGCCGAACCTGTTTTGCCCATGATGGTAATTGGTGAATGATCTCTTCCTGTCCTTATCTTGACCCATGGGCCTTCTGTTATATTTTCTCTACCCTGTCCAGCTGAGGAGGGGAACAATAAAGTGGTTTGGTGGGCACCTGGCATTCAGCCAGGGTCAACCTACCACAATTACCAAAAGAAGTAGCTCCTCTACAGCCACTGAAGGAGAACCCACACCTTGAATTTCTTATTGCAGCATTTCTGGGTACTCCTTGTGAAGTGCAGAGGACGGAGTCTGGCAGAGTTGCCCCTGTTGCAGCTGGCAAGCCCTTCAGAAACTACCCCCAAAGGAGAAGAAGAGCAGAGTGGGTGAGGGTAGCTCACCCAGCAAGGGTGGGGAAGACTGCTCTTGATCAGTGTGGTTCCCTGCACGTCAAAGCTGTAGTAGGAAAGAAAATGAAGTTGTTCTGTGAGGCTAGTCATCTGTGGCTGCTTTTTCATGCAAGAGAAAGCAAAACATCTTTTCTACAATGCATCAGTGCAAGAGTAGGAAAGAGTCATGAATCTGGCAGTGAGAAAATTTTCCCTTTATAAAGTTATTAGCTGCAATGGTTTCACTTTGACAGCCCTGAAATGCACAAGACACTGAATTGAGAGTTTCTCAGGTTTGAAAAATTCAAAACTGGTAGTTCTGGACTGAGTTATGGCAGAATACTGTAGAAGCCTCTGGTGAATGAGCTTTAGAGATTTACATTCTTAGGTTTGCTTTTCTGAGTGAGCCAATATATATTAGTGTAGCAGGCAGTATTTTTTATGCAGGAAAGGTAGGATGCCAATAGTATTATACTTGTCATTATATAAGATCAAAAAAGCCTTAATTTAGAATGCATATTCCAATTTTAAAACCCCATTAATTTCAATGAATTGTAGGGTTTGGTTTGAAGGACAACTGTTTTAATGAAGAAATAAATCATCAGTCATAAGCACCTCTTGCCATTTTCATGTATAAAATCACTAGCTGCATTAGAGGTTCACTGATATCATTCATAATGCTTCTGGCCACTATTGAGGATGTATTTTCATGACAGGTCTGGGGCTTTGTCACTTATATTAAACTGTAAGAGTTATAGATTGGCAACTGTATGTATCCAGGGGGAGACAGGTACCTCATAGTCTGCTGAATTTGCCACATATTTCAGTGTTTTAAAATATTAATTTCTTTTTATTCCATTACTTAATCCATTTGTCCATTGCTCAGCATAAGAGAAGTTCAACCTGTCTGCCATACATGCATTAAGCACATCTACTACCCTATGGTGCATTCAACAGGCACTGTAGGTTGTTAAGATATTGCCCCTAGGGCAAGTTTGCATATGAACTGCATCAATCGTGTGGTTTCTTCCTCTTCTCCGACCCCATTTTCATTTGTAGAGGACCTTGGCACTGCTGGTTGTCATAGGAACATGGTAGGATCGTTCAACAGGAAAAGGGAAGATGCATAGCTTTGCCCATAACTCATTCACCTCCAGGAGATGCCCATCAACATCAGCAAGGAGCACAACATGGAAATGGTCATTGAATTGTGAATTTGTGGTTGTAAGGTTGTAATAACATTCTGATGAGAGCAGTGTCATTTCAGTATTCCTGTTTCCAGCCTCAAAGCCTCTACAGATCCCAGCAAGGACTAGGAACCTGTTGTTTAGGTGCTCTGCAAACGTAAAGGTGATGGGTACCTGCAAGTGCACTGTATACCCTGCTGTTCTGTGATCTCATGGTGAAGACATACTGCAGTGATACATTTGACAAAAATACTGCAGAACGTTGGTGGGGAGATACTGAAGTTACCTAACTATATCTCCTATAGCCTTTGCAGAGAGGCAGAGGCTGAACTGTTATGGATGGCTAGTCTTTACCCCAAAAGAGTGCTTCATGTCACAGTTTAGAGATGATGTAAAGGAGAGACCTTGGAAATGTATTTCTGACTGCTATGCTTCTATGCTATTCCTGTCAGCAGCCTTCTAGCTATTTATTCAGCTTTGAACTGAATTATATTTGTGATGGCTTCTCTCTACAGCCAGTTTTTGTAGTAGAGGGGATTAATGGGTCCCTTTTTTAAAGGAGCTTCACTTAGTTCTAAGTCAGTATGCTAAAAGCACCCTTAGGCTGTTTTTAATGTATGTTGGGATTGAAATACTCTAAAACACTGCTGGCAATGATGGAGCATCTGCAGTTTTCATTCCTTTAATTTTATTTCCTAGCATTTGAACAAGAATTATTCAGACTCTGAGGAGAATGCTACGAAGTTTAGGTAGAGCTGTGTCTACCCAAGCTGCTTCCCTCAAAAAGACAATGTCCGTCCATTCCTCTGTGACTGTGTCTATGCTGGCAGTCACTAAATCAAATGCTTAGCCAGAACAAGTGAATGGAAGGTCCAGCTCAAGAGAAGATCCAGAATATTTGAGGAAGAAAAAAAATAGTCCTAACTTCTCTTCTCTGAAAATTATTGTTACAACTGAGATAGAAATCATTAACATGCTTTGGTAAAGAGGAGTCTTAGCAAGTACAGGTCAGTCAACAAAGCAGCAGTATGTATAATGGAAAGCATTGTAAATGAGGAGTAATTTTTAGTATTGTTTAGGAAATATTTCACGCAAGTGAACAAGAATGCAAGAGCATGAAACACGCTGCGTTTACTCCATCTGGTGCTCTGAGTAACACTTCCAGGTTTCTTTCTGAACTTTCATCTTTTAGTGTATGAGCTGCTTGATAACCAAATTGTTTCATTGCCATAAGGAACAAGAAAAAGTAGTTTGTTTTTAATGCCTCTATAGTGGCTAAAGATCATACTCTACCTATATTTCTAGTAGAGTAAATCCAGAGTCACACCACTCACATTTCTTTAATTCACTGAATCAGCTTCTTAGTGCACAGAAATAAGTCCGTGATTAGCTCAGTTTAAGTCATTATCACTCCACTGAAATACTCTATTTTATATATACTTTATATATTATGTATTTATGTGTTATGTTAGTAAAATATGGAGGTGGTACAGACAAGTATGACAGATATAAACCAACTACTTAGGTGAGCTGTGACTGGTTTTCTTGTGTCCTTCTGTCAGAGTTCATGTTGCTGAAAATACTATTCATTCTTCAAACCCTTCTTTTTTATTAGCTTCAATGTATACAGTATATGCAATATATGCAGTGCAGTTAGATAAAGAGCATAGTGACTGTTTTCACTTCCAATATCCATGCCTGTCCTGCCAGCAGTGTGATGAGTCCTAGTAAATAGTAGTTAATTTAAACATTTTGGATCCTGGTAATACTAGTAAAATTTAGATTCCATTTAATATTCTTGCTGGGAATGCTTCTTGCCCATTATGTCTGTAAAAGCTTTTAAGTAGTTAAGCCACTGATGTGCTGTGACTGGTGGTTTTTATACCAAAGAGAATAATTTTCTAGTATCCTTTTGTGGATTAACATATCCAGTAAGCCACAGTGTCCATGAACTCACTGTTTTATTCTTCTGTTATACATAATTATAAACTTAGGACATACCTGCAGTGCAAAAAAACCCCCACCCTGGATTAGTTGGTTAGATTCAGACAAGTGAAGACAAACAATGAAGACAAAGAAGGTTTTAATTCAAGTTAGGACTTGGTCAGGTAAAGCTCATCTTTTAGGCACAACAAACCCATTGATTTAATAGAACATTTATTTGCAAAACTTCAAGCTAGTAGATATCCATTAAAGCATCTTCTTAAGGCTGTTCCTCCTGTTTTCCACATTAGTGTAGCCTTACAGAAGCGTATATGGAAAGTCTGTGCAAGTCTTTTTTCACATGCAGCTACTCACATGAATACTCCAACTGAAATCCCTCAAATATCTCTTAATTTATTTTCTGGTCCTTGACACCTTCTTCATTTTGCTAGTACAGGCATTTAGGCATTGTCAGAACACAACTGGTGCAATCACTTCAAGGTTCTCATCTTGGTTGCTCTGATAATTTAATTTTGAGGAGAAAAAGTTTAATACAGTAGATCATCTTTGGATTTATACTAGTGTTAAATGTTCCCTCCACATCTGTTCCAACAAGAAAACTGATCTATTGAATTATTTTAATATTTTCATATCCCTTGCTGCATTTGCTTTAAATTTTGTCTATTTACAGTAGTCCTAGATAGTAAGCAGCTATCTGAGCTTGTTGATTGTCATGTGAGAGACCAATAGCAAACACCTGGCAGGGGTAGGATGCTTCACAAGAAAATGATCCCCTGAAGTATACCAATTTTGCAGCTATACAAGTGGTGCACAGCCCAAGGAGGAAAGTTGTATGACATAACAGATGGATGCCTCTGGTCGACTTCTTTGTAGGTGCAGGAGGAGCAGATGGCAGGCATGATAATGTCCAGCGGTATGATTTTATGTACCTTTGCCCCCTCAGCATGGATGTGAATAGTAGTAAGACTGGGGTCTTGTGAGTTACTTTGCCATGGCACAATGTGCTTCTCTCAGCAGAGAAAAAAGAAAAAAAAAAAAAAACCAACCACCTTGCTGCCATGAATTGCACAGAAGACACAAACCTCTCTGGTAATTCAGATACAGACAGTTACGAACAATTATGAGAGAGTAATGTTGTGCATTATTTCTTCTTCTGAGGCTCCCGTGGTGTTTTGTGCAGATAAACCGAACAGCTCATACCTCATTAGTGAGATCCAAAAATGAATTGCCCCTTAACTACTTGTGTGCTTGGTGTACTATAAACACTTGTTGTAGGTAGAAATAGGTAGTGTAACCAGGTGCATAATTAGTTTCTCTGCCTGTTTCCCAGGTGGGAAGCCAAATCTATGCAGGGAAGAAACTTGCAACTTACTTGAAGACCCTCAGCAAGTCAATGGCAGAACAGAGCTGGAGTGCCATCTCCAGCCGCCCCACCAGCAGGCCACCCAGCTACGACAGTGCCATGCAGCAGCCTATGCACAGGGTCCAGGCATCCCCTAACTGGGGGCTTTTAGTGCACCTGAGCTGGAAGAATCAGGTTAGGGTTTTAAGTGTGGCAGGATGATTTGACTTACATTGCAGAAACATCTGGAAAACAGTCTTTTCTATGTAATTCCTGGTTGTTGTACGTTTTTGGTCAACATGGACTCAAATTTTGAAGTTTTCCTCAAAACACATTTTTTTTCCTTGACTGGACTTAGTTCAGATGATGACTTGATCAAAGCCAGGAGAGTGATGATTTGATCTGAGTTTGCTTTCATTTCTCTGAGTGATGGCTGAGTAGTTCTCCATCCTTCTTGGATGAAGTAATGCCTGATCGTTAACAGACATTAATCTCTATCAAGAACATTTTGCATAATGGAAAATGGAAAGAAAACAAATCCAGGCTTTTTTTGCTGCTCTTGGCTTTCTTCTTCCATAGCAGAAAGAACTGAGTGTTTTATAGGAAGGGTCCCAGTTCTCCCTTTTTTGGCCCCAGCCAGCAAGAAGCTAAAAGGCTAGATATAGCAAAGTGACTGTACAGTCAGGGTATAGTGACCAGGCTAATCTGTGGTATGACAGACCCCACTGACTGCTGGGGAGCACTACAATCTCCACATCAGCAGTCTTGCCCACAGTAATGGAATCACATAAGGAAACCTTAGGTTCAGGAAGCTTCTTCATCTCACCTATGAACAGACCCAACAATCTCTCTCTCACCTTTCAGGAGCCACTGGAAATCAGTATGTACACATAAATGGGGCTATTTAAGGTGAATAGGGTGAAGTTACTACAACCAGAAGAGTTCCTCTCAGATACAACATTGTCAACGTTATGCTGCCCATCCTCAAGTGCTGGGAACAAGGGCACAAAAGCTGAGGAAACCTTTCTGTAGTTTACTATTTCTAGTGATAATAGTCCTGTTGTGTTCAAGCAGAAGGGCTCCTTTTTCAAACCCTGTACACACATGCACAATACTGTCCTGGATCCTAATGCATTCAAAATCTGAACAGAGGGAAGATGAGCAAAAGCATTATTTGAGCCTTGGAAAACTGAAATTATGTAGGAATTGGCTTCTGTGGGATTGCAGGGAGATCTGGTAGATCCAAACTCTACCCTCAAGGCCTTGCCCAGTACTTTAGTGCAAGTTCTTTGCTCATTTTATCAACCAATCTAGCTTACTGAACTAGGGGAAAAAATGATCCTGTGTTAATTTTTCTTTCTGATCTTCAGGATTATTAAAAGAAAAGCTAACTAAGCAAAGAGTAAAGCAGTTGATTTTTTCACTCAGAACTGTACAGTAAGTGTAAGGCAGATAGGTGCTGTGTAAGTGATTAGCACTCTGCTCATGTAGGGAGCTTATCTTCTGGGGAGGTAGAAGTCCCCTGCTGTTTCCACATAATCACTATGGCTTTATGAGGGAGAAAAGCAACATGTAGTTTCTATTCAGAAAGGGAGGCTTTGTACTTATCACCAAAGTGGATGAACTGCAGTGAAATGGTAGTGCCTGTTGAGCACGTAGTAGGACACCATTGCTTGCTGCAGGGCAATGAAATAGGTATATTTCTTTCCCTTTTTAGTGTACACTGAAAGCTTTGCCCCTGTTCTTCACTTGTCATCCTTATTAGACACTGGCCAAGAATATAATATAATATAATATAATATAATATAATATAATATAATATAATATAATATAATATAATATAATATAATATAATATAATATAATATAATATAATATAATATAATATAATATAATATAATATAATATAATATAATATAATATAATATAATATAATTTCGGAGTACACAATAGGTAGACTGAGCACACACTGAAATGGTCGTGTGCACATCTTCCTTACTCACTTCCTCTGGAAGAGATGAGATTGCGCAGATCAATACATTTTCACCCTGTTAAGAATCACAGATTAAAATCCTTTATGTTTATACTGGGTGGGTTTGGCTATGTTGGGTTTTCTTACTGTCTCATGTACTTTTTTTGACCGAGTTTCTTTATCTTTCATGTATTTTTGTTCTTGTTATGTGGATTCTTTTTGCCTCTTACATTTGCTCAGCTGGCCAGTGGCATTACCATGCTGAGTAATGCCCAGCTAGGAGGGATGTCTTGGCTTAAGCATGGCAGAGCAGGGCTGAGATGTCGTTCTGAATAACTGGCTCCACTGCTGACTTCTTCAGTTAAATTTGTCATTTAACCTTGACAGACTTCATCCATCTTTTGCCTCATTTCCCCATCCCTGCACCCCGCCTTGCCCATGTCCTATGCAGAGACTGGGATGTGCAAACATAGCAGAGGTGGTGGCCGTAAGTAATGTGGTGGCTTAATGTCTTCTTGTGGGTTTTCTTTCTAAACTGAAGCCAACTCCCCTTCAGCAGTGCTTTCAGATGAAAAGGCCTTTAAGAGTCAGTGAGCTTTAGCAGGAAAGGAATCACTTATTCTGTGTGAACCTGAGCATGCCCCGGAAGCTCCTCAGAATGAGCACATTTGAAGAAAACAACAGTTGTCTTTCCTGAGAAAATAAAGATTTCAAGTCTGATCAGAGCATCCTCTGTGAAATAGACTCGGACCTGCCCTGTTCCTCTGGTTTGTATTGGTTTGTGAATAGCAGTTAAACAAGCTTTCATGCTGGCCCTTTGGGATCACCTTTATAAACCAAACCCTAGACTTGTTTTTTTGTGCCATATGTGCATAGAGCTACTGGCATGGTTAACACCTTGCATGTATGGAGACAGAAACAGGTTTGCTTATCAGCTCAGGAGCGATGTCCTGCTCTGTCTGTGGCTTCTGGGGACATGCTCAGTGCATCAGGAATATGTGAGTGTAAGAGGGTTCACTGTACCAGGGATGAGCACATACTGTAACTGTGAGAGAAGGGATGCTTCTTCTAACCTTATGCTTACAAAGTATGAAGTGCCATGTGACCAAGCAGAGTCATACTCATTAATTTGATACTCTGCTATTAAAAGCTGATTTTAGAAAACTGCTTGTTAACACAGAATCACAGACACTGGAAACATTAAAAAAAAAACATTCGGACATATAGTCTATTTTTACACTTTTCCAATTGTCTCCAGATGTTTCCACATCATATTTTCCAGCCCTGATACACTCCTCTCTTTAATCACACCTCTGAGTTTAAAAGTTACCAAGGAATAACAATTTAAGGCCTATTATTATCTCTCCCAGTATCTCATGACTATGCAGGACGTGAAACCTAAGTTATATAACACAGAGCTAGAATTATGTGGAAAAGCCCACAAAATTTGTCCCTATCTCCTATTTCTTCTTTTCTTCTCATCTGTATACCTTTGATTTTGGAATTGAGCTCCATTTATTCCACATTGACCCACATGTTCCACTCCTGGTGTGTTGTTCACGTGCAGATGTAAAATGCAATGAGCAGATACCCTAGTGCATTGCAGAAGTTGTCCAGAGAAAGTTAAAGGTTACAGTAAATAGACTACATCTTTTGGGACTTTTGATACATCAGGTAGTGTTTGATATTGATTAAAATTGATTAGGAGTGAACGCCCCCTTTTGTTCCTTCTTTACACAAAGCTGGAGGTTGCTTTTAATGTATGCTTGAGGAACCTTTTGTAATAACAGATTAATATATTGCTTCATATATATAATAATTACTACTATCTACTGCTAGTGAAAAAGCACATTGCACTTCTTCCTGCTGATAAGATGATGAATATCTTAAAATGATGATATTTAATTTGTCAGCATTAGTATTCAGAGTGAACACAGTTTTGCAATGAGTCATGACATATCACTTGTAGAGCTGGAACTGCTGCTTATGCATTGCACTGGTCAAATTTAGAAGGGTTTTTTGTTTGTTTTTATTTTTTTCTCTACTAGAAGCACTAGTAATTTTAAACCAAGTCTCAGACAGGCATGAAGCTAAGTTGTAACTTTAAAAATGAGGCATTCCTATGACTCTTTCCATCCTCTCCTAGCCATAAGTAAGTGGAATTTGATTATTTTCTTTCCTTGCACTCTTAATTCTCAGACTGTAAAGTCCCACTAACTGATTCACTGCTGCCTAACGTGCCATATGTGTGGCTGCCAGAATTACTGTGGTGTCCCTTTACAGGCCAAGAAAGAGCAGGGTCCCTGGCACCAGGTGCTAGCTCTACAGTGAGAAATAGGTAGTCTGTATCCCCCCATCTATGTACCTTCACCTCCCGTCTTACTAGGTATTTCAAGAAATTAATTTTGAAATTTGGCAAGGGAATGGGAGATCATACATGGACAGATTCCTCTGCACAGATAGCAAAGCAATTAGTTCCAATTTAAGACGACAGTCATCCAAGCTGCTCTGCACAGAGCCAAACTGAAGTATACCCAAAGCAGACTGCAGGATGTGAGCCTCAATTTGAAACCTCAGTATTCTTAGAGCTTTTCTTTTTTATTTAATTATTATTTACTATTTTTTATTTTGTAGCAGTTCTCCCCTCCTTCATCAAGCAGAGCATTTCCATTAAAATCAGCCAGTCAACTTGTGTAAACGTGGCAGAATCAAGCTTTCAATATTAGTAATAAAGAATATGTTTATGGGACATTTTTTCCACAATGTAATGCCAGCACTTCTTTCCACCAGGAGAGATTGGCTGTTCCATGGCAACTGAAATAGAAATATGGTTTTTCAGTTGAAACATCCTAAAGAGACTCATAACAGTGAGGCCCACTCAAGACTGATGAGAGGGAATTGGTGATTCTGAATAAAGTGTTCCAACCATTTTAGACGGGGCTATTTTCTGAAACAGTAGGGCAGCAAGTCTCTGAAAACCTAAATACAATCAGGCAAAGAATTAACTTCTGCTTTATAGCTGCTAAATTGAATTATCACTGGAGGTGAAAAAAATACCTCAACGGTTTACCCAGACATTGATTCTCTGTTGTTGTGAAACCCCAGCTGTTCTGTGAAAAGTAATAGTGGGGTTAACTCATTGCTCTTGTTCCACACGATGGAGGATCAATACCTGCAGTATAGTGCAGGTATTTGTAATTACAAGGTCCTGGCAGATTTGCCTGCAAGTTAAATGACAGTCAATGCCAAGTTAGTGGATTTCTTTTTCCTGAAAGCCCGAACATGTGTGGGTTTTGCTTCTTTTCTAACAAGAACGGATCTTTGATTCCTGGCATTATTAAATTGTGTACTCTGCAGACTGGCAGGTCTACGGAGGGTGGGTGTGTGGGGTTAACTCTGGCACCATTTATACCAAGGAATCACATTTCTTTGCTTCTCATGCAGCTTCTAATTACTTCTGTTTTATAATGTTAAGAGAAACAGATTCTGTGGGTCATGATGGGAATGGGGAAAGTCCTTACCAGTGACTGGGACTGATTTCGCTTTCACAGGAAGGATAAGGCTGAGGTTTCCAAAGCAGCAGTATGTGCTAGTGGGTGGGATGGCAGCTCTGGAGTCAAATCACCAACTCTCCAGCAGATGTGCTGGAGAGCTTTTGGATGGATTGCTGCTGCTCCTGGGTTTCAAGTGCTGTCTCAAAATTCTCACATCAGCCGTTACTGTGGATTAAATTATTCCTGTTCTCACATGGCCATAAAATGGGACAAACCGTAAGGCTCCTTCTGTACCTACGTGCATGCCTACATAATGCTCCTGCCAGGCTGCAGAATTACAGACCTTGTTGTGAGCTAAGCACAGGATCTACGATAGACATTTTGACCCTGAGGAAAAGCTAGTGAAAAAACTCGGGCATTGACAGGAGATGTGGTTGCCCTTGAAGTGCTGCTCTTCTGCTCGGCACTGCCCCTTCTCTGCAGGTTGATGCACTGTTACCATCAGCAAGGTGGAGGGCAGAAGCACAGGTTTGGGTGATGGGACTATGGCTTTGAAGGGAGCTGTCATGGTGTGCAGAGGCCAGATGCAGACAGTCAGCTTCCTCGGCAGCACTTCTCTGCCCTCTGGCCAGCCTTTGGTTCCCAGGTTCAGCTGAGCTCTTGCTGGGCGGGGTTGCAGAATGGGATGGTTGCTCCTGCTTTACTCCAGTGCAGCTCAGCACTGCTGCTCAGCCATAGGCAGTGACTCCCATCAGTAGGAGGAGGAGGATGGTACCCAAGACAGCAGGAGTTCAGTGGGACCAATGGCCATCCTATTGCCAGGACCTGCTTGACTGGCCCTACCTGTGAAATAATACAGGCAGCACATCATGTGAAACAGTGTAGGTGTGACTATATGTTAAAAATGGTGGTGTGGGCTAATCAGCATAAAATAAAGGCAGCATGGTCTGCTGCCCCAAGAGACCCCTGTGCTGGGGCAGTTGGAGCCCAGCTGTACACAGGCCAGCTCTGCTGGGCTGACTCGCAAGAGCCCCAAAACTAATCTAGTGGGTATGGATTGTGGTATCATGCATGCATCAGTTTGATTTCATTGGTTTGAAATTTATAGGCACTGCTGAATGATCCAGCTTATATAGCATTAAGGAGGGGAAAAAAATCCTGAGATACATTATTTTGTGAATGCTGAATGCTTTTCCTGACATTCAGTACAATCTGTGGCCCTGGAAGTGTCTACAGACTGATCTCCTTCTACATACTCTCTGGGAATATGTTCATGTTGAAAGTTTTATATTATGGTAAATATTTCAGCCTGCATTACACAGAAGAGCAAGTAGATTTCTTGCTTCAATCTCCCTATCCAGAACCTCTCAAAAACCTGATATTCACCTAATATCTGATGTGATCTTCCAACAGGGTTTTCCCTGTCTTCGGAACAATGCTGCAGCTCCAAAAATTTAGTTATCTGTCATGACAGTACCTTCATCTGGAGGGACATAGAGCACAAGTAGATATGGAAAGAAAAATTCCTGAACTTCAAACAAAGATACATTGTTAATTATTACCAGTGATGGAAACTGAAAGAAAATCCCTGGCTCACTGTTGTAAATAATATTTATTCTCCTGCCTTCTGTTTCATCTGAAAAAAATAGCATCCCTAGCAGCATCTAAAAATCACGCTCTGTACTGACAGAGAGGGAAGTGTGCCACCCAATGAATAACAAATACAACTGTCAGCAGTACCCAAAACCTACAATTTTTTAGAGATCTGTCATCTCAGAATTCACTAGACCAAACCATACTTAGCGGGTGAGACCAGATGAGATAATAGACAAGCTACAGACTGTCCCTGCTGTGGACAGCTGGTAAAGTCATTTAATTTTTAGCTGGAGATTTATCTGCAGACTTTCACTTAAATGTCCCTGAATAGAGAAACACAGAAAAGGATTATATCTATCTATCTAAAAATACATATATAATTCTCACATATTTTAAAGAATGAGAACTTACTTATGAGCCAGAGTCTTCAAGCTTGTGTTGTTCTAATAAAATATAAATTGCCTAATATATCAAGCTCACAAAAAACCTGGAGTACAGTATGAGCAACATAACCTCAGATTTTCCATATGGATTGGGAATGAAGCAGTTTAACAAAATGGAGACATCTTTCAGGAAAAATTTTTTTTTTTGAAGTTTGAAATTTCTGTAACCTCTCTGCAGTTATAGGATAGACAACTAATTGGTTGAAATTTTGATTTTTACTTACACAGAAAATCCACCCTGCTCCTTATTTTCACTGAAATATTTGGTGTTGGAATTATTTTTGATCTCCTTTAGCTAGGAATGCCTAGGACAGGATTTTCAATTAAATATATGCAACAGAATGAGGAAACAATGTTTACAGGAGTCCCTTGAGTCTAAATCAAAGCATTAGCAATTGTTATTGTAATAACAAAGAAAGGTGCATCCCCTCTTGGCAAATTCCTGTTCCTTGCTTATCTCATGTGTGGCTCTCTGGTGTTTTATTTGAAGAACATTTATTGATCGTTCCTCATTAACAATCATTTTGTATTGAATGAAAAGAGTCAAGTCATGTTTGATATACTGCCCTCAAACCCTTAAGATTAGCACATCCATCCTGGTTGCATTTTTCCCCCTATGCTTCTATTCATTAGTTTTAATGGACACTTTGAAAACTGCATGATTAGAAGCTGATTGTGCTTAGTTCTTTTTTTTTTTTTTTTTAAATTAGGAACATACCAGCTCCAATTTGACACATCTAGCATCTAAAGATGGGTATATCTAATCTGATACTATCTTCCTGAGAATGGCCAATATACTAGACAATGCAGAAGAGAGAATGGCAGGCTGCCTAGGGAACAACTGCTAAGTTAACTTTGCTTAATAACTGACTTCTGTCCTGAAATAAAAGAGTTTGTTGTTCCATTTTAAGCTATTTAGATTAGCAGTGTGCAGTCTTTTTTCTTCCAGGTAGAGCTAGATTAGCTCTTGTTTGAGTGTTATTAAATTCCCCTTTCTACAGGAGTAATACAGACTAGTTGTGGTCACCACTCTATTCCTCTCCCCTTCTGTTCTGGACCAAATCAGTTTTATTTCTACAGCTTCTCAGTTTTCACATATCTCACTATTCTAGATGTCTAGGTATTGAATTCCCACACAGACCAAGTAGAAATGTCAGATGTACCTTTTCTGATTACTAGTGTGCAGAACTGTCTCACAATCCTTTCTGTGCATGTCTTCTCTAAGCTTTAAATCTTCATCTCTTCAATTTATCCTTGTAAATACTGTAACGACTTTAATTATTTTTAACATCCTTCACATTTTGCTCCTGCCAGAAAGCACAAGGTATTAATAATTTTGGGGCTCAACACAATACTCTTTACCTGATCATATCTATTCCTGATTCATATGTCTATATTTCTGCTTCAGCATATTTAGCAGAATATTGGCTACATAATTAAAAAGGAGAACAGGACAGGTTGTAATGTTACTTGATAGTTGTATAAACAAATCATAAGCCTGAGAAGTGACATTTTAACAATCATCAGCTAATTGAACTGAAACTTGTAAATAATTGGGGAGGTATGACCTCTGCTTGAAGAATGTAGTCCTGCTCCTTCAGCGTAACCATAATTCTGCTGCCTGAGTCATCAATTCCCATGCTGCCTGTTGTTCTCTGGATGGTGATGCTGTACACATGCATCATGCAACAGTGACACAAATGCAGTTTATTAAGCCACTTTCATCTCTCGTGAAAGTAAATGCTACTGCTGATGCCTGCTGCAAAGTCATCTATATCAGCTGAAAAAGTTCTGCTATTGTTGTCATATTATGGGCCATAATCCTTCAGAGTGCTGGAAAGAGAAAACAGTGCCAGCTACTGGTTGAATTGAAAAATGGGCTGTTTTGGGGGTGCCTAATATGCATTTTGCTTTTTTTTTTTTCTTTAATTCCATCCTCAGCAAAACGTCTATTCTATAGCAACAAATTTTAAATATATAGTTTCATCTCCTTGGCATCAGTAGGACTAATGCACAAGTTTACATCAAAATGCTGCCTGAATAGCAGTCAGGTGTGGGTAGATGCCCTCCATCCCATGCATGTCAGTTCTTTGTTCCTGATACATTAAGCAGATACACCTTGTAGAATGATTGTACTCTCTAAACCAGCTGCAAACTAATTGCATTTTGCTCTCCACTGTCAGGTCATTTCTTTCTTATTTTATTTTTAGTGGGAACTGCAAAAGGGCCAGGTGGTGCCTGACAAAGAACAGGGTTGTGAGATTTTGTCCAAACAAGATCCTAGAACATCCATTTCTGAGCAGACAATTTCTTTATATATGACTTTACCATGCATTTCAGTGAGCAAATTCAACACCTGCTGCATTTACCCTTAACCACAAAAATTGTCCTTCAGGGGCTCAGCTTAGACTTCCAAGAAACTTTCTAGCCTCAAAAATTGTGGGAAAAGCTCAAGAATGTGACCTCAATGTCACAGGACACCCCACTGTGGACAAACCTTTTAGGTGACTGATCTCGTGCTCTCTTTTGGGATGCTTTGAAGCACCCCCAGTTTGTACACTGACCCTACTTGGAATGTCATCGCCACTCTATGCAGATGGCAGATGCTTTCCAACAGACACATATGTGTGTGGATTTTCCTAGCTGGATTTTACGGGAAGGTTTCCTGGCTCACTGGTCTCACCAAACAGTCTCTTTTTCTTGCCTTAGCAAGGTCTTGCCCCTGGGAAACGCAGCTATTTCCAGCTTCCATCCCTCTTTGAATTCCCAAGTTACCAGAGGCTGTTTCACAAAAGCAGGATCAGGTCAAGAGCAGTATCTCACACCAGATGTGGCACGCTGTGGCTCGGTGCTCTCAACTTGTGCTGCTTTGGAGCCGAATGCCTCCAGCAGCCACCAAGGTGGCCAGCTCCTCCTGGAAGCCAGAGCCCTGAGCTGAGATCCACTGCTCATCACAGATTAAGAACCAGCTATCAAGGGTCTCCTGAGCCAGTCTGCTCCATGGTACTTTTAGGAAGCCAGTAAAAAAGGTGGTTCTTGCACACACGAGATAATGTGTGCTGATCTAAGCTCTGTTATACATCTCCACAGCTCCATTTTAGATGTAAGCTAGAGAGTCAGTCACTGGGAGGTGAATGTATGACTGAGACAACTCAAAAACTGACTATAGTGTCCGTATAATAGGCTTTGTCTCTGCCTGAATTTGCAAATAGCCTGAAATATTGCCTCTGAGGAAATATGAACTAGCCCATTCACCTTACTGGGATGTTTAGAAACAAAAAGCACAAAATGAAACACTGAAAAAATTGAAGTACGATATAAATAAACCAAAATTGTCTCAAAATAAGCAACAGTAATAATAGTGCCCATGTTGAATGATTCATTTTCCTATTTAGTCCAATACTTGTATATTTTAAAATGATCTGCAGCTGTCTCACAAATGTTGTAGTATTTAGGTGCTTTGCAACAAAGCTTGAGCCTTGCCACCTGTCAACTATTATGGTCGTGGCTGTGATTCATATGTCTATGGTGTATGCCTGAATTTCTCTGAGTGTATGTGAGTATTTGAAAATCAGACTTTGACTTACAAGGTAACCATCCCAGAGGATCCAAATCCCTTGACAGAACTGTTGAGCAACACAGACCTGCACAAAAATCAGACTAAACAGACCAACTCTCTAGAATCCCAATCTCTGCCTGATTCTTCAAGACCTCTCTTACATCAGTGTTTTGTGAAGGATAACTGTTTGTGATCTCTGTTGACCTTCACAGGGGAGAACTCACAGGCAGCAGGAATGCAGTTCCCTGCCCACTGTAATTCTCAACAGCAAGCTGGAAGCTCTGCCGTGGGGACAGGAATATCATTCATCACTCACAGAATCACAGAATCATCTAGGTTGGAAAGGACCTTGAAGATCATCTAGTCCAACTGTTAACCTAGCACTGACAGTTCCCAACTACCCATATCCTTAAGTGCTATGTTGACCCGCCTCTTAAACACCTCCAGGGATGGGAACTCCACCACCTCCCTGGGCAGCCCATTCCAACGCCTAACAACCTGTTCTGTAAAGAAATGCTTCCTAATATCCAGTCTGAACCTTCCCTGGCGCAACTTGAGGCCATTACCTCTTGTCCTATCACTTATTACTTGGTTAAAGAGACTCATCCCCAGCTCTCTGCAACCTCCTTTCAGGTAGTTGTAGAGGGCGATGAGGTCTCCCCTCAGCCTCCTCTTCTCCAGACTAAACCCCCCCAGTTCCCTCAGCCGCTCCTCGTACGACATGTGCTCCAGACCCTTCACCAGCTTCGTTGCCCTTCTCTGGACACGCTCGAGTAATTCAATGTCCTTTTTGTAGTGAGGGGCCCAAAACTGAACACAGGAATCGAGGTGCGGCCTCACCAGTGCCAAGTACAGGGGTAAGATCCCTTCCCTGTCCCTGCTGGCCACGCTATTTCTGATACAAGCCAGGATGCCATTGGCCTTCTTGGCCACCTGGGCACACTGCTGGCTCCTGTTCATCTGGCTGTCAATCAACGCCCCCAGGTCCCTCTCTGACTGGCAGCTCTCCAGCCACTCCTCCCCAAGCCTGTAGCGCTGCTGGGGGTTGTTGTGGCCAAAGTGCAGAACCCGGCATTTGGCCTTATTGAAACTCATACGGTTGGCCTTAGCCCATCGCTCCAGCCTGTCCAGATCTCTCTGCAGAGCCTCCCTACCCTGGAGCAGATCAACACTCCCACCCAACTTGGTGTCATCTGCAAACTTACTGAGGGTGCACTCGATCCCCTCGTCTAGGTCATCAATAAAGATGTTAAACAGGAATGGCCCCAAAACCGAGCCCTGGGGGACACCACTCGTGACCGGCTGCCAACTGGATTTAACTCCATTCACCACAACTCTTTGGGCCTGGCCATCCAGCCAGTTTTTCACCCAGCAAAGCGTGTGCCCATCCAAGCCACAAGCAGCCAGTTTTGCCAGGAGAATGCTGTGGGAAATGGTGTCAAAGGCCTTACTGAAGTCAAGGTAAACTACATCCACAGCCTTTCCCTCATCCAATAAGCAGGTCTCCCTGTCGTAGAAGGAGATCAGGTTTGCCAAGCAGGACCTGCCTCTCATAAACCCATGCTGACTGGGCCTGATCATCTGGTTGTCCCACATGTGCTGTGTGATGGTACTCAGGATGAGCTGCTCCATCAGCTTCCCGGGCACCGAAGTCAAGATGACAGGCCTGTAATTTCCTGGATCATCCTTCCGACCCTTCTTATAGATGGGCGTCACATTGGCCGATTTCCAATCTGTGGGGACCTTCCTGGTCAGCCAGGACTGCTGGTAAATGATGGAAAGCAGCTTGACGAGCACCCCAGCCAGCTCCTTCAGCACCCTCGGTTGTATCCCATCCAGTCCCATAGACTTGTGTGTGTCTATGTGATGCAGTAGGTCACTGACTATCTCCTCCTGGAATGCAGGGGGGTCATTCTCCCAGTCTCCGTCTTCTGGCTGGGGAGGCTGGATTCCCTCAGTACAACTAGTCTTGTTATTAAAGACTGAGGCAAAGAAGGCATTAAGCACCTCAGCCTTCTCCTCATCACTTGTTACCATGTTTCCTCCTGAATCTATCAGGGGATGGAGGCTCTCCCTGGTCTTTCTTTTGCTACTGACATACTTATAGAAACATTTCTTGTTGTCCTTGATTGCTGAAGCTAGAGTAATTTCCAGCTGGGCTTTAGACCTCCTGATTTCCACCCTGCATAGGCTCACAATCTCTTTGTAATCATTGTGAGTCACTAGCCCCTTCTTCCAAAGGCTGTAAACTCTCCTTTTCTCCCTGAGTTCCAGCCAAAGCTCCCTGTTCAGCCAGGGTGGTCTTCTCTGTCGCCAGCTTCTCTTACAGCACCTGGGGACCGCCTGCTCCTGTGCCATTAAGACTTCCTTCTTAAGGAGTGTCCAGCCTTCCTGGACCCCTATACCCTTCAGGATCATCTCCCAAGGGATCCTTTCAAGCAGTGTCACCTTGCCTTGTTTCAGAAAAACAAAAAAAACCGCAAACATTTCTTCATAGCAAAACCACAACAAGTTTTTGTTTGTTATTTGTGGTGACTGTTGTCAGTTTTGATTGTGTCAACAATTTGGAGCGCTTCTAAATATCGGTCTCTGCTTCACCAATTGGTGACAGCTGCCAGTTGTATGTTCTTCATGTAGACCACGCTGTATCATCAGATAAAATGGCAATATTGGCTCCTAATAATGATCTATTTAGCATCGTGTCCTGGTCAGGCCCATATCAAGATATTCTAAAGCTTGTTGATACATCACGGGTTTTTTACATGGGTGAAGGTAGCTCTACTGTAGATCTTGGGATTAGTATCAGAGCACCAGAGCAAGCTTTGACGCTTTCATCCCTAAGTATTTTCTCCTGTCCCCAAGACAATTTATCTTATGGCCATGTACAGACAGTAGCACACTGATGGATAAACAGTATTCCTGCTGTGTCCTGTTTGGGAGCTGTAATTATTACTCAACAAATTACTGGATACCCTGCTGGGACAATATTTAATGTTACCTCAGGTGCACAGGAACTGATTAATTGAATGCCCCTGTAAGCAGGCATTACATTTCACTGGGATTTTATTGTTTTGTCTCCCCTCTGTTGGGTACTTGGAGGGCTTTCTCGTTGCTTAACTATCCCATGTCACAATCATTTGCATCTAAGGCAGAGGGAGGAGATCTAGCCCTTCAAAGTCTGTCTGGCACCGTGACTTGGCTTCTGTGAGAGTGTGCACCATGTCAATTAACGTAGATCATGATGGTTAGTTCTTAAACTGATGTGACTAAAGGTTTTCCTCCCTGTCTAACCCATACATCAGATTAGTAAAGCCATTTAAAATTACTCTTGGTCACAAAAGAGAACAGTAATCAGGGCACTTTAGCCTCCGAATCCAGATGAATACATCTGAGATGGAGCTTGCCCCTCATACAGCAGTCAGGATCTTGCTAATCAAGATGGGTTAATGGAAGTCTGAGTTTGGACTGCTTGTGAGTTAATCCACAGCAAAAATCTAAATTAGCTGTCTGGGTACAGAGAGCATTAGGATATTTTATAAACCTTTAAACTGCTCATGAAGTTCATGTATTATTCTGCATTTTAAATCAGTCTCATGCAAATCAGCCCCATGGGAGGAAAAAGGGTTAGTTAGATCCTGATTTCTAACCAGCAGTTTTGCTTAAATTGTGTTTTTCCGGCACTGATTTACAGTCCTGGAATATAATTCTATAAGCAGAACTTCAGATGGACTAAAACAACATGGTTGTTATGGCTAGAGGAGTACCGTAATTCGGATCTGCTTCCATTTATGCTGCAGTAAAGGAAGAACTATTTTTGTTCTTTCTTTTTGTTTTATTTGGTGGACTTCATCCTGCAGTGGAAGTGGATCTACAGATAACAAGAGATAATTTGGAGCTCCCTGAATATATTTCTGTTAAAGTATAAACATGTTCATACTTTCAAAGTGGTTTTATTAGTGTCTGGCTGCCTAATGCTGATTTCTAGTGGTTTTCATGCAAGTGGCTGTGTCCCTTGTTATGAATGTCTTGATGGTTTCTCAATTCTAATTTCTCTCTCAGGTAACCAGGATTGTTACCTGGATCGATTACCTTAAGGTTCGTGATCAGATGTATGCCTGCATGTGTTCATGCTTTCTTCTCTTCTCAGTATATCTCAGCCACAACTGAAAATTAGCGACACACACATGGAAAAATTAATCTGATGAGCAAGTCCTCTTTCTTCTTTTCCCTTGTGCTCCTTAAAGACCTTAATTGATCTCAGTGGAGAAAAAATAATAATCAACACTTAAACAATGAGTTTTCGCTTAAGACCCAGGGGGGATATTTTTTAAGCAGCTCATGGTGATTTAGTCATGTGCAACTCGTTTGAACTCAGTGAAAGCTGCAAGCCTAGAACTATGCAAAGCAGTTTGAAATTTGCACATACAGTAATGTATAAACATTAAGTATGAATGCTGTCTACTTCCAGGTAGTTTTTTATCCCACATCTTGTACATGAAGGGGCACCAGTTCTGCTGAGATGTTTAGATGGGAAGACATCAGAAATTACAGTGTTTTACTGCTGGCACCTTCCCAGACAGGACAAAAATCTGATAGTTTCTGTGAAAATTTCCATGTCTCACTCAGTATCTTTTCCTTTGTCTATTAACTTATCTGTAAAGTCTTCTAACTGTAAACAAGTAGTGTCATCAATTTCTTGATTTCTTGGGTGCCTAAAGCAAAAGTGGCTGCCCTTAATGTGGCCTCAAAGTACTGTATTTAATTTGTGTCCTGTTACTCTGCCCAAGAGCACTCTGGATTTCAGTGAGTGTTCTCATTTAGACTGTCAGTCTAGACTTGGTCAGCATTTTTGTTCAGATTAGGAAGATATTTTTGAAGTGAATCTCCTGCCTGTCCCCACTTACTGCACTTTGGTTCACATCAGGGAGCTTTTTCCATGTGCAGCAGTTTGATCCCTGTGGATGAAACTAGGCTGGAGTCTGCACCCTGGGAGCAAGCACACTGATGTACCCCAGCTGCTGATGGGTGCTAGAGCTAATCAGAAGTAGCCCCCCAGAATCCATACAGCATGGACATTGGGCCCTCAGCACCTCTTGCTCCGTTCTAGATCTCTCCATCTATTGCACCACATTGTTTGCTAATGTGGATGTTGATGCTTGTTTCTGGAGTCCTCTAGTGCTCTGAGTCAGATTGGGTTGTGCATGATCTTCACTCTTAGTCAGCATTTCTGGGTGAGACAGGTGGCTACAAACATGTCACAGTCTCAAGCTTCATGGCCACACCAAACCCATTACCGTTCCATAACAAAAACATCACTAATGTAAGGTTTACTACATACGTATGCACAACACAAAATGAAGATCAGAATTTTTCCTTTGGAACTGGCTTGACAAGAGATTTAATGAATAAATGTGTAGCTCCTACTGACACTGGATACCTAATTCAAAAGTCATCCTGCCTGTATTAAAATCATAATTACCAGTAAATGAGAAAAACTTATCCATTTAGCTCATGTTACATTTATTTTAATTTGCTTACTTCTCAGTTTTCGTGCACTGTCAGATTTCGAGTCCCCTGTTGTCAGGTATAATTACTTCAGAGGACTTGGTCAGAAGAACCAAATCATGAAATTTTCAAAATCCCTCTTGATACAGTTCTTCAAACCCTTTTGCCTGTGATAGGAAATTCAGTTAGGGTAACTTGGTAAATGCTTGAAATAATTGAATAAAATCCTACTTTGAGTATAGAATACAGAGGTTCAAAGGAAATTATTTCAAATTTGGAGATTAAAGTAGGAATGCTACATAATGGATCTTGAAGGAGCAGGAAGAAAATTTCCTTTCATTGTGGTGAGATGCTGAGTTCTTTCACCTTCCTGTGCAGTGATTCCGATTTTTTCATTGTTCTATGCTTTAAACCACATTTTAGATTTAATACTATGCCAAATGAGATAATTTATCTTTGACTGCATATTTCTACTTAATCTACTTAACATATTTCTGCTAACCCTGTCAACCATAAATACGACTCTACCCTTATACAGATTTGTTCCAATGCTCATGGCTGTGAGATTACCTCTCCCATCTTTGCTTCTGTAAGCTTTCTTCCATACATAATGACTTACAGCTCAGTCGTGGCTTCTCCAGAAAAAAATTTTGTATGCATCTGATTATGCTGTTGGGAATATAGCATCCCTTCTTAATCAGGAAATGTGTTTTGAGTATACAGCACAACTTCTACCCTAAAATACTTTCCACTGATACTGTATTTAAGCACCTTACAACATGGAGTGTCTGGTTCGCAGGGGTTTTTTTGTGATATAAATAAACAAGAATAGTATTTTGCATATTCTCAAGTTGTATAAATATACGTGAAATGTATCACTCAGGTCCTGTTTCCCCCAGCCTTGCTCCCACTCAGCATATGTTTAACATTGCACCTCTGGAAGTGGTTCCAGCTGGTCTTAATCTTATTCCACATCTCTCACAAGCACTTCAAACTATGCTAGTATTGACACTAATAAATTAAGCGTGCCTGAGAACAATCCTGAGAGCTGATGCCAACTGGCATGAAGCAGTGGGCTGCTGAGGTTTACTGACATCTTTAGGCAGGGAAACACTCCCAGCCTGCAGAAGAGGATGGCTGGGTCCCCACTGTGCTCAGTAGCAGTTTGGTAGCCCCAAAGTGGAGCAGCACCAGTCCTACGCCTGGGAACCCTTTTGCTTATGGACCATGACAACCCAGGACTTGGAGATCTTCCTGAGTCTTATTTAACTAGTACAGGCATAGCTTTATTCAATGTTTGTGTGCTGTTTTCCAAGGAACTTAATAAGTAGAATTCCCTACAACTTAAGATTCATGTTTCTCTGAGATGGTAAAATTTCACAGCGTTTCTGATAGAAAAATTTAAAAGTTTTCATGCTGCCTAGTTGTCATCCAAGTGGAAAAGTACTAACAGTGTAAAGGGGATAGAATTGAGATGAGATTTTGCATAGCTGTACTGTGGAGTGCTCTAATACTGAGAAAAATCAGAAACATTAGATTTGGAGATCAGCATCAGTGGTGTGTGGTAGAAAATGATTACAGAATTACTTCTTTTAGTTGACTTACAGTGCCAAATTTCTGTGGAAATGCTTTACGCTAGGACCCAGCATGAAAGACTGAGAAAAATGTCTGGCTTTGTACCAGAATCAAGGAATAAAGAGGAACAGACATAAAACAAACCTCACTGATTTCTGTTACAGAGTTCTGTTTGCTGTTCTCTATTGCAGTGCTATGATCGACTTTGGTATTGAATTAGTGTATAGTAAGAGAGCTCAATGTAACAGTTTTTGTCTCTCGGATGGGGGGTTTGCACTGAGATAACAAAAGAACGTAGAAGTGTTACTTTCACTCAGTCTGCTTGAGGAATGGTTTTAGTTGCCAAATCATTCTTATTTTCAGTAGGGAAAGGAAAAAAAAAATCTTTAAACATAAATCAGAGTATATGGCAAATAGTTCTCCCTTCCAAATCAATTATTTTAACACAATGCATTTTTTAGAAATAGTTTCCATTGATTAAACCATATGTAGTGAGACAGAAAGTTCTGACTCATTTTTTTGAAATGATGTATTATAATAAGGGTTGTTCCTGTTTGAAATTAGTATATGTCAACCAAAATTTATTTAATTTAGGCAAAAGAATTGCAACAACATCAATAGATCATACTCTGTTGTGTTGCATTTTTGGCCCACTGAAAAAGATCGTAACAGGAGCTGGTGGTGTTTTTTACCAAATAAAGAAAAAAAATGCCACTCAGTTACTGACTGGCTCATCTGTTTTGGATGGTATCACCTGTGTTCATCATCTTTCCGTAATGAACAATATCAGCTGAGAAAAATGGAGAATTTTTCTGCATGAAATAAAAGTGAGGAGATCAGCTAATGTTCTGCTGTTAAACATCCTCTCGATAGGGAGCCTCTGGCTCAGTTCAAGATAATAGACAATGAAGCTCTAAGACAGGAGCAATTTAAATTACATTTTAATCAACTCTCAGGAGGGAAGGCAGCATTATGTGAAACCATTAATAGAAAAACAGCAATGTTTCTTATTCTATCATTTGTGTGCATTATGCCTGAACAATCTGATGAATTAAAAGATTATCTCCTAATTCATTCAAACACTCTTCTGTGATGCTTTGACAAAAATCCCATCCTGCCTTCATGATGCCTTTTCAGAGCAATAACATCAGATAACCAGAGTCTTTGATCGAGTTTCATTGCATTTAAAATCTGATAGAGGGGTGAGGGTTGAAGGCAGTGTAAATGCAGGAGGCAATGTTGTTCTCACCGCTGCACTGTGACATTGAAAACAGATATTTTGGCTTCCTTAGACTTTTACGCACCCTGTCTGTGTTGCTGGAAAGACCTATAATCTGTGCCTGCACTAGGGACTTGGCCTAGAGCCCAGTGACTAGGCTGCATTTTTCATATAGCTTGTTCTTCCAGAAGGCAAACTCAATCAGCAAAACATACCAAACGTAAAAATTATTTAGTGTGAGGTATCACTGACAGAGACGAAATGGCAAGTATGCTGTGTTAATCCCACCTCCCAGGCTGTAAATGGAAATTGCTGATTAAGAGCAGCAAATCAATTTGCTAACTATGGCTCTAAAAATAAGGTGAGCTGCAAGTAGAAAACTAATGGGAAATGGATAATGTGGAATGGATTGATCAATGGAAATGTGAGAAAAGACAAATTATGTGTAACTTTACTTTTCCCTTGGCTAATCAACTTCACGCCCATAGGTAACCAATAAAGGGAGAGGGAGAGATCGCATTAATAAAAATTAACCAACCACGCTGAACACTGCTCCTCCACAACCCTGAGAAATTAGTGCAGGAAAGAGAAAAAATGTTTTACATGAAAAAAGCTTGTATTGCCAATAGTCTTGGTTCAGCTGAAATAGATCCACTGTTTGCCTTACGTTATCCCCAGACCCACCAGTCTGTAGTGAGGAGATACTGGGAAGGGCAAAAATGCAGGGAGGGAAGTTACTGGAAAGGGAGTGGGTGATGTCTAAGGAGCTTATGCTGAAATATAGGAAATATTAAAGGGTAACCTGTTTAATTGCTCATTGCCGTTACTGGATTTAATTTGTGATGGTGACCATGATCCTGGTTTCACCTCACATGCTATCCCAGTGACTGATTTGGGATTACTTAGGGTGAAAGAAAGTGAAGAACTTTGCCTCTTAAGGTTAGTCAATCTTAGTGAAATTTGGAGGAAACAAAGCAAAAGTAGAACTCCACAGCTCAGAGATGCATTTGGGCTGTCACCCAGATTAATCTGAACATCTGCAGTTGTGCTGTCTTGTTTTCAGTTCCCTCCTTCTCCTTCTAGATGAGAAACAGCCAGGTGACTCCTGATTTCTTCTGGAGTCAAGCAAATATGTCTGCATGGGGCTCCAATGCTGTTCTTGCATCCTTGAAAGCTCGTGTCTCTATGTTGCGCTATGTCATGTCTCAGTTCTTAATCTAAAAACTGCATCAGCGTTTCTCATTCTACCCAAGCATAGGATGGCAGAGAGTCCAGATTGAATCTACACTTTTTGGAGCAAAGGTCTATTTTTCAGATAGTTTTCTTTCATAACAATGGGGGATTTGAACATACTTTTCATTTAAAATGTTGATTTAATAGGTAGTAACCTGTACTAATCTCTATAAAACTGAAAACACTGAAGACGTTCCAATTTGGGGAAATCTGGGGGATGTTTGACTTCAAGAAAGTCAAAACTAAATTTTTTTTTTTGTTTTGGCATTTGAAGATCCCCAAAATCTAGTTGCTTTTTTCCTTTTAAATGGAAGAAAAAAAAATATTTTATGCAAAGGCAATTCAAAGCCAGTCCCCCATTTCTTTCAGGAAATATTTACCAACTTCTGACCAGGAATTCCTATGATCAGGAAGTTCAGGATTAAGTCCAGCAGAGAGAGAGGTCCTGCCAGTGTGGGTGCCAGTGCTGTCTTCTGCAGGCTGCACCAAGCACTCCGGCGGCTCTGGGCAGCTGACAGCCCTTTTCCAGACCAAAGATTTCACCAGCCCTCCCCTCAAAGCAGGCATGTCCTGATGAAGGCTTGTTGGCTTTGGGCCATTGACTGTAATCATCACAGCGTAACTTCATGTTAAGATCATCCCGTTTTCATGAAGCAGGTCCAATCCCAATGCCATCATGGCAGGTCCCATCCCATGACCATCACAGCTTTGCACAGGCTTTCCACAGCCAGGTATATTTATCAGTGACCGGAGTTCTTTGGCAGAACAACATGTCCTCACCATATCCGATAATCTTGCTTGTGGCGCTAATAAGATGTGCGAGGCTTAAAGAGCAGTAATTGTCTTTCCAATAAACATTTAATTGTCTTACATGTAGAACCAGTTTGTGATTAATCCATAATTGGTTTGGGGTGCTGAGGTATATTCTGTGGAGAGATGTTTGTTTATTTGCTTTCCTAAGCATGAGTGAATATAATAAACATGGTCACCGGTCTGCAGTGTTGATATCCAGCACAGATCAAATCCAGCTTGCATCTAATGCCATCAGTTTTCACAGGGCTTCACTTGATTACTTGGGAAACAGAGAGAGAACTGCGGAGAGGAAGGTCTGAGATGGAGATCCAGTTATGTGTGTGAGATGAATGGGTGACCTTACAGGTGATATGTTCAGTCGAACAAACCAGACGGCCCTTAAACAAAAACCTGAATGATTTTGGAAGCTCTCCCTAGGAATGATGCTTTGGGAGGGTATATAAGTTCTGACTCTGGCTCTAAAAGCTAAACAACCTTGAGGTCCCTGCATCAGGAGGTGACCATACTAATTAGCATTTGTGTTGCATGAACTGTCCGTGTTATCACCAGCGTCTGGATATACAAAGAGCTTTTAATCTAGCATGGCATGTCACCCAAGGAGAACACTGTGCCTGAATCTTCAAAGATGCTCATCTCATCGGCTTCCAGTTGTGTTTATTGGCAACCTGCAGCGTGTTGCCATGCAGCTGGCACGCAAGCTGAGGAGAACATAAACAGCGCAGTTGGGAGACGACACACGCTGCTCCCAAAAAGAAAAAAAAGTCTGAAATACAGCAGCAGTAGCAGAAAAACACACGTTTTGATGAGAATTCCATATGGAAACAAAGCAAAACAGAGAACCAGTCTCCCAAGTGATTATTTTTGTGGCAAACCTTTCCTCTTCCCTGATGTTTCCTCTTCAACAAACTTCAGCTGTAATTCCTCACCAGTGACTAAGGTGTCTGGCAGCTTACAGGCATGGGTCTAGCCTGCAGCTGGCCCTTTTGGGCCACCATCCTGCAGGGAAGGGGTGCCAGGCCCACCGTATCTTTACTTTGCCTTTACTAATAGAGGCAGCTCTAGTAGTCCTACAACTCTAAGTCAGCAGCATCCATCAGCTCAGGGCTGTGGCCAGGACACCCCAGCCATGCTCTGCATACACAGCAATGAACATTAGAGCACAGGCTACTGGTTTGGAGAGCAACAGCAAAGTATGCTGCAGGCCACGTTCTTCCCAGCCTGTTATGCTGGCAAGAAGCTTAACCTCCTGGTCGGCTTTCCTTCCTGTATCCCACACTCTTCCACCCAGCACTGGCTTTTTTGCACAACATCCAGGTCTTAAGGCGCATGTTTTCTTTTCTAGATGTCACGCCAGTCGTTCATGAGAGCTGGGGTTTGCTCCAGCAGATACAACCTGCTGACACTGAAAGCACTGCCTGTTTCTTTCCACAAGTTGCATGCAAACTACTCAATCTGCTTTACTCTCCTGCTTCCCTCTGTCTGCTAAGGACTGCAAATCAGGTGCATGCCAGGAAAAATAGACAAGAGGTCATATCTAAATTTCATCTTTCTGGAGAGACCAGCGTGTCAGAAAAAAACAGGAGGTCAAAGGCAACCTTTGCCCCCTCCAGTGTGCTTCAACCTTCTTGACTTCAGAGATGGCTTTTCTCTTCACTGCTTGACCTTCCTTTACTATGTCAGCATCTTTTGCATCCCTGGGCCAAGCATGTCTTACAGTCGTCTTAAGCTCTGCTTTGTGAAAGAGGTATAGTGTCAGTGCTCTGTGTCTGGATCAAAAAAGTACTGACGGAGGGGTCTGACTGAAGTGAGTCAGACCTGGAACAGGCTTGGCCTCTGCTTTTGTAAAACCAGATGTCAAGGATCAGACGTGAAATGGCAAGCAGTTGTTATAAAGTCATTTAGTAAATAAAATAAGTGGATATCACATCCCCAGCTGGAGTCCTTGCAGTCCTAAGTGCTTGAAAATCATTAGTCAGGCTCCAAGAAATCCTGAGATTAGCTTAAATAATATGAGATTAGAAAATGCATTTGGGGTTCATTTAGTTGCCTTTTGATGTTGAAGCATTAAAGCCTCACATGGGTTATAAACATATTTTTATTAAAAAGCGAAGCAAAGCTTTTCAGCGGGGCTGCTTCCATGTTTAAAGAAAGTGACAAAATGTGGCAGGAATTGCTGAAACAGTTCCCTGAGTTTTTGATCTGGGAAGGAGAGCAGCATCAGATTTTGATGGGTAAGCACCTGGATCCCCTAAATCCACAGGAGCCAAGGCAGCTGCTCCAGATTTACACCTGTGTGAGACCAGAGTCAGAGTAGACTTCTGCTGGCAAAAAATGGTACAATAAATTTAAAATTAAACTTTTGTTTGTTTACCTTCTAATTCCCTCACAGCCCTCTCCATCTTCTATGTCAGTCAGCAAAGCACAGGACAAAAAATGTGGAGTGTTACATAATGAACATGACGTTCGTACACTTGGGGTCATGCTTTTTGCAGTAAAGGTGATTATTTCTAGTGAACTCCATTTATACACTGGCATGAAGATCCCATATGAAGATGAGGATTTTCTTTTGAGATATTCTCGTGTCTTCACTAATGATAAAATCTGTTAATTGATGTAAACCCTAAGTAGCAGCACTGAGGTGTGTTTTGATTAGCCGGGTCCGAGAATTTTAAGAAAGCTGTATGTTCCTTATTGATACACACTATAACTAAATGCACAGCAGTTTTAATTAAATTGTCAGTGTAGTGACAATGACGTTGAGAAGGTTGTTGTACGGTCATTCCTTTTTAATCATGTCTGTTCTTGGTAATTGGGGTAATTCCAGATTTATGAGGATTAGAAGAGCCGTATACCCTAAATTCTTTCTTGGAGGTTCTTGTAAGAGACTGAAAGTATTGTGTCATTGCAGTGAAACCAGAGGCAGGGTAATGACACATAGGTAATTCTCCCTTTTGGAAATCATCTCTTGTCTCTTCTGGGACATTTTCACATCTGTTATATGTGTGCCTAGAGAGAGTGCGGGCTGCTCACAGACGCAGAGACTACACTAGCATGGAGGAATGATGGAAGAGTGTTTCTGAAGCAAAAAAGGGAGGCTGCTTACGATGGTAAGACAGTCTCCTACGGTAAAACATTGCCTGTTTTTTAAATGGGACTAATGATTTGGGGCACTTCAGTCTAAAACACTGTGAAGGTTGGGGAGTAAGTTTTTAGAGGACAGTTAGTAGCAGCCTGTTCAAAGTCAGAATGCTGTGATGATTCTGACATTGATGCTCGGAAATGGAGGCATCTGTAGCCAGAAGAGGGGTCGGTGGGTGTGTTTGGCGAGTTTGCTTCTTTTTATCCACCACATTTTGCTTCACAGACCATGTACAGAATTTCTATTCAGCCTGTACACTTGTGCAGGCCAGCGGAGGAGGCGAGGCGGTGGCGATGCCATGTGCCCCTGCCTGCAGCCCCGCTGCTGGTGCCTGCCCTGGGCAGGGTTAGCTCAGTGCCACTGTCCCCCATGTGCCAAACTCAGTGCTGCCTGCCTGCACCAACGGGATTTTCATTAATAGCCATACAGTGTGTGACTCATTGCTTCTCCCTTAAACAGCAGTGTGTAATTAAAGCTGGTAGAAAACAGGCCTTGAAACATGACCTGAGAAACGAGGTCTCTGGGTGGGATGAGAGGGAACGGCCAGTGCTGTGGCTCTGTCTTGCGTAGCAGGGGGCACCACACACTTAACGCAAGCCCTTACGTCTCCTGACTCCATCTCTGGTTTGAATAACAGCCTTTTTCATATATCAAAGTGAAGGAACGAGGTATTGCTGTATAGATGTCATTCCTGTTCCTCAAGTGCCCGTCCCTCCTGCATGGGGGGATAGATCACCCTGTACTCACCGTGACATGCACTAAATTACTTTATAACTACTGCCTTTTCACAAGTCTGATTCTTGACATCTGTTTTTACAAAAACAAAGTCACACCTTAACTATCTGGATGGTAACACATTCACATGCTGAAATCCTCAGCCCAGGTAAAATTTCCACTGATCCCAATGCAACTCTTATTTGCGAGATTGAGGGTTTAATTCCTCAACTTAATAAACACCTGCTGTAACGGGTGGAAGCCAGGAGAGCCAGGCGCTGTGCCAGGAAGCCCTGGGTTGCAGGCAGTGGCAGCACAGCCCTTCCCGGTGTCACTGGGGCTGAGGTCGCATCCAGCATGGCTGGAGCTGAGCAGGAGCGCAGGGTCTTCCGCTTGCCCTGCACAGGGCCACGTTTTACCCACCAGGCCAGTTAGCTTATGGGTACGGACACCCTTTCAACAAAAATCTCATTCACTCAAGATTGCCTCATGTTTCTGAAGGAAAATGCATAAATGAAAATATAAACAGCAAGCAGAAAGGAGTAATTAACGTCCAGTGCACATGTGCAGCATCGCTGATAATGTTGCCTGGTAACAGAGGAAGGGATGGCAGAGCCCCACCAGGAGCCAGCAGCAGCCTGCAAGTCCTCTTCAAGGCTGAGCTTTTGCCCAGGGGAAAGAGAGAGCCCCATAGACAGCGCTCTCCTCCTTAGCGACCCTCATATACAGACGTACATGTATGCATACATGCATACATACATTTCTTTTGGGGCTGCAAAATGCCATCCTGAATAAATAAATACATGCGCTCTCTTTTAATCTCATGCTAGACACTTGTGTTTTGCTATGAGGTGCCTACAAAGGGCTTTGAATAGCAGTATGTTCCAGCGAGGAAAATTTTCGCATCCTGTTCCTTTGATCATGATGGCATGGTGAGAAGGAAGCAGACTGTCTTCATTTCTGTAACGAGGTAGGGTGCCCAACTTGACAAGGAAAAACAGTTCTTACCCTACCAATTTGCTTTTTATGACCTAAAGAGCATTAGAACGATTTATGCATTCGTAAGTGCATTAGAAAGAGGCTTGAAAAGAAAATTGCCAAATTCCTCGGGAATCAGCATTCTTTTTCACTCCTTAGCATATTCCATTATATGAAATTATAATATCTTTTCCCTGGTTTTCTTTCGCTATGTTTTCCACAGTTACAAGGCTATTGTAATTTTGTATTCCTCCTGCAGTACATGAAACTGTTACCTAAAATTTGAATTCAGTGAATAAGCAAAAATATTTTATTATTACAGCAACTACCAAGGCCACTCCTAAATTTACGCTGCTGGCAGATCCCAGCAAAGATTTTTGGTTCAGCCACTCTCAGTCCCACCCAGTGCTGAGGACATGAAACCCAGGATGGAGTCCACCCACAAACAACATGCATTGTCAAGTCAAAAGTGTGCTTGGAAACAAAATTTCGATCTCATAAGGACAGAACTAATTGTATTCGTCTTTGATGCTGAGGCGAGTCAGTCAGATTATAAATGGTTCTCATCAGCTCTCCCAGAGGTCAGAATCTGCGTCTGAGTGGCACCCCAAAAGGATGTATGGCTTTTTTCCTTTCAAAACTATCTTGTGAATTCAAATAAATCCCTTCCTGCCAGAGATGTGCCAGAAAGTGCTGGTGGCCAGCATGAGCTTGTAGAAGCCATCTACATACACATCTATATAAACTGATTTTTGCAGTTCATTCCAGAAATAGTTTAATTCTCTCAGTAATACCTAAATGTTTTATTAAAATGTTGATGGCATTGGCTGGAAAGGAAATAAAAGGATTTCTTTATTTATAAAAAGCCTGTAAGTAATTACCAGTTCGTGCCTAGGAAACTATGCAACTGCAGTTAAAGCTTCAAGACCTTTTTTAGCATATACCTGTAGCTATTTCTTAGAGTGTAGAAGATCATAATTAAGAAAACCTATTAAACAATTTAATGGCAGGTTTTACAGTAACTGTAATCTAATAAAAGATTAACGCCTCACAGCAGATTTATATAAGTTGCCAGTAGAAGGTTTTTGACTGAGCCATTAGAGGTGTTGCTTCTATCACAGGCTAATGGCTAGATAAATAAAACAAGCTCATCATAAAAGAATTTAAGAAGGCTTTTTTATAGTAATAAAAATTAATTGTCTACAATCAAAGTGAAAATATGAGTACACAAGGGAGATCCATTATTTGAAGGGAATCATAAAAATTGGTAGGAGAATGAAAAAGTTACAACACATGCAATGTGATACCTTTCACCACAATCCTAGTATCCTATGAACAGAAGAAATACCAGCTTTGTTTTTAAATTATAGCAACACTAATTGAAGACAATAAAGAATAAAAATGTAATCTTTTAAAGGAACTTTCAATTTATAGACTGCATTATTCAGAGGTGGAGTGCTGAATCCACTGAAAACCATTTCATGTTTAAAATCCTGACCTGTACAAGTTTTCAGAAATGATATGCAGCCCCAGTTCTAATTACTTGTGGTACACGGGATCAGTGGATTTTCTGTTTGCTTGGGATTATCACAGGAGCAACGAACAGGGCATTTCCAAGCAAGAGACCTAGTGAAATATTACCTAATGCATTGAGTAGCCATGAGATTGGAGGGAAGGTTAGATACCCTGAAAGGTGCTTTTCTGCAACTCTGAAGCCGTGAAATTGAACAGCAGCCAACCCCTTTAAAAGACTACGCAGTAATGAACTGTAAAAAGGGGGGGAGTTCAGTGTGATGCTGCTTTATAAACAGTAGGAGAGAGATTTTGGCTAGCAGACAAACTCCTTCTAACATCGTGATGAAGCACACATCATCTTCCTGCTGGGATGCTGCCCATTAGCATCAATCCAGACCACAGAGCCTTGGGTCTTCCAAAGGAGTCTTTTACGCTAATGACATTAACAAATATAAATTCAGATAGCACCTTTTAACCTTGTATGGCTTCTTTGTGTGTTTTATTATTGCTAAACACAACTGTAATCACAGTAACAACATATCTGGAGGGGGCAGTAAAGTTAGGACATGGAAACACAGTGCACCTCCACAAACTGGTGTCAGGTTGATCATCTGATCTTAGTGGGAGCATCAAGGCATGGCAGTTGGGTTGCTGTTAATAATGAAGAATACAGCTCCATGACTTCCTATGCTGAGGAAGAAAACGTAACCAGCAAAGCCTGTTTATTTTCCCCTTCTTTATTTGCTGTGGTCCTACACTCATGTTTTTTCCAGAGCTGCGATTGCCACACAAAACACATGGCAGTGTTGATAGCCGTAAGGAAGGGATTCAGTGGAGGTTGTGAATGGTGTCCTCCCTTGTTCTCAATGTAGAACAGAACCTGGTTTGCTAGGGTTTCTCCCTGACCACCTGCTCACTTCGAATGTTTTCTGATGATGATCTAGCAGACTCAATGCCAACTGTCAGAACTTTTGTTTAATGTCATACTATGAAATGGATTGAGCCATGGCAGCCATGGGGAGTGACAGAGAAAAACAAGTAAGCACAGCAGGATGGACTTAGGTACCATCTGGCTCCAGGAGTTTTTCATTACCTGGGTTTTCTCGTTTTCTCCAAATTGCTTCTGCTGGGGAGGGATTACCCCCCTGGAAATCAGATCACTTTTGTAAGGTGCTAGAACACATATGAACATACTTACAGTGTTCACATTTTATGATCTCTGCCTAGGAACTTTCAGTTTGAATAGGGGTGGGATAAAACTTATGGACAACTTAATTTTTCTTTCACATAAAATCTAATACATTTCTAATTTTGGCTATTTTGTTAGAACTGTGCTCTTTGGACCAAATTTTTCCATCATTGTACATCAAAACATTAGTTCCTAGGAGCTGAATTTAGTCCAAAAAAGGGATGAGTCAACAAATAAAAAAGTGGGGGAAAATTTCCTGTAAGATATTTCATCCTGGGTATTGAGATGTGAGTAACCTTTATAATGCCAAATTTAGAAGCACGTAGACCCTGTTTGCCTCCATTTTACCCGTGGTTGGTCCAGCATATTTTGCTTAGCCAGGAGTCATTCAAATAACCCTTTAAAAGTTTGGCCAGTTTCATCAGTCTTCATGAGCCTACTGGGCCCACCTAGTCGGTTTGGAAAGCACCAAAATCAGATCCTCAGGAGATCTCCAGTATGGTTTTATTTCTCAGGAGCTAAAAATTCTCACAGATAGCAAGGTTTATCTACTGATGGCTAAGGTATTGTTTCACCTTAGTGAAATATTTGAGCCAGAGTCTTGGCTATTCCAGTTCTTCCTGGGTGCTGTTATCTGCAGCACCACTTAAACTGAAATATAAACCTGATGGTGACCTTATGCGCAGCTATGAATTTCATTTATCTTACACCTGCATTCTCAAGTGCCTGTGATTTTATGGCATACTAGAGGAAACATGACTCATAAGGATCTTGGGTACCCAGATCTTTGTGTTCGCTTGTATGAAAAGCTGTTGAAACTGTAAGGTTTCTCATGTGTCATGCGTATCCATGTTCCATATACCCCCTCCACTTATAGCATAACAACAAGAACAAGATGCAGTCCTAGAAACTGACAAAAATGCAAACCTCAAAGCTGCCAAATTAAGTAAATTTGTCAAAGAAGCAGTGAAAGCATCTGCAGGCTGAATCTCATGAATTTCATAAGGAAGAGAATTCCACCAAATTGGGGCCAGGCACATTCCAGATGGCACAGATGGTTTAGCAAGTGACAGATTGGAAACAGAACCCAAATTATAAGCAAGTACATAAACAGAAATCAAAATTTCTCCAATAGGTAGGAGTCAAAGTCTGAAGGGTCTTCAGAAACAATAATAACATGTTAATTTTAAGCCTCAAAAGGTAGCCAAGTGCAATGCCTGAATAAAGATGGAAGATGACAAGTTGTGAGAAGAGTGCGCAACTTTTCAGTAGCTGCCAAGTTTGGAGTAGATTCTCAACAAAACAGAGAGGCAGAAAATGGCCCCCCAAATGCAGCTATAATCCAACCTGGAAACGGCAGATAAACAAGTCAAGATTTCGTTAACTGGCTCATTGAAAAACCGGTCTGAAAGCTGGATGGAAAAAAATGACATTGTTATGTCCTTTTTCAATCAAAATGTAATTTTGACTGACTCGTATGAGAGCAAATTTATAGATGGATGAAAATGTGCAAATCATAAAAACAGTAAGTACCCATGACCATGTGAAGAAAATGTGTGAAACCAATAGGAGCAATGAAAGAAGAATCAGAAGTAAGAATATTTCAATACCAATAAGGGAGGGAAGGAAATCACAGCAAAGCTAACCCTCAAAACAGCATATGGGGAAAAGTGAGAGGAATCTTAGCTCAGAGTAAAACAAAGACTGATTATTTTATACTCCAGTAATACAAGCCACCATATGTGCTATCTTTAAATTCAAGACAGCAGAAAATTTTAATTACTAGAATAATATACTCATTAAATTGTGGGGGCAGTATGAGAACTTATGAGTGTGAAAATACTAATTATAGGTTTGTGTGTGGCTACGTACATATGTGTGCACATATATATTTATACACACAGATACGTAATATGTATGCATAAAATTTTACAGCTGCAAGTGTCTCCTACTCCCTTTAAGTCATTGGTAATAAAGTTTCAAAAAAGCCATCCTCTTGGTGACAACACTGTCATTCATTACTGATGAATTCCTGGATTTTAAACACAGGCTATGGTCCTTATTCATGTGTGTGAATTGGTTTTGTGACCCAGTAAAGGATTTCTGTAGAGCCAGAGTGATGGGGAACATGCTGTGAAACTGGCATTTTCCTGGCATTGTGGACAAGGAGCATTTTGCTGGGAAAAGGTATTAATGGTGGTGGTTTGGTCTTTCAGGCATGATTAGCTCTTCCATGTGGTCCTTTTGAAGAGGGGCTGCAGACACAGTCTCTCTTCCTGCTCTTTTTTATGGAGCTGAATATGTTCCACCTCCTAGAGCCACCAACAGACACGTACCATGAAGAGGCTGGAGCACTTCCATAGCTCTGCTGTGTCCCACCATGCACATGTACATTCCCCTTCAGTTTTCAGGGTTGCAGAGCATCATTTAATCTGATAGGTTTTGTTTATGCTTTTATCTGGCCAAGTGCACTAAATGCGCATCCCTGGAAGCCAGGTCAAGCTCTGGATTTGTTCTGAAGACATTGTTCAGAGGAACCGTTTTACAGCAGGGATTGCTCCATAGTACTTTGGTGCAAAGCTGTATCATAGCTCTTCTGTCACCCAGTGTCAGAAACCTCTTTCAAGAGGCTATGTGTAGCCTATGAACAGACCATAAAATGTCTATTTGAGAAAATTAAGTAGGAAAAAATAAGCATATTTAAGGTGAGCAGTTCTGCCTGCTGGCCAGGCATGTCACCTCTTTTTCTCAACTTTTTATCTGGTCTATCTGCAATACTATCTCTGTACCACCTCCCTGGTTTCTTATTTTCCTGTCAGTCTCTGCCCTACTCCTTGCCCCACTGCCTTTATGAATTTCTTTGATATTCAGATCAACTCAAATATGCTCTCAGATCAAGCAGTGGAAAAAAAGCAGTAATTTAAGTCACAAAGGCCCATGCACATTATAAATCCCAGATGGATGCTAGAGGTTTCTCTCCATATCTGCCTGCCTCCCCTCCAAACATCACCAGAATGTTTTCAGGGTCTGATACCACCTGCCTTCTCTATTTTTCCTGAATAAGGGAGAAAAATCCCCTGTGGGGAACCCAGAGACCCCAAAGCCTCTTGTCTCCTCTGATGTGCAGCACGTGCTGATCGCGCAGGACGGAGGGGAGGGAGCATTGCCAGGGGGAAGCGCGCGCTTCACTCCTTGGGTGTAAGCAGCAAGCCTGTAGCTTAATGAATTGGTGGCTTTCATCTGAAGAGGGGCTCGTGCAACGTTCTTAATTGGATTTCTGTGAAGAACTGTAGGTCCTAGATCATAGCCTGGAAGGGGAAGCTGGTGACAAACATGGACATGCAATATATGGCGTTGCTTAAAGGGAAGGCGAGGCACTAGGTTTGTGACAGGGCTACAGCCTGTCAGCGCCAGCACTGTGTGACAGCTGCGATACAACGGTGGGCGCATTGCACAGAGCCTGCCTCAGTGACTGTGTCTCAGGCACAGCAGGAGACCCTATTAAAAATATGAGAAAACTGACAGCCTTCCTGCAAAAACACAGCCTCCTGTGTAACAATTTGTCCGACCCCAAAGGGTTGGCAGCATCACTGGGGGAAATCTGTATTCCCACCTCATTCCCTTATCTCTTGACCTTGCTACAGTAATGCCGTCCATCCTTGGGCCATACAGGGCTCACCCCACTAACCACACTGCCTCCTCGGGGCACACGATGCGGATGCTGGGGGCACTGACATCCGGTCCCCAGGGATCACCTGGTCATGGGGTAGGAGCCTGCTTTAGGGCTGCCCCAGGGAGAAAACAACTGATTGCTAATTAGACATGGCTTTAGGCTGTGGTCACTACACCTCTGAGAAGGTGATTAAAGGAAAAATGCATCAGCGTGTTCTCTGTTAAAAAAAAATCTCCATGTCCCACCCACCATCTGGGGAGGTGGTGATGTTCTTTCACTAGAGGCTTGTGACAACATGCAATGGGCTTTCACTAAGCAAAAAGAGGCAGATGCTGAGAAACTTTCCTGATGGCCGGGAATTCTCCTTCAGTTCCTGGAACAACCATATTTTGCTCCCATTGGAATTGCTTCAGAGGAAGCAAAGAGACAAACTGGGGTTCTATGTGTACAAAAGGGTGGTTTTGCTGGCGCCAGCTTTTTCAGAAACCGAAAGGAGTCTTCATACCAGGAGTGGATTATCTGACCTGTCCATTTTTTTTTTCATTATTCCCTCTGTTATGACTGTTAATTTTTTTAAGAAATTTTGTTCTTTCCCAATTCCACTCAGATGCTTGATCCTGCCTAATACTTTTTCTCTGACCTCACAGTCTGTTGCCATGGAAATTCCGCTTTGTATCTTCGCTGATGGATTAGGGAGAAGACAAAAGATAGACTGGGTAGGAAATGAACCTTTATTTGCTAAGAGGGCAAGACTGTTGTGGTGGCTGTACTGCTACCAAGCCTGAGGAAGCCGCTGAAAGCAGAGTCCTGACTGGATTTGCCGCACCATGCCTGAGATTGGGCTCTGGCCTGGCTCATGTGTGGCAGCACCGGGACAGGGGTATAACTGGCAGCCCAGTGCTGGAAGAGGGGATTTGGTCTGTGCCTTTGCCCACCATGGGTGGTCATGTCTTGGTGGATTGCAGACAGGTGCCAGAACTTCATCAGCGTATGTGCCCCTGCTGGGAGCCAGGGCTGCATAGGCTCCAGTAGTCTATATGGCTGCCAAGTCAATCCTTGATTTACACAAGCCAAAGCACATAAGGGTCCCTGAAATGCTTGCATTTCAGTAGAAGGTCTTAAAGAAATCCCACAGGAAAAAACTCTCTGTTAGCAAGGTGAGGCCAGATGTCCGTTCAATATTTTGGCTTATTGCACCTCATATTTGCTGTAGAAAATTGTGAAGGGTATCTCTTGGCCTGCTTGCCCTCAAGGGACAACGCAACGATTTCAGTGGCTTTCCAAGAGGGTGTGTGAGCATTGCTGCTGCCCCTGCGCAGTGCACTGCACGAGCTGCTGAGGGAGCATGGATCCAGCCAGGCACAGAGACATGCAGCAGTTTGCTGTTCAGCCCCTGAGATCCCTGCAGCATCCAGGACACTGTTTGACATTTTGGTAGAATCTGACGACTTGCAGCGTGTGCCCAGAGCACTGTATTGATGTCACTTTGCTGGATGTGGGCCAAGCATCCAAAGGGCAGTGAGTTGGTTAACATGATAATCACGTTGCATCCTAGTCTCTCCAGATGACAGAGCTTTCCATTCCTGTTCATGACGCTGCCACAGTTTTCTCTGAGGGCAAATGTGACTTAAGCAAAGTGGCAAAAGGGAAAGAAACGAGTCAGCATTCATCAGGAAAAAAAAAAAAAAATCTGTGGTGAAAAACAGTAATACTAGTAATGATAAACATCAGGGGTGACTGCTACCACTGTGGGATCCAGTCTGCTGGGTCTGATAAAACTTTGAGGACTGAGAACCCCAGTAAGCAATGGGAGTACTAGAAAATTAATAACCTGATGAGCACCAAGACACCTTGGGGTCGGCAGGGACTTCCATGTCCAAGCCAGCAAAAATAAGGGGGAACTGCCATATCACCAAGAGGTGGTTCCTATTCTCAGAGGGAAGATGAGAGCTGCAGCAGCTGGTGAAAGTGCAGCTGGCTACAGGCAGCATTTATCAGCTGGCTTAGCATCCAGCCCTACTGAAGGGCAGAGCAGTCCTCATGCCATGGGAGTTATTTGAGTTCCCAGCACGATTTCATCCTCTTGCCAAGGATTAGAGCAGTGCGGGGTCACTGCCATTCTGTGGGGACACAGTAGGGCCCAGGTGCTTGTACAGAATGACACCAAAGTAAAGCTTTTCTCTAAAGCCGCTTTAGATTGGTGGAAATCCTTCCACTGATGGTGGTGGCTTTGGGATCAGACCCTGAATCTTTGCATCTTGCCTTTTTCTGATTTCTTGGTCACAGTTTGGCCTCATGAACAAGGCAAGCACAGCATAGGGAAGGAAGAGGGCCATGATGCACTCACCCTGTCCAATCTCTTCTTTATCGAATGGACAACATTAACCAGCAATTCTTTGCTATTGAATCAGATGTTGTATTTTAATGGAGAATATAGTAACATTGCTCATGCAATACATTGCTCATGCTATACATTTCCCATCATCAGTCCGAAATACAAAACTGATTGATATGATCAGTGTTTGACTGGCAAAGCTGTAATATCACCAGATGAACGAGAAGCACTTTCAGCTCAATGGCAGAGTCCTTTCTTAATGTAGCTATACAATACTTCAAAAATATTTGCAATGGATTTATTTCCAGTTGGATCTAAATCCTCCAGCAAACTCTAGATTTATTACCTCTATCGTGTGTAAAATACCTTCTTTATACCTCACATCAGCTTTCTTTCAAACCAGACTGTACTTACAGTTTATGGCATACTACATTATAGTCATTTACCATCATACATATTGTGTTCTTCCATGGCTTTAAATGTTAAAGGACACCTTTCTGCCCTATTTGAAAGGAGGGGGAGAGCAGAAAACCCATGTATTAGCAAAATTGCTGTCATTTATTTCATCACATCAAGGCAAGTATGGTTGAAATAACCAATCCATTATAAGAGAGGTAATACATCATTCATTATTTGGTGCTTGCTATGGCAAGCCACTGGCTCAGCACATATAGACTTATGGATTTGGTATGTGGAAAGCTATAATGAATGTGCAGTTGTGATGAACAAAGTTAATGCTAATATTTACTGCTCTACAGCAACTGCTATGTATCAACTGTTTCCCCCTCCCTTCCTATTTGCCCCCCTCTGTACAGGCAGGCAAATGTTCCATCTATTTAATTTCCATCCCAGATATCACTCAGTAGCAAGCTAGTCAGCCGGGGCTCCTACCCTTTAGCAGAACAGAAATAGAACAGAAACCTGAGGGAGGTTGGTTTGCCATGCCGCTGTGCCCTCATGTCTTTGGCTGCTGTCATGCCTGTGTGTAAGGACAGCTGCAGAAAGATGCTGGCTGTGTACTCCCTCCACCAAATATTTTAATCAAAATATATTGAGTCAACTGGAGGATGTCTGGCTGTGCAAAGCAACAGTGAAATTTGGCATCAAATGTTTTGAACTACTGTAACAACATAATGTCTTATACTGGTGTATATATATTATACTGTTTATGTTTATTTCTGTATCTAGATACATAGATATAAAACAGTACATGTAGTAGGTAGGAAGGTAGACAGACAAACAGATAGGTATGTTACTATATCCTTAAAAAGACAGCTGGTTGCAGCATCCTGTAATAAGTCCCTTTATTTAAGCCCCTGCCCCATTCATTGCAGGGTCAGAGTGGGGCATAAGGGGGCTGAAACAGCTGTGTCCTGCCCCACTTTGGGTGGGAGGAGGCCAAAACACCATGGGGACACAACAGACCCTGCATGTCCCCTCCCGGGAGTTGCAGACAGTCCTTCTGCAGCTTCACCAGAAGGGTCCTTTGGCAACTCCTGGAAAGGCAGAGGAAGGCAGGGCAGCAGGTCTAATGTCCAGGCTTGAGTGGCTTTCCTTGTGTGTCCTGATCTTCCTTTGTATGCAGCCTCTGAGATTCCTTTTGAAGAAAAACAGAAACATTCATGTGATATCCAAGTTTAGCTCTTCACAGTTGCTTATCAACGCAACAGGGCATGCTTGAGGCTTAGTATTTATGGTTTCTGGACTCATTAATGACATGTTCAGGAAGTGAATCCATAAAACAAATTAACCCAGAGCGATGCATCAGTACTCCCTACGCTGCAGACATCATTTCTGTATTCTTATTTTTGCTGTATGGACAGCAAAAGCACATTCCAGGACTGCTGAGTCCAGGCCAGGACATGCTACTCCACATGAACATCCCAGGCAGGTGAGCCTACACTAAATCACCTGCCCACTAAGTATAACTCATTTCATATGAAGTACAACTAAATCCTGCATCTTCTCTAATGGTATATATCCCACAGCCCTGATGACTGTCTGTCTCTTCTGCTCCTCCCTGAAATCTGTCTGATCTTCTTTCCCACTTGAAAAAACTTTTTTTTTCCCCATCAAAAAAAAAAAAAAAGACCTTCCTCATCCCCTGTCCTCTAAGTCCCTGGACAAGATTGTATCTGCTTTTTTTGAATTGTTGGTACTGTTGCATCATATCATTATTTTCAGGGTTTGTAATGTTTTTCTATTTAAATTACTGTTTTGCTGAATACTGAGTTGCATAAATACCATTATTCTTTCATTTTTAAATAGGAATGCTGTATGTTCACTGAAAGTCTGAATGGTAAACTTCCTCTTAATTTGTCTCTCCACCTCTCAGCATTCTCACATCAGCCACGGTAGCTAAATGGGAGTTGTGTGTATGCACCTTGGGGAGCAAAGCCCAATAAATATGCATACTCTGTAACCCCTTTCTAAAGAGGAACAGCTTCACTATTAATTTCTCAAAACAACCAAAAGATAATGGGTCCAAATCTGCTCCTGGCTCTGCTTTTGTAACCCCTGTGACTTCAGTGCATTGCAGGTGCCTTGTGGAAAGGCAGATCCTGCTCCCCCTTATGTCTCATTATGTCCTGATCATCATCAGAGCATCAGGGCAAGGCTGAACCTGACAGGGAATCCGGATGACACAGGAGGGCTATGCAAGCTTTTTGTCATAGAAGCATGAAGCAAAAATGGCAGAGCAGACACCTGGGTCCTTGAGAAACTGCTGTCTTCTGCCTACAGTGCTTGCCCTTGATCACAGACAAAAAAAAGTGTATCGGCAGCTTGGCAACCCCTATTTCTGGTAATCTAGATATGGGCATTTCTGTCTCAGTATTTCTATATTTGCCAGAAGAGCTTGATCAGGAGCAGAACAAGTCATTCATGGCTCACTAGAGCAGTGAGTAGTTGCAACTTTTGACAGCGTGACATCTGAGTAATAACATGTTTTCACATGGTGGCCCCACGTGATGTCCTCAGTGGTGCATGCTGTACTAGAGATTCCCTGTCCCAGGGAATGACATGTAAAATGGGGTAGTTATGCGGTGTTTTATAACCACTGCCTTTGGCTAAGGATGTGCATGCAGTTAGGCTGGTCAGAACGCTTTCAAGTGCAAATAATTTTTAGCAAAAAAGGGACAACTAGGATTAAAACAGCTTTTCTAGCCAGTCTGTGTATCTTATATGCAACAAAATAAGTTGGCTTTTAAGCACCAAACTCAAATTCCTCCTTGAACCCTCCATTATGAGCATTTGGAGTTGTGGCTTTTGCTTCCAGTGTCTCAAATTTTTTAAAATCTACTTTGCTCATATCAAAGCTCAGAAGACAAGCATGGGTGCAAGTGTTCGTTGAAGAACACATGGATGACGAGAATGTCCCTGCAATGCCTAGTACAGTGAGGGCCTCTCAACAGATCTATGTGTTTCAATTTGAAAGCCATAAATATATTGGATGATGAGAAAATCCTTGGGCAGGCTTTGTGAGCAGCAGCATGGAGTCCTGATTGTGTGGTTCTGGTTGTGGCCTGGGCTGCGAGGCTGAACTTGAAAGATGGGGCTGCCAGAGCAGGCAGTGAGCAAGGATCTGGGTAGAGTCTTGCAGACATTCCCAATAGTCATTGTGGCAAGGTTCCTGTCTGCCAGACATAAGAAACAGATTAAAATTATCCTAAACAGCCTATGATTATCTGATGCTAAGAGCAAAAATGTCTCTTCTAGGAAAGAAGAAAGCCACAGTCCCGCTCAGGAGCATGTAAGCTCTTACAAAGCTAATTTGTGATGGAGGCGTGGGAACTCCTAATTACCCCTGTGGAAACAAACCACTGTTACGGGTTCAGTTCGATTTCTGTTTCCAGGCTTACCCCCATTTTCCACTTGTGTCTAATTTTCTCAAGAAAGTTCCTCAGGGGGTGGCAGTGTACTTTTCAGACTTGGCCTCAGCCTAAAGGTGAATATTTTGAGAACTCTCAGCAAAATCAGCCTGGTTGTTTTTATGATATGTGGGCGTAAAGAGAAACCAGCTATTCCTATTTGTTCCGGTTGCAGCTTCTCTGCCCTCATAACTCAAGAACAGCTGACGCTAGGAAATTTGAACTCAGCTTGTTTTATAGACCTCGGTGATGAAGGAGAAAACAGTTCATGTCTGAAGAAAATCAATTCAATATTTCTAGAGTTGGGAGCAATTAGAGTCGAAGCCCAAATTTTGCTTTGAAATACAGCAGCGCAGCCCCACTGAAATGCCAGTCCGAGGGCAGAACTCGTCTTGGCACATTTTGTACATATTCATGAAGAAATTTGTTTTTCCTAGAATGTTAAACAGGGGTCGAAAGAAGGAATGTCAGATTTATTCTCCATGAAAGACCCAGTTCCAGCTCTGATGCCAATCCATGGGCTGAAGTGTAAATAATGTGCATTCAGCATGGAGTAAATATCTCAGCCATGTCAATGGGAGGTTTGTGCAATGATCAGAAATAGGATTTGGCTGTATATAGCAATTAACCTTTGCAGATAACATTGTTTATTCTGGACATGTTTCTTGTATCCAGTATCATTCAGTAAGAAAATATGTATACTCTACCATTTTCCATTCCTATTTTTCTCTGCTCCCCTTTTTGCTTCCTCTGTCTTTCTCCCTACTCCTTGTCTTAGGACATCTCCTTTGTCCTTCCTTCTTCCTTTTCTTCCTTACAGCTATGCTCTAAGCCTGCTATCTGCAGGGGTCTCTCTAATATCTTCCCCATCCAGGGAGTGAGAGTTAATGCTGCCATTTAAGTGTCAGTTTTGGGCTTCAACTTGACATGTTGGTGACAGTAGAGAGAGAGACAAACTTTCATTTTTTAGAAACCCAGAACACAAGTATAGATTACATCTCATCAAAATTTTGTGGGATCAATCATGTAAATCCATTGAGTGAGTCTGAACCAGCCTTTGACTTGGGTTTTTTGTTAGGTGAATTTTGTTGTTTCTGTCAAGCTGAGCCCTTGCGTGAAATTACGTATAAATTCCACACAAAATTCCACCAAATCTATGCCTTCATCTTCAGATAGCTGCTTGACTGAAGAAAAATCACTGTAAACTGTAAATGGTTAAAGGGAACAGACACATTAAAACCCCTTAAACCCATAGCGTATTTACAGACCAGCCCTTGCTTGTTACTGGATTGTCATGTGCTGTATCAGGCAGACTGCAGATGAACAGCAGTTATGAAATCGAAACTTCCTACTCCTAAACCATCACAAGAAGCCTGGCCAAATGGCCTAACTAACCGCTGACATCTCGACACAACTCCCTGCTTGGTCCAACAGGTATGTGCCTCAGCAAGGCTCTCTGGGTTTAGCTGAGGTCTATGTGTCAACCAGGGATCAACTCAGTTCAAGATGATTTTACCTCTTGTGAATTGGAGCCAGAGCACTGAATCCTTAAGCCTGAGCTGAGCTTCAGTTGTCGTGACATACATTCAGAGTTAAGCAAATGTGATTATGGCTTTACTTTGCATGAGCAGGCATCCTTTTAAATTGATTTTATCTTAAGCTGTATGTCATGCATACATGGTAGGAGATCTTGCCATATGTCGATATGATGCCTCCACATGAGATGATTTTGCCCAGGGTCTGTAACAGAGACTAACAAGGAGCCTTGCAAATCTGGATTTGTATCTCCTGTCCCAGTGGAGACCATGCTGTATGGACATTTCAGACCACCTCAGCATGCTCCATCTGATCCATGGTACTGTCTTTCTTGGGCAGCCTGTGTCAGTAGTTTTTCCTAACTTCTGACAAATGAAAGACCTTGATGTGTTTACTGGAAGAGGAGCCTAGACCTAAACTATAAAAGATTACATTTTTTTCTAATCTGTTTATCGATAAAAAGATGAACAAAAAATAAACATGAAGTACATAGGTATACATTAATTAGACATAACACTGATATGCCCAGACTTACTCTCCCACAACTGCTGCCATAGCATGCCTATGCCTGTGGGTACACAGAAGGAACAGCTTGTCAGTCCAGAGATTTCATCTTTGGACAAGAAGACTCTTCAGCATAATCGTACACACATCAAGGAAGGACATGTAAATGTACACCATGAAGTGTATGCTAGGAATGGATTTGCATAAGCAATCATTGCCATCAGCAACTCTTACTCTGTGGAGGGTGAGTTTGATCATATTTATGCTTGTGAATGAATGAATGGGTGATTCTTTTTTTTTTAAAGGGAGATTACAATTGGTTATTTTGTCCTACCATCTAAAAATACTACTCTGTTTCTCTCTTCCCCTTCTGTCCTCCCTTTCCTCCTCCCCCTTGCAATCAGCATGTTTGTTTAAGGCTAGCAGCTCAACAACACTGTCTCAGTAGGGTGGTGTAGGGAGAAGCACGCAATGACATGATCCTGTTAATGAACTGTGCCACCATGGTGAGGCTGGAGCTTTGGAGGGGTTGCTCTGTACTGCTGGCTTTAAGTGTGTTTTAAAAAACAGAGTGTGCTTGGCCATGCAGCTTTCCAGGTTCAGAGCCAGCCTCAGGAGGGCTCCAAGTTGGCAGTGCTTTTTGGGTTTCAATGAGGACAGACGAATCACATGAGCTGAGGGTCTGGTCTGTTGCTCTAAAGTGCCTACAGGATGGTCAAGCATGAGTGTTGCCTGGGCCAGGAATCGAAAACGAAGGGCTAAGTGGGGGCCTGCTCACCCCACAAATCCTGCTGCAGGAAGAGTCAAATGAACCTTTCCTAGCCAGCCAGCCAGCCAGCCAGCCAGCCAGCCATGTGGCTAGAGAGCTGTGATCCACTGGCTCTTTATCTCCATCTTTTGTGGAAAAGTTAAAGCCCCCTAGAGTTAAAAAGCCTCTGTGGAATCAGACAGGACAAGCTTTAGCCTGTTGTAGAAAAAGAACTGAATCTTTACTAAAACTTAAAAGATTTTAAAGAATAATTTCTACAGCAACCCACTTGTTTCTTCCCTGCTAAGATTTCCCCGTGATTTTTCTCCTAGGCCCCCATATGACTGCATAGCAGCAAGTAGAAAAACAGTGATGCTACGTGCTTCTGATGCCTGGCCTCAGAGCTTGTAATGCCCTGTCTTTCTCCCTAGACCGTTGTTCCGGAGCCACAAAGGGAGCAAGATTTAAAACGTTTCCCTTTCAAGCAGCAATGAAGCAGAGTAGCTCTCTGCGAAGTGACTCAGCCTGCCCTTGGGCATGTCTCTTTTGCTGCTGTTCCAGAAACCAAGAGGCAGAGCTTTCCAGCTGCACCCTTTCCCCTTCATCCCTGTCCCACAATCACATCAAGGTCTACGATAGGCAGCAAGATAGAGCTGTTAAGATAACTACTCAGACAGTCCTCTTATATCAGAAGGGTCTTGTGGAGGGAGGTCGTGCTCTCCCTGTGCCTCCAGAGCCACTCTATAGGTGACTGGGCAATAAAGAATCAGTGAAAATCTCCTGCTGACATTAAAGCTTGGTGTCAGTTTTGCTTTCCAACAATTCCACGTAATGTTTTATTTTAAAAAATAAATATGTCTTCTATTTTCAGGGGTCATTTTTAAAATAACTCATAAGAATTGTTGTCATCATATTCACTTTTTAATCGTGCTCTGCCAAGAGCAGCTCCTCCAGTGGTGTTTGTGTCCAGCTGCTCCGGAGACCCTAGCAAGCCGAGACAAGCACTGACTCTGCTTTGGTTCAGGGCTGAGCCTTACATTACTCCTTCTCCTCCTGTCTTCTGGAAATATCACATCTGGACTGACTCCAAACCTGTAAAGTTTTAGCCCAGTTAAATAATTATTGTGACAGTTATGTGTCTCTCAAAACCACAGGCTTATTAGGGAACCATAATTTTGGTCAGTGCCCTAAGTACATTCTTCCCTTTTGCTATCTCTTCAGTCCTTTCTAAGCTATTCCACATACATTTTTAACGTGTGCCAAAGATTTTACATATAAAAAAAGAGAAAGTTTGGAAATAGCAGTGGATAAGTTAGGTAATATGATGTAATTTCAAGGAATAAGTCTGGATATTTTTTCCCCCTGCATGGTGTGTGCCACGTAGCTTGGAAGCTCAGTTACTGCCTTGGACACGCACATGGGTAGCGAGATGATTTTTCAAGAGATGTGCTGAAAAAACGAAGTAGCCAAGCCTGAGGCCAGTGCAGAGAGTTACACAGCCTTTGACTTCAGTTAGTTACTAAACCCAAAGACAAATCTGACTGTAGAAATTAAAAATGTGTCAGAAAAAAACCTGTAAAGCGCCTAAGGCAGTGCTGATAAATATGAAGCATTTGCGTCTTGCTAAATGTATTTTTTCATAATTACCAGTATATGGATTTGTATTGTTCAAAGCCCTAACAGTGAATCTGCTGTGATGGATGCGCAATAAAACAGGACTAATTGGAAGCATTAATTTAGACAGAGGCAGAAGCTGACACGGAGCTCTGAGTAAGAGATGCTTTATATTGCCATAGCAAGTACAAAGTGTTTGCCTGTAATTTGCAAGCTCAAATCACACCATCTTCACAAACAAATTGTTGCAAACTGTTGCTGTGTCAGTTTTTTCTCTTTTTGTTTTATTACTCTCATGATAAATATCTCGGACCCAAGGTCATCTTAAGGAAATAGTTGTAATTCAATAGAATCATTGCTGTAGGTGCTGCTGTTTCTGGCAATGTAATTGACAGTGAATGAGCATGCAGGAGCAGTTCCCAGCAGGGGCACTTTTGAATAAATATACACTAAATAAGCATGGTAGAATGGGAGAGTAATGTATCTGCATAAAGAGCTGCATGCTGAATGTCCCCTCAAAAATCTTCTGTGGTTTAGGCCTGTAACAGCAAAGGTACGTGTTGATTTTGCTGCTCCCTCTGCTTTATCTGCCTGCTCCCACGCTGGTATGAGGCTTCTGGCATGTGGGTGATACCACCAACATCAGATGGAAGCAAGTTTTCCTCCAGTGTCTTGCTGAGGCAGCTCGCAAAACAAGAAGTTGGATTCTGGCTGCATCAAAATACAACCTTAGGTGGGTTTCTTGTTATCTTAGGCATTTCAGCCACTGAACTTGGTTCATGCCAGATAACTTGTTTTTAGCAACTACATACAAGTTACTCATTGTGAATAATCTTGGGCCAAGCAGCTGCTTTCCACATCTTTGGTATGCAGGTACTTGAGTTTTATTTCAATCTCCCATTTGACTGAAACAATGATTTCCAACAAACCAGGTAAAGGAGGGAATTAAACACCCAAGCAGTGGTTGTGCTGAACTGTCATGACAGCTTCAGGTGGCCCACCCAGCACCCAGATTTGAAGAGAACAAAAGATGAGCCCCTCCGCTCCTTTGACTACTCCTTCCAGTTCTTAATTGCCATTAATCTTCAGATTGTTTCTTACTTCTCATTTGGTCATTGGTCTTCAGCTCCCAACCATGTTTTACTTCTGCTGGTTTCTTTAGTGTTTCATATGATCTCCTCTCAGAGTCACTGGTATGCTGAAATATTTTACTAATTGCAGAGGAGTTGTCCTGGATTTACACTGGTGCAGCAGAAGCCACCATATGTCCCAGTGGACTTTTCCTGATACTGCTATCAACAGTCCTGGAATTGGTCCTTCAAGCAAGCCTTCTGTTATTTATTTCCATCCCGTCCTTTCAACTCATATTGAGTGGGGCTGAAACTCAGCACTTTATCTTAAAATTATGTCCTTCATATAATGCTTCTTGATATTCCTTCCTCTCGGTGTCCTGACCTTTACTAAGGCTGTTGTTAATATATTCTCTTAGTCATGGTATTAATGTTAATGCAAAGACTGATGTTCTCCTGCAGCTTTAACACTGAGAGGCCACACTTAGTGCTCTGTCTCCAAACAGAATTGCTTTCCGATATTGCACTTTACTGTGAGAATAATTTTACTGCTTGGGTGAAATGACAGCTGAGAATGCTTAAAAAGAGAGAGAGAGGAAAGGGAAAATGTAATAAGGCAAAAGTGTGACAACAAGACACTTATGTCAGTATTATCATTGCATTTCATGGGAATGTAACATCTGACTGCCACACAGCTCTTCCAGCATCTGTCTGTTGAGGACCCAGAGTGATGTTTAATTGTAGTTCATTCAAAGTGCTGTAACAGAAAGTTCTTCGTTTGTCATTAGCTCTGCTGCGCCCTAGTTTCAAGGTTATGTTTTGTATATTAATAAATGAAGTCCAGACCAAGGAAAGCCTGGATCAGAGCAGTGTAAGCAGTAAAAAAATGTTATTAGCTATTTCAGAGATGAATTTGTCTTTCCAAATGCACCACTGGGTATATTTGTACTTGCATCATTTCTGAGGAAACAACCTACAGCTGTGTTTGAAGTTTGTTGTCGATGCGTTAGGAAATCTCAAGCCCTCCCTGGGACCCAGACAGTCACACATATTAAGGGCAGTGCAGTGAAGCCAGGTGCCGCTACCTCTGAGGTTGGCACTGAAACTACCAAAAATCAAATGTTCCCATTAGGTGGCTGGCATTTCTGCCCTTCCACCAGAAAAAGTCAATAGCCTTCAAGAGCAGAGCAGTTAGATCACAGGGCTAGAGACACATCACACAGCAAAGCATTAGGACAAGCACCTCAGGACTTCGCTCCTGCAATGCTTTCTCAGCACGGGACACCCAGGCTGCACGTTTACAGTAAAGGCAGAGGTGTCTGAGAAGTTGGTGCTCTCAGTAGCCACCCAGGGTTGCTTTGCAGCATCGCACAGCCATGGTGCTCCCAGAGGGAAGATGGTGCAGGGGAGAGGTAGGAGAACAGCCCCTTTCTGGTTTGCCTGTTGACTCCAGCCCCCATCAGCAGTAGCTGAAGAGTAAGTACCATGCTTTGGGAACTATGTAATAGCATGACTGAAATAAAATGAGGCTCCCAGTGTAGTTGCTGGAGGGCGAAGGAGAGAGATAAGATGTCCATGTCATATCACCAACAACATAACTGGTATTAACGAAACAGAAGTCAAGGATGAATGAACATTGAGGCTGAGCTAACTTTCACATCAAGAGAAGATCCCTAAAGGGCTGTGTGCTGACAGGGCAACATGCAAAAGCTGGTACATTTAATCTCTTCACAAGGGCTGTTCTGTGAATAATCAGAAGTTGTTAGGGTTGTCAGTCCAATTTCCTTCCAAAATAAAATTAAGCATGGAGGTGATGACATTTCAGGGGTGGGTGAGGTAGATTCTCTCCTGAATATAAATAGAGGCAGGTTTAACCAGAAATGGCAGACAAATAAAATATCTTACTTGTTAAGTACTGTGCAAATAATGCTGTGATAAGGGTTATGTTCATTATTATTACTGTTATTCCAAACAATGATTCTATGTTGATGGTATAAAGAAGCACATACAACAGTTCCAGCCTGTCACATTTAAGGCAGGATGAAACTCTAATGACCTGAGTCCACTATGAACACTTAAACCATTGAATGTAAATGATGTTTTGGATATGCAATGTGTTCCTCTGAAAATGGAAGACCAACACATGTCCAAACTAACATTTCAAAGGACACACATATTGGTAGTGGGATTTTTTTTAAAAGATGCAAATGTGCATGTAAAAAGAAACCATCCATGCAGAAAGATGAAACATTTTACTTTCTTGTGTAACTGCATTCATGCTGAATAGGAAATAAGAATTGCAGAAGTGAATGAATTGTAGCGTTGATAGAGTATATTTTTATAAATTGAGATCCTCTTCCTAACTCCATATGTATTTCCACTTGAATTACTGATCCCCTGACTAATCAAGTACGCTGTATCACCATGTCATCTCACCCTTATGTTCTTTGTGGATAGATATTGCATATCTCCACCTCTTGAATCTAATTCAGGAGCAATAACACTGAGTGAAATATAAGCAGCAGAGTCCTGCTCTCATTAGCAGAAATTATATCCAGCTGCTGCTCTGACCTTACTTGCAAGAACATAGGAGTTCTACACCAAGTTGGACCATCGTTCCTTCCAGACCAATACTCAGCTTCAAAGGATGGCAAAAAATCCATATCTCAATACCTGTGCAATCTTGCAATTCACCTAATGGAGCCAAAACCCCTTTCTTCATCTCTGCAGTGAGCAGCTGATATTTTCAAGATGGGAATTTGATCTTTCCCTTTTATCTTTGTGTGTCCTAGTGCAACATACATGCCTGACACTCTTGAGATTCAAGCATGCAGCTCCATTTTTTGCAGGCTGTGGAGGGGCTTCACTGACCCCCTCGGTCCATCAGCAGACCTCCTTGAAGAGCAGTTCACGGAGCACCCATATGGCTCAGTGCAGCTGGGCAATGATGAACATCTAGGTTATTCTGAAATCAGCTGTAGCTGAAGCCAGGTTCAACTCAAGACAGCTAAGAGGCAGTACAAACTTTTGTTCCAGAAGCCAAAAGAAAGCTGACACTAGTCTGTAGGAAGGGTGAGCAGAAATGAAAAGTAACAGCTCACTTCTTTCCCTAGCAACCTTACATCCACTCCAGAGGCTTTGCTAGCCCTGTATAACCCAGCAGATAATAAGAGCAGCATGTTACAGCCTTTCTGGATGATTTACGTGTAACCTTACATCCTCGGACTGTGTTCACACAAGAAAATCTGGGCATGGAAATTCTCACTACCTTTTATAGCCCAAGTCCACCTTGGGAATTATTCCCATTCACATCTGACCTTTTGTACCCCCAAACCAGTAGCCATACTGGAAATGCTGACTCCTTTGATCCTGACCTGGTTTGGTTCTCACTTGTCCAGATGATAAACTGAGACAATGAATACTTGCATAAGCACCCCCACCCCCCTCCCCATTTACTTACTCTGAGGCACAATGTCCCTTTTCCTTCAACCGGGGAATGGTCAAAACATCAGAGTAAAGCTTTCCTGCAGGTAAATATAATAGTTACTTTCTAATTGTGTGTTACCTGCTCACATAACAGATCACTGCGAGCTCCTCATTGCAAGCTCTCATTGGAGATCAAGCATAAGGATAACCAGGCACTTGGATGTAATAATGTGTTTAAAGGGGGCATAAGTAATAAATCATCCAAATCACTTTTGGTGAACAGATGAAATGACTGGAATACCTTCAGGATTTTTATAAGTTAGTCAGCCTATGCAGAACTGTAACATCCCTTCTGGTTGCAGTATCAACATTTCTGTACCTGCAGCTGGAGAATTTAAGCACAGCTTTTGCAAGCAGAGAAAAAAAAAAAGTCTGCATCATCGAAGCAGAGGGATCCACGAGTAGGGCGCTCTGCTCTGCCTCCTCGCCAGTTGTCATACAGTGTGTTACAATATTTGAAATGAGCCATGGATCAGAAGTTACTGGGAAAGACAGACAGAGGAATAGACAACCTGTTCCTATAAATGTTTCCTTAGAAAAGACAACCTAAAAATGACTGTGCTGTAATGAAAGAGAATCCTGAGTCTAGAATAAGCATCCTTGATTGATAGGTAAGTCAGTGTAAATTACTTAGAGCTGGAGGCTTAGTCATGAAGAAATTAGGTTTAGAAAAGACATATCATCGGGTGCTGGAATCAAAAGCCTCTGACTTGGTTATCTCCAACTGCAAGTGGGAGGATTTTGAAAGGAGTGCAGCAGGTCTAGGAGCTGTGATTTTTTGGAAAAAGGCTTATGCATGAAGACATGGCTCCTACTTCCTCATGCTACCTGCTGCTTTCCAGTTCAGCAGGTGCCAGACATCTTGCCTTGCAGGGGTCAGGCGCAGCTGATCAGTAGCGTGCTGTTTCTTTGAGAGGCAGCAGCTCCTAGCTTCAGCTGAATTAGTTCTTGCCCACTTATCCTCTAATATCAGAAAGAAAAATGCTTCCTAACACATTATGATGGAAAGGCTGCCAGGCCCTGCTCTAGTCTACTCTTCATGCCAATGAAGTGTTGCTCTCTAAGGCTTGTTGTCTGGTGTTCAGTAGAAACTGGTTCTGAATGTCGAAAGCAGTGGGATTTCCTCTCCTGGGAAGTATTGCAATACAGAGACTACATTTCATCTTTTCAAACATCACTTTTATTTATCCCTTTATTGCACTAAACAAATGCTTGGTTTGCTTTATGATGATGCCATCTAAATAGATAGAGGGATACGAGGTGGGATTCATCTCACCTAATTTTCATCGCCTGAAAACTGGACATCTAGTTAAAGCTCATCCTCCTCTATGTGACCTCTTTTCCTAATGGCAGGAGAGGAACCTCTCTGGGGTACTAATCAATCTGTGGATGGGGTGAATTGCCTGCCAGAACCATGGCTACCTTAGACTAAACGTGTAACTTCTACATATCTGAAGTTACTCGCTGTTTTGGGGAGTTGTCAGAAACCTTTTTAAGATAGCTTTGAATCCTCCTTTCCCCCTTCTTATTGTTGCTTGTGAAATGGATACCCTTGCTTGAGTCAGCATCTGTGACACCAACTACATCCTCTCTTCGGCAAGATGCTATTTTAAGCTTTCGATCAGAGGCCACAGCTATTTGTGTCATTGTCAAGACTCTTCAAAAGGTCCAGTGACATTGATGGTAGGTCTCTTAGAAGCCAAAGGTTCTGCAGTAACATAAATAGGATCAGCAGCACTAAGTGCAGGTGAAAGAAAAGCCAGCTGCACATCCTTTCTGTCTCCCTTGGCAACAGCATCCTGCCAACAAAAACTGCTGCCAAGTAAAGGCTGGATATGAAGGGATGTGCATTTGCAAAGCTGGGGCTGGACAAGCTTTGTGTGAGGGGGGAGCTGTCAGACCAAGGAACACTTGTGTGCTCTTAAAATTATTTTTGGTTTGTTCCATGTGGTTTTGGACAAGGGAATGCACAGAGCTTCTGTCCTTATGAAGAGTTTTCATCTGAAATTCCAAACGATGGTCTCTGCAGTTTTGAGCCATGTGTTTCCATCCATGACAGCACAGAGGGAAGAAATCTGTAGTGAGTTACTACTTACAGATGTGGCGAATCCTCCAGCAGAGGTTAAAATATGTGGCATGGTTCTCTTGTTACGCCAGCTGCAGCTTCGTGCTAAATCATTGTTTCAGCAGCCAGCTCTTGATCAGCCCTGAGTTCTAGAAACTGCTAAACAAGCTGATATTTGTAAGGACCAATTTTTTTTATAATGCACTAAATATCTTTATTTAGAAAAACCTTCAGACTGGAAACAGTAAGGATGAAAAGTAAACTGCAAATGTCAGGGAGAAAAGGAGCATCATCATGAGAGCTGCAAAGCACATCCAAGATTATTATTTGTACTCTGTCTTTCCATGTTCTCCTTGAAATGATCATGGCTGTGAAAAGAGATTTTGTGTAACTATGGGTAAAATATACTTGTGCTACAATATATGTACCTGCCTAGCCTTCCTGATAGGGACTTCAGTCCCCAAAAATCAGCACTGGGGTCACTGTCGGAGGCCCTGTAGCTGCTAGTGCTGCTGAATCTTAAACCTATCATCACAGCATCGTTCCTTTCTGATTTGGCCACAATGTCAAAAAAGAAGTCTGGCTGCAACATGCTTGTATCCCAAGGCCTGAAAAAAGAAGGATCTTCTCAGATAGTAAGGTATGGTAAGAGAGAAGGAGGAACTGGCTTTTCTCTCTAGCAAAATATTAGGAATGAATTTTGTGAGGAGCCCATATAACCTACTGCTCGGGCTGTTGCAGCACCTCTGGATACAACAGGGACTCTGAATCAAAGACTGAGTAGTGGGGATTGCCTGCTGGCTCCAGGGGGATTCCTACACTGCTCTCAAGAAGCCCCCAACTTGTCGCTGTTCTACCGTTTGCCTGTGCCTTTTGAGGGATTGATAGTTGGCTGCACAGGGCACATTTTTGTGCTCTTCAGGCAGTGTGTTCTTCCAGACACCCAGCTGTGCCAGAAAAAAAAAGAGAGACACAGAAAAAAGAAGAAATGGAAGAAGGGACTCAGGATTATGGCTTTAGAAATCACAGGATCTGTGGACTTCTTTATGGTTACAAAGTAGAATTTTCCCATTTACCACTGAGGAGTGAAGAAATAAAATACAGAACATGCATTACAATGCCAGGGAAGGAGAAGGAGAGAAGAAGAGCGCTATTTCATTCCCCATATTTTCCTCTGACAGGAATATTAATATCATTAGAGATAATTGAATGAAGTGGAAAGTCTGGTGGAGGTACAGAAGCAGGAGGTAGATCTGTAAAATCCATCCACACACAAAAAGCTAAACATTGCACTGGAGGGAGGGCACTCTGCCTTGAAATAGGGACTGAACAGCCTCACAAGGGTGTGCAGCTGGGGTGCTTGTTGCTGTTTTGTTCCCAGAAACCGAGAACTGCCAGCAATCCTCTGGCATCTGAATAGACCCGTGTCAGACAAACTGTATCTGGACTTGATGGAAAACCAAGCTGGAATACCAAGCAGCCCTTCTATCTACTGGCAGAGAGGGGGACTAGCTCAGTAAGTAATCTTGCCTTGCAGTTGCAAAGGTGCTCCATAAAGGAGCGAGCCCTCTTGCTGCACAGCCCCGCAAGACACGCCTGCCTGGGCTGTCTCTGTCCTCATTCCTCCAAACCAGTTCCAACAATAACAGCAACTCCTGCGTGCTGCTGCCTCATTAGGGAGATGTATTTTTCCTTTTTCTACTGAGGGATGAAGCTTCCAAATCTGTGTGATGTGAGCAGGTGAGGATGTCTGCTGACAAGTCCAAATGATATTTTCAGGTAAGTGATTGCCTTGAACAAGCAGCTAGAGTCAGGCTCTTTCTTTTTATTACCCTCCTCTCAGTAATTACTGTTGTCCTAGATTGTCAGTAAGTCTTTTCACAAGGTTCAACAGCTCGGATGTCTGTATATATTTAGCTGAATAGGGGATCTGAAGCATTTCTAAAGCACTTATTCCCACAGTATCTGCGAGTCTCTAGTGCAGTGTGAGAATGAATTGGGAGCTGCCTGCTCTGTAACTGCACGACACTGTCCTATTTGTATCACCCATTGTTTAACTCCCTGGAGGACCAGAATTTAATTCTGATTTACAGGCTCACTCTCTCAAAGTCTGTGATGGAAGTGCATCTTAGAAGCAATAATAGTGTTCTGCAATGTTTTTTATCATTAAAGGACCAGGACATCTTGCCACATAAAAACTGTAGCTACCATTACTTGTTGTTGGACAGGGAGTGTCAGCGAGTACCGCTTAATTTGTGTTTGTACATGTGATTTCCAGCACTTCTGCTGATGCTGTTTTATGTTACTGCAAAGAGGGCTGCTGTTCTTTGTGTCTCATTCCCTGTATTTTACCAAATACCTTGTGTGTTGAAGTTGGGGGTTGATCATCCTGTCTAATACTTACAAGGGAAAACATACAATCACTTGTAAGTTAATATCTGGGAGTTCTGGCATGACAGCTACTGATAGGCAGGGAAGAGAAATCTTCTGTGCAGAGTAACCTACTTTTTCTTCCCTCATTTGCTTAACTCTTTGTTTGTACAAAGGCTGCTTTATTGTGAGTGAAAATCATATTGCTTTGACAGATTATGAAGAAATGACCATAACAAAAATGACCATAACAAAATTAATAATATATACTTTCTGCACAGTTTCCATGTATTAAAGATTCATTTTGCTCCCTGTAACGTTTTAGGTTTGCTGAGAGACACATGAGAAGTTAATAGTGTTGTGAAGAAAGCTTTCGTTACAACGATAACATTGCTGTTGCTTTGGACAGGTTTTGCACAACCTTCTCTCGCTATTAGTAAGTCAAGACTGTTAGTTGTACGGCGAGGCTTCTGCATCCCATACCCAAGCCCTGGGTCTGTAGATAATGGGTCCTTTGTAGGATGGCTCCCTTTGCTTCCCTTGCCCACAGCAGTCCGAAATAATGAGTCCAGCAGTAGGTCTCTGCACAAAAAGCTCTTCTTGACTTCCTAGAGCAAAAATGTTTGCCAAGTACTGCTCAGGGTGGCTCTGTTTGTCTTGCTGCAAGGTCTGAGGTAGCAAAGGCCAGAAGGGGTCAAACACCAGACTGAGCTCATTGTGCATATTCATTTGCTGTAGAAAATGTGAATGTGCAGCTCAAAAGTTTCCACTGTATCTCTGGCGATTAGGACTTGGTCCAAAGCCCAATAAAATAATTGGGAACCCTTCCACAGGCTTTAGATCAGAAGTTACATAAGTTTGTGTTGTTTAAAGGCATTGCCCCGGGGAGGCTGAACGCGTGAGCTGACTTGACAGCCGCATGCCTGCTCTGCCATGTCATGCAAAAAGGCTGTTCTCGAAGTGCTCATGAAGTGCCCCATGCAGCACTAGGTGGTATTAACTGCTAAATGAAGCCTTTAAATGGTGTCCTGTGCCAGGATACTGGCTCCTAGTGGGGGTTCCTGAGGTCCTGAGATAAAACAGTCAAAGAACATCAGTTGCTGGGACCCAAATCACTTTGTTTTTCTGGTTTGGAGGGAGGCAGTTCTGCCTCCTGCATGCAAATAAAAGGGTCGTGAGGAAGTTCCCAAACGGTAGTACCCTGCGGATTTCATAGTCTGGAAAAGCAAACTTCTCTGAGACTGGCTGAGGACATCAACTGCAGTCTTTTAAAACATTGCTGTAAAGGCATGCCTTCATTTTCTTCACGTACACAACTGTACACCATTTCTGGACTCCCCGTGTGAGTGTACGGTGGGAAGAAGCACTGCAGGGAGATCCTGTTGAGATTTGAACCATTGCACCATGTTGTCAGGAAGTTTTTATGGCTAAATGCACATTGGCACCCTCTGTGTACACTTTGCTGTCACTCTGCTGTGCTTCATCCTGGAGTTAATTCATTTTGTATTTAATATTCCTTTCTTGGTGCACTATGCAAGACCACAGGATGACACAGTTCACACCACAGAGATGTCAGGTCAATCAGCCTTCTCACTGGGGTTGAATGGTTTTAATGTAGTCGTAAAATTAGACTCCAGAAGTGGGAATTTGACACACAGCATTTAAAAGCCAAACCCATTTGACCCCTTCTGAGCATGAGCTCCTATACCTTAGAAATGGCCCCTTATGAAAAAACGGTGTGAACCATTATGAAAAAATGGTGTGAACTTACCTTTGAAAATATAATTAATTATTGTTATTTGCTATAATGTGCTTACATCAGTCTCTATTACCATTATGCCAGCAGATAGTAAGGACTGCCAGTCCCTACCCCAAAAGGCTCATGCTCGAGGATCAATCCTAAAAGTCTTAGGCAGCCAAAACTGAAGGATTTTGGCAAAGAGCTGTAGGACAGTGCTTTGAACTGACCAAGAGCATCTGCTATGTACCATCTCACTTGGGATATCAAAACTTCAGCCGTGACAACTTGATAGCAACCAGAAGGGTTCCTTTCAGTGGTAGTCTGACTGAGGGTAAGCTGAGGCAGCAGGGGATGATTGGCGTAGTACCCACCATGGCCCTTTTCTCAGTGTGGGTGCATTTGTGAAGCAGAGACAGAGGTTGGGAAAGGAAGAAATTGGAAGGGGTTGGTTAAGTCTATTTCTGTGTCAAATGCCTTCTGTCCCTTAGTAGAGAAATTCAGATTATCATTTTCTTAGGCTTAAGCCAAAGTTGCCACACAGGGCAGTCTACTATCAGGGACCTCAATAAGAATCCCACTTTGTAAGACATTGCATATCCTCAAATTACAGAAAAGTAAGCGGGAGCTCTGGGCAATCAGGTCACCACAAATCCAGCCAGAGCATGCTTAGGTGATGATGCAGAGCATCTGAAAATACCGAATCCAGCTTTACTTTTGCTTTCCAGTTGAATGCTGATCAATTATAAAGCCAATTAAGTCTACTTAAAAGGGCCAGCAAAGCCCACTGTGAAGTCCTTATTAGTTGCCCAGAGAGTTACATTTAGCTAGTCCTTATGTAGAAGATGGTTCTCCCTAAATATACAGCACTGGCTATTTTTACAGTGATCTACTAAGCTGAATATCTTTTCAGTATTTAGGGGCACAAATTGGCTCTGCTTGTCACTGAAGGAGTTACTCTGGTCCATTCAACCAGTAAAAAAAAGTCCTAAGAAGCTGTATCTTATGGGGCCACAGTGGCTCTGCAGAGACTGTTAAAGGGAGTCCAGCATGAGCAAAACCTGACGGCCACAGCCTGAGACAGCCAGATGTCATGGGGGATATTGTTTATTGTCAGATAAATTACCTCTGATGTAGTGTTGCCTTTGAATAATTATTCATACTTTACAAGCCACCTAAAGGTACTAGCTAAATGCATCTGGCTTCCTGTGCCTGATGTGTGGTGACCTGCTACCACAACAGACTGCCCCAGAGACATTATAAATCTTTATAGCAGCAAGCTTCTGATTTATCAGTATTCCAAGAAGTGGAGATGGATATTAGGTAGGTTTTTAGCCAAAGATCAAGGTTTCTAACCCCAGGGCACAAGATGCAGAAAAGCTGACAACTTCCTTATTCCTTAAGGAATATCCTGAATAACCGAATAGAGATGTTCTGTGCGTGAGGCGTGAGGGAAAGTAGTTACACAAAGAACATCCAAAAATTTTAGCTGGAATTACAATCATTATAATCTAGTATCTCATAAGATCTGCCAATGCACTTTATCTTGTGTGCTCAGAACAGCAGGCCTAAAGTTTCCTGAAACATTATCTCCACACACCAAATCCAAAATAAATCATCATCCTTTCCTCTTTGAATTTGTTCTGTGGCAGCAACTTGTCTTGGCATGAAATATTAGCCATATGGACACTAGAATATCTGCTTTGACCTTGACCTCAGAATAAGTGCTGCCAAAAATGTGAAGATAACTCCTGCCTTTCATTTCCAAGACTGATGCTGCACGAGTATAGCACGATCTGCTCTCCTGGTTGCATCTCAGTGTACAGAATATGTTTTTTTTCTTTGAGTAGGTGTTCTGCTAAAAGCATATTGTCTGTGGCTGGCTAGGGACTGGGAAGCAGTATCCCAGGTGATGATTTATTTGGCAGAGATATTTATTTCAGAAATTAAAAAAAAGAGCTAATTTTATCATCAGGCCGTGGAAAGTGCATTACTTGTAATTGTCTATCACTACATTATCCAGTCAGTTTTCATCTTCTGGATACTCTGTGAAGTAACAGGAGGCTGCTGGGGGCAAGATGAGGTGAATTTTGTTGGTTGCAGAGCTCTGTGCTGTTCTGGTTCAGAAAGTATGGTTAGTGACCAAAGTAGAGCATGTAGGTGGGTAGGAGGAACAGGTACTGTTCCTTTGGTGAGATTTTGCTATGTGTATTGCACTGCTTGTGAATGGGTGTGAATGATCCACAGGATTCAGAATACACACATTTCATGGCATTTGCTTCTGCCCAACATGCAGCAGAGCCCAGTGGACACCTAATCAGAGATCTTCTTTCATTTTCTCAAGTCCCTGTCTTCCTTTTCTGCTGGTGCCCATAACAGATATTCCCAAGTAGGGTAGGACTAAATGGCATAATAACGCTCACAGAGAAAGCTGGCAAGCCTGGGAAGGGTGGAGAAGGGGGCAGGCAGGAAGGTACACCACAGTCTTGGCTGGAAGGTGATCTTTACCCAGTTTGGAGTCCTGCAGCTTTGACGAACTCGTCTCCCTGATTTGTTAAGACCATAACAACATTTTTCACCTTGACACTGCTGGTTGAAATTCACACTAGCACAGTGCTAATGGTGCCATCTGATGATGCTCAGTGGACTGTGCAAAATGGATTTATTCCGTGTGCTTCCTAGTGGGCAGAGATCCACATTACACTCGACAGCTTCAACATATGGAAATGGTGACGTGTGATTGATGTGGTCCCTGCAGGTCACGCTAACTCACGGTGTATTAGCCCTGCATCCCGGGGAGGCTTATGCTACTGCAGCTGCCCACGTCCATTATCCGGACTAGGAATAAATGGAAGAATTGATGCTCCCAGCAGTGTGAATCTAGCACTTCATGAAGTGGTGTGCACTACAGAGGGTGGTGGGAGGCAAATTTCACACAATCCAATCCCACAGCACATGTGAGCACAGAACAGATTACAACCAAACATTTGTATATGGGTGCGAAGGGCAGTTGTGTTAGATTGAGTCAAACCCCTAATAATCACGTGGCTTTTTAAAATGCTTGTGTTAGCTATGTTTTCTTGTTCATTTTTAACATTTGGAGATTTTCCACATCTCATACTCTAAAATAAGTGACTAGATTTTCCAAAGCTGCTAAGTAAAGGACAACATATATAACCCAGGAAGCCCTCTCATCAGACATCCCTTCTTGACCTAATTTTCGGCAAGGGCTAAGCAGCTGCTCTCCCAAAAAACAGATTGCTTAATGGCATCCAAGACTGGAGGCAGCCAAATTTAGGATTTTGCAGCCAAAAGAATGAGCAGACTAAGGTTCCCCATAATGATGCGGAGATTCATCTGGAGGCTTCCTGGCCAAAACAAAAATGAAAACGTCTTTTGTTTCTACCCCTAAACAGTAGGATGCTTTGTAGCTTCTACAGGGAAATCACTGGCCTATGGCACTTTAAAGCACTCTCCTGAGTCCATACTGCAAGCTCCTCTCTCTCTTTGCCACAGAGATTCCCTGCAACCTTCCCATTCCCACCCCGCCACTCACATGGCCACAGGGCCACCGCAGCCCCTGCGGATTTTCCTTTCTCTTCCTACTTTCCCAGAGAAGCTGACAAAGTTGGAATCTAACTCTTCTGTCCTTCTGAAGAACATGGAAGGTATTCCTTCCTGCCAGACGCATCAGCCATGCTGTTCTGTGTCAGCTGGTCTCTCCCTGGTGTCTCACCATCTCTCTGTGTTTTTTCCTCCAGGTGTTCTACTGATCTTGGCACTGACGGAAGAGCTGGTGTTTTCTGTTCAGGTATTGTCTCCCACTGTCTCCTCCTCTCAGGGCTTCCTGATGGACACTACCACTGTCACAGCCATGGGAACAACACCTCACCACAAAGACCGACACATGGCAGAGCCCCTTCCCACGTCCGCTCGCGCCATTCCCCATCCCGTCAGCCTGGCAGAGAAAGCCCCTTCCACTGGGCAAAAGCAAGCGAGTGGCCCTCGTGTTGGCGAAAAGGAAACGTATCATTTATACAACCAGAGTGCTTTGCACTCAGGACAGACTCGCCCCAAGGGGAAAATATTCCAGGTTTTCAAAGGCAACTTCACAGAGTCCTCAGAGCCTTACCTAAAGACGACCCTGCACTCTCCCTTCCCTACCCTGAGGAGCCCTTTCACAGACCACCCATTTCGGTCCCAGACCACAGCGTCCAGCGATCCGAATGGCACAGGGCTGGCAAGAACTACACACTCGGACCCTTCTCCCCACCGCAACGCCTCGGGAAGCCTTAGGGAAGCAGAGCGAGGGGATGGGGCTGAGCTAGTGGTGCAGGAGGCAGATTTTGCCACCACAACTGCTGGACCATCAACTGATCCTGAAGCAGTGTCGGTGCCTTTTAAACCCACCCGCTATGGTGTATGGGATATGCTGAGCAAAAACAACTCTTGGGTAACCTTGAATCTCAGTACAAATGTCCCTCTGTTTGCTGGCCCTGGATCTGCAACAGCAGCAGCGGGTCACTCGGTTCAGACCAGTTTTGACGTCAGCGTCTCCTCCCCAGCAGCAGGAGACCCCAAGGGACCTGCTCCGACGCAGCACGGTGCGGTGACTAATGTGACCTTGCTGGGCAGTGCTCTCTCCGCAGCACCTTCCACGAGGTTGTCCAGCTCCATTTCCACAGCTGGCTCCACCGCCACCGGCAACTTCCTAAACAGACTGGTTCCTGCCGGGACCTGGAAACCCGGGGTGCAAGGAAACATCTCTCATGTCACTGAGGGGGACAAACCCCAGCACAGAGCAACGATCTGTCTCAGCAAGATGGACATTGCCTGGATCATTCTGGCTATCAGCGTACCTATATCCTCATGTTGTAAGTTAATTGCCACTTTATTTTGCTTTCTCTTTCCTTAAAATTTGGATTTTGGTCCATGATTCAAGGACCAGGTCGAGAGCTAACAGAGGCAGGGTGCTTGGGATGGATGAGAAGCAATCACTAGACAGAGGTCACATTCACTGACCAAAGTGCGTAGCTTCAAAATGCAGGGCTAAAATGTTTACACTCACAGCATACTTGCTCTGTTGCTATTAGAAATCACTTAGTCTTTTGGGGTCCTCCTTTTGAGGGTGTAACACAAGGCTGAACAACTCTAGAAGGTGAAGCAGCTTTACTTCAAGGCATTTAAGCTGGTGAACAAAACCTGTAGAAGTCTTTAACCTGGGAACTGCTATATGCTGCCCTGGAATTGGATTTAAAAAGCCAACTGCTAACCCAAAGGATTAATGACAGTTGTAATGACTAATACCTTAGGAAACACCAGTTTTCCAGCACAATAAAATATTTCATTGCTTACAGTTCGTGAGCTGTCAGATTTTAAAATCTGATAAGCAAAGTGCTGGTTTCCTCTATTTTAATTCCAACTTTGCAGCTGATGAGGGAGCAGGAAGAGTTTGAAATCCTGGCCTTCAGACACCAGGAGGCAGCCACCTGTGGGACCAGGGCAGGCTGAGTTCCCAGAGCTGGCTTAGGGTCTCGTCACTTGACTCAGTTACAAAAAGCACATGAGAAATTATGAGAAAGCTTGTGAGTGGATGCCGGGGTGTCCCCTGCTTAGCTGTATTATATCAGCAAGGTGGGACAACGTATTCTCTGGGGTTTCGCTATTGCGGGATGTGATTATGCTGATCTGTCTGGAGTGAAACAAAGCCAACATTTCCTAGACTTTGGTGCATGAGGAAACATAAAAGGGTAACAGCCAACAATACTGAATATTAATTCTGTTATTTACAGCTACAAGCTGAACTGAGGACAAGGCTAGATGAGATGACCAAGCCAGTCTCGCACACAGCTTACTCCTGCCAGAAATGACAGTGCTGCTCTCTCCTGCCCTCTCCCACGTGCAGCCACCTGATCCTGCCCCTCTCCTTCTGCCTGGGCCTGACCTGACACCTCCCTGAGACACTTTCAGATTGCTGAAGTGGCCAAAAAGTATTCTCTTTGCTCTTTGGTACTTTCTGTCCACCCAGTGAGCTGGATCAGCTCCACGCAGGTCAGAGACCTGGAGGGGATGAGGCTGCAGGAATATACACCTGGAGAGGGAGCTGCACTAATCCTTTCAGCAGCTGCAAACTGTTGGGTTGGCTTAGCATATCTGTTAGGCTTGTACCTCTGGGACCATCGGTTCTGCTATTGCCAACGTGGTTAAAACCACAAGTGAGAACAAAGTTTAAACCTAAATGATAGACAATCAAAATAAAGAGAAACCAAAGCAGAAGCGTGCGTACATACCTCTGCGAAAGATGGAGAGGAGAAACTGGGACATAGCAAGCACATGAGGAGAAGCAGCGAAATTTGATGATTTGATGAACAGTGCCTTGTCTATCAATCAGTAGAAATAGAGGATCAAATAAATTATTCCAAGCGTTATGTTTTGGGCCAATATTTAGAAAGAAAGCTGATCTGGATAGAAAGCGTCCAAATACAAACCACAAAACACAATAGCATACAATGCAAAGCATAGAAAGCATAACCAGTGTGTAAACTGGCGTTTGTTTCTGTCTGCAGTGTGCCATATATGAGCTAATAACTAATGATAGTTATTATTATTAATAATAATAATATGAAGAGTCTGCTGGCAGGACTTCTAATGCACTATTCATTAAATAGTGGTGTTTAAACTTTCCTTCTTATCATATGTGCCATAACAGTATATGTTCATATGACTGTGCCTATTCTGTTTCTTTGTTTGTAAGCTACATTTTTTTAAAAGGCAGATGTTATTTTGAAAATTATCTATACCACCTCTAACACAACTGCGTGTTTAAATGATTCGAATATTTAAGTCCTGCTTTCAGGACCAGATTTCTGAGTATGGTCTTCAGTAGGACTCTGCCTTTAAAATCTGGGGATCCTCAGGTGTATTTCAGAGTTGACATGAATGGTAGGCAGGCATTTGAATGGGATTATTTTGGATCTGGCTGAAGTGTCTAGGGAATTTCTTTCATCCAAAAGTTATGCTGTTTAAACTATGCCACGATAAGTCCTGTTGTACAGGCATAGGTTATTTCTATAGGAGAAGAAAAAGAACTTACAACAACCTAAAGCACTTTTACCCAGATGCACATGTATGGGTCGTGCCTCCCCTCTGTGCTGCACACTTTATTTCCTGACCCTCAGGCATCTGTATACCTTCAGACATGGGTGTACGGTGTGCAGTGTATGGTGTGCAGTATGGGGTGTGCGGTGTGTGGTGTACAGTGTGCCGTATGGGGTGCGCAGTGGGGGGGGGGGGTGTGGTGCGTGGTGAACGATGTGCGGTGTGGGGTGTGCAGTGTACAGTGTGCAACGTGGGGTGCACAGTGTGTGGTGAACAGTGTGGGATGTGCAGCGATACAGTGTGCGGTGTGTGGTGAACAGTGTGGGGTGTGGGGTGTGCGGTGTGAGGTGTGCAGTGTGTGGTAAACAGTGTGGGGTGTGGGGTGTGCAGTGTGTGGTAAACAGTGTGGGGTGTGCAGTGTGTGGTAAACAGTGTGGGGTGTGTGGTGATACAGAGTGCGGTGTGGGGGGTGCAGTATGGGGTGTGTAGTGTGGTGTACAGTGTGGGGTGTGTGGTGTACATACAGTGTGCAGTGTGGGGTGCACGGTGTGCGAAGGGGACTGTCGCCACCTCCCGGGCACAGGCGCCTGCAGCTGAGGACAGAAAGCCCCGTGCTGGCATTTGCTCATCACTTCTGGTCTAGAGAGGGCTGATGCTAAGAGGCAGTCGAAGAGTACAGCCATTTGGATTTCATTTCATTTTCGAGGGATGAAAATGTTTTCAGTGGGAGACTGTCACAGCTGTTGTGGGCATGGACTGAGAAAACACTGTCCTGCTCCTGCCTTGGGATGCTGAAAGGTGGAGATATCTCAGATATTGAGACTCAGCCCCATGCTCTTAAATATCTGTGCTGCCTTAGGAAGGAACAAGCCACAGAGAAAGTCACGGAGGACTCCTATCATGGGAGGTTATTGCTGCTCCAGTGCTGCGGGCTGGCGGCTCTGTGCTCAGGCTGACACCTCCAAGGCTGCTGGCCAGACCCGCCGAGGGGGACAGCAAGCCCTGAGCTGCTGCTGAGACACCTGTGAGAAAGGATAAGGCCCTGCACCAGTGGGAGAGGCAGTCCCGAGGCAGGGAAGTTAGCGGGACACACTGGAAAAAAGTGTGAGGAGGTGAGGAGAGGCAACCAGAGCCTGTGCATGGCTGCAGAGCTGCAGGAATCTAATTGACTCGACTCCCTCCTCCTGCTAATGAGGAGTGCCCCTGAGCCAACTCGCTGACCTCTGGGCTGTTTCCAGAGCCCTTGCAGAGCTGCACAGTGGCCAGCACATCTCTCCTCTGCCAGGAGTCCTTGTGCCTTTCCCCATAATCCAACCCTTGCGTGAGGGATGGCAAGGAGGCTGGAAAAGCCTTTCTTCTCAGCTTGTGCCACCCAAAATCCTTAGAAGGGAAAATGTACCACGATGCTACAGAGACATGTCTGTCCCTCTCTGATGCATGGCACAGTAGGGCCTCAAGTGCTGCTCGCTGTCACTCCTTCTACTGACAGGCACCTGTTAAATGAAAACCTGTGAGCATTTTAACTTCCATAGCAGGGGAATTCACCTGCTAGAGAGTGACTGCAGGACCGCTTGGCTCCTTGTCCCCACTGGAAGAAGTGCCTGGGATACTGCACTTCTCCTCATGGAGGAAGGACCCTGCCGGGGCTCCTTGCTGGCCCATCCCTGCCGTGGGGATTTGCCTCTAAGAGCAGGAAGCAGCAGAGGGTTTGTTCAACATCGCTGTGCCCTGGCATCTGAGCCCCACTGAGGACTGGCAGGTCCCGCCAGACGTGCTGGTGGCACAGCTCAGTGGCTATAGCACCAGCCTGAAGACCTAGGCCTCAGGAGCTCACCTGATGAAATAAGAGATGGGATTTAGCCTCCCCATCCTTACAGTACATATTTCTTTAAGGATGTACAGGTTTCTGAGTCCCACTGAAATCCCTTAAAATGCTAGCCAGAAAAGTAATGCTTCAAATAGGAATGTGCAAGCCATGTCTGCTGCGTGAACCTGGGGAAATCATTTCACCTTTTGGTACCTCAGTTTCATGGTATAAATAATGGGGGTAATGTTGCTAACACAATTTGTGGGCTGCAAACATGAAGGATTCTGTATCATTGGGTTCCCAGAAAAGCAAAGTTATATATAACACTAACATCAGTATTTTCTGCATGTTACAGTTTGAATTGTTTTGCAGTGTCCTTCAGGCAGCCTTGAACATTTTTGTGCACGTGCATTTGTACGTGTGTGGGTGCCTGTCTCTGCAATGCAGAACAAGACACAATATGAATTCATTTTAGAACCCACCATCCCAGTCCTTGGGCTCCCAATACTTATGTCTCTGTAATTACAGAATGACACGATAAAACGTGGAAGAACAGAAACTTGCAAATCAGATGCGCAGAAGTCAATTCATTCAGTCAGTTCTGCTGACACGGGAAAATGCGAGAGGAAGGCTGAGCCTCCGATCACAGGCGTCAGCAGAACTCAAAGAATATATGAAGAATTGCCTTGGACCTAACCCCACTTAGCTCACATTTCATGCACTGGGATGCATTCCAAAATTATCTCACCCACTTTCTCCATCACAAAACCTACGAATGTTTGCTTCCTGGTTTGAAGCAAGAGAGATCCCAAGCCCTGAGTCTAATCCCCAGGTGTGAGCTGAGACTGAGCTGGAGAAGAACCTCCTGTCTCCAGATGTAAGCAGCTGTGGTCAATAACCAAACCCACCATGATACCTGTATTACAACTAAGGCTGTACTACTATAGAAAGCCACAGTAAAGGAGGGAAAGTGAAAAAAATATGGAAAAAACACTATTTTAGTCACTGAGCCAAGGGTTCTGTAGAAGCTTAGTTTATATTATTATCCGCAGGCATAGGGAGAAGTAAATTAACATCCTTTGGTCTGAATATCTCCTGACTTGTGCTTGCAATTTTCAGGTCTGTTAACATCATGTTTTACGTGGGAGCTGCAGAGTGGAGGAAGGCAGTTTGCAGCTATATAAGATTGGTAAAATATTTGAGTTGAAAGAAAAGAGACAGAAGACTATCAGGAAACCGTAGGGAGTTAGTATGGTCTCACTGCACTGCATTTATGAGGCCAGTATTGAATATGGTACATAATCCTGGTGGTTTATGTTTTTAAAAAAAAGATTGGAAGATTAGGATAGAGCCATGCAAATGATTTAAGAGCTGAGAAATGCAACATAACTCCACTCGTGTCATCATGTAATCCGAGAAGAGGCTGAAGCCCACGTACATGGGGGACTTTTCTGATAGCATAGTGGAAGCTTTTAATAAAAAAGGCAAAAGGAGATCGAGGAAGTGGCTGATAAAGCTGGAGGTATTAGACAACAAGGGGAATGTAAACATGTTCCCAAAATGGAAATTAAGCATTGAAACAAACTTTGTGGGAATGGGATAGATATCTGGTTACTCCACGTCCTGAATGAAGCTGGGTATTTTCCTATGAGATATGCCATGCATACAGCTTACGGTTAAGCTAACAGGTGAAAGTCTCCTGGTGTGCAGGTGTTGTGCAAGTGAGAGTAGGTGATGGACGTGTTCCCACCAGCCTAAAAACCTGTAAATCTGTGAGACTCTTGTCTCTCTCATTTGTGAGATGTATTATTTCCTGTTTCATGGGTGGGGGGACAGATAATGCAGACGTAATTTGCCTTAGGGCCAGAAGGAGGCCAGCATCACTGCCAGAGCTCCTCAGCAGCTCAGCCCCTGAGCATGTGGATTGACTTTTCTCCTGCCAGACTAGCAACAGGTCAAAAGATGCGGGTTAGGAATGCTTCTGAACTCCCTGAACCTCCAGTGTCCACAAAATTGCAGAGACTCCTGGTATTTCCTAACATGTATTGTAACCTCTGCATGGGGAGCTTCAGCCTGACACAGGGACAATGCTGAAGTGTCCTTCTCATGGTACTTGCTCTTGACTTTAACATGGAGCAGGCAAAGGGAAAAGTCAGTTTAGCTTTTCTGACTCCCAGAAAGCATCCAGGTGAGTGCTTGAAAACCAGAGAAGAGTTAGCCCTTTTTCTGCCCAAAGGGTTGTCTATCTCTGAAACAGAGGTGTTACATAGCAGCACTGAACAACAGCACTTTCTTGTCCTTACGAGGACATGACATAATATACCAGGAAAGATAAGCAGGATATTGCAGCTACTGTTTCTCTCTTCAGCTCTGTTGTTATTATTGCCATTTCTCCCTTCCAAACCATCTCTGCCATCTGTGTATTTGATCCACTTAATATGTCCTCACTGGCCATTGCAACTGTCTGTCTGGAAAGAGTTTTTTCTGTAATACATATAATTGTATTTGTGGGAGGAAATAGGTATCTGAGAATGTCAGTAAAGCTGTACCCTGTTCCTAGTATTGTTCTGGAAGTGAGCAGTCCTATGTTAGCTACATTAATTTCCCTAAAATATGCCCCAAAAGGGTAGTTAATATGAGATGAGGAGGGAACAGCCCCATTCCAGCCCTGCTGTCCTCTCTCTCCCTCTTAAATCAGGTCTCCTCTGCTTTGAATTGGTGCAGCTTAGGTAGACAGCCTTCTGCTAAAATATATTATATTCAAGGAAGCTCAGGAACCCATTTTCCACAGTCTTCCATCCATTTGTTTGTGTGTGCACTAAGGTTGGAAGCCAAGAATGTAATTAAGGGAGAGAGCATTATTGCTATATAGCAGCCATACCTGCACACAGCAAGGCCATTTCCTCGACTCACTGGCTTTCCAGCCCCTAAAACTCAAATCTGACACTCCTCTGTCAGCAGCCACAACATTTTATAAGCTGTAAAACCTCAGGCTTTCAAATATTTGCACAGCAATAGAGTTGGCTTTATCGGGGCTCTCATATCCTCAGGCACCTTTAGAAATGTTCTGTGCCTTAGGGAGCACTTGTTGCTGGAGTACAGAAAAGCTCCAAGGTCTGTTGGCTCTCTACAGCAGTGGGGAGGACTACATGTAGGTCCTGCTTCACCTTCTAATCTTAATGAGCCTGCAGGTTGGGCTGGGACACAGATAGCGTAGCAGCAAGGTAGGGAGCAAAGCTGCACCCCTCAGGAGGATGAGCACTTCCCCGGGCAGGGAGGGCAGCTCTGGTGGCCCATGTGGGGTCCCTGCCGACAGGCACAGCATCAGGAGTCGTGCTGCCAGGCTGTCAGCAAATTAAGTTGTTGGGGATAGAAAGACTGAAGCAATATGAGTCAAAGATAATAGTAAGTTTGATGATGACCTGCTTTTCTGAAACAGACAGGAACAGTGCGGGAGATTTTTCCATTAGTTTTGGAAGATTTATAGCATAAGCTCACCTTTCCCTTTGAATGAGACATAAACCACCTGAACTCAAACCCATTGATTTTTTTTTTCTTGGTAGCTTATGCTTTTGTTTTAAACAGAGCTCTAGCCTTGTGCTTTTGTATTGACATTTGATGTGAGTAGATGGGATAAGAAATTAGACCCATGGCATATGGGTAGCTGCAGTGTTTGTCAAAACATACAAAGGAGCTTTGACCTCTCCACAGTCTTTTCTTTCCTCTGGGCTATAATTCTAATAAATAATTTTGGCTGTAGCTGAGAAAATAATTTATTTTTCTGCTTCATGAATATTTTCACTCTTGTTTTCTACCATGAGGGGTTTAGAAATAATGGAGTGAATTTATGGCAGGGCATTCCCTATTTCACAGGTACAAATCAAAGTAAGTACATGTCCAGCTACCTGTCTGTCTGCATAAATCAGGTAGATTACAAGCACAACTGGTCGATTAATTCCACAGGTGTAAGATAAGCATGGAGAGCTTATGCATTACTCCTCTGAACAAACCTTCGTACACGCCTCAGCCTCTGCCTGAGCAAGGACCAGTGGGAGCAGTAAGTTCATTACAGTGGGTTTGCCTGGCTTTCGTAAAATTGCCAAGATTACCCATCTGAATTGCAACAGACATGACTAAACTGAAAGCAATTCCAGAAAATAACACTCAACCAGCTTTGTGTTTGGCCTGCCTGCTGCGACAGCGTTGTCCTGGCATCTCTGCAGTCAGGGGGGTGCCTGTGGCCTTGAGACCAGACAGACAATTGTATCAACACATTTCACTCGCTGGTCACTCCGTCTTGCCTAACTGCTCTACTTTAAACTCAAATATTTCAGATTGCAGAAGCTTAAGTGTGCTTCACAGAGAAGAAAAGAGGCCAGGCTCAAACACCACCAATGTCCAGGGCAAGTGTGGGGAACGGATTACACTTATCAGTAGATCCCGCATCCTGATTCGGCTGATGAAGACAGGCAGGAAAACCCCATCTCTGAGGTCAATGCTACCCTGGAAGCATAAGCTACATGAGACGGGTGCCAGAGGTGATCTCCATGCCACCTCACCACTGTCTCACCCCTCTCCGGAGCCCTTGCTGGTCACTGATGTTTTGGAGCATGGTCACAAAGTACCCAAAATCCAAGTTACAAATGCAGGGGCAGCGATCAGTGGCACTTCAGGGCAGAAGCTTTTGGTATTGAAGACATGCAGCTACATGCATTTATGAATTTGGTATTTGAGCTTAGGACAGGTGTCTCTCACTGCCCACTTGCTAATGTGCTCATCGCTGCAGTGTCTGAACACGCTAGAAGCAGAAAAGATCTGTGCAGAGGCATCCTTAGCAGTCCCTGGGGAGTACCCTCTGTCCTAGAGGGTCCATAAATCCCTGCTTAGGTATTAAAATACCATCAATTACAACACCAAAGCTTTTCATTATCTAGACAGCCACATCTTGAAGATTATAAACTCACATCAAAAAGAAAGTAAATCTGCATATTCTGCCAAGCCCAAAGCCTCAACTGCTTGACCCAGATTCTGACTTAATTGTGTGGGGTTTGTTAGGAGAGAGCTAGATCTGACTGAAAGTGAATCGTATGAATGAAGGACACCAGCCCTCTCCTGAAGTAACATAAAAAACAAATCCATAGTACTGATGAGTCCTCACTGAAAGGAAATAACCAAATTTTTGACATGTTTCTATTGACAGCAGTTCTGCTGACAGTCTGCTGCATGAGGAGGAAGAAAAAGACATCTAACCCAGAAAACAACCTGAGCTATTGGAATAATGCTATTACCATGGACTACTTCAACAGGCATGCTGTAGAGTTACCGAGAGAGATCCAGTCCCTGGAGACTTCAGAGGTACCTCACTTGCAGAACTAGGGTCTGAAAACTGTACCTGGAGCTGTGCTGGGAGAAGGGAGAGGAAGTCATATTAATAAAGCCTTGAAATTTCTATACATATTCAGGGAAACAGCTTTTTGAGAAGGACTCACCCCTACACATGTATAAGATGGGATAAATATGTCGCCAAACTGGATTGCCATCCTATTCCCCACCATTGCTATGTGTTAACGGGAGTTAACCACCTCTAGGTGAATTTGTTCCCAGGTTTCTCTTCCTTTTGAGCCTACGGCCAATGTCTAGCCATACCATGACTGCTTAGGAGAGCTCTTTGTGCTGGCTTATTACTGACAGTCAGTCCTTCTGATCTGTCTGTTGTGCGTGTCCTGCACAGTATCAGATAAGGCGGGTAGTGAGAGTTAATAATGCAAAGAAATTTTGTGCATTTATGTCTCAGGAGCTGCCTATAGCATCTCAAATACCAGTTCAGGGGATGAGTGTTCCTAGTATATAAGCAATCAAACCATCAATATATGAGAGTGTGTGGTGGTGGTGTATACTCATCAGCCTTAAGGCATCTGACTCGTTCAGTGGGATTATTCATATATGGGCAGGTGATCCTACTGATAGAAATGTATTCCCTGGCCTCAGAGATAAAGAAGAATAATTTGGCTTAGTTCAAAGGTATTTAAAACCTAGAAACAGTGGAGAGTTGGGTTTATGCTAAAGTGATTTTCAGATCAGCTAGCTGACTAACTCATTAAAAAAAAGTATTTAGAAAGGAACCTCTGAGATGTGATCAGACAAGCACTCACAGTCACTTCATTAACCCCACTTTGCTGGCAATCATGTTCCTCAAGCTAAGGTAGGACGTGGTCTAGACTTACCAAGAATCAGATGCTAGGCCTATTCACATATTGGCTGGTCTCCAAAATCTGACATCTGAGTCGCTGAAACTGATCAGAACATGACTGAACTGGGGCATGCTCAGGTAGTTTGGAACCATATATGTGGTTTTATGATCTTAAAAAGAAGCTGAAAATGCATCTTTGAGGAGTCAAGCCCAGCTGATAGACAGGAAACTTCCAGTGTGTCATGAAAGTGAAAAAAAAAAAAAAAAAAAAGGAAACATGAAAGCTCAAATTCTGCTAAGGGACCTGAAGTTTGGTGTGTCTGAATTCTGGCTCCCCAGACTGAGAAAGAATCAGCCTGACTATCAGAGGAGCTCTTCTCTCACAGCTCCTACTGCCTGAAGAAGAGCAAAACGGGCTCACCAAACTTAGCTCTCCAGGAGCTGCAGCCCCCAAAATTCAGGCACTTTTGGAGGATTGGAAGAAGCAATAAAAATAGCTGTCCGTTCCTCACGTGCATTCGCATAGGGCAGCGGAGTGCCCTGTGTGCTCATGGAGGGTGAGGAGTGTGAAGGGCTCATCCTGCTTCTCTGTCTTTCTCCTAGGACCACCTCTCTGAGCCGCGCTCCCCTGCCAACGGCGACTACCGTGACAGTGGGATGGTCCTCGTGAACCCATTCTGTCAAGAAACACTATTTGTGGGACACGAGCAAGTCTCTGAAATATGACCCCACAGCTGCCCGCATATTGCAGTTTCATATCTACTGTCTCCAAATTATAAATAAATATATATATTATAAATATAACCTTTGTGTAACCCTGAATTACAAGAAACGTTTTCAGCTTTTCTTTTCTCCCTCAGAATTGTCAGCCCCTTTTTTATAAGTGTGGTAAAACTTTACAGAACAAACTGTGGCTTTATAAAATAAAGGTATTTCTAAGCAAAACACCTGTCAGATGGGCTGTTTTCTTCACTGTGATTTACAATCTGCTGCTAAATATACTTGGTCTGGAAGAATATTGGGTAAGGCTGGTTCTGGTGCAGGCAGCATGTGTTGGATACAGCATCCTGCATCCCCATGACATCACACAGCCTGGCTGTGGGCATTCCTGCTCAGTGACTGTCCCTTCTCCTACTATAAAATGACTTCAGTCACTCCTTTCCTTTAGGCTGCCCAGCTAGAATACAAACCAGACAGGACCAGCTCAGTTGCCAGAAGCAGTCCATATGGCATGTGGCAGTCTTGTATCCTTTGTGTGACTCCGGTACTGCCTAAGCACTGGCTGGGATGAGCCCTTCAGAGTCCCCCTTTCAGTAGAAAACAGCCAACGTCTGCCAGCTTGGCAGGAGGAGAGCAGGGAACCTGGGCTACAGTGGGATGATAAACAAACCTGATGTACCCATGAGATCCAGGGCCACTCAAGACATGAGCAAACCCATTGGGGTAGTAATGTCGCCCCATGACTTTTTTATGTTACCTTCTTCAGACTTACACAGGAGAGCCAAGTTCCAGTTACAGGAGCAAGGACAAGAGTGACTTTTTTTCCTGCATAAGTGTCCTAACCACATTGCACCTTGGACTCACAGCTGCTCGGTTTCAGTCCAGTGAGTCCTGAATTTTTTCCTGCAGAGCAAACAGCCTCAAAAGAAGGCACGTAGCATGTCCCCTTCAAAGGAAAAGAAACCTTTGAATTTATCAGAAATCTTGAAATCTGGTGACTAGGGACTCTCACCGAGTGCTGTGGCTTTGACCACATTGCCACTTCCCCACTATTCTATTTATCTTGTGTGCTTAGACTGCTAGTGCCATTGAATCAAGTTTCCTCATACCCCCCTCTCCTCTCTGAGACTTTCCTTCCCCCCTTAGGAATGAAAACACAGTGTTTCAGAGCAAAATGGCATTTCAGTCCTAGCCAGTTGAGCGCTAGATTGCAGGCTGTAATAGTGTTAGGGGAATAGTAGGGGTGAACAAAGCTTAAATGATGGATCGAAAATAGGTTGTTACAAGGAGAGGCTAACATGGAACACGGAATGACTTTGCCTAAATCACTGCTCTCTCTTTGAGTAACCCAGCATTGGTACAATTTTCAGTTTTGCTTCTCAGATTGCCTTTTTTGTATCATTTGGCAAGTGAAATGGCCTCTGTCCTTTGAGGTGTCAGCTGTCCTCTCCCCGCCTCTGTCCGTCAGTCCTTGGAGATTATTTCTACCTCTCCTCACTTCATCAGGAGCAGACTGCGAGGCAGCAGGGAGTTCACCCCCTTCTTCAGCTGGCTGCTCTGTGCCATTGGCTGCTCAGGTTTATTGCTTGGTTGCATGAAAGGGAAGTTTGAGAAGGATGTGTTTAGCGTAGCATCATTAACTATATTCCTTGTTCAAGGTGAACCATGGCTGGTACCAGAAAAGGGAATTATAGCAGCAGCACATCTGGTCCAGCTGTTCCCACCTGCTGGCGGTGTCCTGGTGGCTGCGGTTAGTCAGAGCAATCTGACAACTTTACTAAATGATGGCTGGAATCAGACCAAGATGTGGCTCCCCCTGGGACCAGGGGGGCACAGAGGCATTGTCACCCCTCCTCTCTCCCTGTCCCACACATGCACTTCTACTGTGCCGAGGCACAAATCTGAATGTGGGCCACAGGCTTCCTGAAACTGGAAAATTTAATGTTATAGGGGCTCTCCTAGATATTTGATTTTCTGCACAGCATCAGAGAGTAATGCACCGCTTCTCTACGAGTGGACCAGGGCAGACAGGAAGATGTGGCTGTGTACGGACATGGATTGGCACTTTGGGAATATATCTTTTCACTGTGGGATAAACACTACGCAATATGATATTTGTGATCCTCATGATCAAATACGAAACAGCTTCCTGGAAATCACTGGTTGATTAGAGAGGAAAAACTTTCTGAGGGTCTTGCCAAGAACAAAAGCAATCCCATGAGAACCTTCATCTTTTATTTCAACAGGGAGGAGGAAAGAGAGCACGAGGTGATGGAGAGCTAAATTCAGTTCTTTACAAAAAAGTCCATATTTTTACATTTGTTTTCTGTGTGCTGTATTGCTTTTGCAAGGCAGGGGTTTTTTTTTATTTGACACAGAGCAAATACACTGAAAATGTTGTGTAAGAAATACTGGAGGATTCCTCTCATTTAGCCAGCACAGTTTGCTTGGTAATCTAAATGCAGAATGCCTAGAAGCTAGCCAAAAATATTTGCAAAGCTGTGAGATGCTGCGCTATTCCTAGCCTTCACACAACTGGGAAATGGTGACCTGACTGTAGGCAGTCTCGCAGTTCTCAAAGTTAAAAAACAAGTGAAACAGACTCCAGCCACCAACCCGGCGAGCCAGGATTAGGTACCCGTGGAAGACAGGGATATCTGATTGTATTCCATCTCACCAAAGACTCACCACCGCCCCCGTACAAACCTACACCACATTAGGGCAATGCCCAACATCAGCACATTACAGGCATGCCTACAAAGACGCACACACGGTAATCCTACATTCTGGCTGTGAAGCATCCCTATGTGTAGGTAGAAAAAGCTGTACCTAGTGAAGGATCCCACTGCACCATAAACAGATCCTACTTACATACCTAGAAACTACCCACCTGATCACTAGTCACTAAAGAGCGGTGACATAAAAAGAAGAGCAGCAGCAAACTCCCCCATCCCTTGCAATAAGTCTCAGGGATTGTTTTGCCCTTTTCTTTCAGTTCACAGGTGCGTCACTTTGTTGCCCCATTATGCAAAGTGAAACGGGCCCTTGTTGAACAGACCAAGTGCAGTTGATAACGTGACATTAAACTGACTGAGCAGGGGTAGACATGAGGGTGCTTGTCCCTAGTTAAAATCTGCTGGGTTTGGGGCAACGTGCCTTGGTCGGGTGGTGAAGCCAAAGCGCAGAGAAATCCAGAAGCTGCAGCAGGGCCGAGGGAGTATTCGAGGTGCTGCGGCAGCGAAAGGCTGGCTTGGCTCGGCTCAGCCGTGGCCCTGCTGGCTCCTCAAAGGTTTGGGTTTTGCTGTCTTTAGGTAACATCTTGCTGCAGGAGACTCTGTATGGAGAAAGTGTGGGTGTTAGCAGCCAAGGCGTTTGTAATATATGTCTAGATACCTGTGGGTATAAGGGTAGGAAATCATCTGAGTGTCAGTGTAGAAAACACCGCTGGTATTTTAAACACGTACGTTGCACTGAATCCCCATTCCGCTGTCCCTGTAAACACCATTGTGCTTTTCATCTGCCACATTTGCAGCAGCAGCAGCAGGGAGATTTCCCCTGAAATGGGATTGCTGACCCAGCGGCCTCCCGGACAATGTGACGGGCGCTCCCGGGCAGCACAAAGCCCCCCTTCCAGAAAGCCATCGCACAAAGCCGAAACCCTGTGCGAGCCCCAACCTGCTGGGCTCGGCACATCCCTCCCGCCAGTGCCGGGCGAGGCGGCCGGGCTGAGCGGTGACGCTCGGCGGGCTGGAGCAGCATCATGCCCTTGCCGAGGCGCCGGTCGTCCTTCTTGGGGCAGCAGCCCTCTTCCTCCACAGCCGAGAGCTCAGGGCCACCCGGCCGCCGGGTGAGCATCGGAGGTGGAGGGAGCCTGTCGAGACCCCCCGGCGTCTACGTGGGCACCGTCCCCACCGGTGGCGTGAGCAGCTTGGGCACCCGAGTGTCCCGCAGAGCCCTGGGCATCAGCAGCGTCTTCCTCCAGGGTCTGCGCAGCTCCTCCGCCGCTGTGCCCCTGGCCCCGGGGCTGGAGAAGGGCAGGGGTCTCTCCTACGAGAGCCTGAATGGCTGCTTGGTGGAGTACATCGAGAAGGTGCGAGCTCTTGAACAGGTCAACCAGGAGCTCGAAGAACACATCAGAGTCTACCTGGACAAGAAAGCGGCCAGCGTGGGCAGCTGGGGAGCACTGCGGGAGAACTGGGAGGCAATTTACCATCAGGTGAGTTCCGGAGAGCTTTCGGCAGCAGCAGGGACGGGGGGAGCTTCACGAGTCATTAGCAACCCTGAGCGGCGAGGGTTGATGCTGATGATGAATGCCGCCTGATTTCAAGGCGCGGAGCCCTAGACAGAGGGTTTTAAATCTATCTTCATGATAATTAGCATTATCATTTCACAGTGTGTTGTGGAAAATGCCTATTAAGCAGGAGAATTGCCTCAGGCATCCTGTGCATGGGGGAGATTGAAATGCACCCCAAGGCGCGATAGTCTGGGCTGATTAAAATGGGTGGGGTTTTTTTTCTTAATTTTTTTTTCTTAGCTGTGGCTATTACACTAGGCATCAAAATTATTAAAAGAAAACTACTAGGACTGAATTAGTTTATCCCTCAACATGATATCATTACAAGCACGTTGGTTTTTTTTTAATTAGCAATTCAGATTTTTACTTTATTCCCTCGTTTTCTTAATCACATTTTCAAAAGCTCTATTTATTTTTAAAATAACAATTATATGGCTACAAATGAGTGATTTCTTTCCTTCCCTTTGCCACCGCATGATTCCTTACTCCCACCAGCGCAGGTTGCAGGTTCTTCGGGGAAGTGTTTATTGTGGGAGTGCAAAATGGTGTTTGTATTGACCTCATGGACAAGAAGCAGTTCCATTTGCTGACCAGTAAGGCCAGTAAGACTTTGCAGGCTGATATCCTGCTTGAAGTGAACACAGGGCTCTGTCCCCTGAGGTCTCACTGCACCTCACGAGTCCCGGCTTCTTGACTTCTAGCCAGCAGGAGCGGACGGGACCCCAAAGAGCTGAAGCCTGGCATCTTCCACATCTCTTCCTGGCAGCACTTGTGCAGGCACGGAAAATGCTGTTGGCAGGTCTTCAGAAAACCTGAAAGACAACTTTAAGTTCCCCAGGACAATTGTGTGTTCTGCCTTGGGCTGACCAGAGCTTTACTCTGGCATAGGAAAGAGGGTGCATTTTTATAGTGCGCTGCATTTTTAGGGCAGGTCCTCAGCCAGAACGCTACAAGTGTCATCTGAACCTTGAATGTGGCAGCATAAGCTGCTGTACAAAGATCATGTCAGCAGAAATGCCCAGTTAAGCACTGACTTTTAAAGCTATCTTTTTGTATTGGTAAATGACATTGCCACTGCTAATCCTATAAAGCTTCCTGAAGGGACTAGCTGCTGAAGGCAATGGGTGCTCTGAATCTGGGATGCTTACGCAAAACCATACCCTCGAACCTATCATCTCACTGAGGTAGATGGGGGACTTTGATGTGAGATGGGGGTTAATGCTTTGCAGCCACCATCCCATGTTTTCCAGACGAGTGGCCATTTTGCAGTTGGAGACCTCACCTGTAAATCCTACCGGGGTTTATGGTTAAGACCAAAAAAGTAGAAGCATAGGTACTTTAGGAAGGACTGTTTGATTCTTCTTTATATGAAACCCCAACATTGTAGTGCAGATGGACTTATTCATGTAATAATTTTTCACCCAAATTGCTTTCCTTTTCACCCTTCTTCATATTGTTATCCTGCCACATTGCCTCCACCTCCCCTTCTTATGAGTAAATCAGAGCAGCTCATAATGAAATCTAGCTTGAATATTGGGCTCTTCCTGTATAAAATCAGAAGAATAAAGCTATGTAGTAATAGCATTTGCAAGTATCATAGAAAATAAGAGAAGATTAGCATCATTCATATCTAACTATTAAAACACATTAGAGAATACATAAAGTTTTCCAAATTACTGCAATTAAATCAATAAAAGAGGCATCACTTAGTGGGTTTTGACTTTCTCAGATATAATCTGAGCTGCTATGTACAATTCTGACTAATAGGTTTCTTCTCTTTTTTTATATTAAGCACCTAACCAAAAATGAAAGTAGGACCTCATCCAGCCCAAACACCAATTAAATCATTCATCCTGGAGCTAATTGGCAAAAGTATGCCAGCATCAACACTGAAACTGCCACATTTATTAAAATAACATCAAAATCAATTGTTGCAGAAACAGCTGCAATCACCCAAAGTCAGTACCCTCCTGCCATGATGCATCCCAGTAGGAAAAGTAAAAGGTGTTCAGGAGCAAGGTGTAACAGAAATGAGAGATACCTGGCAGATACATTTCTAGATGTAAGTTTTGTAAATATATTTAGATTTTCTGTAGACGTCCACATCTACCTTAATGTGACATATCCTTTTTTCAGCTTCCTGCAAAATCTGAGGATTCATTTTGACTCCCAGCCAGTCCCGCACATTCAGCCGGGAGGGATGCCCAGCAGCCATAAAACCCCTTGGTGCCATTCGCATGAAGCAGCTGTTAAAGTTTTGGGGTGGAAAGCCACTTGAGCAGTCACCCACTTTAACCCAAACACCCATGATAGGAACAATTTTTGAATAAGAAGCAGTGGAGAAAAATACACGGAGGCGGGGGGGGAGTGTCTAGACAGGAGCCCCTACTTCTTGCCCTGCTAGTGAGAAGACAAGGATATGTCCACATAGGACTCTCCTGGCCCCAAAATCAGAAATGTGATGGGCCATCTCCACAGTGGGGTAGGAGAGACACCAGCGGACCAGAGGTCCCGTTTCCCTCCTGCCCTTCCTGCAATGTGCCCCAGCATCCCAAATTTGGGGTAGTTGTCCTCCCAGCAATAACAACAAGGTGCCAGCATTTCTCCCAAACATAGAGCTAGGGGAAAAAGCGTGGCAACGAGTGACTTGGAGGGTACAAGTGGAAGGTCCCCCAGGGGAAAAAAACCACTCGTGATTCATTGCAATTGTCAGAGCTATTACTGCAACAGGGGATCACTGACAGGAGCTGAATGATGGGAAGCCACTACCCAGCTCAAGCATTAATTATCCACCTGGGCAGCTGGTTTTTAGCAGAGCAGGTGGACACACACTAACTGAGACAGGCGCAAAATGGGAGGCCTTTTTCAGGAAATAAGAAATCCTTGCAGAGAGGAATTCATGTGTCAGAAATACAAATTCATCTCACTTTACTCCAGGCATAATCCTTTTCTCCAGGCTTCATCCTGGTCTTCTTGTGGAAAATTAATCAAATGTGTCTCCTCTGCAGAATAAGAGGTTGTTTGTAATGGCAATTCCTTCCCAGGGAGCAAGACAGTACCTGGGAAAAATGGACGCTTGAAATAATCTCAGCAAGTTTACAGAGAGGAGAGGGTAGCTCAGCCTCCATGACCGTTCAATTACGGCTGCATAGGAGACACAGAGATTTATTTTGTCTATGAGATGGCAGGCAGCACAGTTCAGGTCACAGGAGTAAACACAAAAGCAGAAGAAGGAATCAATGTCCTGGACCAATTTGATCACTGCTGTGACTCCTGTGCACAGTTGGGAGCATTTGAAAGATCACCAGAGTTTTTTCCAGAGTTACTTTTATTTGCACCTGGCCTTACTGTCAGCATTTACTCAGTGTTAATATTAAGCCTGGAGAGTATACAGGACTGACAGCCCAAGGAATCACCATATTTGGACTCGCACCCAGTAATTTATTTGCTGTGGGGCCAGGAGAGCTGCTGAGTATTATCTGTAACACACTGTAAGGCAACACAGTGCATGATTAGTGTCTGTAAGTAGGTGAAACAGCATTCTGCCGCTGATCTAAGGGCACAACAAACTCCCACAAAATGGCACAGAGCTTGGTCAACTGCCATACAGAGGATGGCAATAAATTAGCTTTAATTATGTTCTCTCAGCCACCTCCAACAGCATAACCTCGGACTACCTTCACATACAGCTGTGAGGTGGGAGGGGTGAGGTTGTCTTCTGGTGCTTAGGCAACACTACTGTTTTTACAGATTGTTTCTTCAGTAGGTATCTCCTGCTTTGAGAACCAGGAATTCTTTGATGCAGTCCTGTTTACTCATAAAATATTCGATCTCTAAATGAAATTGTGTTTTCCTGGAGGCAGCAGGAATTGGCAAAGGACCTATCAATCTTCCCCGCCTCTCTCTAGGTATTGCCTTTCCCAAGGCGATGCAACAAATGCCACTCTTGCTACCTTTGAGATTTTCTCCTTCAGGCTCTGAGAAAGGGGTTCAACACAGAAAGTGTAACCAAAAGCGTGACAAGTTTACTGCTTGGCATCTGAGCAGCAGGCACTGGGTTGCGTGATTTTAGCCTGATTTATCTGTGAATTACAATGTGTCGGAGGCAATGGGCTGATATCAGGGAATATGGTATTTCCTTCCATGGAAGGAAAGACTAGACTGGTATCTTCTGATCTTTCTCCACGGAGGCATCATTTGCTTTAACTGAAGTGACCTTAAAAGCCAGATAATTTTCTATTACGTGAATAATTAAACCATGAGATTCATTATCACAGGCCACACCTGAGGCCACAAATTCATCAGCATTCAGAAAGGGATTAGGCATTTGTAAGAATAGTGAAAGTATACAAAGCTATCGATAAAGCATAGCTAAGAATTTGAAAGGCATAGTAAAGTTTGCAGTTCCAAACTTGGTCAGATGTCTGTTAAAAATCAAAAATTGCCAGCCATCAAGGATAAGTTGTCCTCATAAGTGTCTGTACCACATCATCCTTTATCAAGGCTGGAGTCTGCAAACTCCCTTGAAGTGGCTGGTTTTCCTCACTGCCAGTCATAACCCAGTAAATGGGCCATATGTTGATGCAGACTTTGATAGGGGTTTTTTTTCTAAAAATTAAAATTGCTTTCATGTCCATAAAATTGCGGTAAAATCAAAGAAAATTGTTGCTGCTTTCTAGTTAAGATGCTTTATACCACAAACATTCAGCGTTAATTCAAGAGCTAAAAAAAAATCTTGTTCAAAAGGTGTATGTGCATCACAGATGCGAGTGTTGAAAGACAATACGTGACTTAAAGGAGCTATTATTAGTAATAATATTTGCATTTTGATAACACTTCCCACCTTGACCATTTAAATGCCACACGATCATCAGTGAATTAAGCCTCTCAGAAGCCTGTGAGGCAGGACAGCCGTTGCCTTCTGCTTTACAAGCAGAGGAGGCAATATCCAAGTGCTTGCAGCATTGCGAGCCCTCTCATTTCCAATGGACACAAAGAAGGGTGTTTCCTAAACAGCTGCATCATGCATTTTAGTACCTGCGTCAGCAAAGTGGCTACGAATCCATCTCACTAATGCTGCGTGTTTGCATCCAGCTGTTTGATTATTAGGAGAATTAAATCAAACAAAAGATCCACTAGATGGAAGTCTTACATCTCTTCTTCTCAAGCTTAGAAAAGGACTTTCACAGCTCATGCAAGTCAGGGAGAATTTTTCAGGAAACCAGGTTTCTAGATAGAAACTACCCTGTAATTATTTATCCTTCAGGTTCCCTGTTGGATTTAAAGCATACACAGCTGATTTCCACAAGGGCTGACAGGCTAACACCTGCTGACTACAACACTCATCCCTGAAGCCTTCCAAACATCAGACTTTTTTATACCATTTTTACTTACATAGCACAGTTCAGGTTTGTGTGCAGTTTTGGAAAGTCCTGGACTTTCTCACTGAACATTTGGCATTAGCTGCTGATCTATGAAGAGGGGAGCTGGGTATTGACAGAGTCCTCAGGAGTATGGTACCAGGGTTCTGGTAAAGACGTCCACTGAGGGTCAGGTAAAAAGTCACCCCAAATGCCTCAAAAAACCCCACAAGATTACTACTGAAAAGCACTTTTAAAAAACAGTTTGTCTCCATATACAGGCAGAAATCCAGGCAGTGGCAAATCATCAGCTATTCCCTGCTTCTGCTTTTGTTGCAGCCCAAAAGCCATTTTACACACGATTCAGCCTCTAAACTTAGCCATTAACATACCTCTGAGTGACACTGTGCAGCTCACAGGATTTAATGTTACTTTTGCTTGGGGGGTGTTCCAAATTCCCGCAAAGACATTAATTTTCCTCAGACTTTAGGTCAGATATTGTAACTGTGTGGGCTCACTTTCGCAGACAAATGGGTTTGTTTTGACAGGGCAGGGCAAGTCACAGGGCAGCGTTTCTGCTCCCTGATTTGAGTCAGGGAAGGAAAAAAAAAAAAAACCAAAAAACCAAACTTCTGTGAAGATCCACACATGTGTGAGTTGACAGGAAGACTTCTGAAGAAAAAAAAAAAAAAAAACAAGAAAAAAAAAACCAAACCAAAACAAAACTTCAGAGCTTCAGTCAAAGAACTGCCTCTACCTTCATGCTGCTGCCATGTAAAAACTAAATGTCTTTTCTCCGTCTTTCAGGAGAAAGTCAGGTCTCCTGATGCAAGGGGACCCAAGGACAGCAGAGCAGTACTCCTCCAAAGTCCTGGCTCTGCTCAGCCCTCTGAAATGCCACAGAAGTGACAACCCAGGGGTTGGGGAGTTAGGCCAGTGCTGGTAAAGTGGGGTTGCAAAAAAGCAGAGAGAAGGAAATAAAGGTTTGAATGATGAAGAAGAGCCAGTTCTGTGTGCAAGAGAGCACATGAAAGTCTTCTGTGCTTGTGTGCTGCACAGCAGGGTGGGCTGGTGTGCCATCAGATACCATCTCTTTGCCCACACCTGGGGCTTTCGTAACATCTCTGGCTCCTACGCATTCGCTGTGCTCTCTTAATTTTCTCATGCCAAAACTGGGGCTTTTTTTCCCAGCAGCAGTATTCACAGGACCTCTCTTCTCTGTCTAGATGCTATTTTCATGAAACGCTAGAACTGCATGCCTCTGAGATGGCCTATCCTTCTATCATATCAGTTGGAATTGGCCAAGAAATCCTACATTTATTAAAGAAAAATTGGCCACCCATGCAATGGCATGAGCTCTCTTTCCTTTGGAAGTCAAGCCCCAAGCTGGAGCTGGCAGGAATGGAGATTCAGCCCCAGGCTTCCAGCCACAGCCACCTTCCTTTTTTGTTTCTAACAGTGGGTGAGAAGTAAGCAAACCACTTTTTTTAACTCTCATGCCTCCTCAGATTTAAAAGATGCAGAGTGCTATTAACTTCATGATCCATTATGGACTTCTCAGTGTGGGGAATAGGTTATTCCTCCAGATCTCTCCTTATCAGATGCCTTCACATATTTCACATTTGTTTGTCCAAACATCTATAAGATACTTGGAGCAGTGAGCCACTTTTTGTGAGGGGGAATGCTAATTACCACGTAGAAATGCTTCAGCTGTGCATGTCCACCTTCACCCCGTCACCAAGCAGCAGGCCAAAGAACAGGTAGGACCATACTAAGGCAACGATCCCATTTGCGGTACTTGAGATAACTTGTCTGGACGAAGCCTTGATGTCTCCACATTGCATGGCCTGTTTCACCTCAGGGGAGCTGAGTGCTTCAGGGGATTTGCAATCTCATTTAGTTGCAGACTTAATTATCTAAAGAAAGATTTCTGCTTCAAGAACTCTCCTGGCCCGCTTAAAAAGCTGCTCTTATTCATGCGGTGGTTTAGATTCAACTGCATATCTCCATGGGTATCTCCTGAAAAAGACCAAAGAGATGTTCAGTTTAGCTCCTCCAGAGAGACGGCATGGACCACGGGATGGCTGGAGCTCCCAGATAGTTATTTGCAGAGATGATTGCTCTAATCATGGTACCGAATTCAGCACGTCTTCGGTCATAGTTCAGTGCACGTGTGACTCCAGGGCAAGCAGTGGTCTTTTTTTACCTTTTTATCATTTTATATAACCCTCTTGAATCACAACAAGCTGCTATGTCACAAGCCTTTCAGGTTTGGTTACCCCTCAAGTGTCTCCTGGGCATTAAAGAAACCCCCCCCAGAGCCATAGCGATGATACCAGTCTTATTTGCACAATCTTTCCAAAGCATTTCACATTCGGTGTAATAATCTTTGAAGACTGCCTGCTTCTCAGGTCTCATATCTATCGCAAGAGCTTACAGGATCCCATCAGAGAAGAAAAACGACGCTCTGGGAGCTGAGGACGGCTCGCAGGCGGCATGAGCAACAAGTATTCCTTGGCTCACTGAAGAGGACGACCCTGAAGAGGACTGCTGATATGGGAAGTAGAATAGGAACTGCATAAGTGCTACTTAAACTGTATCTAGAAAATATAAGTGGGACTTAAGTGATGAACATACCTTGAATTTTGCCCCTTGCAACCAGCTGACGATCAGAATAAATCTGTTTCCACAAGAAGATGAATGCTTAGGAGCAATGAACAGTTTGATGAAAAATTACAGACTATTTGCAGAGAATTTGTGAATTTATATGTACAAAGTTAATTGATTAAATTATCTGGAATGAGTCATTTGAACAGCCCTAGGCTAAAGGTTTATTTTCAGAATCAAAGCTATACATCTGCTTAAGATACATGTAGAGTGCATATAGCTAATATGCTGAAGTTCTTCATTGCTTGAGCTCTGTTGTCTCTTTCTTCTAGGTGGGCGAAGCAGTTCTTGAAAATGCTCGTCTTATGCTGCACACCGAGAACATTCAAGCCTGTGCTGAAGATTTTAAAGACAGGTAGTCTTGTGGTGGCACCTACCTGGCCACTTTCTTTGAAACTTTGCATTGGCAAACGCTTACTCTATAGGGGGGTAATGCTTAGTGAGTAGTATGGGCTTGTTATTTTAAGTTGCATATTCAACCACCTGACTGGCTTTTGTAACAGCAAAATAATTATGATGCCAACATTATTTTGGAAGATTTTGAAGATCTATAGTTAAAAAAAGTGCATTGACAAAATTACTTAAGCTATTCTTTGATATACAGACATTGATCTCTTACTGAGAGGTCAGTATTTATTCAAATTTGGGTTGACATTTTATAAAGGCAAACTTCCATGTGATTTTTAGTTTTTAGTTTAGATTTTAGTTTTAATTTTCAGTACCACACAAGTGCTAACAGTCATTCTGCTGCAGCAGCTGGAAAGCAAAAACTGCAACACTACAAACGTCAACATGGAAATGTTAGATAAGAAAACACAAATGGACTGCTCTGATTTTTCTTGTCTTTATTGACATAAATGAATAGTAAAAAATCTTAAATACTGGCAAACTACTACTTTAATGTCTTTCTGTTTGCAAAGCCTAACATTCATGTGCATGAAGCTCTTTAAATTTTACTCAGGAGACATGATCCTTCTAGCTTTTACTCATAATGGACTCTTTCATTTACAAATAGCTTTTTGCAAGATCTGTCACACAAACTGTATTTCAAAATAATTGATTTTTTTTTTCTTATGATTTTTATCATCCCTTAAACTTCTGTCTCCCTGGTGTTATTTTATTTAATCATATCAAAAAGTGTGTTAATCATGTTCTTAGGTTTGCCTTTTATTTCAGAAAGGTGCAACTCTGTTGTACCTTTATGGCTTTAAGACCAGCAAGCTACACTCATATTTTAAGTAGTTTTAAAAAATATTTTTAAAAAATGTCAGCTGACTTGGACAAGCAGTCTACATAACAAAAACAATGCCAAATCAATCCACTGCATACTAAAAGCTCCTAATTCTCACTGGGATCAGCTGCCACTTTCCCAAGCTGTTGAACTCCCAGCAAGGAAGGTGGCTCTCAAGGGGCAGAGTGCAGGACTTGTTTATGAAGCCAGCTCCCATCTAACCTGCCAACCGCCCTGTCTAACCTCCCTGGACACCAGGTCCTCAGGCTGGATGGGCTTGACACAAAAGCCTCCCACCCAAGGAGATTCGCCATGCAACCCAGCCACATTTTCAATGGAAAGCTTAAAATGAAAAGGTGCAAATGGGCACGATGCAGCAAGCAATGCTGTAGAATAGCAACTGCCTGCCACAATTTTCCCTACCATTGCAGCTACAGTTTAGAAATGAGCCATTTGCGTTAACAGCAATTCTAGTTGACAAACCAACCATTCAAATTTCCTCTTTATTTTGATACTACTGAGATTTGTTCTTGACTGGGACCCTGGAACATAGGCCAGATTTCCATCAGCATGTCTGTTAGTAAAAGTAATGCTTGATCTGTGCATGTTTTCTTTAACCATAGCTCTGAAAAGTTTTTTTGTAGATGAATGAGCAGTTATTCTCATTTTACAGCCAAACAAACAGAGAAAAAGCCACACATAGTCATACTGTATATAAATACCAGATCTAGCAAGAGAGCATGTGCCTCTCTGTGCTTATTCAGGAATCTTATCAGGCTGATAACCACTGTAGTGCAGACTGCTAACTTGGCCTATTTTATTACACTCTGAGTTAATGACAGGGTACTTCAGGCAGTTAAATTCAAGTATAGCGAGACAAGGTGAGAGCAGAGTATATCTTCTGTGTTTCTGTGCCTTTGTCTGGGACATACGAGATAATTAGCACAGTGTCATTTAAAAAAAAAAAAAAGCAGTGTTTTTCTTGATGAGTTGTGCTGTATTAAGGTTTTGTTTGGTTTTTTTTTTTTTTCCTCTGCAGGTATGAAAATGAGCAGCCATTCAGAAAGGCAGTGGAAGATGAAATTAATTCCCTATATAAAGTGATCGATGATGCTAATTTAACGAAAATGGATCTGGAGAGTCAGATAGAGAGCATGAAAGAAGAACTAACTTTGCTGTCAAAGAATCATGAAGAAGTAAGTCCAGACTCAGGACACTGCAAAGCCAGCATGTGCCTGTTTCATCCAGTTGGTATCATACATCTAATGCAAAGCAAGCACTAAAAAGCTCCTCCTGCCACATCTGGGTGGGGGGATTCTCCTGAAACCTGCTCTTATTTCTCTCTTCTCTGTTAACTTAAAGCACTAACCTCTGAGGCATGATCAGATTTAAGTTTTAATTCCTTTTGTCTGATAAATATGACACCACATGATGGTCGCGGGGTTGCACAGTCACGTATGTGGACATCTCAACAGTGAGGTCTGATTCTCAGCCAGAGAGGTAAAGAGAATACGTGTGTGCAGGGAACAAGCTCTGGTCCTGCTGCACCAACACTGAGAATTAACCAGGTTCCTCTGAAAATATCCTGCTTGGCTTATCAAGCTGCTCAGTTCCTGAAACTGAGTCTCACCTGAGCAATGTACCACTGAAGCAACTCACAGGGACAGGCACCTAGAAGGGGAGCCCATTGTTACCTAGTTTTGCAATACCTTCCCACATACTCATTACATTCACCATCATTATTTGCATGAAGGTAGTTTGTTCCCTTCAGCAGGGGTTTCAGGACTGGACCCAAATCAGCATCTTTACTGATGGGGGCTCAAACATGGAGCTACTACTAATCCCACATAAGGGACAGCAAGCAATTGTGCTGATGCCTCAGAAGTAAAAGAATTGAGATGGCTCATGGAAGCTAGGCGCTATCCTATCTTACATTTCTTACAGGTTATTTCTACAACCACAAGATTTCAGCAACATTGGCAGGCATATGGAGACTTGGCTTGCCAAGATGAGGTTACTTCATCCCCTCCGTACTTTCATGAGTCTGATCCCAAGGCTGGCATTTTGCAGAAAATAACCAGTGGCTTCAGCACCACTGCACGGCATAGGAAAGATGGAAGTTGTTTTAGATAACAGAGAAAACATAAAATTGATAGAAATACACAAGATCCCCTTTAAACCTCCGTGTATTGCAATGATTGCTATGAAACCAGAAAAGCTGGCACTGGTGCTGTTCTCTGCCCATATACATGGCATAACGAGAACACCTTTGTAACTGATCTACTCACTCCACATTTAGCCAGCAAGGAGCCCTTGCAGCGTGGAAGGATGCTCCTTTCTTTACCCCCAGCACAGACCTGGTTTTCCCATGGTAGCAGTGACAGGGGAAGCTGCTCAAGAGAGGTCACAGAATAAAGGCTGGAAGCAACTATTGCAATTACTGCAGCTGAACTCTGGCACAATAAAGTCCCAAGGACTTTCCTGAACTATTTCAAACCTTTCTTTCCTTTAGTGTGTCCACTAGGAAATCCGTGTCAAGTCCTTTTATGAACTCGGAGTGGGCACATTTTGAGGCTTTCATTCTTGCAGGTTCCTAATTCATATAATGCCCATCCATTTTTTTCCAGTATTGTCAGTGTCAGGGGCCATTGCTTACAAATACAATTCCCAGATGCTTTTACACTACTTTTTTTTTTGCTTATGCCAATAGCACATATAAACAGATTGATGTAAAAGGATTGTGGTGCCAGACGGTTCAGATACATGTTCAAATCTCATTTATTCTTGCATTCCTGAATACAATGTACAACTGATGCACTACCTTTAAATGTGCAATTCTAGACACACTAATTCTCTACTGCTTACATGTTTTTGAAGCACTTATATGTAAAGAAGGAACAGAACGGTGTCACAGAGAAGGATAGTGCTCTTCATCTAACATGCACAGGCATAAAAGCGCACAGGTGGCTCACACAAGCTGTGAGGCTGTAGAGATCCTGCTGTTTTGCACAACTTGTTGTATCTCCCAGTAGATGCATGGTGCAGCAGAGAGGGAAGAGCAGGGTTTGATTTGCTGCAAGTTATTAGCTCCTTGACCCGAAGTCCACATTGCAGGTTTACTGGCAATACAGTTGCGGTGGTTTCAGGTCCCGGGTGTGCAGTGTGCATGCGTCAAACTGACTGCTGGAGGAACTTGCCACTGTGAGAGGGCTGCTCCAGGCAGCGCCTTGGTGGAGGGCTTCAGTCTCCTTCCACCAAGGGGGAAACCACTTCCAGTACCCCAGATCTGCAGCAAGACTCCCCATGCAGAAGCAAGGCAAATCCACATCTGAAAATGAAACTCTCCAGTGCACTAAATCATTAACGTAGAGACACCTTTTGGGACCAAATTTAATTACTCTCTCTGTGCGTGGCACCAAAAGAGCTCTTCCTCGAGCCTGCCTGAAGCTACCATTCAATTGTCCTGTTCACCTTCTTTTATGTCTGTTGTTTTTGTTTAAGGATGTGAAAGTATTATACAAGCAGCTTGCTGGATCTCAGCTGGAAGAACTTGATGTTCCCATGGGAAGTGGCCTGGATGACATACTGGAAAAAATCAGAATCCACTGGGAGAGAGACATTGAAAAGAATCGTGCTGAGACAGGTGCCCTGCTCCGTACCAAGGTATGCACTCTGTAACCCACTCCAACATTACAGGATTTGAAGCAAACACAAAATCTGTCTAATACTCTGCAATAACTTTGAGGGTTGAGTGTTTGTTTTTTTCTTGAAACAAAAAAGATAATAAGAATCTAAAGGATTTTGGCCCAAATCCATGGGAAAATATGCTCATAAATATCAGTGGCTTTCTTGGGATGCACAGAGTAAAACAATGGTGAAAATGGTCCTGCTGATATCACAGGTATACGTGGGAGCTTTCTAAGAGATCTGAAATGTTGGCTAAGAAAAACAAACTTAATCAGTTGATACCTTCTGCCTAAGATAAGCCACAGTCATTACCCTTCTTACTAGGGCCGTTCCTCCACTGAACAATTTACAGGGGTCTATAAATCAAAAGGGCAAAACACATTGCTCTACACTAATTAGACAGCCTTGAAATTGTTTCTTTTGGCAGCACTAGGAAAATTTGATATTAACTGAGAAATTAAAAGTGATTATAATAGGCATTCCCTTTAAAAGTCCTCTCCTGACGCTGAGTCTGAAACAGCCTTTTATATGCAGCTTTTTCTCGTCATGAAAGATCACTCTTTTTCCAAAGTGGCTGGCTGAAGTAAGTATTTTTGCAGAGCTGAAGCATTAAGTTCAGTGGACAATCCTATATGTTAGTAGCCATCTCATTTTGAGTTGGCTATTACAGCAGAGCATGGCACAGCAAAACGTAACTACAGCTGTGCTATAGAAATATTTAGCAAAAACATAGCCGCACCCTGTTCTATGGTACAGAGTTGCCATGAGAGGAGTAGGGGGTAATGAAGGCAAACAGCAAGAAAAAAAAGCAAGAAATATGTTTGTAAAGATATATACGAGTAGGTGTTTATTTTCAAAACAAAGAAGAAAAATCCTGTGACAAGTGATACCAAAGGTGCTAGGGAATGTACAAGAAGCCAACCAGAGGAGTTTATTCCAGAGGTTCCATCAAGTTTGTGAGCCTGACAGACTGCTACTAAGCAAAGTTTTCATAAGGTTAATCTGTGGGGGCCTGATTTTCAGCTCGTAGAGCCCAAAGGAAGTCGGTGACACAGTAATAAACTGCATGAGCCCAGAGAGTGCCTCCATACAAAGCATATGCAGCCCTGAAAAGTCAGAGCATCCTCAGTAGCCTCCTAAGCTTTCCCCAGAAATACTGTTCCTGGCCCACTGCCAGGTTTCAGCAAAATGAGCATTACTCTGATGGCACCAAATTCTTCAGTGTCCCCACTTTCCTGTCATGATTGTTCCACCTCCTCGTCGTTCTCCTGTGCAAACACACCCTCACAGCTTCTTTCTTCCTATTTCTTTCATACCTTCAATATCTGCTCTTTCAGCTGCTTAGAGATATCGTTTGGGGAAAACTGCCAGCTCGTACTAGACTGATCACTGGAACCCACTATCGTGTCTTTGATACTTACCCCTTCCCTACTTGTCCATCTTAGTCTAAGTTCTTCCTAGTTCAAGTTGTTCCTGTTTTGCTTTGTGATTTTTTTAATGGGAGGAAGAATCAGAATATCACAGATTTATGGGAAGATCAGTTCTGGTTCTGAGCAGGTTCTGGTATGACATTCTAGGGGGTTTTGTCCCCAAATATACCTCTCTTAAGCCCAGATGATGCAGTTTTGTATCTCATACAGTTTTGTATCTCATATGGATCTATTCAGATTATTACTATTTATACAGATAACAAGAGTTCAGCTTTTCTCAGCTAAGTTTGTGGACTTATATCATCTTATGTGGCTAAATTGCACCATTTAGTTATCCACACTGTGAAAAATTTGCCCTCACTCTTTTGTGACATCAGAGTAGGGAGAGCAGTTCCCTTCTCTCCTTTGCTCTTCAGTACTAGTTTACCAATCTCTCTCTGTGAGGTTTTCCTCAGTTCCTAATATTTTCATTTCCTGTCTCTGGACTCACTCTTGGGGTAGTTGTGACCAGGTGAGCCCAAGGTATTTCAAATTACATCCTAGCACTGACTTAGACATCAGGGCAGTATTTTTGTTCTTTTCTGTGTAATTCCCTGTGTCACTTGCTTTGTTTTATGACTAGATTTGCAGTCTTGGCTAGATTTTTCACGGGTATTCAGGCACCAAAACATACCAATTAACATTCATACCTAGTGGGGTTTCACATGGGACTTTTTTAGATGAGTAAGTAACCTCAAAACTCAAGGCCATTGGTTTGATCTCTTCACTTTTTTGTCCATAATGCTCAAAACCTTTCCCTGAACTGACACAAGTGATTTAAACCCTTGTAAGGCACGCAAGATATTTAATATTTTCCCCTGAAAAATGCTTTACTTAATGATGTGGTGCTGTTCACTCATGTAGTTCAATTCCACAAAACCACCCCTGCTCATTGCTAACCTGTATTGTTTTCTGCCATCCATAAATCCTTATAGTTCATGATTCATCCTCAAGGCAGTAAACCTTGACACATCAAGCTGTTAAGTATCTGTCATAATGGAACTAGACCTTAATCCTTCTCTTCATGTCCTGTCTCTTGACCAGCTGTTGATCCATGGCAATGCTCTGCCCTGAGCACATGATTACACAGCTTCCTCTGTCATCCCCTATGCTAGATCTCGTAAAAGGTTTTGAAAAATCTTGTGAATTATGTCAATTGTGTCACTCTTCTTTGCTAATTTGCTACCACATTCCCAGAACTCTTAAGACCTTATGAAAGACACTTTTCTTCTGCAGATATCATGCTGATCGGACCCTGGATGTTGTTGTTCTATCCCTAATCATCCTTTAATTATCTTGATTCCATGAAAAACAGACTAATGAGAGATTCGGTGCTCTTGCACAACTCCTGGCTCAGAACTGTGCAGACATGCTTGAAATCTACACATTCCTAGGGAGCTCAAGCACCAAAATGATAAAGATTTAGGAGGATGATTTCACCCTCTCCCTCCATCAATCCAGTTGCTTGTGGGCACCACAGTTCAGTATAGCCTTTCCCTTGTGGAGCATCTCAGGAATAGGAAGGGCAGAGCCCCAGAAAACAACTGATTGCTTAGTGAAGAGGGCACAAAGACTACATCTGCACTTTTCACAGAAGGAACGCCAAAGCTGAGGCCAAGTGTCATGCCCAGCATCACCCTCCACATGGACTGTTAAAATGACTCAGCTGGTAATCCTGGAAGGAGGATGGGGAAACCCTGTGTGTACCAAAAGCTTTCAAGCTCATTCAGTGTGTGCTTACTCGCTGTGTCATGCCCCTTTAGGGCCTGATGTGGCCACCTCCATTGACTCCATCTGCCTTTTCTATCATTCACATTACTAACATCAGGCAGTCGTGACAGCTTCGGGTAACTCCTGGAGGAGTTTCAACATCACCTGTGGTGAGGGCAAGTGGGATTTACAGGTAGCATTTGGGCCATCAGCAGGGTAAATGTGAATGAGAGATGCCAGGCTTCAGGTAATGGGTGTAGGCTGTAAATATAGATGCAAAGGCACCCACCCTGCCCTATGTATCTCTTTAAAAAGAGGCATTTATAGTCCTTGTACCATAATAACATGCAGAGTACATTCTCAACACAACTTAGGAGACACAAATTACTCCAGAGTGGCAGGTCCATTTTCATTAGGCTGGGTTCACCAGGACTAGTGAGGTGGGATTATGTCTCTCTGAAGCACAAGCCCCCTGTGAAGTATTTCTGGAAAACACAGGCTCCGTGTAATTTGCTGGAAAGGAAAGTTTTGGTGTTTGGCTTGAAATTCAGCCCTCTGCAACACAGGTTCATAAATCCCAAATTCTGTTTGAGACTTAACTGGTACTTAAATGACCTTTTGCACCTGAGGTTATTTCATTCACAATGACCAAGGTGTGGGGTTCACATAATGGTACAAAAAACAATTATAAAAATGATTTCTGGTGCATGGTCCCAGATTTTTTTTAATTTTATCTTACTTTTAAAATAAATGAATGCCTAATCAGGAAAGCAGGACAAGGTCAAGATGAATTTTCAGAGTGGAATGGAAGTATTTTGCATAGTTTAACTTTAGCGTCAACCAGAAGAAATGTAGCTTTTGACTGAAGAATTGTACTTGCTAGAGAACCCAGAGCTCTGGATTGAAAACCTTGATCTCAGACCTCATTAAAAAGTATAGACATTTTATTTTTACTAAGGTACCTTTTCCTTCACCTATTTTCAGGGAGCCTGAACTACATACATATAAAAACCCACAAGCAACAAGAACCTGTATAAGAATATCTTAATTCAATTAACAGACATTATTTTTCTGATCTCTGTGATATGACTTATAGACTCATAGAATCCTATGTGAAAAATCAAGGTGTGACTACTTCTGAAATCCAACTGACTAAATGAAAACACTTAACTTCCAAAAAATATTATAGTATAGCTACAAAATGAAGAATTACAGCACCATTTTCTTTTTATAGGTCATTTTAAATGTACTAGTATGAATGCTGAACAGCTTTTGTTGGCATAGATAAAATATATACACTTACATGAATAAGCCATTTTACAGTAAATGCATAGAAAATATGATAATTTTGACACTAAGAAGTATCCAGAATTGTTTAACCACAGGATTTAATATACAGGAATCAAACTTAAAGTCAGAATTGCCACAAGCTGTGAAAATATTAACTGTCAGTTTGGTATGTAAGGAAACTAAAACATAATTTGAGTAGGCTGTGACAACAGTCACCATCTTTTACCAGCAACAGGCTGAAACGACGGCTGCCGTGCGAACCCAGGAGGAAGAGCTGGTGGAGGGCCTCAGAACCGAGTTCCATGAAACAGCCTGCAAAATACAGAGCTTGCAAGCAGAAACCGAATCTTTGAGAACCTTGGTAAGTAATGTTGGGTTTTCAGTGGGTATATTCTGTACGAATTCAACATGCCTTCTGAGGAAAACTTTCCCATCTTGGGATGCAGACTTAAGAATAAATCCCATTTTCCAGCTGATACTGTTTCCAGAGATGCCAGACATTTCTGGGCTCTTCTTGACTGACGTGGTACACTAAATGTACCACATTTAACAACCAGGTCCCAAATTTCAATCTTCATTGTCTTCATACTCAATAATAATTTCACTGAAATTGCTGGGTGGGTAGTACTTGACAATGTGAAGAATATTTGTCCCTTGTAACCAAAGTAGTTCAACCTTTGTAATGATCATACACATTTTTCAAAGTGTCTAAAGAAAAGAATTCTCAAAACACTACATCTCCACTTAAGCATATTCCACAGAGATATTGGCCAAACCTGAATAAAAATCTCTATGAAGCATATGAAAACTAACTGGTTTAATGTCTGCTGTCCTGCCCTTACAGAAGAGGGGTCTGGAGAACTCTTTATACGACGCCAAGCACTGGCATGACATCGAACTGCAGAACCTAGGCTCTGTCATTTCCAAGCTGGAGGCAGAGATGGGAGAAATCAAAGTAGAAACCGAGCAGCAGCAACGGGATCGTGAAAATCTGCTGACCAGCAAACAACAGCTGGAAAAAGACATTGCTGCATATCACTGCCTTCTGGATGGAGAACAAAGCAGGTACTTGTCCTTAAAAGCAGGTGTGCCACGAGGATGGAGAACATGTGCTCCCTGGGAAGGCGGTTGTGAGGTTGCTGGAAGCAATAGGACTAGGGTGGTTCTTGTGTTTCATAAGGCTGGGTGGTAGATGGTGAGGTTTGGAGAAGTTGCCAAAGGGGAATAACACCCCAAACCCAGTCGTGCAGAGATTCCTGATGTATTGGAGATGGGGTTTCTAGCACCGCCATGGAAGGAGGAGGTTTAGGAATACACCAGTAGGTCTATGAGTGTCACTTCCCTGAAGATTTGAGATGTGAAATTAAAAAGCTACTACAGCATCTGGTGGCTACATTAGTGGCTGCAAAGCAGCTGTGGTGTTGTTTCCTGCCTTGGTTACATTATGACTTCCCTCCTCCTCCCACTATACCGTCTAAATATTAGAGCTGTGATCTTGGGGAAGCTCCCTTTCTAAGCACACAAGTTCCCCCCTGAAGTCCAAGGACAGAATCTGGCCCACCGACTGTACCTTTTGTGAAGAAACATAGTTCAGACTCTTTAATATTTGTCCTCTGGGAATAATCTGTAAACACCTTTACAGTGGTTGGGTTGCTTGGGCTTTTTTAAGATCCTTAATCACCATTAGTCATGAAATATCTGAGAATCTGATCCACAGATTTTGGCTTGCTCTTCCACTCAGGTCAGGGGTAAATTGTGTTATAATCAGATCCTGCTGCAGTTGATGAGATTTCACCAGCTGAACTAAGGATAGTTCTTGGTTCAGCAATTTTCTGATTTGTATAGTAGTGACCAATTTTTATTTATTTTTTTACTTTCAGCTGATTATGGAACTCCCAGCCCACATAAGACCATTTCCATAAAAGCAGAAGATGTCACTGCCAATTATGTTCGTGGAAGCTAAAAACCCATCAAAGCAGCCTGCTTTATTCAGTTTGATTCAACAATCGAAGTAGGTTGTAGCTTGAACAACTTTATTAGACCCTCCTCATGTAATTGCTTTGCTTACAGATTTCAATTTACTCATGTTGTTAAAATTATAATAAAAATAAAGAATATCAGGTTTTTCGTTTGACTTTTTTTCCTTCCAGTATTTTTCATGATAGCTGAAGGGGGTTGGATTAAGAACACAGCCCTTCACTTTCCAGCAAGTAACTGCTTTCTTTTGATAGTACAAATATATCAAGACTGAACTTACCCCGCCACTGTGCACACAGCATCCACATTGAAATGGCAAGCGCACTGTTGTGTCACAAGACCACCAGCTCACTAGTGTGAAATCTAATTAAAATCATGCTGAAGCGGTTGAAGTGTGCTATTAACTTGATGCAATATATAAACCAGCATAGGCACTAATGCGAGCATCCCAGCAGTACTTAAGAAACACATTTTAACTCTAGACTAAATTTCTCGAAAAGCTGAAGGTGCAGGAGAGCAACAGCAATTCTGTCTGCAGTCCAGGTCACATCCTTTTACTGTATACTGAGAGTCCTAGCCAGGGTGTCCGTTTGTGCAAATGTGATACTTTTTGATATATTGATGTAGTTTTTATTTTTTATATGCTTGGCTCTTTCTTGATATCAACATCCCTTAAGGCAGGTTGGCCAAACTTCTTTTCAACAGGCACCCACACAGCATCAACGTGTGGGTGATCCTAGGTAGTTTCTCTTATTTTGATGATAACGTGACCAAAAAGATTTGCCACCTCTCACTTTTGACTTTCTTTTATATTTTAATTATTGATATCCTCATTGTATTGCATTTGCAGTATGGGCATATAAAGTGCCCAGATGGATCCTGCATTTTCAGAGAAACATACTGAACCTTGGCCCCTATCACACGAAATCTTAGGCAGGTGGCCGGCTTTCCTTCACAAGTCCCTGCACAGGAATGAAGCTAACCATACAGGTGTTTGTTGGATTAGGACTTTACAATATTGACAGTTATACAGGCTGACAACACAGCTCATTAAGTGGGCTCAAAGACTACTGAGAAATGGCATGTACTAGAGAACATAACGGCATACAACATATATGAGAGGTGTCTGTAGATAGTTTGATCTTTAACTGAAACATTAGCTAACAAAGCTGCTTAGTTTTAATGACTGATAAAATCAAATACACTCCAAATCCACTCTACTTGATCCACTGGTGAATAACAAGAATCAGCACACAAGTGTCATGCCTTTCCTTACACATTCCCCTACAGATGGAACATCCTTCCTTGGTACAGTTACTTAACAAACAATTCCTCATTTAATCTCTGCAAAAAGGGCATTTGACATGTACCGCCTGCAAGATTTTGATCAAAACCATACTGGATTAAGAGATTACCCAACAACAACCAAAAAAGAAAGACAGATGATGGCAGATTCCCTTTTTTTTCTCACAGAACGTAGGCTACTCAGAGCAGCAATACCTTCTTACACATCACTGCAGAATTTACCAAGCTGAGACCCCATCAAGAATAGTGATGATGACAGAAAATATACACAAACAGTGGTACAAGAGGTGTGATGGGCACAGACGCGTGGGTTGTTGTTAACTGGTTGCTGTCCAGGAATAGTCACTTTTTGACATTAGTGACACATAACCTCCCTCTCATTCTTGATACATAGGAAAGCAGTTTATGATTTGAGAAGGAAGAGGGAATTTAGAAATGATTTGTGTATTTCTTCATGGCAGCCCCCTGATAGGTTTTCAGGTTTTCTTTCTGTCTCATGTGTGCTGTAATTATAGACAGCATCTTCTATCAATAATCTAATTAATCCTATAACATAAAAATATACAATCTGGCATCAGATCTCCATTATTTTCTAGTGATGCTTCAGGTATGAATAGACACTGCTGGCTATCCCACTGTGAAACTGTTCTTTATAAATGTCACTGAAGAGATACACCTGGTGAAACTATGAGTCTACAATCATACTGTGATGTGAAAGGAAGGATTTTTTAAAGTTTCTTATATGCCATTCCAAGTTCTTGTTCCAACCAAACTTGGATCGTACATTCAAATGATTGAGCATATTTCATAAAAATTAAATTAGATCTCTACTGAGATGTTTATTCATTGGAATGGAAATAGTTTCTTGTAAAATCATCAAGGTATTCCAGTATGGGGAAGTGGCTGGAAAAGGAGGAAGCATCTAAGCATAAATAATGAATTTGCAGCAGCTTTTCTCTCTATCCCTAGCAAAGACCAAAAGCCATCGAAAAGATTATTTTCATGAATAGTTCATCAGAAGTCAAATGTAGCTCATCTGGCCCTTCTAAAACAAAGTGCTTTCATATTAAGTGCTACAGCTTTTCTGAAGAAATCTCTTTTACACAAGATTGCTGCGAGCTACCTAGCTAGCTCCACAGTCCCTCCAGCGTGCCTTGCCAGCCTGAATGCTATCTAAGCATGTGAGATGGGAAATTGAGAACGTGAGAGCCTAAAGGCCTTCACAACAATTCGTCAGTGCTAAGGTTCATGAACTGGTTTATCTATATATTCATCCTCTAGTCTAGCCATTGATTTAAACACACGTGAACGTTTCCAACTGGTTTTCCTAAGAAAATGAAAACCAGAAAACAGATTTTATTATCTCCTACTGCAGTATCTATCACACCTACATTCCCATGAAGGGATCTGTGGCATTTGCTGTTATGAAGACTAAGGATGCAGTCAGAGGGTACAGATAATATGATCTAACAGCCAGCTGCTGCATGAAAGGACATTTCTACTCCCCCTCACTTGCTATGTACTCCCATCACCCTGTCTTGTGTTAGCACCAACACCTGCCTGGTGTCTCAGGAAACAATTCAGGAAGCTAAATCAGCAGGAAATTAGTCCTGCAAAATGCAGGGAAACTTTCCTGCCACTCAGCTCCCTGAATCAGGCCACTACGGGGTCAGACATGTACTAGTAGCTGCACAGGGATGGGCGGGGGAGAGAGACTAATCAGTGTGAAGCACGGCCGCCCGCCTTGGTGACAGCTAGTCGCTAGGTCGGATTAGCTGTACAATCAAACCAAATGCGTACTTTATCCTCCTCCACCACCAGGCAAAGCTGCTTCTGCACCACAGCTTGAACACACGCTGCTGCATCCTCAGGGGAAGCAGAGGGTGCCAGCCCTATGCTAGCCCATGCTTCATTTCAGGATTCACACTGAGTAGCAGCATGCCACACCAGCTAGGAACTGGTACTCTAGCTTCTCATTCTACTGTTACATTTTAGCATGAGCATTATTATACTGATTCTAAGGTTAAAAGATTATTTTTAAGGTGACTTCAAGCTGACATTTTGTAAATTTAATACTTCAGCAAAACATCATGCACTGCTGCCACCACTGCCTGCTTTCAGATGGCAATTACTGGTGGAGAGATGGGAATGATAACCCTTCTCCCTTCTGGCTGTAGAGGTCTGAAATTACGGCAAACTCTTAGCAACCCAAAGCCGACAGGGGGATTAAGCTTCTGAAGAGAACTGAGGTCCATGCGGTGGCAAGGACTCCACCAGAACCCTTTTGCAAGCTGCTCTACATCTAAGGGCAACTTCTCCGATTTCCTTAAGCAGGCGTCTGCTGAAGACTGATCAAATGAAGCGTTCTTCTGCTTGTGCTCTGCAAATGTCAAAGCAGTTTGCAGTGCTATCAACTTCATGTCGCAGAATGGAGATAATTATGTACGAAGAAGTAAGAAGACAAAATACCAGACGAGTGGAAATTTGTTCTTGGGTAATCTCTTAATCCAGTATTTTTTTCACCAAAATCTTGCAGGCGGTGCATGTCAAATGGCCTTTTTGCAGCAATTAAATGAGAAATTGTTTGTTAAGTAACTGTATCAGGAACTGTTTCTGATACACATGTGGGGGAATATGCAAGAAAAGACATGACACTTGTGTGCTGATTCCTGGTATTCACTGGTGGATCAGGCAGAGTGGATTTGGAGTGTATTTGATTTTATCAGTCATTAAAAACTAAGCAGCTTTGCTAGCTAATGTTTCAATTAAAGATCAAACTACCTACAGACACCTCTCATATATGTTGTATGCCATTATGTTGTCTAGTACATGCCATTTCTCAGTAGTCTTGCTTCAGCTTTCCTTTTTTCAGTTTCCCCACATGAATAGCGGCTCCTGCATCACTTCCCCTACACACAGCGGTGCTTCATTCCTCAACCTTTATAAAACGCACCAAGAAGCACAGGGAATAGCATCACGGCCAGACTCATCATAGCTACAGGACAGAGACAAGCCGTGACCGGGCACCACTGTACGCCACGACAGGCACACTGCAGCGTGCACTGCTAACGTGGGGGAGGAAAGAGACAAAGTCCGCGGAGTCCTCCAGGTAAATCTGTACCCGAGCAGAGGCACTCAGAGCACTTCGTCTTGCCAAAGGTTGGTCGCACAGGTCAGTGATACGCAGTGTGGTAGAAAGCTGTCTGCTGAGCGTGTGCTTTCGTCATGACAACGGGGCGTGCTGGGTATAGTCTTTGCATTACAAACGTTACTTCTGCCAGTCCATGCCTGCGAGCCACTCTTCAGCCAAACGTCCTCTGCGTAAGTATCGAGGATTGTTGAATTTGAGAGAGTAAAAGAAAAAAAAAAATAGAAATACTGACCTTTTGTTCTGCAGCTAACATTTTACATGGCAACAATCTTAACCATAAAAGCTACCGCAATGCATTTGCAGAGAACTACAAATACTGTGCATCAGCGCATTTTCACAATTTTACATAAAAATAAAACTAGAGGTGGGAGGCAAATCCAAGCATAACTGCATAACTAATGCTTTCTTTAAAGTGCCAGCTGAGACGTGTCTTTAAATCTGGATCTAAGGCTTCCGAGGCCTAAAACGTTGCTGCTATTTTCCATGGTTTCCACTGAGTCTGTTCCAGATTTAACAGCTGAAGTGTTTCTTGGTACTGTGCTCCTGACAGGTATTAAGTTTCTAATCCAGAGTTGGTCATTCCAGCCTTACAGCACTGGGTTTGCAAGGGACAAGTGATGCAAATGCTAAAAGCAGCAAAAAGGCATCAGGTTTGCATTCTTCAGCCTGATACGAGGGGCTATCCATAATAATGCAATGAAAATACTTTACCAGCTGCTGAAACTCAGAAAAAGTGTAGCTTAGAATCAGACACAGCACTGTACTTAGTGGCCATTATTAGCTTATCTCCCACAAAAGCTGAGGGATACAAATTGTCTGCTGAGTTGCATATTATTATCAGTGCTGAGCCTGCAAGTCATGGCATGGTGCCGTGCAGAGGGATGTCAGCTCCCTGGGCAGTAATGGAGCGCAAAGGCAAGGGAAGGCAGCGCCTCAACGGGGGAACGACACCCATGCATCCACACCGAGCTCTCCTGTGTCACATCTCCCACCCAACCTTCTGTCAACTGAAGGGGACAGCAGGAGAGGAGCCCAGGTGCACCAAGGGGGCACACAGAAGGAGACTTGGCTACCGAATTTGCTTTCTACTTCAGTAGTTATTCCTGCCATCGATCACGTGGTGTTCTCAGTGTTGCCAGATGAACTCTTATGCCTGCCATTTTTAGTTCTCAGGGCCTGCTCTGGGCGGGATAAAACCTGGAAGTGCACAGAACGTGAACGGTAGTAGAGAAATACAGGGAGAATGCAGCACAACAGACATAAATAGTGTTGTAACAAATTTCCCAAACACAGAACGCTTGACTACAGTGATTCAGTTACTCACAGCTACCAAACGCTTCACAGAGTATTTAACCTCTTTCGGCAATATGACAATGGCACCTCCCCTATTTTTTCAAATAGGCTGAGAATTATGGAGGGAAAACATTAACTATTTTTATGGACACAAATTGGAGACTGTCACTCTCCAAAGTTCAGGAAAACTTTTAATTTACATGCTAATACATACACACATATGTAATAATTTCAAGAGAAAGTATCAGAAAGCATGATACTAAATAAATCAAGAATACAAACATGCTTACTTTTATATAACACAAATTAATGCTTATTTGATGGGTAATTCTCATTTAGGCTCACACTTTAGCTGTAGGAATATCTATCTCCTTCTGATGGCTGACTAACAAAGTAAGTCATCAGAAACAGTATTTCATCTAATTATTTGACTCATGACAGCGTGTGTCCTGCCTCAGAAGTTCTGACAATGCATTTTGAAGCCACGGTGAACTTTTTAAACACCCATGTTTTTTTCCAAAGCTAAAGGTCACTACAGTACCCAAGGCTAGTGGCGACAATCTGCAGACACCCACAGTGAAGTTTGTTTCCCAGAAGGTATTTCCTGGGTTTCACTGTGAGTCAGGAAAGCAGCGAAGTTCACACCGACACATCCGGACATCCCAGACAGAGCGGTGTTTCAAGTCTTACTCACTTAACCGCACCATTTCTAAGACGAAAGCAAAATTACTTCCTTGCATCCTTTACAGCGACAGTGTCAGTGCACGGCCCTTCCCAGGGTGCGGGGAGGCCGGGCATTAGTCATCTCACCCACGCCAAGAGCGAACGCCACTTCACCTCAAGGGTGGGGAGCTGGGCACAGCCCGAGCCGCTGCTGGGCAGGCGGAGGAGCCCCCTACGCCGGTGGGACCGGCTGAGGGCAGGGGCCGCTCCAGCAGCCCTCCCTCTCCGCCTCCTCGGGAGCGGCTCTCGCAGCGCTCTGCGGGGACAGCCCCCTTGGGCTCCCGTCCCTGTCCCTCCCGCTCCGCGGCGGGCCCTGACAGGAAGGGCCTGCCCCCCCTCCACCCGACGCGGGAAGCAGCCAACGGTCTCCCGAGGAGCCCCGGCCGGTCACAGCGCACCCATGAGCCCTTCCCAGCCGGACCCCCGCGAGGGTCCCCTCATGGCCGCCAGCTCGGCCTCAGGGGAAGGCGGAAGCGGGGTAGGGCCGAGGCGCGCAGCGGCACGGCCGCCGGGCGCACGCGGCGGTCAGCGCCCGACACGCGCCGACGGAGCCCCGCGCCGCGCCGCCCCGCCCGGCCCGGCCCGGCCCGGCCCGGCCTCAGTGCGCACGCGCCGCCCCGCTCTAACCGACCCCCGCGCCGCTTCTCCCCGCCGCCCCGCCCGCCCCGGCCAATCCCCAGCCGCGCCAGCGCCTCCCCGCCCGTCACGCATTCTCACGTCGCGACGTCAGCGCCTTGCCCCTGGAGACTTCTGACTGGCCGGCAGGACCTCCTTTCCCGGCCGCTCATTGGCTGCGGCGCTGCTGCGCATGCGCAGCAGGGCTCAACCGCCGGAAGGCCCCGCCCCTTTCCCCTCAGCCCAGCCCCGCGGCGGGCCGCCTCTTCCCCCCCCTCCTCTCTTTCAGGCCGTGTCAAGCGGCGGCCACCAACGTGGAGCGCGGAAGCCTCCTCCCGCTGGGCGTCGGGCGGGCTCGCGCGGTCCCGGCCAGCCGCAGCCGTTAGGCGGCCGCGCTCGCTCCCCTCGGCGAGGGGCGGGAGGCAGCGGGAGGCCGCGCCGCCGCTGCGCGGGGCTCACCTGTTGGCGCGGGCCGCCGCTGCCCTCTCCTCTTTCCCCCCACACCCTCTCCCTTCCCGCCCCGCCGTTGGTAGCGGCCGCCGCCGCCGCCAGCCGGAGCCGGCGTCATGGCGGAGACCGAGGAGAGGAGCCTCGACGACTTCTTCGCCAAGCGGGACAAGAAGAAGCGGAAGGAGAAGAGCAGCCGAGGGGCCGCCGCCGCCTCTAGCGCCTCGAACGCCGCCTCGAACGCCGCGGGGGCGGCCGCGGCGGCCGGCGGAACCCGTCCGGCTGACGGCAGCGGTTCCGGGGCCGCCGCCTCCAACGCCGGCTCCGCCAAGACGGCGACCAAGGTGCGGCCGGGAGGAGGGGAGGGGGTGGGGAGCGGGGCCGCTCCGTCGGGGCGGCGGTGGGGGAAGGGTCACGGCTTCCTCCGCCGGCCCGGGCGGCGCCTTCCTGCCGGCAGGGGGCGCCGCCGCCGGCCCGGGGGAGCGGCGCGGCCCGGCCATGAGGGCGCCCTCGGCCTGGCGGGGCTCCCCGGCCGCCCCCCGGGGCCTGGCGGGGCTCCCCGGCCGCCCCCCGGGGCCTGGCGGGGCTCCCCGGGCGGCCCAGCCCCGGCGCGGGCGGCAGCGGGCTGGAGCCGTCGGGCAGGCGCTGCTGCGCCTGCTGCTGGGAGGGAAGCCCGGCGGGCGCCGGCCCCGGTGGACTCCGAGCCTCGAAACGTGTCTTGTATCCGCGTGGAGGAGGGGGGGTGTGGGGGGTGGGGAGCGGGGCCGGTTCCCGGTCTGCGGCTTCGGTTCTACCCAGCCCTGCCTGGTTTCTGGGTCTTGGCGCACGGTAGCGGCCGGAACTGGGGGTTTGCGTCAGGTGCCAGCCGTAGGCCACCTGGGTTTGTGGCGTGTGGCCTGTGGACCTTGGCAATAAGATCCCCCTGGCTCTGCAGACAGAGTACGCCGAGCGCTTTGCCTTTCTGCCAAGAAGGCGTTTGCTGCCAGTAATTTTTTTGTACCGTATTACAGTGAAACGATGAGAATGCAAGAGAAGCTTAAGTGTTCGTAGTTAGTGCCTTAAAGCGGGCCATGCTGTATATTTTTAAATGGATTTTAAGAAATACCTTGCTATTTTCTAATGTTGTTTAACTTGGGGAGCTTGGCACCTGCAGTAGCTTTCGAAGTAGACCAAGGTCAGTGATAATCTTTCGGCTGCTCTCATGCTCGTTTGCTTGTAAAATAATACCTGGTTTTGACTGAAGCTTGTACTTGGATTAGAAATAAAGATCATTAAATGTGAAAAGTACATTATTTTGGAAACTGATGTTTCCATGGAGATGGGGATATAAGAAGTCTAAAAGACTTTAGAGCTGTAGACTCATGCTCTTCCAAAAGATTGAATCTTCAGCAGACAGTGCAATAACGTGAGGTCACTTTCTACTTCTGGTGTTAATTTAAAGCAGGTCAAAGTTTTCCTGCTAGAGGTTGATAATGTAGAAGATCCTTAGACAGGGCTCTTAAAAGAAGCCGTATTCCCAGCTGTTCAGCAGAAAGGGAGCTATACCATTGGCAGACCTTGCTTGCAAGGTCTTAATATTTAAAGTAGTATAACTGCATTTCGTGTACAGTGTAGGAATGATGTGAACTGCAAATTAGGGGGTGTGTGTGTCTTAAACCTGTGACTAGGAAAATGGGAGGATTGCTTATCTCTTCTGGTCCATTTCTGGCCTACCTTAATGCCAGAATCTGCTGATGACACAGTAGGACAAAATTGACTGCACTTAGGTGGTTCCTTCTTTCCCCAAACACATAATCAAACTCCTGTTTTAAAACCTTAAAGTGGTGCTCTCCAGAGACTAGTATTCTGCTATTTTTGTGTGCTAAGATTGCTGTGGCTTTGAAGCTGACCTTTTGACTATTATAAAGACATTATTAAGAAAACAAGAAAGGCTGTAAATGTGGCTGTGAATGTGAGCAAGTCAAATGTACCAATATTAATCTTTGTCATAAATCCACTGCAAGCTATTCCAAATGTTTGGCTCATGTAATAGATGATGGAAAAGCTTTGTGCGCATTCAAGCTGTCATAAAAGCTTACTGTTAGTAAAAGGGAAAAGGGAGAGGTCTTGCCCTTGTATTTCCCTGGTCTTGACTGCACAGTCCTGTTCCCTGCTTTGTGTTGTCCCTTGACTTCCTGCTGGATTTTTATTGAGATTATGTGGTTTTCTTTCACTTGAATGACTCTTTTGCTGGGGTGTTTCTTAGCTGTTCTAGTGAATGAGTTACAGTCAGCTCACAAGTGCATCCTAGATGACGTACAGTAAGATAGGGGAGGAGGGAGTGGAATCCTTTCCCCTGTTGCCAGTGGCGCACACAGATGAGTTTCACATGCAACTGCACCTTCACCCTTAGTTTTCTTTGTATTATCTTAGTTACATTCTTCTTCTTTTCTACTTTCAGTGTGAAGGAGGTAACAACTTATATTTTTCTCCTCTTGCAGGAAGAGGATGATTGGAAGGAGTTTGAGCAAAAGGAAGAAATTGATTATAGCGGTCTTAGAGTTCAATCCATGCAAATAAGGTACTACTTCTTTTCTTTTTCTCTCCAGTATAATAATTACCTATGTCTAAAAAGTGTATTTTTTCTTCAGAGCTGCCTCCACGGAGTCCAGTTAAACAGAGGTTTGAGATGTTTCTGCTAGTATACAAGTTTGCTGCAGGGTTACTTAGGTTTGACTGTTCCCTGCTGATGTTCTCTTTATTTTCTAAATCTCCACTGATACTCTAGGTCTATCTGTTTTGGTTGGAACTAAGATTTTTATTACAAATGCTTAACATTCCCCTCCATAAAGATAGTGAAGGAGGAATTCTGCTGAGAGAGCAGTGCAGGATAGTAATTCCCACTGACTCATTTGACTGCTGTAAGGGTATCTGACTCAATCTATTTAGCATTTCAAGTTTGGGGAGTGAATTCCTGAAACATTGCATTTTTATTTAAACAAAATGAAAATGCAGTTGGTAAAACTGGTGTCCCATAACAAGGTCCCACAGGATTGCATTTATGAGTCTCATCCAAGATTCTTTGCTTGCTTTTTCATTAGATTATTCCTGTAGTCTGGTCCAAACTAAGTCTACTTAAATGTGTTCTGCTTAAGAAAAATGTTTCATCAAGTCAGAAAAAGGATTTTTGTGACCTCAGTCTTTGACAGAGAATGTCACATTATCCTCATTGTCCAGGTATCAATGATGTTCAGAATAATGCCATCTTAAAATCATCTTACCTGTAACCGGTGCAGTAGATGTTTTCTTCACTGTTTGAGCAGGTCTTACATATTGTTTGCTTTTTTTTTAGCACTCCCCTCCCCTTTGGGTTAACTAGTCCTTTTAGGCCATTTGCATGTATTTGGTCCACAAGCTCTCCGTGCCATTGAAGTGTCACAGCGGATAATCACATGTCTGAATGGACAAGTAACAAGTGGGCTGCTGCTTCACTGACTACTAGTACTGTTTGAAAAGCGAGTACTTTGGTTTTCCAGACAAAGGCCAGCATTCTGAATGCTTTTGATGCTGTGGCAGATTTTCAGGCATGTAGAAGCTTCTGCCATGGGATTTTGTAACCATTCAGTTAGTGGATCCAAGGGGAGAGTGGAGAAGTAAATGGAAGAAGGAGGTTATAAATTATCCAGCTCCAGAGATCAATTTTCTGAAAATAAGACACGGAGTATCTGGCAGGGGTGGGGTGTTATGTATACTTACTCTGTTCTAGCTAGTCTGTAGGCATCTGCTTTTGACTGTGGTTTAAAATAGAACAGTGATGTGTTTAGGCCCTCGGTCCAGCTTACTATGATTGTTACTGGTTGAATAGTGAAAGGCTGTTTAATTTTCAGAAATTATAGGTATTTTTAATTGTTCTCTGGTTATTACTTATATAGAAAGCTTATCCAATCATGATTAGTAAGATCTGGTGTATTATAAACTTATTCTGTATTCACACTTCCCTGCTGGTGTTCAGATCAGTGTCCTGGGTCTTTTAACAGCCTCACCCTCCATGTATGTCCCCTTATACCAGCTTTGTGTAGTAGCTTTGTCTAGCAAATTATTTGGAGCCTCTCACTATTTCTATGCAAAATGAAATAGTCTAAATAAAATAGTCAGGCTTTTTCATAGGATTTATCTTTTAAAAATGGCATATTTTTTGTTTCTGTATTTTTTGATTGCCTGCTTTCCAAAAAAATCTGAGTTGGTTTGTAGATTATATTTGTGTGGATAATATAAGAGTGTTTCTCAGGTGGTTGTGATTATAGGGAAAGGGAGCTCAGGACTTGCTTTCTGTCACTATTTCACAATTTCTTTCTCTTGACTAAAGCATTTTATGGAAGCTAGACTTGTACGCCTTTCCTGCTTTATGTTCTCATCAGTTCCAAATGCATGACTGTCTTGATAAGAAAAAAGTCTTTAAGCTCAAAATAAGAAATTGATTTATTTGATGACTTAGTACAGTTTGAATTTGTATTTTTTTTAAGAATTTTTTCCTTCTCAGTTGCCAAGTTACATAGAAGCATGCCAAAAATTGTTCTCTAATACAGTGATTACACAGGACTAATGTAGTCTGGATAAATCTAGTATTTTCAGTACAGTAGCTGTGAAGTCTTGTCTATGGCGATTGTGTAGTCTGTGGCAAGTCTTAAACCTGTGTTTGCTAAATGCTCTTTTATAGTGAAAAAGAAGATGATGAAGGTGAAAAAAGAGAAGAACCTGGTGACAACTGGGAGGAGACTGGTAGTGGTGTAGACAGATCATCTGGTCCTTGGAACAAGTCAGCTCCTGCACCAGCACCTGTCGTTGAACCAATTGGTAAATTTAACTCAGAGTTGTTGCTTTTTCCAATCAGAAGCATATCAGGTTGAATTAGACTGCTCAGAGCATAGACCAAAAGGAGCAGTTCTATTCAGGCACCTTCTCACATGCTGATTGGCTGGTTTGACATATTAGCAAATAAGGAAACTTTCCTGAGAAGGGGTCTAAGGAACTGGATTGATAGTGCTGTCAAATACTTTAAACACAAATGGAGGGGTTTTTACTTCTGACATCAGAAGGGGAGGCGGGGGGAGCATTCCATCTTTGAAGGAGATCCCTCTACTTTGCAATTTGCAAAATACGTGCTGGAAGCATTTCTGTTGATCAAAAAATAGTGCTTTGACAATTAAGTGGATGTTCAGCCAATATCTGGTGTCTAATACGGCGGTCCTTGAGTAGAGTTCCATGGTGAGTAGTACACTTTTCAGATCAGTTCTAGGGTACAGAGAACAAGACATTGCAAAATTGATTAACTGGAATGGGACTTTAGTTTTGATTAAGGACAATTTATTAGCATCAGCGGAGATGAACTACTTAGTCATGATCTGGGTTCAGACTGTTCTCTTCCATTGAGAAATTCACTGGAAAGTGACCTGCTGTGTTTTTTCTTGTTTGTACAGGCAATGAGGTAAAGTTAATTAAATCACTGTTATTCCATTGTAGATTGTTACCTTAAATACAAACTATTTGGATAGTCTCTTCTGCATCTGGAGAGGTGCTTTAAAAAAGATTTGGCAGCCATATGTGTTTAAATCTCTAGTTTGAAATGTAAGCTGCTAATAAATGGCAAATAGGAAACATGAAGTCCTCATCAGTGGTTTAGGTTCCCTGAACTTTGTGAGGCAATACACTGGAGCCACATCTTAATTTGACTCCTAAGTATAGGTTAAATTGGGTGACATCTGATTTTCTGCTTTGTCTAAAATACTTCCGGAGGTTTAAAAGGTGCAAAAACGTACTTGCAAGATTCTTTTATTTGTGAGTTTGGTTTTTTTCAGATATGAATGCAAACTTACTCTATTATTCTAAATCTTGTTCTTGTAACTAGTTACAGAAACCCCAGAACCAGTCCAGACTGGTGGTGTGTACAGGCCGCCTGGCGCCAGGGAGGGCGGCAGGCCACGAAGAGCACAGCAAGGACCACCAGAGATCTATAGCGATACGCAGTTTCCATCACTGCAGTCCACTGCCAAGCTTGTAGACAGTCGAAAGTAAGTACATTCCATTAATTTCCTAAGAGATGTATTTTTAACTGCCTTCTCTAAGTTCTTATTTTCTTTTAGGGCTTAACCCTGTATTTTTCCACAGAGGAAAGAAATAACTTAAGAAATTATTCTGTTTGGCAAAGAGATAGGGGAGAGGTCTTAACTGTATTTTGCAACTCCAGGAAGGGCTTCCCGTGAAATAACTTTCATGGGACATAGCCCAACAAGACTGCCAGTAACCTTATCTTTGACTTGCTGAAGGATTTCCCTGAAGCAGAATATTTCTGCTCTTGACAGCATCTGGTTCCCTGAGCTACTAGCTGTGGTGAGGCTCTGTGTTACTACTGTCAGTAGGCATGAGTAGGATGTCTTGAGCACACTGCCTTCTCATTAGAGATGTGAAGGTAACTTAAATGGAGGAATGGGGTTTAATACAAATCAGTAAACTTGCTGTCTGAGCTGTGGTTTACAGTGATGAGCCCCCCCCAGTTTTGCTGAAGTGTTTTGTATTTTGTTGTGCTGAAGACTTGAGTCTCACCTTGCTTTTGAGTCCTGAACTTTCTGTTACCTCGTTCCCTACAGAAGAGATAGCTGGGCCAATACCTCATTCACTTGGGGTTTTGGGTTTTTTTTTTTGTTCTGCTTGCTGTGTTAGTGACTCATACAGCCTAGCAGAAGCTTTGTTTCTTCTTGGGGTTTTTTTGTGTGACTTTACTTGGCAAATGAGACATGCTGTCATTGATGCTTTAGGGTTTGAACAGTGCAAATTGAGCAAAGATGAAATTCTGAGTGAGCATTCTAGAAATAGACTTCTGCTTTCTAAAACCTGTTTTTCATAAATGCACTTAAAACTTTTGAGAATGTTAATATTGAAATTAGACTAATCTGAATTGTACTGGGTAACAAGCTTGATTCTGGAGATAAGGTTTTACAAGACTTGCTCGGGAATGTTTGGCTGTTCTGTTAAAACTCTAGACCTTTGTGTTCTGTGTTCATAATGTTTTTGTTGGGATGGGGTGGAAGTCAACTAGAAATTCACAATTCAGAAGTTAGTGACAAGATATTTACTGATTACATTTATTTTCCCTTAGGGATAAAGAAATGGAGAAGAGCTTTGAAGTAGTAAAACACAAAACTAGAGGTAGGGATGAGGTCTCAAAAAACCAGGCACTTAAACTTCAGCTAGACAACCAGTATGCTGTGCTTGGGGATCAGTAGACCTGCAGACACATTACAATTAAGGAATGCTTTTTTGGTAACCCTTCTACTAAGGTAACTAAACTACAGCTAACGGCTATGATGAACATGCCACCTTATTTCTGCTGGATCTACTGCAGCAAGCGCAGACTACTTTGACGTAAGTGATTGGTTCTCCTGCATTATGGAAGCATAATATGTTACAACTTCTCCATTGGATATGGGGCAAATTAATGTAATGATTGAACAAGAGTCATCAGTGTTCTTTAATTGCTCAGAAAGATACCTACAGCCAGTGGTCATTTCAAAATCTTTTTATGTTCAGATACTGAGCCTTCGTAAAGGTTGACTACCTCAGACTTGCTGCACTCATTGTGGACACCATGTGGATCACAACTTCTGGAAGAGAAGGTTACAGCTGTTTTAGTGGCCATCTGAAACTTGAAACCAGCTCTACTGGATTCCTGTCAGAAATCCTGCAGAAGTCAGCCATTTGGTTCCAATTTGCTATAACAAAGATTTAAGTGACCTTAATGACAAACCTATTCTGTTCCCCTTCTGAGGAATCCTGTCATGTGTAGCCATAGCCTACTAGAGACTTCTGGAGCGTACCACACCACTCTCACTATCTGAGTAGAACAGAGCTGTAGTTTGTTTACCTTTTTAGATAGCTGTACTGAAGAAACTACAAAACACATTAAAACTCACAGTATCAGATTTGAGGATCGATGGGTTTGAATGGTCTGTTTGCATTAGCCATTTTCAGTTGTCTGTTTAAGCATTTTTTTCTGTTCTCCACAAAAAAATGCCTGCCTTGTTTCTGGTATCAAATTGCAGTATATTTAAATAACAATGAGATGTTGTAGTGAAATAGGGTTTATTTTGTTCTTTTGTCATGAGGTTTGTCTTTCTTGCCCTAAAGCACTAAGACTTGAGTTTTGATTTGACACAGAGGTATCCAGACTCTTGACTACAGTCTTCAGAATTTGTCTTTTAAAAATGAGATATGTGGCAGTAGTGATACTAGATAAAAATTTCTCCTCTGTTAAAAATAGTTATTTGTTCGTTGAAGGGGAATGGTTACTTGATAACCAAAATAGCTTAGTATGCAGAGGGATAACTAAAGCTGGTAAGCCTTATTGTTTGGCTACTTCTGTAAAGCATGCAGGCTTTTTGGGGCAGAAATCCTCTAACTAAAACTCATTAAATGGTGTTTATTCAAAGTCAGGAGGTTTAGTAATAATTGAAGGCAGTGACTTCTTTAAGTTATTGTCATCTCTGACTTAATTTAGTGGAAGTAGGCAAAATGGCACTGATACACTAAGAATATAGGACATTGCCCATAACTGATTCGATGAAAGAAACCTGTCAAGTACCAAAAGTGTCCTGCTGTAACTGTTTTTCTCTTCTCTGAATTCTTACACCAGAAGCAAAATGAAGTACAATAGTGGCGTGCTCCAGTGTTGAGGTTTCTCAGAGTAAATGCCAAAAAATAGACCCAATATCTGTAAGAGTTGCCAATGGCAAGAAAACCAAGGGAACAAAACAAAACTTGCTTACGTGTGTGGGAGTACTGTGTATGTGCAGAAGATGAGGATAGTGCAGGAATCGCCTAGCTGGGTTCCCTTTGACTAACTGCTGACTCGCTTTAAATCTACTTCTCTGAGGCCGATAGGAATTTTGCTGTTGACGTCAGTGGGGCTGGGGTTTCACCTGGTTCTTCTGTGCACAGACTAAAACTGGCCTTGTCCTTGCAGAGTTAACTGTCTCTAAAACTTCTGCTAGAAGCTGCTATTAAGAGGGCTCAAGAGACTATTCTTTAAGTTGGAGACTTCATTTGGAAACGAAACCCCACTGAAAGACTGATACCAGTAGCTTGGACTCTGAGCCATGTATCTTCCTTGAAAATAGATTGTTGCCAGCAAAACTGTTGATTTGTCACTAAAGATTTCTGTGGAATTCATGGTAAATGGACATGTCACTGGATGTGGTAGAAATGTGAAATCTTAAAACACTTTTTCTGCTGCTCTAAAGCAATTGAGATCACCAATGCACATGAATTAGATTTTAGTCTACTACTGTATGAAGGGTAGATGAGACTGTCCATTTTACCATCTTTATTTGAGGTTTTGGGCATGAATTCTGGCAGTTCAAGAAAACCCTGTAACAGTTTCAAATCAAATAAAATGGAAATATACATGGATTCTGGAGTCTAATGAATCTTTACCTTTAGTTCTAGCTTATGACCGTACGACAGCTGAGGAAACACAGAGCATTTGGATCTCTCAAGGGACAGGCCATGCAGCGGGTAGTCAGCCTTGTGGTCAGGTGGGCTCTGCTTAAGAGCTTCTAGCAGTGCATATTAGTATGACTTTTATTTATACGTAGAAGTTTAGTTTGCTACCTGTCAGAGTGTCTTCTGACTCCCACCATATAGGACTGGTTTGAGATTGTGAACTGAGTATGAATGAAGCTTTGATTTGCTTTTCATTTGAAAGTAGCTCTGCTAAATTAAAGAATGAAAAAAATAAAACAAACCACCCCAACCTCTGGATGGTTGCTGTCACCGGTGTCCATCAGCTACTGATAACTAGGGGTGTTATTTTAGGGGCTTTTCTTAAACGTATCATTCCAGGTTCTTTCTGGAGGCATAAAGGAAAAAAATCAGAAATGCAGCAAATTTCCTTAGTGCGGAATGTTCAACTATTTTAAAGTGTTTCTTGTGTTAAATATCGCTGCCAGCAACTATCAAAATGCCAGTTGTCAGTATCTTCCTTGTAACAATTAATTGTTCTGCATGCCTGAAATTTTGCAAGTCAGTCCTCTGTGGAAGCTCAGTATGCTTTTGAGACTCTGAAGTCCAACTTTATCTGGTTTGTTGTTGCATATATTCGGGGCATGCTAAGAATGTCCATTTCATTCCTTCAGAATGCTCGTTAAAGGCTCATTCCATAAATGAAGGATTGTCAGTTGTAGAAATGAGATCCTTGATACCAGTCAGTAAAATGAAGTCGTGTGCCAGTTCAGGATCTTCCTAACCTGTAACATGCTTTTACGGTGGGTTAGTTATTAATTTCCAATTTAAAGGTTCTGGTTTACTTTCTCTGGTTTAAAATAAAAATGAAATAAACACAGCCACAAAGTTACCGACTTGCTAGTAGAACATTTAAATATCCAGTACTTACTGGGAAAGGAACAATCTGGATTTGTGGTTTTTGGTGATAGTCTGTATCTAAGGAATGTTAAAATGCCAAAAACTAGATAATTTTAATAAAGTTGACTTCCCAAATACCCGCTGTAGGAATCTGGCATCTGTATTTACTTGAGCTGATGATAAATGTAGGAGAGGATCAGTTTTCCAACACCTCTCACCCACTCCCCACCCCTGGTTTAGCTGTGCCATGTTTAATCTTACTCATGAAGAGGAACTGACAACTAAAAGTGACCATCTCCTGCTCCTTCAGTTTTGTCTTTGTAGCTAGCTTTACCAGTCATGTCCAAAGTAACTCTCTTACAAAATCTACGGATAGATGACTTTTAATGGTACGAACTATGTTGGAGACCTGACACCACAGGGACTAGCGGGTTTGGTATTTGCATCTGTTGGCTCTTGGAAACTCCTTCACTGCAATATGCCTGTGACACCTGTGCTGTTTAGGTCAAGTAAACACAATATAAATTTGATAGGGCTGCACATCTTGAAGTTTGCTTATCTGAGCTTTTGCAATAGTTGTATCTTTTTGTCTTTCTAATTTGAGCCTGGTTGAGCAGTTTTAAACTTGCTTGTGGTTTTCTGTCAAACACCATAATTAAAATGGAGCATATCATTCTTTTTTTAGAGTAACAGGGCTTCATGTGCTTAAAAGGTGCTTATTTACAAGGTAGTAATATTCTTTCCAATACTGACATGGTCAGAGAAAGGAATACCTCATATTTTACATAACCACTTTGTATCAGAGGACCAAGAAACTAAATTTTACCTGAAACACCTCGAGTAATTAAAAATATCTATGAATAGCTATAATCCAGGTTTTGTTGTCTGACTGTAACTTAGTTCCCAGATTGTCCCTCTGTTTTCAGCTTTTAATTTCACAAATTGGTTTTATGGTAAACAGGGGCTTTATTTGGGAATATAAGAAAATGAGTATATATAAATATAAGAACATGAGTATTTAAATTCCAGATATATAAATTAGTTACATACAAAAGAGGAGGAAATTGACACATTTGCCAATAAATTCTTCAGAAAAACTTAAAAATTCAGCTTATCTGTATTGAGGTTAATATGAGAACCTGCAAGCTCCAGCAGATGGAAGAAGAAATGACAGCAGAAAACAGAACTGAGGAGTCTAATACTGATTTGGATAAGTCATAACTATCATGTATATCGAGTTTGGCTTCCGAAGCACCAAATGTATTTCCACCATGTTCTATTTGAAGTGAAATAGAAGAGGAAGGAAGGTACCCTTTTTTTTAATTAGAGGGAGTGGAAATTATGCAAATACAACACAGGAGGTATAAGAAGAGAGGGATTAGGAAGGCTGTTTTCTAAATGGTACTGTTAAATGCATAGCCTGAGGTAGGGAGTAGAGTGTAAGTGGTTGGATAGGAGGGGAAGTGCTGCGTGGGTAAGCACTCTGCAGTGGCAGATCCATCTGACTTTAAATCAGCAAAAGTGTTTGAAGTTCAGTACTTGGGGAAGGCATCCCATTTTATTTTTTCCCTTCAAAGAGAAGAATCAGGAAAACCTATTGACAGAGAGGGGAATTTTGCATTGGTACAAAGCTAACCAGTTGCCTAAAGAGAGAACTGAGTACAAATTCTGAGATAGTTCAGCAATCTTACTAGGAAATAGCTTGTTTCATATTTAAGAAAACTCATTTTCACTTAAGCGATAAAAAGCTGAGACACTGATTCAAATCGCTATGAAGACCTTTCCCTTTTTTGTGAAGCATCTTCTAATGGTATGTATATTGTGGGTTTATGTTCAGTTGCTTAGAATATATGTTGATATAGCAAGGTTAATGAAGTTCAACGGGCTGCTTAGCCAGAATACAAATATTAAAAATGTATCACAGTATTGATGAATTGTCAGAAAAAACAGGGCATCTGGAATACTGGAGTGGAAAGTATCATCTGAAACAACTGCGTGTACTGGAAAGAAGCAAGCCCACTTTGTAGCAAGAGCATAGGATCAAGAGAGTGGGGTTTGGCTTTGGTTTTCCACTGAGCTGTTGTGTTAACTTTAAGTAATTTAGTTTCACTTTGCCCCAGTTCCCCCAGCTGTACCAAAAAAACCCCAACCACCTACCTCACAGGGGTGTTGTGAGGCCAAAACTGTTCTTTGTCAAGGGCTGGGGCTGATGGAAGGTGTGACAGAGGACTAAAAATCTTTATTAAAAGATCTTTATATTAGCTTTCATTACAGTATTTTAATAGTACTTTGGGAAAGGCTTATTTCTACAGAATGTAATAAACATTCTATTTAAGACTTAGTATGTATGGGTAAGGAAAAAGTTCAGGCTGAGCCCTCTAACTGGTATTTCCTCTCTAATTTTATGTGCAACCCAAATGGTATATTTATGAGCCTTTACAGGGAATACATTAAAATCAATATTGCTCTATTTTGTAAACCCCATGACTGAAATAAAATCCTGCTCACAGTTGATAGCCATCTCTTATAATGTGGCTGTTTTAAAGTTTGTTCAAATTATGTGAACTAGAAATGTTCACCCCTGAAAATTTGTGTCAGGATACTGAAGTGGTATTTTGTAGTAGGAATGTAGTTTTCTTCCCCTCTCCACACGTAAACACACATTTGTCCTACTCTTTATCCTTTCTCATATTTAAGTTGAAGTAGCATGCAGAGTAATCTTAACTTCAAAACTTTTAAAATCTGGTATTAAGGCAGGCTGTAGAGGAAAAAAATGAAGGGAATAAAGCAAAGGCAAGTAGTTGCCCATGGAGAGGTTTCTGTGAAACAGATAAAGGAAAGAAACAATCAAGACAGAACTGAGAGGTGTAAGCAGAGGGATAGCAGAGGAAGGAATACAGATACGGAAGAGGTGATTACCTTATTTACTATTATCTCCTGCTTTATCAGTTAACTGCAGCTGAAGGAACATGAAGAAATAATTTTTATGAGTATGCCCTTGTCTGCTGTTGCTGGTGATTTCAAGGTTCATTGCTCAGCTTTTACAGTGGGCCTCCAAATAGAAGCAGAGAACATGATGGTGGTGTGCACGCGGACAAATTAGACCTCTGGTGGGTACTGGACAGAGATGAGGACCAGCAGCTATGTTCTCTTACTGATACTTTTATCATTGCAGCACCTCTAAGACAGTTGCTAATGTGCATCAGCTGTGACAATTGTGACAGAAATTATTACTGTTAAATTTCAACAAACTACTGCAGTAACTTCAGAGGAAATGTTTAACTAGCTGCATAATAAGCATTAAAGAATAACATGGGGCTTTTTGGAATACTTACAGTGATGATGATGACAAGTGATATTGAGGTCAACAGACTGGTAGGTGGCTTAAAATGACTTTGAGGTATATATCCTGTTACATGGTGGGGAGGAGAATTACTTTTAAGATGTCTATCTATTCTTTTCCCCTCTTAACAAATAAACTACCTTGGTCTTACGGTCGTTCCAGCTACGAAGAGCTGCTTCTACCATTCTCTTACCACTTTCTGCCCTGTATTTTTCTAATATGTCACTTTTTTTAAGGTGCTGATGAAACAGCAAATACTAATTGAGGACCTCTAAGAGAAATAAATGCTGTAATATTTTTCCATATTGTTCTGTCTTTAATACAGCCTAACATCTTATTCGCTTTCTTGACTGCAACTACACATTGAGCAGATGTCTTCATCAAGCTGTCCATGGTGATGCCTAGATCGTCCCCTTGAAAGATCACAACTAATTCAGAATCCACCAGAGCATGTATGAGTGGTTTAAAGCCTTTCCAGTATTCATTGCCTTGGGTTTATTTTCTGTTGACGTTCACTTGCCACTGAATTGCCAAGTTTACAGAGTTAGCTTACCCTGGCAATCACCATCTTCCCCAGTGCTGACAAACCTGGTAACTTCCCATGGGCACTGGCTTTTGCCATCCGGTGTACTGAAGTCTTCAGTTTCATGTATATAATTCACTCTTCTTACCAGTGATTAGCATGGCATGCTCTTACTAACTTTTACTCAATCTGAGCTCTTCTGTTCTGTTTCTTGTCTCCTATCTTCTGTATTGGATCTTCTTTCTAGCTCAGTTACAGCATTGAAGTCATCGAGTTACAGCTGTCTGCTTTATTTCAAATAATTTGCCTACAGAAAAGCATTAGTTACAATGTTGTCATAAGCTTCCTTTTTTTTTAATTAACTTATTCCACAGAATGTATAACCATAACAAAATGATTCAAACCATAAAAACAGGCCAATACAAGAGAACAAATGCATTGAGAAACAGGTAAAACAAACATGAATCTGATCTCCCAGAGCTTAACTTCACTGCTTTCAGTGGAGTTATTTCTGTCACTTGAGATCAGTTTCATTAAAACTTGATTTGAGGTCTTCTCACCAGAAGTCTAGAAACAGCCAGAATCAAGCACAAGCGAACAAGCCCCATAGCAAATTTGTTTTAAGTTTCTGGGTTACTTTGTTTGTGGCAGAGATGAAGCAGCTGTATTACTTGGTCTCTGACTGGCAACCAAATGGGCTCAGCCATGCTTAGTCTAACTGGATGTTGAAATTACAGTATTTGAGATGAAGATGAGTGCAGCAACACTGGGGGGCAGGCTTAGTCTTTGTGGTTTGTTTCATCTCTTCACATTCTCATCTTGTATTTTAAAGATCGTACATGTGTAAATGAGGTTAAGTCTTAAGTGTTGACTGCATTTACCAGTAATGCTGTGTTTATAAATACAGAGGAGATGTTGTAAGGGAAGACTCAAGCCTGTTAAGATGTATAGCTTACCACTTAAGAGCTGCATTGTCTCAATATCAGAATACTGTTATCATAGAGAACAGCTGCTTTCCAGTAATAAGGATATGCAGTTGAGAAGAATGTACCTTGGATTTTACAATTTATTTGAATGCACCTGTTAGGTGTTCTATTACAGCACTTACTAGTATTCTGTCAAAAACAATTGTGCCTGCTGCGGGTTTATAGAGTTGGCAAATGGGAGCTGAGGTTTTTTGTTATTTTTGAGGGGGCAGGGGGGAATAGAGCAGATGCAGCAATAGCTGAAAGTTGTTAGAATGTTGTACTTCATACCCTTTCCCACACATCTAAAAGACTCATCTCTGCTGCTACACTTGCCAAAGCCCTGTCTTGCCACTGCAAATCCTTACTGTGTTATTTATTAACCACCCCTTAACCTTCAGGACTGACTAGTTTTCTGACTGAGCACTGTGTCTCTAATCTGGGAATTAGGTAAAAGGCAAACTGGCTTTGTAAACTGGCATGACAGTGTTTTCTGGATAATTGGCTCTGCTAATTGCTTTTTCTGCAACTGAAAGCCCAGCAAAAATGTCTTGATTTGACCTTTCTTCACCCTAGAGTATTCCCTCCTTTTTTCACCTACATTATTACCATGCCAAGGATTTCTAGCCAGGTGCCTGAACTACTTGCCACTTACTTAGCAGCTTTATAAGCAAGAACTCTGGAGTCTTGATCAGGTGTATTTCTTCAGTCAGGGCTCTAGCATTGCAAACACGGCTCTAGCTGTTGCAAAATTGCTTAGCAAGTAAATGTGATCTCCTCCGGAGAATTTAAACCTGGACCCTCAAAGGCTACACGGGAGCCTAATTCCCTCAGAATACAGCAAAATGAAGGCAGTAGTGCTGGTCACAGTATAACAGTTCAGCTACAAAAAGGAGTAGGGTTGCATGACTGGTAACGTGCTAGCTCAGACAAAACTGTCTTACGTGGACAGCATGGTCTAGCCTAAAGCATTCTTATTTTTTTAATGAAGAGATGACTGAGTGAAGAATAGTAAGAGGACATCCCTGTAAGTGAAAAAAATATGAAACTGAATTTGCTTTCCACAGTGTACCAGAATGTCTCACCACCAGACTTAACCTGAAGAAATGAAGATAAAGCCATTTGAGTGCTTGTTGTAGTGCAAAAGAACGAATGATACTGTCTGGCTGGGAAAAGGGTTGGCTGGGAGCCCACTGAGCACAGCAGAAACTTTCAGCAAAGTCAAGTATAATATGATCTATTCCTGAGAATCCCTGTGTGGCCCCCACAGTTGACACAGGAACCTAATGGTGCCTGTATATTTATATAATTATATGTTTATAGTCATAATTTAAGTTCAAAACCTGAACTATATATATATATTTTTTTGTCAGTAGATTTTTTTACCCTGGTTTACCTATCATGGCTTCTGCATATGACAACTTCTAACTGTGCAGTGCACACACCTGTTGTTGTCCTTTTGTCCCATGTTAGAGTAATGGTATCAAACTCTGTAAAGCACTTTTGTGATGTTTCCTGTGAAGAAAGCTGAAGAAAATAAATTTATCTTAACAGCACCAACTGAATTTATACCTCCAAGTTTGTCTTGCTGTTGTTGTGTTCACCTCTCTCTTCAGTGACCCTGAGCAGTCAGTCACAGCAGTTGCTGTGACAGGCAGCAGCATGCTGGTTGTCCGGGCACTGTTCTAGGCTCTGGCTGTTCCCCCCAGTGCTCTCAGTGTCTGTTCTTCACCATGGAGGCTCAGGGGCTGCCTTCCCCCAGCTTACAGCCCATCTCCACTGGGGCCCTGCGGCCTGCCCGGGGCACGTACGCCTGCGTGAGCAGAGCAGAGGGCCCAGGAACAGGTAACGCTCAGCTCCCACGTTATTGGTTGCGCTGGGGGTTGGTATGGGTCTGGTTTTAGCTGCTCCCCACTTCTGCCCTGCCCTGCCCCCAGATTTCACAGCAGCTGCAGGAGCTGTGTGGCTCCAAGACTTCTTTAAAGCTTAGCTAAGTGGGTCAGGGGAGTGGTTTCTTATCTGTAAAGTGAGAAATAGCTTTGGCTGAGGACAGGGAAGAAGGAAAAAAAATACAATAGTCACAGGACCCTTAGGTCTCACCTACTACTATCTACACCTCTTTAAAATGCCTGCAATGCAAAGCAGCGTTGTGGAAGTAGAACAGAAACTTGCCAGTGAAACACAAAGTGATGTGGCATTAGCAGCATTATTTTCAGTATGTGGACTTGGAGAAAGTTGGAGATGTTTGACATCCAACAAATAGCAAAAAGCATTAAGCTGTTAAGATCAAGAAAAGCAAAGCAGGTACTGAGACACAGCCTGAGCCCCCAATGATAGGGGCACAGATCTCACTTTTTAGAATCAAATCCCTCAGGTTCATTGGCATCTTTCAATCCTTCCTGACAACCCCAGGTCATCCCAACAGCGTGTTGCCGAGCTCACTGACAGAACAGCCACTGCACTCCAGGGGAAGAGCCTTGGGGGTGAAGGCAAGCTGCCTTCCTCCTCCCTCTCTCACCTGGGGACTCCCACAGCTCAGGGCCTCTCCCCCTTCTGCCAGCAGCAAGGGGTTTGTGCTCCCCAGCCTAGAGCAAGAGCCTCCAGCTGCCTCAGGGCTGCGATGCTTATGGCTCCTCCTGCCCTCCATCTGCAACTGATGATAGTGGTGCAAAGACTTTCTATACAACAGAGTATTCAGCAGCTAGAAAGTAAAGTAGAATATACCCCCCCAACCAATAAAGAGGTAAATTAAATAGACTTTAAAGACCTTACATCTATTTCCCCAGTCAACTCCTCCACTGTGCAACTGGAGGTCGTGCTTTTCTGTTCAAAGAGGCTGCAGCAATTCTAGCTGCTTTAGTACAGCTCCTCAGATTTCACACACACAAACACTTCTACCCAGACTAACGCAGTGCAAGTCACATACAGGAAGTTCAGTAAATAGAGACCCAGACCCCACACTTAGTTACTAAAAGGTCAAACAGTTTGTCAAATATTGTGGTTGTCTGACCACAAACATTTCCAGCTGCTGGAAACCAACACCTTAGTTCTGCCTCTGGTTCCTGTTGCGGACTCAAGTAGGGAGCATGGTCAGAGAACCGTCACCTTTTCTCAGCCAGAGTTGCTTCTGTTTGCTGAACAGATTCGTTAGCCCTCAGAATGGCAGCACCTCAACAGCACCTCTGTTTTATAGAAATAATTTATTACACCCTCTATTAGTACAAAAATTTACAAGCCAGTTCTTTTTGTCCAGTTTCCCTTTTCCCTTCCAATAGAAAATATCAAAAGAGGAAAAATTCACGTAAAACCTAAGAAGTCCATTACTGTGTGGGAAATGCAACAGAATTCTTATCAACTGGTATTTTCTCCACAACACACAGATGAAAGATGTAATAAGCATCTCGCAAAGTATTTCTTAACTATTATTATACAATGGCCTCCCTAAACAAAATTATTAGTGGGACAGTTAGGACTTTTTGGAGACAGTCTTTTTCGGATGAGTGCTTGCCATATTTTTAGATGCTACTGGTAATCAGAGCAATCTTTCCAATGACTGTTACTGTTAAGTTATTTTAATCTCAGGACAAATTAGAAGTGAAACTCAAAGCTTTTAATTTTTGTGGTGAAAATGAAGAAATATAAATATGAATTTAAAAATGTATAAATTAGAAGCACGGAATTTGCTCATTGTATTCTGGATCGCTTGACTCTGCTTGTTTCTCCCAGTGCTTTTCTTTTCTGGGATAATCCAGTTCCAAGTTCTGTGTTATTCTGAAGGTAAGATTCAGCTTCCGGCAGGCAGTAAGACTGCATTGGGGGAGGTGGATCCTTCAATAGAGGAAGAGAAAAAAAAAAGTTGTTTAGCTCAAGAAGCTTCTGAGGAGAATGAAACAGCTCATTAGATTTCTAAAATTAAAAATAACAAAAACACTGCGCACCTACATTCTGATTGCATTTTGCAAGCTCCCTACCCTGCATCAGACCCACTGCCAGCACTAAAACAAGTTATAGCAGCTACAATTTGAGGCTACAGATCAAAAGACTTGGCCTAGGCACTTGTGGCCACAATTCCTGGCAAAGGTGGCACACGACAGGTAGAGCAGCAGTCCCTCTCCGAGGCTTTGAGGCCTGCCCCATCCACCCTCCCGCCGCGGGGCAGGTGAGGAGCGCCTCAGGCGTGCACACCTGGATGAGGTAGTCAGCGATGTACTCCGGTTTCAGGCAGTTCACTCCTTGGGCTGCCGCCTCTGCGACGCTGACCCTGGTGTCATCTGGCTTCAGCTTACTGAAGTCCGCAAAGAGATGAGTTGCTTCTTTAAAGAGAGACACAGAATGACCAGAAAACACCTACAGATTAAAACACGACAGAAAAAAATAGGTTTATATTCGTGTTTCTTCCCCTAGACAAATGCAGTTCATGAGCTATAATTTCACTCATCAAATTAACCATCAAGCCAATGGGAAATAAAATACCACGTACAGCTGCATTTTGTACCATCACGTACCTTTCAAGAAGGGTGATCCTTCTCATCAGAGAAGGGCACAGAAATTCTGTCCCCAATTCCTACCAGCACTACTGACTTGTGCCACCTCAGGCAAGCTGCTCTGCCTGACCACTTGCAAAATGAAGATGATATAGCTTCTTCCTCCCACACTTCGACCATCTCTCAGCTACCCTGTGTAAGCAATGTTGTTGGCTGTGCTGGGTTTGTGTGGCAAGGTTTTTGGTGGTAGGAGAGGGGACTAGACTGGTGGCCCCCTGCAAGAAGCTTCTAGAAGCTCCTCTGGCTCCAAGGCCGAGCCAATTAGTGATGGTGGCTACACCTCTGTGACAACGTACTTAAGACGGGACACGCTTTGAGGAGGAGTTCCGAGGACACCTATGTGAACACCGAGGTCAGTGGAAGGGAGAAGGAAGGGGGGCAGGTGTGTCACAGCAGAGAGCCCCCCTGTATCCCATGGTGAGATGGCAGGGCCACCCCCCCACCACCCATGGAGGTCACTGGAGGACCAGAGATTCACCTGCAGCCTGTGGAGGAACCCCAGCACTCTGTGGGAAGAAGCAGCCCCTGCAGTTGTAGTTTGGAGCTGGGAGGACTGCAACACGTCGGGGTGATCCACACTAGAGCATCTCGAGAAGAATGCATCCCGTGGGGAGGACTCACGGTGGAGAGAGTTTGTGGAGGACTGTCTCCTGTGAGAGGGATGCCGCGTGGAGCAGGGGAAGAGTGCAGAGAGTGATTTCCCCCCTACTTTGCAGGAAGAAGCAGCAGACTGACTGCATCCCCCCATCCCCTGCCCCTGTGCCACTGGAGGAGGAGGCAGAGAAATCGGGAGCAAAGCTGAGCCCAGGAAGAAGGGAACAGTGGGAGAAGATGTTTTTAAGATGTGGTAACACTTCTCACTGTCCCACTCTGTTAAGCATTGTTGTTGTTAGTGTCTGAATTAAAGTGATGTCCTTTTTTTCTTCCCCTAATGAGCCTGTCTTGCCCATAACTGTAAAGGGTGAGTGACCCCTCTCTGTCCTCATCTCAGTTCCTCAGTCTTTTGATTCATTTTCTCCTTCCCAGTGCTGGGGGGAAAGTGGGGAGTAAACAGCTGCATGGTGCTCACTTGCCCTCCGGGCTCAAAGTATGACACTGGTTAAGACCTTTTACTCACATGGAAGATGCCCAGCCCAGAGTTTAACAGAAAGGAAAAAAAAAACCAAAACAACCCACACACCATATGTATATTGAATTATTTAAAAAAAACCAAACCCTACATACTTTTGCTCCTCCTGACTGAAGAAGGCGTCTGAATCCTGCTTCCTTGGTTTGATCAACATTCAGGATCACTTTCCAGCCACTGAAAGCTCCCTAGATAAAAGACTCAATTTAGTCAAAAGTATGTTGGTACTGAAAAAGCACAAAAAACTTAATGGGTCTATAATGTGCCCCTTTTGGGAATATCCATTAGATAAAGATTTGCTATCACCTAGTTTTGTCTTTACGTGTAAATGGCAGAAAAAAAGCCCACAGAACATACAACTATTGGCAGCTTACAGCCAGGCAGCTTGCCACCTGCATAGCAAGATGGGCAAACCAATCTAGGAAAAGACCCTTGGCAATGAGTAATTTTTCCAGAAGACCAGACAGTCATTTACAGAAAAGCATCTTAAGAAAAACAGTTACTTGGAAACTTTCCCCCCCCACTCCATATACTACATTATCTACTCAGTTACAGTAACAGCACCCAGGGCCAAGTGGTTGCCGTCTACAAGCACTCACTGTGGTTTCCAAGTAGGCAACAGGTACAGTGGATTTGTTAGAAGCATTAATTTCAAAAAGGTTATTGTAAAACACATGTAAGTGAAGATATATCCCGATGTGACTGGAACATCAGCACTATTTCTACCTTTCAATGAATACTCGACTGCAGTGCCTGATTTGAGAGAGGAGTTAAAAGGCTTTGGGGAGCCCAAGTCCCACTTTCAAAAATCCCACAAAGACTATGGAACTTGCACCATAAAAATCACAGAAGGTGCTTTAGGAAAGATGTAAACTTGTGCCCTATTTGAAGCACAATAGTATGTTCACTGCTAGAGCTATAAAAATGCTGTCCAGAGAGCTGTATTCACCTGTACGGCACAGCACAGGATTTCTGTTACTGTGAGTACCGGTTGTGGTTTCCTAGTAAAGCCACATTAGGTTAGTTCCCCAGTCAGAGCCCTGAAGTGTAAACATCATCTTCCTGGCTGAGGGATGTTTACACACACAAGTAGCCACATTCCAACTTTGCAAAAGTAGCACAACACTTCAGGAGGAGATTAAGACTTTTAATATACCAGCATTAAAAGGTTTTTTTTAAAACAAAATTACTTAACTAAAATATATCCAGCTAAGCCATTTTGTTCTTAATAACCAAGCAGATTACCTTTCCCTGCCAGTTAAGTTTCTGAGTTTCTTGGTGACAATCGCTGTCGTGTCCACCCACACTGTACAACCTACATTGCATGAGTATCTAAATACCTCAGTGATACCATACCTCAACAATACCAGTTTCTTGCCTCCCTTTATGAATTTTTTTCCTCCATCTCATGGCTGCAAGTGCTAGTTTCTTCTGGTTTACATTGATTCCAGGCAAAACATTAAGTATGGAATTACTTCCCCACTCATAATCTTCTTCCTAGAACAATCATAAACCTGAATTACAAAGAAATCCTGCCAACTTTACCAGCAGAAAACTAAATTAAAAAAAAAAAAAACCCATACCAAAAAGAAAAACAAACAGACAAAACCCGAGCAAATTCCAACTCACTCTAGCTTTATATATTGATTTTATCTGGCTGAAACAGCTCTAGGTAAAATTAGAGATATGGCTCTTAATTGCACATATGTATCTAAATCAACTCCTGTTTTCTGTGACATCGTCACATACACAACTAGATTCTTCTTGCAGTTACATACAATGGAATTCAAGAGCAAGGCAAAACAACCCACTACTCTGGACACCTTCGACTCTACATTTCCACAGTGTCTTCCAAAACAATGAAAGTTGGTTTTGATACATAAAGATATGAACCAGTCTACAGGCATCATTTTGAAGTTAGCCTGGTCAATGTAAAAGAACTGTAGACCGAGGAGAACTGTGAAATACCGGTTAGGGACGTGAGGAGTTGGAAGAGATAGTCTCCAAAAATGTTTATGTACATGGTTATAGAGTTGAATTATTTAAAACTATTATATGTTCATTTATGAAAGGATCAAGATTTCATTGCTGGTGTAACAAGATCCATGTAAATTCAGCTGATACCAGTGAGAATTTACCAAAAGGTACTCAAGCTTCAATTTTCAGAAACAACTATAAAAAGTATAGGTATTTCATTTATCCTCTACCAGGAGTTTGGTCCAGGAACAGTTTTCAGAGCCTGCCAAAAATTTCTCAGACTCCGGATCCTCTAAAACTCCCAAAGCTCAGACATCCTAAACTGCTGACTGATTCTGAGAGGTTAAGTCCTCTCCTAGTAGTGCAAAGTAAAAAAAAAAACGTGAAAGGGCACCATACTCATTTCTCAGTAACAAGGTCACATGCCTGAACAAAGCAGCCAGCTCCTCTACATGCCTCCAGGTAGGAACGATGAAGCACCCACTTTCCAGCTGCCATCGAAGCCAAGAATTTTTCATTTCGAAGAGGATGTCCCACAACAATGTGTGTGCAACTTGGATCAAAGCACTGTTTTTCAAGTACTGTTCCACCTTGAATTGAGGAATGAATTTGATTCAAATTATTTAAGGCTCATGCTGTACCACAGAAAGGATCAACTCAAAGTGAGAATTATTTGAATTGAGGTAAAAATATACTTAACTCAAATTTACATTGAAAGTATTATCATTGAAGTGACATGGGCAGAAGCTGGCAAGGAAAGAGAAGCAGCCAAGGAAGAGTGGCTCTGATAAAAATAAAGTGCCACTGTAACAGACAGGAATGAGAGAGACACCAGAGGACAGCAGATCCTGGGCACTCCCAACAGTAAAGAATGAGGCTGTTGTGGAGACAGCTAGAAGAAAACTGCCAGAAGACAAAACCATTGCTGTTTTATGGCAAAGCTGATCACTAACATAATAATAATATATTCAAAGAATTGCTCACAAGCACAGAAAGCCATAAATTTGAGACCTCAAATCTGATGAACCGCTAACAGAAGCCCTTTCTTTTCCCCAACAAGCCACAGCTGACCAGACACATACAGACACATGCTATTCTTCGCATTTCACAAATATCTGGTACCTAATTCTTCAATCAGATGGCAGTAATCAAATCTTTCTTGAGGATTAAGAGAAGACAGCTGAAATTTACGGTGTTTTTCTGGTTCTTCATCAGTCTTCTCATCTTCAGTAACAGCCTGGAAATACAGTAACAGATTTTGAAAATAATGACAGAAAGATTAGGTTGACAGCTGACTATTTCTCTGCCAAACATTCTGGGTTATTTTTATATGAAGTTTTCCTTTAGTCAGGAAAAGCAGAACCAAATCTGTCAATCACTTGACAAAAAGCTTGGATCTTATCAAATCAACGTTAGGCTTGTGCTTAACATCCTCTTAGTTCCCCCTTTCTTCAGGGCACAACTGAACCAATTTGTCAGAAAAACTAATCCTTCATTCGTAACCACCGAATGCCAAGTTGAACACAGGAGTCTATCTATTATATCCATCCATCACACTGCCTCATTCATTCAGACTTTCTATAACTTTGAGGTCCCTTATGCATTTCCACCACAGCTTATTTACTAACATGACACGTTATGCCTCTGAAGACACATAGCTGCTGAAAGTTTGAGCATCAAGCAATACACTGTGGGCAAAAGACTAAGCTCATTTTCCTAGCCCCTTCCAAGTTCACTATGAAATAGCAGAATTTTAAATCAGGTTTTTGGCAGAAAAATAATTTTCCGTTTGTACCTAAACATAAATTCCAGATACCACCAAGGAAACAAAGGCCTAACTTTTTTCCATCATCCTAACGTGGCTGGAGGAGTTCCAAGAAATACACATAGTAACTCCCCACTCCAAAGCTTACCTCAGCGTTCCAGCAGGAACTAACAGGACAAAAAGCTTTATTTGTCTGAACAAACAAGCTTTATTTATTTGAGTAAACATTATTTGTTCAAAATCTTGAAGAACGGGGCAAAGAGAAATAGAACTGCACAAAAATAATCCACTTCAAGATTTTAAATGCAGATATGCACCTGATTTATATTTACCATCAACTTCAAAACTTCTTAAAACGTCATTACGTCTCTCAGAACACAAAACACCATAAGTATTTCTTCATATGACAAACCTTTTCTCTGGGCTGTGGTGCCACAGGAGGGTTAGCCAGTGGAAAAGCAATGCTGGGGGCCTGCGGAGTGGGGATCAAGTGATCTTTAATTGGCGTTTCAGGTTCTCTGCATACAGGATTCTTTAGACCTTCAATCAAATCTCCATCCCCAGCCTCAGGAACAGCTGTGAAAGTAGAGTGTTGTTGCATGACTTATCTTTGGCTGAATATAATTATGGATAAAGTAAAAAATAAAATGAAAAATTTAAAAAAAGGTAGCTATCCTAGAAGGACAAAACACAACTGCTACTACAACGTGTACAGTTACATTTCACCACTGCCTTTCATAAAGATACTCTTCCTTATATCACAAACCACCAATTGCAATACTGCAGACTCGTGTCCCTGGATGCCTTGCTTTGAAAAAAAACCCAAAAGCCTCAAATGGCCTAATTTTGTTGACTAAACCACATTGACTCGCTTGAACCAAAAATGGATTGAATGCATTTAGCTAATTTGCTTCAACCTCCTCTAGGACAGGGTCAGTTTTCAACAAGACTGTTGCCACAAGCAGAAACTCTGTAAGTAGATTGAGAGAAGGAGTTAGGGGCACGAGGGAGGCAGTGGGGAGAGAGAAATAAAGGATTCCACTGTCTCTCAGGAGGCAGGAATGGGAAGAAAGCAAAACCAGATGACAAAACGTTAAGTATGTTGTTTCTTTAGTCCTAGCAGTAGACTAAAGACTTCAAAAAGAACAGGGAATAGAAATACAGTATCTTCACTGAATCTTGACCTAAGCACATCCACCGGCAGCTCTGACACATCTGTTTTTCAAGCTCATGGATTATCTTCGTCCTTTATCTCCATTCTTCACCTATGAATATTTCCACTAGAATTAAAAAGCTTTTGCTACTGGTATTCCCATTTGAATTCCACCACGCCTACCCGAATTGTTACCTGGAAACCAGCTGTGGTTCCAAAAAAAAAAAAAAAAAATCTGTAAGATTTCCTAAATTTGATGCAAACTATTTTAGACAAGCACTGCCTTGGTGCTTAACCACAAACAGCAAATGGATAGGAAAGCTTCTCTTTAAAAAACAACAGCACATAATGGAGCTCAAAGATGTAAAATTGTACTTTTGTCATTCAAGAAATGCCAACAATGCTGACTTTTTTTTTTAAAAAGTAGAATTCAAACACTATTTTAGAAGTCCCAAAGATGAAATGGATGCTGTAGCAAAGAACAAGGATACTGTATTTCTGATTTTACCTTTACGAGCAATCTCTGCATCAGCTAAAGATTCTCTGAAGGCAGACTCATCCACGTTCTTATTGGCGTTACTCTGACCTTGCTCAGTGTACTGGGAAGGACTATTGGGCCACTGAAAGTTGCTGACAAGTCTTGCTCTCTCCTCCCTCGCAGTAGGATCATCCCAGATGATCTGCTCACTCTGGGATGGCTCTGTGTTCACATCTGTGAGTGCCTGACGGGATTGCCTAAGGAAAAAAGCACACACACCTTAAATATTCGTTTCATAGTAGACTACCGTATTTGAAGGGAATGTGTTAATGATCACATCAACTGTAGCCTTCAAGTGACCTCATTATTAGAAAGCATGGCCAGGAAGGGGGAAAATTGCAGTACAAAAGCAACTCCAGCAGCCTGGCTTTGTGAGCTTAAGTGAAAAAAGGCAACCAAAAATATCAGCAGGAGATGGTTTTATTATGTGTCATATTGATAAATTATTCCAAAGATCAGTGTACTGTACTGAACTTATTTACCTGCAAATAAATACCAAGCTAAAAGGAATAATTTTGCAAGGTTCCCATTAAGAGTTCAAATCCTATACTCTGTTTAGAAAGAAAAGAAAAAGAAAACAGGAGAAACATTGACAGAGGTGCTTTGCAGGAATACCTGCCACCAGTTTATGACCTATGTACTGAAATACTGCAGCACTGTTTTCTTCAAAATCTGTAAGAACACTAACTAATCTGAAAAGACATCAGTTGGCATAATTCAATTCAAACTACAAAGCAATCATACTATTCTGTGATATTTTGAAAAACAAAAGATACCCACTACGGATTAAGATAACATTCTGTCTTTATCTAGCACGTGCAGTTAAAGATTTTGAATTGCAAGAGAAGCAACTTAAGTACATGAGTAGAGAAAGGCAATACACCTGATAACCCTGGCGATCTATTCACATCTCAGTGAATGTCTAAGTACCTGCAAGGGAAGACAAAATAAGATACTCTGAAACACAAACCAATACCTTAGAGCCTCCAAGACCCTACTGCGGCCATTTCGCACAGACCGTGTGCTATCAGGAGTGGCTGGAGAACCATCAAAACTGTTCCTTGAAAGGGATCCTCGTTGCCCTTGCGGTTTCACTAGCGATGTGGCAGACATGATCTCCTGCAGCTGCCTTTGGAAGTTCTCCCTCATTTCTAGTGCTTGGGTTAAAACTTAAGAGAAGAAACAAAACTGGTAAGATCAAGACTGTTATACTGTAACAAGTGGGAAGTAACTGAAATTCCAGTCAACTTCCCCTCACCCCCCTGCATCAGGATAAAGACAATACTTTAAGGAGAGGAAAAGATATCTGGGAAAAAATAGGAAAAACTACATATACCCCAAGTCATCTATTCCTAGACACAAGGAGAAATCTCCATTTGGCTCACTTCTGAATTCGCCCATATGATCTAATTTATATTCACAATTCTCCCATAGCACATTTATTTACAAAACAAAAGAGGTATACTCTAAAACTGATTTGTCATGTTAAAGACAAACTGCAGTGTTTTAAAAACAAAGAAACAGCAATTAAGTAATTTGCAACAGATGACCATGATTTTCTTAAAATAGAGAGCAAAACCCTTTCCTCTCATGCAGCAACAATAAGGGCTAGCTGTACTTGACCAGTATATAAACACGGTACCTAAAGCTTCCAGATCTTAACATTCAGCACCTGAAACTGTAAAAGGCTTATATTGATAGTTTGATGTTCCACAACTATTTTGAAACCAGTGATTTACATTTACCTCCTTTGGATTCACTTGTTACTATTTGTTCTTCCCCTGTAGTGACCACTTCCTTTATCTGGTCAGTAGTTATATCATCTTCAGCATCATCTTCATCCACTGGAATAATCTAAAACCAATGAAGACAAGTAGAATTCTGAAACACCAAATTTTTTTGCTTTTTACCCGTGTTCAATACCTGTATAAATTCTGAAGATTAATAATCTTGCCTTAGAGTAAACCTAACCTTTCTGCTACTACAATGACAGTAAAACAGTAAGAAGCAGCATCAATGACAACACATATTCTGCAGTCTAAATGTCTACTAAGGCAAGTTCACACCTTGGATCTTGTTACCTACAAGAGAAGGCAAAGACTGGACCTACGTAATTTCAAATTTGGAAAGCACTTCTAATCCTGAAATGCCGGCTTTTCCCTCCATCACCCTAGAAGAGAAATATTACAAATGCAGAAAAATCTTAAGGAACACCTGCAATAGCTGCTATTAATTACTAGCTAAACATGACTCAGGGCATTGCTGAATAAGTACCAATATTTTTTATTAATATGTTAATATCAGAATTAAGTTAACTGAATCCAAATCACTTCATAGAACATGAATTCATATCACACATTATACCTCATTTTCCTCTGCTGGTTTTCTAGTTGACAGAAGTTTACTGGAGGAGGAGAGTCCGACATCTTGCACTGCACTGATGTCCAGGCTCATTTTGGGATTGTAAGTGTGAGGAAAGAGAGATTCAGGAAGCCGTTTATATTCTTGGGCACTCTGTAACAACATCAGTTAACGTAAGAAAGATGAGAAACCGATTGAGATAAAAGAAATTTCACGTCTAAACATAGGAAAAATACAACAAAAACACCATCAAAAGCAGTACTTTACACAAGAGGAAAATGTGGCTCTTGTTCTAGGAAATGTAGCAGAAATGTTCAATGGAAGATAATTTCTTGTCTCCTCGCAGAGAAAAAGGTAAAAGTACATCAGTGAAAACTGATTGCTCAATTCATAAATTCAAAGCAGGATGCAAAACATCAGTTCCTATACATGTTCAGTATAAACGCAAACAGAAAATCCACTGTCATACATGTAACTAGTTTTAAGCCTCCATTTCCCTTTACTTTTAATAACAGAACAAAGCAAGCTCCATACCTCTAAAAGCCAGTGTTCTGAAACAATATGTATACCCCGTTCTTTAACGGATTTGTACTCCTTGTTGTTGTCATTCTGTCCTCCCTTGTAGATGAAGTGTGTTACTGTTTCATCAAAGCACCATCTAGAAAACAAAATACAACCTGAAGATATAATTTCTATCAAAAAGTATCAGAAATCCAGCTCAGCAATTGTCCTATCCCTTGTTCGTTAAAATATTGTTTTGTCTATTTTGTTATGCTTAAATAAGCAACGAGCCCACTTTTTTAATCAAAGAAGACCACATTCAGTTTCAGGACAGAACTTCAATGTCTTTTGAAAGCATTCCTGAAGTAAACAAAACTAAATCTAATAAACATATGGAAGAGGAGGGGTTTTGCTTTAGGGTTTTTTGTTTTGTTTTTATTTAAGTAAGTGGAGTTTCAAATCAGTTTCTGAAAAGAAGGTGTGACCCAGGATGAGAGCGCTTTTTCTTTTGTTGACATATTGAGCTGCAAGTGAAATACCAGTCCTCGAATCTCAAAATAAACAAAATGCATGATTCTAACATTAAAACCACGAAAATGCAAATACCTTCAACATTTCTAAGCTACTATGAAACATAAGGGCAACTTCTTCATCCACACCATGAATGATAACACTTATTATAGAAGTCAGTAACAAAATATGTAAATCAGATTCAGTGGCAGCAGAATTCTGTCTTAAATCACAAATGTTAGTTTGTAGTTTCTCTTTGTGACAAGCTATTTTTCCTACGCTTTTCTAAGCACACTAACTTAGACATTCTTACAATTTGTAAAATAGTTTTGAGACAGGGAGAAACACACACAAATTCAGATCAGATTCAAAATCTAAACTATAAAGCAAATTTTCAACTACCCAAAAGCTAAACATGTTTCATAGTTTTCTTCAAAAAGCAAGAGAAGGAAAGAAAAAAACTTGCCATTCAGGAAGACTTCAGGACAAACAGTCTTTCCAAGACAGACTTATCAAGAACATAGAGACTGGGGATGCGGTGGGGAAAGATGGCCTTAGAAGCAGATGGCCTTATTTTGCAATAGAAACTGTTTAAGATGGTGAACACTAATGTTTAGCAAAAGGTCATGTAGATAAAGCATATTAGAATGTGAAGAGTCATATTTATTAGAAGTCGCATCAGTGCAGAAGTTTAGATTTTTTTGTATCAGTTGATACCTGTAGTCTGCCCCAAGAGAAGCTGCTACTCCATTCAGTTCACTTTGCTTCTTACTAAGTTTTTTACTAACATATATAACAACATCAGCTAGAGGCTTGGGCTCTTCTTCCTGCGCAAACAGCAGCAATAAAAACAGGAGAGTCATGTTTGGAAGCTTTCTCTATCGATAACAAAACCACTTTAATATTCAGTGTAGCATGTAGTAAAATATGCAATAACAACAAAACTAAGATAAACACATTTTCTCTACTTTTGCTGCTCCCAAACTCCATGGTCAAAACCCAGCACTATTATCATTCCATGCACTAGGAATCCAAAAGACAAAAGATTCATTCTCAGCCAGTCTCCCTGGAACGTATTCTGCTCCTTCCATCGCAGACAAAGCACTTCCTGAACACTGAAATTAGGGAATTATCAAATCTGATGTCACATAAGTATTTCACTGTACTAGAATGAAAAAAATTAAGAATAAAGAGCTACAAAATAAAAAGCGACAGCCTTCCCTTGCTGAAGGCCATTAGCTTTTTTGCCCCTCTGCAGCAAACCATGTACTAACACGACAAGCAATACCTAAGTGCTCCTTTTCCTTCTACAACTTTTTCTGTTTTCTCTCACTAGAGTAGATTAGACTGAAGAGGCAAGATGACTAGAAGAAAGGATAACATAACATGTCTTTATAAGGGGGTAAGCAACTGATCACATCTTGTGCCTCCTAGTAAGCAGAAGAGCAGCACCTTACAGAGGAAGATAGGAGAAGACGACATGGGCATTAAAAAAAGAACTCCTAACTTTAGTCCAAGACAAAATATTTAATTCTGCTCACCTGGAGCCTGGGAATTTCTTAAGTGTGATGAAATCCTCTCATCTCAGTACTACAAAGTCTAAATTGGTATATATTTATATGCTGTGTTACTTAGCAACTTCTTAATATTCAAAATAGTAGTACAGACAGTAAAAAAAGGTTTTAAAATCTTTGCCTTCCAGGAGGAAACTCTTCTATCTCACCTTCCTTTAACTGTCACTGAAGAATATGCATAATCGTATGGATTTCTACTCAAATAGATCACAAAGCACAATTCACAAACTCCTTTGTAACTTAAATCACAAAAGAGATGGCATTTTCTTAATTAAGCCTATGCTCCAGAAACCCAACCCCAAAATCTCCTACCACTTCCGGCTGTGCAGCGGTCAGCTGCGGGCTGGCAGTAAGGGCTGCTGTATGCCTTGTGCTGTTTGCCAGCGCCAATTTCAAGTTTCTGCCGATGACTTCAGAGAGAGGTGTGCTCAGTTTCCTGGTTTTTTGATCAGGACCTCCTGGAGTTTCCAAAGCTGCCAGAGCATCCTACCAAAATAGAAGCAACTGACTGACTTTCACAAACAGATTACAGAATTCTCACTCAAGTGAAAGTATCACAAATACAATCTGAAGTAAGATTTCATACTCCTAAATCAGGACAGTGTACTACAGTAGCAGCTAGCAAGTGCAACTGTAGTACCACTGCACAAAAGCAGTACAAGACAATCCCAATCTTAGAGTCTGCATAAGCAAAACAGGAAGAAGATAGATTATTAATATTTCTTTTCACTGCCATCAATGAAAACTACATTCAGTGGAAAAGCCAGTGGCCAAACCCAGTCATTCCTAACGCCAACCAATTACTATAATTTACCAATACCACCCCCACAAGAGTTGCATATGAGTATGTTGGTTCTATCTGTACCTTTAAGACACCAAGTTTCTTACTGCCCTTTTTTAAAAAACAGAAATTTTGGTGTAGAGTATCTTGCTTTTGAAAATTATCAGTGGTGAACTATTAGATTTCAAAAAGAAGAGTACCAATCGAATCAGACTCACTCACAGAATGGTTTGGGTTGGAAGGGACCTTAAAGACCATGTAGTTCCAACCTCCTGCCATGGACAGGGACACCTGCCACTAGACCAGGTTGCTCAAAGCCCCGTCCAACCTGGCCTTGAACACTGTCAGGGAGGGGGCAGCCACAGCTTCTCTGGGCAACATGTTCCAGTGTCTCACCACCCTCACACTAAAGAATTTCTTCCTTATGTCTAGTCTAAATCTACTCTCTTTCAGTTTAAAACCGTTACCCTTCATCCTATCCCTACACTCCCTGATAAAGAGTCCCTCCCCATCTTTCCTGTAGGCCCCCTTTAAGTACTGGAAGGCTGCTGTAAAGTCTCCCCAGAGCCTTCTCTTCATGAAGCACAACTAACTAAACTAAAGAGAATTCTTCTGGTTTTGTAATACATGTTTTGTTCTATTACGGGCAGAGGGGTTTAAAAAAAAAAAAAAAACAAAAAAACCCACCAAAACCGCCAACCCACATACAACCCCCCCAAAAAACTAACAACTTTGCAGGAATTCAATGCATTCATCTTTCAGTTAAGGCCTCGGAAATGAAAAACAAACCTGAACCCTTCCAAAGCACACTCGAGTCATTCCAGCACAGATACTCCCTGAATGTCAGGGGTTTCTTTGTTCTGTTTTAAGACTAGTAGTTTTTCTAGCCTTTTGTGGCCTTCAGAATGAGACAATGAACCCAAAACTCCAAGGCATTTTTCAATCTGCAAAAACAGCTTTGTAACTGCTATAAAGCTATTACATTAAAACATGTCATTAAAGTAGCATCTCATCACAAAACAAGCAAACAGTTGTTCCAAATAACTGGAGCAATCATGAGCCTTCTTGATATATTTCTCAGTCTTCAGATGTAAAGAACACAGACTGTGTACTGTGTGAGGTGTAGAACACATGAGAATATGATGCAATAAGCACAGAAGAGCTTTGTTAAAGGACATTATAGCATCTATTAGTTAATAAATGTAGTCCAAGGTCAATAACTCAGAATACATATAAACAGAGCCAGTTTTCCTGGCTTCATTCAAAATGGAAAGTCTGTATGTTAACAGTATCAAAAGGGGTAAGCACAGGTTTCTGTGTGGTTTTTATGTTTATGCGCATCTTTAACCCTAGTGGTTCTACAGACTAAAAAATTTGCAAAGGTGATCACCTTCACATCAAAAGAAGGCTTGAATAACTTGTCTTTGGAAAGAAATTTTGATGGTGTATCAAGATGTAAAGATGGCTCTTTCTGTGGCAGTTTCCCTTGTGCAAGAGGGGTTGTCTTCCCAATATGATGAGAGATTACAGCTTGGAAAGCTTTACTCTGGAACCTGTTGATATCAAGAGGGGTCACAGCTGTTTTTTTCCCAGCTTCAAGGAGATACGTAGGTTGTTCTGAATCAGGAGATTTAACAGTCGCTGGTGTCTTGCTAAGCTGAGTAATGGAACTCTCCTTATCTTTAAAAGAAACAAAGAAAACATAATCAAGCAATTTCCTTTTTTTTTTTTTGAACACAGATCTCACATACATTTTTATTTAAACATCAACTGAAAGTTCATCTAACCTTTCTCTCCCTAAAAATAATTCATATCCCCCCCCCAATAAATGCTCTAAACTGATGATTATATTTTAAAAGCCAGTATCTTAAGCGTCTCTTCCAGTTAGCTACTTATTTAAAATTACTTTGGTACTGAGCTTGACCCTAAGTGTCTCAAAAAGAGCAAGCAACCCCTGGTTCACTCTCACTGTTTGCAGTTCCACACACATACCTGTATAGCTCACGTATGTTGTACAACAACTACCAAAATATAAATCCAAGAAAGAGATGTAATACACAACAAATCCTTCCCTTTCAACATTAAAGGTAACTCCTCCTCCCTGGCTCCTTCCTTCCCATGCAATACAAAGTTTCTTTCATATTCATGACTCTGAATCACACCCCTTTAGGTCATTATGTACTTTTCCAGTCCCTTATGCCTTTGGATTAATAGGACCAAGATTTAGCGAGGAATAAGCCCTTAAAGCTTATCCATCACAAATGCTTCTAGATAAGCATGACTCATCATCTTTATAGCTCAAAAACATTAGGACAAAAATTGCTTTTACATTTTACTGTTCATTTCCACCCCTACTCCCCATTTTTCCTTAAAAATGTAACATACAGGTAAGATATGCCTATGCCAACAACATACCTTTTGTCCTCTGATTTAGTGACCCATATAATTAATTCACAAGGGCACTGGTAAAACAGGTCTGTTAAGATTCAGTATTAAATCACTGTAGTCTGCATCTTAATATGGAAGAAATATTGCCAAATAAAAGATGTGAATTAACTGGAAAAGGAGCAGAAGCATCAGAAGATGAAGTAGGCATGAAGGACTGAACAGAGGGGCATCATGTCATTGCAGACTAACAAGTACGAAGCTGGATCTAAGCTGGACCTATCATCAATTCCCACGCAATCTACAGAGCGGCATGTACCAAAAAGGACAAAGCTGAGACACCGAGCTTGATTCCCAGCTGACTGATAACAAGACTCCACGAGACTTGCAGCAAACACACAGTATCATTTCTATAATCACAACTCAAAAGCAGGGGGAAAAAAAAAAAAGGAAAAAATACTTGGAAAAATATCCTTTAGATCTAATACTTCGAAGGCGTTAGGAAAAAATTGCCCTCATATCTGCCTTCTTTATCATGAACGAACAGTACAGTGACACAACCATATTCCCTAACTCGCTAATGACCAACCTTCAGCTTCTACATTTTCAACCAAGAACTTGCTTTCATCTGCTCTCTTTCCTGTCCTTGCAGACTGCAAAAGCCAAGCTACGGTGACAGCCGGCAAATTCCACTTCTTTGCAGCTTCATACTTCGAACCACCTGGTTCTCTCACCACAAGATGAGTACTGGCAAACATTCCCTTTTTTGCATTGGCTTTCCGCACGAAGAATTCTTGGACTCTAAAATTAGATTAATAAAACATTCATTTAGTCATAAGCAAAATTAATCTAGGGCACTTTTATACTATTATAAAATGCATTCAAGCAACAGAAAAGCAACCAGTAGAATTATCTAAGGCCATCCACTTTGCACTTTACAGCCTAACCTAGATGCAAAAAAGTTAAACAGTAATGTTTTGCTTCTATCAGTATTGAAAACATAACATTTCTCATACTCCCGAAGTCCTTCCAAATCATACACTGGGCCTAACATTCTTCTGCAAGATTAATGGGACAGTCTGGACTCTTTTCTGGAGTCAACAAGCATCATTTCCAATTGAACAATAGTTTTCTTTATACTACAGTTTTTCTCTTATCATCAAGGACTCAGTCTTCCAAGAAGATGGCAGGATTGAGAACTCACCAGCAAAGAATTTAGTCCAGACTACAAATCAGATCAAATGATACTCTAAGCTATACAATTTTGCCACTTCATGACTAAACATGTTTTTCTTAATGTTTTTCAAAGATTCTGATGAATTGGGAGCAAATAATACACCATCCCAGCTCCTAAGAAATGGTGCACTATCACTGGTTATGAGGTCGAACCAGATAGTACCGAAGAAGAGGAACTTTGGCCCACTCCTGGACAACTGAAGAGCAACTCAGAAGGCCTGACACCTGAAAAACTGACTTTTTTTTCCCTCTGTTCTAGAGCAAAGCAAAAAGTTACTGAGACTCAGTCATTATTCCGGTAGAAATTAGGCTGTGTGACTACTGATTAAATTTCTCTACAGGAGAAGAAAGTAAAAGAACTATATAATAATGTCTCATTGCTTCAGCACTAGCTTTTGTAAATTAATAGAATCCAGAAGAGCTGTAACTCTAATATTTGTTACTCCTGTAAAAGAAGAAATGAAATGCATAATGGATTTCATCACACTGGCTGTCTAAGAACAAGAAGAAACGGTGACAGGAGACATACCTGGCTCCTAGCAGTCCTGCCAGATAAACCAGGGAGTCTCTCTCAGCACCAGTGAACTGGCTAAAAGAAAGAACACAATCTTCCAGAGGGGTAACTCCTTCCATTACTGGGACTGGTGTGAAAAGTGGATTGGACTGGGGATCTAAAAGGAGCTGCTGTTCCACACACATTATCTTAAAGAAGGTGAAAGAGATAAAAATGCAAATCAAGCCCAACAGCAACAAAGCCAACAATATTCCAGCAACTGTACAATAGCACTTACGGACTCAACAATAAGCAATCCTGCCTCCATCATTACATCCGAGACAAAATATTTCTCATTGCATCAAGCAAATTCTTCTCTAGATCAATTTAATTTTGTCAGTTTTGACTTACTGAGGCATTATTCAGAACTTTTCAGTTACTACTCTTCCAACCCTGGATGATCCCTTAAAGTAGTTCAAGGTGGGATCTAAAGGTCTGTCTAGATTTACTTCACAGAAAGCTGCCTAGTACTGAAAACACTAACAGCAGTTAATCTACATCATGTGCCCGCTCTTGAGAAATACGATTATTATTTTTTGACTTTGAGCTACAAAGATGACTTGCTCTTCTGCCACAAGTTAAAAAGCTGTAAAAAGCATGAAACAATAAAAAGTAAGCATAAAAATATGCAATAATTATTCATCAACTGGCTCCTTCTACAATTCATTATTTAGAGAGAATGCTGTCAGACTCTCATATAAGCCTTTGAGTCATGACAACAAAGTCCTATTTAACAAGCCTTTAGAAAATGAAGTGAAACAGATAAAAGATACCTTACACATGCAGAGGCTTTAAAGTGTGATTTCATTCAGTGTATTTCAAATGAAACAAGGCTAATCTCTCAGCATCTTACTTAACATTTTAGCCACCGATAACTACATTCTGACCAGACATATTTCTAATATAGATACCTGTTCACTCGCAGAACTGAAAGTGTAACACCCTTACCAGCCATGTATTTGTGACAACATCACCAACAGTTGGCTTCACCGTGCACCCCAATAAAGGTACCACAGCATAGTCTGCAATGGTTCTGCTTTGCAGCGGCAGAATTTTCCCAGCATTCTCCTTTATAATATCTGCAATGCAGGACTCGTCCTCTTCACCAAAACCCAAAAGAAGAAATCTCTTTCTGAGAAATAAGCCTCCTTCAGCCAGTGAAGAAGACTCTCCCAAAGAACCATTACAGACAGAAGACTGATTCTCTCCTTGAACAGTCAAGTGAGTAACATCACTGAAGGTTCTGGATGTTAGTTTTTCGACTTCATCTGAAAGGGGAAAAAAAACCAACCAAACAAAAATAACCAACCATAGTAATTGATTGACAAGAACATCAAAGTCAACTCAAAATAGTTTCATGAGGAAATTACAGTATTCTGCTGTTTTCAGCCAGGTTTTAGTTAAAAACTGGTCTATATAGGACTGTTTAAATTTGATTTCTAAAACACAACATAGAGGGCAACATAGTAGATGTGGCTATCTTTTCAATATGCAAAAGCCACAAAACTCAAATGCTAATTATGAGTGGTTAAGCTTTCTATGGTATGCTGAGCCTGGAACGTACCTAATGTAGAATCATTATTTACATATTGAGAGAGGAAGTCATCTTCAGCAGCTTTCTGGTGCTTTATAACATTCACAGCTTCTTTCTTCAAGAGATTTTTATTTTTGGGAAGAAATGACTTCATTCCAGGCTGCTCCAAAATTGAGTTCTCTAACAGCTGGTAGTTTAGAGGGATATATTGCTCCACTGGATGTAGATAACCTTTACTGAATGACTCCAGCAACCATTTTGCTGTCACTACATGAGGCCTATAAAATAAAGTGTTATACAAACAAGTCACAGCAGGTTTCAGAACTGTGATTCTTCTTTCCTGCTCTGCAAATACTAGTATATAGTATATAGACATATAGTTATAGTTTGTAACTCCAATACTAAGCAAGCTTTGGCACTTTACAAACCTCACCTTTTTTTTTTTTTTTAATTCTTTCAGTCTGAGAACAGAGAATCTCATACTTATTTTCTATAGTGTAAATTATATCTGACACTGCTGGGTTGCCAAATGCTCCCTCCTCAATATATTAACAAATACATGTTAACACCTCTTTTCACCAGTAAGAATACTTTTTTCTATTCGCTGAGGTGACTCACGGCTACCCAAAGAACTACAGTATTCAAGAGCACACGAGGATGTACTTATGAATACTAGCTGTAAGTCTTCTCATTTAAGTCAGGAACTATTTGACATTTTCAAATCAATACACGTTTTCCTGTTTACAAGGTGGTGGGAGAATGAAATCAAGGCAGAAAGAGACCTTAAGCAATATAGTTATCATAACCTGTGAGCTGTCTTGTCCAAAAAGTGTTTCAGTTCATCATTATTTTCTCCCAAAATGACATGGGTAACATCTTCATTAAGTTGATTAAATCGAACACCACCACCGCAATTAATAAGCCTCCTCATCTTGTCCAACTTCCTGCCACTGAAGCCACACAGATAGATCTACAAAGAGAACAGAGCAACAAAAAAGGCTTTTAAGAAAAGAAAAAAAGAAGAAAGAAATTATGTAGGATAATTTGGTGTAATTTGTTTTGACTGCTGTAGAACACAAACTAGTGGCACAACTTCTGAGAAGCAGCAAAAGAGTTAAGCATTTAGAATTGGATCAATTTATCTTTACAAACTAATCTAGCAAAACTTCAATATTTACTAATGGAATGAACCCCCAGCCAAAGTCATACAACCAAAAAACCCAAACCCCACACCAATTCTAGAATCCATTCACTATAGTGTTTAAATATATGTCTATAAATACATATTATATTTATACTACATATTTAATACAATTATACACACACATATATGTAGACACACATGTAAGCTACAGCATGTGGACACAAAATAAATCTGGCATTTACTACTGACCATGGAAACCATGATTTACTCAAGCGGCAATTACCAGTGCTTTAACCTAGTTGATTCCACAGGGTTAAGACTGAACATTTCAAAGTACACATTGTTAAACATACTCGACATCCATCTAACAAATCTTCAGGGGCTTGAAAAGAACTTATATCCAAGTTTTCCAGCTCATCAGGAAGAGGATCCAGTCTGCTGCTCATAGCTGAACTACATGCTGTTTCATTAACACCACCCAAACTGATACTGGAAATGTGGCTGACGTCTGAAAGCATATGATCTTTAAACAAAATTTAAAAAGATGCGTTAGTTTTGGGACATCTTTCTCCACTGCTTCACTAAACAAAATACAAAACTCCCACATATGATTTTGTTGTGCTAGAAGGAAATTTAAAATCTGAAGAACAAAAACTACCAGGCAAGTATAACCTTGGTTAAACCCAAGGGTTTTATTCACACATAGGTTGATTATGTCCTTACTAGCAAGAGTGCTTATGCACCTTCTGTTTATTCCCAAATGGATGTAATCTATGAGATAGCAGCTAATGGGACTGGTTTTCAAAGCTTTTATTCCAGTTTTGTGGCCACCTATTAACAATAAGACAGGCATTTCTGTAGTAAAGAGAATGTGAACATGTAGCTCATAGTAAACATGAAGTTCATTGATTTAAGAGAGTTATACGCAGTTTCTGTAATACCTAACTTCAATTCCCAGTGCTCTGCTGGTAGTGCTAACCCAGTGCTCCTGCTCAGTCATTTCCTGAAGTAGCAGTCAGTAACAGGTGTTTGGAAAGACACATCTAAAGCTGGCTGTGTCTTTCAGGCTACCATGTTTGTTTACAAAATGCTTTTAACTTTCCTTCTGTTAATAGCATGGAGTAAGTAAAAACAAATATATGAAAAAACTAGAAAAAATACTAGTAAAAAAAATTTGGCATTTGTTTTCCCCCCTAAGACTGCTGTAAGATTAAAGTCATTACAAACACTTGTTTTGAACTACAGATGTACGAACAGCCGTGCTTTTTTAGGACTTAATACACCACTGATTCTCAAGCACACAATCATATGCCTAATTCCAGTTTACTTTTTAAACAACTATTCACGTGTTTTAAATCTACATGTTGGAATATTCAATGTGCATAAAAGTAATCTGTTGTGTTTTAAGCAGAACCCAACCTGTCAAACCAGCATTGCAAAAGCAAGCAGCACCCTACTAATCTGAAACAGTTCTTCCTCCTTACTACAAGTATTTCCTACCTCACTTTTAACATATTTTAAAAGGTCTTACTTACTATTGGGCTTGCTGGCATGATTCGTAGGTGTTGACGTACTGGGTGTATTACTTGGCTTTGATCCAGCCTCTATTTTATACATTGTCTCATCCTGACAGAAGCCCTTCTCAATGCTGTCAGAAAACCACTGCACAGACACACAGTGCACATTCCATTTTTTGGCACATTCATACTTCTGACCTTTCAAATGTAAACAAAATAAAAACCACAAGTCACTAAAAGGCTAATGCTTCAAACAGTGATCGCTGAAAGATGGTTGGACATTAAGACGACTGAAGAATTCAAATAACTAATTTCAGTGTGCAAGTTGTGTTATCCTGGATTCTTCTGATAAGCTGCTTATTTATTCTCTAAATAAAGTTAGACCAAAAAATCTCACTGATGGCTAGCTCATGAGTGCAGTATGACAGGGCAATAAAGAAAAAACCCAAAAAAGGCTTTAAAGCTTTCAAGCACAAGGAAGCAAAGTTTAAAAATTCCCAGAGTATTTCCCCACAGAGAAAGGGACGGCAACTGAGGAAAAAAGAAAATGCTTCCCATTCTTCTCACAGTAAAACTACAATCCATCTTCCCACAAGGAAAAAAAGGCAGCTTTCATTCTATCTTAGTAGGGAGTTCAGAAGGCACAAAGAATAGATCACTTAAAAAAAATATTAGTCCACAATCCCATTTCAATCAGCATATAAATTAAGTCCTATCCAGGTCTCCCAGAAAACTTTCTTTATTCTTCTATCCCCTCTAGGATTCTCCCTTTTTTCTTCCCTTAAATACCACCCGGGTCTCTGGTTTTTTCCTCTTTTGTACTTTCTCATGCCTTTAGAGCAAAGCAAGGGTGCTCTGCGTTACTCTTCCCATCAACAGTGATTCCCTGAACAGAAGTAGCAAGAGCAACACTGAAGCAGACACAGACAGTTCAAACTCTCATGCATATTTACACTGCTTCAACTCAAGAAGTGAAAATAACATTTACTCTCTAAGTTTTACCTTTTGGCTCTTTAACTATGAGGTGAGTACATTCATTCATCTTGAGCTGTCCCATATATTGCCCACCATGTTCAGCAGTGAGGCGCTGGACTTCTTTCCTATCTGAACTACTTAAGCCAGTTACGCAAATTGTACAGCCAAGGAACACGGGACAAGCGTAGTCTTCCATCTTCACATCGGTGTATCTCATTATGCTAAAGGAATGAAAGAAAGAAAAAAGAAATAATATATTTTTTTCTTCCAAGAAAAATCAACCAGAAAGTAGTCTGCATCACCGTAAGAATTACCAGTCCCCAAAACAAAAACAGGTTGGTTTTTTTCATACCTTTGCTGAGATTTATCCCACAGTGTCTTAACCCAAGAGGGAAGCAAAACAGGTTTTTTCAGAGAAGCAGCTACTAAGTATTTCTTGCTGCCAACTTCTCCAGCTATAAGATGAGTTACTGACATGTTGAGGTCTCTGTACACACATCCACCCATCATCTGCACATATTTATGAACTTCTTCCTGGGTGGGGAAAAAAGCTTATAGAAAATTATCATGAAAAAAGAAAGAACCTACACCACACTCAATCACCTTAGAAAACAAAGTCACGGATATCAATTGTCCGTGGTTTCTCCTGAAAAACTGTTCAAAAATACAAAATGTATGTATATGGAAGCCATAAAAAACTTCAAATATAATTTCCATTTTATTTGCATTTATGATAAGCCGAACGTAATATGTACCCCTAATAAAAATATTACAATCATACTGTATGAGTAAAATTTTGCAGATGGTTGACTTTTAGGTAATATAAATTAGAGAGATCTTGGAATAAATAAAAAAGTAAACTATTTAAACCATAGCTAATTGGGTATTGTATCTTTACCATGTAGTTTTGAGTAACCAGAAATAGAGCATGTTGCTTGTAGCATTATAGCCTCAGACAAACTAGCAAGACAAATGATCCATCTAATCAGGTAATAAAAATCCCTAAAACATACATTTACTCCCATATTAATACAGCTGAAAACATTTATGATTATATATGTATATATTTATATAATATATACATATGCATGTATAGCTACACCTCTATATACACATTTATATACTACATATACTTCTAAGACTCCCTTTTTTCCCATATGTACAACTCTCTAAACTATGCATACCCTACAAACTACGGAAAGACTAGATATATAGACACAGGCACAATTAGACTTATGTATAGTATGACTGCTGCCTTAGTAATGAGCCATCTGAAGCAAATTTCAACGATAATCAGCTAAACAATCCATTTTGTACGATGCATTACCCTAAGATCTTTTTCAAGGCTGGTACAGGATACTGCTACGTCGGCCATGGTCATATTGTACACAGGATACTCAGCTCTTGGGACACATCGCTGGGACTGCATACAGTACAGCACTACCTGTGGTCCAACAATTCTACAACCAAGCTGCAACAAAATAACAGAAAAAAAAGAATAAAAGTAGCAGAAGGTACACTGGTATAAGGCAGGCTTTCCTTGTCCCAGCGTCCTGAGGAAGGCAGGGCCCTTGGTCTCTCCTCCTCCTCTAGCATCCCCAGGTAGTCAACAGTTTTGTTTTTACTTTCAGCTGCAGATGTTCAATACAACCCTTGTAGGTTTTCTGGCCTCAGTAAAACTCAGCCGACACTATAGCTAATATGCCAGAGAATTTCAGCTAGCCTATCTTTATCTGCTGGACAATTCTTTGCCGGTCAAACAAAATCATGTTACTCAGGAGGTAAAAAGTGTGAGAGCTAGCTTAGTAACTCCAGCAGAAACAGAACTGATCGTACTATTTATTTTTCCACATGCTTCAAAATAATCCCTGTGCTTTGCTAGTCATCTTCTTCCTCAAATATAGGATGCAGCGAAGTTTTAAACATTTTATTGTGAATACTTCATGCTGCTATATTCAGTGCACAAAGAGAGAACATATACAGAGTGCAAGGATGGACATGAGCATTTCTAGAAAAGAAAGTATAGCTAGAAGTAAGCTGATGGACAGCATACCTTTTTGAGATGATTGAAAACAGTGCCTCTAAAAGGATCACAAATGTAAAGCGATTTATCATTTTCTTTTATATTGAGTGCTGTTTCTTCTTCAAGGATCTGGAGATGTTCTTGTGACTGAAATTCTTTTATAGACTGCAGGAAAACAGTGCATACAACATTTATTTAATTAACAAATCACAAATAGCCAACCCTGTAGAAACTACACAAGTACATTTAATTGAAACAGCTCACAACAAAGCTACCATGCAAGAGTATATTGGCAGAATATCTCATGGATGCTCCCCTCATTCCCCCAGGTCTTCACAATACCCAAACGTTCATCATACAAACTTTCAGGACTTGACCCTGCCACACAGTGCCTTTTGCTCCCACCAACCTCTCAGGGTGGAAAACAACCCAGTGTCCTGCCTAAATTTGCTTTGTGTGTAGATGAGTGACCACTATCCAGACCTTGTCAATATGTTTTGAAATGATAATTACTTCTTGTTCAAGAAGAAACATCACAAAACTATTCAACAAACTTTATTAAACACTCCTATTACAGAAATAGTTTTATTTCCAGATGCATGCATATAAGCTACATCTAAGTCAACCACAGAAATAACCTGATAATTCACTAAGCTGAGAAAGGTGATCAAACCTACTTACCTCGAGAGCTTTTAAAAAATACTCCGAGTTCTCAGAAGACTTTACGAATTTCACAAAAAACGGCTCCTTACTACCTTTCATCCTTTAACTGAGAAGCAAAACCCGGTAAGCGTCCTGACATTTTCGCCGTAGCCCGGACCCGCGCCGTGCCGGGACGCACCGCCCACCTCCCGGAGCTGCGGAGCCCCTCTCGTCCCTCTCCGTGCCCCCGCCGGCCCTCGGGCCTGTCCCACGCCGACCAGCCTCGGCGCCGACTTTTGCCGGAAAGGGGCGGAAGAAGGCGGGGGAGCCCGGGCCCACCGGGGTGCCCCTTCCCCACAGGGCCCCCTCCTCAGGCCGGCACGCTGCTGCCGCCCAACGCTCCTCCCTCAGGGCTCCCGCGCACCCACCGGCCCCGCCCGGTCCCGCCGGTTTGACCGCGCACCCACCGCGGGCCCGGCCCCGCGCCCAGCACCTCCACAGCCGGCGGGAAAGCGGCGGCCCTCGCACTGCGCAGGCGCGGTGGCGGGGCCGAGGGGTCTGGGGCGGGGTCTCCAGAGGGCGGGGCGGGGCGAGAGGGCGGGGCGGGGGTTATGCCGCTCCGGCCCCCCCTCCCGCGCTGAGCTCGCGCTGTCGCGCGCGTTTGCGAAGGGCGGCCAGTGGCGGCCAGTAACGGGCTGTTGCAGACAGCAGGGTACCCAGGCGGACCTTGGTGAGCAGTAAGCTTGGAGGAGACTCCTCTCCGGTCTGGGAATTGTTGCTGCCGTAGGAGGTGGCAAGACAGGCTGCTGCCCTAGTCCCGGCATGTCCCGCATCTGGCACCTAGTCTCCAAAAGCCCTTCGGTCCCTCGGGGGATTCACGGGGAATAGGCTTGGTGTATTGGTGCTGCCGGCTGCTGCGGGGGGATACGGGGAGTGTCACAGCTGCCAGGGTCTGCGAGAGGTTGGAAGTTGAGCATCCCGTGTCCCTCCTAGCTTCAATCCTTGCAAAGCATTTGTACAATCCCTTCAAATGGAATATGATAGGGAATGTATTTTTATTCTTGTCAATTCCAAGCTATGGAGAAGAATGTCGAATGCTCTCCTTCCAGAGCAGATGGCTGGAATCCGGACAACATGAGTGCATGCAAAACTTCTGCAGGAACTAAAATACGCCTCGCTTCCCTCTTATCCCACTGTTGCATCCACCTGAATCATTAAAAGGTGACCCTGCCCCCTCATCCAATGGACCCCCGTTCTTAGGAGCCATGAGTGTTTTCTAAGGCTCGCAGCTGTTTGCATAATGCTGCTGCTGCCCGTAGTGGGGGTAGGCGTTTTCACCCAAGATCCTCTTAGGAAAAGAACTGTTTCGAAAGAGGAAAGCACCAAACGCATGAAACCTTACAGTGTGGCCGCATGATGGCACCAACATCTTAAGAACTGAAGGGAAGCGTGTGTATCAGTCCACTGTACTTGTTAGATGTTAACTCTTTGGTCACTAGGGCAGATCCTAAACACTAAACAATTTTATGTGTCGTGGTTTTAACGACGTTTTGTATGCTTATTTATTTTAAAAACAATCTTCTAGGATCAGAGTGAGTTGTGTGAGACAGTGCTTTTCCCATTTGTAGAAATAAACTAAACCAAATGTAATGACAACCAAACAAGCATATTTATTATTAGATTATTAATGACAAGCAGTTAAGAACACTGAAGTTATCTTGGTGGTCCTGTGTGATCTGATGATGCTGGTTCTTAATCCACTTGTAAAACCCTGAATTTGTCCTGCCTGCTCTTTCAGCATCACAGCAACCTGTTATGAAGAGGAATTTGTCTTCCTCTTTCATTCTTCTGGGCTATTCTAAAAAAAAGAAAGAAGGGGGGGGGGGGGGGGGAGGATCAAGAAGAGAAGTCTAACACACTAAAGTTCACCAGCTTTAATATTATTACAATCTATTAGCAGAGTCCTTAATTGAGTGCACCAGCAGTGCTACCCAATACTGTGTTTTCTATTATCTCCTTGAATGTGGGTCACCGTTCACTACAGTAGCTGAATTCTGGCTTGTTCTCATTCACTGAAGTGTGGTCCCTTCTCAGTGAAGTGGTAGAAACTCTCAATAAGCTGCTGACTCACTGGGCCACCAGTCTTGAGGTTCCACCTCTTCCCTTCGAAAGCTGCTTGTGGCCTGGGAAGATCCATGCTGTAGAAGAGAGCACTGCAAAGGATCGGGTCTGCTTTGTGACATGCCTCTCAGAAAGCTTGTCAGTGTGCTCATGAACATTTGGTTGCTGTGCTTTGCTCCTGCAGAGCTGGTCAAGATACATACCCTGCCTGGCATCAAAGCCCTCCAGAGAAAGTAACTTCTTAAAGGCAAGGTGTCTTAAGGGCCAAATGAAAGTTCTTGTCAAAAGCAGAATAAAATATAAAAAATATTTTCACAAAGATATTTTAGAAGGAAAAAAAAATGCAGCCTATCTAGAAATTACTGCATATAGCTTCCTATCTCTTTAAAAAAATAAATGCATATATTTGCCATTTTATGCTGAAATTACATGATTTCTGCTTATAGTGATATAGTTACCTGTTTTAAAAGAATATACAATGTCCAGAAAGTAACTGGTGCATAGGTCTTAAAAAAAGAGTATGCAGCTGAAAACCTTGTAAACTAGAAGGTATAGTACACTTCTATTATACTTCCCATATGGATCTAGTCCAAAAGTGATGCTTCATATGACAAAACTGAATAACTTAAACCAAGTAGTCCGATAAGCAAAGATTTCCCTATTTCACTTCCTGCTTTCACAAGCACTTGGCAATGTAAAATCTCTTTGGGGCTGTTTGAAACATTTGCTTCTTTGAAAATATTATTTAAAAGGCTATCTAGAGGAGTTGGGAAACAGAAATTACCCTACTGGATAAGAACAGTAATCAAAATATTCACTTTTAATTTCCTGTCTCCACAGAGTTGTCCAAAACCTTGTGTTAGGGGAAGTGTAAGAAATGCTAGAAAGGACAACTTGGCCTAAATCAATTAATAGCATGATTATGGTATGATCTTAAGCACCTGAGTATCCCCATATTTCATGTTTTCTATGTGTTGCAGTGCTTTGCAGGATCTGAGCTTTAAGGGGAAGCCCAGTCATATTTGACCATCAGCCTTACTAATTATGGAAGCTTTTGCTCTCTGTAGAACTCGTAAATGGCAGAAAAAAAACATTGTCATAGCCCCCAAATGATACCTCTTCTAAAACAAAAAAGAGATGCTCTATGTCCTTGACTCTGTAGAACAGAGAATTTTTTTACTTATGGATATGTTTTGATAACTTAAATGTCTATAGCCTATGCTTATCTCTAAAAACATCTGGGTCAACACCGCTCAGACATCATTTTCACACCTCTAACGCTGCTGTGGTTTTGCAGCCATTGTGACTGCATTCATTTCATATTTTAAAGTTTCTCTCTTATGTAGGCTATAAAAATGACAAGCAAAATCACCTCACTAAAAAGCTAAAACCCTGTTGACTTGTTGTCCACATTTGATCTAATCTGGTTAAAGCTTCATGTGCAATACTTTATTTTTAAAATATAGTAAACACATTGATTTTCTAATCAATGATAGATCATTATATTAGCTTTTTAGTATGAATAGCATATAAACCATCAGTTGATTAAAAACGAGCCTTCTGAAATATCAAACTCTCTACTCACTTAGATATCAACACCTGGTAGTTAAAACTATTATGAGAAAGATTGAAGAGGTTGGTACTCAACCATACGCAAAGGAAAATATACTTTGAAATATCAGTTTCTTCTACATGTGTAAAATTTTCCCATACCACTTGTAAAGATTCTGCATCACAGGCCTCAGTAATTTAACATTATTTACAGAGATACACAAGGATGGCTAGTAAAAGATGTGGCTGAGACTGAGTTTAAATGAGTGAGATATCTTGTGTGCAGTGCAGTCAAGAGATGTTTCCAAAGAACCAGTGTCAATTTCTAACCTCTAGTTCACTTCAAAAAATCAGTTTATGAACCTGCTAGCTTAGTCTGTGTGGTTTGGGGCCCTATAGTACAAAACTATGCTTTTACATTTACAAAAAAAGAGAACACTTTTTTTCCCTACAGAATCCCATGTTAGCATATCTAGGTAGCTAACTTGATAAATCCTTTTCATTTATGTACAAATACCCAAATGTGTGAGCAAATACAAGCTTTGGTAAATATGCAATCTGTGACCTTTCGCAGCTGCCTTAGAGCCAATATCCAGAGCAGATTCTGCAGGCTTTCATCACAGACTTGATTTCACAAAAGTCAATTCCACTTTTTCTCTAGACACAAATTACAATGCAGCAGAAACTTCTTGTTCTCCAGTAGATTGTGTGTAGGTGGAGCTAGCTCGTTCAGCTGTGTCAACATAGAAAACGGGACAGAATTTAGAGAAGTGGAATGCAATCTGCTTTCTGAAAAAGTTACGAAGATACTTCCTAAATTTTTCTCCAGCAAAGGCATAAATTACAGGGTTGATACAACAGTGAATCATCGAGATTGTTTCTGTCACTTGGATTGCTTTGTGAAGTTGACCATTGCCTTCACAAGTAGTGATAGAAAATGCACCTTGGAAATCACGCAAGAGAAGGCAAACGTTATATGGTGCCCAGAAAAAAAAGTACACAATCATGATGATAAAAATAAGCCTGACTGCTTTATGTTTCTTCTCATTCCTACATTGCAGTAATGTCTTTATAATTTGCGTGTAACTGCATATCATAATGAACATTGGAATAACAAGTCCCAGAATGTTCATTTTTAAGGTCAGAAATTGCTTCCATACATTTCTCTGGTCTGATGGATAATGAGCACTGCAAGTATAACGTGAATTTTCCTTTTGAGTTTTGTGAAATACTATCCCAGGAACAGAAATCAAAATAGCAACAACCCAAGTGGCAACGCTGGCGAGGATGCCGTAGGTAACTGTCCTAGCTTTTAAAGCAAACACTGCATGCACTATGGCCAGATACCTGTCTAGGGTCAACAGGATTATGAAAAAGATGCCGCTATAGAAGCCAAGGAGGTAGACGCCTGAGAGAATTCTACACAGCGCCTCCCCAAAAATCCAGTCGTGAACAGCGTAATAAGCCCAAAAAGGGAGAGAAAATACAAACAGCAAATCAGAAATTGCCAAATTGAGCAGGTAGATGTCAGTCATACTCTTCAATCTCTTGTATTTGACCAGGATAAGGACAACAAGCATGTTGCCTGTGAGGCCAAATATCACCACCAAAGAATAAAGCGGTGGCAAAAGTTTTGCTGCAAAGTGCTTTTCCTCAGTTCCCATGCACGGCGCTGAATCACCGTAGTCAAATTCTGTTGTCAGTGGCCAGTCGTCTATGTCCGTGGTATTGTTTTCCATGGTGTCTTGGTCTGGAAAGGAAGAAAAGGATGGTAAACTAGAGGAAACCCCAGGCTTGGCAGTGAGGGGACTGAAACATACTGATGTCCTCATCTGGAACGCTTTTTGCTGTTGAGCACCTAAGCATTACTACGTCAAGGTGTGGAAGAGAATGAAATTGCAGAGCTCCCAGGAAGCCCATCTGTATACCTGTGAAGTCACATTGCTGCACGTTGGAAGCGTGCTGCGTGTCGTTTCCTACGTGTATGCTGTCTGGTGCATTTTTCCTCCTCAGCAGAGCCTGTCATCTGCCTGACCCAACCAGAAGCCAAGGAATGATGAATTACTCTGAGCAGTGGGTAGTTTGGGGCTGTTGTGCTCAGCAGTGGCTTTCCAAAGGGGTGGAGAGACCCAGCAAGGCAGCAACGGGGGGGCACAGCGGCTGGCACGCAGAGCGTAGCCATGCCTCTCCTTGGGACCTGGCCACCTTCTCATCGTGCCAGCCTGTACTGTAGCCCTCACCCAAGGAGCACCAGGCACTGGCAAGGTGTAAACCGGTGCCTGCAAAGGTGCTGTGGCACGGATGAAACAAATTGACTGCCACTTGTTCGGGTTGTTCATGACTTCCTGGGAGCCTTAACGCCTATGGGAATCCGGCCACTGGAGGCGTAGGGATGACCTAGGCTGTGCTGTACTGAACATACCCACCTGGTGGACCTGCTGCCCTGGGTGTTGCAGAGCAGGAAATCGTCAGCGTTGGTCTGGGTCAAAATGGCAAATGCTGTGTCCTTTCCAGAGGCTGGGTCAGGCGTAGGCCAGGGAAGCGTGCTGCTTCTAGATAGCTCTGGAATGAAAACGGTGCACAATCCTGTAGAAAGAACAGATGGGCAAACACCTTGGCAAATGGCATAAAAGATGACAGTTGCTGTCAGTGTGGCCTATAGCACCTGTATCTGTTGTGGCATCCTCCTGTCAATTGAAAGACCTCCCCAGTGCTCAGGGATGAAAGAAGTTGTGATTCCTTGTTTCAGTAGCTGCTTAGCAGCCGTGATTCAGGACCTCCAAAGTCTAGACTGGCTCAGTGTCTTGGAGGGGGCACAAAGGTGAAAGGCAGATACGGCCATCGCTATGAGTGTGCACTAACAGTTCCACATGTGCAGCGGTTGTTTGACATCGTCCCTCATCCTTTTCTAGCCAGCATTTCCAGTGAGGTGACACAGTAATTGAGGAAGCGCAAGAGTTGCCAAAACTCCAGTTTTGGTCTGGGAACTGTCGGAGGGAGTGGGCTTCCCTTGCAAGAAGGTAAGAAGGTGTCACAGCCTGGGAGGTAAGTGTGCAGCAGAGCTGTGAAAGCCCTCAGGCAAGGGATTTCTCTATAGTGGGAGCAGGTAAAGGCTTGTGACTTTGCTATCAGCCCTTCCTGTCACCCAACCCTTCCCTGTTCCCCAGTCCCAGGTAGGACTGCGAGCCAGATGCAGAAGTGAAGCTTTGTATAATCTGGTCTCTGAAAAGTTGAGGAGAACTGTCTTCTCACAGACCCCCAGAGAGAATGGAAGTATTCCTTCGTGTCCTGTGTGAAGCCAGGAAAAGGCTTTTGTGAAGACAGGTGTCAGGGAGACCAAATATGCTTCCTGGTCACTTAGTGGGGAAGTGAAATCAATGTGTTTGGTAGCCACTCAAATAGAGCTCTTTGGTGCCTGGTGAAAGGGCTGCTCTTCCTTCCTGTGTCAGCAGGACTGCTTTTATCAGGCATTTCATGGCAGATTGGTGGCTGTTCATAGCAGGTTGATGGTTTTCAAATCTGCATTTCCCTGGCAATTTAACGCCTGTTCTCTTGACAGAGGCCACAGACTGCTCCCGACACAGAAGGCTTCAGGTAGTGCATCTGCCCCAACTTGTGCTGTGATCCCTGACCGCTCATGTAGTGCAGGTCCTGCGTACAGCCCCACCATGCACTTACTTTCTTCAATGGCGAGGTCTACCCTGTGTGATTGAAGGCGTCTTTTGCAGAGATCACATTCTCAAAACCACCACTTCATTCTCTCTGCACTTGAGTTCTGCAAGATGAGATGTAACTGGAGGAATTCAGCCCGTGGCTGGAGTGACACAGGGGCAGGCCCCCAGTCTGGTTTTTTTAGAAGCTCATAGTGGTCCATTCTGATTTACAGGCTATGAATTCCGTGAAGTGTCTCACACTAGTTGTGTCATCTGGACAAAACTGTTCAGGTGAAAGGACTATTTTCTGCTGTCAGTACAGATCGGTGAAAATGCCATTGTCCTTATTTTAATTTGTGTTAAAGTGGTTAACTTAGCTAAACCTAAGCTGAGGTCTTGAGCAAGGGACTGGCTCCTAGGTCTTTGACCTTGCTAGTTCCTGTGACCTTAAAAATGAGGATCTGTGTCTCTCCTGATCTGCCAGCTCCTGATGGAGATTCTTATGTTGCACTGTGCAGATACAAATCTGCCCCAGAAGAAGGAAGCTCTTTTGGAGCAAAATCTGCACATTGTAAACAAAAAGAGGTGGTGTTTTGCAAAACTTTTTCCCACCCCTTCCCCAAGTTCTTCCTGATTGTGGCTGTCAGCTCTGCTCCTAAGAATATCAAGAATGAGAATATCCATGTTCAGATATTACTTTGGCATGTTAATTATAGCATGAAGTTTTCTTCTGGAGAACAAGAGAAAATTGGCAGGTTTTAACAGTTTGGGTCTCAGCTTTGCCTAGATAGAATTTCTTGGGGAAAAAATAAGTGCTGTCAAACTCCTCAAAGACTGGCTTTCAGGAAGCTCTGGCAATCTCTGTGAAACAGTTTTTTCCACAGCCGTACTAACTACATAGTTATTAGAATTCTGAGATAATGGTTTTGTTGGTAGAGGAAGTGGCTGTGGCTCAGGTGTGTTGACAGTAAATATGCGGATTTTAAAGTATCTAAGGGTTTACATTTCTTAAATAGTTTCAGCAACTGTTTTAGAAAAAAAAAAAAAAAAAAAAGCACCTTTATAAAACACTCTTTGGGCCAAAACATTAACTTATTTCAAAACATGACAAGACTTGGGCACTGCATAAATATCTAATATTCCCTGCAGCTAGATCTGTTTGATCTATGTGGCATGCCCTGACAGTACAAGTCCTGGTACTGCATATAGCTAAATATCCCCGTTTCTGATGTGTCAGTCAGCCATGCTGTATACTGGGATTATGGGATGAGGGACTGGCTGCAACACAGAGCCAGACCCAGCATGTCCTGTCTTGATCATTTTGCACCTGCATGATGCTTATGCATACACATGGGTGTGAAAAACACCTGGGTCATAAACCCAGAGTGGGATTTTATGACTATGTGATTGATAGGTTTCATGCAAATATTATTGCAAAATGGTGCCTCTATGTTATTGTGGTAATTCTTTTCGTGACATCCCCTTCTTCCTGCTAACTGCTCAGTGCCTTCCCTCCTTTACCTTCTTGGAATGACAATCTCATCTTCCCTGCATGTTATCTTCTGCCTTTCAACCCTTTTTGTGTGTTTAAATTGTGGTCTTCCCTCTGAGCAGTTAATTGTGCTGACTGAGCCCCGTTCCTCTAGCCTAGCCTTTGCTTCAGAAGCCTCTCTCTGCAAAAATACTTACTACCCTGAACTGTGTATAGTATCCAGCACATGCTGACAATGGAAACTACAGATACTAATTTAGAAACCAGAACAAGGAATTGTAAGTGGTTTTGTGCTTTATCCTATAATCTCACGGTTTTAGAAAACAGTGGTGGCCACTGGCTAGAATGCTTCACTGGGTTAATTGACCTGGGTTGTTTACCTAATTAGAGATAATATGACTGGGCTTATGTTGCCTGATCATTAGGAAAAAAACCCAAAGATAATCCTGAAAGATCTCTGAAGAAAAGATATTTCAGAAAGAGGTCTATATAATTTTGAATACAGTTTAGATAAATGCAATATTTCTAGAAAACTGCAATCTGCTATACAAATTCTGTTGCTCTAGTTGAGACTAGCAGTCATGCAGTTTTCAAGAGAAAAGCTCTCCATAGAAAAGCTGAGCAAACTCGTGTCACTGTTTCATGCTGAGTTTCAGGTCAGAGCTCTCTGGTTTTAAAGAGGCAAAGATTTTATTAAAGTGAGTTTCAGTTCATTTGCCCAGTGCTATAAAATAGTAGCAATTAAAAAGGTGTAGTAAATGGAAGTAAAATAAGCTATGCTGCATGTAAATACGTTTCATGAGACAGAGTGTTTCTGTAGAAACTCTACAGATTTTCTGTAGTCATCCTGTGAGAAGAATAAGTACTCTACACTCAAATAAGGTATTTTGTCTTTGCAGTAACAGTTTTAAAATCCAGATTTCCATCTTTATAGATCATCTTCAGAGAAAAAATCAGAGAAGCATACTCCATTATTTTTCTTACTTAGATCAATCTCTAGAGATTTATTTCTTTGCTTACCTGGATCCTCTGTTCAAGTCTTCTAATGGTTCTGTCCTTTAAAAATAGTGTATTCCATTTAACATATCCTATGCATTTCCCCACAGTAATTTTTAAAGATGAGTAAACTGGCAAGATTCCACAAGTATTTTTCACCTCAGGCATTAGACTACCTAAGCAACTACTGAATGTTAAAAAAAAAAAAAAAGAAAAAAAGAAGCAAAGCAAAGATGACTTACCATATATCTTATGGTGCAAGTGATGGCTTGGATTATTACACCAAAAGCAATGCTAAACCGATGTGTCAGTCACAAGAAGAAGGTCAAAAACACCTCTTCCTGCATGAAGAAGGATGTATCAGTTTGAAAACTTCTAGCAAACAAATCTGTTTTCATTTAAAAAAAATCAAGGAGCAGTTCTCTTTTTTCTAAAAATGGGTCTTCAGATGTTGCTTTTCGAACTCTGCGAGATGTGCAGAGATGTTGAAACTGTGGAGGATCCTCCTAGGAGCTGAATTCAAGGTTTCACAACCCACAGCTGTAGTATTAGAAAAAGGTTTTTATATCATTGTTTTCTCTTTTTCATTTAGCTAACTTCTTTGCATCAAGAACAGTTTACATGAGGTACATCCCTTTGCATTTCTCAATTAAATTTCTTTCATGGTTTTTGTCCCTGAACAAAAAGTAGAGCTTTTGAATAAAGCTTACACTCCTATTCAGAATTACCTGCACTTTCTGTTGGCTTGCTCTGAGTTGCAATCCTTATACTTTTGGAGATTTTATTCTATTTTTCTCTAACCTGGTCTTTTGGACTGCCTTTTTTTTTAATTTTAATCCCTTTCATAAGACTATGACTGACCTTCTTCTAAAACAACTGTTACTTTTTGGCATTAAGCTTCAGAAAAGCCTGATAGAATGTGATTTCTTATCAACTTATTTCCTTGTAGCTGATTCCTGTGACATATAGGTAAACTGAAGCTGCACCATAATCAGTTTTTTAGATCCTTCTTAGACATCAAAGAAACCACACAGGACGTAGGAAAGATACAGAGAAAGCAAGAAAGAGACGGTGCCTTATCAGATGCCTGAGAAACCCTGAGAAGATACCTAATAAAGTGCAACCCCCCTGTCTCCCCTTGACATCTCTTTGGAGGTTTCTGCAGTATCTCATCCTGTCAACCTACTGAAGGCACTAAAGGGATATCTTTCCTGCACCCAGTCCTTAGTATCCTTAAAAGATTTTAAAATGCCAAAAGCCCAGTGGAGATGTCTTGCTTTGGATGCTGCCATTCCTTAATGAAAGTCAAGGGAATCACAGCTTCTGAGTTACATCTCAGATCTGAGGGGAAACACTAAAAAGTGAAAAGTTTAGCCTGTTTTCTTGTCAACCCTTCTTTACATGAGGTAATCAAGGTCTTTATTCCATAGGATCAATAGACTTTTCCTTTCCTAATCATCTGTTCCAATGAGCTCTCTAAGGGCTGGAGTCTCAGCATCAAAATTAATGGCCACTGTCAGGTATTCTAAGGGTGTGTTCACACTACCTTTTGTGATGGACTATATTAGACCCCCTATACAGTCAGTGGAAAGACCTGCTTCTAAAAATGTTTCCACTACACTTAAATCAATCTCCCAATTGCTGCCAAACTTTGCTGACAAAAAAATGAACTTTTATAATGAATTCTTATAATTCACAAACAAGGTATTGTATCAAATTAATTTTTCAATGTATAATTCCTAGGCAGTCTACATGGTGAAATTAACAGACATTTTAAGGATTTCTTTATGAAGCCTGCTTCATTGTTCACTGTTTGTTACATGCTACTGAATCTACTGGAGACTCTAAAACCTTTCATAATCTGACGCTATGTGAACAGGGGAAACAGTCTCAAACCTGTTGTTGGACTTGCTTGTTTTTCATCAAGCTTTAGATTCTGAAATATGCTCCACAAATCTGGTCTCAAACATTTGAACTAACAACAACCTAAAAGTAAGAACTGTGATAGGCTGGTCTTCAGAGATAGTCCCTTGTTCCCACAGATTCATTGGCTTTATTGATCTGTTTGATCTTGTTGCTTACAGTTTTTCATTCTCATAGCTCAGCCTGATCAGCAAGCGTAGCTGGGTATTTAATTTACTGATTAGCACCGTAAGATCGCAGAGGGTGTTGCATGCCAACAGAGGGCCTCTGCCACTCATGGTTACAGCAGCTGACTAAAGGGAATGGTTTTGGTCTGCTCACCAGCTGGGTCTTACAGCTGGATGAGAGACTCCCCACACAGAGCGTGAATAGCTGTGACACTTGGCAGTCCAAATACAGGGACACACCCTGGCAGCAGGCACCTGGACTGTGGCTTTATTATCACCACCTACATTATATGTTCAGTTAGCTCTAGACCTGCTGCAGATGAGCAGAGCTGCTGGAAACTCAGATTTGATCAGGTCTTGCATGTGGCTGCAGGCGAGTCCAGGCCCCTTGTGCTGTTTGCTGGGCACTGGGTGTTGTGTTGTTTGCTGGTGGTGTGTTGTTCATCAGTGCTGTTAGGACAAGATCTTTCTTTTGTCTCCCTCTCCGCTCCCCTACTCCCCTCAGTTGCTCTCAATGGGTCCCTGCAGGACTCAACCTCCCACCCAGTCTGAAGCTCCATCACACCAGCCTGGGACTGGCTGTTTTACTGTTGTGTCACCTCCTCCTCCCTGCTGCCTTCAGATTGCCTCCATCCAGTGTGTGTGTCAACACTGAGGTATGGACAATGCAAGCAGCACATCCATTGTTACAAGTCAGATTTTTTCAGCTCTTCTCAATCTCTTGCCCAGCACTTCTTTGAAAATGTGCACTGCTGTTTCCTGTGAGTTACAGCAGATTTTGAGAATCTTTACCTACAGGTGAATCTCATATTTTTACCAAGAAATTGAAGCTATTGTTCAATAATAAAATGAATAATACAGTGGGGTTGATATAGCTTGGAATTTTACTTATTATGTTTTTACTGTCAGAGATGAGTGGGAGTTATGTTTAGTGGTGTGACACTCATTCCCTCCCTAAAGACATTCCTGGAATGGTAGTGGGTTTTGTTCCCTACCTGTGGGGCTCAAGTCAGCAAGTATGCAGCAATGTACACTGTCAAGTCAAACTGCATTCGTCAATGTCTTCTATCTAGTGACTGGTTATATGATTCATCTTCACAGTAATCAGGCCATCACACTGAAGTATCTAGTATCTAAGTGATATGGCACTCCCTCAGGGAGGTGTCATCATTTATGTGAAGTCTACACCAGTACTGAAATGTCTACCAGGACACATACCAGATGCTTACATAGCAGTGTGACATACAAATGTCATCAAGCAGAATTATTGGTACCGAAATTTGAAAACACGACTAACGATTTCCATTCGATTTGTTACAAAATTGCACCACCTGAAGAAGAAAGATTGAAATAAAAAAGGCCTTGAACAGAATGGCAGATACCTTTCTTAGAGATACACAATATGATAGTGCACAACACTCATCAAAGTCTATAACTACGGCAAAACAGATCATCCTTTTCATCTGGAGAAGAGTTCTAATGAAGGTATGTGAACAGGACTGGATGTATTTCTTTTTCCATTGGTTCCCCCAATTATATGTCATTTTGTTACTTGTTATATTCACAAAATCCATGTCCAAATCAGGTTAGTGTTAGCATATACTTTATTTCATCAGTAATAGTTAAATGTCTTTGTTTTGAAGAGGCTGAATAAAGAGATCCACCTAAAACTACTGTGTTTCTTATGTTTTTTTTTCTTACCAGCCTTTTCTTTCAGCCTCTCAAGTTCTTGTGACTAATCTTTTGCTGCCACCATACAATCACACCCAATCTTATATCTGTGAGGTATATTTTTTTGAGGAAAATGGGGGAAAAAACATTATGTACCACACCCTAAGACTTCTGTTATGGAGACTAGTAAGAAAACAAACAACAAAATATTTTACACATTTCACAGGTTCGAGGAAGCTGGGTTACAGAAAACAAGCTCTGGAAGACACAAGTATTTCTAATCCAGATTAACACTACTGCTTTACATGGTTGTTTACCGGCAGCAAAATCAAGGGCTTTTTCCCCCTGCTATTCTTCTGGTTTCTGTTTGTTTCTCTCCTGTAAATCTTGCACGTACATAATTATCCATTGCAGCACATATTAATTCCATTGTCATGGTATTATTTTTATTTTGGCTTTCCCCAAGCGGCTCTTACTGAACTAGCTGTGTTTCCTCATGCAGTAAGGAGGAAGAGAGCATTGCTTCCTTCTACAATTTTTATCCAGGCCTCTGATGTATGCTGCCCTGTTTTATATATAGGGGGTTATCTTAGTACAATAGTTTTTACTTTTGGGCCATAGCTATGCATTTCACAAATTTTCAGCTCTCAGAATCTCATTTTTACATAGGCCTTTAATTCTCACACTTTGCTGTTTTCAGGTACATTTATAGTATGTTAATTCTAGTCTAGAGGTGTTGTTTGGGACTATCTCGACTGTGAATTGGAAATACTCCTCAGTGTACATGTAAATCCTGGATCTTTGATCAGGCAGGCTGGGAAAATCACACACCAAATTTCTTTCCAGTGAAAACTAGGTCACAGAAAGGGTGGACAGAGTCTGTACAATGACAAGGTATGTGCCAGGACCCAGGAACCAGAAAGTACTTTTGGGTGCCAAAGATTAGATGTAGTTTGTAATTGTCCATACCTCATGATAGCGTCCCTGCAAGTTATGTCCAAGTGGCTCCTTCACTTCCATCCATTTTGTTTCCATTAAATTCAAAAAGCCTGGTATCAGGTTAGGTTGTGTTTTTAGTGTCGTACAGTTATCATCCTACTGGCACAACCTTGTAGACAGTTCTGCAAAGCTGATTGTCACTTGACGGTTTGTGCAGTTTTATACAATAGCCTGTGTATCTGATAATGCTGCCCTCCTCCAGTTCAGTGCTGTCACCCCACCTTCCCAGGATCAGTCATTTCAGACTTAAAACACTCAAACCGAGATTGCTCTCACTGTCACAGGAATTACAAAACTTCTTGGTAGTTATACAAACTTATACAACATTTCTTTTCCCTAGCATTCCATTTTCTGAATGAAGTACAGCTCCTAATAGGCAAGTGTTGCCAAAATATAGGTACAAAGCCTTTATCCCTTATTTCTAGACAGCATCTTTCTTTGTTTTGGCCCAATTGCTACTGATATTCTAAATGTGCCTGAATTTTCTGGTTTGGTTTTGTTTCTTCTGCTAGTTTAATTTTTTTTATTACTATACTAAGGTGTAATGCTTCTAAGGCCACAGTAACCACAGTAGCCACTAGACACCATTGGAGAAGGCCAATAGACATCAGTGGTTGAAAACAGTAGCAAAATTATGCTTCAAAATGAGTATCTGCCTGTTGTGCTGTTTAACCAGGCCAGCATCATGTCATTTGCCTGGCACTTCATTTCTTTGTCTTTTGTTAACTGGAACAAGACACCATGTAAATTTGTCCTTATGTTCTTTGTATTTATCCCTTTTGTAGTTTTCACTGGAAGGAGTGATATTTATTTTGGAGGTTCATAACTGGAAGTCTCTCTTACTTGCCTAAATATTTTAATGTGCTGCTTAAAGTATTTATCTCTGATCTTCCCATTACTCTGGCTATAACTTTATTAGCCTCTGTTAAAGCTAATAAAGTCATTCTCTCATTTTTTGCCACTACTTTTTCATCTATTCCTTTTCCTTTATACTCCATTTACCTTTATCTTACCTAAACTACGTACACATAAGGTTTCAGTTGGGTTAACAAACAAGAAGGTCTTATGACAGGAACATCCCCATGCACTGCTTACCAGAAGTTTCACTATTTCTACGTTTGTCCATTATATACTTACCACAGATGAACCAATGTCAGTGGTTATAAATCTGGTGTTGGTTCTGAGTGCTGCTCAGCACTCACCAATACCATATATGCACTTTTGCTACATTTCCTTTTGCCCCTTAGGAAGTCTGCCTGACAGTTGGCGGAGTTATCTTTTGCTGTGTGGGGAATTCCTCCCCACATGCTTCTGAACATATGGCAGTAGCATCTCCTAACAGGAAGGTCAGGCTTTGTTCTGTTCTGTGCATAAACTAAACGGTTTGATTGGTTTCGGGGCTGTGCATAGGTATTTGTCCATGGCACATGGGCCTTCTTTTCGAAAGCCCAGTCAACGCATTATCTCTTCAGAAGATCAGTGCTGAAAGTTTTGGACTTGTAACAATTTTCACTTAACTGTTTCACTGTTCAACATTTGTTGTAAAGCAATGATTTACTTGTAGTGTTCACAGAGGTCCTGTCTTGAATCTTTTTGGTATTCTGGTGCTACTTGCACACTCTCTCAAATGTTTGCTTTCGTTTCCTCAATATCTCACCAGAGCAGCTCAGATGCCTCCCAAGCACTGCAGTGGTTCTTCCTTGGGCTAGTTTCTTCTCTGCTCTAATTAGAATCCTGGTGTGCCTTGCCATTTTCTTAACATAACTAGTTCATCACACAGTTTCTATGTATCTGCCTGATTCTCTAGTTCTACATACACACTGTCTCTTCATCTCAATTCTTTTCCCTGCAAAACTTGAGTTACGGAATATTTGTCTCCGTATGTAAAATTTCCTCCCCTTCTCTGCTAAGGTGATTTGTGTTCTTTTTCATAGGGTCTGGAGATCTTGTTAAACCTTCCTCACGGTTAGCTCCACCCCACTGTGACCAGACTTCCTGAAGTCCTGCTAGCCTAATTTGGAGCTAACTGGCCTGTTGCTACACCATGCTGCAGCCATATCTGACTGATTAAAATGCAAAATCTGTCACAAAACTATCTAGAGCCTTGCTTGTCTCAGTGCAAAGCTACAGTGAAGGACCAAGGATTATCCTGCCTTGGAACATAATGTAACAGGAAGCTAATCTTGATGTTTAGTTTGCTTGTGTTCCTGCCAGCACAAAACAGAAAATGAAAATCAGAAAATAAAGGTAGTGGGTATAGAATATAGCTTATCCCATGGTGGACAGATGAAAAGAGTGTGCAGGGGAGAGGAGGAGGTGTGGATCATAGGCTGAAAAAAGGAATTGGGACAGTGTAACAGGGAGAACGGCATGGTGAAGCAGAAGCATATTTCCATATTGAACTTTGAACAACTTAAAGTTCTTTACACATAAAACTTGGGAGATCACGTGCACAACTTGGCTGGGGTCACTTTGTACAGTGCAAGGAGATCTGAAATTAGCTGCAGAAAGTCTATGGAGAATCCTATCTTCTTCCCAATATCGATAGAGTGCCATCTTTTATTGCCTTCCTTTATTCCTCCCCTTCCCCTATTTATAACATAAACAGCCCTGTTTCTCCAGATTTCACCCATCTAAAATCTGTGGCCCCAGACTTTTCCCAAAGCTATTATAACGCACTTTTCTCAAGCTTGTGGGTGGATAAAAGCGGTGCAAGCTACAGTAGCTTCTGGACTGGGCAGATAGTTCTCTGCTTGGTCGGTTTTGTTTCTTTCACTGGAGTGTGGTATCATGAGTGTTTAAGTCCATGGTTGCATCTTTTTGGCACCTTCATTCTGAGAGCAGAGCTGATGCCTTTTGCTTAAGGAGAAGAACATGGGCTACAGGGTATATATTTTTTTCAGGCACAGATTTTATTAATTTCACTTCATTAACATGAAAACAGGAAGAAATGTAATTCCATCAAGACAAGAATTTAAAATAAAACACAGCAGTAAAGATATTACAGTTACAGCAGGATTTGTATCACACTGAACTAATCTATGCTTTAATATTACAAAGGTGCTTTCACTTTAGTGCAGTAAAAATGTACAAAAGAAAGGAAAAATATTTTTTCCAAGCAAGTAGGTTTACTGTGAGGATAGTTTTTGGATTTTATTTAGTCTATCTGTGGCTATTAACCTCACATTATAATAGCTGATAAGGTAAAAGCTAACAACTAATAGAAGCAGTGCCTTGTTGTTATGAGGCTAGAGGGGGAAGAGTATTTGCACCACTCACATGAAGGCATCTGATACCTAAATTAAGAGGCTGACATTTCCACGTTCCTTCTACAGGCAGACAGGCAATCTTTCCCAGAGGCCATTTAAATCATATGTCTGCTTCTGACTCAGACACCACTTTTTCTCTACTGACCACTGGGGGACCTTGAAGAGATCTGCTGTTAATTTGGGCATCTGAATCTAATGTTAAGTATTGTGGAATCCCCTCTTGTGTCCTTCCATTGCCTGGAGGTTTGTTGAACCTGCCCCTTCAGATTTCCATGAGCAAGGCCTTACATGCATGAGCCATGCCCTTTGAAGTAAATGGGGAAAAAAGGACAGTTCATGTGCATAAGGAGTGCTCACCTGCACTTCCTTACAGTTTGAAGCAAGAAGTTCTATACTATGCCCCTCCCTCCTCTTCTTTGCTAACTTCATGTCCTAGAATACCACTGTCTTTTACAGGAAGACTCCTAATAATGACATAAATGTACGGCTATAGGATACCAGTGGACTAATGGTCTTGAGTCTTCAATTAACATACAGTTCTAATTAAGGCACCAGTTGGCTATGGGCACTTTTCTCCTGGGAAGGCAGAGCAGGTATGTCTCCTCTGCAGTTGACTGCTTTTGCAGTTCCAAGGCTACTGTCTGCCTAGAACTGCATCCCAAACATCAAACTTACTGTGTATGTGAAGACCACGCTTTTCTCATGCAGGAGCCTAGCCTGACACACTGCATCTGCCATGTAAAGTCTTCCTCTACACACATGATTTACCTGTCCAGAGCTAGGGAGGCCTCCACTCAATACTGTGCTCATGGTCTCCAAAATACTTCAGAGGGTCCTAATATTTTTTTCATATGGAATCTTGCATAGCAAATACCAAGGTAATTTTCATTCTGGCCTTGCAGATCTTTGCTGATGGGCTTTTATTGGTTAAGTTGTCTTTTTCTTGGAGGGATATTATTTGTCAGAAACAAGTTCATGTTTTTTAGGGGTGCCTTGTTGTCTAGTTGTGCAGTCAGTAGACTTGGTGTGAGCAGTTACTTGCAAAATTGCACCCACAAAAATGACAATGTTGCCAATTAAAAGCCCACTTTGGAAAATGTTAGCAATTGAATGGTTATATGGCAGGCATAAAATGAAAGAATTAAAATCAAAATACTATAACTTAGCCTATAGTGAAAAGGCTTATGTTTAAAAATGACTACACTATTAGCTAACAGATAAATCCTTGGGTTAAATGGCCCCAGTAAGATAAAGGTCAGTCAACTCTCCCATCAGAGGAGAGATATTATCTTGATATATCTCATATTCATCCTCAAATTCCTTTTTATGAAAACATCTTTTATTCATGTAGGGAAAATAAGGGGTAGGGGGGGAAACTGAAGAAAATTAAAGCCTCCCCCCCCCCATCAAATGCCTGACCATGTTGCAGAAGGAATACAGTCACTTCCAAAAGGTATTCCATTAACATTGAATAGTAAACAGGTACATCGATCCTCAAAGCTTCCTCCCAGTGTTTATCTTACAATGTTCACATAACAGTAAATGGCTCTTGTGCGATGATATATTTATTATTTCTTAGTCTCTTCAATATTGTATTCCCCCCAGGTAAATCTCACTAGCATTTGTTCATTGGATAGAATTTGGGTGAAGAAACAGAATCATACTATTCTGGGCCCCATTCAAATCTTGATGTGATCCAGCTATGGTGTTAATATTTCTTAGAAAACTCACTGATTCTCTTATTCTAAGAATGGAAAATGCTGTAACCTCAGGGAACACTTAACCACAAGAATTGAGGGTCATACAGTTTTCAGTAGTGGCTGACAAAGATCTTAAATAATGTCAGGCAGTCCTTAAGGCAAAGCAAGCGATGCAACATTTTCTAATTAATTTTTAATGTATTTTTACAGTCCAGTAGAGATGTCATGCTCTGCAGTGGATGGTGTGAATGTGGAACTAACTCTTTCTAATTTTTCACGATAAAGAGTTGGACATTTTTTGCAGAGGTGGGCTGCAACATGCTTTCGGAAAAAGCTGTGAAGATACTTCCTAAATTTTTCTCCAACAAATGCATAGACCACAGGATTGATACAACAGTGGATCATTGATATTGTTTCTGTCACTTGAATTGCTTTCTCCAGATGACCTTTGATTTCGCAATTTGGGATGAAAAGTGAAGTTTGAAATGTATACAGAAAAGAAGAAATATGGAATGGTGTCCAGAAGATGAAGTAAAAAATCATGATCACGAAAATAAGTCTGACTGCCTTCTGTTTTTTCTCATTCCTACATCTCAATAATGTTATTAGAATTTGTGAGTAACTGAAAATCATAATGAGCATTGGAACAATAAGTCCCAGAATGTTCATCTTTAAAGTATAGGAGTACTTCCATTTTATTGTGGCATCGTTTGGATAATGAGCACTGCAAGTATAACGTGAATTTTCCTTTTGAGTTTTGTGAAATACTATCCCAGGAACAGAAATCAAAATAGCAACAACCCAAGTGGCAACGCTGGCGAGGATGCCGTAGGTAACTGTCCTAGCTTTTAAAGCAAACACTGCATGCACTATGGCCAGATACCTGTCTAGGGTCAACAGGATTATGAAAAAGATGCCGCTATAGAAGCCAAGGAGGTAGACGCCTGAGAGAATTCTACACAGCGCCTCCCCAAAAATCCAGTCGTGAACAGCGTAATAAGCCCAAAAAGGGAGAGAAAATACAAACAGCAAATCAGAAATTGCCAAATTGAGCAGGTAGATGTCAGTCATACTCTTCAATCTCTTGTATTTGACCAGGATAAGGACAACAAGCATGTTGCCTGTGAGGCCAAATATCACCACCAAAGAATAAAGCGGTGGCAAAAGTTTTGCTGCAAAGTGCTTTTCCTCAGTTCCCATGCACGGTGCTGAATCACCGTAGTCAAATTCTGTTGTCAGTGGCCAGTCGTCTATGTCCGTGGTATTGTTTTCCATGGTGTCTTGGTCTGGAAAGGAAGAAAAGGATGGTAAACTAGAGGAAACCCCAGGCTTGGCAGTGAGGGGACTGAAACATACTGATGTCCTCATCTGGAACGCTTTTTGCTGTTGAGCACCTAAGCATTACTACGTCAAGGTGTGGAAGAGAATGAAATTGCAGAGCTCCCAGGAAGCCCATCTGTATACCTGTGAAGTCACATTGCTGCACGTTGGAAGCGTGCTGCGTGTCGTTTCCTACGTGTATGCTGTCTGGTGCATTTTTCCTCCTCAGCAGAGCCTGTCATCTGCCTGACCCAACCAGAAGCCAAGGAATGATGAATTACTCTGAGCAGTGGGTAGTTTGGGGCTGTTGTGCTCAGCAGTGGCTTTCCAAAGGGGTGGAGAGACCCAGCAAGGCAGCAACGGGGGGGGCACAGCGGCTGGCACGCAGAGCGTAGCCATGCCTCTCCTTGGGACCTGGCCACCTTCTCATCGTGCCAGCCTGTACTGTAGCCCTCACCCAAGGAGCACCAGGCACTGGCAAGGTGTAAACCGGTGCCTGCAAAGGTGCTGTGGCACGGATGAAACAAATTGACTGCCACTTGTTCGGGTTGTTCATGACTTCCTGGGAGCCTTAACGCCTATGGGAATCCGGCCACTGGAGGCGTAGGGATGACCTAGGCTGTGCTGTACTGAACATACCCACCTGGTGGACCTGCTGCCCTGGGTGTTGCAGAGCAGGAAATCGTCAGCGTTGGTCTGGGTCAAAATGGCAAATGCTGTGTCCTTTCCAGAGGCTGGGTCAGGCGTAGGCCAGGGAAGCGTGCTGCTTCTAGATAGCTCTGGAATGAAAACGGTGCACAATCCTGTAGAAAGAACAGATGGGCAAACACCTTGGCAAATGGCATAAAAGATGACAGTTGCTGTCAGTGTGGCCTATAGCACCTGTATCTGTTGTGGCATCCTCCTGTCAATTGAAAGACCTCCCGAGTGCTCGGGGATGAAAGAAGTTGTGATTCCTTGTTTCAGTAGCTGCTTAGCAGCCGTGATTCAGGACCTCCAAAGTCTAGACTGGCTCAGTGCCTTGGAGGGGGCACAAAGGTGAAAGGCAGATACGGCCATCGCTATGAGTGTGCACTAACAGTTCCACATGTGCAGCGGTTGTTTGACATCGTCCCTCATCCTTTTCTAGCCAGCATTTCCAGTGAGGTGACACAGTAATTGAGGAAGCGCAAGAGTTGCCAAAACTCCAGTTTTGGTCTGGGAACTGTCGGAGGGAGTGGGCTTCCCTTGCAAGAAGGTAAGAAGGTGTCACAGCCTGGGAGGTAAGTGTGCAGCAGAGCTGTGAAAGCCCTCAGGCAAGGGATTTCTCTATAGTGGGAGCAGGTAAAGGCTTGTGACTTTGCTATCAGCCCTTCCTGTCACCCAACCCTTCCCTGTTCCCCAGTCCCAGGTAGGACTGCGAGCCAGATGCAGAAGTGAAGCTTTGTGTAATCTGGTCTCTGAAAAGTTGAGGAGAACTGTCTTCTCACAGACCCCCGGAGAGAATGGAAGTATTCCTTCGTGTCCTGTGTGAAGCCAGGAAAAGGCTTTTGTGAAGACAGGTGTCAGGGGGACCAAATATGCTTCCTGGTCACTTAGTGGGGAAGTGAAATCAATGTGTTTGGTAGCCACTCAAATAGAGCTCTTTGGTGCCTGGTGAAAGGGCTGCTCTTCCTTCCTGTGTCAGCAGGACTGCTTTTATCAGGCATTTCATGGCAGATTGGTGGCTGTTCATAGCAGGTTGATGGTTTTCAAATCTGCATTTCCCTGGCAATTTAACGCCTGTTCTCTTGACAGAGGCCACAGACTGCTCCCGACACAGGAGGCTTCAGGTAGTGCATCTGCCCCAACTTGTGCTGTGATCCCTGACCGCTCATGTAGTGCAGGTCCTGCGTACAGCCCCACCATGCACTTACTTTCTTCAATGGCGAGGTCTACCCTGTGTGATTGCAGGCGTCTTTTGCAGAGATCACATTCTCAAAACCACCACTTCATTCTCTCTGCACTTGAGTTCTGCTGAGATGTAACTGAAGAAATTCAGCCCGTGGCTGGAGTGACACAGGGGCAGGCCCCCAGTCTGCTTTTCATTGAAACTCAATTTAATTACATGGTGGGCCATTCAGAGCTGTAGTGTGTGAAATTTCTAAAGTGTCTTAAGCTTGTGTCAATTTACTCAGCTGTTTGAGAATCATTTAGGATCCGGAAGACCTAGTTTTAATCTGGATCTTTATCTCAGTGAATATATATATAATGTAAATAATCTTCTTGAACAAATTTTATGTGTTAAAAATTTTTCTCCGTGTGTATATGCACAAGTATGCATACATATATGTACACACATATATATACATTCATATACATGTAGAATCGTAGAATTTTAGAAGCATAGAATCATTTAGGTTGGAAAAGACCCTTAAGGTCATCGAGTCCAGCTGTAATCCTGACACTACCACATCCACCACTAAACCATGTCCCTAAGCACCATGTCTACACATCTTTTAAATATCTGAGGGATGGTGACTCAACCACTTCCTTGGGCAGCCTGTTCCAGTGCTTGATAACCCCTTCCATGAAGAAATTTTTCCTAACATCCAATGTAAACCTCCCTTTGGACCACTTAGCTTTGTTGAATCTTTGTATTTGTATACCAATAAATTAATATTTTCTTTTAATCTAGTTTGGAACTTATTTTGAGATTTTTAAAAAAAACAGAAAGTAATTGTGGGTGTAAGAGAACTAAAGGTAACTGATTCCCTACAAATTTTTCTCCTTTGCTGCCCAAGCCTTGTCTCCTGTGATGGATTGACTCTAGCTGACATCTAAGCCCCATCTAGTCACTCATTCACTGCCCCCACAGCAACATGGGGGAGAGAATCAGAAGGGCAAAAGCAAGAAAACTTGTGAGTTGAAATAAAGACAGTTGAACAAGTGAAGAAAATAGAAAAAAACACAGGAGAGGATAAAAGGACAAATGCTTGCCATCTCCCACCAAACAGACAGATGGCAAGCCAGTCTCTGAGCAATGCCTAGTTTGGAAAATCTCTCTCCCCCCTGTTTTATTGCTGAACATGATGCTATATGTCACAGGATATCCTATTGGGCAGTTTGGGTCACCTGTCCCAGCTGTGGTCACAAATCTCAAAGACAGCACCATAAAAGCTGCTGTGAAAAAAATTAAGTCCCTCCCAGATGGACCCAGTACATCTTCCCACTATCAAAACTGAGCTCCTGCCCTGTACAATTCACACTGATGCTGCCTAGAAAGTCAGCATGGTTATTCTCTTTATTGTCTATGACCTGATGGGAAATCTTTGAGCATTTACATGGGATAGAAGTCAGATCCTCCTCTTCACAACAAGTACGCAATATTAAAAATATTTTCTGAAAAGCTTTCTAAAGAATTCATTATCCTTTCACACAAACAATGTTAATCACGAAGTGCTCTGGAAAACTGATCTGGCTAACAAATTCTACTGTTTGCATTTGATTTTTTTTTTTTTATTTATTTATCTTTAACCATTTTTCTAATTTGCCTTTTTCATGCAGAAAGGAACATATTCTGCAGAAGCCTTAGCCCTTGACAAGAAGTCTGGTTTTGGCTCTAAAATTATCTAGGTATGAACCTTCAGAAATGGGTGTGTTAACAAAGAGATCTCCAGGTTTATCTCTGCTCTTGTGCTGTAAGTATTAACAGGATCTTCTGTGAGATTCTGGTTTGGGAACCTGTGATTATTTGGCTTATTTCCCTCTTATTTTCCTTCCAAAATTACAAATGAATATTCAGGAAGTCTTAATACGTCACACATTTTCATTTACTGGACTTTCTTGTTTACTTTACGGACTGCAATGCAGCCATGAGTGCCCACTCTCCTGCCCACACACCCACAGTTTCTGCTTGCACAGGGTAGTTTTGGTTGCTAACAGAAATTCTGGGCAATTTCTGCAAAAGCAGTCAACCTAAGGTAGAAATATAAGAGAGGAACTTTCTATTTGGTGACTCCTTCCCTTCTATTTTATCCTGTGTGCTTATCATCTAAAGGCATCTAAATATATGGGCAGTCCAATAAAAGGCTACTCTCATTTCCCCTCAGAGGACTGGTTATGTTTTGAGTCTCAAGAAGCTGGGTACAGTGAAGTATGACCAAGCCCTGGGCCAAATACCTGCACCCAGGAAAGAGTTCTTGCCGAGAAAATGGGGTTACATCTTGGATGGGAGAAAATTTTATTTTCTTAATAATTGTAATGTTGTGAGCCTAAATGTAATTTCATTTCTTTACGTTTTTACAAAGATGCACTCGTGGAAACATCAGAGATTCTTGTAGTGAGGTTGTAGCTCTGATGCACATCTTTCAAGATTTCTGTATTTCGGCAGCTTTGAGAGAAGCCTTGCTAGCTCTCGACTATTGGATATTATCTATAGTGCATCACCTTTAGCTACAGAAGTGTCTAGGTGGTGCTATGACTATCAGACATTTCCATGTTAGAGTAATTCAAGCAAAGAGGCTCCTGAGTTGCTACACTGACTTATTCAGCCATGACAGTTGTCACAGCTCAATGAGTCTGCTGTGCCCTGAAGGGGATTTGGACAAAGTTTTCTCACGGAAATCAGAATATTTGAGAACTACAAGTTAGAAGAGCATCTGAGCATTAATGGAGCCACTTACCTCAAAACTGAATAACCCCCAAAGTTCCCTTTCCCTTTTTATGGTGTAAGACAAGGTTTCTCTTTTGAAATGTATGAACGGGTAACACAGTGCTACTCACTCTGCCCTCACTCTCCTCCTTTTCACAAATGGCAGTGTTTATCATACAGAAAAAGCAATTGCTTAAGGAGTAGTAGTCATCTTAGAAGTATGTGTCAGCAGCATCTAGGGCACTTTATAAAGTGAAGTACAATGTAGCACAGAGTAAAACTGAAACTTAAATGAAGAATAATACCGCCTATCCTGATAGCAGGTGTTGCAAGAGAGGTGCCCAAAGTTTCCTGCTAACAGCTCTATCTCTTTAACTTTGCCTTGACTTTCCAGGAGTCTGTGGACAGGCAAAACTACAGAGAAGACTGTGCACAGACATGAAAGACATATTGAGGAGCAAGCATAAGAGCACATACTTTTCTTGAGTTACCAAGAAAGCTGAAGGAAAAGATGGAAGTGTAAACTAAATGCTGTATGTAAGACTCTGAGCTGATAGTTTCCCTCAACCATATCTTTTCATGTGGTAGTGACCACAGGATTTCTTTCCAGGATGTGACTGGGGAAAGACAGTCCCTTCCAAAACTAAACCTCACTTCGGAAACCTCTTCCTCTTTTATAACACCTGAACTTCAGAATTGCTTGCCTCCTAACTGATGAGTTTTTTCATCCCTGCAGAACTTTCAAGGAAAGATATATTCTGGGCCAGAAAAAAAGTCTTAATTCTCTGTGTACCCTCAGTATCCAATTGTTTCCATTCCCCACCAAACCTAGAAAGACAGTCTTGCAAAAATTCTGAGCTATTCTGCAGTTAAATAGAGTCAGTCTATGTGGTCACAATACAAAAGAATTAGGAGGTGTTCTTACCTAAAAATAAGCACTTCTGAGAAAGAGAAAATTGAGACAGCTCTTAAATGTCTTCTTCCAAATCATGACTATATGTATAAGAGGGCTCTTCTCTTGTGTAGGCTAAGTTCTGTGCTAGTATCTCCGTTCAGTTTTCAGTGTCTCTGCTTAAAATGCTTCAGATAAAACTTTGAATTCAGAGTCATTCTAACAACAATTGTAGTCACAACCATTCTGGGAATAAACTTGAGCATAAAAAAAAAGGATAATAGTCGGGTGTGGAGATTGCCAATATATGTCATAGGATCATGCCCCTGTCATGTTATTGCTATAAGGGTCTCCACACAGAGAAGTTCAAGGTCACTGCTCTGACACTGACACTGTCAACTGTTCCTGGCAAATGACAGTGCAATTCTATCATGAAAGCAAATGTTGCTATAGCTACATATTTGATATATTACAAAAAAAAGAAAGAAAGAAAGAAAATTCTTAGGCTATTGTAGCTTTTTTGCTAATACCCAAGTGGCAAGTCTCATTTATCCAAGCAGAGAAGCTCACCTCTCCTTGTGTTTGGGAATAGTACAATTCCAGTGTAGTACTGATGAATTTTATTCATGTAAAACCTCATTAACAAAAATTGCAAGCCAGGTCATGACTGGCCAAAAATTGATATCTCTAGTTGAGATATGGAGTACAGGCTTTCTAATGTTGTGCCTCAGAGACATCCCATTAAAATAGGAACCAATTCCAAAGAACATATCCTTTCATAACATGATAATGAAACACCTTTAACAGATTAAATGCTTGAATAATACAAAGAAACCATGTGATAGAATAGTGATGAAGAACATCTGCTATTTGCATCTGATAGAGCAAGATGTGGCTTAGATTTGAAGAGATTAGATTAAGTGTGAACGATTTCATGCCTGATCAGTTTATATCCTTAGCAGAATACATTTTCAACATACTGACCTCCTGGAACAGCTTCGAAACCAAGACCCAGTAAGCTTCTAGTACAAAAAAGATTATAATTTTCTACACCATTTTTCCAGTTCAATTCTCTCACATTTAGCCTTATCCTGAGTTGTGAGCTAATTACAAGACCTGACTGTTCTTAAATATAGTGTCTTTGTTCGAATGGTAGCTCTACTGCCACTGTCATTAGGCAAATATACTTCCCCATTGAGTTAATCTCTCTCTATATATGTACATTTACATGTAAAAAAAGGGAAAAAATTAGCTACTCACTGATTTATCAAGCTTGATTTGTCTGACCGTGTCTTGTTCTTCTTTGTGAACAAACTAATATTTAAACCCTATATCTGAAAATAGGAAACAGGACTTCCTGTGTGATCTATTGCAAAACATTATTACAAGAATCAAGGGTATGGTTCTTCTTTTCTGAAAACACTGTTTCCAGGCGGAGTTCAGAACTGAAGGATGAAGACTGTCTGGACATCTTCTTGTTCTGCTCCAGCTGGAACTGGAGCAGTCAGTATCTGAACTACTGCATCTCTACAGGGTTAAGACTGGGTGGTTAAATTCAATAAAATCCTGTTGTCAGGACAGTAAAGATTTCTATCTGCTCTAGACTCTTCTGCAGCTCAACAGAAACTGGTGTGAAATATGTGGCATACAGAATGTGTGCTTTTAAAATTAAATTCAGGTGTCCAAAATGACTGTTGAAACAACCCCACCAAGGTATTCTTCATGCTCATTATCACTGACTGACTTCTACATAATTTCTACATGTTTCTCCCTTTCATCATTGCTAGTGAAAAAGAACCTGTAAACAAAAGTAGGATATGTTTATACTATGCAAAGCAGTGTCATGTCAGACAGCATCACACTTGCCATAGGTAAGCATGGTGAAGAGACACAAGTCAAGGTCCAGAGGTTTCAGAGCTAATTAGGTCAGGCAGGGCACTGTGCTGGTAGAGCTACCTTCCTTCCAGTTACATGACCAGCTCATGCAGTCTACACCACACTGCACTCTGTGGTGTAGACTGCATGACTGTGTGGTGTAGACGCCCTCCGTGAACATCTACTGTAATTTTTGCAAAGCCATTTGTAATGATCTTAAACTTCTACAAGGTTGTTGTATGAAGCAGGATGGAACCTGCAGCTCATTCCCTTTTTGGTGTGGTGACATTGCAGGATGGAAAGCAATAGAAAGAAAGAGATTAAAATAACAGAAAGTGGTAAATATATTTTTCCTTCAAAGGCAGGAAATATAATTGAGTGTACAGGCTGATGTCATGAATTTATTTTTTTAAAACATTCACTACACCAATGCCATTGGCACTGCAGCTGCCACAGGCTCCAGCTGTTTGAGTGATAATTGATGCCTATGTAAGTGATCATTATAAGCCAGGACTGTTGAATAATATGGCCACTTATCTGCTCCCTGAGGAGTATTTTTACAATTTTATAGCAAGGCTACATTTTTCACATTTGCAATTTTTGGCAGCAGCTGTTGACCATTTTCTCTAAGACTGCTGGGTGGTTTCCTGCAGCATTCCTGAAAAGCTGTAAGACTGGTTTGTGCTACAAGATAGCTGGATTTTGGCATTTCCTAGAAACTCTATGTGGAGTTTCAATAAAACCAGTGATACATAACCTGACCACATGTGTTCCAGAGAGTATAAAAGAGACTCACAGAGCTGTTTCAGAAGGAGCGCCTAAGCAAGGCTTTAGGAAGAGGGGTCTCTGTGATGGTTGAAAGAACATATTTCCTGTTGATCTGGAAGGGGCTGTGTAGATTTTGCTGTAAAGATAGACTGTAAACCACTGTAAACCACTGTAAACCACTGAAAACCTTCAAGCCCAAGCAGAAAGGGCCTTCCCTACAGGGAGACAGTGGTAACAGGGAGACACAACCCACATTTTCTTTCTATACCATCTCCCTCTGAGTTGCTGTTTGAATTTGAAAAGTTATGGTTTTTACCACTCAGAACATCTCTTCCTACTTGATGTACAGGCTGCTAGTTCAGGAGTTTTGTTTAATCTTCTGTGAATTACTGTGCCTGGTAGAGAAATTCTTGGCTTGCAGGATCAAAAAATATGCCTAAGACACTTGGTTTTTGCTGCCCCATGAAAAAGAGGGGCTGTTGCCTGGGGAAGGTGTTTGTCTCAGCTCTCGAGAGTGGGACTCCTTTGGAGTCCATTGCCCAGGAGCTACAGGTGGGTGTAATTGCCTAGTGGTACCAGAAGTAATCCTTGTCCTCTTTTCTCCCTGTTTTATGACTCTGGGGCTTCCTTATGCCTTTTTCAGGGACCTTCAGGGACTGGAGTCACCAAGCTCCTTCTTTTTGCTTGCTCTATCAGTTTGCCCAAGCAAAAAGCAATTACAGCTGAAACTAGTAGAGCGAACCTGTAAGCGATGACAAAAGTTTTTGAAACTTAGCAAATGCAGTACTTTGGAACTGAATCCCTTGCAAGCAGGAGAGGAAAAAGACCCAGTTGTATGGCAAGCAGCCTATGCAGATGGTACTTTCTAAACAAATGTAGGAGAAAAAAATGGATACAAACCTGCAAGCATGCATATATTATTAGAACTGCTAAAATTTGAAGTCTCTCAGGAATGGATAAATTCTTGTTTTCATTTTCTCTCTTACACAGACCAGTCCTAGGAAAGACCACAGAAGAAGTCATCCTTGGAAGTTCTACATGCCAGTTTCATAATCTGTAAGGTAAGCAGCAGTCTTGAGTTTGGTGTAATGGGTTTGATGGATCCTTGTGATGAGGAACGAGTTACTCATGACTTACGACTCACTTCTACTTTGAGAAAGAAAGCACAGTTTTCCACACGTTGTTTTGAAAGAGTTTTAATTCTTTGTGTCTCCAGTCTGAGTTCTTAGAATGAAGGCAAGTGGACAGTGTTTTCGGGCTGCCTGAGCTCCATTTTCTCTGACCTTTGAAAATCAGGGGCGGTTTCTTTCTGAAATGGTAAAATAACAACAACAACAACAACAACAACAACGACGTATCATATACAATTATATAATATATAATATACAATATAATTGTAGCTAAATTACTATTATATTATAGAGGATAGGGCCTGTTAGAAAGGACAGAGCCATCTGAAAATCCCTTTTTCAGGGGAAAGGAGTGAAGTGTTCATCAGTCTAGAAAGCATGGCCTGTGAGAAATGATTGAGAAAGGACTAGATGATCTCTGGAGAGCTCTCTCAAACTTACTTTCTCTGATTTTACTCTTAGCATCTTTCCTGTAAGGGTTTAGTGAGCTTTATAAACATTAACTAATCCAAAGAACTCCCTAGCAGATGGAAGCAGAGGAAGCACTGGGAGAAAAGCCTTCCAAAGTCAGAGACATTGCCAGGTGAAGATTGCTTGTCTGATGAATTTGGAGAGCTGCTTAGGTTCTCCATCTATAAAATTAGAAAGAAGAAAGGAGTACATAAACTTCACCATGCTCATCAACTGAAATTCTATAAACAGGGAAGTACCGCTTGGTTGTACCAAAAATAAGAATCAAAAAAGAACGAAAAGTTTCTGCAACATAGCTGTCTTACTTCAGCTGGGGCTTTCTATAAGCTGTCACAATACTACCACTGACAGAATTGAAGCAAGGGAACCAAACCACTATGTGCTTCTATTACTCCATCAACTGCTGAATGGAAGAGAGAACTAGCTTTTTCTGACAATAATACTGTTGCCTTAAATTTAGAATATTATCTGGATACTGAAGTCAAGATGTGGGGATACACTCAGGGCACTGACATAATTTTCCTAATTTCTTGAAGAAGTCTCTTTTTCCTGTGGAGGGAAAGGGAGAGCTGGAGACTGTTCACTGTTAGCAAAAATATTGGTAAAATTACCAAGCAGATCACCTAAATAGAAATGACTGGGCCTCAGCTGTATGCCACTAACACCATAGCAAAGATTAAGCGATGGCCTTGCAGTTTATCTCATATTCTAGGCCTCCCATGTGGAAGGAGAAATGCTGACTTCAGTCCCTGCGTCAAAGCACGTTTAAGAATTTCAGGCAAAGCAGGACAGCATGAGGGAAGGCACGTACTGATGCCTACTGATGGAGTTGCTTTCCCATTTCTCTGGTGTGATTCAGCCTGCCTTTTTATGGTGAAATTGGGTGAAATTGGATGAAGTAGATGTTTTGTGTGGAAAAGGAGTTCAATAAACGTATTACTGAGCCCTCTGCAGCAGACTCCTCTTGAGTGTCCTCATCCACAGTAGCCCTCAGCAGACATTTTGCTGACTGTCCTCAAGCTTACAGGGACGGGCATGTGGCAACTTAGGTTGAGCACAAGGAGGAGCCTACAGGAGGACTTTGTAAGGTCTGTTAGTAAGTAATTCATTCCAAACTCCTTCCAACTGAATGTTCTAGGCTGTAGGAATTGTGTCTCCCACCCTTAGCTGGTAGTTGGCTAGCTAGTCTAAGGGCTCCCTCTATAGTCAAAGGATAGAGTATTTGCAGAGGGTAACTGCCTCTGTCTTAAGGTACTCCACTTTAGCTAGAATGAATTACCATATGCAGGGGGCTCTCTTTAGTGATAGAAAGAGCCTAGTCAACGAGTTCAGACTAGACAGCTAACCTGTACACTGATAAAACTGAGTTATAGCCCAATCAAATGTTTTAGATTACCTGAATGAAATCTTTGGGGCTTTTAGTGACAAGAAACCATTCTTTATTTTGGAAAAAGATCAAGCCAAATATTTTCAATTTGCTGTTCTTTGGGGTTGAGGTGTTTTTTTAGCAGGTAAACCTGATAATGCTGTCTACATCCTTTGCTGAAGAGGAATAGACCTGTGCTGTAGATCTAAAGACTAGTCCTGCAGATGACCCACCCAGAACCAGTAACAGATTTATTGGGGCACTATGAAGACTGTACCCTGCTCATGCCCATGAAAACTGTATGTGCTCCTCATCATGTCACAAAGGTAAGGCTACAAAGGCTGTCCTCCTCTTCCTCTATGTTCTCATAACCATGCAGATGTTCTAAAGGGACACTCTGTTTCAGAAGCTGTAGGAAGATACATAAAAGCAAAACACAGTTTCTACTGATGGCATATGAAAGTTGCATCATCAGCTGCTCAGGTGTCATAATACTTCCTCACAGCTTTGGGGCATTTCACAGAGCCTTACAGAAGTAAGACTTGACAACTGAGATGTAAGTAACTGGGAGTTCAACATATTCTTAAGATATTCTGAGTTGCTCACAGGGAGAACTATACAAGGAAATATCAATGTAATCTGCCCTTCACGTTAACCTCTTGAGTACGCACATCATGATGCTTCGTTCAGTTTGCAGGAGCCATCCTCCCAGCTGAGGGACTGGTTATTTGGGGTTCTTTTTATTGCACTTCACTAGTGTGCAGGACCAGGCCCTATATAATGTACATTACCCAGAGCCTTCTTGGGCTGCAGAAGTTTGCTTTTCCCTCATGATCAAGTCTCTAGTTCAGTTAGAGTAATATTGGAGTGCTTCACAGATATTACAGTATTTGTCTTCTTACCACATTTATGAGATGAATCAATACAATTACCTTCATTTTTCAATGAGGAAGCGCCAAGGTTATGAATAACACTGTCAAGCATCTATTAATTTGGGGAACCTGATCTGTGAATTGTTTTTCTCCAAAGCAAAGTATTATGCTGGGGCATGGTTCCCATCTGTTGTAGGTGCTGGTTCTTGGTCTTGGTCACTGGGTCCTGGAACATGAGGAACACAACCTCAGAGGCCATCTATGAAAATCTAAGTTTAAGAGGAAAGGGAAGGTGCTTAATTTATGTGCTAGAAGTAGACACTTAAGATTAGGTAGAATAAATTCAGGCCTAAATGCCTAAATCCCTTGGTGGAAATTGTGCCTGCCCTGTGACAAGCTTTCAGATTCCAGTAGTATTTGTGGTGCAGCAGTTGGCATCTCTGAAATGTAAGTCTTCCCTGATTTTTCTTCCCAGGTATCTGCAGGACTGCTCAATTAAACTGAATCCAAAAGACACAACCAGCCACAATCTTCAGTCTTCTCAGAGACTGGCCTCACACTCCTGTGCACCTGGCTGGTGGAGCCTGCTTTATTTCTGAGAAAACTTCCCATGGAGAGTCCATCAGCCTGAAGCCAGCTTGGCAGCCATGCTACACCAATTTATAGACATACTGAATCTGACTCGAATGATCTTCAGACAGGTTTTATTTACAGGGTAGAGACACCATTTCCTTAGTAACTTTTGTAGAGAAAATATAAGGCTTTAGGTAAGTCAGCAAAGCCTCTTTTCTCACAGTCCACGGCAAACTAACCACACCACAGAGTCTGTGATACCACAGACTGTGCATGCTGTTCTCCATCCTCAGCAAATGAGGAGCACTGCGGTATCTTCTGTACTATGGTGCAGTAAATTTGATTGCATTCTCTCTGTCTCCTTTTTAAAGGCAGTACTAGTTGCTGTCTCATAATGGGAATGGAAGACCTAGCTTACAGCTTTGTCCACAAGTGAGATATTTTACACCTGCTCTGTTAGTTGTGGATAGGCTGTTTGTGCCACTGTGCAAAACAGTATCAGTGTTAGCAAGTGTGATATGAAGCCAAGTCCATCTGTATTTGTGAAGATGTCCCATCACATTGCAATAGTTGTTTTATGCCAGTATATTTAGCACGTGCAGACTAGTTTGCTGTTCTTCTTGGAAGATATTGTGTAAGTTTTAAGATGAAAGCAAGCCACAAATAAGTGTTAAAAATAACTGCAACTGAAAAGCCATCTGAGCAAGAGAATTCAAAGGAAAGCTGGTGTTTCTGCCTAAGTTGTATTAAAGTATGCTGGGATAAAGTCCTTCATAAAGCTTTAAGTGAATCTTAGCAAAAAAAATGTGTTTGTGTTGCCTGAAGTGCACTTGGATTCATCTGAAATCTCAAAACTAAACTATCACTTTCATCGGGGAATTAACATTGTTTATTGATGCTCCATTTTACAAGACTTCTTCAAGTTACAATATATTTTCAATTTTGTTAGCACTTGTCCTTGGCTAGGGGAGAAATTTACTGTCTGTTACTGTTTATTATGGTTTTTATACTGATGAGGAACCATTTTTATCTTCTAGTTGTTCATATGTTAAATGCATTAAACATTAAATACTTACACAGTGCTTACCACTGACACTTCCAGCTTCCCTCCCTCCACTTATTTCGTTGAAAAGACTGTTAGGTAAGCCTGAGCTCCACAAGCCTGGTTTTATTCCCTGAAATCAGGGAGCTTCTCCTGGGATATAGCCTAACATTTTCTCTGCCTTAGAAGAAATCCTAGAAAAATTAGGGCCAAAGGCTCTGGTCATCAGCCACAACCTGAAAAAAGCTGTATCAGAAAGCTGTGACAAGTGAAAACACAATTTACCAGCTAGCTTGAGAATCGCTGTGAAGGAGGAGAACAACAGGATGACCCATTAGGAGGGAAGACAGACTGACCAGCTGACACAGGAGTGCACTGGGATGGATGAGAGAGAACAACTGACTAACTTCTCCAGCTCAAGAGAAGGAAAGGAACTGCTGACAGAGAGAGAGAAGTTGGTCATGGAAGTCATCAAGGGCCACCAGAGTTTCAGCAGACCTCTGAGATTTTCAGGTTCTTAAAGAAAGCTGAAGTCAGGCAAGACTCAGAACTTAGTGGCATTATGAGGTCATTTCAGCAGAAAATTGTAAACCACAGAAAGTTTTGTATCTCACTTCATGGTTAATTTATTAATGCATTTGGGGTTTGCATTGGATAATGTAATTGGATTATAATGTATTTCTAATTAAGTACAGCAAAACCACAAAAAGTATTAGAAAGAAGACCGTGGTGTGAGGTGTGTTTCTGTAGCCAAGATTCTAGTGTAAGGACTACAGGTAGTTATAGTGTGTGGCCACAGTGAGCACTATTTTGACTGATCCTACTCTTCTTCTTTATATCTTGATCTTGAATAAGAGGAGAAGCTCTTATCTGGATCTTTTTAACACTGATATCAAGCCCTGGAAAATGTTATACAAATCCCGATGACTATTGCATCCTGCCTCACTGAATTCAGTGGTGGATCTCAAACATGTGACAGAACCTGGTTTTAAATTGATTATCGTATACAAACCTGTGAAATCTCAGGCTTTCAGGGTGAGGCACGTTCACTCTCATGCCTGTTTTGGGTTTCCCCAAAGTGCTGCCATACCTCATAAATTTGCAGTGCCACAACCCAGCCTGTCTACCAAGGTGTTCGATGCTGCCTGGTTGGCCTTGTCTCTAGGGCAAATGTAATGCTCTTAATTCTGTTATGGGCAAAAGGAAACACCTTATACGTAAACCCAAGAATTTGTTGTTCATATGATTGAACTTTTAGCACTCTAATCCAACAGTCATTATTAGTCCAGATCTAATTATCTCAGAAAAAGAAAGAAAAGATAAAAAAATAAAAAAGACAGGAATACTCTGGGCACAAACATGTTAATAATAATAAAAATAATAATAATAACAACAAAAATAATAGTTAAATTTGTTGTATACACACTTCCTAGTAGCGTAGTTCCTTTTCTATGAGTAATGAATAGTTAAATTTGTTGTATACACACTTCCTAGTAATGTAGTTCCTTCTCTATGAGTAATGCTTTTACTCTTCCACTGCTCCTCTGAGTCTTAAGGCACAGATTAAGAGATCTGTTCTATGAACAGCAATAATTTCCATATTCCATCCTCTTCAGAATAGTGATCAACTTTCCACTAATTTAATGGAACAAGATTGGGCTAGATATTTTGGCATATATATTCATATTACCATACACAGCACTAGGAAATCCAGGTGACATCAAATCTGAATGTTTCTCGGTGCTTTTGCAGTGGTATTTGCAACTGACAACACCTCAGCACATGAAAAGTAGCTGATCTGGTTATGAGTAGATTGCAAAATTCTTTTACCAATTTTACTTTGTGTCAGAACCCTTGAAACTGAGGAAATAGTACATCTGCTACCTGCTTTATTCCAGGGAAAGCATTGCATCTGCAGTAGAAAGCAGATTGTCTGTTTCTACCTAAAGAAACAAGTTTCTACCTAAAAAAAAAATGTATAATGGAAAAAAATCAGCTCCTACCAGTGTAGTGCTCTTTCAGTGCACAGAAGTGCAAAATTTTTTGAACATTGCTTAGTGTCTCTGTAGATTCTTTCCATCACATAACTTCTCTAAAAATGTGTTCCGTTCACATGTTTAGAGAAGAAGCACTATGCTTCTGAGAGCTCTGCTGTGTATTGGTATTTGGGTTGATGCTGGGTATGTTTGTGTCTCTATTCTGGTAGTTCATACAATAAAAGGGGCAAAATACCTACTTTTTTTTTCCTTTTTGCACCTACATTAGACAGAGAAAGAGCATTCTGAAGGGAAAAGTGTCCTAAGAATCTGCAATCTTCATGGATGAGTGATTGACTGTCCTTGAGCAGAGGACGGGGGGCTTGTATCTACCCTTCTGGATTCTTAAATACCAATCTTTCAAAAGCAGCAGTGAAAGACAAGGATGAGGAGGAAGAGGAAGAAACTCTGCAGTGAGCCCAGCAAAAGCTAATTTTTTATTTCTTTGGTTAAGTCTTCACATATCATTTGGGCTAAATTCTGCTATTACACACACACACAGAGCATGATTTCAGTGGGAGCTGGACAAAAATAATAATAGAAACCAAAGAGTTTGACCCTTGTCTTGTAACCCAGAGAGAATCCTAGTCTACTACTGCAAACATTGCTGTCTTAATGATGCAAGAGTCTCTCTGGGACATTTTAGGTTCACACTTGCAGAATTTTGTGACAACATTGGAGAGAATTGTGCATATCTGGGGCATATCTGGTGTGTATCACTATGAATGACATAGCAACCTGAAAAGGGGCAAGATCTTTGAAATATTAGTGCTTTTGACCATCTTGTCTTTTTGAAATTTGAAATTCAGCAAGGCAAATAAACAATTTGTGCTGGGTTTGTATGTGTGGCACACAATTATTGAAAAATAAGAATTTAGGTACCTTATCCCTTATTATTTCTTCTGACTAACGAGATTGCAGATATGATCCAAATCTGTGTTTTAAAACCAGAGAGTCCTTGAATACTATCTTTACCTAAAAACAGTCTTTGTTTAGTTTTAGTCTTTTTTACACAAGTGTTGACAAAATGAAGTGATCAGGGCAAATTTTTTTCTGTTTCACACATGGCCAATTTGAATCAGAAAAAAGCTGCCAAAAAAGCTGCCAGGTACAAAATGATCATTCTGTGAAATCTAGAGGGCTAAAAAAGTGCAGGTGACTCTCCAACTCTCCACAAGTATTTTATGTCCTTGAAGGCAGCTCCTTATTGCTGTAAGTCCCATGCAGTCTGGATTGGACCAGAGCCCCCTCTTTGACCAGTCAGTTGTGTCTCTTCCCTGAAGCTAGGAAACTTGGCTCCTGACTGCCCCCAGTTTTGTGTTAGCTAACCTGCAATGATGCAGGTTATCAGGAAAGTGTCAGTGTGACAGCTGGCCAGAAAACATTTCCATTTTCTCTTCTTCTCAAAATACCAATTAAAAAAGAATATATATATAAAAAACTTCTGTTTCGTCTCCCTTCCATTTTCATCTGAAACATCAACAGGTGAGATGATGATAAATGTCACTGAACGTTTTAAACAGAAATACTTTTATCCAAACTCCAGAATTCTGGCCACAGGGCAAAGATATCTGACCTGAGATCCTGGCCCATATTTCTTTCCTATCATTAAAATGCCTGCATAGTACAAAAAACCCACAGAAACACACAAACAGAGGGCTTTGTTTCTAAATACCTAGAAGTCTTCTGAGAAGTAAAACAATATGATAATTGAGCTGCAAGACATTTATTGTCCATTGAGGAATAAAACCTAGAAATATTAATTACGCTACCATAAATGAAAGAAGTATTTTCTCTACTGTGTAGCTAATGATGAGAATATTTTGGCACTGAGGTTAGAAATGTATTTGACATTTTTAGAAAACATAAAAAAATGCAATTATATTTTCAGAAGGAAAGGTAAAACTAAGAAAACATATATTTTTATTACCCTAGAAAATACAATCTTTGACAATACCCAGGCTGTGTTTGTCCTGGTTTCAAGTACTCTCTTGTTTACTATAATACTACCTCAACATAAATGTTGGGGTTTTTTTCACTATGAATTTTTATTAAGATTTTGAGAACAAATCTCTCAGCAGGAAAGTGGAGGCAAGAGTTATTTTGCTGAGGAGCTCCAGGGTGCCTCTTAATTCCACCAGATGTATTTTATGTGATACTAGCTCAAAAATCAGTAAAAACATCCTTTCCTTATCCTAATCTAGACTTGCAAGTCATTAGAAAGACTTCCAGGAGCCAAGACAAAAAGGTGCAGTTAATATATTTATTCAAATAAAACATTTCTAAAATGGCAGAAAATAATGATGTATAGAAAAAGAGACAGAGCCTACATGCTACATGCTAATTTTTGGTGCTTGCATTTAGCAGTGAGCGCTGGGGGCACAGAGTTGGAGGTCCCACACCTCCAGCGATGATGCAGACTACCAAGCTGCTTTGATGATGACATATTCAAGTGTGTGGGCCTCTACAAGTGATCAGTATAGGGGGCACCTGGAGGCATTGCTCTGCTATTTGTGAAGACATCACCACCAAAGGCTGCTTTAGGTGGCAGCAGCTCCAGGGACCCCTGGCTGTGCCCCTGGGAGTGTCCAGGGCAAAGCAACAGGGCCCTGAGCTGAGGGCCCTCTTTATCTGGGAGCTGAAGCAAAGGGGCAATGGTGACAGTGGCTGAGGTGATTCCCTCTCTGCAATGTGAAGTAATCCTATGCCCTTCCCTGCGTCCCAGAGGGGTGTCCTATGCCTGTCCCAGGGATGCAGGGATTCAGGTATGGAATAGGTTCCACAAGGCAGAGCATATTTGAGGGTGAGGCAGAAGTGATGCTTTTATCAGAGGAGAAAATAAATGCTAGAGGAAGCACTCTGCTTGCTGAAATGTATTAAAAGAGCTCTAAAACTTAATTAAAAATCATTCTGTGGCAAGCTTGTAAGGTCACCACTTTAGAAACACACTGGTGCTCTTAGGAAACTAATGTTGCCACTTATTATGCCATAGTTCACAGCATATCCCAAAAGGAGGTATAAGTATAGCGGTCCTCCCAGGAGCATGCTGCACACATGGTTCAACCTCCAGGGCCATGTCAGACCTTAGGCCAACTACTCACACCAGATGAAGGCAGCTCAGGTGGGCTCACAGGAACCCTGCGCTGTCAGAGCAGCCAGAGAGCTGGGTGGGTGCTGGAAACGGCTGACCAGCCCTGGTGCCTCCGACAGGGCTGGAGAGGACGCAGACACAGGACTGAAGTAATCCTTTAAGGTGGGCCTTGAATGTCATCCCAGCAAAGGCGTAGATCAGGGGGTTCAAGCAGCAATGGATGAAGGAGATGGTTTCCGTCAGCTGCAGGGCCAGAGCTATCTGGTAGCTTGCCTTGCAGTCATTGATGATGTGCAGGCTCTGCAGAGAATCTAGGAACAGCGCGATGTTAAAGGGAGTCCAGAAGAGGAAGAAAACAATGACGATGATGAAAATCATCTTGATCGCTTTGATCTTGTTCCGATTTTTGCATTTTTGCAGGTTTTTCAGTATCTGGGCATAGCAGCAAATGAGGATGCTAAGGGGAATCAAGAGGCCTAAGATATTGGCTGCAAACTGAGAAGCAACCTTCCAGGTGTTGTTGCCTGGTGGGTATGTGGAAACACACTGCAAAGACTGCTCAATTTCCAGCTGCTGGTTGAACATGATGTTGGGTACAGAAGCCAAGCCAGCCACTAGCCACAGGATTATACTGATAATTATGCCACAAGAGGCTGTCCGTATCTTCATGGCATAGACAGCATGGACAATTGCTATATACCTGTCTATGCTCATGAGGGTTATAAAGAAAATACTGCTATAAAAGCCTGTGTAATAAATGCCAGCCATTATTTTGCACATAGCATTGCCAAAAACCCACTGGTCTGAAGCATAGTGGGCTTGGAAAGGGAGAGGCACAACGAAGAGGAGATCGGAGGCTGCGAGGTTCAGCAGGCAGATGTCAGTCATCGTTGTTAGCCTTTTCCTGGTCAGGAGAACCCAAAGAACCAAGGAGTTTCCCAGAAGGCAAAAGACAAACACAAGGCAGTAAAGAATTGGCAGAAACAGGGATTTGAACCTGCGAAAGCTGTCTCCTTCATTGCACGGAGCAGTGTTTTCATCATATCCATAGTCATATTCTGTGGTGCCAAGGAACTGGCTTGTGGGATTCATCTCAGATACCTGTTCAGGAAAGAGCAAGGGATTAATGGCTGGCTGTCCTGGCATGGGACTACCAGAGTGGCTTCTGCCTCTCTCTGTGCCACACTAAACCCATGGGTCAGCCTCCAGGCAGAGAGGGACTGCAAAATGCAGTCTTGGTCTCACTGGCTGGACAAGATCAGCTGTACCACCCAAAAGGCTGCACCTGCAGCCTGCCAATCGTTCCTGTACATGTGTATGTATGAGCAGTGGGATGCTCTCAGTTTCCCTGAAACTGCCTCAGTGCCAGTGAGTTAGCCCCTCATCATTATAGTGACAGTGAAAAATTCATGCTCTGAATAATCATAACGGTGCCAAATGGTACAAAACCTGTATCTGATCTAAGAATCTGGATTTTCTTGTGCTCCCTAGGGTGGGGAAGCTTTTTGCCTGTAGCATAAAGACCCCTATAAAAGTGTCTCAACTGAAGAAGCCATCACCCAGCAGCATAACCACATTTTTAGCTGAGCTGATCTGGGCTAGATACTGGCATGGAGTGCAGAGGCATGTAAGCTAGTATTCCATGGATGGGTGCAGGATCACATACAAAAAACCTCTGCAGCAGCAAGGAGTTTGCAGGGCTACACTTGCAGTGCCGAGCTCTGCCGAGCAAGGCTGCCGCTGAGCAGCTTGGTTGTGCCTACTTCTAATACACAGCAGTTTATTGCTCCTGTCTGTTCTGCCCAACTTCAGTTTTCTAGTTTAGAGAAAACCAAAGCAATCTGGGGGTGCGTTTCCTCTCTGTCATTTCTGAAGAGCTGCAATGAAGACAGCTTTCAAATAGTATGACCTGCTCTCCAAAAGTGAGTCAGTGCTTTAGCCACTTTTTTTTTCTGTCCAGATGTCACCTCATGACCCCTATAAAAGGAGATCTGGTTTGCAGAGTTAAGTGTTCACATTTTAAGAAGTAATGGTTCTAAAAAAGACACTATTTCAAAGGCATTTGCCTTGTCACTGCTAAGACATTTGCGTGTTTATTGTGCACTGCACCTATATTATGCTTGCATACAAGTTGATCACATCTTCAAACAGCTTCAAAGACACAGAGTTTCCATGAGGGAAGAATAATTTGTAATAATCATTGCTATTAAGCTGGAGCAATAATATGAGTGATTAATTCATTAAAAGTAGAGGACATGCTCTCTTGAGTTAAAAATTGCTGCTCAGGTATGCAAGAACAGAGAGAACAGTGAAAATTTTCTTATTGATGAAGAAGGAATCAGAATTCACCCCTTCTTGCCCAGCTGTGCCACCTTGTGCAGGGAAACAGGAGGATCCATACACCCAGCACATAGGGGTGCTGGAGTTGGTGTTTGTCCTCTGCTCCAGGTATGGATGTTTACTGACCTACCTCAGCTTTTCTTGGGGCACCAGGACTGATTCCATCAAAGTCAACTGGCACGTGCAACGCAGAGAAACCCATTACAAATACAGCACTCAACCCTACGGAGCTCCTTGGTCAAAAATAACGAATGAGAGAAAAGCATTGTTGTAATCTATGTTGATAGTGTAATTATTTCTTATATTGAGTTTTCAGCTGTAGGTAGGACACCTGCGTTATTGATTTCAACTTTGTTTTCATGCATAAACCCCCTAAATATTGAGCTGTTCAGTCAGGAGATAATGGCTGTTCATTCAGCAACAGGTATGGTTGAAAATATTTCCTGCTAATGCTGACACACTGCGACTGTAAGCACTGCAGCAACGGCTTGCTTTTCTTAATTGCCTGTCAGGGACCCCTTAAAAGCAGTCCGTATACTCAACAATCAAAAGTTTAAAAGTTTGAAAAAAAAATGAATACTGCTTTATATAATTATATGAATACATAGATAGATACAGATACATAGATATAGATTTATAGATATGATGTATCGGATTTTGGCAAAATTCAAAAGTCTTTTTCCTGGGCTGAACACAGCCTAGAGGTGCTCCACTTTAGACTTTCAGAACACCTTTACACCTTTAATATCTTTGACAGCTTCCGACCAAGGCACAGCATTTTCCATTTTCTCCCCTCTCCGCATCAGTTGGCAAAACAGTCAAACTGAAAAAGCAGTTTTCTGGAGGGTATCAAGAGAGAAATAACTGCTGCAGGTCCCTTTCCCCTGGTTGACAAAATTAATGCCTAGTAATTTTAAGAGAAGCACATAAATGCGGATGGACTTTACCTTTAACAGCAAGAAGCCTTTATTCTCCCAGCTGGTCCCGATCCCCTCCTCCCTCTACTGTGTCCTTGTCCTCTCTCTCGGGCTCAGGAGTTTCCAGGTTTACTCCATCACTTGTGGTGATGGCTGAGATTTGGCAGTATGTGGGTGTCAAATGGGCAGCTGACAGTTCCAGAATAGGTTTTGAGGCAAATAGAAGATTTTGTAGCTGCGGTAAACAGGAAAAGAGGTGAGAAGGCTTACAAACACATTCTGTGAAACAAAAATAAAATACAGCTCTTTTTGAAGACAGTGAAGGTTGTACATGAACGGTGTTCTCCTTTTAATGTGTTTGCTAAACCCCCCTTCTTCACAGTCACCGCTGATTTAAGTGAAAAATTTAAAAGCTCAGATGGCTCCATCACAGAACACACCCTAATAAATTTGCAACTTTTTACAGAAGCTGATATATAATTTCCGAGTCGCACTATCTGTTTTTCATTTCCTTCAGCTAATATAATCTTGTATACTGCAGTCTGTTATGTCCGTTCCCATTAGCAATGTATTAAGTTTCTGAGCAAAATAAGAACTCACAGCTACTGATACCTCTTTGCAATCATTTTTTAAAGCAGCTTTTATTCAAGCGGAGATATTTCAGAGTTTCTTTGCTACCTTGGTGTTATTTTAAGTATATTTTAGTCCATTTAGGATACATGGTTGTATTTTGGAAACAAAATATTGAAACAAGGACAGGCTTGAAATTTTTTATTTCTTTCAATAACTTTAGATTATTTCTGGTTTCTGTAATACTGTAAACTGTGGTGCTTTATAAGTCAGCCAAATTATATGCTTTTCATCCATTAATATCAACAAGCACAATTTTCCTGATTTATAGGAGCGCAGAGAACACAAGAGATTTGCCCAAGAGCCCCAAACAAGTATGTGGCAGATCCAAAGCATGACTGTTATTAAAGTTATTAACCTGTTCTTTCGTAGGAGCTAGCAGCTGCAATCCAAAGTGGCTTTCCAGCTTGCTGGCTGCTGCATAAAAGAATAGTGAAGAGAGTCCCAAAGAAGAGAAGAGCTAAACACGGCAGGCAGACAAAAAAAAAAAGTGAGAAAATGGTCTGGGAAACAAAAAAGAAGTAACTTAATGAAGGAACTGGCACTAGTCAGTAGCACAGTCAGAAATAAAAGACCTGTTCCTTGAGATATTCAAAATGCTATCGATGACCACGGCATCACTCTGCTGCCAAGTACCCAGTTGGTCTTATTACATAAGACAGACCAGCTCCTCTTTTTTTTGGTTTGGGGTTTTTTTTTTTCAGAATTAACTTTTGAACATTGTGGTAATAGAACTTTATTTTATTCTACTCTCTATATATTAATTATATGATTAATAATATGTCAATAGTATGTTCTGCTGTTACAGACATACAGTACAACGTAATGTAACCCCATTCTATTTACTTTTTTGTTTAGAAATCATTAAGGTCAGCTTTATTTCTTCTTATGATCAAAACATTAATCAATTAAAGATGCTTCCCTGTGGATGCTTTTTGCATTAGTTTGGCTGATAAGTTATTAACACATATAAAAAAATTAAGGAATAGTTTGACATGAAGTCAACAAAAGAATGAAATATATTTGCATTTTTAAACATTAATACATATTCTAACATGAAAATAAATCTTGTATTTTTTCTTATTTTCTGTTCCATATATTATGATTTTGCAAAAAAATTTCAGTTCATTCAAAATGTGTATTTTTTAATTTGGAAATCTTCCAGCTGTGTATTTTCACCAGCTGCAATTCTGCATGGCCAGGCAAAGTGAGGCATGAAGCTGGAAGAGTGCAGCAAGGAAACATCAGAGGAAATGCTGCGTGTGTTGGAGAAAGCTGGAGCAAGCAAGAAGATGCAGAGGACCTTAAAGGCAAGGAAAAGAGTCTGAATTCAAGGGTAAAAAGATAAGAAACAAGTGAACAGGCCTGGTGACTGCTGTGGTTGGAGGACAGCTGGCTGCTGTACTTTGGGCAGACCAGAGAGGACTGTGCTAGGCATATGAGTAACAGCCTGGTAATAAGGAGATGGAGAAAAAATTGTGGTGATGCCAGTGTTTTGGAGGGAGACAGCAGAATTACAGAGTCTGATGTAACATTTCCAAGAGCAGCTTTGTTGTGTTTTGTGAAGTGATATATGGTAGGTCTGATGGTTGGACTCGATCCCAAGGGTCTTTTCCAACCTGAATGATTCTGTGATTCCATGATATACATTTGAGTTCCTGGCCCTACCTGGCTTTCAGAAAAGTTTACGTGCCTGTGCTGCTTCTGGGGTAGTTGGTGTTTCTGACACACAACTGTCCCCTGAGCTTTTCTCAACAGAGGAAGAAAATTCATCAAAGACAATGGAGGATGTCATTTGTCAAAGGCAGTGAAAGGAAAGAAGCAGAGACGGGTTTAGGAGATGACAAACATGGCTTTGGAAAGGTGCTGTCCCTGACCAGCAGGTATGAGGGTGGATGGGAGGCCCACAGCACAGGGGTGGACTTGGGAACTGTTGACTGAAAGGACAATAATTGTGATGATGAAAACTAATGGGAGATGCCTGGGCTGGGAGACAGGGAAGAAACAGAGGCAGATTTTATTCTTCTCCCCATGCTGAGCCCTACTTGCTCTCCAACAGGTAATTTGAGAGGAGCATGGGCAAACAGAGCACTGATGAGCTGGAGGAGGGTAAATAACCACTGGTGTGTTCACAGATGTGGGGTGCTGAAAGCTGTAGGTATGCTAAATTTCCCTTGAAAGCTCAGAGGAGGATATCTGGTGGGGGGAGGATAGGAGGTGTGAATTTCTGATTTTGTCCAGCATCAGCTATGAGCCAGGCTGTAATTAACTGTATCCTTCCTAACAATTTTTCAGTCTGTGAGTAGTGTTCACCTCGTCCTGAGTTACATAATGGCCACACAGACAAACATGGATTTTCTGCCAAGCCAAGAAGCAGCCTTTTGAAGTTCATCTGAGAAGGATAACAAAGAAAATGTGGTAAACCAGCAAGAGGCGGTAAAAAATGAACACAGATGTTAAAGGTCACCTGCACTTGAAAGTGCTGAACTCTAGCGGAAAGAGGTGCAGAGAGGCTGCAAGGTGACAGGAAGAGCAGTGCAAGATAGCGGGGCTCAGCCTCATAAAGCAAAGTCATAGAAGGAATACATTTGCTATGTACAGATAACCCTGGGAGGAAATGGCCAGTGGAAAAGGAGGATTGTCTCACCTTGCACAAAGCACAGGCATATGAAAGCAATATTTACAGGTTGTGCCTTGGGCTGAAGGGAGTTTGCTAGCAGGGTGTTGGGGCTGTGGAGTAGCTGTCCTGCAGGAGGAGAGCAACCCAGCTGGTGTAAAATGGTCCTTGGTTAAGTGTGTGAAAGGGATGCCTGACCCAGGGGCTATCATAGCCAGGGCCTCAGGGGTGCTCCCAAGGTGCTGGGTGGGAGACAGAGGGCAGGGAGGTCTCTGACCTGTTTGCTAAGAACCCATCCAAAATCCACCCTAGTGCTGCCTTTTTCAGCAGCCCCGACTGCTGCCTTGCAGCGACCCCCCAGTTGAGTTTTACCTGGACACTAATAGCAGTCCTAGCAATGTCTCTCCATGTGGGCTCTCTTGTGGTCTTTCCTGTGAGAAAGAAATATCTTACAGCAAAACAGAGACAACTGACTGCTATTTGGGTTTGGGTTTGGGTGCAGGAGCTGTGCCACACATCATGTCCATGCACCCAGTCAGGACTGTGTGCTGCAGGAGAGAAGACCCATGTGGCATTGGTGCAAATGCACAGGCATCTTAGTCACTACTCAGGTTAAAAAACACAGGGAAAATGTTGCTGTAGGAGAGACAAGCCTTCTGGTTTGTCTTCTTATGTTTTGATGGTGGTTGTCAGGGTCAGCCTGCAGTGGCCACAGCAGCCCCAGGCAGCCAGCGGGTGCTGGGGAGTCTCCATGAGACACTGCATCACATCATTCATGCTTCCCCTTTAGCTGCGCCTGCTGCCATCGCCACCACAGCAGTTCTTGTATTTACTCTCTGAAGTTATGGTTTCTGCTGGTTTATCTTCTGTCAGAGAAGTTGTTTCAGTGGGGAAAAAATCCATGCAATGCTTCATATAGCTGAAGACACTGTCAGCTTAAAAGTGACCAGCCCATCAGAATAATGCAGACTTCCACTCCCCCAAACTACTCGGAGCCCCATGGGAAGTGATGCTCCACTGAAGCCCCATGATAAATGGAAAGGCTGTGGCAAATGCCACGACCAAAATGAATCTTGCTGTGAGGCAAACAGCATGGCCGCGTCTACAGCTCCTACAGCCAGATGTATTCACTGGCACCGGGGTACCCAGGCTTGCTAGCTCAGCCTCTGACATTAGTCCCAGAAGGTTTTCTTATTCCGTGCCACCACTGCAGCCCCTCAGCCTCGGGGTGACAACCAGCTTAGCTGCTGCAAAACTGCTATACCTGTTCTTGTAGAAATCTCTCCATCCTCCTACAGATGGTCTAGATTAATTGAGTTTGAATACAGAAAGGAAACTGTGGTTGCAACAGAAGCCACCACAGCAAGAACTTGCTTTGGCCCCAGAAGCACCAGCCGTGAATGCCAGCATGGCTCTGGCTGTTTGGTAAGGTGGATGGGAAGCACCTTTCTGACACCATGGCACAGGCTTCAGTGTTGGTGTAGCCGCCGTTAGGAAAAGATGGGAATAAAAGCAGAGTAAGATACCCTACCTGGTAGCATATTTCCCAATAAAAGACTAAGTATTTCCTGGATCTGCTTGCTATCATAGCACCTGGCTGGAAAGTGAATGACAAGTTCATTTTGAGGTGATGCTCTGCTGCCACTCGACTCAAAGCAGGGGTAACCAGACGAATCAGGTGCTTTTATCCAAGAAGAGCACTTTCCTCTGCCTTTGCTGGACAGCAAAACAGGAGCAGCTTCTTAGTCAAAAAGAGTCCTTTCCCTTTCAAATAAACTCTCACTTTATATCTCAGAGGGCTTACTCTGTCATTTTAGAAGAGGAGGGAAGAGGTGACTTGGTTCAGCAGAGAAATCAAAACAAGGATTAACTGCAATAGGGGATATGTGATGTTCAGAGATGCTGGGTTGCTCAGCTAAAATGGCTTGTAAAATACCAGCAATCATGACTGTTGATGGGAAGAACAATGATGACAGTTCAGCTTTGCAGGAGAAGGTAGAGGCAGAGGATCGGGGCAGGCATGTCCTCTGCATCATGGGAGCAGCATGGCAGGTGGCACTTTGATGAACCTCCTACCCCAAATTCCTCCTCTTGGCAATCTCTTTGCCCCAACAACCCTTTCCCAAGTGTCTCTGCTGCCTGCATGGACCAGCAAGTGCCCTTCTCCAGACATAGCTTCACCCTCAGTGAATCCCTTACACCCCTCTCCCACAGGGCAGTGGGGACAGACAAGGGGGACACCAAGCCCAGGGCCGGCAGGCACCTGGGAGGTACAGGAGGAAACTCCACCCAGGAGCTGTCTTTTGAGAAATCCTTGCCAGTTTCAGTTACTGCTACTATGTTTGGGTCTATTAGCATCAGCTATCAGCACACCATCTTAGTAGGACCACATCATCTTAATCAAAATTGCTTAATCAGACCACTCCCAGTGTAGAGGTACAAATATGCCACGTGGCAGAATGGTTCATTTCCCGTTCTTAATGGGGATAACATATTTGTATGCCTGTGTACAAAGAGGTGGGTGAGATTTTGTGATCAGGTGAGATTTTGAGTGACCAGGTTTCTTGTCATCAAAAAGGTATATTTAGGGTGACTAAAATATCTCTGAAAGTGCCAAGATATTTTGGGGGAGATTCCCCTCCTCCAAATTAGAGAAGAAGAAGAAAGAAGAGTCACAATACTTTATTCTGACAAGCTCCGAGAAAACACTGAAATTTTTCATTTTCAAATGTGTCATTTTCAAATATAGTAATTTTTTTATAAATAACTTCTTCTAAACCTTCTTCCTCAAAAACAGGCAGATTTCAAAGCTTAAACATTTCCAGTAGAACTAAAATGTATCTGTTTTGCTAATAGCAGACAGAAATTTTTATTTTTCTTTCCAGCTTGTTCAGCAAAAATACTGACACCCTCCACCAAAGTGGAGTTGTATTACTGTAACAAAGTGCTTGTGTATGCAGACATGTACAAATGTGTGTATGAAAAACCTGTTTGGCATTGCTCTGTCTCTCTCTCTTCTGCAGCAGATGCTCGGTGCAGAAAAAAAGGCTGTGAGCCAGAGTCCTCCAAAAACTGTTGCTGGATTTGTACAGGAGAAGCAGCTGGAGATGCTCAGTGAGGTCTGGATCAGCTCACTCTGCTCCACGCTCTGCTTTTCACTGCTGGCACCAAAGCCACACGGATTACGGCTTTGACAGCTGCGGCCTTGCACAATCACTTAGTTTCACCAAAGCAGAAATCAGTGCGTTGCAAAACTCCCAGCACAGTAACTCATTCATAACAATGTCATCAGTCAGTGGGATTTCCTCACTCATGTTTTATGACAGGGTGATTGTGGGACAGAAAGAAGTAAACAAACACATCTCTTGCATATGGAGTCTTTGAGTACAAGACTCTGCTCCACCTGTTCCTTATCTGATGCTTTTTTTTCTCACCTTAAAGCACTTAGGTTTTTAAGCCTTTGCTGTTCCACACCTTCAGTACACCAGTGCACAGGTAACTCTCAGATTAGCATATGACACTGTTTTGCCTAAGGGTGGTAAACAGAGAAGGATGCAAGCGATAATGAGTTAGAACAGAAAAATCACAGACAACAGGGCTGCATGGGACACTGGAAGATCATGTAGTCCACCCCTCTCTTGAAGGCAAGGGCAGTGTCCCACTGTTATTCTTGCCACGTGGTTGTTCAGCCCGCTCCTACAGCACCTGCTTTCTGCCCAGCTTCTCCTTACAAACCATCCCAGTGCTTCTCCAGACTCACTCCTAGTAGATTTGTCTTAATACTTAATCTAAAACTCTCCTGATATGATTTGAGTCAGTTATTTATCTTACCCATGGAGCAACAATTGCTACTTTCTCCTAGCTGCTTTAAAATATTCTAAGATTACATTTCCCTTCAATCTTAACAGTTCATAGTCCATCATCTTTTTCCTTTCAGGTCATGTTTTCTAAATTGTTAATCATGGCCAGTGTTCTCCTTTGGTGGCTGTCCCATTTTCCTTAATCTTTTTTTGTATTGCAGTTCCCAAAACTACCCATAGAGCCCCAGCTGTGGACATACCCCTGGCAAAGCAGACTGGAAGAGTCACCGGCCTGGGGTAGCTGTCTTCTTTTGCAATCACGTAGCACTGGTGACTCACTCTTCTCTTGTGCTGGATGCCAGCCCCCAGATCCTCTTCTCCAGAAGTGCTGCCTTCCCCATCCTGTGTTTGTGGTCCTGGCTGACCCTGCCCATGTGCAGAAGTGGACACTTGTCCTTAATGAACTGCAGACCACCACTCCCAGGTTTTCAATTTGAGCAGCATCCTGTCCTCCAACACATTTGCAGCCCCTCCCAAGGTGGTGGCATGTATAAAAATAGTAAAACATGCACCAGCCCTTCATCCAGAGCAGTAACGTGCACGCTGGCTCGTGCTGGGGCAGAGCACAGCCCTGGCTGCAGGACCCTGCTGGGCAGCTCTCCCGTCCAGCAGTGACTGCTCAGGAGTTTGACTGTCTGACCACTTGTGCACCCACATAAAGGTTGTTTGATATGCTCAGAAAGCTTGCTAGCTCCGAGGTACAGGATACCACTGCTTTGACGGCTGGCATGAGGCTGTAACTGCGGCTGATGTGATACAGCTGCTTCGTGACAAATCTGTATCAGCTCTTACTCTTTTTATTTTCTTGCAGGCTGCTTATTCCTTCTGGTGCTTTCCAGCAACTGTAATTACACTGACTGGCACATAATTCCCTTTTTGGTGTAAACTGGTTTCCCCACCAGATTATCAAAGCTACCTGTACCAGCTGGCTGCCCAGTGCTCACCACCAGAGCTTGACATCGGCCCTGCTGGCTCAGAACAAAGGGCCACTGCAGCCTGCACCCTGCCCCAGCAGCGCCCAGCCCCAGGTGCCCCCGTTTGCAGAGGGGGCAACCTCACTGCCCAGCCAGAGCACAGCTCTGCTCCCAGCGCCCGGCCAGGCTGCGCCAGTCAGAGACCACCGAAAACCACAACACACCTTCCTGTCAACTCTCAGGGCTTTCTTCTCAGGGCTCACTGACCCGCCAGGTGTGAAATCTGTGAGCTTCAGCACAGAAACCAGGCAGGATTCCTCCCACCGCAGCAGTGCCTTCTAACCCTGTGCAACACTTTCTGGCTCTGTGAATGCAGATAAACCACATGCGGCTGGGGCCTGGGCGAGGGCACTCAATTAGTTACCTGGTTAAATGGCTAGATTGGTTCCTGGCAGGGTTTGGGCTCTGCCCTGTTTGCACTCTCTGCTCTCTGGGAGCAGCGGTGCGTGGTGCTCCCGGGTTCAAGGTCGGTGCCCACCCCTGGCTGGGTGCCAGAGGTACCCTGCAAGGGCACACCACGGCACTGCAGGGGCTGCGAGGAAGTGGGCGGCTGCGGGGTGGGAAATCCCCGCGCGGCCATCCGTGCCCATGTCTGCCCTTTGAGCGCAGCTCTGCTCTCATCAAAGGAGCCTCCCCTGGAAGCAGCTCTGGAAGCTCACCAGATTTTAAAAGGAAAAAAGGGTTTCAGCGTATGAAATCATGCTCTTAAAACAGGGAAGCCTGTGTGGTTTAAGATCAGGGTGGTGACTGAGGGACCCTGGATCCAAACCTTCACCCTGCCACTGGCAGCAGATCCTCTCAGAGGGGTTGCGTGCCTTTAGCCATGCCTCCCCAGGGCAGGCTGCTTTCAGCGCAAGAGTATCACACAGCAAAATGAGCAATCGTCCAGTGGCTACAATCTCAAAGCAGGCATCTGCGTGGCATTATCTTGTCTTTCGTGTCTTCCCTCAGGCCTCTGCCCTTGCCTGGGGTGCGAAGAGAGGCTTAGCTGGGGTGACACACACCTCCCACACTGCTGTGGTCCAAGGGAAGGTGTGAGGAGAGCTCAGCAACACCGCTGATAAATCTGTATCTGAGCTGCTGGTAAACAGGAAGCTGCTGAACAGCTTTATTCTTTTTCTTGGTTTTTAGGTTCTTTTGGTCTGATCTTTGTAGCTATTCTTTTTCACTTCATCTCAGGAAACACATTTTTCTGCCACCTCTTGCAGGAAATGTGCAAGATAGAAAAAGTGTTGAAAACCTCAGTTAGCTCAACCCACTGTAGGAGAGGTGGTGAGTCAAAGGGCCTGGCAACGAGGGCATGGCAACAAGGGCATGGCAAGTGCACTGGCATAAGCTGGAAGCCCACAGATCAAGCTCACAATGGTGAAAGTAAGGCTAAAAGGATTTGACTGCGCAGAACACAGACACACACTTTTGGGCGATGGTTAGATGTTGCAATTGCAACTCGAGGACTTTTCACCAGTATCAGAAAGAGCTTTCAAACCTTTCTGCTCAAGAGAGCTACAGGCATAGTTCTCTTGCCAGAGCTGTAGCACAAGGCTCTTGGGAACTCATTTTCAACATCAAAGACCCACCAGGGAGCCTGATGTCCACACCAAGCTTGTCCACCATCCACACTGCTGCAAACAAGCTCAGCCACGTTGAGCCTGTGTGTCAGAGCTTGCTGGGGGGAGAGGGAAGGCCACATGCACTCAGCACTTTAGCATAGACCCAGCAAGTCATCTGGACACGTCAGGAGCAAGCAGGACAGACTGTGCTACCATATAGTCGATACCCTAGGCTTGCCCTAGGCTGTAGGCAGCGGTGCAGGTACAAAACCTGCAGGGATCAATGCTCACCCTGTTTAAACTCACTCCTGATCTTGCATGGTGCTGCTTGAGAAAACAAGCAAATAATCAAACCCAGAGGTCTGCTGCGTACAGAGAGATATGCCAGGGTTTGCTGGCAGTAATGCTGGCAGGACAGGGTGAAGCTGGGGGGATGGGGGCAGGCATTCCTTCTGGGGTTCTGGGGCTGCAAGTGTGGCTTCAGCTGCAGCATGGCTGACCTTGCACTGACAGGAAGGAGTTTGCTTTATGCATCAATCCTGCTTTCCCCTTCTTTGCCTTAGCAGCAAGGAGGATCCCTTCGACTAGCCAGGGTAAAGCAAAGCTCACACTCCCACCACCTACACCATCAACCTCTCCTGTGGGCTGGGGTTCGACATGCACAGCTTAATGAAGATAAGAGATACAGCCCAAAATGTTCTGAAAAATAGCAGATCCAGCAAGAAATTTTGTTGAAGAGCAGGAGTGCCTTTCCAGTTTGTTGATGCACAGGGCAGGTTGTCTTCTCATTACCAAACTACAGTTTCATGTTTTTCTGGTGTACTGAAAGCACGAGAGGGGCTCTTGTGGGTTTCAAATGAGTGGGACAAAGCAGATGAACTTTTGCCACTGCACAGGTAAAATCTATATTTCCTTTTACAACACCCAGAATGTCTTTTGCTGACTCTTTTCTGATATGGTCCAATAATTCCAAGAACCACCAAGATTTCATACCTCCCCTCTTATACATTTGCAGGCAGAAGAGTAAAAAGTCAGAAGTTTCATTAACCTTTTGAAATCACTAGATGTGAATGTGTCTTTCTGACTAGGACACAAGACAAGCTTTCATAGTCAAGATTAATAGTAATGTGTCTGCATTTCTTGGGCAGAAAAAAGGACATCTGAGAAACTCTGAAGTCAAGAGTTGAGCCACAATGCTTTGAATAAAGCTCTTGAAGTAGTCTCAAATAATGTTGAATATCCAAGAACGAAAAATAGTGGTTTGGGTGTTTGTGCTTCTTTTACCCAAAATGTCACTCTGCTTGTTTCAACTTTATTCTATCAAATATGTGCAAAGCCAGCAATTCCAAACTTGGAAAACCCTTCCCAGTGTGAGCTTTCCTTAAGGAAGAGCCCAGAGTGTAGATGGGGGCAGTCAGCACAGGGAAACCTTTGCACCTCACTTTGCCCATGGTAATTTTCATAAGCTGAGACAAAGAAGGCTTGCCTTTTTGTTTACTTAGGACTTTTATCAGTAAAATGTGTATGAAGATGGAACAGAACAACCCTCATTTATTCCTGCTATGTCTCATTTCAGTTTTGGAAAGTTAGAAACAAAGTTAAAACAGAAATTATCCACTGTAATGTAATAAAAAAGATCCATGGACCAAAGCAGCAAAGTGAAATCACATCATTAAAAAAAAGATGCACAATGTTTTGGGGTTTTCTTTGCCTTTTGAAATGTGAATAGGTATTCTGATAAGACATCAAACAGCAGCTGACCACATATACCACAGGAGGTTAACGTTTAATGTACTTCCCAGTAAGGCACGCTATTCAACAATATGAGTGTGCTCCCAATATGATTTCATTTATGCTTTTAGCAGCGTTAAACTTGGTATAAAACACACCTTTACACTCCCCCATTGCAAAAGAGGAGGAAGTGACTGCATAGAGAAATTACATGTTTGTCTCCAGGCTCTCTAGAAACCTGTGACAAAAGAGGGTCATTAAATCAATTGCTATGTTAAAAATTCAGCCTTGGGAATCATCTACAAGTCTGGCATCCAGACATGCTTTTAATACAAAGTTGGGGTTTGGTATATCTTAGGTCTAGGGTCCTAAAGTATGGTCTGAGGGTGCTGGTGGCCAAGAAGATCATGCAAGTGGCCTTTAGGTGTTACAGAACCGTGTCAGAAGTAGCATTCACCACCTGCCATCAAAATGCTGATTCCCAGGGGGCTTGGTAGTCCTCCAAGAAACTCTTAAGGAAATAAATTCATGTACACTTCTGGATACACATGCAACCCATAAAAAGCTGAGGAACTTGTAAAGGACTCGGAGAGGCTGGTCTAGCAAAACATAGCCGTAACTACAGTTTGCACAACTCCTATTACAGCATGGCCATGCTGTCCCAAACCACGCATTACAAGGATCACAGCAGGGAGGTCTGCCTGCTGTGTCTGACAATCAATATAATGCAAGAAGAAAAGGCACCTGATTGACCAGTAAACAAAAAGTTTTCAACAGTGTCGGCAAAATGGCCAGCTCACTGCGCAGCAACACGGCAGTATGGTGCAGGGCTGAGCCACAGGCAGAGGGGAAGAGAGGCAGCTGCGCAGGCAGCTGGGCAGGCTGGACAGGCAGCTGCTGCCCGCCGCTGCCCGCCGCTGCCCACATGTCCCGCTCCTGCTCCATGGCCACAGCGCAGTGCACGGTGTGCTGAAAGGAGGGGACTTACCTGCGGTGAAAGAGCACCAGGGAGGGAATTGCCTTGCATGGAGAGAAAATCATGCGCTCATGAAAGACAGCCAACTCTGCTGGCAGTCAGGGATACCAGTGGTTATACAGAGGTCCCGTGTTCCATTTGAAGCATTTTCAGAGAACTAGCCAGGTGAGAAAAGATCAGCACTTTGGCCATGACCAAAGTGTGAACATGCAGTGCCTGAGCTGAAAACATCCTTTACGCTGTTCCCTCCCTAGCGTGCCTGTGTTTCAAAATCTTTCTCATCTCCGGCACAGGCACAAGGGATGGATTACCAAAGGTGAGAGGATCCGCAGAGCTGACAGATGCGCTGGCTCACTGTCACCCAGAGCCATAGGTGCAAAAATACAGGGATCAGCTTGAGGGAAAGGAGTGACCAACTTTCAACACAGCCACTTCTAAGACAGTGCAAATGCAGCTGTGGGAGGAGGAGACGTGCAGCAGCAATTGGGCTTCACGGAGTCCGAAAAACAACAGGAAAGCATGCAAAGGAAAACGGGCTGTCTTAAAGGTAAAATACTGCCACTGGTCAGTCCCCTTGTAGTAAAGACCCAGGGTTAGGGCAAGCTTTCCCCAACGCTGAGTAAGTAAAACAAATTCCCATGCCTGCGAGCACTACCTACCTCCCAGCTCAGCTCTGCTTCAGCCTTCTCCTCCTCCTCAGCCGGCAGTGTGGGCTGTGGCGGGAGCTGTGCAGGAGCCCAGGAGGGAGCAGCTTTCAGCACTGCAGCGTGGGGCAGCAGCTGCTGGCTCTGGGGGCTGCAGGGACGCACAGATGGCAGGAGCTGGGACAGCACTGGTCACCTTTGGGCATCGAGGCTCCCCCCATCAACAAATAGTCAGATATACTTACAGTCCGGTTTTCTGTAAAGAGCGCCTCTGTATGTTTCAGTATATGAGGGCTGTTGTCTCTCTCTGGCTGCTGCAGCTGCCAGCCAGCTTCTTTGCCTCTAATCGTGAGACAAGGTCCTAGGGTGCCCATGGATTTCACATTACACCATTAAACTGGGTAAAATGCTCTTATGTTTTAGCAATGCTGGAGCAGGGACCAAAGCGTGGGTTCCCCTGTCCAGACAGGCTACAGCATGGTGTTTCTCCCCCTCAGAGACCCTCTTGCCCTGTGGCTGGGGAGCGCATTCATCTTCACTGCAGGTGTCACCCCCAGGCTCTGCCCCAACGGCCAAAGCACCCTCCCAGCTGTCAGAGATGCACATCTAAGTCTTGGGCTGACCCAGGCCTCGGACCTTGGAAGCCAGCACCAACCCCCAGCTTGACAAAATGCCTGGAGGCAGAGGCCACCATGGGATGGCAGGGGCTGCCATGGGATGACAGGGACCACCACAGGATAACAGGGACCACCACAGGACATCAGTGGCAGACATGAGCAGAGGATGTCAAGGAGTGTCCAGACACCCCAAGAAGAACAGCAGGAGGAGGGCTACAGACAGGGTGTGCTGATGGCATCCATCCTGGTGTTCACCAGCTCACAACGAAATGCAGCCAAGAGGTGCCTCTGCTGCCCACAGCCCTCCAGCAGTCTCTGCAGTGCAGGGTGACAGTCCAGTGAGCACAGCCATTCCCCTGCCGTCCCATTGCCACTGGGAAGAGGGGGCTTCTCATGCCTACAACTGCTCGGCTGCCTTCATTAGCATGGGGTCAGCAGAGGAGTGAAGGGGACCTTAGCTCCTCTTTTCTGTCACCCGGTGCAGCATGTCAACCACAAATTTCAGACAACAGGCAAAGAGCCGAGATGAGCAATGAGCTTGGGTAAAGAAAGTGAAGTGGCAGGAGCACAAGCTCAGGGCATGGTGGGGGGAGATCCAGGGAGGCCATGGGCAGCTAGGACAGGGTGGGATGAGCACCTCGGCACCGAGGGAAACAGAAAGCAGGTGATGAGGATGAATGTCTTGCATGGTCCTTAGCCTTGGCTGTGCTTGAGATGATCTTTCTTTTTTTGTGCCCTGAGGTGCTCCAGCACCTCTTCCTGCTGCACCACACCAACCCAAGGAACCAAGCTCTGCTGCCAGTGTTGCCAGCTGGGTATAGAGCTGGTCTTCTGCAACTAGCTAAAGCTTAACTTTACTTGTTGTAAACCAAAAGCAGGATCTGGCCCCAGAGCATCTGGTTCCCCTTTGTGCAAAGCCTATTTGACTATGTGCCCCGGCTTCCACTTTTGGCACTGCAGCTGCATAGCTGTCTGACTCTGCAGAGCTGGTGGCAGGACTCCCGCACACCTTCTGGTCTGCTACCAGCTCTTGTCAGGTCCTTCTTGCACGCCCTGGAATTGCTACTTTGCATCCCTCCAGAAAACAGGAGGAATCCTCATGCTTTTTCCCATTGCCCTGTAGCTCTCCAAAGCTATGTAGACAAAGTGCTGTGAAGATCAGACCTGCCCAGAAGTAGTGCCCAGCAAAGAACAAGGAACCCCCACTAGGCTGTGGTAATCAAAGGTGTAATCAAAGCTGGGAGCAAGCCAAACTCCTCCCACATGCCTCGGCCCAGGGTCTTTGTCTCCCAGACTTGCACCTCACTCTCAGCCACTCATTCTGCAGTGGTATTTTTTGTGGCACCCTTAAGACATGCTAGTTCCTCAACTAAAACATTAAAAAATAAGCCAAGGTATCTCAGGAAGACATGAATTAAGGATGTCTTTGCCAGAGTTTTGCCTTCTGGGGACAGTTTCAGCTCATGCCCCTATCCAGGATCCAGCCACAGCCCCAAAGAACAGCAGAACATGGATGGCTCCAGCTCTGATCCCATTTCCAGTGGCCCAGATTAATTGAGGAGGAAGAGATGGGAAAGACTGGGGCAACTACAGCAAGGCTGTGCTGTAGCATTGCTCTTGTTTTGGAGTCTTCCAGAAAGCCCACAAAACTGATTTTCTGAGGTAGTTCAAATTAGCTGGATTTGAAGACAGCGTCTGGCCTGAGGTCCTGACTCCAAACCCCACCCTATTTAAATATGCTGAATGTTCGCCATCACGCGTTAGAACCCGATTGTCGTCATGGGGCTGTTTGTGTTGTGGCACACAGCGCAACAAGGCACAAAGGTTGCAAAACAGTTCGTGGGAAGGAGACGGTCAAAGCTAAGCTTGGAAGGGAAGCACTGGGGAAAGGAAGATGCATTAAGGACCAAATTGTCCCTGCCCAGATTGTCCCTGCCTGGTTTTATTTTTGTAAAATTAAGAATAATATTTTTGATCATCATGATGGCTTCAATTCCACAGCAGGACCCCAGTTTGCTCCTGTGTATTTCTCCTCCCTTTTCATTTTTTCTCTTGCAGCTCAGCAGAGGGTCAAATTTGGGCACGTGGGTGCAGCTCCACTCACCACAGTAGGGTTGCTGCACAAAGCAACGGGTGAAATGCTCCAGTGATCTTTCTTTTTGGCCTCATTTTGTTTTCCCATCCCTGCTGCAGATTATTTATGTCAACTCAGTTTGAGGCAAGCAGAGGGCCCTTTGGGTGACTATATTCCTGAGACAAAGCTGCCAAGTGGAAACAAAGCAAATTTGGGAGCCAGCATGTGGATGTGCTTTATTTACTCCAAAGGAGAGGGACCGGCAGCCTCACTGATTTGATCCTTGCCCTTAACCCACATGCAGAATTGATTGCAATCCCAAGGGGTTTTAAAGGGCAGGTGATTCATACCTGAGGTTTCAACTTTGAGGTTCTCACTGGGAAACAGTGATTTCCTGAGGACAGCTTTTATTTTCCAGTCCTCCCTGCCAGCAGAGATTAACGTGTCCCTTGTGTCCTGTGCTCCGCAGCCCCAGTTTTGGATTGGCATAAGATCCTCCATAGGGTCAATTGTGCATTAGCACCTTCTGCAGTCCTGCTCCAGGATGTCTGGACAAACTCGCAGACACCACCCAGAGCCTCAGTGGGACCAGCCAGGCTTCCATGACTCCACAGAAAAACACCACCCCATAGGGAGCCACCCTAAAGGACGGGGGCTGGTCACATGTGTGAGCTCTGGGTGCAGCTGTCCCTGTCCTCCATCACCAGCCCCATGTGCATCCCAAGAGGGGCAAGGGAAGAGACCCCACTGCAGGCACCGTGTGTATTTCAGCCAAGCATACCCCCCTCTGCTGTGGGACAGCCTGCCCCATCACCTGGGCAGTCACTGAAGGCCAGAGGCAAGAAACCTCCACTGCCAAAAACTTGGGAAGAAAGATGAAAACAGTGCTCCTGAATCTGATTACATCCTTGCCATATGTAACTGCCCTGGCAGAAAAGGAGAGCAAAATGGGATAAGCGAAATATGCTTTGACAACAACCCGTGTCTACAATTACAGTCACACTCTGTCAAGTCCTCATGGTGTCCCCTAAACAGGGCATGAGTCCACTCTGCCATCTTCAACACCTGAGGAAAATGGGCAGGGGGGACAAATGGGGAAACGGTAATATTTCAAGTAGGTCTGATGCTTGGTTTCATGATGACTTCAGTAAAAGTACAGGAAACAAACAAAAATGTACCAGTCACCAGTCCAGGAAGACACAGTGATGCAGTTTCTAGAAAAGATGAGTAGGGCATTTTGTCTTCGAGACAGCTTAAAATGAGATTTTAGAGAAAAAAGTAAATCCAATCTAAATGTAGTTTATATTAATTTAGCTTGGCTTGATGGGAGGAAGGCATGAAGCTGATACAGAAATATATAAATAGATGTAACCAGACTTAAACTGAGATTTCACTTGCATGGTTTTGTGGTGCTTTAACTAGATCAACTCGTAACCGCCCGTTTTGCGTATGGTCAGACGAAGCTTCGTAACTATTTTTGCAGCGATTCAAATTCCTGCCTCCAATCCCCTGTGCTAAAGAAACAAAGCGGGATGCTCAGTGTTGGCTGGCAAAACTAGGCACTATTTTTAAACCCACTTTCCTCACCAGTTTAAGCTGTGCCACCTGACATTTGCACAGCCGAATCAGAGATATGAACACACATCTCATCCCATCAAGGGAGTAAAACCCGCTCGAGGGTCAGCCACGACGAGGCTGGCACGTGCAATGTCCCATCCATGCTCCTCTGACAGAGCGTGAAAGCCCCCGAGAGCCCAACAGGCTGAAACCCTACTCAGAGACTTTGAATGAGAGCTGCAGAGACTTCTTTGGTGGTGTTTTCTTCAAGGTGTGGCTTTATTTTTGGCTGTCTCTCTGTAACAGAAGTAAACCTGCTGCCATTTTAGGAGTTTCAGGCTTGCTTACTCTCTACCTCAGCTATACTGGGATTGAGAAGTCTGGTTTTACTAGGAGGGGTCCCTGTTTCCCCAGGTCAAAGCAGCCCCAAAATGGAAATACACTCAAAACTTTAACAAACATGTTTTCTCCAAAGTGTTCCTTTGCTATTTGAGGTAGAAAGGTATTAACAAAATCAACCTACACACAGGAAAACCACTTCCCATCTCGATTAGTCATATTTCATTTGCCAGGTATCAGAAGATCTCCTTGCTCAGCTACAGAGCACTTCAGGAAAACCAGAAGAGTCAAACCTGCCATGTGCTGTGGACGTAGGCAGAAGTTTCCCCTTCCTTTTTGCCTGTATTTAAATTTCTGAACTTTCTTTACATATCATAAGGATGTATATACAAGCCAGCGTACAAACTTTGTCATTTTTCCTCTGCCATTGTTAAAAACAAATAGACATTGCTCTTTCAGCATAAAAAACCAAAATTATACCCTGTTGCTCAGATACCTAGAGGGACAGTCTCATAAAATCCTAGATGAAGAATTGAAACAAAAATACCTGAATTTCAAATAGTGCTTTTTAGGCATTATGAATTGAGATCTGAGACTCAGTTTTGTAACCAGAGGATCACAGAAAAGACTTCATCAGTTCATTTAAGCTCTCCTCCACTTGAACTCTAGTTGACTATAGCGGGGTTATTTGCTTGTTATCTTAGAAATACTGCTGCAGCCAAGGGACTGCCTTTATGTGATAGATAAAGCCTTAACAGCTGCAGATTTGACAAAATCTTTCCATCCCTTTTTGCTGTTTTTTGCATGCTTCCATCACCTGCCTCACAGGGATATTTAAGAACAACTGTCATTAGGGTCAATGAGCAACATGAATGCAGTCAGGTGGAAGCCAAGATAGGACAAAGTATCAGGGTGCCTTTGAGAAAGGGAACATTGAAACCTAAGTATCATTTTATCACATTAAATGGTTTTTATCAGATCAGTTGTGAAAGTGGCTGTCAGTGGGGGAGCTGTGATGAAAAAACGTGCTATCTTCTTATCTAGAATTCAAGCAAAACATAATGCTTTTGTCCATCAGACTTGGCAGATGGTGCCTCTCATTTCAGATGACTCCTTCTCTTTGGAAGCACTGCGAGTTGCTTTGGGAGGAGATGCGGGTGGACAAGCCAGTGTTCCTCCTGCCCAGAGGCAAGCTGGGGACTGGGGCACTGAGGCATGAGGGTGCACAGCCCAGATGATGCAGCAAGGGCACCTTGCATCTCCCACGAGGCCAGGGTGGACTTTGCCTGCTCAATGAAGGGGGCTCTGCTCCGGAGGTATGCCAGGGTCTGGCCTGGACAGGTGGAGGTGATGGGGCAGCACCCGGCCTGAATCAGGGGCATCTGCCACTGCCCAGCCACAGCCCTGCCCTAGTCTGCCCTGCACACGGCTGAGTCATTTCCAACAGCCTTTGGGAAGTCAGGGCGGGGCAGGGAGGGGGCACATTTAGCAAATAGCTTCAGCTGGAAAGAAAAAAAAAAAAGAAAAAAAAGAAATGTTATGAAATGTCGTCGTGCGAGGTTTCAGCTTCTAAATGCAAGGCTTGGCTTTGTGTTCTGCTCTTGCAGTTTTGCTTTAAAATGATGTTTGCACTTCAGAAAATGAGAAAACCACCAGCTAATTAGAGTGCCCTTCTGCCTTCCACCATGAAACACTTTGGTCCCAACAGATGGCTGTTTTTCTTACTTTTTCAATAAGAACAAACCCCAAATGTTTTCATTTCAAATGTATATGAAAATACCCTGTTGCTGCCAAAGTTTTAGTCTAGCTACACAAACTGAACCATAAATTATCCACGCAGGTGCAGCCAGTGCTTAGAGCCTCTTGTGTGCTTTTTGGGAGAGACTTGGCTGCCTGGGGAAGACCAGGGGTCCCAGCAACATCCCAGTCAGGCAGTTTGAAGGCAGCAGGGAGGAGGAGGTGACACAGCAGCAAGACAGCCAGTCCCAGGCTGGTGTGATGGAGCTTCAGACTGGGTGGGAGGCTGAATCCTGCAGGGGCCCATCGAGAGCAACTGAGGGGAGTAGGGGAGCGGAGAGGGAGACAAAAGAAAGATCTTGTCCTAACAGCACTGATGAACAACACACCACCAGCAAACAACACAACACCCAGTGCCCAGCAAACAGCACAAGGGGCCTGGACTCGCCTGCAGCCACATGCAAGACCTGATCAAATCTGAGTTTCCAGCAGCTCCACTTATCTGCAGCAGGTCTAGATGTGGATGTATCTGCCTGCTGAAGAGCAGATGCTCAGCTAAGCCTCCCTTTGGAAAAGAGCAACGGCTGTCCAGATCTCTTGCAAGGGACTTCTTGGTCTGCTCAGGGAAAGGCAGGGGTTAGCCCTATTCAAGCATGCCACCTATTGATAACACACACCACTGCACGCAGCCCGCACCCTTCTCCCCTCTGCAGAGCCAGCGCAGGCAAGACGTGTGAGGAGCTCTTTTCAAATCAGCTGGTCCTATGCAAAAACAGACAAATCTCTTGGCTCATGAGCCTTTTTATGTTCTCCTGCTCTACTTATAGATCTAAAAAAAATCAATAAAATCTATAAATACGCAGAAAAACTTCTTTAAGTTGGATGGAGAAGGGCAGTGCTGCTGCTGAAGGGCATGGGGCAGGGTGGGTTGTCGCTGATCAGGATGGCTATTAAAGCACACACCCCAGTAACCTTCCTGGATCTTAGGGTGTCTCCTACCATGTCATATAGTCTAAGGAAATGTGTTATACTTGAAGTCCAGGGAAGCACAGTGCTACTGACTCTTACACTTCGTATTTTTACAGATTGATAAATATTTCTAATTCTACAGGCACTGCTTTTGTCTTTTTTACACCTGTTTTTTGGCTTCATTCATTTCCACAGAATTACTTTTGACTTGTATATGATTGAAGTGACTCAGCTTTTTTCTCCCGGCAGAAAGACAGCAGAATATGAGCATGATAAAAAAGGACAGTTTATCAGCTGCTAGGAATCAGAAGGGCTCATCTACAAGTAGATAAGCTCTCCAAGCGTCTTGGGTTTTCATTCTATGTCAGCTGGTCTTTAAAACCTCCTTCTGCAAACCTCACTTTGTGCACATCAACCACCTAGTGCTAATGCCAATTTTATACATTGTGGGCAGCAGCATCCTGCAGCAGGACTCAGCAGAAGTCAGGCTTTTCGGTGCTATGGGAAATTCAGAAGTAAGGGAGAATTGCATTTTATTTCAGGAAAAGAAACAGTAGTTTGTGACAGAAAGAAAGAAAACATAGAAATTGCTCTGAAATAATGCAGATTTCAATTCTGGATGAGATGGGAACCCACTCTTAGAGCTGTGGTGTGTGCTTCCAGCAAGCTCTGGCATCCAGAGCTGAACAGGGGGCTTGGTGGTACAGGGTCCTGACCCCCATTAGGACAGAGTTACACAAGAACTAAAATGAAACTCAGGAGCAGTTCATAAAGTCGTCTTGCTTCATTTCACATGGTGGTTTGGCTGCATCTTCCGAGAAAGAGAGGTCACTGAAGAGCCCCAGGCCGAAGTGATTTGCATTGCACACATCCTTCATGCTTGGCTGCCTTGAGCCCAGTGCAGGAGCAGTCTCTGCAGGCACACCGGATGGTTTTGCAAATGCACACTTGGTCCCGTGGGCACTGCTGGAAGCAGGGGGTGAAGGTTTGCTCTGTACTGCAGTCAGCTCGGTTTCTGGAGAAGAGGTGCAGACAAGTGTGGAGTACCGCTGGTCACTTGGGGTGGTGGCTAAGCTATGTAGCAAAATCCAAGAGCTTCATCTCTGAGTCTTAAAGCCTTTGCAGAGGAACCTGAAAGCCTTGTGCTCCCTGGGTCTGGGGGGACACCATGGGGCTGCTTCTTTGCACAGGGAAAGGGTATGTGGGATCACATCCCAGCTTTGAAGAATGGAAATGTATTTATTAATCCTATGTCCCACGTGGATCCTTCATGTCATCCATGGATAATTAGCCTGAATTCACTTCTACATTATTATCCACAAATGTGTTTAAAATCTGTATTAAGTGAGGAATAATTTGAAAAGGGAAAGTGTACAAGGAGACTGCTTTCTAGATTATTTGGCATTTACACAAGCCTGGAGAGTCGTGCTAACAGCTCCTAATCGCATTACTGCCTTCAGTTTCTTGCCTCTTCGTTTTCTGCCAGGTGAATTGAACAGGACAGATGGCCTGAGTGACTACAGCTACCTTGGAGCTGACGTAGTGCAATCTAGGAGCTAGGGAGGAGTTTCGGGGAAGAGCGTGCCAACCCTTGTTGCATAAAGTATTGTGTTGCATAAAGTATTGTCTGACCTCGCTGCACTTACCGCAAGATCTCACCAAAGGACAGATGGCCGGAGATGTTATGAAATGTCCCAGGAACTGGAATATTAAGATTTTGTCTCAGTTCATCCATGCTTCACACACAGAGCCCCTGATGTTACCTCCTGTTGTGGAATGTGAGCTACAGCTGACTTTTTGCTAAAGAACAGCTTATCTGGGTGGACTCGCTGCTGCTGGCCACCTGCTTGTTCATACTCTGGCGTTGAAATATGTGCACACAAACTGCATGGCATGGCAGATGGAAATGTGCAAATGTCTTCTGCAAAGTGCTGTGGCTGCACTGAGCTAAAGCGCTCTGAGCTGCCTCTTATAACAATGGTGAATGTTCAATATAAGGAAATGAGCAAATGCTACAGAAGAAGATCTGGGAGCGTGAAAGCAAGCCAGTTCTAGCAGGATCTTAAGAATTGCTGGGCTCAGACTGAATGTTTCAGCCAGCTGTATTTCATCCCAAATGTTTGAAAGGAACAGCTGTGCTCACAGGGGCAGCCAAGGAAAAGGATTTCTTCTCTGAAAAGCCTGTTGAGAGTAAAGCATGCACTGAGTCTGCTGGGAGGTGGGTCTCAGCCAGTGGCATGGACCAAGCACAGCCCAGTGTCACCTGAACCGCAATCACTGCAGGATCAGCTTGAGAACCCATTGCTGCCACAGTCATTCTTAAGAACTGGGGGGAAATATTTGAGGAGATGGGTTCCCCTCTTCAGATGAAGCTTTTGCAAACACACCTTGACAGGCTGTGCCTCTGGCCTGTGAGCAGATGTGCCACACCAGGAGGAAGTGCTGGGGTTTGGGGAAGTAGAGGCTAAACCAGCACAAGTGTGTTTTTTGTTGTGGTTGACTTTTTCTGGTGCAAGTTATTAATTTCCTCATTGTTAACATAAACAGTGCTCAGAATGTAACTATGAGTGGGGTTTTTTTCATTAAATGTGATTTATTTTGCTTTAGCTCATCAGCATATCCAATAGAGGGTTGGGAAAGAGCATCTGTGCTCTGGTAATGTCCTTGCACAAGGAAATTTCTCCAGCTTTGTCTTTCTTCTGTAGAAAACTTTATTTTGACTATGAAAAGCTTTGCTTTCCCAAGTTTTGTTTTTCCAAGGTCTGATTGAGCCTTGGGCTCTTCCCCATCACCGTTTGAGATGCCTTGAGATTATCAACCCAACTAAGCCTCAGGCCATTCATCTCCCATTCTCCCTTTCGATCAGGTTGTTTTAAAAGCACCTGACCACCCAGCATTTCTCCCTTTTCTCTGACTCCAAATTAACCCGGAGAACACCTCCAGCCTTCGGTGCTTTCCAGAAAGAGACAGCCACTGGGAGCAATGACAATTTTCTGCTGCATACAATCTGCAAGACTCAAAGGAAATGAGCGGTCAGTGGTGGGCAGAGTGGTTTCTCTTTTTACTTCTTTTTTAGTTTCATCTGATTTTCTAGCATCACCCTCCTCACCAGCTGCACTATGGAGTGGTGATTTTGGGGGCCCAGTAACTCAGTAAGGCGTGGCAGCAGACTGTGCAGCAGAGAAACAGCAAGGCACGCTCAGACCCCCCATACCTCCGTGGCAGCAGTAGCGTTTCAGGTCTGCAGCCTCAAGAGTTCTGTGCCACGGGTTGCCTCGTCCAAACCTCCATCAGACTGCAGAGGAGCAGCTGCCCTGAGAAAAAGCAGGGACAACACAGCAGCCAACAAAGTTAACCTGGTGATAAGCAAACTCCATGCTGTGACTTGCCTGATGGTGAGCCACTTTCTCCCTCTGTGCATAGAAGGCTGCTCCTCGTACATCAGGTCTTAGTCTTCACAAGAGCTGCAGTGTGTCCATTCAAGAGAGCAGCTAGCAATTCAGGCTGGCAGAAAGGGGGCCATCGTACAGTCAGTGGAGAGCAGGATACAGAGATGCTTCATTCATTGACCGGGCTGCAGACCTTTTTGTTCTTCAGTCTTGCTTCCCCTTGTGCATGGAAAGGCTTCCCATTGCTCCCTTGGCCAGGTGCCGCACTGGGGGAAGCGTGCAGCACAGGCTCCCAGCCTGGCCGGGGCTGTCCCCTGGGAGCAGCACAGCCACGCCGCAGCCACCCGCCTGGGTCTGGGTGTCAAGGAGCCACCCGGGCTTGGGTAGGTGGTAGCCAAGGCCAGAGGGTACCAGCAGGGTGAATAAGGCAAACTCAGGCTCTGTGCTGTGCTGCAAAGCTTAAGGGATGTGATGAAGGGAAAGCAAAACAAAACTGGTTACAAAATGCTGAGAAGACAGCAGTGATCTGCACAGTTATGTTGTTTGCTTCACAGAATCACAGAATCATCAAGGTTGGAAAAGACCTTGAAGATCATCTAGTCCAACCATTAACCTAACATTGACAGTTCCCAACTACACCATATCTCTGAGTGCTATGTCGACTCTACTCTTAAACACCTCCAGGGATGGGGACTCCACCACCTCCCTGGGCAGCCCATTCCAACACCTAACAACCCGTTCTGTAAAGAAATACTTCCTAATATCCAGTCTAAACTTTCCCTGGCACAACTTGAGGCCATTCCCTCTTGTCCTATCGCTTATTACTTGGTTAAAGAGACTCATCCCCGGCTCTCTGCAACCTCCTTTCAGGTAGTTGTAGAGGGCGATGAGGTCTCCCCTCAGCCTCCTCTTCTCCAGACTAAACAACTCCAGTTCCCTCAGCCGCTCCTCGTACGACATGTGCTCCAGACCCTTCACCAGCTTCGTTGCCCTTCTCTGGACACGCTCGAGTAATTCAATGTCCTTTTTGTACTGAGGGGCCCAAACCTGAATACAGGAATCGAGGTGCAGCCTCACCAGTGCTGAGCACAGGGGTAAGATCCCTTCCCTGTCCCTGCTGGCCACGCTATGGCTGACACAAGCCAGGATGCCATTGGCCTTCTTGGCCACCTGGGCACACTGCTGGCTCCTGTTCATCTGGCTGTCAATCAACACCCCCAGGTCCCTCTCTGACTGGCTTCCTTACGGTATGCCCAGCCTTTCATTTTGAGCAAACATGGCACACTGGGTAAGTTTTTCTCTCTTTCTCTTCATTCTCTCTTTGGCTAAAGCCTTGCAAGTCTCCTAGACTTCATCATCAGAATGACTTCTGTTATGACCCAGACTGGGAGCCCAGGGAGTTGTAAAGATTTTGTGATCCCCTCAGATTAAATTAAGGTGAAACAACACCAAACAACCAGTTAAAATATTTTACTTGCAGTAGAAACAACTTAAACTTGGAAAAGGATAATAAACAATGTGACCTCTTACTGATAAATCTATAAAAAGGGAAGGGAAGGGAAGGGAAGGGAAGGGAAGGGAAGGGAAGGGAAGGGAAGGGAAGGGAAGGGAAGGGAAGGGAAGGGAAGGGAAGGGAAGGGAAGGGAAGGGAAGGGAAGGGAAGGGAAGGGAAGGGAAGGGAAGGGAAGGGAAGGGAAGGGAAGGGAAGGGAAGGGAAGGGAAGGGAAGGGAAGGGAAGGGAAGGGAAGGGAAGGGAAGGGAAGGGAAGGGAAGGGAAGGGAAGGGAAGGGAAGGGAAGGGAAGGGAAGGGAAGGGAAGGGAAGGGAAGGGAAGGGAAGGGAAGGGAAGGGAAGGGAAGGGAAGGGAAGGGAAGGGAAGGGAAGGGAAGGGAAGGGAAGGGAAGGAAAGGAAAGGAAAGGAAAGGGAAGGGAAGGAAAGGAAAGGAAAGGAAGGAAAGGAAAGGAAAGGAAAGGAAAGGAAAGGAAAGGAAAGGAAAGGAAAGGAAAGGAAAGGAAAGGAAAGGAAAGGAAAGGAAAGGAAAGGAAAGGAAAGGAAAGGAAAGGAAAGGAAAGGAAAGGAAAGGAAAGGAAAGGAAAGGAAAGGAAAGGAAAGGAAAGGAAAGGAAAGGAAAGGAAAGGAAAGGAAAGGAAAGGAAAGGAAAGGAAAGGAAAGGAAAGGAAAGGAAAGGAAAGGAAAGGAAGGGAAAAAATTAAAGGAAGAGAAAGAGAGTCAAAGAATCTGGATCACCACCCCAGGTTCCAGCATTGTCTCAGGTCCAGTAATCTTGGGTGGTGGGTGCACACCTAGCAACATTTTCTGTCACATTTTAAGTTCATCTTATCAGCTGATTTGCATACTAGATGAGGAGAGGCAGGTTTTCCATGAACTCCTTAGCATGAGAGACGAGGAAAGGTGGAGCATGGGTTCTGCGCATGCATTGAGGGGGAATGGGGTGCATTAACCCTTTTGTCCAGTAGTCCAGTAGAGTCAGTGGACACAATCTCCCCCTGCTACCTTTACCTTTCCCCTAGTTACTGATGGTTTTTGCTGACTTCATGCTTCTCAGGCAACCATCCAGTCTTTGGCTCCTTCTGGGGTGGATGTTCCCCTCTCACCAATCTTTTAGCTCTTCTCCAAGGGCATAGTCCCTAGCAAGGCCTGCATCGTTTATACAAAGTATCAAACTTATACAATAGAGCCAATGCTTAGTGGTCCTCCTTAGAAGATCAGTGCAGCAAACAGTCTGATGAATGTTTGAGGCATTAAGTCCTTCAGTTCTTCACAACTTCATGAGTGGAAACAGCCTGATATGAGTGAGCCCATTTCACAGTCATTGAAAACAGAGATGGGCTGGACAGCCTCTGTGACAAAGCCAGACTCCTTGTGGTGACATTGCTCAGCCCTCTCTCCAGAAAACACACCTCCTGCCTGCACCCACAGATTCTGAAGCTGCCCCCCACCTGCCCTCCCCAAGCCACATCCCAGGGCTGCAGCCAGCTGCATTGCACTGAGCCCTGCCTCGGGAGGGGCCAGCACCCTCTTGTACCTTCTGGTCACACCAGTCGCTGACAGTGTAATTTCCCTCTGTTTCAGCATCATTCCTACAGCAACGGGTCCACAAGCAACACTGGAAAGTCCACCTAAGATGTGGTACACCAGTTCTTTAGACATATGGCGTATAATCCTCTTGAAAAAAAAAATATAAATTGGGTGTGTATAGTTAAATATACCAGTAGCAATGGAATTCTATAGAAAAATACAACCCTATTCTTCAAGTTGTCCCTGAGTCATAAAAATTAGTTCATGAACTTTATGTGGAGGCATGAGTTTTGCTAAGCTTTAGAGGGAAGACATGCAATTATTTCTCCCAAAAGAGCAATGTGCTCCTTTGCCTTGATAGTTATCTTTATTTTGTGACTGTAAGAATTTGTGAGAGAACGGAGTCGGCTTCTTTACACACATTTTACTTAACAGACTTCTTACACAGCTTTAAGATTGCTAATTAAATATATAGTGTAGTCTCTGGTGAATTCTCTTAAGGAGAGCCCCATCTTGCAGTGTATCATTGGGAGGATACGTGTACATCTACACACAGAGAGGCAAGGCATGTGTGTGTGTGGCAGAATTTTGTTGGCAGCAGAAACCTGCAGATATGTTCCGCTTTAGCAATAAAAATATGAAGTAGATTTGCTTGGTTTCAACTGCCAAAAAATCCAGCTACTAAGAACCAAAGTGATACTCTGTTCATGGCTGAATAATGAAGCATCTATATTCTCTATGGAGCAGATGGCAAAGTGATACGTCATATCACTGCTGTCTGGCCTGCAAGAAACGCGCTAGTGTTTGGTGCCTGGTAGGAGCATTGCTATTAAGACAAATTAGAATTACATGTCAGACACAGAGATCGATGCAATATCTTTGCAAAAAATACACTTAAAGTCTCACTTGTCTACATTGTAGAAACAAACTGACAATTTCCCCACTCAGAAAACCCCAGAAAGCTCCAGTTTGCTGTTTCCTTCCAGCCAGTTATTACCAGAAGGGCTATTTCTTCTCATCCCCGGGACGCTCATTTGCTCATCCCGTCCTTGCATGAACTACCAGGAAAACCATGGCTGAACTCTGCCCGGCTGCAAGCAGGGAGCGATGCCCTCCTTTGCACCATCCAGTCAAATTAAGGGGCTGGATTGCTCCTTCCCCTTGCCCTTGGGGAGCATGGGGAATACCCAGAGTGGCAACCACGCTGGCTCGAAGCCTGTTGTGGGCAACCACAGGCTGGATGCCAACCACCTCCGCTTCCATGCAAGCCTCTTTGGCCAAGGTCGCTCCTGTCTAAGCAGTCTGTTGGACAGCTGCTGCCCAGCTGCCAGCACCACATCCTTTCTGATCAGCCTTAGTGCCAATAAAACCTACAAATCAAATAGGCATGGGGTCATGGTTTCATCATCATGCACCATGGTCCTGCAGACCATATGCCCTCATCCCAGTGCCCCAGTAGGGTGGCAGGAGAGGGGCTGCTGCAGTGCCCCCAAGAGGGACCTGCCAAACACCAGCATGTCCTGTTGATAGCAGGTAACCCTCAGTGACATTTTCATCCCCTGCTGTCCCTTCTGTCCAGAGGTGTGGTTTGGGATGGAAGTAAAGGTAGCAGCTGGTTTAAAAGAAGAGTGTAAAAGTCATTTTTTTTTCCCCCAGGAAACTTCTGCAACAGAGGAAGCTACAGCAAAACTGTGATAAAGGGCCCAGGGGGTGTGTTTGCAGCTCTGGGGAAAGGAGAAGCTGGAGAGGGAGAGAAGAGAACATCATATCCTCTTCCTCATTGTAAAAAAAGACTTGGTTGCTAATTTTACCCCCACGGCAACTTTGGATGAGGAGGAGGACTGCTGCTTCCTCAGTGCTGTGGCAGCACTTCTAAAAAAATATCATTTTTTGCATGGCAAGTCTCACAAGCATTAATTCTGTGTGTCTACGTAGATATCATAAACTGATTCTGCCTTGGCTATAGTGGTACTTAGTATGTAAATTTGAACTCATATGTATGTTTCAGTAATGGGATCCAGGCTCTTAATTTGGCACGTTTCTGCTTCCCTAGACTGGGGTTATCACAAGGCTGATGGCCAGGACTGAAGGGCAGAGCCTGGGGCAGGGACAGGATACCACCAAGGAGCTGGGCTGACCACATGTGTTGTAGCTGCCTTGTGAAAGCCGTGGGGCACGGGTGGAAGCACTGGTCTCAGAAAATGACCCTGACTCAAGAGCAGGTTTTGCTTTAAAAATAGGGTAAGAGTTTTCTTGAGGACCTGGGCTTCTTGAGGCTCTGCAAAACTGAATTGGACAAGGGATGTCCTACTGACTTTTCACTTTACCCACGTCCTGAAAGAGTTTGTTACCATGTGCAAAACTCCTCTAAGGCAGACAAAAAGTTGTTTCACCCACTAGCACAGACCGCACTGGCCAGAGTATGTTTGTGCTTTGGGTCAAGTCTACATCCTGATCATGACTTCCAGGACTTTGCTGTCCATAACCTACATATGACTCCAAGGGTGTGCTTCGAGACTGCTACCAGTCATAATTAGGGCAGAAGAAACATTATTTAACATGTCTTAACTTCCTTTAAATAAAAAGGGCTGCTCCATAAGCCTGTTTGAAAAATTAAAACCGCTTCCTGCCAAAAATGTCATATTTAGGATTTTTCTTCCTATCCCAAATGGAACAAGAGATCCATTAAGGAAGTAGCTACCAGATAAATTCCAGTTTAGGAGAACAGAAATTTATTTTCTGACTCAACTATTGCCGCCTGGGTATCTAAAGTGCAAACCAGCCTGCAAAGCCAGACAGCTTTTTTTTTAGCACTTCCCCATTTCTGTATTAAAATCCTTTTTTTCCATGACGCTCCAAGGTAAAAACCAGCACTGCTAGAAAATGACAGCTTCTGGAAAATCAGTTGTTTCTGGCCAAGAGTGAAATGAATGTTGAATGCCTTGCTGAGTGCTTTTCACAAGGGCAGGGATGACTTTAAACTGTAGGATGTGTTCTTCCTCTGTTCTTATTTGTCCTGACAACAGAAATTAAGGTAATTTCCATCTTTCAGCCAACTTCTGCTCTCACTTGTACAATTATATATATATTGAAAACAGTTGCATGATTCGTATTTCATGTGTGACGCTAACATGTTCTTAGCCTGTTGATTCAATCACATCAATTTTTTATCTCCTTTGCATATGTCTTAACTGAAAATCCATGCACAGCATTTCTTATTTATACAATAGAAAGGGGAAGATAAAATACAATAGAGCAAAAATACAGGTTTTGATCCCAGGAGTTTTTTACTGAATCTGAAGCAAGAAGAAAAAGATCCAAGTGCCTTAGGTTCCTGAAAGGTGCTTCTTATCATCACTGACCTGATGGAGGGCTTCTCAGTTGGTACAAACATAATATCAAAGCACATACTTAGTCCCGATCAGCCATCCAGGAGGTCTGCTGCTTTGTAGGCTGGAGCCTCCATCTGTAATTACATGGAGCCTGCACCAGGTGACAAGGCACGGCAGGCTGCATCGTATAGATCGATCATAATCGAGCATGCAGTGCAAAGCTACATTTACCCTCAGAATGATGAGCCACCTCTGAGGGCAGGTCAGCAGTGAGATCCTCTATAAGGGGCTCACCTGCAGTGGAGCACAGCGGGGAGGTCCTGCGCACCAGGCAGCCTGCAGTCGGTGTGAACAACAGCGGTGCAACACCTCCAGTGCCTGAACCCACAGCAAACAGGAGAGGACGAGCTGCATGATTTCAGATTCCTTAGTGGACAGGAGGTGAGGAGGAAAGTGAAGGACACCATCCTGGGAAAGGTGCAGTGGCTGATGAAGAGCAACAGCTGAGGTAAGCGGAGGCATTACCACCTCTCCAAGAGTAAGCTGAGGAGATGATGCAACCTGAGGAGGGCAAGGTGCCTGGGAGTTGGTGGGTGCTTGGAAACTGAGGACCTGAGTATGGTGGTGGATGCTGTGGTGCACCTTGGCCTCCCCCAGGCTCCCTGGATGCCAAGGGGGTGAGCTCTTGGCAGCAGGGACTACGCCTCACCTGTAGCTTTGCGCAGGCACATCGGTGGCCCTCAAGTTCATCTGACTGTGGACAGAGTGTCTTTTTCTGACTGCTCAGATGACCGCTGTCTGGATTTATGACTTTGGCAGCGACACCAAGTGGGAAATCCAAGACAGACAAATGAACTTGTTTTGTGAACTGGGGCATTAGCCAAGAGATAACCTTGCAGCACTAAAAAGCAGCCAAGAACAAGCTACTTCACAGAAGCATTTTTGTACTTTCTCTGGACATGCTGAGCACAAAAACAGAGGGAGGACACCTGGCCCCATGCAACCATTCCTCTGGCTCCTCCCAGAATGCAAGACAGAGCCTTTTGAGTCCGATGGGTAAGATACCAAGGCACGTGGAGATTTGGAGATGGAAATAGGAGGAGTTCCTGGCAGGGTTTCCAATCTCATCTATGTGCCTGCCTGACTCAAGTGCCTGCATACTCAGCATCAGTGCTCTCAGGAAAGATGGACACAGGAAAACGGAGGTCCACAGGCACAATTTCCAGTTAGGACTGTGCCTCTGGTGATAAACCTGCCAGGGACACTTGCTGTCACAGTACTGAATCCCACACATCCCTCGCCTCCAAAACTGGGTGGCTACATCCCAGTGGATAGATGGTCCCTGGCCTGTGCTGCCTGTGCCACGCTCTGGCTGACCTGAACCACTTACCCCATGGATGGCATTAAAAGCTGGCAGCCAGCAGTGCTCCCTGGCATGCTTTCCTGGTGTAGACATAACCCTCCTGCCCTCCAAAGGCAGCGTGCCTTTTCCTGGCTGTAGCAGGCAGATTCTGCCTTCACTAATCCAAAAAGGAAAATGTCACCAGCACAATTTTGGCCTGAGTCATGGAGTTTCTTTCTTGCAACTGTACTTCCAAGGAAATCAGTGGTGGGTTTCTCGCTGGCTTCAGTCAAATCAGGATGGTGCTGCAGGTAAACCTTCATCTGGGATAATGTTAATTGGACTGACCTGTTGGTTGGAGCCATTACTGATTTTTCTATATCTATGTTTTAGCTTAATTTCATAAAGAAATGAGGCTACTGTGACCTTGCTACCCTTGTATGTTCACCTGGTTGTATGCAGTCTTCCAAGTCCCATCAACTTTTGACACTGTTGGCCGATTTCAACCAACCATCCAGTTGGGATTAAATTCCTACCTGCAGACAGTCAGACAGACAGGCAGGGGGCAGCAGCCCCCAGAAAAGGGGTGTGATGTGAGCTCTGTTTCTGTCACACCCGTGAGAATCAGCAGGCCACAGAGATGCAAGGGGATGCTTCCACCACAGCTTGGAGATTTTTAGATATCAACCAACATCAAAATTAAAATCTGTTAGAAACATAGCTTTTCCTGTTCTTAGTGCCTACACTTCTTGGTACTGGTACTGTTCAGCTTTTTAACTTTATGCAGTGTTGAACCTCAGTGACAAAGAATCATATATATGGCGAAGTGTTTATGAATTTGATACCATTTCAGAAAACCGAAAAAACAGTAGCAGATTCGAAAGTCTTGCCACCTGGGATACCTATTTAAAAAACAATGTACCTTCAGCCTTCACACAGTGGAAGTTTAATAATTAGACATTTTTACTGACCATATTGGTTTAGAAATGTCTTAGTTTCTGACTTCTTAAGTATTTAAGATCTTGACATTGCTTTGAGGTTAAATCTTTAGTATCTACCTGTTCATGTTCTAGTCATAAGAGGAAATGACTCCTTTCTCTCCCAAAACCGGGACAAATAAGGTAGTTTCACTGCTTCTTTTTGTCTCTTAAAACAGAAGCCTCCGCAGCAGGAATTTAGTTATTGGGTTGATTTTCACCAAAATTTTGTTTTGATTGTTACAGTTCTTCAAAGCAGCTAGCTGGAGAACAGTGCAAGGTTTGCACAAACAAATGGATGATGAACATTATGCACTCAATTTGGATGAGAACTACTCATATGAATATATTAATGAAAGCAATGTCTGCGAAACGGGCGACTATTTTGTATTTTACACCCATCTCACTACTGTCCTCTACACTCTGGTATTTTTGCTCAGCCTGCTAGGAAACACTCTAGTGTTATGGATCCTATTCAAATATGAAAACCTTACATCTCTAACGAACGTCTTCATCATGAATCTCTGTGTCTCTGATTTAGTATTCTCCTGCATGCTGCCTTTCTGGGCGGTGGACCAGACCTTTGGGTGGATTTTTGGTGAGTTCCTTTGCAAAGCGTTGAATGCTGTTTTCTCCGTTGGCTACTACAGCGGTGTGTTCTTTCTGACTCTAATGACTATCCTGCGGTACTTGTCCGTAGTGAACCCCCTCTCGCCTCTGGGATCTCAGACGCAGTGCTGTGGTTTTCTGGTGAGCTTGGTTGTTTGGACTGGTAGCATATTAATTGTGGTTCCTGAGGTGATTCACACCACAGTGCAAGAAAACTTGGAAGGGGACAAGATCTGTGATTATGGTGATTGGAAATGGAAAAAGGTGGACATTTATCAGAGAAACATACTCTTCCTGTTTTCTTTTGGGGTTATTGTATTCTGTTACTTCAAGATACTGGTTATCCTGCTCAGAGCAAGATCTCGCAGAAAGCACAGAACTGTGAGGCTCATCTTTATTATTGTGGTGGCTTTTTTCCTGAGCTGGGCACCTTACAACATCCTCAGCTTTCTGCTTACTTTTCCACCACCTACCTGTCAGTATGAAAGAGACTCCAATCTTGCCTTTTACATCAGTCGTAAAATTGCCTTCTCCCACTGCTGCCTCAACCCTGTGCTCTATGTGTTTGTTGGAGTCAAGTTCAAGAGGCATTTGTTACGTTTATGCAGTCAGTATCTACCCTGCGGTGATGGTCAAGTCTCCAGCCCCAGGATCTGCTCTGAAGGCAAATTCCACTATGAAGGTGCATCCACCTACTGACCTAACTGTGAGACCTAACTGTTAGCACTAATCCTGGATGAACATTCAGATTTTAAATGCCATGAATAACCTCTAATTCTTAGAGGCACTTCCCCAAGACAGACACACAAATTTACTCTTTGCAAACATGCTGTGTATGGAAAGTAATTTTTAAAAATGTATTTGCAGTGGGATGGAGAGCTGAGAATGCTAAGAAATTACTTCATTGGACTGTAAGCCTTATTTTTATGATTTGCGCAGTTAGATGGATTTTCTCTCATTTATAGTTTATTTTCAAAAGAAAAAAAATTGCTTTTTCCTTTGGGAGCTAAAATATCAGGTTTTAACACAAACGGTGTTGCATGTTACTTTCCTGCCTGACTTAAAATATTTAGATTGAATATAGGAATGGACACATATGTATTTTTGTAGCTTTTAATGCTTTACAGTGTTTATCAGTGCTGAACTCTTTGGTTCTCTCTTTTTGGGGCTCTCAGGATTAACTGGCCTGACAATGGCTACAAGACCTGAGTCTCTGAAGTTCTCAGTGCAAATGTTCTTTTATCTGTTGGTAGATAAATACATATAAAACTAGCTTAGCATAAAAGTAGTCTTTTGGGTCTGAAATGGAAAGTTTGGGAGAGCCCTAGAAGGAACACAACCTGTTAAGCAGATACTTCACTAGGATATTAGTTTTCCTCCTGTTACTGCTCCTTCCACAGGCACCTTCCAGTCTCTGAATATCCCTTCAGGCAGTTGAAGTGGATCAGCAGCCCTCCTCTGAGAAGCACGGGCATGTATTTGCTTCTAAATGCTCTCTCCCTCCTTTTCTACCTTTGCCATGCTGCTGAGAAGAATTAAACTTTCTAAAAACATTATAGTGCAAGAACAAATAGCTTTTTTAATAGCAGGATAGAAATAGCTTGCTTTATTTGTAAAATAAATGTTTGGCTTTTTTTTTTTTTTAAGGAAGCCAGAGAAGCAGGTTTTAGCCTATATACTTGGATGATTGCTGCTTCACTTTTTAAAAACGACTTCACAGAGATGTTTAAATCTCTGCTTAAAACCTGATCATCAGTGCCAGCCATGTGTTTGTTTTTGATGTGCTTCACATCTGTCTAGATACCAGATATGCTCGTATCTCTGAAGTGGGCGAGCGTCTGGTCTAACTAGCTGCCTGGCCACATGCAAGTCTTTTGTTTCATGCACGCATCTTATCTCCATGGGCAGGTGGGAAGGAAAGTGCAAATATTTGCACGAACCTAGCTTTGGAAATGTTGCTAAGAGGGTGAGTTGTGTTAAGAGCAGGAGTGTTTTTACATGACTTCCCAACTAAAAGCAAGTTGAAGCAATTCAATTCAACAACACGCATTTTTGCAACAAAACCATTCACATTCTGATTACACCAATCAAACCTTGTGGCTTTTTTCCTCACGTAAAATGATATTCTTCTTCATGATAGCTTGGTGGGTTTTTTTTCCTCAAGCAGTGTAACGTGTAGGGCATACGCAGTGTAGCTGAATGACAAAGTCTCTGGAAAACAGAATACTTAATTTCCTAGCATTTGTATAGAAAGCCAAGGCAGCTTTGCAGTAGCACCGAGGAATGGTTTGGCAACAGTTCTAAACAACAGTTTGGCTTTTTGGGCAGTCGTCTTAAAATGTCTCTGTGGTCTTTCCACACTATTTCTTTTGATCTCTAAAGATCATCTGGAGCAGACAACAGATTCTTCTCAGCTGCTGTATAGTTGCCCATAGTTTCTGGTTTGTGCTTCAGTTTAGCTGCCAGAGCAAAGTGATCATATTTTGTCCCTTATCATCAGATGCGCCTTTCTGAACAAGTCAGTCCTGGTATCCCATTACTACAGTTATTGCCTAAAACTTAAAAAATTAAAAAGGTTACTCATTAATCCCACAGGGAAACTCACTCATGTTCAGACAAACCGTGGCAAGTTAGAAGTTGTCATCTGTCTGACTGTGGTGGAGACCAGCCTTTGGATCTTGTCTCCTGATAAGAGACATTTGAAATGAATGTGGTTGCTTTTATGCACTTCAAGAGATTTTGGACTGGGGACTCAATACCGTCAATTATGAAGAGACCACCTACCAAAGGACAAATGAGTCCAAATTCTTCATCTTCTGTTCTGGTAAGCCAGGACTACTTCATGGGCACCAGCAAAGGTCTACAAGAGGAAAACACCGTGACAATGAGCAAAAGAAGGTCTCATGCACCTACATCAACAAACTTTCATTCAACTCATTGTCCTAGAGCTACATTACCCTGAAATCTTTACTGTCAATACATTTTACATTTATCTAAAAAATGTCAAGAAGTATAACAGAAGCACAAGAGATCAAAACGATCCTGCTCTGCCCAGTTTTTAACAAGTTATTTAAATCTGTTTGTAGCTTGAGCATATTTTGCTACAGTATACCTGAGCATGTAAAGGGAATGTTTAATATTACCCAATTGCACTGCTGCCTGTCATAACGAGAATAACTCAGCATATGGAAATTTTCCCTCCTGATATAATGAAATAGTACTAATAAACATTCAGAAATTCAATGGAATACTACACTGTGACTATTGTTCTCTGCCTTTGATAACTACCTATTAAAGTCAAGGTATTTTCAATCAAAGAAGTAATTGTGAATTTTCATAAATTAATTTAGCTTGGAAGACACTTCTGGAGGTCATCCACTCCTCCACCCTGCTCACAGTGGTTCTGTCTTCCCACTTGCACAAGGTTGCTCAGGACCGTTTCTGTTCTCCAAAAACAGGGACTGCATAACTCCTCTGGGTGCCTGTTCCAATGCTTAACAACTCTTATGGTGGATTTTTTTCCTTCTACATGAACAAAATTTTTTTTGATGCAACCTGCCTCTTCCTTGCCTTCTCTATGTCCTCACATTACATAATGGAAAAGACCCATCTGATCTCTCCTAAGCCTTGTTTTTTCCTGGGGCTAAACAAACCCCAGCCAGTCTAGTCTCCTCATATGTCATGTGCTCCAACTCCCTAACCATCTTGGTGGTCCTCCATTGGGCTCACCAGTCAGTCATCTCTCTCTTGTATTGGGGGCCCCAAAACTGGATATGCTTCTGAAGATGTGACCACATGAACATCAGGTAGAGGGGAATAAAGGTTCCCGTCAACCTGATGGCAATGCAGGCCCATACACAGTTAGTCTTCACTGCTGCAAGGGCACATAACTGAGTTGTGTTCAACTTGTTGTCCACTTGAACCCCTAGATCTTTTCCAGCACAGCTGACTTCTAGCCAGGTAGTCCCCAGCCCATGGTCTTGCACGGGGTTAGGCCATCCAGGGTGCAGGACTTTGCATTTTCCATTATTGAACTTTCAGGGATCCTGACAGCTCATTCTTCAAGCTTGCTGACATCTCCTTGCATGGCAGCCCTACAACTCAGTGTGTATCAGCTGCTCCCTCTTATTTGGTCTCATCCATGAACTTGCTGAAGCTGCACCCTGTCCCATCATCCAGGTTGTTAATGAAGACGTTAAACAGTACCAGCCTCAGTATTCACCCCCAAAGCATGACACTCAACCAGCCACTCATTAAGACTTCAAACCATTGACCACTATCCTTTGAGCCTGATGGTCCAGCCAGTTTTTCATCCACTTTGTAGTCCACCCATTCAATCTATATCTCCCCAACCTGGCTACAAGGATGCTGTGGGGGACTTTGTCAAAAGGCTTGCAGAAATCAAGGTAAATGACATGCACAGCTTTCCCCTTATCCCCAGAGCCAGTCATCTCATTGTAGAAAACAGTCAAGTTGTTGGTCAGGCAGTACTTTCTCTTGGTAAATCTGTGCTGGCTGTTCCCAAACATTTTTGTCCTGCATCTGTCTGTTAATGGCTTCCAGGAGGATTTGCTCCACCATCTTCCAGGGCACAGGGGTGAGACTGACCAGCCTATAGTTCCCTGGATTGTCCTTCTTGCCTTTTTAGAAAATGGGCATGACCTTCACCTTTTTCAAATCATCAGGGACCTTCCCTGATCACGACAGCCTTTAGAGGCAATAGATAACACCTTGCAATGATATTGGGCAATGCCCTCAGCACCATCACATGCACCCTTCCCAGTCCCATAGACAACTAAATGTCCAGTCTACTTAAGTATTGCCCAAGCAATTCTCCTCTGCCATGGGTAGTGCCCCTCTCTCCCAGCTCTGCTACTGGGCACAGAGACCTGTAAGGCACTTGGAGTTATAACCATTGTCAAGAGGAAATATGTTGGTGTAGCTCCCATCTTTGTTTATACACATATGTTATTAAATACCTGTATTGCTAAAGCCACAGGATATGCCCAGTGGAGGTCTGGGGATGGGCAACCCGTGCATCTCTTTCCTTTTGGGAGCTCTAGATATTTGGAAAATAAAGACTACTCTGGGTAAAACATAATTCTCAGGGGACCTTGAATCTTTAATTTCACTCAAACAATCAACTATTATGTAGTCTGAGCAAATGCAGAACTGAGAGAAAGAAGTCCTCAAAGTGAAAAAGGAGACATTAATTGGTTTTGGAAACCACAGTCTATTTGGGGGAACAGAGCAGTGTCAGCTTGAGTGGTCGCAGTATTACAACTGTTGTAGAGTGCCAGGGGTGCGTTTACATAGGATAACCCTCTAGCTCTAATTGCAAGTTACAGTTAAATGGACGTGCTCTTGCTGCTCTGTTTAAGTCCATATTAAGTTCCACCCAGTGGGAATGGGAGAACAACGGCTTCTCCTACAAGCAACTTCGCTGGATTTCACCCTTCTCCCTACCTGTCTTTTACAGCAGGTCAACACAAAACCGAGTATCACTGCCATAGCCTGTCAGAGCTCCTACCTTCTGTGCAGCCATGGGAGCCTGTATCAATCAATGATCATTCTTGCAGTAGGGAAAATCCTCACTGGTAAGGGGTAAGGCAGGTAACCAAATTAATCCTTTCCACCACTAATGCAAACGGTCTTCAGTAAAATAAGCAAACTTAAAATCCACATGTTTAAGAAAGCATCCTGTTCCTACTAAAATCAATGATAATTTTGCTTCTGATCATAATCAGAGCAAGAATGAGACTCACAAACAGGTGCAATGAGTTGGGCAAAGCACAGTATGCACTGCTTATTGCCACAAGTATTTTCACTGGGAGTCAGGATACCTCTATCTATAACCCAATATTTTGAAAATACCACCAGTGTTATTAAAATCATAAATAAAATTCTATTTTATCTTCTCCTTATGGTTACCCACCAGTTTAAAATGCTCTTAATAATCCAGTATTTAAGTAGGAAGGCCCTGTGTTAAATGGAGAGAAGTTTGACTGATATTTGCTCTACTGATTAGACACCTACATGTTCTTCAGGAAGCAATACTAAAGCAAGAACAAAAATTAGAAAGAAAAATAATGCGAGAGTTAGCTGTCAGTCAAAATGAGAACAGACCACTAAGAAGTACCAGTAAAGACGATGTACGAAGACCAGTCGTATGTCATTATAAAGGATGGACAAACACAACAGTGCTTCACTTACCAGCATAGAATTGTTCTTGAGATGAACTCCCTTGCTCCTAAGCATACCGAATGTTGAAAGTGAGCCTCAATCCCATTTATTCACATAAGGAACCCTATCCACATTTAAAACACAAAGAACACCGAAGCCATCTCACAGCAATAACCCATGGGAAGGGACTGCTGTTAGCAGCCTTTCTCTGCATCTCACCTTCTACATGTAAGAGTGTTACAGCAGTGAAATATTAGAGAACCCAGTAAGGTTGGCCTCACAGAAAACAGTTTGTGTTTTGCAAACACAATGATTATTCATTTTCAACTTTATTTGCAAAGCCTTGTGTCTGGGACAGAATAATTATAAAGGTTGGGGAGGGCAGCTGCCCGGAAAGGAGCTCTGCAGAAAAGGATCTGGGAGCCTTTGAACATAAGCCAGCAAGCACACTCACAGCAAAGAAGGCTAACCACATGCTGGGCTGTATTAGCAAGAGTGCAACCTGCAGGTCCAGAGAAGTGATCCTTCCCCACTATTTGGTACTTGTGAGGCTGCATCTGGAGTAGGTGTCTAGTTTTGAGCTCCCCAGCATGTGGAAGTCATGGACGTACTGGAAGGAGTCCAGCAGAGGCCTTCAATCCAGACAGGGGCTGGAGAACGTGATGGATGAGGAGAGGCTGAGGGAGCTGGGTTCATATGGCCTTAGGAAGAGAAGGCTCAGGGGAGAGCAGACTCCATCTGCAACTACCTGACAGGAGGATACAGAGAAGGTGGAGACTCTTCTCGGAAGCGCACAGCCATAGACACAAGCTGGAACATGGGATATTTCAATTAGGCATAAGCATCTGGTTTTTTATAAGGGTAGTCAAATACTGAAACGGGGACTCAGAGAGGTGGTTCAAGAGTCAACTGGATTTGAGCAACCTCATCTGTCTAGATCCTCTTTGAGCAGGGGTTTGAGCAGAGTAGAGACCTCCAAAAGGCCCTTCAAATCTAAACTACTCTATGAGTTTTATGATTAGTGCCAAAGCAACATTAAACCAAGTAAATGATGCCAAAAGATTGTTTTAGTGCAGAATTCAGCCTGAAGAACACAGTTCTCTATGAGAACTGAATACAAAATTTAAAACTGAGAAGTTAGGTTTTGATGTCCTAAGCCTTCACTGACCTGTACAACGAACATGTAATGGAAGTGACTCCCAGCTGAGATTATGTTAAAAAAATGGCATTAATTAAAAAGGTCTCATTTTGCTTTTGTATGCAGGTATAGAAATGGCAAGGAATACAGTTCCTGGAAAGATTCATTCATGGAGACGTAAACCAGAAACTTCTGCCACATAGGGAACCAGAATGTTTTATTGCAAAGGTTCAATAGGTACCATACAAAAGGTTTGAAAGGAAGCCAGCCCCTTCTGACAGATTGTGGGCATTTCCAGGTAGAAGTTTTAGGCTGTGTAAATGTTCAATATATATGTATCTTCAGTATTAAATCAGAAGAGTAGTGTAAGACAGAAGATCCTGGCTGGAGTGAAGCACAGAACTGAGAATGACAAAGAAAAGTGCAGGGACTGGAGTACTCTCTCCATATTTAGGAACTGCCCAAATACCAAATCCAAATTATTTTTGTTTTTCCTCCAAACAATGCTGCTTTCTGAGGTCGTTTTGTTTCCTGATGGCGATATCCTTCCAGCCATCTTAACCAGCTCTTAATCTCCTAAACCTTAGTATGCTCTTTATCCATGTGCCACACACCTATATGTATACAAAAGACTCTGGTTCATTTAAACTGCACAATCCAGAGTCTGTGTCCTGGCTCTCCCCATATCATTGCTGGTTCAGCTGAACCAGCACTGAACCAGCTCAGACTCTTGGTACCTACTTTGTCCCCACAGGATTGAAATACAGCCAGTTCTGAGCAGCGATAGCTCCTAACCCCAATATACTCAGGTGGAAGTCAGTCTCAGAAGCTGACCTGATACTAGCAGAATATTCTTCCAAGCCCCTCAGCCACCTTGTCTAAAATGCCAGATTTGCTTCTAGAGGTTTTCCAGAGCTTTGATGGTTCTTTTTATGTTGCCTGCTTCCAGCTTTATACCTACCGACAATTATTTGTCCACCTATTCAAAGCAGAATGCAAACAAATGCAAAAAGTGCTTCCAAAGCTTTCTCCCTGCAGCCACAGAAAGTCTCTGATGATGAACAGCAGCCTGTTGTTCAGTCTAGCTACAATGGTATGTTAATCCACCGAGGGTGACCAGGGAAACTGGGAGTTTGCTACTTTCATAAAATACCTCAAGTGCCTAGTGGAAGCAAAACCCTCCCCAGTTATTATATAACATCAAATAACTCTTTAAAAAAATTAAAGGACAATATGTAGCACATGTACTATAGTCTCAGATGGATAGAAAGAACACGTCCTATGGACATGTACTCAGAGACCACTATGAAATATTCACAGGATCTAATAGCCACAGGAGACATTTTTTCGGGGTTTTTTGATAGAGTCCAGTTATTTAAGAGGGTTTAATAAGGACCTGCTCTAGTCAATGAGGCACCAGACTGTTGTCAGCATGAGGTGATTGATGACAATGTATAATTTTATTTTATGACAAGCTAGATAGTGTGAATGTAAATAGACTTGCGTGAATGGAGGAAACTCTTCCCACATAAAAATAGAGCACATCTATGCATTACAACTCAAACTAAAGGATTCTACATTTATTTGCAAACTTTGTACAGAAACAGATTCTAGTGCCACCAAAATGCAAAAAAACCCCCCCAAAACCAAACCAACCCACATTCAAATTGTATTTTCAGAATCACTCTAAAAGGACTGCAGCTAGCATTAAACTTCTGATGTCAGAAGTTTATTTCAGCCCTTAAATAGCTATCTGGGCCTACATTTTAGCCATATGGAACAAAAGCTAAAGGGTACAGCATGATCCTTTAATGATCCTTAATACATGTTCAGTAGCAATTTAGTAGTTCTAGTTGATTGAGTTAGGTAACCTCTATGGAATACACTTACAATTACAAGGGTAACATTTCAACAACTAGTGAAAAGATTTTTCCCAGCAAAGGCTTTCCTTTTGCTGGGATGACTGTCATTGCCTTTTCTAGGCTAGTAAAACTGACAATAATTCCCATCCAGCTTATCATATTTTATGAAGTTCATCAATACATTTTCTCAGAATAAAAATAAAGCAACACAAATGGAGCAGATAATGCATTTTCTTCTAGGGCATATTCCAAAAAAACAAAAATCCTGAACCTCTTTTTTTGCTAAGAAATGAGAAAATATAGAAAAATCTAAGGAAGTGTTGGTCAGCTATGGACCTAGTTGGAAACAGAGTGTTTTTCTCTGAAGAAACTGATGTCTGAATAAACAGGCAATAATTCAATAATTAATGTCAATAATTAAATATTTCTGAAAGTAGCTTGTCACTATGTAATTAAAAGGAGGAACAATCCATTCTACTTGATTAAGTTTGAGTGAGAAGTAAAACCACACAAAGACTTTCTGAAAATATATCCAAAAAAAATTCATTGCAATGAAATTATCTGGGATTTGATTTATCATTATTTGCAATGGATGACCCTGAGGTTACTTTTGGAAGACACTCAGTTGTCTACAGATCAATACTGATCAAAACACTTGTTTTCAGCAGATGCTCCTGGTCATGTACTGCATGATGCAGCAGCGTGCCAAGAGAAGTCAGCCTGAAGGTTGCTTCTGAACTATGTAAGACATTCCATTGCGTTTCACGAGTCATGTGCCCACAACATGCTTAGCCCTATAACCTGCTCTTCTGAGGATGTTAAAATACTTTTGAGCTATTCAAAACTACATATTAGATGAAGATTAATCACCAAAACTTGAGGTCACTTAGTCATCCTTAAATTGAGGATGAAAAAATGAGTATGATAGAGACATGCCAGTGACTACATACTATATATATTTCCTCAAGAGTCTTGAAAATATGATACTTTGATCTTATGGAAGGCTAAGATGAAGTTTATGACACTAATATAGTCACAAGCATTGTGGCAAGAACTGATGACAAACTGTTTGGTCACAAGTTTTATTTGAAATCATTTATTTACCAAAGTAATGTGGAAAAAAAAGCAAAGGAACTTAGTTTTTAAGTACACTTCAAGTGCAAAACCAGTGTAGCCTATTTCGGATGCTGTGAAAGAAATGTCCTCTCAGAAAATCATATGTGCTATGGAAGGGTTAACATCTGTAAAGGAGAAGTGGAAATTCGTGGTGGGAGATGTCCTGGGAGTGTTAGGAAACCCATGCCCCACATACCTAGCAGCCTGCCTTAGCAAGAGACCTTTTTGTTCCAGTTTCACACCCGCTTTCTCCCAGTCTCTTACCATACGTGGCCTTTATTAATCTCTGCCGAGGGCAGAGAGGGGAAATCTGCTGTGTACTGGATTTACCGAGCCTGACTTTCATATTCACTTCAGTTGTCCGTGCAAAGAGCTCGATGAACTGATGCACAAATCAAATAAAAAAATAAAGAAAAAAAAAGAAAAAAGAAAGATTAAAAACCCCATACTGAACTGTCCTAAAAGCAACAGTCTGTACTATATTAAAAAGTTATACTTCTTGACAGGCGACCTTGCTTTGAGGGTACCAGAAACACACACCCCTGAGAGGAAATCGCCCCAACCCTGCAACTGTAGAGAAAAGCGGCGATTTTTCCCGCAAAGACATTTAAAACCTCTCTGTTTTCACCACGGTGCTCTCCCCCCGCCTCCCCGCTCCCCCAGGCCCTCCGCGCCCCGCCGAGAAGACGAGCCGGGACTCCATGGCGCTGCGCCCAGCCACCGCCCCGGGGGTGGGGAGGCACCTCCAGCGGCCTCACGGGAGTTGTAGTCGGCGGGGAGCGACGAGCCGCGCCGGAGCCTCACCCCGGCTCGGGCCGACATGGCGGCGGCCGCGCAGGTAACGGGCGACACCTCCCCTCACACCCCGCTGAGGGAGCGCGGAGGGCGGCGGGGCTGGTGGGGAAGAGGCGGCGGCTACCGGAGGCGGAGGGAGGGGGGAAGTAACTTCAGCGGCTTCCACTTGTTGCCGCTCGGAGCTGGGCTCCGAGGGGAGGAGCCCCGGCGGGGACGGGGCAGGGGGAGAGCTGCGCCGCGGCCCCTCAGCGCCGGGACGGCCCTGGGGGAGCCTGGCTCGGCCCTGCGGCGGCGTGAGAGCGGGTCCGCCTCAGACCGGCTCCGCGCACCCAGGCCCCTGGTGGCCTGGCTGGTGGCTAATGCCCGCCCAGGCGCTGGCCCGGCTCCCCGCAGCTCCCCGGCCCTCCGGGCCAGCGCGTGGCGGGCGGTAACCGCCATCCAGGCCTGGCCACCTTAGGTGTCATCGTTTCCACCTGGTGAGCGATGGTTTTAGGCTGACATAACCACTCCGTTCTGTTTTCTCCCCTGTCATCCACCCCTGAACGGACCCTCCGAGTCCTCCCCACGGGTCACGGCAGCTGCTGGAGGAGCAGAGGCACCCGGGGCCCTGCTAGAAACCAAATACTCGCCCGTGTCCATGCCCTCACCGTTATAAAGTGCTGACAGGCAAATATTTGCCGCGGCCCTAATCCCGCTTTGCCCTTGTGTCGGCAAATCTCAGGCGGGCGGACAGAGAGAGTTTTGCTGGCATGTGGGGTGGTTGGGTCTGTCTCCAGAGCAGATGCCGGGTTTGCAGCCGGCCCTCCTCCGGCTTACATTTATCCCAGTAATCCAGAGCAAGCAAGGAAAAAAAAATAAAAGAAAGCAAGGCTTTAGTGAAATGGTCGCCCGCCTGCCTCTGGGCTCCGGATTCTCCTCGGGCAGAGGTCCAGCGGTGGTGAGTTGGGCTGTGGAGGGGCTGTGCTGTGTTTCTGGGGCGGGTGAATTCTGCAGCTGCTTGTTTAGGAGCTCAGGGCCCTGGTGTTTTCTGCCCGGGTCATTGCACCCAGCCTCCTGCCGATTTTTGCCTGTGCAAATGTTTGCTTAGCGTATGGAGTTTGTCAGCTGTAGGTGTCATGCTCCTGGTTCAGCCTCTCGCTTGAAACCGAGTTACTTTTCAAGTGTAAACAAAGAGGGAGGAGTACCAGGCTTTTGCCTCTTTAATGTTGAAGAGTGAAAGTGGGTGTTTGATTTTATCCAGCTCTGACTTCACGTGCCCACGGAGGCAGGCTGGGATTAAATTTTCAGGGTAAAACATGGACTCTGTCTTGTCAGCAACATTGCGACATGTTTTCTGTTGGTGTTTTTCTTGTTTTCAGTTGTGATACGATGTTGCAGGACATGCAGCAGAGGAGATAAACTGTCTTGCAGTAGTGCATTTTATGTTTTCCAGATATTATTGTGTACAAGGCAACTTCCTGACCTCTTCCAATGATCGTCATGGGAGTGCTTGAATTTAAAAAATGTTCCAGATGTTCCAGTGTTTCCAAACATTCACATTTAGAAGACTGCACTGCAGTTAAAAAGTTGTATCTAAGATACTATGATGGAAAACAAGAGACAGTCAATTTTGCCTTTCTTGTTGGAGTATATGTATTTGAGAGTGTTCATTGTGAACATGGTTTCACGACTTCTGAAGAGACAGTTATGGAGCCTGATTTTCATGCATAAAGCAGCCTCTTTTGTACACCATCTGATAACAGTGAAAGGGTGTATTGTATTTGCACTCCCTCTGTCCACTGCTAGAGGGTTACATAAAAGGAATAGCAATTCATAGTAACATCCTGGAGGCCAGGGTCTGCTAAGACTTGGTCAGTGAGGGATCAAGACCTAACAGAATGACTAGGGAGAGAAAACTACTCAAAATGTAAAGAAAGGTGTACAGTTGCAGAAATTATCTAATGGACTCAAGGAAAAACAGTGCTGAAAACTGTTTTTAACTTGGATTGTTATCTGTTTTTCTTAGTTGATCACATTTAAAAATTAACAGTTGCCCATTTGTCAAATGAACACTGAACCCTTCTAGTATTTTTTAGATGTTGTTGAGATTATTAAACTGAAGGGAACTGTAAGACCCCTAAGTATTTTTATTGTTACACATTATTATTTTTATTTATTTATGTTACTATGTTTTTACTTCTGTTTGGTTTTCCCAATGCAAAGCAACTTTTTTTAGCAGCTTGTATCTAGTTTCTTTCTTTTTCATATTTTCCTGTAGTAATTCCAGTTTGTCCGGGGAGTGGTGGTTGGTTGTGTCCCAAAATGCCATAACAATAGTAATTTTAAATATTTTGCCCAAATGTATTCAGAAGAAGGCTTCGCATTTAGTAACACTGGTGAAAGAAGCAGAACCTTTTATGTACAGCATTTCAATCTCAGTGCTTGTAATAGTGCTGGAAAACTGCTGCTGCACAGGGCCTTGGCTTGTACACCCTTCCCTTTGATTTAATATTTTTGTCCATCACAGTATTCTGTGGTTGCTGATGGTACAGTGATCTCAGCAAAGATACTTGTAAACAGTTAACCCCTGAGCATGTCCACCCATGACATTTAATTTACTGCTGGGAAGGAGGATGGACACAGGAAAGATCTTGGTACTGCTGCAAGCCAACTTAGGTTTTGAAAGTGAACAGGTCGGATCAGGATAGCCCCAAATAACTGGGCTCATGCCAAGCCTGCGTCATCTGTGAGCCTGTCTGTTCCCAACCAGCTCAGCGGTGACAGTCTCATAGAGGCCTCTCTTCCTCTCTTTAAATCTTTGGGGTTTGTAACTCTGAAATTTCCTCTTCCCCACAAAATGGTGACCTTCACTGGAAAATCCATGGAAAAAGAGGAGGAGAGGAAATACTCCATGCTTCCTGCTACAGAGGAAAGACAAGAAGAATTTTGCTGTTGGCTCTGGAGTAGCATGATTCACTCAGTGGCCTGTCAGTTCGCATTGTCTCAGCGTGATTTCTGCTTAATGTGTTTGCCTCGCCTCCTATTTGATCTACGTGTGCATGGCCAAAGCCTGTAATTTTCAGTGTTGCTTGTTGCTAGTTCACTGGGAACTACATGTAGGCCAGGAGATGCCCTAGGAAGCTACCACTGCTGTTGGCTGGCTGGAGGTCAGATGGAGTGCTACAGGTGGGCAAGTCTCAACACCCACCCGCCAACTTCTCAAAACCATTAGTTGAAGGCAGCCTTTTCAAGTACTTCTGAAACCTCGGCTTGGAGGGACAGTGTGGAACGGTAGATACAGAGGTAAAAAATCCTGCTAAGGAAAGCCCCCATTCAGAGTTAGGATGTAATGGTTGTTGCTTTTAACTATCCCAAAGTTTCAGAGGTGGCTGAGATGCTTTAGTCAGGCCAAGCTTGCTGAGGAAGTTAATAAGGCTCAGAGAACTTTGGAGACTTGAAAAACAAGAGATTTCTTGAAAACTCCAAGCTTGTACAATGAGTGAGTTGAGTGTCTTGAATCACCAATGCTCCTTTGCAGCTGGAAGTCCTCCAGTGTTTCTATTTCTGTAGGTATCTATATGGTGCTCCTCAGAGTAGCATTGGTGTGTCTGGTGCCTGACTTGAAGAACGTGTAAGAGATTTAAATAGTTGGGTGAGTTATGGAGAGGAAGAGTAGGTTTTGTGGCAGGGAGAGTACATGGGGGCATGGTGAGAACAGCTTGGAAGAATGAGTGTGTGAAGGGGGCAAAAACCTTTTCACTTTTGAATGAAACCTATCTTTTCAACTCACTGCAAGGGCATTGGGGCAACAGAAAGAGTGAAGTAGGATGGGAGCAGCTGAGGAGAAGCAAGTCTCTGGGAGAGTTATGGTTAGGTTACTTTGTAGATGTTAGTAAACACGGTGTAGCATTCCTGACATGGGGCGAGCTCTGGAGTGTCCTAAGGAAGAAGAGCAGATGAGTTTGTTAAAAGCGATACTTGTGCAATTCCCGTTATCAGAAGAGCACTCTTCTCCTTGTAAACTGACTGCTTCCTCAAACAGGCAACTTCTGTCGTCATGAGACTGGGCTGAGACAGGGTTGTCTTTGTGAGACACGTACAAGCTCATCCCTGTATTGTTTGTGGAAAGTGGTCATTTGAGTTCATGTTGTTTCAACAGTTATTGATGTGAGGAACACCAGAGATGAAGCACTGTATTCTCCAAATCAGGAAACTGTGTCTCTGGTCTAATGCATCTGTCCTGTTTGGCAAAGTTCTGTGTAACATTTTAAAGGGGTTTAGCAGGTCTTAGAGTGGAGGTCCAATTTGGTAGGTGCAGCATTAAAAAAAATTGTTAGGGTTGCCAGCTTTCCCCACTCAAAGTTAAAAATTAACTCTGTCTCGTGGAGTTCTTATCATGCCGCTTGTATACTCGTATCTGTTGCTCAGTTTTGATCTTTTTCTAAGAACAGTTTGCAAGTACAAGGAATAGGGGGAAAATGCAGGCTGGTTGTCCATAGAATAGGAAAGTTAGCAAAAGATTATACAAAACTTTACTGATTCTTTTGTGTCAGTCTCTCCTGTCAGGTTAGGGGTACAAGCAGTATTTTGTGAATGCCATTAGTCTGTGTTCTTGTGCTATAAAATGCAAATACCCCAGGAGTGCAAGGGCCTCCCCACAAAAGGACTTTACTGTAAGGAGTCCCTAACTATAAATGTGCTACTTTTCTGCTAGGCATTTGCAAAATATGTGAATGTTTTTATGCACTTCATCTAGTTACTCCCTTCTGCTATGCTATGATACTATGATAATTTGTTTTTCTGGTCACATATTTTCTGCAAGATGTGTTTTATTACTAAATGTTTATATGCCCAAACACTTCAAAACAAGGTTTGTGCATATGAGCATGTAGGAAATCCAGCACAGATTTGCAGTGTGGTCTCCTGTTTGAAGTAGTAAAAGAAATAAAAAATATTCCTCCAAAAACATATTTTTGTAATTGAAATGTGAAGGGTTGTTGGTGTAGAAAATGAAGGGGGAAGATTAATTTAGCAAGAAAATTTCACTTCTCGGAATGGAACCAAGCTTCAAAACTCCAAATGGAGACCTTAGCTGACATTCAGGCTGTGTCTGCCTTTTGTTTTTAATTGTCCTATTTAATGTAGTCCAGTGTGCGTTTTTATCAGTCACAGATCTTTATATGCAGTGTTAAAGCACAAAGGGTTGAGTTGCCCAGTAAAAGCATGTGTGTGTGCCTGACAGAGTCACGCTGTCTTTTTTGCAGTTCACCTCAGACCCTTATTTCCAGCAAACAGTTTTTCAGCTTTATGGATGTGCAGCTTTATGTACCTGCATGGTACAAAATGAGAAAAGCTAGCAGCATAGCTGCAGTAAACTCCACTGGGACTCTATGTTTCTGGCAACAACAAAGTACAAAGTACTTTTTCCAGACAGTTACTGGAATGAAGTTTTTTAACTAAATCAGTGGTGTTATCGTCCTGAGAGGTAGGGACTTCCTTTTCCTAGTTCTTCCCTCATCTTTGCCGTGAGGTTTGCGTTCTGTATACTTTTGTCAGTGTGTCGTGTACCCAGCTGTATGACCAGGTAGTTTTTTTTTTTTCCATGCACTTTCCAAGAGTGTGCCATGCAGTTATCAGTCCATATCTGCTTTTATGGGACAAATCATGTTCACATTACAGAAGGGAGTAACACAGTTAAAACTGGTGTACTCATGAATGCAGGATTTGGCTCAGTATCCTTGCTTGCCTGTTTTGTGTCATACAGGGTGTTAGAAAAGGTATGGAATTGCAGGCACCAGATAATTAAAGGTCTTGTGATACCAGTGGGGGCCATGTGATTAAGAGCCCTTGTCTGGAATGACTAGACCAGAGTAGTTATGTTAACATGAAATATGTCCTTAAGCAATAGAAAGTAGTGGACCCTGGTTTCCAATGAATTTGTCTTGCAGATCAGATTTACTTTTTAACTGAATTACACCAAATCTGCAGTGTGAGCTCTGCTCTTAGTGTAAGGTGTAAATGCAGTTGGGTGGGGAGTGGATTCTCTGATATCAGGCTGTAACAGAGGTCTCACTGCAGCCATTTTATCAATGAAGAGAAACTCTTCTTGTGGACTTCTTCCCACCTTCCTGTTCTGATTGCACATGGAGGAGTGTAGTATTTCTGGCAAGGCTGCCCAAAACTGACCAATGAATTGAAAAAAGTGTAGGTGCTGGAGAGGCAGACTTGCCTACAGTAACACAAAGAGAAATTTTATGAAATCAGATTAAAAGTAGGTCTTTGTAGCTGCCCGACTAACCAATTTAATTATAGTCATTAAAATGTTATTTATGGGTTTGTATGTGTCTCGCTGCCCTTCAGGTAAATCATTCCTTTTCCTGCAAGTGGGCTGTTTCCTTCTTGCTTCTTTCTTTAATCTCCAGGATATCCTCCTCTGTAAAGAAGATTGTCACCCCCACGCTACTACTTAGGCCAGCAGGAGAGGGAGCAGCTACTTTCAGACATCAGCAGGCCTAGCCCAAGAGTGCGAGGAGGGACTGACGACATGCCCTGTCTTGCCTCCCCTGCCGCACTCTGTGCCAGGTCCTTAGTGTGACTGCACTGATGTCATTGCAGCTCTGCAGTTTTGTGCAAGTTAATGCCATTGGCCTTAGTCAAATGCTATTATATAAGAGGTAACGATGCATCATCTAAAAAGCTTTTGACCCAAAGCAGGTCACTCGTGCCTGACACATGTATAATGCTGTTCTCACATAGCAGATATTTACAGACATTCATAATAGGATAGTAAATGCTGGAGGAAAAGGGTTGTGCTCGAAACAATACTGGGCAAAATGTTCTGTGATCAGGAAGGACTAGATCAGGTGTTTACAGAAACTCTTCCTATTCTGAAACCTTGGGAAACCAGTTAAGGTATGTTGTCAGCTTTCTTTGCCACAGGAGGTGAGAGCTCTGCACCTTTTTGTGGGGTGGACTGTATTTTCTAAGAACACCTCTGGAAGGACCACAGGAGGGAGAAGTACCTGTCTCCCCATTTTGCAGAGGAGAAGGCAGATGGAAAAAGTTTCAGCACATTCTCCTGGGTGGCAATAGCCCAGGTCAAAAGATCCCCTTCACCTCTGGGAAAAGAAGGGAGTAAATGCATGTCTCATGGGTGCGAGCTGATGCAAGGAAGGGGGAGACTGTGAGACCTTGCTCCCTGTACTGAGGAGAGAGGTGATTGGGAGGAGGTGAAGGAGAGAAGTAGGCTGTGTAGCTACATGCCTCCACCTGAGTTGTGGTGTCTGTTCAGGGCTCATACATTCTGCCTAGGAGACCCTGGCAGGGATAAAGAAGCATGTGTTGGGCTGCTTTGGCACAACAGGATCAGCCCATTGGGAACAGGCACTTGCATTCCCTTGCACTGTGCCGCTGTTGTGCATGCAGTAGTTATTTACCTGTGACTTGCGGGCAAACGCACTTACATAGTGCTAGTAGGACTGGGGCAACTCCAAACCTCCTTAATCCTCCCCCAGTAAATCTCTGCTTGGGCAGTCTGCCGGGATCTAGCACTTGACAAGGTCCCATGCTGTGCCTGTCTGCCATAGGATGCCCCACATCCTGCTCCCCGCTGGCTGTTGCAAAATAAGGGCTCAGCTCCCAGCTGCCACCTCTTCCAGCCTCTCTGTTCATGCCTGCAGGTTGGCCTGGTCACTGTTTTCCTGGCATGCCTTTTGCATAGTCTTTGTGTCTCTGGAGCCTTGATTTGGAGCTTTTTCTGGATTTTGGGAAGGTCAGGCAGGATGCTCTTGTTGGTCCTTGCTCTTTTCCCCCATTGTGTGAGGAAGAGCATTTGGTTTGGCCACACGTTTTGGCTTGCCATTGCCCGCATTGCACAGTCTTCTAACGTATGCTCCTTTCTGTAACAGTCGCCGAACTGAACAGATATGGCTGATACTACTGTGCATGCTTAGAGGAAACATTGACTCACTGGGTTTGTTATTCTTCCTTTTTTTCATTGGTACCCAAACTCAGCAAGTTGCCAGGAAGCATGGTACTTTATATGATCACTCAGTAGAATCAAGATAAGAATCTTGGGTACGTGATATTGTTGATCTAGGGTAAAAAAATTGTGTTTGGCACCACGAAAGGTTGGCTGGTCTATGCTGTGCTGGCCTTCTCTCCCTGAAGCAGCACAGTTGTGGTGGGGATTTTGCAGGCCAAGGCCCTCCTTCAGACAGCACGCGGTTCACGCAACAGTTGTGTCATAACGTAATGACTGCCATCAAAGTATGGAAATGGAAACTATCAGGTAACAAAACACAGGTATCAAGAGAAGCACACTAGTAAGCCTAGTTTCAGCCTTTTCTTTATCTTTACCATGTTTCTGTCTCTCTGGCTTTGTTAAGGTTTACTCCATTTCAAAAAAGAAGAGAATATGGGATCAACAATACCTCGATACATAGGGTGGAAAGATGGTCCTTTCAATTTATTCAAACACCTACTTTAGCCATGCCAATTTAGTTATTCTGGGAGTGAAAGAAAAAAAAAAAAGAGAAAGGAGATAAAATCATTTGTTTTAATCACATTTGTGTTTCAGAAATTTGTAAGATTTTAATGACAACTTAATGTCATTGTAGTTCAGCTTGAATGATAAAAGCACAGAAGCGTAACAGCAAATTTTCTAAAGATTCAGTACTTTGGGTGTTGTGCTTGCTTGAATATTTGGCTGTATCTTTGCAGGCAGAATTGTGAATGACCTTTGAAACAGGATGATTAGTAAGTTCCTTATGCAGTTTCTATGTGGCTGTTTTTGAACAACTGTTCCCAAGTTAGTGTTTGAAAGTTTGGGTTCCCAGGCACGGTTGTTTTAGTAAAGTGTTTGAGGCTTTTAATTAATTTTAATTCATTAATTTTGTTTAAGAAGATTTTTCTGCAGGTGCTAGGTATAACTCACTTGTCATTGTTCTAAGCAAGGGAGGTGGTGCAAGGTATATTTATCCAGGCAGGGATGCTGTAACAGAGCTTAAAATAAAGTGGTGTCCTCTTACACGTGTTGGGAACAGTGGGTTCTGAGGAGGGGATGAGAAATGGTTCTTATGCTGAAACCAGTCTCCAGTACTAAATCTTTTAGTAGCTCTTATGAGTTAAAAATATGCTTCAATGCCAGAGAATCAAACATGCATCATTTTTTTGACTCCTTGGCCCGTGCCTTGTCTGTGTCTTGAAAGTCTTCTTGAAATGGAAAAGTCGTCGTATCTTTTTACTCTGCAGCCTGTGGAGAAGATCTGGCAGAGTGTTTTGGGAGGGATGTCATCAAAACCTCCCTCAGGGTCACAAGATGAATTGCCTGAAATGCCAACCTGAGCTGGGCTGTAAGACTGTGTTGTAATTCCAGCAAGAGAAAATTGCTCTCTGAGGTTTGCTCAATAGTTTTGAAAGATATAACAGAAGAAATAACTGAAATGGAAAGTGAAATCTAGAAGGAAATATAAAGGAGGCTCCTGGAAAAGAGTTGGCCTTACGGGAATTTGTTACTAAACAGGATCTGAAATGCCAAAGCACCTCTCTTCGCACATTTGAGATGGTAAAGACTTTCATTTTATTTTTGACTTTTACAGAATTGCAGGTGTCACAGAGAAGAATAATCTTCATCAACCCAGTGGTTATCAAGGATATGAACTCTGCTGGTTTTATCTGGATGGATGAAAAGATTAACAGCTCAGAAGGGGAGCTCCTTTTGTTTTCAAGATGGCAGCAACTAGCGGCGAAAGCCAGCTGCAGCGGATTATCAGGGACTTGCAAGGTACAGTGCCATGCTGACAGATTCATTCTGTACGTTGGACTGCATCCTCCATGTTTTAGATAATGGAGAGTAGGAGTTGTGTTTTCAGTTGTGTAACACTTTTGTGCAGCATTGTAGCAACATAGTTCAAGATGTGCCATGCACTCAATGGTAATGTGACTAATATTTTTGTGAGAGAAGTGCTGTACATTTTTCAGGATCCTAAATTATTAAATCCTGCAAATTTAAACATACAAGGTTAGAAATAAGTTTTGCAATTAAAAGAAAAGCGTAGGATGTGCGGTGTGAGCTAGGACTTTGTTGACATGAGTAGAACTGTGCTGTTACAAGACTTCATGTGAGAGAAGGAGAAGGCCTGATTTTTAGGCCCTCCCTTGATGGAGGGCTGGTGTGGAGTTGCTGCTAATGTGGGAATGGAAAAAAACAGGAGGCCAAACCTAACTGGTAATGGAGACCCAGAGGAAAAGTGTTGGAGAATTGGATCTGTTGTTCTTGCTGCAGTGGAACGTGCTTTCTGTGCATCTGACTCGTCCTTTCCTAGCAGTAGCCAACCTTATTTTCCACAGCTCTATTGCAGACAAAATTGGCAGCAGGTCCATAATCATTTTCCTGCTCTCTCTCTGCCCTAATCGGCTGCCTATACCAAGATCCAGATATTTTTCCTTTAAATTTTTATTAAATATAAGGTATAATATACACCAAAGCTGGGAATCTAGATCTTCCTGTAACATAAAAAGGAGATCTACGTGCCTGCTAACAAGAGGAGATTTTAATTCACAGAGGGGATTGAGTGGGACTGGGAGCTGAGGCACACTCAGGCACCTGAAAGAAGTACAAAACCAAGTGGAAAGCAAGATCAAAATCAGTAATTTCTGATGCTGAGAAGTACACGCTTTTGGGGCCAGAGAATCCAGAGGAACAGCAGAGTTTGCTTTGACTTGAGATTTCCTTACCCACTATGGGTATAGGTTTTAGGGAAGAGGAGTTGCTGTATCCTTACTTTAATGTAAATGATTTTTCCCATTTGTGTTTTGTAACCAGCACAAGCTGAACCTTCCTGAATAAAGCATGGAGAAGATAAATGTGCTGACTGAACGACTGTTCTCGTGTTACTGATCCCCTTTAGCAGATTACATGCTTTGTCCTTTCTAATCAGAATTCTGTTTGTCCTGTGGCAATACCTTAATGTGCACATGAGACAGCAAAAAGTTATTTCTCTTTCCTCTGCTGAAGAACCAGTTAGCAATTGTCTGTTACCAGTTTTTGCAGTGTCAGGAGGTTTTGCTTTTTTTAAGTAGTCAGTATAACAGATTGACATAACTTGAGGTCTAATTTTTTTTATAGGTGGTTAAATTGCAACCGTATCAATAAGCTTTTTGTGGTGTTGTTAAGACAGTTGGACTGAAAGAAACTGAATACATATGCATAATGTCCAGGCAGAAAACCCATTTATGTAGTTGCTCATGGATGCTGTGTATCTCTTGCAGTAGTTAACCATTTTGGTGTCTTGTTTTAAAGATGCTGTGACTGAATTAAGTAAAGAATTTAAAGAAGGAGGAGAACCAATCACAGATGACAGTGTCAACTTGCAAAAATTCTCCTACAAGCTTGAGTACCTTCTACAGGTAAAAAGTGATGTGTGTCATTTGTAATCCACCATCAAAGCTAGGCCTTGTTTTCTCTTACTCCCTCTTCAGTATGTGGGGTTTAATTCAAATAGTCATAAATATTCAGTTGACTTTCTTTTATTTTTTTTCTTTTTTTGCAATAAGTGGACTGAAATGTGTGCTGCTTATTGTACTTCTTTCAAGTGAAAGTAAATAAATGTAATCAAAAGGCAGTGCTGGCCATTTGATTGAAGAATGTAAGACATTTTTCTATTGATCTGAAAGATTTGAGCTTGATTTTAAAGATATATACTACTAAATTATCTTGGAAAAACTGTGGTAATGAGATACTGACAGCATTTTAAAGCAAAATAAGTACTAGTGAGCTGCTCATGGTCCAAATATAGTGGTGTGAGTGATTTACCGAATTTTTAGCAACTTCACTTTGGAAATTAATTTTTATTGTATGGTAGACTTAACACTAAGGTCTGATTTTAATCTGGAATGCTACTTTTTGGCCATCCTCAAAATTTAAGTAAAAGGGGACACTGCTGGGCAAACTGAATTAAGTTTGCATAGTCTTGTGTCTTCATATACTGCCATCATGTCACTGATTGCAACAAAGACATGGTAGTCTAGCCTAATCTAGGCAAGGGAGTTTTAGCTGGGTTACAGAGGCTTCATCAGAAGCTGAAGAATCCTTTGGGATTTGAATGACCATAAAAACGTTTTGGCTTACAGTCCAAGCTGCAGTCCATACCCTTGCTGCATTGCTGCTCTGAATGTGATCTAGCTAGAGCAGGTTTTTCTGGTACGTACTTTTGCCACACTTAATTGCAGGTCTCTCAGCAACTGGTTGGTAGTTCCTTGCTGTTGAACAGCTGCTGAATCTGTTGCAAATCTTTGTTTCATCAGTTTTGAATGGATGTCTGTATTTTAACTAGACCCAGAATGTTATTACCTGCTCCTGTCTGTAAAGTAGCTTTTGTAACTGCTGGATTGCATCAGTGCGGTACAATGTCTCTTTCCTTTGTGAATACATTGGCTAAAACTAAGAGGAGTCATGAAAGCACATGTTTCTGGTAGAGGAACAGAATTCCAAGTAGCTATATATAAGTATATTTATATTTAAGTTTTGCTCACTGCTTTTTGTTTTCCTTGTTTAAGTTTGACCAGAAAGAAAAGAACACATTGCTGGGGAACAGAAAAGACTACTGGGATTATTTCTGTGACTGTCTGGCAAAAGTCAAAGGAGCTAATGATGGAATCCGCTTTGTCAAGTCTATTACGGAAGTAAGTATATCAGTTAAGCATATTTGTGTCTGGTATGTCTTTTCAGAGGGCAGAAGAAACCGAAAGAAAATACACTGCTTTTAACATATGGAAGAAAGTTGGGAATTTTTATTTTTAATTCTCACATAAAGTATAAAAATGAAAGGTTACTCTTTTTACTAGGACACTACATTATATAGGATTAGATAGCCTGACTCTTACTTATTTTGAAGACCACTTACACAAGTGAATGCTCCTGTTTGTCTCTGGTTGTGCCCCATCTTTTCATTCACTTAGTGCCATTTTCTCTAAAAAGGAATGAAAAAATTAAGTCAAGGGTAGAGCCTGCCATCTTTAGCACAGCTTAAGGCAGGACTTGCTCTAAGAGTAAGAGGAAAGATTCACCATGTTTGACATTTCTTAAGACTTTTTTCAACTGGTCAGTAGAGTTGAGGAGGACTGATTGAGAGCAGCATTTGATCTTCTGTCTCAATTTTGTTCCTCCATGTCAAACAGTATGTTGTAATGGCTCAGGATGGTTGTCATTATTCCCTCGGGTAAGATGTTATGAACAGGACAAAAAGTTTTATTTTTATTAGATATAGTAGTAAAAGCTTAATCTTGTAACAGCCATGTTATGTCTTCAGCTCAATGAGCGTGTGAAATAAGTGCTGTGAGAAGCTTTCTGTGCTGATCCTGTCTGAGTCTTTAGAATAATTTGAAGAACTTCCCTTGTGGGTAAAAGAGGTGGTGGGGTGGTGGTGCTGGCCAGCATTGTCCTGATACTCAGTTGTGTTATCTGTGAGCAGTGCTAACTTGTATTAGCAAGTTATTAATTACAGCAGATTTACCTATTCTCTTAACAATTCCTCCACAGCAGCTCTAGATAATGTTGTCTTGAGCCATCTGGAAGAGAGCCATGATACTCTTATCAGAGGCAGGCTCTGTGTTCCCTACCTCACCTTGTTCTTTCAGCAGCTTTGGTAATATTGAATATTGCTGTTCCAAGGCAAAAAAAACTGAGGAAAGGCTCCAGTTTGTTTTACCACTGGGAGGGGGAACAGGGGAGAGCCATGGAAATTGGGTTTGACTTTCCCCCTACTTCCAGGAAGACTGGAGAAGTAAGGACAGTGACTGCTGCTGCAGAAAAGGTCCTCTGACTGCCCCTAAACTCTCAGTAGCAATAGTCAATCTGATTTCTCTGCAAAGTTGAGTGTGCTGTAGCCTTCAACAGTCTATTGCCTATGGTATCATCTGCATATTACCACAGGTAAAGGCTGCTTGGCTTTTTCCTCCTTCTTCAGTACTTCTGGCTGTTTAATGGTTAGCATGATATCAGAAATTACTGTTTGGAAGAAGGATATTTTCTGTTTCAATTTATGTGCAGCCATAGAAATTAGCTTGTGGAAGACTTTTTTAACTTTATTAGCTTGTGGTTTAGGAATATGAACTCTAAAAAAAAAAAATAAGTCAACCATTTCAGATAACTGAGCTGGCAGACTCAGGCCCAGAAGTGAAATGAGAGATGACAGAAAAATGTGTTGCTTATTCCCCTTCATTACAGGTGGAAATCAGCAGCCAATTTTTGAACCTGGCTGGATAGAACATAAAGGCTTCCAAATGTCATTTATTTGCTTGCTGAACAGTACTTGTTGCCTTTCAAAGATGAAAGTGAACAAGAAGGAAAGAGTAATGGCAGTTGCTTTTTAAGAATGGTCAAACATTTAACAGCTTAATGCCTCCTCTTCTGCTTTGCTTGCAGTGCTTCTAATATTAGGGTGCATGATATGCTAGAGAGGTGGAGCAAAGAAGCAAATAGGAATACCCTGAAAACTGCTCAGCTATTAACTAAACAGAGAACCTTGTCCCTGATGGCATTAGCTGAGCAGTGAGTTCTGGTCATTCCCTTTTCAATAGATGGTTCCATGGAATACACATTTTTCCAAGTTTTTACAGCTGTACATTGCACACACCACAGTGCTACAGCCATACATTGCACCTTAGCTACAGTGTTCGTAGTGAACATGGAAACACTGACAATACCAGACACCGCCTGCCTCCCTGAATTCTAGCAGGGCTCTAGCAGGAGGTGGCATGGCTTTGCTTCATAGTCAAATGGTCTTTGACTACTTGTAGATGCATATAGATAAATATTTTCCTCATCACATACATTTGTTCTAGTACCTCCATGCTTAAAAAGGCATTGCGGTTTAAATTGATAAACCAATGGGAGTAAGGACTGGGTTAGTTCAGTGGGTTTTTTCACTGTTCTTAAGATATTCAGTAAATATGCTTAGTTAGGAAAAACATTTGTAAGCTTCTGTGCACAGAGCAGGGATGGCATCTCCCTGAAGAAATATTCAAACATCTACAGGGTGAATGAGGGTGAAAAGCAGCTGGCAAATTAAATGTGCTATTTCTGGGCTACTTAGCCTTTGGGGATCATGTTACTTCACACTTAGTGTCCTAGAGAATTAAAAACAAAGAGCAGTAAAAGGTGTTGCTTCCTTTGCTCAACATTTCATCATTCCATTTATAAGGAACATTTTTGTATATAGTGGATTGCTGAGATGAACGAGAAACGTGTGTTTTACTTGAGTGCAGAAGCCCAGTAACAGCAAACCCAAGGAAACTGAGAGTTCAGGTATTGTTCTCCTTTGACCACAGTGGAGTACTGATCAGGAGAGAAAGCTTATGTGGCCTTTGAGCCTTCTTTCACACTAACTTTTCAAGCAAAATTTACAGTAACCTACTAACTTGAGCCTCAGCCCCTCTAATATTTTCCTTGGCCTTCATTTTTAAATCATGAATATAATTGATTTGTTAGTTGGACGAGCAGTTTGGTTAGGAGCATGACTGACTGGCAAGAAATTATTTTTAATCATTTTCATTTTCCATTCCTAAATTGATTACTGATTTTGATGGAAAGGAGAAATGAAACACTAGTGTTGCATTATTTTGCAGGACAACGAATAGCTCGGATGTAAAAGGCAAAACATCAATTCCCCAAGTCAGTAGCTATAAAAAAATTTAGTGACGAGTTTTGTGATCCCCCTTATGTTGATTTTACAGCTGTCTTCATAAAAAGATCCATTAATTTCAGTCATGCAGCTGCCCTTGGTCTGAAGTAAGAATTAGATTTTTATCAGCTTAATGGCTAAGTATTAAGAAGGGCTTTTTGCCATGTCTGGGGTTACTGTGTCCATGGGAATGTGTATTTGTATATGTGTACGTCTTTGTTCTATGACTAGATCTGTCCTAAAGCTCTTCCAGCTGTGGCCAGACACATCTTAAGTAATCAAGCAGTCACTTCTGGCTGGTCACATTGAGATTTTGCCTTATATTGGGAATTGCCCTTAGCATAATCTGTACTCATGTACTCACTATATTAGATGATTCTTTGGTCCTGTGATGTCGTTTATATTATTATTAAGTAGACAACAGCCAACTGTAGATCTAAATTCGTCATTCAAAAAAGTTTCTACCCAATGACAGTGTTGGGAGAAGGTGTCTCTCAGTGGCAGTTCTTACTACTGCCTTTACAACTAGTGGCTTATTGTGAGGGCTTTTTGTGTAGGTATGTAGACTGTTCTGGCCATGTCTCCACATGATTACAAATGATATTTAGAATTTTCTTTTCTTGTGGTTTCTCCTTTTCAGCTACGAACATCTCTTGGAAAAGGAAGAGCATTTCTTCGTTACTCCCTGGTTCACCAAAGGCTAGCAGACACCTTGCAGCAATGTTTTATGAACACCAAGGTGACCAGGTGAATAGCAAAGTACATTGTTAACTAATGGGTGTTTGTTCAGTGTGATCAAGCAACATCACCTACTAGCTATGAAAGAAATTAAAATCCTTCCGAATGGTTGGCTCAGAGAGCTGGTAATAGGCTAGGAAGGATAACAGACCTTTGGGTCACTGGTTCATACCCATCTTAGGCTGGTAAAGGTTGAAAGTTGTTACAGATAAATGTGTGTGGAGCAGATTGTGCTGATGCTTTTGTATGTCGGTTTCAACGGTGACGTTTTTGTAAGCATTGAAGATCCTGGGTTTGATTTTTCTGTGCTGTACATCATAAGGGAGGATTAATTTGGATGTGTTGTGCAAAGCCCCAGAAAGCATTTGCATATATCTCTGGATTGTCACCCAGAGGAACAGCTTGACCCCGACCAAGGAACACCAAAGATAGTTTGTAGTTGGTTGAAGGGGCACTGGTAGGCCTTTCAGAAAAAGCCAACTATTTTCACAGTGTATTTACCACTAGTTGCTGCTTTCTGTCCTGCATTTTTGATGTATTAAGTGTGTGATTTAGGTATTTGCTCTGTGTGATTATCCAGCGCACAGCAAATATGTTGTCATGCCGGTGTTTTCCCCAATCACTAGAGAAACACATATTTTGTGCAGGGACCCCTTTAAAGATATTCATGTGGAATTCATTAAAGCTGTTTAATTTCATTCACATCAAAGGGATGGGATGCTGGTTGGTGAGTCTGGTTGTTTTCAGTTTGCATTTAGAATAGTGTATCATAATTTTTCTGGGGTGGAGTGAATATTGATGGGGGGGGGCTTTTTGTAAGTGAAACTGCTTTTTCTTTTTTTACTTATGAATGAGTATTATGTTTTTCATTTTCAAGTGACTGGTACTATGCAAGAAGTCCATTTCTGAATTCCAAAATGAGTTCTGACATTGTGGGTCAACTCTATGAGCTCACTGACGTTCAGTTTGACTTGGCATCAAGAGGCTATGATTTGGATGCTGCTTGGCCAGCATTTGCCAGGTAAGATAGAAACACTTTGTCATTTTGTATTAACGGGGTCATAAAATACCTGCCTCCTACAGAATCTGTAAAAGCTTCTGCTTTTGAAGGTAGGAATACTTGTGTTAGAGCAGGCATACACTTCCTCCATGTAATTAGTCTATGACCAAATTGGCCTTTTTTTCCTTCAATAAACTGTGTACCAGAGATCAGAGTTGGTGCTCTGTAATGGAGTACTTCTAGTAACTGCAGTTTAGACCTAAATCCCATGCTATTCTCGTCTTCATATGCACAAGAAGAAATGTCCCTAGCTCCTTCTGTTTTAAGAGCTGAGATAGCCAAGCAGTGTGCTTCACTTGCAGCAACGGTAGAGATGACAGTACACAGTCACTGCAGCCTGATCCCACCTCAAAGCCGGGAATAACAAAAGCTGCTAGGTCTGATTCAGATCCGTTTGTATCAGTGACAATTTTCCAGGCTGCATGCTGCCATCGTCTGGTTGAGCTGCCACCACACAGCAGTACAATTTCTTAGAGCAAAGCTGCATGGGTTCTTGTGTATGTGAGAAGTCACAGCTACCCAGCTCATAATCTTTTATAGGTGCCTTTGATATCCCTGTTTTGTTTTCCATCAACTTCAGTGGTTGTTGGCCCAGACACTAGGCACAGTTAGGTCGGTTTATATGTGGTATTTTTAACTAAATAAATCTTACACTTAAGAGTAGAAAGACATCTATGTATGTGCTTAGACTTCTTTTTTATATTGTTTCTCTGTGTTCTCAATAGGAGGACGTTATCCTCACTTGGATCTTCAGCATATTTATGGAAGCCCCCAAGTCGCAGTTCCAGCATGAGCAGTTTAGTGAGCAATTATTTGCAGGTAAGAAAATTACAAAGAAATGTTTGTGTGTCCTGGTAGATCTTTAATTAATGGCAGAGTTCCAGAGAACTTGATAGCTTTATGGTGATCATGATGCTTCTAAGGGTAACCTATAAAAAGAGTTCTTTGTTAGAAGTAAATGAAATTGTCTAGTAGCTGATTCAGCTGAACATGCAAATCTTGTAGAGGAAAAAAAAACATATATTCAGAAGACTGCCTACAGATAGGTATGTTTTCATTTATCTTTTGTGGAAACAAGCCTCTTTTCATTTAAGCTGATATCTTGTATTGCTGTGAACCCAACACACAACACCACTGTGCGTTAAAAACCTGAACTTGCTCTCATTGGAGCACAGCGTATAAATGCATATTTAATTCCTCTTAAACTTTCTGGTTTTCCCCTTCTGTTCATTTAGGCCCAAGAGTTTCCATCCAGCCCCGACGCAAATAACTCGCTAAATGTTGAACACCTTGAGGGTTTTGAAGAGATGCGTGTAGAACTTGACCAGGCTGAGCTGAGGCAGAGGGAACTTCAAGATCGTATTCACCAGCTAGAAATGGAAAACCAGGAGCTCCAGGCAGCTGTCAGCCTTCAGAAAGAACAAGTACAGGTAGAAAAGGAAAAGAGCAATAACTACAGTGAGGAGAACTCCCGGCTGACAAAGATGATCACAGAGTTACAGAAGCAGTGTGAGGTCTCACACTCCACTCAGAGCACTGTTCATGACCTGCAGAAGTGCCTGCAGTCACTGGAACTGAATGCGGTGGAGCAGCAGAAGGAATATTCAACAAAGCTGGAGCAGCTGGTGACCAGCAAGGAAGACTCTGCCTCAAAACTACAAGTGTTGAATCAGGAGCTGGAGGCCTCCAGGGCTTTGGTTGCCATGAAGGATCTTTGCATCAATGAGCTTAAAGCCAAGCTGAGTTCCACAGAACAGAACCTCAACCTCCTTGTAAAAGTAGATACTGCCTTGGAGGAAAAGGGACAGCAAGCCACAGCCCACTGTAACTCTGCCCTACAGATACGGGCACTGTTAGAGAAGCTTCAGGAGACAGAAAAGGAAAAGGCAGCTATGCAAAGACTCAGTGATGGACATGCCTCTCAGCTGAAAGCAGCAAAGGAGGAACTGCAGCTGAAAGAAGAGGCACAGAAGGAACTGGAATCCAGATACAATCGCCTTGCTGCTGACTCCAAAGAAGAGAGTGAAAAGCTTCTTGGAAGCCTGGAAACCATGGCAAAGGAAATGGATGCACTTCAGAAGGCCCTGACTCTGAAAGGAAAGGAGATGGCTGAGCTCCAGACCCAGGTAATGGGGTCACTGGCTCAGGTGGGGTCACTGGAAAAAAATCTTGAGGAAGCAAGGAAAGAAAAAGAGAAACTTGAGGAGGAGTATGGTAAGAGGGAAAGAGCACTGAAACAAGAAGCCCAGTCACAAGCAGAGCAACTTGAACTACAGGAGGGACGCTTAACAAAGGTGAGTCAGACTGTGCGTAGCCTTGAGGAGCAAAACCGGAAACTCTTATCTGAGAAGGAGCATCTCAGCCAGAAAGTCAAGGAGCTGGAGGAGCAGATGGAGCAACAAAACTCTGCAGTGAGCGAAATGGGTGAGGAGAGCAGGAAACTGAAAGCAGAGAATGCAAATTTGCAGCAGTCCAAGAAGAAGATGGAAGGGAAGCTGAAAAGTGTGGAAGCCTCTAAAGATTCTCTGGAAGCTGAGGTGGCCAGGCTGAGAGCCTCTGAGAAGCAGCTTCAGAGTGAGATAGATGATGCCCTGGTGTCAGTTGATGAAAAAGAGAAGAAGCTCCGGGATGAGAACAAACAGCTGGATGAAGACTTGCAGAATGCCAGGAGGCAAAGCCAAATTCTGGAGGAGAAATTAGAGGCTCTGCACTCAGACTATGAAGAACTAAAGCAAAGAGAAGAGACCACCAAGGAGTCTTATGCCTCACTTGAAGGGCAGCTGAAGAGTGCCAAACAGCATGGTTTACAGTTGGAAAAAAGCTTAGGCATCTTGAAGGAAAGCAAAGAATCTCTCCAGTCACAGCTCACAGAGAAGGAAGTAGAACTGCAGGGCATGGAGAGCCAGTGTGAGCAGCTAAGAGCAGAAGCTGAAAGACATAGGAAGAAAGCAGAGAGTCTTGAGGCAGAAAAGCTCAGTGTTGAAAAGACATGCCTTCATCAGACAAAGCTTATTGAATCCCTCACATCAGAAAAGGAATCAGTGGAAAAACACCAACTACAGCAGGAAGCTTCTCTGGAGAAGGAGGCTAAAGAGCTGGCTTCCAGACTGACCATAAGTGAAGAGCAGTTGGAGGTCAACCGAAGTGAAGTGTCTAGGCTGCAAGTAGAAGTCCTTGACCTGCGAGTCAAGCTTCAGCAGACTACTGATGAGAGAGACCAGATGAGAGGTGAGCTGGCAATCACAGAGACTGTCTTGGGAGAGCAGAAGGCGCTTGTCCAGCAGCTGAAAGAGCAAAGTGAGTCACTCAACAGAAACCATGTGCAAGAACTGGTGCAATGTAAAGAAAGAGAAGAAGCGCTGAAAAAAGGTCAGGAGATGGTAGCCCATCAAAAAGCTGAGCTGGAAAATAATTTGCTGAATCTGAAGGAAGAACTATCCAAGGTTAAGCAGTACTTGGAATTTGCTAGAATGGAAAACGAAGAAAACAAAGATCTCCTCCACAGGACCAACACAGATATGGCTGAACTTGGTATTCAGATTTGTGCCTTGACCTCTGAAAAGGTGAATGCAGAAGAGCAGTTAGCCCAGGCCACAGAAAGGCTCAAAGAACTGGAAGAACTGACAGCAGAGCAACAGGAGAAGCTGAAGCTTGACATCTCTAATCTCGGACAGGAGAACAAGAGCCTGCAAGAGAAATTAGAGGAGGCTCAAATATGTGCCTCAGCTGTCCCAAGTCTGCAATTGCAGCTGGAGACAGTAAAGAAACAGGCACAGAGTTTCCAAGAGACCAGCCAAGAAGAGCTGTCTGCAATTAAATTTCAAATGAGCACAGAGATTCTAAATTATCAGACAAAATTCAAGGTAAATTAATGTGATTATTATAACTGAGGGAGCTGGGCAGGATTTCCCCTGCTTTACCAACTGCTGCAGCAATTACTGCATGAAATCCTAAGGTTTGTGTTGGTCAGGCTCTGAGACTAGCACGCAACTAGCCTTAACCTGGGAATGTGAAAATGTCTCTACATTCATGACCTAGGCCTATTTGAGGTAAAATAACTCTTCAGAGTTTTTTTAAGATGTCTAAGTGTGGCCATCCAAGCACAGCGGAGAGGCCATGTGATATGGAAAAGCCAGCCAGTAATGGAGAGGGTGATGATTTCTTATGTTGGCACTGAAGGTGGTGTCTACTGTAACTATTCCCTCTGGTCACAGGTGTGATTTTTTTTTTCTTTTTTTTTCTTTTTTGGTAGGAACATTGCGAGACCTATTACCCACACCCATAACACTACTCCTTAAAACTGATTTTGATGAAAGCAAACTCAGACTGAGCCCAGATACTTTTGCAGTTAATTCCCTCATGTATTTTTGCTTTCAACTGCTCAAGGTAGCAGCCAAGAAGATCAAAGTTTTGCTTCCAGAAAAACATGAGTCAGCCCTGTATATGTGAAACAGCATGCCTAAAGGCTGAAGATTTTATTATGTTTCTTCCGCTATTCTGACATAGTGACTAAGTTGATCAGAGGCTTATGCTACCAGTGGTATCTAGAAATCCCATGAGTTTGAGAAAATAGCATACATTCATTTATGTTTCATTTTCTTAAAAGTTTCTTAAATCTCAGTATGATTTGGGCTATCTCACTTTCTTGAGCCAACACATTTTGCAAGTTGGACCTTCTTTTTGATAAGTACTGTAACAGCCCATAGCAAGTAACAGTAAAACACAGCTGGTCTGCCACCACACCAGGGAGTTTCCTTGAATCCGTGAGTTGGATGTCTCTTTAGCTGTCTGTCCTGAGCCTGACAGTGGTGCTGCATTTATCCCATACGTGGCAGTAAGAACACTTGTGATTCACAATTGGGAATTTTGTAGGTGAAGGAGTGGCCACTAGAGAAATACTAACTCCTGGCTTGATCTTTCTGCTAGGCTGTCAGCGAAGAGTGTGGAAAAGTAAGAGAGCAGCTTGAGGAGCAGAAGCGACAACAGCATGCTGCAGAGGAAGAGATTGCGGAGTTACAAGTAGGTGCTTGATCTGATTAAAAGACAGAGGTGTTTGTGTCAGCAGGCATTAGTGTTACAACTGAGACATCAGGCAGCATTTCTGATCATTGGCTGTGAGTCTGAGAATGCCCTTGAGTAAATACAGGTGCTGCAGACAAAATACTCAGCAGCTGAAAGTTAGCCACTGAAACAGAGATTGTGAAAAGCACAGTGGCACTTAGGATTTGTCCTGCTTTGAAAGCTAGTCAGGTTTTATGAAGACCTGGTTATGTGTACACTTCTTAAATGCCAGTGCAGGTTTAAAAGATATCTGTCGTAGGCCTTGCATGCCCTCTGCACACAGCCGCATGTGTGGATCCAACTGGTTGCAGGCTGCAGGGGGCACTGAATCAGAGAATTAATCTGGCTGAGAAATAACCCAGCCAGAAAAAAGTAGGATTTTTACAAGGCGTTTATCAAACAGTTGAGTTAGGAGGGTCATACTGAGGTGTAAGGAATTCAGAAATAAGAAAGTTAAGGTTATTGAACCTGGCCCTGCCTGCTAGCAGAAATACGTACACCTTTAGATGCAGTTAGGTATGTCCCCTGAGGACTCTGAGGTTGGCAGACTTCTCTGGAGAGGCTAGCTGTGAAAGAAGTTTTTGTTTCCATTGTACTTCATGTTCCATATAGCTTTAATAAACAACATTTTCCTAATTTAATTTTTTTTTCTTTTGAAACTTTTAGGTGGTGAAAAAATTTCTAGGGCATATTCTTTTGCCATTATCTTTGAGAGATTTTCCTTGATAAGGAGGCAAAAGCTCAACTGACATGGACTAGTAAGAATTACAGGCTTAATGCTCTCTTACTTTAGAGTCTATCCCTTATTCAGTATGACAGAAGTAATCAATCACTAGTACACAACTAACTAGTGTCTGCTTATACAATAATATCTTAATAGGTGGTCTGGCTTTAACTGATTCTTTTAAAGTATCGTTTAAGTGTCTTGGTAATTGTCCAGTGCTTGGTAAAGCGTTGTTTTTATATGTAAGGAAATACAGTAATTTATTTCATTAGGCTGTGAACACAAGTTTGTCTAGAAAGCTGGATGAAGCAAGAGAGCAGCTGTCTGAATCAGAATTTGCTCGGCTGCGGAAGGAAGAGGAGGTGACATCTCTGAGAGAACTTTTGGAAAGGTGGGAGTTTGGGTTTTTTACACAAGCCGTTAATTGTAAGCCAAGCAAGGGATCAAAATTGCTGTGGTTTATGAAGTAGCATGTGCCATGGGGTTTATATAGGGCAAATAGTGCATGGGCACTGACAGGGAATATCAGATTGGCATTTCACATGAGAAATACATGAAATACATGTGCACAGCACACATGAATGCAAGGTTTAGGTTTTATTGTATTGTTAATTTAGCTGGTGATATAAATTCATTGTATGTCTTCCTTTATGAAACTGAAAGACATTTTATAACCTCCTTTTACCTTATAGTTAGTCACAAAATTAAAACACCGGTGTTGGCTCTTTTTTTTTTTTTCATAAGGAATGGAAAATTTGCGCTTTTTGACAGTTGTTTTTTTCTCTCCTCTCCATGAAGTTTCAGGGGATCAGTAAGAGTTATTTGAATGGGACCACAACCTGCATATCTTTGTTAGGTTTATTATCAGTTTTAATTATCTTAACATGGGATGAGTTTCCAAGGTCTGTAACGTGGACCTGTGTGGTACAGATTATCTGGCAGTCTGAAATAGATCTTCACGAGACATGGGCTCGCACAGAGACTAATGAGTTAACCAAAGCCTATGTATTTTTACATTTTTTGTGCTGATATCATCTGTGTTGGTGGGAAGACTGATGATTCTTCATCTATGCTGAAGGTTGTCAGTACAAAATCTAACTCATCAAAATATTTGAATTCAGCTGAATTGCCTGAGTGAGTTCAGACCAGCTCAGCTCTTCGTGTTGTGTTGCTGTAGCATTTTTGATCCATTGCTAGGACTCACAGTACTGAAATGACCATATTGTCAAGCCAAGACTTACATTCTTGGAACCTTTCTGGGGATGCTTCTTTCCACTGACTGTTCAGTGAACTCAGTTGTCTTAATGTTTAGTTTTTGAATTGCATCTGTGTTAAAAGAACACAGTGAGAAACTAGTTTGCTTCCCTTTTGTGAACATGAAGGCTATGGAAGAGTATGTGTTAAATGGCTGTTTGTGTGCAGCCTGCAAACTCTGGGCAACCTATGGCAATAGGACTTTCCCCGTTTAGCTCAGTTTACAGCTGCTGCTGATCTTAGCTTCCAAGGACACTAATTTTGTTCCCAGTGTGGTAGCCATCATAAGCTTTGCTATAAGCAGGGCATCCAAGAAATTGCTGATTGCAGACTGTATTCACCAGATGACAGATCTGTGTGCACTTTCAGTGATGCAGAAAACTGCAGAGATTCTGGCTAGCTATAAAAAAATACGCACACTGAGAACAATTTCACTGAAACTACCTGTTTATCAGGGTGGAGGACCCCTTTCTTCTGTGGGGAGGACTTGAAAGCACATGAGCTAAAAACAGTTCTTAATTGCCTTTGTATTTGATCAGGATCCAAAAAGAAGCTGATGAAGCAAAAGAGAAGGTCCTTGATTACAGTGAGAAGCTCAGCAAGGTGTCAGCAGACAAAGATAGCAGCGACCAGAAGTTATTTGCTGAACTGGATGACCTGACGAGAACAAAACAGTTCCTCGAAGAACGATTGATAGAACTTATCAGGTTGGCATCAAGATAATCAGCAAGCAGAAATAAAAATCCTAGCGTAGGATGTTAAGGGATACTGCCTAGGTGATTCAGTCTTGTATTCCTGAATTGAAGATACAGGTAATGGCCAAGTTCATCAGCAGCTGATATTTTGCATTTGCATAATGCAGTCAAAAATACAACACCCAATATTATCTGCTCCGTAATTTGCTATCTGTTTTGCAAAAATATGTAGTTCTCTGAATGGCATGTATTTTTCTCCCCTGATTTCGAAGAGCTTTGGTAGGTTTCTTGATCTATCTTTATTCCTGAAAGCTTCTCAGAAGTTACAGCAAAGCAATTTTTACTGTGGAGCTTTCACCAGCATTCAAATTGAAGTTGGTTAACAGCAAACCAGCACTGATAATTTCTGTGTTTTTCTTTCTTGTAACTGTGTGTCTGCAGAGATAAGGATGCTTTGTGGCAAAAATCAGATGCTCTGGAGTTCCAGCAGAAGCTTAGTGCAGAGCAAAGGTGGCAGGGGGACACAGAGGTTAATCATTGTCTGGACTGCCAGAGAGAGTTCTCATGGATGGTGCGCCGACACCACTGCAGGTCAGTTTGCTGAGCTCTGTTATGCTGTTCAAAAGCAAAATTCAGTATGATCATTTACATGGATAAAATGCTTCTTAATGTTCACAGTTTATTGGTCAAAATCATTGATACGGGACATTGTAGAGGCTGAAAGAACACATGAGCTCACAAGGGAATAAGAGACATTAATGGAAAGGTCCCTTGACATGTATTAAGGCAAAGATCTGGATTGGGGAGTGTGTCAGTTTCTCATTTCTGGAAACAAAGATAATCACACCCTACCCAGTGTGTTTCTTTGGAGGACTGTGTTTTTAATGTATTTATTATGCAGTGCTCTGTGTATGCTGTAAACAGTATTCACTAAGATGGTTTTGCTAATGTGATAGAAGTATTCCAGAACAAATCCAACATAATGTGCAATTATAAATTTGGTTACTTACACTAGGTATGTTCAGAGATAATTACTGATTGCAGAGTAATCTTTTTTAAAAAAGTTAATATTAAATTATTTCCTATACAGTTAGCTTGCTTGGAGTTATTAGTTACCTGATCTAGATTTATTCAAATATGTTTAAGTGGATACATTTCAGGGTCTTAGTGATATGTTTGGTTTGTCTCTTTACTGTTTTTTATCCTCATGACCTGATTCATCATGTAACATATGTAGTACTGGGTCTGTTTCAATTGCATATGAACATGGGGAATGTTTGATGAGGATTAATGAATAGTGAAGTCATTTCTGGTAACAACTTCCAAATTACTCATTTCTATTAAAATCTGTGAAACCTTCTTGTGAATGATTTAAAAGATTATGAAAACCAAAACCACTAAGACTTCATGAGTAACAGTCATGCCTGTGGGGTGCTTTTCTGCATGAAAATCTTAACATGTTAATTAAAAAGTAGTTGATAGGTTTAATACTGATAAACTGCAGAGCAGAGGGGGCAGGAGGGATGAACGTACATGTATGTGTCCAATATTGCTTTTTCTTCCCTGTCTGAAGTGGGGAGGGGTGACTGCTAAGTAGAGACATATAGATATGTTCTTACAGTCCTTACAATCAAACAAGAGTTTTGCTCTGACATTTGGCCTGTGTAATATTACTAAGTACATTTCCTTTGTATGCACTTAATATATATTATTTATTTGTATTGCATATTTGTGGGTATTTTTTAATCTTTATATTTAAACACATACTTAATTTTTTATTAGTATTTTTTATGTTTTTTTCTGTTTTCCCTATTTATTAAGTCAGCAAAGTATGAATGTCAATTTCTGTCCTGTGTTTGTCAAGAAAACTTACTTCACCTCAGAAAGCAGCACAGTTGTATTATGAGAATAAGACCATTATGACAAAGCCCCAAACTCTGTTATGTAGATATGTTCCACCTGTATGTGTTACTATTCTAACACCTTTGGTTTCGAATCATTTCTAGAATGTGTGGTCGCATTTTCTGCTATTACTGCTGCAACAACTACATGGTGACAAAGCCTGGTGGAAAAAAGGAGCGTTGCTGCAGAGCTTGCTTTAATAAGCCTAGAGTCATTGTGGACAGCACAGATGACTCTGGATCCAGTGCCAACCAGGAAGGATCACCAGCTTCATTGGAATCACCTGTGTCACCATCTGAGAGGGCTTTTGGTTAGTGTATTGTTTGCATGCTGTGGAGAAATAAGTAGGGTTCTTAGACATTCTCCAAGAAACCACATGGTCACCTCCTGCTCCAAGGACCTGCATGTTCATGGAGTGTTTTCAGGATGGGACTGGTCCTGTCTTTGATTGGTATTGGCAGAAATTTTCATGTATATTAGATTAGTGTCGGTCAACCTGAGGTTTTCAGTTGGTTCTACTAGTTACCTAATACTCCTGTAAAGGTAGAGGAATGGCCCAATCTTCCCCCTTAAGGGTTTTGCTTGTTTGTTTTCCAGCAACCAGCTAATATTGTTTATGTTTCTTTTCATATCCTGTTATGGCACAGTTGCAAGTGAAGCCTCTAAACCACCTGATGATGCAGCATTTGATATAATCACTGATGAAGAGCTGTGCCAAGTACAGGAATCAGACTCTCTCCACAATGAAAGTCAGATGGAGGGAGAGCCTCTGGATCAAAGTGTGACAGATCTGTGAGTAAACACTGCTTCATTGAGAAGGCACTCTTTGGGGTTTTGTTTGGAGTAGATTTTGGGGGATTTTTTTCCATTCAGTGGGGATAGCCAGCCTCTGCATAAAGAAAAGACACTTCTCTTCCCAGCCACGTGTTCAGTAGGCCAACACAAAATAATTTTGGCCTATTTGCAGAGTCAGCATCAAATCTAGTAAATCCAAACAGCTCCATCCTCTCCCTCCACCTGCTTCACCACAGCACAGAGGAGTAGTCCCAGTTCTGAGCTGTCATCAGGCCACCTGTCACTGTTAAAATCAGCTTTCAGGACACACTGGATCACTGGTCATTCACACTTAACTTATAACAGGAGCTAAGCAATACTCTGTCAGACTCACCATTACCTGATATCAAGAGAACAAGGAGGTGGGGAAAAGATATGGAAAGATGTCCTGTTTATGACAGGCTTCATTGAACTGAATATGAAATAACTGGTCTGTGTCTGTAGGATTCCTTACTGCTTTAAAAATGATAGCTTACAGAAAAGAAGAACAGGAATTGTGTAACTACATCTGGCACAAGTTTTTTCTTTTTTCTTAAAATGAGAGTGAATGCAGATTTCAGTTATTTTTTTACATCTATTTCTACATAAATTACCAATGAAGAGGATCTAAGGCCATCTGAATATCCTAGTACTTGGTTTGAAAACTATGTTGTAGTATAGTTTAATGTATATCCATATTTATACAAAATATTGTTTTACTATTGTTCAAATATTTTCAATATTTTCCAAAAATTCTGTTCTGTAAAATATATTATCTTTCAAAAAATTTTATATATTTGAGAAGAAAAAAAAAAAAAGGAGCAATTTCACCTAAATTCTGTACTTGTTTTTCTTCTGAGCATAAAATAAGCGTGATAAATCGAAATGCTAAACTGAAAATAGCCACAGAGTAACCAGCCTACTGCTGAGAAAGCAGACATAGACTCTTTTGCCCTCAGCAGACCCATTTCCGGCATAAACCACAGTGACTTGCAATTTGATTAGAAGGCAGACAGTACAGACTTGTTTATTTGGAAAAAAAACTTTTTGAAATTCTACATTTTTGTTTCTTGGTAAATAATTTCTGTGTATTCTGCCTCCTTTGTATACTGTTGACACTGACAGTGTATTCATGTTTATCATGCATTGGGCAGACATGAATGAACTGAGCTTCACAATGCTCTTGTGAAGTTAGTATTGCCTTTGTTTTGGAAAGGGACAATTTGCACTTATGGATGTTTGTTTTAAGAAGAAAAAAAGTGTAATGTGCTACTACTTTGGATTCATGCTGTCTGCAGAGGGGATATCACAGGTGAGTTAGCTCTGGAGAACACAACCAGGAGAAAAGAAATAAGTGTGCATCACCATTTTTTTGAATTTGGGATTGGGCTAAATCCATCTTGTCCCACAATGTATTCAAGCTGGAAGGAAAGGTTGCCACTAACAGTGGAATGCTGTTCTTCAAGGGCACCCATGCAACATCCTACTTGTGCCATGTAAGCTTAAAGGCTTTCCATCTCCCCTTGTTCACAGATTATAGGCAGGAAAGCCAGGAAATGGTGTTTTATCCTCTGTTGCTCTTGGTTCATCAGTTTTACGAGCAGCAGGGAGAGTCCTGCTATGGTCATACTTCGAGCTTGAGACATACTTTTCAGAGAAAGCAGACCATACCTGCTCTTCCCCATAGCACTTGTAATGTTTGAAAGGTCTCACTTAGCCTGAACACCGGCGAGGAGAACAGCCTTCTTACACTGTGGATGACTTGAGCATCTGGTGTTGAGTGTGTGGTTTTGTGTAATGGGAGAGATCTAGAAATGATACACGAGTTAGATGATGGTGTGGCACCTGTGGTACGCGTTGAAGAAAAAAAGCAAAACCCAGTGTTGATTATGACAGCACAGAAGTTTTCTCACTTGTTTCTGTGGTGAGGAGTATATGTGCACCCAAAGCCTGAGTGTAGCTTAGCAGACGAGCAGATAATGCAGCATTTGATACCATGAGTGTTTGAGGGTAAACGTGACAGAGCCACTATACTGAGCATGAGCAAAGGTTCCTCTAACCCTCTGTCCTGTCTTTGACAGCAGCCCATAGTGGGTGTACTGATAATTTCCCAGTGTATTTTCTCCCACCTTTCAAGGATCTGCAGTCCAGGGACTTTCTGAGCTGCTGGTTTCACTGCTGCAAATTGCTTGACCATACTGGACTGGCAGACCACCTTGACTTCATATAGACCTTTGATCTTTTTTTTTGAAAATGCCCAGCTAAATGTGGCCTGATTCTTATGTGGAGACTTCAGGGAGTCTTGAAGTATAAATAATAGTCCACTGGCATCCCAGTGATGTTCTCTTTGAATGAAATTGTATATATGGGGTAGAATTTACTTTGATATTGTGCCTGGGGAAGACAAAAAGGGTCCACGATTGTGCTTGCTAGATGCATGTCTGAGGAATGCATACAAATACCTAAGTTTTCAGGCCAGACTTCTTTACTGACATGCTGCTGAAAATAGTCCAAGCTATTCATTTTTTTTGCCAGAGATTTGAACTACTCGCTGCAGCTCTGAAAGGGAGGGAGATGAGCAGCCAAGAGAGGGAAGAGAACGGAGGCTGGCTGGTCCAAAGAGAGATCTGCAATAGGCACGCTGTGTTGACGTAGCTTCTTACGGCCTGACTCTGCCTGAGTGTCTGGCTATGATTTTCACACTGACCTTTCCTTATTCTGGGTGTGAGTTCTCATTGGACTGGAAATGTGAGTGTGTGCTCAAAGCAGTGAATTATCTTAAAGGACATTTTCTTTTCTATTTGTCCCCTTTTGGCGTCTCCTGACTGTTATTCTATTTTTCACTTGTTCTCTTCACTTAACCTTGCCACTGTAGTTCTTTCCCTGAAGTGACATGAAATGATTACAACGGCATTACTTCATAACAGCAAATTTTGAGAGATTGCCTTTATTGGTACAGGCCAGTTGAGAAACAAAACACATCTTGGTCATGAGCTGCACAGGTGTGTGGCAAGGTAAGATAGATGCTGTCATAACTCTGGCTGACCTTGGAGCAGCTCTTTCCTAAAGGTTAAGATTAAGCAGCAGTCACTTCATGCTTTCAGGTCTGCTATGTGAGTTTGGAGTGACCTGGTTGAACTCCTAATGTAAGAAGCTGAGGTAAGTTGTGTAACTGCAGTACATCCTGCTACTTCAAGGCTCATGGGTTCTCTTTTGAAGTGTTGTATTTTTAAGCTTTTATTTCTGAAGCATTCTCATTTGCAGATTGTGTTCTAAAACAAAGGTCAGGCTATTGCATAACACTGGGTCAAAGTGCCCAGGGTAAACCAGTGCATTTCCATTTTAACATGTTGTAGAAATTACATGCCTGCAATAAATGTTGCAGCAGAAGAATCAATATCATAGACAGCAGAAGTGTTAAAAAAAAAAAAAAATGCCACTACCTTGGTACAGAAACACAGAGTTTATTCACACCTTGGTACTGCTTTTGGTAGAAAGGACATCTCAGCCTGTCTGTGCTGTGGTTGCTTTGGTTTGGATTCTTTTTTTCTTGATGATTCATCGCACTCTTTCCTGACCTAATTACAACTCACATGGCCGGGCAGGGTGCCAGTATAGCCAAAAGGGGGAACTGCATGTGGTCTGAAGCATTTGCTGTCCTGCTCAGAACCATCTGTGAGAGAAGTGGGGACAGGAGCACTGCTGGCAAAGCCTGCCTTGCAGCTGTGTGTTGGGATAGCAGCTTTACTTGCCACGCAGACGTGAAAGCACAGCACAGTCCTTTCTAGCTTTGTTTTTAAGGATGTTGCACCGTTTCACTGTGGGAGAAACAAGAGAGACTGTGTAGTAAGGAAAGGATTGCCTAAGCAGCTGTTTTCTAAGGGGAAAAAGGTGACATGGACACAATGATGCCAATAAGAGTCAGGTACCACTGAGCTTCAGTGATCTGGTAGGAAGGACTAAGTGTTAATGGGGAGAAAGGGAACATCCGGAGTGAGCATGGTTATTGCAAGAATGGTTTGAAAGAGGTTAAAACTGGTATTACAAAGCTGTAATGCAAAGGACTTCCAGCCTTTGGGCCAGACCCAACCCTGTCTTCATCACAGGCAGCCCACAGCTGCATAAAGCCCTCCCTCTGCTCCTCTCCAACATCCCTTCTTTCTTTTCCCTATTCCAGTTTTCACCCCATTCTGCTACTCTCTGCAAGAGCTTTTACATGCTGTCTGCCACAATCTGCACTACCCCCTGCGCACCTTTTTGCCTCCCGCTGGGAAGTGAAAAGGCCAGAGGTGGAAAGGAGGGACTGCAGAAACAAGGAAGGAGAACAACTAAGGAATCCAGAGTTTCATGGCAAGGGAACCAGGATGCCAAGGGAATGCCAGGAAAAACAGGCTGGGAAGATGTCATGGTGCAGAGAATGTGTGGGAATTAGGGTGTGAGAGTTTGTGCCTAAGGAAGCACTGCTCAGTGTTAGAGCCTATGTGCGGTATGATATCCCTTGTGTTGACAGGGGGTCTAGTCATCTGGCAACATGAGCTCTGTTATCAGAAGTAAGATAGAAAGATATATATAGGACATTCAGACCATGAACCTGATATTAGATGGAAGACAGATGAAAATACTGCTTTATTACAGAAATTTTAGGTGAACACTAAAGGAGTGTCTGTGAAGACCTTCTCCCAGATGGAAAATGCAAAAAACCCACAAAGAACCCCAAACACACATGAAACCGAGCATGAAGATTGAAATGTCTATGTTTTTAATCCAGGAATTCTCATGAAATTAATGAGCTGAACTAAATCTATAATATCTTTGAAACAAAGCTCATAAATGCTTTTTGCTGGTCTCGGACCAGCCGGGATCAGGACAATGCGCTGAATCATGACAAACTCACTCAAGTTTGTTGAAGGGGGAGCATTGCCAAGAGCAAATGACACTACACTGTATGAAAACTCCCAACTTATTACCACTTGTTTACATAGGTTCATTTTTACTTCTACATCCTGCTGACCTTCAGGTTTTGTCTTTTTACTGCTCACGTGCTCACCATGCTCTGCAGGTGTTTCTTCCTGCTGTTTCTCACACTCACAACATGGTGTTCCGTAATGTTGCCTCAGTTATCCACAATCATTCTTCTAACCTCAAGGTCAGTTTACATTTTGCTAACTACCAATTCTTAATTCCCACAGTTTTTGTTAACAAACACCTTTCATGGAAAACCAACAGGCCAGAGGTTTGGTGAATGTCTCCAGCCCCTCTGGAGTCATGAAGTCCAAGTTAGTTTTAGGTCATGAAGAACAGAGTTTTGTCTCATTGTTTCTTATACCTTTTGAAGATCTTCTGCACAGTTAATTCAGTTACCAGCTTTGTCTTAGGATCAGCTTTGACCAGGAAAAGCAGGAAACACAGAAGTATCAAGATTAAGATAGATTGGCCTAAAGCCAATCACAATGTCTTTACTAATGGGATTGTATTTCCTCTTTCATGCAGGCTACCTACCTCAGTATTTACAAAAAAAATTTTAAAAAAAGCTGTAAATAGTTGCCAGATTTTCTAGGCAGTGTTATAGCGGATACATGCTTGTTACATCTGCATTATTTGAGGCCGTAAAAGTTCTAGAGCCTTCCTCTTCAGTGCTTTGGCATGATTTAGTCATAACTTGCCGTTTGACACATCTTGAATTTTTAATAATTTTCTGTAAGTTCTTCCTGAATTTCACCCCCATGAAGAAATACAGAACAGGGTTAAGACAGCCATGAAAATAAGCAAGAGCTTCTGTTACAATGATTGCATATTCAAAGCTGCTGTTCAAGTTAAAGCTCCAGTCTATGATCTTTATCAGTCTCAAGAAAGTATAGGGTGACTGAGTAAGAATAAATATGGCAACTACAGAAAATATTTTTTTTAGAGATTTGTTCTTTTGAAAACTTCTGGCGTGCAATAAGGTTCTAATAATTAGTGAGTAGCAGATGATCATGGCTAGCATGGGAATAAAATAGCCAAGGGTCACTTGGATCACTTCAAGAACCAGCTCTGTGTGATGGTTTGGGTATTCTTCCTGACATATTGCCTTATCAATACTAAACACCTCACTAAAAATAAACTGTGGTGTGGCAAATGCTAGTGATATCACCCAGATCAAGACACAGATTAATTTGGCCCATGTCATTCGTTTGGTTTGACACATATGTGCTTTGGTGGCAAAAGTAATAGCAATAAGCCGGTCAATGGTGATAGACGTTAGAGTTAACATTGAAGTGTACAAGTTCAGAGTATACAAGCCCCGTATAACATGACATGCCACAGTGCCAAAAGTCCACTCCTGAGCAGCAGAATATGCCCAGAATGGCAGCGTCCAAAGGAAGACCCAGTCAGCTATAGCCAAGTTCAGCAAAAATACATCTGTCAGCATCTTCAGTTTCTCATAGAAAACTAGTATGACAAAGACCAGCGCGTTTCCTGCTAGCCCAAGGATGAAAACAGCCAAGTACATACAGGGCAGGAAGACTCTTGTAAATATGTGAAAATTCTCACTTCCATTTTCATTGGGATCAGTCATGGAGAAGTTATAATAAAAGTTGGCAACATCTGTAGTTGCCATGTTGCCTTCTTTTTAAAGACAGCCTGTAAGGAGACACATTGAGATTTTTTTAGTCAGCGAATAGTTAAATCCTAATGCATCCAGGAGACAGACAAAATCCTAAGTGCTATCAGATAAGAGTTGTAGTAAAGCATCCATGACAGGCAAAAGCGAATATATTTATTTGCTGAAGAGGATTGTCTTGACAGTCAAGACCCAAACACAACAGCTGGTGGATTTAAACACATCATCTGTTACTAGATTTATACTAAGGAGGACTCAAAAGCATAAACAAGACAATTACAAAGAGGTTTCTGGAAAGAGAATATGGATTAAGCTTTCAAATACATCAGTGGTTTAGTGTTTATATCGAAGGTTTCTGGGGAAACCCATGAGAGAAGCAGAATTTGTTTTGCCAAATTCAGCCTTTAGGCTCAGGTTGCAGGCTCTAAGCGTCAGAGTTGTTTGGCTTGGGCTGGACCTCTCTCAAAAAGTAGGATTTGACTCTCAGTGAGCAAGTGCTTTAGAGCTTGTGGTTTAGTTCAGCCTTAGCTAATTAGATGTTAGTCGGATTGTCAGATGGTGGCACTTCTTCCTTTCCCCTCTCAAGTGACTTACTGGAAACATGGAGGATTTTCATTAGTATCTCTTCCCCATATGATTTTGGTTGATCTGTTTCAAACATTTATATTACTGTCAGAGAGAAGAGTGACCAACCAGTCCTCTGTCAACCCCCATCTATGACACCCCTTCCTGAGAGCTGATGCAGTATCAGGTCTCCAAGGCAAGGGTCTATTTTCTGTCAAGGCTGTCACTAGCACATGAGAGGAACAGCCATAACAGTAATAACCAGATTTGAAAGCTGTTTGCCTTGTAAAGAAAATCTTTCATGAGACAGGTTAATGAGGTTTTCAAAGATTTAGCATAAAGTTAAATGTCCTCTCTCTTGAGCTACAAAGAACACGTTTCTGTGAGACTAATCCTACTACAAGATATTACTCAGCGTAAGATTAGCAGAATTCACCTCTGAATCATTCAGACTGGCAGAAAGGCCTCGCCTGTGTGAGTTATAACGTGCAGCAGATTGAACGTTACCCGAAAAAGTAGTTTCCATGCAGCCAAGAAGCAGAGCTAGTGCAGTCTCTTAGTCACTAGAGAAGTACTATAAAACTGTGTGCCCCTTTGAAAAGTTACTGGCTCTTTATAAAATAGTTTATGTTTCAGCTCAAATGGAGGCCAAGCACAGGATGAAGATAACCAGCAAAAGTAAGTTAGGCCTAACAACATCAAGGCAAAGTATGCTGAAACAAATGGAAGCACGGTGTTTTATTTTACGTACTCTTTGCAACAGCAGTCAGCTGATGTTTCTTGCTTCTTTCTTGTAAAGGAAAGGCGTTTTCCTCTAAACTGAAACAACGTAATTACCAGGTACTCAGTTACGTAGTTTGACAATGTAACATTACATTAGTAGCCTTACTAAAATAGTACAGTTCTTTCTGGTGTCCAAGCTTACTGGAAATCAGCCTTTAGGAGAGTCTTATTGACTCTTTTAAAAGAAGAATTTTTAATACCTGCTTTTAATCCATAATAATTTTTTTCCCATAATAAGATACAGAATTCACTCTCTGGACAGACCAAAATATTTAAAATTTTAACTAGCTTTTTTCCTGTTACATTAATGTTCTTCACAGGAATTTTCAAATTCAGGCAGTAATACCTTAATTTGGTTTTGATGAAAACAAATGGGAGTTTTACTATAGATTTCATATGGAAGCCAGGCTAAGATAATTGTTGAACTCCAGCTGTGAAGAATTTCTTATAAACAAATAGCAGGCACTGGCTTCTGATATTCTTGTCTCCCCCACATGCTGATATGAGCAGATCTGCATATCAATGGAGAACAGAATGCTGCAGAAGAGATCTTTGTTGGCAAGTACAGAAAATATTTTTTTAGAGATTACCCAAGTTAAAAATGTTTTTAACATGTCATGCGCTTTACATTTCTCAGTTAGCTGGGCTCCTAAACTCTGAATTTATGGATTGTGTTTTAGGAAAGAGATGAGGTGACTGACACCATCAGATAGCGAAGGATCAATGGCAGTCCTTGAAAGTGACCTTTCAACTGATGCTCTAGAAATTTATCTTTCTTTTCCTTCTTTCTCTTGCCTGAATATATAGCCATTTAAATTCCTTCTTGGTTTGACAGCAGGAGAAATGAGTCTTAAATGCCTGACTGATTAACAACCCCTCTGCAAAAAAAAAAAAAAAAAAAAAAAAAAAAAAAAAAAAAAGAGGAAAAAGTCCTACATGCATAGAAGTAGGCTAACCTTACAGAACTGCACACTCATTTTTGATGCAAAGTCAGGTGTGGAAATTTCTAGCCCAAATATTTTTTTTTTCTTTTTTATGCTGGAGAGCAAAAGGGAGCTGAGAAAGACCTGCTAAAGCGGAAAACTTTTTAATCCCAATTGTTGTGTTCCAGACAAGCTGAAGTTATAGTTTAGAGTTGTTCAAGAAGGCTTTCTTAAAGGCTGATGCTATTATAAGGCTAAACAGGTTTTGGATCAGCTGACCACCTCTGCCAAATATTTGCAATCCTTGCTACTGAAAATGTGCTGTAAGTGTGTATAACCTGATATGGAAGTTAAAAACATAGGGGTAGAGCCTTATCTTCTGCAGACCAGCCTCTCCAATCCACATACAGACCAGTAAGCTTTTACCTTCCCTCCCCCGCCGTGGATGTTAAATTTTAAGAAAGTCCAGCAATTTCCTTTAAAAAGATTTTCATTCATTCATGATACATTTTTATTATGTTACCTGATACGTTTCTATCCAGAAGCTCTTGAAGTATCCTGCTTGTTACTCACACACCTAAGTTAGAATCCACATTGTGTGTTGTCTCAAACTTGAGAGTTGTTACGCCTTGTCAGACTGTTTGTTCATGGAGTTATTCCAGCTTTCCTCTAAAGGAAAGAACAGTAGTCATCTTTCTACCTGAAGTGAGATAGTGGGAAAGCATTTTGTTTGTTAGGGAGGGAGGGAGGAGGAAGAAGATTCCCTGGTCAGAACAGTGAGCAGGTTAAGTTTATTTGCAGGTAAGCATTGTTACAGTTTGTACGTAGGTTCTAAAAAAGTTTAGAAGTTTAATAGAAGCTTAAATTGTATAGAAACAACATCACAGGTAGAAAAGTGAGCTAAAGAGAGCCATGCAGTGTCCAGTGTGTTAGTACAGGATTTGCTTTGAGGTCTGGTTCTGTTACAACTATCAGATTGATGAAATGGAAATGCAAGCAAGTAATGGAGAGTCAGAACATGCTATTCTGGTTTGTCCCAGCATAAATAGATAGTTCTCCTCCTGTCACCAGAATAATGCTGCTTATCATCACCACTCTGGGAACTGGGTATCCCAGGAGCTGGTAGTCTCAGTGTTATAGGCTTTTTTCCCCATTTGGTGTCCATGGTCTGATTTCTGTTATGGTGATCAGCTATCCTGCTTTAGTAGCTGCACCTGAAAAGCAGGGTGTAAAAAGCAGTAATAATGATCCTGCCAGTTGTTCATTTCTGTTGTCTCAGGGTTCCGAACAGAAAATCCAAGATCAATCTTTTAAAGATAACTCTAGATAAAAAGTAATTTTAGCATATAATAATAAACAGCATAATTTGCCATCATTATAAATATAGACTGTAAACAGAAAAATGGTAAATAATGCTCATAAACCAACCTCATTAGAAAAGGGTTTTGAGATTGTAATCAGAAGAGGTGAAATTATCTTAGATACATATTTGTTTGAAGAGATGAGAGGTTTTCAAGCACATATCAGTTGGAAAAACAGATTCTGGAGCATAAATGGAAAGGAGATAATTAGCATATGCCTTCTGAATTCCAGATATCCAAAAAATTTTTCTGAAGGACTTTTTCAAAACCTAGCAAGTGTAAACCAAAGAGCTACTGCAATAACAAGGCATCGGAAAAGATTTAATAACAAAATCAGTATCTTCAGCTGTGTGACTAAAACCCCACCCTTTCTCTTAAATTTTGCATATCACAATGGAGGGTATCTATGATACTAACAAAATCTTTCAAGTTTTAATATTTCTAAATGTTAAAGCTTCTTTTTTGTTGTATTTTTAAACTGTCTAGCTAATTCACCTGAAGTCAAGAAAATATTCACTTACTAGACATGCCACATCTTGGGGGAACGCAGTCATCTTATCTTTCAAAGGAAATGTGAAAGCAGCAGTTTGCTGTATTTATCAGTTCTGAAGCCTGTGCTGCTGCCTCACAGCTTTCGTAGTTGTTGTTGACCAAAGCAACACAATGTGAAGTTACTCTTTTGTTTTGATTCTTGAGTGATACTACTACAGATAACAATAGTATGGACAAGCTGTGCTCTCAAGATAGAGTTCAAATTCACTTACATGTGGCCATTCATCTGAAATGTCCAGAATAAAATTGATTTTTCAAAAATTATTTGCAGAATTAAAACAATCTGTATTTATCATTTAACTTTTTTAACTATGCATGCATATTTTGTGACAATACTGGATTTTCAAATTCCTTCTCGTTCTTCTATTTTTTCTGGGGTAAAAATATTCCAGTGACAGTTTTGTCTCAGATTTTTTGTCCATCTGAGATGAGCTAGAGATGGTTAGAAAGATTGTGTTGGTGACCATCCCCAAGTGAGGTTTTTACCTTTAATGCAATCTCAGCCCTAGTTAAACTTGGTGTGTATGCTAAATTTTCTTTCAGAGTCAATGAAAGAAGCTGGGAGGGCCTCTATACATTTACAGGGGAGCTGGAGGGGGGCTACCCAGTGCAGGGGTGACTGTTTTCACTTGAAGCAAAGGCAGGGGTGGGAATTGACTTAAAGCCTATGAATACAAGATCTGAGAGAGAAATAGTTGTGAGGAGGCTCTTGGGAGGGTGCAGGGAAGTGGAGGTGCCTGGGTGGCACTGCTTGATGAAGTGATACTCTGCTGTTGTTTGTTCTGACTGTAATTAGGGACATCTTTTTTGCACTCCTTGTGATTAAACTACATGCCTGGCCACGACCACAACTCAGCGTGAGCTGTAGCTTTCATTTAACCTTTTCTGTGGTATTCCTTCATAGCAGGAGCCAAGTACCTGCACATCCCATAAAGCAATGTGCTGCATGCAGTGTACATAACATTTCAGGTGGTTTCCTAGCTGTGTTTATCAGCTATGCTCACTTCCCTAGTGAGCCTCACTGCTCTTGGTAGCCTTTGGAGACTCATCTTCAGGAGTGGTGATTAGTGTAGAAAAGTAATAGCCTTACTCATGGATTTTGCAAGAGAGTGAGGCAGTATTCAGAGAAACTAGCCTGTGCAGTTAGATCTTTGCAGCAGCTTGTGGTACAGTAGCTGGAGTGCTTCTGGGACTCTGTTCTGTACCTCTGAGTACTTGAATTTGGTACCTGCAAATGTGTGTAAAAAACCCACATGAAATCTGACATAACCCTACTTGCACAAGAAACGCAAGGCCTTGTCATGCTCTTTAAAATTTGGTTCTCCCTTGTGCTTCAGTGCATGTGGTAGCAATTCCTCCATCTCTGCGAAACAAACTCACAGCAAGGTGCTGAATATCTACAAACTGTTCCTGTCATACAGATGACCAATAGGTTGCAACAGCCACCTGCTTTTAGCAGTTACTTTCCGATGCAGAATAGGGCATGAGGATGATAAAGCAGTGGCTAAGCTATGTGGTAGCATATGTACCCTAAAATGGTGTGAATGTCTGCCTTGAGAAGAGATAAAGTTCCCACCATGTTGCAGAAGGCCAGCAATTAGCCCTTTCTGCCAATGAGGCCCATTTAAATTCCTGAAAACCAGAAAGTGTTGAGTTGCTTTTGAAGTGTCTTAATCATGCATTTATAGAGAGCTCATCTGAGCTAGTCTTGTCAGCCTAGTTCACAGTGACCTTGTTGCAGCTGCTGCCTCCTCAGTCACCATAGATGCTCCTTTCTCAGAGCGTACAGGCAGGGATGGCCTTCCCATTGAGACCAGTACCCTCCCGACATCCATTTGCCCTTATCCATACATGAGGTACCGTGGGATCACTTCTGTGTAACTTCTAATACACTCTTTACCAGAGAAGTCTGCAGTATCAGCAGTATCATGCATTCAGGATCAAAAGAAACTCAGAGATACTTTATTTTAGCTTACTAGCCTAACTGTAATTTGACCTGTTTCCTCCTTTGTTTCATAAACTGTGTTCCCATAAAATATTTTTTGACAGCCTGCTTGAAGAAGCTCTCTCCAGTATAGGAATGGCTGCTGCTGTGTGTGTCTGCATATGTGTAGCTCTGTAAGACTATGGCTTTCCTTGGTTTACCTGTGGTATACCTATTCTAGCATGACTGAATTATCACTGTGACCTAGGAATTATGGTAAAAATAGAGGTGGGCTGTGTGAGTTTATCTCAGGGAAAGGGCTGAGGGACTAGTTGATATTCCTGGTTGGGTCAGTGTGAAGAACACTTATTGTATAGTTGTGAAGCCCCCTGTGTACAGAAACCCCACCAGCTGCAAGAAATCTGCAGGCTTGTGGGATGGAGCAGCCTCTGAAGAGGTACAGGCTGGGCTCTGCGGGCTGGGCAGCAGCTCTGCTGAAAGGCCCTTGGAGGATAGTGGTGTAAACCCAAGCCAGAAACTGCCTCTGCTATACCTCTCCTGCCTTGGTTTCCCTGTAATAGCCTCCAAAGAACTGTGCAAGGAGAAAATTCCATGGTGTCTAAGAAAAAAACAGCTAGTTTTTGGGAGCAAATACCTCACAACTGAAAAATCTAGGGTTACCCATAGAGCTTTAGGATCTTTGGGGCAGCGGCTTGCCAGTATTTCTAATGTTGATTCCGATAGTCATCTGTTTGCTGCCTCCTGCTGGGGAGGGGACTTGAAAGCACCTGATAATCCCAAATGGTTTATTTTGAAATCTGTTGTCTGAACTTCTTGCAAATGTAGCATTTGACTGACGACTGAAAGCTGTCTTAGTCTCAGAGCCTTTGCCAAACCTCTTCCATATCACAATACTAAAAAAAATCTCAAAAGATTTTGCATGTTGTCCCTTGGAGCACAGAAATATCCCTTTGTCATGATTGTTTCCCTAGCTTGCTTTCTCTGTATGTACCAGTTGCCTCTGGTCTTACAGATAGAGTGTAATCAATTTTAAGGCAGGGGAGTCCTTTTAGGTTCATTGGGTTTTTTTCACACAGGATATAGCATAGTTAAATTGTACTTCTTTTTTTTTTTTTTTTTGAGAAATGACTGGGATTTCCTATGTACCAATATACAGGTCACCCACAGCATAGGGGTGGATCTTCATATCCATGCATTTTTTTTTTAATCAGCTGTCTGCATGATGCTTTCCCATCCCTACATATGTCACGGTTTGCTCATGACCCTTCCATCCCCTTCCCACCCATACGCATTCCTTCATGAAAGATACTGTCTTGCACCCTGTTAAAAACTCAGTGAACTCTGTATCCCCAATGCTTCATCCCAAATCATGCCTCTCTTCTTGCCCATGCTAAGGGCTGTCTGTGCATCCTTTCTTCTGATTCTTCACCATCCTCTTTCTTTTCCTCTTTCTCTTTGTTGGGCTGGAGAGGAAGGTTGGTAACTATGTTAGGGTGCCTGGAATGTGTCTGACCTGCTAGGTAACAGCAGGCCCAGGGAATCACTGGTGCACTTCAGCCTTCTATTGTTTCTTGACATTAGAGGCATTTGCAGAGGTGCTTGCTGGGCTAAGCAGCTGTTAGGGGCTCTGTACAGCCTCCACTCTCCATTTCAGGTTTCTGGCTTTCACATAGTTCAGTAAGGTTGTGGCCCTGGATGACCAAAGTTCTCTCCAGAAATAATTGCATGTTGACAGGCAGATGGTTTATGGGATTCTACTGCTCAGCCACATGAAGCCGACACCTCAGATGCATAGCTACAGCTGCCAGAGCTCAGATATTTATGAAAACAGAAAATTGTTGAGGGCAGAATTGATCCACTAATTTGATATCCTTCTATGATAGGGTCACCTGCCTAGTGGGTGAACGGAAGGTAGTGGCTGGCGGCATACCTGAGACAAGGAAAGGAAACAGTAAAGATGTACTTGATCAGCATCGGATGTACTTTATAGGATTTTAGTAAGGCATTCATGATGTTGGTCACAGTATTTTTAGTATCATTTGTAAGAAATGCTTTCCATATATAAGAACAGGCACAGTGGACCAGACCATCCAGCTGAGGGACAGTGACCAACAGCAGATGCCTGAGGAAGAGCATAAGAACAGGACAAGCATGAAGTAATACTTCTTCAAAATGCTCCACCAGCCTCTGACAATCTGTGTCTCAAGGATTTGCTGAACTAGAGCTGTTCTCTTCTTGCTCTGGCGTCTTTTTCATGCTTCAGTTCTTCCTGCTTTTCAGCCCCACTTCATATTACTTTAAAAGAAAAAGAAGAGAAACCGTCTGGATTTTCATAGATACACCAGAAGGTGCATATTCATAACCTGGGGACCTGGCAAGCTGCAGGAACATCCTTAGTGCTGCCACCTAGTGTGATTAGGTCATCCAAGAATCAATTCTGTCAGGGAGCCAAGAGCTCCAGTTAAATGGTGAGACTGTGTTTCTTTTATTTTCCACACAAGCTACCAGACCTCAGTTTAGACCACTAGACTCAATGGGATGTCATAAAGAGAAGGAGAATTTGCTTTGTGATTGTAATGCACTTGGTTTTAAGAGACAAAGTAGGAGACTTAGCATTCCCTTAGCCTATTGTGAGTAGGTGTGGTGAATTTATTGGTTAGAGCAGCCAAGAGGCAAGCTAACCACCTAACCATGTCCTAGGTTGCAGCAGCAAGAATAAGGAAAAGCATGTATTAGAGGAGAACATGGAAAATATATTGGTTCTGGGATTTAATTTACATTTCAGTGTCCCAAAAGAAAGGTGAAATGAATGGATTAAATAAGAAACTCTAATGGCATGGCATAATAAATCATGGAGTTTGACACTTCTGGGAAGCCTGTAGTCCTGTAGTTCCCTTGGTCTGTGAAATTAAGGGTGTGTTCCTGTTGTGGTGGGAAGGGAGAGTTCTGTGGATCACAGCATGAAGTCTGTTGCTGTTCCCACTGTGCAAGCAAAATATATGTATAGGTTTACATATTTAGTTTTCTAGGGGTTTTTTCAAAATCCATTTTCTTATCTAGTTGTATAAAGAGAGTTAACAAATTATTTGTATCACTTGCTAAGTATTTGCATAGATGTTGTATTAACCTTTATGGACCAACATGTACTATGTCATTCCTACATTGCATTTAGCAGGTAGTGGTTGGTTACAGCTCAGGTTTTGGCACTGAGTCACAGCTTTGAGTCTTCCCTGCAGGTCACAGCTGTCTCCTTAGGGTATTAACAATAGTGGTGTGTCTCTGAAGAAGTCAAAAGTTACCCAAGAAGCTACAGGAATAAGAGAACATGAATTCCACAGATAACAGTGTTTTATGAGTTCAGGAAACATGTGGACAGTGGGTGCAGTTTAATTTGCAGTCGTAACAGTAAATTCTTCCTACTTCCAACCAATAGTGTCACTCCACTAAATTCAGGCATGGTTGCCTGTGTTGACACAGTATATTCAGATGCTGCTAATGACCAGCTAAAGGTGCTGTTACCTGGAGATGTTTTCTCCTGCTCTTTTACTCAGCAGTGCTGCTTGTAGAGCAAGGTCCTGTAGGATTTAAAAGAAAATGCTAAACCGTGCATTGGTTTTGGGAATTGGTCTACAGAATGTGGCAATTATGCCCTTGCTACATGATTACACCTGATGGTTCAGAAGCACATATAAGTGATATTACTTTTTATTAGGTTCCACTGTTTTTTGGAAGGAACCAATCAGTTGGTTCCCTGTATATAAGAATTCTTGGCATTTTTCTGGGAATGACAGCCTAATTGTCTCAGTTATCAATGTGGTGAGATGCAGAGAAGCAAAGTAAGTATCCATTAGAGAAGCTCTAATTAGTTGAAAACTATCAGCATTTGTTTACTGACTCTCAAACTCATCCTCCTCTGTGTCCCAGCCCTGTAATTCATAGCTGGTGCTACTCCAGTGTTCACCCAGAGCATTGCACCCTTTTTGAGGTAAGGAGTGGATGGCAGGTTCTTCCATCTACTTCCTCTGTTCTCCTGGACACATCATGGTGGTGAGGAGGCATCCTGCTTTGCCATCCTGTAGCAGCTAACTGAAATGTCCAGTATTTCTTGTAGAGGTGATTCTACAGCGATAAAATATGTTTTGTGTACCATTGTCAGAGATTAAATCCAGGGCAAATGTCTTATCCCTGTGCAAGCTTTAAGGGACACGTCCAGACTGTTTTGCTTGTGTCTGCCCTCCATGAAGATTTCCACCTGCCAGGGAATCTTTAAAACCTGGCAGTGTCTCAACAGGGAATTTATCTAAGACTGTTGAAGAGATGTTGTGGATGTATGTATTCCTCTTAGCTCATGAAACCAGGATAGGAACAGTTTTACATTTGTGCACAGTCATTAGCAGAATGGGGCTGCAGTTTTGCCCAGACAGTTTTGTCACCAGACTATGCAAATTCTAGAATTTGGTTCATGACTATGAAAATATTTCTATTTTAGGAAGATATCAGCATGCAGATGGTATTTCACCCCATACTACTCAGAGAATCATGGCTTTCTTTTTTTTCCTTGGCTAGAAACAGCACGTGTAATTCTTCAACCTTTGAAGAATCAGAAGAGTGGCAAGTTGCTCAAGATGCTGAGATATGCTTGTTGAAGTCAGGAGAAATCATGTAAGCAGAACAGTTTTATTACTACCAGACTGAAAGAACAAGCTCAGATACCAGCTATGTGAGCACAAGTCTTGCAGACTCCTGGAAGAGCTGATCGCTCGTAGCAGAGAGTATAACTCAACTAAACAGAGCAGCAGCAATGAGCCAGATTCTCTCTCTTCAGTCCTGCAAAACTTTAGTGCATGTGGGGAATAAGAAGGAAAGATTTGGGTCCACATCACATCAGACGCTCCTTCCTGTTCTTATTGCAGGAGGTGCTGTGAACAGGAAGGGGGCTTAGAGAGAAGGCTGTGTAGTTCTAGTAGTCTCTGGAAGAAACAGCAAGGGAAAATCAAGGATTGCTGTGCGAGTCAGACCTTTGTCACAGGAAGGGAATTAATGGCCTTTTTGAAGCATGTACCTAATATTTATTGGTAGCCCCTACCTACTGCTTCGCAGAAACCGTCTTGCCTGCTCTGATTGATATATGCCATAGCATAAAATATTCAGCTGCGCCTCTGCTCAACCTCTGTGAACGATGTGCACACAATTCTCTGCATGTATCCTTTTCAGAAATTAAGTTATGTGCAGTAGCGATACAGCATGTTTTCTTGCACAGCTAATAAGGGAATCTGATGCACGAAAATGCTTGTGACTTGGGAAATTCCCCTTTGCTCACTCTCTCCTTAAGCCTAGCTTTGAAATTTTGGCTCAGTTATGGGGAAGGTTTTAAACTTTTGACTGCAGAGAGATAAATTAGTCCATGTTTCAACACTGTTGCCTGCTGTTCAGAGAACGAGGCAAATGAAACAGTAACTAAAATCATAGCTGGACTGTAGGGCAAAATTAAGAGTGATGGTTAGTTTATTAAAATCAAAGATCACCTGAGACACCCCAGCAGTTACTTCAGCTAAGAGGGAAAAGTGTCAAGGTAAGCAAAACTTAATATAAAGCTTTGTCTCTAGCCAGAGTACAATAGTTATAATAAATTAGCTGTGATCACTAACCACTGTGTAGTCATGGTTGGAAACTGAAGTCCTTCATCATGGTGACTATGTGATATCTTCTGGTAAATGTGCTGATCTTTGATAGCTACTGACAAACATATCACAGTACTATGTTTTACTGTGAGCTCATTGCTTGGGAAACAATTTATTTGGCCTAAAGAGTGATTTGTTAGTTCAGTTTTAGCTAGGGTAATGTAGGTGAGGTCCTCAGCTCTTAAAAATGATAGGTTTCCCCCAAAGAAAGCAAGCAGCATTCTCCTGTTTAAGGCCCTCACTGTTTGCAGTCTGAAATAGATATCAGAATGAGTCAGGCTAATATAACGCTTCATGACAGGATCATCTGGGTGCTAAGAACTTCCTTTTTAATTGGAAGTACTTTGAGTCAAGTTTTTATGCAGCTTGCTTACAGACCAAGCTGTAGCATTAGGTGCTTCAGAGGCTCTAGACAGAGCTGCTGTTCACATTCTACCCATCTGTCCCCTCTGTACTGCTGATCCCTATTTCCTGTACAAATGATATCTAGAAAGGTGAGTGAATCAGGTGACTAATTTTTTTGTTGTTGTTTAAAAAGAACAGTAGAGGGCAGCAGACTCTTTTTTTTTAATCATAGTAACTAAAAAGCTTTATTCAAGCACTAGATTTTTTCTAGTGAAAATGAAGTAAGTATGTAAATAACATCCACATTTGCCAGAGCAGTGAAAGTGCTTGGTATCATCCATCTTTTCTGTAGTTCTTGCTTTCATCCAAGGCTGAATTTTCCTGCATCTTGTGCTGGTGTGGGGTCTACCTCAAATAGATGGAAAATAAAAAGCAGTTATTATTGTTTCTGTCTGAGTAGTTACATTGGATCTCTTCAAGTAATTGTATTTTTCTTCCTCACAGGATCAAATTACCCCTTACAGTGGAAGAGATCTTAAATTTCGGGGAAAGTAACAGAGAACTGTTCATTAAATCCAGCACCTACAGTATCATTCCCATCACTGTTACAGAGATGGGGCTAACAATTAGCTGGATCTTTTCATCAGACCCTAAAAGCATATCCTTCAGTGTCGTCTACCAAGAATCCGAAGACACACCACTGGATCAGTGCAAAGTAAGGCCTTTGTTTCCTCACTACCTTAGAGATTGTAGTACGCTACAATGAGCTGCCTAGAGGAATCAGCAGAAGGACTCCACAAGAGTGCCAGTTGCATTAAGGACTTCTTTCTCCAGTTAAGCTACAGTTCTGAAGGCAGAGCTACATCTTTAATTATTTAATGTTGCCTGCAAAAGTTGAGTTGAAAATCACTGTAGCTTCTATTGGTTGCATCTGAAATTCACTCACTATTATTAAGCAAAAATAAAAGTCCAAGCCTTCAAAATTCTTCCTTTTTCCCTCCTCAATATTACTTAATTTGTAAGCTGCTTTGGGATGATTTTGCCAGGCTCTTAAGCAGAGGCCATAAGGAGACAGATACATTAATTGGGTTACCTGCATTTCTTACAGTGAAGCATATGTTTAAGTGCCTTGCTGGTGTGCAAAATCATGTTGCCAGTGCCCAAGGCACCAATTTTTATATGCACTGTCCATATTTCATGAGGATTATGGATTAAGTGAATCTATCTTACTCAGCTCATTGCAAAATTTTAATGAAGACAAGGCAGCTGCTGGTTTAACCCACCGTGGTAGGGGGACCCCTAAGGCTGTGATTTCACCAGGGGAATAAAACATATGTTTAGCATGCGTTAATTCACTCCAGGGTAACTAATTCCATGTGAAATCTCCTTTTTTCTTCAACTGAAGGCTGAAGGAGGAGTGAATGTTGCTTCTATCTTGATATATCTGTTTGATATAACTTGGAGTTTTATAGGGTCATCCTTGATCTACATCAGCTGCTGTTCTGACAACTGTCTCTGCTAGGGTTTTATGGTTACACAAAGTTTTGCTGTAAACTTAGGTAAACAATTAAGATTTGCTGAGAAAGTTTATTTTTTAATATAGGGAGTGTAAAAGCATATAGTAAAAGACATATTTAGATAATCCTGCTCTTAGATATATTTGTATAGATTTAATGTAGCATTGCTGATCTTAGTAAACTTGCTTAGATTAACATTAAAAAGATCAGGATTTGATTCCATCTCTAAAGCAGAAATTTATAGTCACAGCTTAACGCCATAAAGAGGTTGTCAAAGGAAAACAGATGTCTCACTGAGACTTTAGTTTGGGTGTATTTTTAATGGTAATCAGTGAAAATAAATAGTTTTGCGGGCACATATGCACTTTGGCAGTTTCAGGATGGCTCAAGTCTAAATATTTTTCTGAAGGCAAATGTCAATTTATAGGGCAAATAGCAAGTTTCATTTTGATTTTTATTGAATTTCAGGTTCTTATTCCTATGACCCGCTGCAACTCTCATAAGGAAACTATCAGAGGACAGGTGAAAGTCAGAAACTCTGGAATCTACACACTGATATTTGACAACACATTCTCTAGGTGAGTAGAAAAGGTGAAATAAGCTTGAGTTTACAGATGATGGAAGTAATCAGATGTACCATTATTCTGCCATTCAGAAATAAGTATGTGAAATTGGTCCTGGCTTGCCCAAAGATCTTCTGCCTGAATTCTGGTTCTTGTTCTTTTTGGGTTTTTTGTTCACCCTATAGCAGAATTCCATTCTTCTGTCACAACCTCTGAGAAGGTAAACAGAAGCAAGCAAGTAATTTGTGACTCCTTCTAAGACGGTTTAGCCAGGATTGTTATCTTATTAACAACAGACCTGACAGCCCTTGCACAGGCATACTTCTTTTTAAGTGCCAGTCTTTTTTTTTGCCTGAGTATAAACTGAAAGATTGAATCACAGAATCATCTAGGTTGGAAAGGACCTTGAAGATCATCTAGTCCAACCGTTAACCTAGCACTGACAGATCCCAACTACACCATATGCCCAAGCGCCATGTCAACCCGCCTCTTGAACACCTCCAGGGATGGGGACTCCACTACCTCCCTGGGCAGCCCATTCCAACGCATAACAACCCATTCTGTGAAGAAATATTTCCTAATATCTAGCCTAAACCTTCCCTGGCTCAACTTGAGGCCATTCCCTCTTGTCCTATCACTTATTACTTGGTTAAAGAGACTCATCCCCGGCTCTCTGCAACCTCCTTTCAGGTAGTTGTAGAGGGCGATGAGGTCTCCCCTCAGCCCAGAATATACTTTTAAGGCTTCCTGTCTAGTTGACTTCAGCTAACGTGATTATCTTGCTCTCTTTTGTTTCTTCACAGGTTTATCTCAAAAAGAGTGTTTTATCACTTGGCTGTTGAGCGACCAGTCATCTATGATGGAAGTGATTTTCCATAGCCTTGAATATACTGTGTTATTTTTAATTAAATTTTTAAGAAATGCTATTATTTATGTACATGTAAGCATTATGATTACCACTGTGTTTGAAGACTTTGAAACTATGCAATATCTATAATGCACTTAGAAAACATGTATACACTAAAAAACAGAAGCCTTTTTAAGAACACTAATGGTTCTGTACTGTGTACAGATTGCTCAAAAGCCATGTTGTTTGATTTAACAGGTCAAATAATGTTCCAATCAGATATTTTCAGTGGAGAAAAAAATAGGTGTGAGAGTATCTAAATGCAAACTGAAATTCTCTACTGAAAATTTAATTACTTTTCTTCCAAAAATATCCTTCAAAAGGAAACTTAAAGAAAAATGCATAATTTTGTTGACCTCTTCAGGGGTGTAAACATAACCTCTGCTCTAATGCTCTTACAGTCAGAACAACTATGCAATACTCCAATCTTCACAAGCATATATTGTAATCCATCTAGAACTTTTTATCTTTTCCAGGTTTTATAAACAGCAAACATAGGGGTTTTTTACATTTTGGGCTGAGATTTGGTAAGTCTTAACTGGCTTTTACAAATGCTATGGTACTGAATACCAATTACAACACAAAGCAACAACTCCTTTCACTTTTGCTCACTGCACTCTGTAAGTTGATCCACTGAAACCAGCTCTTATGGTGAGTACCAGTGGCAGAATCAGGAGTATCATTTGTAGAATAAAGTTAGGAAGAGGAGCATTCCTTTTTCCTGCTTTAGCACCTTAGTCATCAGCATTCACAGGAAAGCACAGTTTCTGAGGAGGTCAGCAGTGTCTCACTCTTCTAGACCACGTGGAAGGTAGCAATAACGTTTGAATTGGTCCATCCGAAGCTCATCCAAAACAGAATGCATATCCAGCCCTGATGAGCTCTCCACCTGGTGTTAGCGTATTCTATCCCTTTCCTAACCCTTGCAGTTGCCCTAGCCAACTGCTAGCTTTCCATCTTGGATTTGGGAACCAAGCTGGCTGTAAACACTGCCTTTTAAGGAAGACTGGGTTCTCATTTATACAAAATTTCCATGCAAACCATCTGCTTTCTATATAGAATTTCAACTTTTCATCAAAATATCGGAACGCAGATTTTTCTCTTTAAAAATTCCTATCTTCTGATGGAAAGGCAAAACATTTTGGCAGGAGAAAAGAGAAAAGCTCTTTCTCTCAGCCAACCCTCCTTGTCATTTTAAGTGTGTCTGATTTCTAATGTTAATGTTCTCCCAAGGAAATCTCAGACCTGGCAGGTTTTAGTGCAGCAGGTGGTAGCAGACCAGCTCAGCCTGCTGGGAGCCCTGTAGACTCTTGGTGGCAGCTGTAGCTATGCAGGGGTCATGGTGGGAGACAGAAAGTAAAAATGAGAGGAAGGAAGAAAAAAGGGCAGGCACAAGCTGAAGCAGATGATTTAGGGGAGGGGAAAGAAAGTGTAGGGGCAAACTTGGAAACCTAAAAACAAGGGCAGGGAATTGAAGGGATCTGCTCGACTAGGGAAGGAAGTCAGGAGAGTCCAGCTGGTGTTTATGTGTTGCTGGTCCAATCCATTACCCATAGGAGATCTCCTTCTACAGCAAAAGGCTGGCTGTTTAAAAGATGGAGATCACAAGACAAATGTTGAACATTTATGTAGTAGAACTGAGGTAGAGGGAAATTTCTGATTACAGGAAAGAAAAGAATACTGCAGATAAAGCTAAAGGTTGCTAATCATTCATTCCAGTTAACACTGTATAAATACAGTGATCTTGAAAAAGATTGTGAAAGAATGACTGCCCTTCATGGAGTACCTAGGCTTTAGGTTGTGTGTACAGGGCTGTCTGACAGAGCAAATTGCTGTCTGGGTGGCATCAAGCTGAAATCCTTTTCAGCTAGGATGTCTGGCTCACTGATAGCTTTCCCCTTCCCTTCAGACGCCTCTTCCCAGTACTGGTGGTGTGCTCCCCAGCTGCTGTCAGGCAGAGGGGTCAGCGGAAGGTGCGAGCCAGTTTACTCCCCCTCCCAAGGGAACAGGCTGCAATGCTGTTAAACCCTTACCTGACTGTGTGCATGAAAATGAGATGGACAAGAGGCTGAAGTGGGCAATAAACAGGCAATAAACGGCGCACAGATCAGTTCATGAATTATAGCATATTTCAGTGTTGAAGCTATGTTTTATATTTAGTTAGGTAAGAAGAGATTATTTATTGCTTAAAAATGGAGTACTGTGTACCATATGCTATCCAGTTTCACTGAGCTGTTACTGAAGTCTGCTGCAGTTTTTCTTTAAGCTTTTAGGTGTGGTTTTTAAAAGCATTTTGCTGTTGTTTTAGTTAGAATACTAATCTTACTAGAGTATCTTTCTTAAAATGCCAAATGTAAGGTAAAGGGACACTGTCAAGTATCTTGGGCCAAAATATGACAGCTCTGCTCAGAAGTGTTTGAAATATCTCCATTCAGTGTTATTTGACAGACTTGCTTCTGGATTTCCTCTCTGCATCCCAGTTTTTTTCATCCTGTGGCAAATATTTTTAAGCCACTGTTTATGTAACTCTTAAAGTAATTGACTCCATCTAGTAAGCCAGAAGTTTCCCTTCCAGTCTTTCATGTAGACAGTCCTGAGGCTGGCTGAAGCATATGTTTGGGAGGAGTGGAAGAAAAATACTGGATTGTTTTTATTTAAAATTTGAGTCTTTATGGTACCTTTTCTTCAGGTTTTCCTGTCCCATGAGAGTAATTTTATGGCTGTTTTTCTCTCTGAAAGAGGACTGAGAGTGTGAGCCAGAACCTGTAGAAAAGAAAAGGTTTGCTTCTAAGCAAGGAGAGTATTTGAGGAGAGGAGAGTGTTCAGAAGAGGATGTACTCAAACTGGTGAGGTACAACAAGTAGACAGGAACTGTACACGAATCCCATCATGTCACCTAAAAGGGAATGTTTTACACCTCAGAGGCTGTGCAGAGAAGATAGTAAAGAAACTGTCTTTGCTTGAATGTCCCAGACGGTTTATTGCTAGATCCATGGAAACCCAGGACTTAGCTGAAGTGTAGGTTTGTGCAAGAGGTTATTTCATTCAAGCACCTTTTACTGCCATTCATAAAGCTCTTGTTCATGTGAGCTGTGCCAGGGACACTGATAAATCTGTTTATTTACAGGCACTCAGGTGATTTCTTGAATTCGGCCTTTTATTATCCACAGCAATGCAATTAAGGGAAAACAAATATTTAAAATCGATCATTAAGTTAATTTAAGGGGATATCACACTCATGGGACAAAGAGAGTATACATTGTGGTCAGTATAAGCAATTGGATGTTTTTTCTAGGTGCTGAAGCAATGGAGGGTAATATCTTTTTGTTATACAGTGATTTATGCAAAGGAAAGAACATAGTTGCTTTAAGAAAATGACAGTGTTCCTTTACTCAACGTTTCTCAATGTTGCTTTATGAAAAATCACTAAGATGTATTGCACAAGAGTGTACCACGTTACAAAATAGCAAAGCTACAAAAGCCTGACTTTGCTCCTTTTTTAAAATTGAAATTGCACTATAGTTTTAACTATGCTCAATCACTGAGATTGTAACTTGTTCAGAAGCATCTTTTGGTCTTAACTGCCAAAGAATTGCAAACCCCGTTCACATCAAATTTTACGCTGCAGATAGGGGAAAAGGAGGTTTATGTATAACAGCGTCTGTACAGTTACACAGGTGTAGACGGTTGTGTACTGGAATATTTCTTGATGCTTTTTTTTTTCCCTTTTTTAACCTCAGGAATTAAAAAAATAAAATTCTATATCATTGAGAATGTGTGTCCCTTTTCTGCCTTGTAGAGATAGCTTTGTCTAGAAGGTAAATCAGATATTTGTATGATCTAAGCAGGAAGAAATTTTACAGAACAAGGAAAATAGAAAATGGTTTGTCATGCTGGTGGAGAAAGGCCATGTCTGTACAGTCCAACAGAGCAGCAGCGGACATCCTTAAATAAGTACGAAGTGAGACAGTCCCTAAGCCAGAGGAAATGTCACTGTGTCCTGGTGGCTCGGAGCGCCCACTCCTCCTCCAGCAAGAGCAGAGCCCCGTGGCTGAGAAGCACCTTCACCCACATGTTCTTCCCCTCCGAGGTAAAAACAAAGCAGCCTCAAGGACAGCAATTACGCTCACTGTCTGTCCCCCCGACACGGCTGTCTGTCCCCCCGACACGGAGCAGCACTGTCCTTCAGCTTAGGGATCCCATCTGGTTCTCCCCAGGTCCTGGCCGGCTCTGAACGCCTGGGTTACCTCGCGTGGCTGGGGGAGGGCAAGAAGCACTGTGTGGGTTGCAGGCACTCTTCATGTGTCGCCTCTTGAGTTTGCAGCTGTAGTCCCAGCCCTGGGGCACGTGGTAAACACGTAGGCTCGTCTGAGGTGCCGGGGTTATCCAAATGGGGTCAGGAGGACAACGGGCCCCGTCGCAACCAGTCATCGCTTCTTTTTTCAGTTATTTCTGTTTCCTCACAGGAGTTTCCTGCTGGGGGGGGTTGCTGTGACACTTCCCGTCCCCACGGTCCCACAGCAGCAGCACCAGCCCCTGCTCCACGCTCAGAGGCTTCTTGCTGGGACAGTCTCCAGTGAAGCCTAGCCCCCAGGACAAGGGACCTGCAGTACACGTGTAAGTGACCGTACCTGGCTGTACAACAGCTCACAGAGGCGGCTGTAGCTGTTGAAAGCCTTTGTGTACATCTCTAGTAATCCATGTTTAGCCATACTGGACAACATCTCCTCCCTTCTTTGGTGCTAGGGGCAAGGCTGTCCCAGCCCTAGGGTCTTAACCCACCTGTTTCTTGGCCTGTGCCCCAAGAATTGGCCTTGGCACACCCAGTACGACATTTTGCTGCGGGGACCATGTGAAGCTGCCACGAGAGAGTGGTATCCTTTCCATTAGTCCTTGAAATGACACAGGGATGCTTTGAAGTCCAAATATAAGGTTTAAAAATGTATGTGGCCCAGGAGGCTTGCAAAAATCAGGCAGTACTTGAGGGCACTGGGACTATGGTGTCAGGTCAGTTAAATGATGGATAATCAATCCAGATCATACCTGGAAATGGTGGGTTTGCGCATACTGAACTCAGATTGATGGTTCTGGTTTTGGAACGACTACACCTGGGCTACTTTATCTATTGTCACTTCGGTGATGCTTGCAGTGTTAATCACTGTTCTCTCACACCTTTCCGGTATTTTTCTGCTCTCTGGAAGAGGTGCTTCTATAAAGCACGTCTCTGTTTCAGGCAGGAGTGGGCATCGGTTAGGCAGGTTTGCCTGCAGAGAGTGAAAGTTTCTCATCGGCTCTCCCAACTTCCTCCCCTTGTACCACAAGCAGGCTGGTGCTGTGCTATGTGACTGCCTGCACTGCGGTCACAGCTACCTCCGAGCCCTTCACCATAGCAAATCGATGACAACCTGAAGCTACTGCCGTGGCAGTCCCTGCTACGGCACGGCTCCCAGCCTTTGCATAGTTTGGGTGTGTTAGGCCAGTGGGCAGAGACAAGCTGAGCTGCTCCTTCTGAAAAAAGGGACAGCAAAGGAAACTAATCAAAAACTGGGAACATCTGGGAAAAAAAACAGCCTTAAAGAGAGGGGCCTAAAGACAGGAACCATGTGAGATCTCAAGCCTCTCCTGGGACTTCCAACAGCAGCTCAGTGACTGTCCTGCTGGAGCTGTGGGTAAGGCACAGGCAGTATCCCAAGTCCCACAGGAGGCAATACCCTCACCTTCAGGGAGACCAACCCTCCAGGGAGACAGCATCAGCTGAAGGCTGGGGGCTACCCGAGGGAGGTACAAGAGCGATTTCAGTGGGATAAATCCAGCTAAAACCTCAGGGCAGAGGGACAGAGGAGCCCCGTGAGGGCTTGGCCGCAGGAGCTGTGCTGCTGGCAGACATCTCTGTGACCAAGTCCCTGCTGTGTGGTGGCCAGCACTGAGGGACCCTGCCAGGGATGAGGCTGCAGCTGGAGGGGCCGCAGGGAAGAAGCTTCCCTGGAATTTTGGGGGGGACCAGCAACCTGGGAAGCCACGAACCACTGCTGGACCACAGGCAGCCCTGGTGGAACAGACCGCACAGGGAAAACACACCCTGGGAGGAGCTGGTCCCCAGGCTCTCTCCAGCAAAGCAGCAGAGAACAGCCTGACTCAGAGTGGGACGTGTGTGACCTGGGGATGACCCTGCTGCCCCAAACTGCTGAAAGTTCATCGCCGTTTCACCACACTCAACAGTTTCACTCGCGACCAAGCATGAAAATTTCCCACCACATTTCACAGAGCAAAGAAGCTTTTACCTTCATTGAGAAGGCCCCAGAATTCAAGTTCCTGGGGCCAGTGGCACACTGTGCAGGGAAGAGGAGCTCGAGGCCACCGAGCAGGACCAAGAGTCAGCAGAAGCTAAGGTTTGCATGCTTGTTTGTTTGTTTGCACGACTTGAGGGCTCTTTCTGGGCTGGGAGGACCCTCTGGGTGGGACCACCCTCAGCCCTGGGAAGGGGTGGTGGGGCTCATCTGCAGCGAGGAAGCATCTGCACTGGCGTGCTGCCTCCTCCCACACGCTTAAAAACCTCCCTCCCTCCCAAAACTGCACCCCACCCCTCGCCTTGGGAGCCGAAACCCGCTCCGGTGCCTGTGGGGTCCTCAGCTGCGGCTTCCACGCCCCAAGGGTTAGACATGTGAAGTAAACCCTGTTAGCAAAGTTTTCCTTTGGCCTTCCTCGGGAGGGGTAAATCCTGTCATTGGAAACAGGTTATGCGTATGGATCCAAACGTGGGAAGGATGTCTGGGCAAGAAGCTGCCAGTTCATCCCCTTGCTGTATGTGGCAGTGCCTTTATTTAACAGAATTGCAGCTTCCGGTCGCATTGAGCTTGATACAAATCACAAAAACCCCCCAAACCCTTCTTACACATGTAGTAAAAAATACATACATCTTTCACCATTTTTTTCCCTAAGGAAAAGGTAAAAAAACATTTAAAAGTCCTGATAAATGTATATGCCAATAGAACCCCATCTGCTCAGAGGTACCCCATTAGCTAGAGAAGCAGTGCCAAACCTTGCAGAAAGCTCGTGTTTATCGACACACTTTAACAATTAATGCACAATGAAAACTCTCTCTTCCTGCAAGAAATAATTACCAGGAGGCAAACCAGGTTAAATATGACTATTTAAAAGACAGCCTCCTGAGCACTACGGCTTGCAGTTGAAGACTGGGAGGTGCAAGCTGCAGTAGGGCAGGACAGGCGATTCCATGTCACCAGGAAGGGACGAGTGAGGTAGAATGGCCACGCAGCGCCCTGCGGCCTCGGGCACCATTACAGCACCAACACTGGCACGCCAAAAGCCCTATAGAAGTTGTGGGGTGTGTTACAGCACACCACTTTTGGGAACTGCTGCCTCCACCAACCTGAAGTCTCAATCCAAATTTCATTAACGTTAGGTCTGATACTTAATTACTCTCTGTCTTACTGGCCCCACGCTAAATACATTTTCTCACTGTTAGCAAAGTATCAGCACATAGCCAGCGGTCTGCTGAACCATGAGTTTGGTTTTTGCATTCTGCTTTACTACAGCTTTGCACCATATGGCAAATATCCCTGGGACAGACAACTCAGCAGCTCTGATGCCCTTGAATTTTTATTACGAGGTGTGATTTGTTTCCAGTATCAAAATAGAAGCCATAGCAAATAAATTGTATCCAATTTCACCTTATATCACACAGCTAAAATACATATGAAATATAGATCTAATTCTGCAATGGCCACTTTATGAACATGAATGATTGGCTTTCCTTTGTAAGAAGAACCACCTGTGCAGCAAAACAGAGCTGCATCTGCACAGGCACATTTGCCTACTGCAATAAACCAGTGTAGGAGGTAAAGGCTGATCTGCTTTACAGGGGAGACAATCTGGTGTAGGAGCAGGCAGGGCTCCCAAGTCCAGCCACTTCCACAGGAGACCCTGGCTGGGCAGCAACTGAGGGCTGAACCCCCTCCTGCTGCTTCACAGGATGGGCGTTTCATCCTGCTTCACCTGCCTCGGTTGCTGCCATAGCTGGGTTCATTGCCTCCCTGCGAGGCTTGTTATTTCAGGCTGTGGTCTGAGCTGCAGGTGGGCTGGGTATTTACAGCTGCTACAAAGATAGTTTTTGTCCTCTATCAGTTCTACTTATAACAAGTATGGCTCCATGTATGGCTCCATTTTGCTACCCTATGCCAAAGGTTTCCCTTCCTTTTAGCCAGCAAGCCCCAGTTGAGTCCCACATGGCAGGGCACTCAAGGAGCCCCCAGCCCTCCCTGCTCCTCTGGGACAGTCTTTGGGGTATATAGATGGTTTCCAAAGAGACTGGTCCTCCTCTGGAGGGGAGTGGGGTGGGACTAATTTACAAGAGGACTTGGCAAGGGGGGGGCATAACAGAGGAGGTCAAGTGAGTGCTGAGGGTCAGGGAGCTCCTCACCCGCCGTCTGCCCAGCATGGCAAAGGACCAGTTTGAGCTGTGCTCCTGGCTGTCGCAGGCAGGGGAGCACTGCTCTTGGCCACTGCTCCAGCAGCAGACACCGCTCTGCAGCATCCTGCCCAGAGCCGTCCTGAACCTCTCGCCAGCAAAGACATAGAGGAAGGGGTTGAGGCAGCTGTGGAAGAAGGCGATGCTCTGGGTGACCTGCAGCCCGATGTCCAGCCGGTCAGCAGCCTGACAGCTGTACACCACCCTGGTGTAGGTGTTGATGGCTTTGACCAGCAAAACAATGTTGTACGGGAACTGAGAGAGGACAAAAGCAGTGATGATCATGGTGATGATCTTCAGCGATTTCTGCTTTTGGGATCTTTTGGCTTGCAGGAGGGTATTGATGATAAGGGCATAACAAATTACCATGACAAGGAGCGGGAGGAAGAATCCAATTATGACTTTCAAGGCCAGCACAGTAACTCTGAAGTTCATGCTGATATTTGGCGGGTATGTAATTTTGCAAACTGTTACATTCCCCACCCGCATGCTTTGGCTGTACATGATTTCTGGGATGCACAGGCTCACGGATGTCAGCCAGACAGCCAAGCACATGAGTTTGCTGCGCAGGAGCCACCTTCTCTTAGAAGCTTTAGCTTTCACCGCCTGGACAATAGTGATGTACCTGTCAAAGCTGATGCAGGTTAGAAACAAGCTGCAGCCATAGAAGTTGATCTTATACATACTGTTGATGACTTTGCACATGAAGTTCTTGAAGATCCAGCCATCAGAGGCAGCCTTGGCCCAGAAAGGGAGGGTGAAGAGGAGGACCAGGTCCGCAATGGCCAGGTGCAGCAGGTACCGATCCATCATGCTCCTCCTGAAGCGGTATTTGCAATAGACGAGCACAACCAAGGCATTTCCCACTGTGCCCACAAAGAAGATGAGCCAGAAAAGCACCGGCAGGAAGGCTCGAGCAAACTGCCTGACCTGCCTCTTGTCACACGGGAAGTCTGTATCGTTCACCGGGTTTCCATACGGGGACAGCACCACGCTGTCATTCCTGTAGTAATCCAGGCTGATCTTGCCAGGGTGGGTGTCCTGCAATGGGACATCAGGTAATTTTGTGTTGAGGGGTGTCTCAGTAAAGCATAAATTTGCCCCTCTCCACCAGATGCAGTTGAAGATCCCCAATATATTCCATTTTAGATGGGTAAGTGCAAAGGCTGCCAGCAAAACACAGCGCGTTTCAGACTGCTTGAAGTGTGTGGCACTGCAGAGACTTACAAAAATAACCTGCTAAGTAACAAACTCTTCACAAAAGAGCAGTTCACCACCTCTAGCCAACTTGTTATTAAAATGGCAGGTGGTGAGAACATTATCTCTGTGAGATCATTCAAAACACTGTTGGCTTGGCAGCTTCAAATACATAGCAAAATGCAAAATCCCCAACTTGGAAAGAGGAGGGGAAGAAGGCTTTGTGTTAGTGCTATGGTGGGATGGCACCATTGGCTTGAGAGAGGCAGAAAATTGACGAAGGCAAAGAGGGGGAAAAGAAAAACAGATTACACAGCAGCGTAGCTGTATACTCACTATGTTTGCAATTACCATCTTCAGACAGATCTTTACTCAGTCTTGAAGGAGGCTCCGTAACCTGGAAAGATGGGGAGAAAACAACAGATTTGAAACAGCTTTGAAGTAGAACTATGACTGTTTTCTTTCTTCTTTTAATAAAAACCTCAACCCTTTGAAATGAGTCTGGCTGGGAGATGAACAAATCACACAGAAATTGATGTCGCTCTTTGAATTATTTAGCTGTTTCCATTTTGCAAACTTGCATTTAGCCTACATTAGGCCTTTGGCTTCTCTATGGCACTGTGCTGATTAAGTCCTTTGATATACTGGAGTCACTGCGATCTCATTTTTAACAAGATGTAGACTCCCCACTGCGCACATTAAAAAAGAAAGTAACCTGAAAGCACCATGTCTTCCAAAAGACTCGTGAGAATAAATGAAATGTGTCTCTTAAATTGTCTAGCAACTAACAAGGAAAAGTACCTGCCTTCAGTGGTAGTTTGCAGTGTTAAAATATTTGCATCCTCTGCAGCAACTGATAATCTCTGTCTGCAACATCTCTTTCTTATCTGTGAGTTTAAGCATGATGCTTACTGCTGTTGGACTTCAAAGCAGATCATTATGCCCTGGTAAACAAGAAAATACTGTTTTTTCCTGCTGCATATTGCTTTTCAAATCAGCCTACCACTACAAAAGGTAGCTGAGCCTGGTGGGCTTGACATGAGTCACGCACTCCTAAGTATTCAACATGTTCTGCACCAGCCCACCTCTGCTAGTGCCTGAGGATGAAGCCTGGGGACAACGTGAGGTGGGTCCCATCGGCTCTACCTGGACCTTCAGTTAGCACAGACCTTTCCTCTGGACATCGGCACCTTCAAAAGTGGGTCACACAACTAAGAGTTTGCCTCACAGAGCCAAACCTCTCACCGCACCTGATTAAAAACACTTTTGCCGGTAGCATTGGGGCACAAACTGATGCAGTGTGCAGTTTGCCTCCCCAGCCTGCGTTAAGGTTGCTGTGCTAGCAAGTTCATCAGCAAAGCCAGTTTACTGTAAGCAGCTACTTTTAGGGATAGCAAGTGTGTTTGCAGCCTCATCTCTATTTGTGTCACCCTCCGGCCCGAACTGCCTTTGACCCCTTTGCCCACTCTTGGTGCTGAAACGAACGCTTGCAGCAAATATTTGCAGGGTTTTGGAATGTGGTCAAAACCATTTAATGCAGTTGTTTAGAAATTAATTGTGTTCAGAAAGCAGAGACTGGGAGCGAATCCTTACAGTTTTTATCTTCCTGAAGCAACTTTAATGAATCTGATTTATTTAGGAGCAAGTTTAGTAGCATGAGATCTTTGCAGCAAAAGAACATTAGTCTAGACACAGAGTATTTGTTTAAAAATAGATTGAAGAACTAAAACCAGTCATAAATATGTGCTCTTAGTTTTTAAGTTTTCTATCAAGACACAGAACTACACCCAGAATTATGCTGGTCCCTGGAGTTTCAAGTACAGGTATAAATTTAGTACCTGGCTTTTAACAATGCCCCTGGTACCCTGTGCATACTAGTTGAATTTCTGATGCACAAAACTCAAAATATATTTTTATTTTACTTCTTTTCAGAGCAGACAACCAAGGAGTAAATAGCCAAAGCATACTAATGCTACATCTTGATGGAGAATTTACGCCAGTAAATATATGCAAGCAGATGGAAAGAAACCAGCTGTATGATACCCATAAATCAGATATACCACCTGTAAATACGAAGATGTAGAAATTAAGATCAGTCATAGCCATGCATGTACAAATGATGTTGGAAGGCTGCTGAAACAAGTGGAAAACGCTCCTCTCTCAGCTGTGGTTCAATACAGCAAAGTCTCTGGCGGCAGCAGCCCCACAAGGGGTTTTCCTTGTCCCTGTCCCTGTCCCCATCCAGTGTGAGCACAGTAGGAGGCCACAGGGGTGACTGACCCTGCTGGGCGCAGGCAGTGAAGGTGCATCCACCTGGGCCCCCTTGTCACAGGCAGCCTTATGTGCATCACAGCAAATACAGGGACAGCCGAAAGCCGAGCTGGATTCCTACTGTCTGAGGAGCAAAGTAGCGCAGAGGAGGCCCCGTGCTAGCCACAGTGGCTGCCTCGTGCTGGGGTTTTGCTGTGTCGTTACTGCTGCGCTCGTATGGGTTGTATTAATAGTAACAATAATGTGGGGTTAGGTACAATGAGCTTTTAGATGTTCTAGCCAGCACCTGATTTTTTTCTACAGTGAGCTTCACAGCACGCTAAAAGTTGACAATCAACAAACTGTCTCTTGAGATGAGGAGGAGCTCCTTATTAATCAAAATTAGTTTGATCCCTTTCTGCTTATTTGGAGGGGGGTTGAAACGCAGTTTCAGGAATTGCTGTGCTAAGCGCGTGACTCATCCTTCCCAGCTACGCAGCAATGTCAGTCCTGCCGTGCTCCACCTGCTGCGACTCCTCATTTCAGAAACTTCTTGGAGAGTTGGAATCTCAAACCAGCAGAGCCTCATCCCCATCACAACAGCTCAAAATTCGGCTATCAAGGCTGAGACCTGCCACGTACAACCCAGAGGTGACTGTGGCCAGCGGCAGGCAGTCAGCGAGCTACTGATTTCTCCCCGGTACCTGTTTCCAAAACATCATTGTAGCATCTGCTGAAGGGTGCAGAGCTGCACATCCCCAGGGGGCTTTTTCATGTTATTTTTCTTTTAGCCATCAGACCTACCTTAAATTGCAATCAAAAAGGTCATTATAACTTGGTGAGTTCAATGCCAAATGAGCTTTTTTTTTAAAAAAAAAAAAGGGGGGGGGCAATTTGTAATTCACTTTCCTTTCCATGGAGGCTGCATGTGGGACAGACAGACATGAATAGCGAAGGAGGGGACTCACCAGGAGTGTCACTGCAGGGGGGCCAGCCCAGACGTCGCACCCAGCAGTCACACCGCTGTACACGGTGTTTGCTCTTTGCACCCACAATTAAGTTTTGGGCTTTTGTAGGCTGAGGTGGGTGTGTTCTCCCAGGATCCCAGCCTAATTAGACCTGTCACAGGCTGTTTTCTCTGTGGTTTGCACGGTTTAGGTGGCTCGAACACAGATGGCAATCTTCTCTTTTTTATTTTTTCTTTGTTTTTTTCCTTGGTAAGCCCTTTCGACAGCAAAGGGAAGACCTCTCATACCATCATTTTTCTGCTCATGTGCATCATCTAGCACAGGGCAAATCAGAGGCTGCTCCCAGCATGGCTGTGTCCTTCTGGAAAACACTTTCACTGCGGAAAAAAAAATCCCCAAACAAGAACTGGGTCACTCTGGGGAGCCACCAGTGTCCCCTGGGGAGGCTGGGACAGGGCTGAAGAGCCAGGTCTAGTCCTGCCTGCTCCAAGCTGGCCCACAGGCACAGTTCCCCATGGCTGCCCACCAAGGCTTTAAGCAAGCAAGGGCAAAATGGAGCAAAATTAAAGTACACCACCTTCAAGAGGAAAGGCCAGGATATTCCTTCTACAGAAACTGGGGAGACCCAGGGCAGGACTGCAGGCAGTCACATAAAGTCCCTGCTAGTGGCACATCTTATATGACAACCATCCAGAACAGTGTGGCAGGAAAGATTTTGAAGAAGAAGGTAATGAGAAGTGGTTAATAAATATATGAACCTGCACATCTTGTGTCTTCTTCCTGGCAAGCTGGCATGCAAATTACAGTGATTTAAATTCCCCTCTCTGCAGGAAGTCCGAGCACCATGGGGTTTTGCTTAAATACTGGATGATGTTCAGCTGTGACCAATGCTCATTTGACTCACACGTCAAGAAAATTTCCAAATTGCAGTTCAGGCTCAGTTCCAATTATGGAGAAAACAATGATTTGGCCTAGGTTTTGAGTTGGGGTGAGCTGTCACTTGGCACCGTGCTACAGTGTGGCATCCCTTTCCAAGCGGAAGGAGCCTAGGGTGCTCCACACTCAACTGCAGAATCCCCACTAAAGGTGTTTGCATGCCTTTAATAATTAGTTGTCATCCTGAAACCATTCCTGAAACAGGTGTAGGTTTCTATGTGATGATACTGCTGTACAGCGCATGACCTCTCTCGCCTCCTGGACCCCCGGGTAGGAAAACAGATGTGGGGGACCTGCTCCCAGCTAAATCCCAGGGCATCTGCTAAGGAAAGCATAGGTGTGAAATCACAGGTGTAGCCTCTGGGCTCAGGCACAAGTTACTCCCAGCTGGCAAATGGGTAGTTTGGCCCTCGGCGTAATGCAAGGTAATTCAGCATTGGGAGAGCTACATTAACTGCAGTAGGGTAAAGACATGCCCATGGGCAAAGCCTCTGATGCAAAGGATCTTCCAGTCCTTTGGTCTCTCCTTCATGAATTCAAGCACACACGTTCTGGATTTAAGTGACTTTAATTAGACTTAGCTTAATTCTCCCTAGAAGAAAAGTAATAAGTACAACTTAACTTACCCACTTCACACAGGCAGTTTCACTGTCCTAAGAGTCTCCAGGTAGATAAATGTCCAGACCAGAATATGGGTGGCTGCACACAGTTTGTTATTTTTCTGCCACATGCCATTTATTATGTGTCACTGACAACAATGGCATTTTTGCCCCAACGGTGGGAACAGAAGCAAGAGAACAGTGTGAACCTTACAAATCCTCTTGCCAAATTTCTGCCAAATCAATTCCCTATTTGCATCCTTCCTCAGTGCCATTCACAGTTAATTCACATTGAACCAAAACAGTAATGGTGTGGTCAGTTCTTGCAATACCAGCATGCATGGTGAGATAACTGTGATTTCCCTCCAGCTCATATCATTACAGAGCTAAGCATCTCTGTTTTCCTTACAAATACATTGCTTTCACGCTTGCCAAGAGAACTTGCAAGTGCAACACTTTTTTGGTTTTGGTTTAGAGTAAGTGGGAAAATGAAAACCACCGGCATTTCTTGTATCTCTTCTTTTTAACTTCAGGGTGTTTAATTTTAAGAACAATTTGGGGATGATTTTTTAAGGTCCTCATTTAGTGCATGTACTAATGGCAGAGATGTACTCAGCTTGATGTGCTGATCAGGTGCTGGAAAGATTTTGCAGATGTAGAACAAAAGTTTGGGTAACACCCTCTGCTGAGACTGACCAAGAAGTTTCCTTTTTTCTCAGTGAAACCTGCACTAGATCTGAATTTTAATATACCTATTTTCCCCTCCCTGGGTAAAAGGAGAACATTAATCTGCTTCTCTCCAAGCAAGCTGTTTTACAGGTTCAACAACCCCTCAGCTGGTCTGTTTAGGAGAGGCTGTGGCCATGATCCACTGTCCTCTATAAGGAAGATATTTGCACTCGGTGAGATCAGTGCCTCTCCCACACAACCAAATCATGTTATCTAGGAACTTTCTATAGACTAAAACCTTTGAGGCAGGTCCCAGGAACATAAGATTGGACATGACAAGTCACCTCTGCTGTTCCTTGTTTCCCCAAAGCGAGGCAAGACAAAGCACCTGGGCTTTTCCTGACAAGCAAGTGTTGCTCTCCATTGAGTAGTCTCTTATATCTTCAAGCAAAGAAAAGATGACTCTGCATCATATCATTCCCATCCTAGACACTTGCAAACACTTTGCAAATCAAAAGCATGGTTCTGTAGATCTTTCCAGCATTTCCTATTCCACCAATAACTCAATTTCAGTCAGGTCACTTGCTTAGGTAGACTACACACAGGGTTTTCTGGGGCTTTCCACACTAAGTAAACAAAAGGGCGTTCTTATTCCCATTTACAGCATGTGTACAGGGTCATTAGAATGATCTAAACTGAGTTCAGACATAAATTTTGATATGTGTAAGACCTGCCTGGTTAGTTTTCTTTGTTTCTTTCTTTTATTGAGGGTACATCGTGTTCTCATAACGTTCTCTCGATTGAGCCAGTTGCAGGTGGAAGCACAGGCAGCACTGCTGTGAATCTGATCAGAGATGTAACACACTGGGTCTCCAGAAAACAAGGTACCTGCAACCAGAAGCCACCTGCAATGCCACAGGTCTGACTCCCTCCCCGCTGTCACACAAGGTCGCCTCGGCAGACACAAGGTCAGAGGCTCCTGCGGGGAGCCAGGCTGCCTTGGTCGCAAAGCCCCATCTCTCTCTCTCTCTGACTTGGTACTTAGAGAAAGACATAGTTGACCTTTTTAATTGTGCTGAAAAGTGTGAATTACTAAACTCTTAGTTGAGATGCATTAGGCGTTCTTTTTGGGCTAGAATGTGGTTTTCTAGATGTGATGCATCCTCATTTTCTCAAATTCTTGAAGAAGCATTTAGCCGTGAGTTTTTCAAAATGAATTTTGCAGTTGTTCCAGGCCTTCGTTCACTCGAAAGAATGTATTTCTGCGTCACCATTTAAAACTGCATCAGACCATCCTAGTTAAACATATGTTTTAATAACTTTATTTATTGAAATGTTTTACAGGGTCAAACCTAATTTCTAGTAAGGAGAGTTAATGGGTTTCATTCAGCGAACGATGTCAGCATGCACAATATTATCAGTGTTTTTGAAGAAGGGATTGGTGAGGTGGTAATGTTAAATCACACTTGTGACAGCAGAAACTGTGATTTCACAGGGGTGATGCCAGCATCATCCAGCAACTCGAGTCACTTTAAAGGATCCCATACAAGTCATTTGGCAAATGTTCTCTAATTTAACTGTATGGGTTAAAAATATGCTTTGCTTTGAAATCCTTAGCGATCATATTAAAAAGCCCCTTGTATCTTCTCGGCTTCGCTGTGTTAAACTGAACTCAGGAGGACTGGGAAGAGAGCATATCACAAATACACTAATGTGGATTCTTATCTCAGATTTTTTTTTGTATTTCCCTCTTAGATGTTTTTGACACTTCAGAAAGTGTCTAAGTCTTGCCATTTCACCCACCTAGTGGTGAAGGGAAGGCAGTGTATGTAGTTTTTCTGGATTCTAGTAAAGGTTTTTGATACTGTCCCTCACAGCATCCTTCTGGACAAGTTGTCCAGCTGTGGGATGAGCAGGTTCACGGTGCACTGGGTGAAGAACTGGCTGAAGGGCAGAGCTCAAAGCCTTGTAGTGAATGAGGCTACATCTGGTTGGAGACAAGCCACCATCGGCGTTCGTCAGGATTCAATCCTAGGGCCAGCTCTGTTCAGTATTTTATCAAGGATCTGGCTGGAGGAGTTGAACGTACCGTTAGCAAGTTTGGCAGTGATACCAAACTGGGAGGTGCTGCTGACTCTCTTGAAGGCCAGGAGGCCTTGCAGAGGGACCTAGCTAGATTGGAGCACTGGGCAATCATTAATGGGATGAAATCTAACAAATAAAAATGCCGGATTCTGCACTTGGGACGGCGCTATGGCAGGCACAAGCATAATTGGGAGAGCAGTGGCTGGAGAGCATCCCTGCAGAAAGGGATGCAGGGCCACTGGCTGACAGCAGGCTCAGTGTGAGGCAGCAGCGCGCGCCCTGGCAGCCAAGAGGGCAAACCGCACCCTGGGGTGCATCAAACACAGCAGAAGCAGCCGGGCAAAAGAGGGGATTATCCCGCTGTATTCAGCGTTGGTGCGGCCCCACCTTGAGTGCTGTGACAGTTCTGGGCCCCACAATTTGAGGAGGATGTGAAGGTCATTGACTGTGTCCAGAGGAGGGCAACCGAGCTGGTGAAAGGGCTGGAAGGAATGTCGTGTGAGGAGCGGCTGGGGACTTTGGGTCTGTCTAGTTTGGTGAGGAGGCTGAGGGGTGACCTCACTGCTCTCTACAGCTTCCCGAGGAGGGGAGGGGGAGCGGGAGGTGCTGATCTCTTCTCCCTGGTATCCAAGGATAGGGTGTGTGGGAATGGTTCAAAGCTGCACCAGGGGAGGTTTAGGGTGGACATTAGGAAGCATTTGTTGGCCAAGAGGGAGCTCAAACACTGGAACAAGATTCCTGCAGAGGTCGTTGATGCCCCAAGCCTGTCAGTGTTTAAGAGGCATCGGGACAATGCCCTTAATAACAGGCTTTAACTTTTGGTCAGCCCTGAAGTGGTCACACAGTGGGACTAGACAATCATTGTAGCTTTCTTCCAGCTGAACTCTTACCTTCCCTTCCCGATTTCCCTTGCCCATTTCCCATTTCCCTTCCCCATTTCCACTTCCCCACTTCCACTTCCCTCCCAATGACACGAATAACAACAAGACTGTTACTTGCCTGAAATGTCAGGGCTTTTTCAGCTCCAAAACCACATTCAAGGACAGCCATCACAAAGGTTACAAGTGCTAACAGGATTTTATTGTCTTTTTCTCAATCTGTTTCAGAGCAGATGCTCACAAGCATTAACGTGTTGCACATGTGTAGCCAGGAGCAGGCTGATGCAATCCTCGGTTTAGCTTGAAAAAACATCACTTGAAGCCTGGCAAAGGGAAGCGAGAGCCACAGAAAGTCACAAATGCCCTGCGTCGTGTGGAGGGACAGATGCATGAATATTATGGCGCAGAAAATATCCATCTTTGCCGGAAACAGGAAAGCAGGTAACTGACTGATGCACAAAGAAGGTGCTCTTGAGAGCAAACTGAAAAGTTTTAAGAATGTGACTTTTCTCGCTTCTTTTGGGAATGAACTATTTTCACATGAATCTTCATCTTGGCATCCAAAAAAGCCCCAAACGTTCCTGCACCTAGTTTATAATTATTTTTATAATTAGATTTTTATATTTTTATAATTATATTTTTGTAATCTTTATCTTTTTATCTGTTTATAATTATATTTTTATATTTTTTATATTTTATAATTATATAGCTATTTTTATAACTATTTTTATAACTATTTGAATGGCTATTTTAATTACTATTTTTGCTCCTTATTTTTTATTCTTTTTCTTGTTTTAAATTATTTTTATCATTAGTTTTGCTCTCATGTTTCTATATTGTTTGTTTCAGTCTGTAAGAAAGGACTATCATCAATGCCACGTTTGACTTAGGATGACAAAGTGGCAGCAGGAAAGCAGGCCAGGTAGTTCCTGTTTCCTGAAGAGCGGGAATCTGAAGAATGAGGAGCAGGACTGATCCCACACTTCTAAAAGCGGAGGAGCGAGAAGGAGGTGCGTGGTATTTTCCAAAGTATTACACTTGCCAACGCCAGTCGTACTTTCAGCCCTCCAAAAACTGCTCTGCTGTGCTTCTGGGCCAGCCGTGGGAAGGAGAGCCAGGGAGAGGCAGGGCACGAGGGGTGTCTTGGTGGTGCAAGAACCGCAGGCAAGAAGCGAGCGAAAGGGCTCAGAGGAGCCCTGACAAGGGGCTGTGCTCAGTGCTACAGAGGACAAGCAGCAACCCCCGGGGGGCACCCTTGGGGCCCACCCTGGGAGTCTAGAAAGCTTCCTCCCCCCGGATGCGGGGCACGAGGGCCACCTTCGTGGAGCAGGAGCAGCAGGCACCTGGCCAGCATGGCCCAAAGGAGCCCTGGCCAGGGGCCGTGCTCAGCGCTGCAGAGGAAGGCAAAAAACCCCCAGGGACACTCGCTAGCCCACCGTGGGGGAAAAAAAAGCCTTCCTCCCCCCAGCTGCAGGGCACGAGAGGCCATCTTCGCGGTGCATGAGCAGCAGGCAGTAACCTGGCCAAAAGGGACTGGAGGAGCCCTGACAAGTGGTCATGCTCAGTGCTGCAGAGGAAGGCAAAAAACCCCCGGGGACCAGTGCCAATGTGCCCCGGGGGAAAATTCCTTCCTGACCCCAGTGCTGGCGATCGGCTATTCCCTGAGCAGGTGAACAAGACCTGCCTCCTCGTCCCACAGGCCGGTCACGCCTCCCAGGAGATGCCCAAGCCCTGTTCTCCCTCATCCTGGAGCCATCTCAGGGGCTTCCGAGAGTGGCCAAATGCCCCCGGCCTGATCGACCTTGGGGGCAAGAATCTTTCCTGTGCCTGTCTAGCGGCTGCTCCAAAGCACTGGGACACCCCTGGCAACATCCCTGCACCCCATTTCTTACGGCTGCTGCCCCTGGCTCCGCAGGGGATGAGGACGGCAAGCTCTGCAGTGCTCCTCAAGAAGGCATTCCCTTGGGCTGGCCACGACCCTCCAGCGGAAACAGCCCGATAGCCTCGGGCACCTCCAGCGGTTGGTGGCTCTTCTCATCTCCTGAGGGGTTTGCATCTGCTCCCGGAAGGCTTGAAGCAGGATTTCCATCCATCAGATGAGATTTGAAGATGGCCTGCCAGGAGCTGGCCTTGCAGCAGAGAACCTCCAGCAGCCTCGACCAGGCTCCAGTCTTCCTCCCTCAGCCCCCTCCCAGTAATCCCACCCTCTCTTCCTCTCAGATGTCTTTGGGCTGCCCCCGGGGCAGCTCTGGCAGCTGGACACTAGCAGGTGCCCCCTTTTATACTGCCCCGGGGCACTGTGACTGCTGCGTTGCCGGGGGGTGGCATTGTGGCATGGGGGTGACTGACAGGGCCCCCCATGCACAGCCCCGCCCACCCCCCTCCGCCCAGCACCCTTCGGAGGAAGCCTTTGGGTGCTGGCCCCAAGGCAGTTGCTGTGCCCAGGAGGCCCAGGGGCTGTCCCTGCCCTTCGTGGCCATGCGCTGGGCACAGCTGAAACCACCTGGAATGGTGGGGGGATGAAGTTCCTGATGAGGTTATTCAGCTGCAAAGGAGCTGCTTTTGTTTGGTTTTCTTTTAAATTAATAAAAGGAACGATATAAAACAATCCTCCAGCACATGCCTGGTAATGAATTGGTCTGCAAAACTAGTGAAATGAGGGCGGAAAGCTGCCAGGCTATGTCGACTCAGTTAAAGAATCACAACATTTTGATGCCGGCCAGGTGTGAAGAGACAGGCCCTCGCCCCTGTCCAGACGTGGCTCTGCTGGAGCAGCAGGCAGAGCGAGGCTAGAGACGAGTTCCCTTGCCAGCAGTGCCCCCTCTCCAGAGGGCTGTTAGGAAGAAGAGAGCCTGTCAGGAGCCAGGACTTCAAACCATATCTGCTTTATCAGCTAAAACCTGCATTTTGAGTCACGCTTGGAAACGAACCACTACAAGGCAGTGCATCTTAAGAGCACGCTTTCCTCTTTGCATGGGCCCTGCAAGGCCAAGAGGTGCTGAAATAGCACATCCTGAAAGAATTTAACTCTGGCGGCACTAATTGCATTCCCATACAGTGCTGTATCCATCGATCCTTGCACTGACTGCCCCATCAAAAAAGACAGGTCGTATCGTTTACAATAGACTAGAATAGACCGTTTGATGTGGAAGGGACCTACAGCGAACATCCAGTCCAACTGCTTGATCAATTCAGGGCTGACCAAAAGTTAAAGCCTGTTATTAAGGGCATTGTCCAGATGCCTCCTAAACACTGACAGGCTTGGGGCATCAACGACCTCTGCAGGAATTTTGTTCCAGTGTTTGAGCTCCCTCTTGGCAAACAGATGCTTCCTAATAACAGGACGTCTTGGCTCAGCCGTTCATCTCCATCGAGGAGGCTGCTCCTAGCAGGGATGAAGGTCCCAGGTGGAGCTCAGTGCCTGCCAAAGGCTCTTTCTGCTGGTGAGAAGCCCAGAGGTTGGCGAGGGGTACTTCGAATATCCCAAAGCGCTATCCCGAAAATTTCAGATTCAAATTCAAACTCAGATAAAACTTCAGACCTACCTGACTCCATGTTTTAAGCCATTTTATCTTAATATTTTTAGCACTTGTCATTCCTTCCTTCTTTCCATCTGTCCTGAGGACTGCGGATGATGTGGAGGATGTAGCTGTCGCTGTATTCTTCCACTTGGATAACTGTTGCTTAGCATTGCTGCTGCAGAATGAGAATCCTGGCCGGCTCCTCTGGGTCCAGGCGTTGCGTATGTGGGAATGATTTTTGGCAGTTTTGACCAGTAACAGCTACCAGCAGTAGCAGCTTTCCTGGTGGGAAAGGTTTCTTCTGCCCATCCTGAGAGGTGAGCCGTGATTGCCAGCGGGGCCTTGAGTTGGTTGACGGGAGGCGTGTCGGTGTAAATGAGTTGTCAGCCTTTGGAAAGGAGAGGATGCCCATACGATTGGCGGCGATCACACCACGCCCCCCCGGTAGCATTGACGCTGATCAAGCCTCGCAGCACCGTTGGCTGCAGCAAAAAAAGCCCCTTCCCGGGATGAGAGATCGTCCGGGGACGGGCTTTTGCGCTTTTGTGCTGCCGTTTTTTGGGCGCATCGTGTGGTGGTGGCTCATGCCGGTGGGCAGACAGTGGGTCGCGGCGGGGCACAGCAGTGTCCGCGCCGAGCAGGGGCTGTGGGGGACCCGCCGTTCCCCCCTGAGGCGGGCGCCGGCTGCCGCCGGGAGGGCGGGGCGGCGCCGAGGCGGAAGCGCCTCTCCTGGGGGCGGGCCGTGCTCGTCACGTGATCCAGCTGCCGCCATTGGGAGCGCAGCGAGGGCGCTCGCGAGGCTTCGGTCTCTATGGCAACCGTCCTCCCGTCGTCGCCGCTGAGCCCCGCCGCTGGTCGGGCGCGGCGAAGGGGCCGCCATGGTGAGTAGCGCTGCCGCCTCCCTCCATCCGTTTGTCTGGGCGACGGAGGGCGTCGCCGTCTCTCCGGCCTTGTTCCCCACCGCGCGGCGGGGCTGCCCCGCAGCCGTGAGGCGCCGCTCCGCGTCGGCCGCCCGTCGCCATGGGCCGGCCCTGAGGCTGGGCCGGGAGGCGGCCCGCTCCTGTCCCGCCGTGGAGGGGCGGCCCTTCGTCATGCGGGGGCCGCTCGGGGGGTGCTGCCGTCCCGGGCAGCCCTGCCACCCTCGCTGGGCCCCGCGGAGACTCGTGGGGCCTGGGGTTTTCGCAGCATCCAATGGCCCGGTTGTTTAACTGAGCATCAGCATTGCTGACTGACAGATGTCGAGTGCTTTGGCCTGCGCTTGTGTATTTATTTATTAGTTTAATGACCTTTTGAGGCTGCTTTCTATATTGCGAGGTTTCAGCAGTGGTATTGTCATATGTCTTCGTTACTATTTGTAACAAAGAGAAACTTTTCACCTAATGAAAACCCACCAACAGCAAAGAGAACATTAACTGATCTTTTCTTATGATCTCTCATTTGTGGGATGTGGGACTTCGTGGGAGACATTGGACTTGCAACCACATTATGAGAGCCTGTTTTGTTTACTGCTGTTGCTGTTTCCTAGGCTGCCTTTATTTTCCAGGCAGTTGAGATCTGTGCTCACATTTTCAGTATTGTTCATCCAGGTATCACAGTATTACATTTTCACTGGATCTGCCCTGTGCAGTTGAATTAATAAAGACAAGGTGATCAGATTAACTGTTGGTCTGAGTTGCTACGTTGCTGTCTCCAACACCAGCGACGGTTGCCTAGGGACTGCAGTAATAAACTCCCAGTTGTGTCCTGTCGTGCCTCCTTGTGAGTTGTGCTACCTGCATGAGCAAGGTTTATTCCAATGTAATGCCACGTCAGTGCTCCTTCTTTTGAAATAGAGACGTACAGAGAAGGGCTAGTTAGCCAGATCTAAACACACTTCCTTCTTAATTTGCCCTGGGAGTGTTTGTTTCTGGGCCATAGGCTGTTGAAAAACAAGTTCAGATTATCACTTAAGATTATATGAGAAGTCTCAAGATTTTACATATAAACTAACAATGAAACATAAAACACTTTCCTGTGCATTTTTGTTAGTATATCTATAAAAGATACATCATTCAACTACATTATACACACATACATGTAATTTATCCAAGAGCTTCCTCTCCCTCACAGTCCTTCTGGTTCTGATCCTCTGATTGTCTCAGTCTCTAATTTTGTATGGCTTTTCTGAGCATACTGGTCACTTGAGGACTTACTTCTGAGTACTGGTACTTTTAAAGGGGAAGCACTTATGTGAGGTATACAGGGATTACAGATGTGAAAATACGGTTGTTTTTTAACATACTAATTAACATGATACCCTATGAAAGCAAGCACAGATACTAGTCAGAAGGCAAGTCTTCACAATGCTTATGCTCCTTTTTACTTATTTCAGTGTATATTTGTCTCTGTGCTTATATCCATATCTGCAGGCAGAGCTAGGCCTTAATGAGCACCACCAGAATGAAGCGATCAACTACATGCGCTTTGCTCGTTTCAAGCGTGGCCTGTGTCTCAAAACAGTGGATTCTTGTTTTCAGGACCTTAAGGACAGCAGGTACTGGGGTGGGGGGGGTGTGCCATCCTGAGCAAGAATAAAGAAAACTATGCTAGCAACAATTGCAGGTTTAAATGCTTTGAGGTGACTTTTCTCTGTTTACGTTTGTATGTTCTTAGTGAGGAAAAAAGACCCAATAATTTTCCAAATGTTACGAGTCAAGTCCTTTTAAACCTAAGTTGTTCAAATTCTTAGGAATTAACATAGATATCAACAGCATGACATTGCTTTATCTCTTGCTTCTGATGTCTAAATTTGATGCAAGACTGTAGCTGAAGCAACATTTGTGATTGTAATGTTTCCAAGAGAAAATTTAAATACAATAACCAATTAGTAATATCATGGTGATCCGCTAACTACTGACAGTGGATGGTTTCAGAAGGACACTGCATTATATGAGTGACACTGTGTAGTGAGGCCTCATAAAAATGGAAAATTGTTACCTTTGTCATACATGACTCATCTTGACTTCTCTATTTAGACTTGTTGAGGAGACCTTCACAGTTGATGAGGTGATAGACATGCTGGATGGACTGCGGACTGTTGTACACAGTGAAGTGGAGTCAGAGCTCATAAATACAACTTACACCAATGTTTTACTTCTGCGGCAGCTCTTTTCGCAGGCTGAGAAATGGTACCTTAAGTTACAGACAGACGTCTCTGAATTGGAGAATCGGTAACATATATTGGACTATACAGAATGCCTTTCAATAATAAGAAAACTTCAAAGTGTAGATGATTTACATTCTTTTCTGAACCATAGAAACCTATTCTTTTACTTTTGTATTGATGATAGGTTAGTTTCAAGTCTTCCATCTATGAAGTAGCAAGATACACAATAATTTCAAATTTATCAGGAAGATGTTTTTATTGGTAATATTCTTACTTGAATTAATCAGTTAAGAGTGGGTGATAGGATGTGATTAAAAAGTGTTTGTTGTCTTGAGTAGATTATATTTTAATCAAGGATGCTAAATCTTACAGTTCTAATGCATGTAGCATAACATTCCGTGACATCATCTGTTGTATTTATCGTATTTGGGTAGGACTTCATTCTGTACTTCTAATCAGAATCTTGCATGCAATAAAGAGCATAGCATCAGCCTGGTAAAATGTGTTTCATAGCATAGCTCTTTCAGTAAATAAATACCTCCCTTTATTTTTCTTTTTAAGAGAATTGTTGGAACAGGTTGCTGAGTTTGAAAAGTCAGAATTTACATCTTCAAACAAGAAGGTAGAGTTTTATTTTAATCAAACCATAATGTCATGTGGAGTCATGACAAATGTTTAAAATACTTAGTACTGACACTTTGTGCTTAAGAGGGAAAAACAAAACAAAACCCAAAACCCCACCCTTTTTCAAAACAATCTCTGAATGTCTCCGAAAAGTACTATTTTGCAGTTTGACACCAAGGCTCACACTGAATTGCCTTGGCTGTTTCCGGATTGCAGATTCTGCACATCTGGAGCATGCCTCATAATTCTCATCCCAAAGTCAGCCAGACCAGAGATGTGTTGGGAGTGTCTGCTCCTGGGTTCCCTTCTCCCTGGAAACTGGGGCAAGACTGGGACATTCGCTTGTCTCGACATGGAGTCAAGAGCTGAGAAGGTTCCACAATACAGATATGACTCTAGCTTATCTTGTATGATTATGGTTGCACCTTATTTGGTTTGTAGCAGAAAGGTATATTTAGTCCATATATTTGAATACTTAAAATAAGATTTATTTGGAGCTGTGTAAATATTTTTTACTGTTACAATCGCTCAAATATTTGTTTTGTTTTCCTCACTCCTTTGTCTTTTGGTTGCTGCAGCATCGTTAGTCTTTTGTAAATTCAAGTTTGCAATCCTTTTATGTCTCTATGCGGTATTTTTGTTTAACTTTAGCTGAAAGTGAAGTATGTAACTTAGGAGCCAAGATACTAGTAAAAAATGAACTTCAAATAAAAGGTCATTCATTTGCTTTACGAAAGAAAGCTGAATTGACTGTCAATAGTTTTTTTACAGACTAAAGGAAACTTTTCTTCTTCCTAGAAATCTGTATAATTTAATTTTTTAATGTTTTATTATTTCTTTAGCCCAGTGCAGATCTCATTAAACCAAAACTGGCTCCATTACATGAAGGTGGGTCAGAGCTGCTAAACAAGGTGAGAACTTGTCTGTTTGTGCAGTTGTGGTCATGACCATTCTGCTAATTCAACTGAACTGGATACCTGTGCAGTAATATTTGTATGATGCACCTGTCGCTATATAGACATCAAGGTAATATACCCCAGAATGTAAAGTAAAATGCTAATGAATTAATAAATATTGTAAAGCATCTTAAATTTATTGTGCAGTTATGGTCTTTAACATGCATTGCAATATTGATCTTCCTTTTGCAAAGACATTTTGGCCTTTGTAATTATTTATTTTTTCATTTAATGAGGTAAATTTGTAGAAACTAGTATTCAGTTTGTTCCATGCAGCTGGCTGGCTTTCCAGCAAAGAAGTAAATTAAAATATGTAGCTGGCTGAAATTATTAGGTTATCCAACATTTTCTGTATCACTCAGAGTCAATCTTATCACATTCAGTCTTTTTTTCTTTTGTTAGTTGGTTGAATTCCTCCTAAAGAAACAGGCACTTAAAGAATTTGGAAATTACTAGTTTTGAAAATGTCTGATTTCCCACTTGCTGAAGATTTTCAGAATTACAAAACACATTCTGGTATTTAATGTTATCAGTAGTTTTTATTAGGTATTGAACTTATTTAGTTCAACTGAACTTTTTTTAAATGCCACACTTCTTACCATACACTTTTAAGTTATGGGCAGTCAAGATATTTAGCGAGGAGCTACGTTTTCTGTCTTCTAGCCCACGTTACCAAAATGACCTGTCAAGTACAGTGTCTCAATCAAATTGTTGATACATTGAGATAATTAAAGCATTCAAGAATTCAGAGTTGTGTTTTACTTATAGATCAATGTAGTTCTCTTTCAAAATCTGTTTCGGAACAGTTTTTGTTGATTATGTGTATCTGAAATCTGGTTTGTTGTTTTTTGGGTTTTTTTCCCGAAAAGTAATTCAAAGTTTATGTGATGAAGCTACTCTGACTGACAGAACATGGTTATTTCCTGTGACACAGAACATGATATGCATAACCTGGTATTTGTCTCTTTTAAACAGGAACTATGAATAAATTCTTACTTGCCTGTTGATTGAAAATACCAATGATGAGCAGCCATGAGATTTGCATCTCTGAACATGCAATTTTCTTTATCGTGAATCTTGATACTAACAAGATGCTGACCTCGCTAATCTCAGTTCAGTAAAGCATGTGCCAGATTTAAGTGAACGGTCCTATATATTACAGTAGAATTGGAGACTTAATTTTTTTTCCTGACTGAGGCAGCAAACACAATAAATAAATAGGTTACTGATTTCTTAGGAAGGCCATTTTTATAAGCATTTAGAAGCTTGTTTCCTAAACGATGAAGCGTATTTTCTTACCTGAAATATTTTGAAAATTCAAAATAGCACAAGAGCGTTCACAGACTTTTTCTCATTCATTAACCCAAAGACAGTTGCTTGCCTCCAAGAAGAAAATGAAAAATTGAAGATCAGACTCAAGACCATAGAAACGCAGGTAAATTCCTGTAAGCTTGGATAATTAATGCTGTTTGCATATTAAAAAAATCTAAATAAGAATCCCATGGTTTACTCTTACCTTTTTGATTAAAGTGTGTTTCTGAGGTTTTACATTTTCAATGTATCGCAGGCTACAGCTGCACTAGATGAGAAGTCCAAGCTAGAGAAGTCACTGAAGGATTTACAGATGATCCAAGGAGATCAAAAGGTAAATATAATTAAGATTTCCCCCCCCCCCCCCCCCGTTTAACACAACTGTTGCCTGTGCATCTAAAAAGTTGATCTGTATGGTGTTTTTCTTTTCTGGGAAATACAAAAGTTCAAGTTAGTATTGTCATGTTCCTGCTGACATTGTCTGTTCCTGCTGGTCTGTCAGTCAGCAGATAATCTAGAACATTAGTTGGTGTTTTGACATGTATTTTGTGTCACATAGACCACGATAAATTATTATCAGAAAGTATTATTCCAGGTGCTATCAGGAAGTAGTATTCCAGAGTTCATATTCTCAGGGGCGATTTGTATTAACAGATGAAAACAGAAATAAATTTGTTTCCCCCCATTTATTAATGAAAAAATAATATCTAACCTAGTTTTTATAGCAACAATAAAACACTAATGCTTTCAAGCATCTGTCACAGATGATACTGACATGGACAAACTAGACTTGCTGCTTCTCACTTCAGACTTTAAAAACCTAAATACTTATATTTTAAGTGTCCAGTGTCCTATATTCTTAAATATCAACAGAAATTTTGCTACAAGTGTCAATGATCATGGGTCAGATGGCAAATGTTTGATTTTATGTAGTTCTACCCGTGTCACTGTACTGTCAAAAATGGCTCACTGTTTATTTTTATTACTTGAGGTTCTTAATCTTTTTTGTGAGTGAGGATTCAACCATGGTGAGTTGCTGCTGCAGAAAAAAAAACATAAGAAGCTAGAAGTCATGCAGGTTAACACAGATAAATCTGTTCAGATCACCTTAGTATTCTTTTAAGTTTGTGCCTTTATTTTGTCAATAATTAGAATTTTCTAAAGTTTGTTCATTTGTTTCTTAAATTTAAACACTTCAGTTCAAATTTTTACAAAATCAGAACACTTTAATCCCATTATTTTGAGAAACTGACTTTTTAAAATTCCTGTAGTATTTACAGATTTGGAAAGGAATATCTTAAAACATTTCCACTTTAATTTTCATATTTTAATCCTCATTTCTTTTTATTTTGCTTTCTAACTGGTTTATGGTATGTACTTGGCTCCCTTAAATCTAGTAACTTTCAAAATCTATATTCAATAATATTAATTGAGAACTTGATTTATCAGTCATGGCAAATATTTTCTTTATCTGTTTTGTTAAGACTGAAATTATTAAAGGTTTAAAATATTGAAGGGGTTTATTAAATCCTGGATAATAGTGTTTGTAGTTTTAAAAGATTGGAACCAAATCTCATCCTACTTTTCTGATTGAACTTGAATTGGCCTCAGTGTCAGGGCTGCTGAGTATCTTCAGGTTTCATGTCCTAATTTGCTCTCTATAATCTGTCACTTTCTTCTTCAGCTCTTACATTTTCTATTTACAGGCATATATGTTGTTGAAACTAGCTATTAGATACAGTGCTGAAATGTAATACTTTATTTAATCAAAGTATTAGTCGTTTGGAAAAAATGCTGAATTTAATCTGGTTTCACTACACACTTTTATAGGATTGGTGTCAATAAAATCATATGAACCCAGTTGCTCATTAAAGCAGTAGTTTTCAAACTCTTTGGACAATGACTGCCAAACCATAATGGTTTGTAAGGACCAACTCAGCAAATTTCTACCTTTTTTTAATAATTAATATGGTTCCACACACCAAGTGTGAACCACGGTTTGGGAGTATCTGCTCTGTTGGATCAGTTTAACTTGAGGATTTAGAATTTTTACATAATTGACTAATGTCACAGTTTAGAAAAATGATCACTGTCTATTCTGATCTGAAACATTATACAATGCAGTGCTTTTCAGCATTGCAGCCTTGGACTCTGTCTCAAAATTCAAAATAAGCTTTTCTTCTGTACAGGTACTATTATTAAGTGGTTTCCTATGCTCAAATCTTAGCTTCCACATAGAAAAAGGAGAAGATCTTCCTTAGTTTTAGATTTTTGTTCTTTTTAAGGTGCTGCTGGTTCAGCCTCATCCTGAGTCATTATACTTGTGAGAGTTTGAAGCTGAGCTTTTAAACGTGAAAGAGTGTTTTGGTTTTTTGTTTTAAATGGACAACCATAGAACAGTGGCATGACTATAATGTTTTCTGACCCAGAACTGATGGCCAGAAGAGTTTGGGCTGTTTCTTCTCACAAGGAAACAGGAAAGTTGCTTCACAAGCAACTGTGGAGGCTCTTTTTGGAATGCATCTGAGAACAGTGCAATATCGGTACCTGATTGATCATATGAGCCTTAACACTTTCATCCTTTCCTACCTGTATTACACTAACGGCTTTTGAAATGCCTGTGATATTTTACCTACTTTAAAAATACAGTATAGCATAGACATTCAGATCTTAAACTGTAATTTACTATTTCTGTATGCTAAATAACTTCTTGTGATATGCTTCATCCTGTGGCTTCACTTAATTCCTAAAGAAGTGAAGTAAAAGAACTTGAAATCTCACCTTGGCAGAGAAGACATTCCAGCTGCCTTTAAAATGCATTTATTAACAATTTTTTAAAGTCATAAATTAGTTAGTGCTTTAACTATTTTTTTTTTTAGTTAAAGCACTTCTAATTTAGGCTTTACAGGAATAACGTGAACATAACTATTAAAAATTAAGATGTACCCACTCTATGTGAAATTTTGCACTTGACATTTTAAATATTTCTTCTGTTGAAGACTAATGAAAACCAGGATATCACTGAACTGGAGAATAAAGTGGCAGCTTTGAAATGCCAGTTTGAGAAGACTTTGAATGACTCTACTGCAAACCAAAAATTCTTGGAAGAGAACTTGGCAACAACAAAACATGACTTGCTTAAGGTTCAGAATCAGCTATCCACAGCTGAAAAGGTTAGCATTTTACTGTAATGTAAAGGTGATATCCTTACTCACATTTTAACTGATTAGTAATTTAACAAGCATACACTACAGGATGCAGTTTACTGGTTCACGCTTGGGCCTGTGTATTTCAGTTATTTCAGTGGAAAAACACATTAAAATAGCAAAATCACAACTAACTGTGTGATTATATCTAGATGAATACTTAAAAATTGCCCATTTGTCTGCATAGAAATTTTGAATGAAAAGTGTATTCCCAGTCTTCAGGAGGCTTTTAGCCTGATTTCATTATAACATAAAGTTTGTGGTTTTGTCTCTTCCAGTAATATCATTTGGATCTACTAGCTGACTTCATCTAAATTTTACTAAGTTCAAGAAACTATTATTCTGAAACTTGAGAAGGAAAAGCAAGTCATCTTTTTTAAAAAAAGTATATCAGCCTGGTTTTCATAATATGTAAATAATCTGTTGATGTTGGTATTATGTAGGAACTGGAGAAGAAATTTCAGCAAACAGCTGCCTATCGCAACATGAAAGAGATTCTCGCTAAGAAGAATGAACAGATAAAGGATCTACGTAAAAAGCTTTCCAAGTAAGTGGTGCTGTTCTGTCTGTCCAAGCAGGATCCCTGTTTTGGATCCATGTTTTGCTCCCATTTTGTTTTTAAAAATGTGGAGCTGTCTGTCAGACTATACATTTTCTGTTAAAAAGAATTTCTAGTAGGCTGTTCCCTGATTTTTGACAAGCCAGTCCTTTTAATGGATGCTAGATGAGTAGGGCTGATAGGTGCAACAGCAGCTACGGTGTAGCAAATAATGAGAGAATTTAGTATGGAGAGTATGCAAAATATTCATTAGTGTGATAGATAAGGCCCCAGGTGCTACACACAGAGATACAGATGGGAGATGTACTCGATGCTTTGGCATTATGTTATTTCTTCCACACTTGTTTATGGGAATGAGAAGTCTACAGTATGTAAACAGGGTTAGGCCTGTAAAGTAAGATTAAAGTAAGAGTAAAGAAAGATACACCCTGGGCATTATAGTGCATAGAAGACCGTCATTCTGCAAATGTCAAGTGAGCTTTGGCAACGTGGATGTAGGAGGACAGAGGTGGAACTTAAAACTTCTGTGTAAATTTCTGCGTGTATTTTGGAATTTGTGGGTAGGTTCCTGGTCATTCCCTCATTCAACTATTTGGTAAACTGTCCAGTTTTAAAAGGAGAAAATAGTTTAAAAAGTATATACATTTGTCTGTGCCCTAAGTCATACAGTGAACCTTGATAGGAATGCATCACTAGTTGGGAGTAATTTATTACTTGGGTTTCATATTTTCTTTAGAGACAAAACGTCTCTTGGTATTTTCTACTCTGTTTTAATGATTACTTTTTTTCTTTTAATCCTCAGATATGAGCCAGAGGACTAAGATACCAAAACCATCTGATCTATCAGAAGCTGCCATAGAAAGAAAAATGTAGACTGGTATTTTTCAATAATTTTTGTTTTGAATGGTGTATTTTTTGCTTCTAGTGCTTAAAATAACTTGTTCTTAATAGTAATAACACAATGAAACTCCCACCTTACTTCCTTGTAAACCTACAATTTATAGGTATTATAAGCTATATAATATAATAATATAATATAAAACCTATTATAAACTATAGGTATTAGTTTCTGTAGTCATGTTTTTAGTTGTTAACCACTGACATTCCTTGAGAAATAGCAAAGAGGAGCTTACTGAAGAACTGAGATCATCCTTTACAAAGAAAGGAGTTTATTTTTGTTAAGAAAAGAAAAAAAAAAAAGGGGAAAAAAAGAAGCATTAGGGTTTTTTGATGTCTCTGAGGTAGAAACTCCAGTTGTTACTTTTGTATAGTTAACGTAGTTATGAAGTGGCATTATATGTGAAAATTCCATCAGTGGAAGGAAAAAGTAGGAGGAAAAAATGAAACATGCCGATTGTGTAATGTTATTTCATCCTGGACATGTCATACCTTAGCAAAACATGGTCAGTAACATTTTGCTAGAGGGTGTTCTTTAGGCAGTGAGGTACATACCAGCGCTGGACCCTTTCAAATACAGCCACTAATTGAAGTTACGCTTTTTCACTTGAATTTACTTGAAACAAATCTGAACATTGGAAGACCAATTCCAATTTTGCCAGTATTCCTAGTGTTAACATGATAATCTGAAAACGCATAGGGAAGTTGCTAATGGAGCAGATTTCTTGGGAATGGAGTTTAGATGTTTTCATCTCCTTTTTTAATGTAACCTCACCAGAAAACAGCTAACTTCTCTCAAGTCTTTTACGTGTCATCTTCTGCCTTGCACTTATCTGGCAGCCTCTTCTTAGTGCATTCTACTTGTTCATCTGTCCCTGTGCATATGTATGTTGTATTTTACTCCAAATAAAGCTATTCTGTTTTCAGACATTGAATCTTTAAGGAGCAGGTTTTTTATAGGAATGTTTTCTGTAGCTCTTTTTTTTTTAATACCTGTAGAAAGGAGTTACAGATCAGCAAAGAATTTTGCTAGAAATACGACCATGTAAATTAGAGATTCATGCTCAAAGCCACACCACATCAAACAGCTGTAAAAAAGTGTACCAGTGGCAGGGCTGGGAAAAGGCTGGGGGGCGGGGGGGGATGGAACGGGACGTGTGGTGTGTTACAGAAACTGACATTTAACAGTGCCTGTCTCAGGAGCTGCTTGAACTGAAGTGGATCGTTTTTCCTCATTCTTTCTCAGAGAGGCAAAGCTCTTAAAATTGCTCAAGCAGTGATACCCCAGTCAAATCTGCCATACACTTGCAGTCTGTAAGTTCTTTGTTGCCCTTTCCCCCCTGTTGGTTAACCAAGATTGATCTGGGATCAAGTCCTGTGTCTGTAGCGTGATATTATTGCTGTAGCACAACAGTAGGGCTTTATGGGGTGACAGACTCCTCCTGCAGTGTCAGTTAAATTCATGAAAGGTATTGTTTTGCCCCTTGTACAGTCACTAAAATGTTAACTTCTTAATCAGGATGTACCAAAGACCTTTCTGGCCTGTGTTTGCTCAGAGCAATTACGTTGCCTAGGAGTACTAGTCTGGGTGAGTATTGTGTTCTTCTTTGTAATAAAACTCATTTTAATGTGATCAGCTACTATTTCTAAACTCACAGGTAAAAGGTGAAGGAAGGCAGAGCATCTCATGACTTCTGGTTTTCTGATCAATCTTTGGCTGTTGACTTAGCTAGAATATTGACTCTGTGATGTGGCATTATCTGCTTAGAAACAATCGCAACAAGGAAGTACACTATCGACTTCAGTATAGGAGTAGGTGTCATTGAAATAAGTTGGCTGTAGGCAAGTGTGGTTACAGACCTTGTTATCTCCTCAAATGAGTAAGGCAAAGCTTGCAGACAACTGTGCAGTGCAAAATTGAAACGCTGGCTTTGATTACCTGTCTTGCAAATTGCCAGTTTAGTGAGTGTGAGATCAGTGTGATGCTCTCATTGGTTTCTGTTGCACAATGGCTAAGTAAGGGTCTTTTGGGGAGCCCTTGATGTCAAACATGATGTACCTGTCAAAGAAGACCTGGAGCATTATACAGCAGAGACAGTGTCTGATGTTTCTAAACCTTCACTTCTTTCCCTGAGGTGTAAATTCTAATACTGCTTTTACCACCCTTTGTTATTCGGAAGTTCCTGCTCAAATAGATATCATCCATTTCTTCCACTTCAGCTGTTAATTCCCTAGTTATGCCTGAAGGGAACATTTAAAAAGAAAATTTCTCTATAACTGGCTGATCTGCAGGAATCAAATCTCTTTCAAGCTGGGTGCGGGTTTTTTTGCTTGCAGACTGAAGAATATTTTCTGTAGGAATGAAATCTAGACAGCTCAGCTTTGCTAGTATTGACTCTGACAGCTAACAAACAACCCTATGCTCTAACTGTGACTTGAATTCACCGGTTGATCGTTAATAAATGAGCCAGCAGTGCTGCGTGCTACAATCTTAATGAGTCAGGATGTTACCCGATGTTCTTTAACTGTTCATAAAGTACTCCTTAATCTGTTTTTCTCTTGTGGATAATAGTCATTTTTTTAAATGTCCTAAGATGAATACTAATATATATTAACACTTATGCAAGTGCTCCTCTTTATTTGATAGACTGATGTAAGGGCAGCTGCAATTTGGACATTTCCCACATACCTTGCTTTTGGGAAACCCCCAGTCATCTGCCAGGCACTTAGATTTCAATGTAGCCAAAAAGTTCGTAAGATTCTTGTTTGATTTCCCTCTTCTGGCATTATCAAGGATGGCTCTTGGCTTCTGCGTGATACCAAATGCTGTCAGGCCACAGTGAAATGATTCTTACTGCCTCAGGAAACAAACGTAGCCGAATGGATCAAGCTTAAAAAGTTTGATCTGGTCTAGGAGGATGTGCCTTTTAAAACATATTAAAAAACATTTGAATGTAATTTGAAGGTAAGCTGGTATGTGAGCAGGTAAGAATTTTTATTGCAATTATTCTTGTAAATGTTTCTAACCGTCTTTGAGCAGAGAATGTGCCCAGGGTGTTACCCTGTGACTGTTAATTTTGTCAATGTACTGGTGAAAGCATTGGCCCAGGATTCCTGCCCTGCTCTGGCTGCCTACAGACTCTCACTGAAGGCACCTAGATCTGCCCTCCCTATCAGAGTCTCCTCTCAAACATACCCTGAAATGTTAGGTGGCCTGTTTGGAGTCCACTCTTCTCCAAATAAAGGTGGGTAGATATATGTCATTCTGTTTCAGCAGTCTTAGTATCTAGAGACTTTTAACTATTTTTTAATTATTAGTTTTAGGAACCTGTTAATGTAGAGTCTTGGAGCATCCGTTGTAAGTAATGGTGATGCTGAGTGGTTGGCACAGGACTCTGACAGCTGCTGGTGAACAAGAGAGCTGCCCAGAGACCTCCCCAAGCTGCAGGCAAGCTTTGACAGAGAGGAAGGGTGAACTGGCAGAAGACAAGCAGAAGAACTGACTAAATAGGCCAGGTATCTTTTCTATTTTTGTTTTACACAGGCCAGTTCTGAGGTCTGAGTGAACTGAGTGCAATTCTGTGAATCAGATATGCATTGAGTGCACCTTCGTGGAAGGAGTAGCCTAAAAAACTACTTACTCAGAAGATGGTTAGAGCTCTGATGCTGAAGGAAAGCAGGGAAAATAAAAAGAGGGCCTCCTCTCAGGCTTTCTTGGGAGGCTGAGGTAATGCAAAACAGTTTTAAGAGCGATTAAGAGGCTGGATATGACTTCAGAGTACAGACCTTAAGGGCATCATCTACAGTTTGGAACTAAGCAGCAAGTAGTAGCGGTGAGCTGGAAGGAATAATTACAGTCATAATAACTGCTTAGAGGAGTAACTGTAATCTCAAATTACACGTAGAGCAATGTCTGAGCTGGCACAGGCAGGACGCAGAAACAACCACAAAAACATGGATGAAATGCAAAGAGTAAATTTATTCTTGTTACCTCACGACCCAGGGGATCTCCACAGCAGCACCCAGGCAGAGGCACACGAGTGGGGACGCAGGCACCGTGGAGCTGGGTCCTTGCTAGTCAGAAGAAGAAGAAGAAAGAAAAGATCTAAAACCTGCTGCTTTTGCCTGTACGTATCAGGGATTTTCACAGGCGTATTTTTCCACTGTGCTTTGATCTTTCCCACAGCAGGGCAGGAATCTCAAGGATGTTCAGTAGGGTGCCTCTGAGTCTCTCACAGGCCTGCGTTGTTTAAATGCAGGCATTTTACCCTTCAAGCACACAAATCTAAACAACAATTAATATGATATATGTGTTTTTCAACTTCCCAGCCGCTAGCCACTTGAACGTGTTTAGAGTCCTCCTCACCAATCTTCTGTTGTATTCCCACAAGCAATCACCCAATTGTCATGGCCTATGAATTGTCAAAGATCTGGAAATCCAGCTGGATTCTTTCTTTCTCCTAAAGGAAGGAAGCATGGAGCTGAGTAGCAACTGTGAACAGTGAATCCAAACATATGTAGGAGCTGCTACTCTCTTGGCTGTATATCTGCTTCCCTTGATAGCATCACTAAACATTTGCAGAGGATGTGGAGACTCTTCCATCACTTCCCCTTGATGATCATCTAATATGCTAACAGCCAGCATGTTTCCATTTGGAAGAGGGTGCCCCAGGAATGGCAGATACTGAACACCAGAGCCAGCCCCTGCTGATACTTTGTCCCCCTCCCACATGTCTGACTCATCGAGGAAAGCCCAGAGGGTTTATTTTTAAATCTAGGGGTTATAGTCCTACATGTTGGATGTAGCATAATGAAGTCCAGGCTACCTGGTAGAATTATCCAGGAGTTGTCTATACCAGATTTCTTCCACTGCTGCTTATTATCCCTTCCTCCCTTGTTTTTGCCTTCTTCACCAACAGAACTGTTAAGCTTCTCTCACACCCTTGAATCATCGTCCCCAACCTGTTGCTAAGACCCCAGACTCCCTTTCTGTCTGCACTTTATGTAGCTGGGAGAGGTGCTTGGCTTCTTACTGTACTGGCATCAAGAGATGCAAGCCCTGAATTTTTAGTTGGTACCTTCACCTAAGTACTTCCAGTTTTGCTTCAGTGAGAAACAGGATTCTTTGCTTTGTTTTCCATCTTCTGATCTGGTTTACATAGGGTTGGGACAGCTCATGCTGTCCCATCAGTCCCTGGCCTGCTGTGGATATGAACCCCTACCTTTCTCACTCCCCCAAACCCCACATTCTCAAATTTGTTAGGTACTGGGGAAAAGATTCTTTCTAATCCTCCTTTAACATGAGCAGTGGGATGACCAAAAGTTCTTGCATGTGTCTATTAGATGCTTATTTTAGTGTCTGAAGATAAAGCCCAAGTCCTCCCCCAATCCAAAGGAAGGAAGTTCAAAGGAGATAAAATCTTGAATAGCATCAGAAATAGCATATTGATTATCTGAGGTGTGTATGGAAAGTCCCACAGCAAGAATTCCTGAGTGATACCTGTTTAAAGACCTTTAAATACATTTATTTAAAAGAGCTGCAGGACGACAGGCACTTTGCTGGGTGCCTATGTGCATGACCACCTTTTAAACAAACTCACAGTAGTTTGTGATCCGAACTGCCCATCAGACTGACATTTGTGAGAGAGGCAAGGGTTCATTCCATTGCATCTGGCCTGACCCGAGCTGAGGACACCACAACTCTCTGCCTGCACAGTCCCCCCAGTCCATTAGTAAACTAGTTTGAAATGTAATGGGAAGGAGGTACAGAGGCAGGGAAATGTTTAACTTGATGATGCTCATCAGTAGCAGTAATCTATTCACACAGAAGCATCCCAAGTGTTAGTGATGTGCTATTTTTTAAGGCTGTTCTGTCTGCGAGTTATTAAATGCTGGAAGTTATTTATAAGCATAATCTGTAATAAATGCCACAGGCAGTGACGGACATTTAACTTTTTAATAATTTGCAAAAGTTTTCATGATGTGGCACAGCTAACATATCTGTAGCTTCTCAGTGTGTGTCCTTCAGTTTAATAGCTTATGGATCTAAAATTACCTCAGATTTTTCCTTCCAGCAGAACTCAGGGTTACCCATGAGACATATTTCCAGGGCTAGCTGGCATGTTGCAATTCTGTGGGCAAGACAAGAACTGCAAGGATGTTGCAGAAAAGCCACAAGCTCCCTCAAAACTGTACTCTGTACAGTGCCATACCCTGATGTTTCCCAATGACAACCTTTATTTCTAGCAGTGCTAAAATGCACCGTAAAGAACGGATTCACTTACAGGAGAAGCATAAACCTCTTGCAGTCACCTTTTCTTGCGTGCAGATACGTGTCGTCCCACTTTGTGACTTTGCTACTTTAGTTCTGCTGGTCTCCACAACGCCACCTGATGTACTCTGCAGTTTGGGCTCATGTCCAAGGGCCCCGTGGCAGGGGTTCTCACCCCTACCCGCAGCTGGATGCCTTGGCTCTGCCAGGGCCTGATGGGATGCTGGAGCAGCACACAGGGCGCTGGCAGGGAGCAAGATCCTTGCGCTGGAGGACTGACAGCAGCTGAGTGAGCCTTATGTGTAAAACAGTCCTGAAAGGTGCCTAGTCGTGGCCTGAAAAAAACACAGACAGAGGAAGGAAGCTGAGTCGTTGGACTTGTTCATCCCCTTTTTATTGGTACTGCCAGCAGCCCCCTTCACTGGGAGCCCTGTCTGAAGTGGTAGAGCTCAAAGTGCACCTTGTCAGGGGCCCACGCGCTCAGGGTCCATGTTCAGAGCTGGCATCTCAGTGTGCATTCAGACAACCCAAAGGCATCCTAGGTCCTTCTGCCTCCACAGTGGGCCGCAGACACTTCTTCCCAGTGGCCTTTGTATAGATTTGGTCCCTGCTGCTTAGAACTATTTTAAACCAGCAAGTCCTCGGAAAAGTTCATTTCCGAGGGTTTGATCATGAAGGTAGGTGAAAAGAGGCTGGTCACATGCACGCAGAACAGATAGAGGGAGGGTGGTGTTCCCAGAGGGTCAAACTGGAGTGTGGTACTCAAGGCTGCAGCAGACTGGGGACCTGCATGGCTGATAGGGACTGTTTCAGGGGCACTTTTGGAACTGGGGAGTGTGCTGGGCTGGTTGGGGTGAGCTCCAGGGCACAAGTGACAGGATGCCTGAGGACCTGTTTAGGGCAGGGGACACTGGGAATAAAAGGCAGCTCTGACAGCCACTAAGCCCAGTCCTAATGGTGTGGAAACCCCTTCCCTGTGCTACCAAATCCAAGCTGGTGCCTCACACGCACACATAAATGCCACTGCTAGGGAAGAGAGCCCTGTAGGAAGGAGTGTCCTGTTTCCAAAACCAGACTGCAGCCCCTGTGTTATTTCCTCCCAGTGACAAGTCGGCACGTGAGCCGATAAAAATCCTTGGGCTCACATCCTTTCCAGAAATGCCAGTCAAAACCCAAGCAGCTGTTCTCCCAAAGTACCAATTTTATAGTTCCGTGTGTGTCTATAATCTATTTACCAGCATTCCTACTTCAGTATGTGCCTGTTAATAAGATTAGTAATTAAAAAGCTTGATAGGAATTGGCAAGCATAGCTCCTCCGCCTTTCCCTCCCCTCCAAGCCGGGCTGGCGTGGAGTCTGAGGCAGGGCTGGCAGAGTACCTGAAGGAGTGAAGGCAGAAAGGCTCTGCTGAAACCTCTGCCTCCAAGCAGGCAATGGAGAAATCCCGGCCACTATGGGACAATCCCCTGCAGTTCGTTTTTGCCTGCATTTCCTATGCTGTGGGGCTGGGAAATGTGTGGAGGTTTCCATACTTATGTCAGATGTACGGAGGAGGTAAGTGTGGTTTATGTTTCTTGCTTCCCTCGAGGAGGAGTGTGGCAAGCTTTAAATCCCAAAGTATGTTGTCCATGCTAATGGACTGTCCACCCAGCAGGGCCCAGGGCAGAGTAGGAGGCCAGGCTGTTTGTTGGTGTGCAATCTCTTCTGTTGCTGCTTTATTTTACATAGTCTTTAGCATAAGGCTTTCACTTGACAGCTGGCCCGATACAGTGGCACTCGTTTCCTAGAAGTGCAATGAAGCAGTGGAAAGGCCCATGTTTTCTAAAGGATGGAAATAGGATGAGAGATGTAGGTCCACATGGTATTAATTTATTACTTTCTTGTCCCATTGAACCGCTCTGAAGGCATCAGAAACTAGTTCAGTTCTTTGTAGGTTCACATATGGGGACTCGGAATAGATTGAGAAAGGGAGATGCTTACACTGATTTAATGCAAGGATCAGGTGTATGGTTTCAAGTTTCTGTCATTAGTGTGTTGTCTTTTATACAAAGCCTTACTTTAGGAGGTGGTATCTTGGCTGCAAATCTGCCTTGAAGTTGGCTGAAACTCCTTAATCAACAGGAGTTTCACAGCAAAAGCCTCCTGGGAAGCTTTGTGAACAGGAAATAAATCATTCTGGGCTCCAAAAAAAAAGCTCTTTGAAAGTTTATCCTTTTCCTAGGTCCAAACTGAAGAAAGATGATGTCTGTATCATACCAGCCACAGATGTTCTTCCTTAGAAATCAAAAGTCAGTTAATTAGATTAATTAAAAAACAATGCTAATAATCTCTTGTAGTATACACTGGCTAATGACCATGTTTTGAAGGATCCCTATAAAGAGCCTCTCTTCATAAGACATCCCAGTTTTATACTGCTTCTCACACTCCATCTGTTGTCATAGTGCTGGACCCATCTCAGCCATGCATTGACACGATGAGCATCTGCCTCATTTGCTTCTGGTCTGCTTCCACCTTTTCTTCCTTTCAGGAAGAAACACACTGTGATGTTTAAGGGTTTTGCACTTGTTTTGTGCTTGTTTTGTTGGCTTGTAGCTTACTTTTAAATGCACACGTGGTGGTAGGACTTGGTTCATGCTGGTTTTTGAAATGCCAGCTCAGTGCTGGGACTGCATCAGAGCTGCTCTGTGAGATCAGGTCAGAAAAATCCAGGTAATATAGTGGGTGAAGTTACAGTAGAAACAAAGATGCTGCAGTGGCTGAAGCTCTCTTACACAGTTCAGACAGTAGAAGTCTGAATGCTGCAATTCTGCGTGTATTCCTCTACACATACTTTTGAGGGTAAAGACTTCATGTCTGACACTGAACTCTAGCACAAAGTTTAAAATACAAGTGTTTCTGTACACAATTAAACTTCACGTATTAGTCCAGTAGCAGCCTTTCTTGTCAGACATCATGTCGGACAGCAAAACTCAGACACTGGGGTGCTTTGCATGGTTTAGCCTCTTCTTATCAGCCATCAGTAGTGTAGAAGGTGGTGAAAATTCTCTGAGATGTAACCAAAACTGGAACACTTGATTATCCTGAAAAAAAGATGAAATAAACCCAAGTATTTTCTGAAAAGCATGCTTTTATAAGAATGGTTTCTCTGTTTTTATCCTTCCTGGTTAAATTTCCCAGGGGAGAGGCAGTTCTTTCTACTGTGAAACTAAAACTCCTGACAGCAGGCTTTGCTTTTCTTAATTGTTTTTCACTGCCCTCTTAAAAAGAATTCAGGTGCAAAACCCATGCAGACAAAATATTGCTTTGGGAACTTAAAAGCTGGATATGCCAGGCACTGAGCTTAGGGGGGGGATGCCAGCAGCTGCTTGTTTAGCATCTTCCTTATAGAAAAGCGCAGAACCAGTCTGGGTCCTGCCCAGCAGAGCAGTATGCCCTTATCGCTGAAGATACTCATAAACAGGATAATTTCAGACTTTACAACCTCCTGCCTTTCTGTTCATCAGCAGATTGCCTCCTTCTCCCTGCTCTCATCCAGAGAGCTTGACCTGAGCAGAGCTGGGGGAGGGTTAAACCTTGTAGGTGCAGTTAGTCTGTCCGTAAGCAGGCTGGGCCAGACTGAAAGGACACTGGGATGGGTTTAGAGCAGGACAGGCGCTCAGCAATGCTCAGCCCTGAGCGAGGAAGCCCCTGAGCACCAGGCGGGGTGCTGAGCAGAGGCGAGGGTGCTGCTGGTCAAGCCTAGTGCCTCAACCAGACCCGGGGCACACTCCACATGTTGTGCCAGCTGCAGGGGTCTGGCCTGGGGGCTGTTTTTTGCAGGTGGTTGGCACTGTAGGGAGCAAGGCCGGGTGTAAATGAGCAGGGAGGTCAGTGGAGCTGTGCTGGTTCACAGCAGATAAGGAGCTGATTCGTGTGGCTGCCCTGAGTCACTTATAGGAGGTATTTTTGTTCTACCCTTTAGGAAAAGCAGCGTTAGGAGCAAAATCCGCATGGGGCAGGGGCTCAGCCCCAGCACCCCCAGCTGCAGGGGGGACAGTGGGGTGAAGAACAAGCCTGGAGGCACTCCTCCTCCTTGCAAGGTGGCAAAGCCAACACCAAGCATGTGACAATGCTGCTGGGAAGGCAGAAAAGGCCCTTCGCAAAGGGCCTAACGCTCATTCTCCCCATGGTACATGGCAAAACTCCCCTCAGCTGCTGCTGGGGCAGCTTGCACCCCACTGGGACAGAGCAGCTACGAGAGCTCTTAAACCCCCGACAGCTCCCTTACAGCATAGGAAGTTATCTAACAGACTAACAAAGGGGTTGTTAATAACGAGAGAGCCAGGAGGTGGGAAATTAATTCCCAGAATAAACCGGATTTTTGCTCAGTGTTTATTTCCAGTTCTTTGCCTCAGTCTCTGCCTGGAGTTCATTCCTCCCCAGTGCTGTACAGAGCGCATTGCAAGGAATGTTAATGCTGCAGATTAAATCCTCAATAAGAGATATTTACGTAAATATTTTTGGCTTGTTGTATAAAGGGAAGCAGGAAAGCCTTTGCAAAAATCTAGGTTTTGACTCAGTCAGCAGCTCTTTCTGAAGTGAGCCCCAAGTCGAGGACAAGGATTGTATTTTTTTTTTTTCCAGCATAAACTTAAGCTGAAGTGCATCCTGGTTGCCAGGCGGGAAGGTCCTTTCCCCTCCCTCATTGCCCACCTGCCCATTCCTGCTGCTCATCTTCTGCAGGAGCATCCCTGTGGCTTTCCATGCAGGGGCAGCAGGGATGAGCAGGCGCTGGCAGGAGGAGGCTGCATGCCTTCGACCCAGGCTCTGCTCCCTCAGGTGCAACCCTGGGGGAAAAGCCTTCACCCCTTTGCTTGTACTTTCAGGCTCAGCATGGAGGTTTTTGGGAGCTTTTTGGTTTTTGTTTTTTTTTTTTTTTTTTTTTTAAGCCAGGTCAGACTTCAACATGTTACTCAAAACTCTATTCAACAAGGATGTTGCTGTTACTTTTTCATTGAGCATTTTGGCTCTGCCGCAGAACACCACACATGAAGTAAATCTTTCCCTTGTCCTTTTTCTCTCATTATCTTTTACGAGGTTTGGCTGGCGATTAGTTACCCTTTAACAGCCCCAGCCCCGAACATTGCTCAAACCGCCCACAAAGCATCTGGGCAGCCCTGTTGTGCTGGAGTGGCAATCAGCACAGTTTAACAGCAGAAATCCCAGGTCTGCCAAGTGCCTGCGGAAAATTCCCTGTGCACAGGTGCCCGGCGCCCACTGGCATCTGGGATGTCGCCTGAAACCCGGTGAGATGTCCTTCAGCGTTGGGCTGTGCCCTCAATATACAAGGTGTCCGGACAGGACCCAGCCCCAGCCAGCTCGTGGGACACTTAATGGGGTGATTTGACCACAAACAGGGTAACGTGGTGTTTATTATGCTGCTGCTCTGCTGAAGGCCGTCTGTTGGGCTTTTCTTGCAGGTGGCTTTTTGATTCCGTATTTTATCATGCTGATCGCTGAGGGGATGCCGCTGCTCTACTTGGAGCTGGCCGTGGGGCAGCGCATGCGTCAGGGCAGCATCGGAGCCTGGAAGATAATAAGCCCCTACCTCTGTGGCGTTGGTATGTTCTCAGTTTTCATCTTTAAGTGCCCCAGGAACATGGGTGATTTTTGGATGGAGAACTTTGCATTTCAGAGAAGAAACCAGTTGGGAGCTGGGGTTTTAGTGGATCCCAGCAGGCTGAGCGAAGCAGTCATCCAGCCACCTCATGGCATGCGTTTACCCCATCCCTTGCGGGGCACTGGGGCCAGACCCCAGCTCGCTGTGCTGGGTCCCTGGACTTGGAGGTGTGAGTCCCCCCTGCACTCAGGCAGACTGCCAAAATCACAGTGTGAAGGCTTGTGCTAAATTCAGCCCTTGGGGCTGCCTACACTGGGCTTTGACCCCAAGAGCATCTTCCCAATATGCTCAACATAGAGTGATAAAGTGGTGCCTTAATTTCATACCAATGCCCACTCTTAGCTACATTATTATGTTATTAAATTACCTTGAGAACTCAAACTATCATTAATTTGCTTACACGCACATTTTATTTTTAACGATACATTGAATATTCACCCCCCAGGGGCTAAAGTATAAAATCCTGACAGGAGGAGGAGGCGACTGCAGTGGTGGGGCCCTGCCCTGTGCACAGGGCAGCGCAGAGGCAAGGCCCACCCCGTGCTGGCTGGCCACAGTGCCCCCCCTGGGCATTTTGGGGTTCCGCTGCTGACCGATCACCTCCCTCCATGCCTGCAGGTGTTGCCAGCGTCATTGTCTCCTTCTTCCTCTCCATGTACTACAACGTGATAAACGCCTGGGCCTTCTGGTACCTCTTCCACTCCTTCCAGGTGCGTGGGTGCCCCATGGTGTGGCTTGGGGGTCACGGTGGCTTTGCATCAGTGCTGGACGTTACATGGCACCATTGTTAGCTTGGTGGAGGGGCAAAAGCTCCAGAAATCCTCCCAGGGCTTTTCTGGGGTGAAAAATGAGGCAGCAGTGTCCCCTCCAGGGGCTCTGCAGGAGCACTGGGGTGTCTTTGCCTCACCACAAAATGCAGGTCAAGGCCAGCCCCGTGATGCCTTGCTGGCATGTGCCTTGGTGGCCACAGTGTCCTGCACCCTGGGGTAGGTCTGTCTGAAGGCAGGGGAGAGGGTTGGCCCTGGGGGACAGGATCAGAGAGGGTCATCCCCAAGGGACGGGCTCAGAGGGGTCGGTCCTCAGGGAGAAAAGCCAGTCTGGTCATCCCTGGGGAAGAGAGGCAGAGCGGATCTGTCCTTGGGTCACCCCTCTGGTCATCCCCAGGGGAGAGGGCCAGAGCAGGTCTGTCCCTGGGGAGAGGGTCATCCCCAGGGGACAGGGTCATCCCCAGCCCCAGGCAGCACAACGCAGAGACAAGCAGGGCCCAAGCAGAAAGCCGCCCTCGCCTTCATCCCCGCCGGCACCCTGGCTCTCCCCGCAGTGCTGACAGTAGGCACTCTCCCCACACCCCTCTCTCCCAGGAGCCCCTGCCGTGGGCCACCTGCCCCCTGAACAGCAACCGCACCGGCTATGAGGAGGAGTGCGAGAAGACGTCGACCACCCAGTACTTCTGGTACCGGCAGACCCTGAACATCTCCCCGTCGCTGGAGGCCAGCGGGAGCGTGCAGTGGGAGCAGGCGCTCTGCCTGACTCTGGCCTGGCTGGTGGTCTACCTCTGCATCCTCCGCGGCACCGAGTCCACCGGCAAGGTGAGAGGCGGGCACAGCCCTGCTGAGCCGGGGCGGGATGTGGGGAGCAGAAATGAGTGACAAAAGACAGCGTCCGTGGCTGCTGTTACTTGGGGTTATGGCATCCCCCCTGGAGCAGCCAGCCCTGCTGCCTCTGCCACCCTGTTAAGTTGCAACTGAAGAAGACTCAACTAAAGCACTGAGTGATATTAAAAAAGTAATCCCCAAAAGTCCTTTATATGCAGCCACCTCTGCTGCAAAACCATCTACCAGGCTGCTGGCCCTATGGAAAGCTGTCTGCCGCAGCAGAGACATGTCAGGAGATATCTATTCCCTGGTCTTTGCAAGACAAAAAAGGACATCTACCGGGCATTTTCTCTCACTTTATTCACACTAGAAGTTATGAGGAAGGGGGAAAAAAAACCACTGTCCCAGCTGAGTCTGCACTAAGAAGCAAGCTGAGGGCTGTAATCCCCAAATCGTCTTAGCCAAATGCAAAAGCCAAGAGACTGTAAACTAAGAATAACCTCTTAAACTTGCTGCAGCTGGCTTTGGAGGCAATAAATAAATAAATAAATAGCCAAGGAGCATTGAAACAGCATCACGAAGGCAGGGTCTTGTCACGGGGAGCGCAGGAGGCTTCCCCTTGTGCAGGAACAGCAGCAGGTTTGGGCAGCGGGTGCAGGGCTGTCCTGCTGGGGACGGTGAAGCTGCTGCATCTGCAGGCCTGCAGCAGGGAAAGGCAGATGCCAGCTGGCAACGCAGGCAGGTGCAAATGGGAGGAATATGGGGTAATTACCCAGCCGATTCTCTTCCCATGAGCTTGGGAAGGCACATTTTCTAAGGAGTTAGTTTTCATGTAAGTTTCTGGGTGAACCATTGGGGTACATCCCAGCAAAGAGTAGGTGATTGGATTCTCCCTTTTTTTTTTTTTTTTTTTTTTCCCACAAGTGGCTTTTTCCAATGTGGAGATTGAACATTTAGCTTCAAATTCAGGGGTTTGATCAAAAGCTTATGGAAGACAACTGAAAGATTTAATTCCCTCCATCCCCCATCTGGGTTACATTAAGCTAAAGTCTTTTTCACATCTGAATTGAAATAGTTTCATTCAAGTTTGATTTTGACCTTATATGACGTCTGCTTGCCTTTCTCCTAGAGCAGATGATGGATGATGACCTTTGCCTAATGAGTTCTTTATAGACAGTTGCAAACTGGTGTTACTCCACTAAATGCTGCGGAACTGAGTTTGTAAATGCTGCAAATATTTTAGATTTTGTTCTTATTTTTCTAATCAAAAAGAAGACCCTGGGAACAATAGCACAGTTTTTATTAATAAAAACTCTTTTCCCTAAAACCTAAATCTAAATTTAGATTTATCTGAAAATACTTCTTTAAAGATTAATACAAGGTAACAAACACAGTAATGGAAATTTTCTATGTAAAGTAAGTGAGACTGACCACAGTAGATTAGCTCTGTCTTATGTATTCTTTAGACCAAGGTATTTCCCTTCCTTCCCCCAGGTCGTCTATGTAACAGCGTCTTTGCCATACTGCGTCCTCATCATATACCTCATCAGAGGATTAACGCTTCACGGTGCTGTGAATGGGCTCGTCTACATGTTCACACCAAAGGTACAGGACAACCATACTGAATTTTTCATGAAATATTATTTACTGAACACATAAGGTTTTAAAAAGTGGTGATGTTCCTTCTCCTTATACTGAGTTTTTGCAGCAGTAGCTTAGGTCAGGCAGCTGGAAACCGCGGCTGGGAGTGGCTGGAGGCTGTTCTGCCATGGTGCCCATGAGCTGCTTGCTTCCTCCTGCAGAAGAAGACCTGCCCATTAACATTACCTGTAGCAGATTACTTTTCGACTGAGCTGTAACCCTGCCCAAAACCCATCCCCAAGCTAAAATGTGTGCACGAAGGGGCCTGTCCCCTGCAGGCTGGAAGGGCCGGTCCCGGGCATCCGTGTGCAGCTTCACACTCCTGCTCTCCCCGTATGGTTTTGCAGCTGGAGCAGCTGTCGAACCCCAAGACGTGGATCAGCGCTGCCACACAGATCTTCTTCTCGCTGGGCCTAGGCTTTGGCAGCCTCATCGCATTTGCCAGCTACAATGAGCCCAGCAACAACTGCGAGAGGCACGCCATCATCGTCTCGCTGATCAACAGCACCACGTCCATATTTGCCAGCATTGTGACCTTCTCCATCTATGGCTTCAAGGCGACGTTTAACTACGAAAGCTGTATAAGCAAGTAAGAGCCTGATATTTCACTTATTTTCCACCGCAGGCTGTTCTGGGGAAGAGGGGAAGTAAATAAATGACAGCACGCAGCGCTGACCCAAGACCAGATCTGATACTGCTCTAATAAAGCTAATAGCGCTATTTAAAGCGATGAAGGCTGAGGTGACGGGTCGGAGCTGGCTTGCCTTTTGACACCTGGGTGCCGCTTCCAGGCGCCGGCCAGGTTGAGAGGGTCAGTTTGTCCGGGCAAGTCACAGCGGCACTTTCCACTGTGCCCTGGTCAGACGCTTCAGGGGGTGCGTGGGGGCTGATTAATAAAATGCAGCAATGCTCAGATTCCCCCGTTAAGGCTAAGACCTGTGCCAGGAGCTTGGCCTCCTTGGCAGCAATGCTCTGGAGGTGCCCAGCAGCCTGCAGGATCGTGCCCCGAGGCAGCAAGCTCGCATGCAGTCCCTGGCACAGGGCCCGCTGCAGTTACACTTTTACTCGTATTTTTTACAGCTTTCAATCTATCTGCTGACCAGAGAGGAAACCAAGCTGCTAGTCCCTGCTCATTGCCAAAAGGCTCATTAAATTAGTGGGGTGTGGACATGAGACTGGAGGGCAAAGGGGAAGAGACGTCAGCTGGCACTGGCTGGCACCCAAAATACCTGCCTGGGAGGGGCAGTGTGGGTGCAGGAGCTGCTCCCTCTGAAGCAGAGATGAGTGCAAGGTTACCCGTGTCCCAGCCCTGTGCTGGGATTGCCGTGGCTCCTACCCAGGCAGAATGGAGCCCTGGGGTCGGCAGAGCATCCCCACGTGGGGGCCAAAGGAGAAGGGGACAAGGTGTATAACCAGCCTCGATTTTATACCTTGGCCTGAAAGCCATTAAATTCCCGTAATCTTTCCCAGGGTGATCCTGCTGCTGATGAATGCCTTTGACCTGGAGGAAGGCTCTTTAACAGCAGACAACCTCAGTGAGATGAAGGACTACCTCATGGCCACCCACCCGCAGGAATACGCCCAATTATCACCACAGCTTAAAAACTGCAGCTTGGAAGCTGAACTCGACACAGTGAGTCGCCGCTTTGCCACCTGGGCTTCACTCTCTCCTTTCCTCCCACCGAGCCCCGGCAGCCCCTCAGCCCCTCGTGGGCACATCCCGCACCCTCAGGAGCCACCTGGCCAGGGGCTGCGGTGGGGCTCATTGCTGCACTGGGATGGTCGCTGGCTCAGCCCAGCAAGGGGCTCACTTGGGTCATTAGCAGCTGAGCTGGGTGAGATCTCATCCCCCCCTGCTGTGCAAAACCACCACCACAGGTGTATTTTGTCATGGCACAGGGTCAGTCTCTTATGTCCTTGTTCTTATGTCCTTGACCGAGCTGAGGAGCTGCCCATAACTCACTTCCCCCTTCTCGCTGGCAGGCTGTCCAGGGGACGGGACTGGCATTTATCATCTATTCTGAAGCCATCAAAAACATGGAGGTGCCCCAGCTGTACTCCGTGCTCTACTTCGTCATGCTGCTGATGCTGGGCATCGGCAGCATGCTGGGAAACACCGCCGCCATCCTCACGCCGCTGACCGACAGCAGGGTCATTGCTGCCCGTTTCCCCAAGGAGGTGATCTCGGGTAAGTGCCATGTCACAGCACAGGCCCTGCAGTGGGAGCACACGTGGGTGCAAAAGCCTTGGTGTCCCATAGCTGCTGAGGGTCCCTCTTTGACCTCAGGTGGAGCAGGGAATATCAAATACGCTGCTGGAAGGGTTCGCCTGCCCTTGGGAAATCCTGCCCAGCCTGCACAGCATTTTCCCTCGGAATCCCTCAAAGCACTAGGGCAGTCGTGGCTGCGTATTTGCAGGCTCCCCAGCACACCCCAGCTCCTTCAGACTGGTGTCTACTGACAGGTGAAACTCAAAGGGCCGGGACAAATGTCAAGATACCTGTGGCTCTTCAGTTGCATCGCCAGTGTCCCAACTGCGAACCACCTCAGCCTCTGGCTAGAAGTGACAGGGGCTCCCCTTTGGGCATGGAAATCCCTTGTCCCACCTTCAAAGCTGTTTCAGCTGGATGCCCAGCAGTAACAGCAGACACTGCACGCACAACGTGACAAGGCCATGGCCAGGACTAGGTTGTCCTGAGCCTGCTGGGGTGGGTGTGCTGTGACTGTGCAGGTCTGAGGAGCAGCAGCTGGAGGATACACCAGCAGAGGCAGGTCTTTTCCAAAGGGGAAGAAACCCACCCTTCTCCTTTGAGAAAGCTGCTCCCTGACAGAAATGAGTAGAAATCCCACTAGCTTTTTAGTCACATTTCCCCCATGTAATTAGATTTCCAGGTGTAACAGCAGGGTCCCTGTTTTATCCATGCAGGTGTTGTGTGTCTCATTAACTGTGTGATTGGCCTCATCTTCACCATGGAGGCTGGAAATTATTGGTTTGACATATTCAACGACTATGCAGCCACCCTCTCACTGCTGCTCATCGTGCTGGTAGAAACCATTGCAGTGTGTTACATCTATGGGATAAGAAGGTAAAAGCTTGAACACTCCTTTCTTTATAGTGGGATAGCTGGGGGATGGACCACTGGCCAAGCATAACAGTACCGCCTCGGGATACATTTTTCTCCTACGCTATGGTGTCAGCGAGGCAATGGGCATCTGCCCTGCCCTGCCCTGCAGACCCCTTCCAGGGGGTCAGGGCTACGTGGGGGCAGGCCGGGCTGCCACCTTCTCTGCAGGCAGGGGAGTACTAGTGAGCCACACACGCTGCTCCCTGCTGCTCTTGGCTTTGGTCTCAAGAGCACCTTCTGCTCCTCCTTTCACAGTAATTCAGCCCGAGGACAATGGTGCTGGTAAGTGGTTTCAGAGATGGTCACCTTGCACATCGCTGGTCTCCCAAGTCATCACTTGCAGGTGAAAGCAAGATTCAGCATCACGAAAAGTTTTAAACAGCAGAGGTGTTTGCGCTCAGGGCACCTAAAGGAAGGCTGTAGTTTTTGCTTTGTTAGTCTGCTAGCACAATACATGTACATGTACACGGGTGTTATGTCCTTGGTGAGGAGTTCAAAGCCTTCAAGTCGGATCCAGGTTTCCTGCGTGGTTTTAGGTGCCATCCCCAGCATCAGTACATCAAAGACAGTCAAATAGCAGCAATGAGAACAACTCAATTACACAAAACCAAGGAGTGTTTTTTCCACAGTACTTAAGCATTATTGCTTTTCTCCATAACCTCACACCAGTAAGTCTGAACTTGTGCTCCAGGCAGAATTTCGCTGGGACTTTTCCTGCTGCATCTAGTTTAGTTTTGGGTTCCCCCCCCTCCTCTTCTGCAGTTTGGGATCCTCTCAGAAGTCCTGCTCTCTTTTCACCCTCACTATATGATCCTGGTGAGCCAGTTCTTCAGACAAAACCTCTCTGCTCATTACTCTTCTGGTCAACTGTACTCCCCTTTCCCATCTCACATATTTAATTCTAGAGGTGGTTTTGAAGTAACTCAGATCAAGGTATCGACTGAACATATGCAGCTGTTCTCAAAAATACATCTTTTTTTTTAAAAACAGGTTTGAGAAAGATCTTCACACCATGATTGGACGCAAGCCAAACTGGTACTGGAAAGTTATGTGGGCTTTTGCTAGTCCTTTGCTAATTATAAGCTTATTTATATTTTACCTCACCGACTATATCCTCACAGGAACACTGCAATACCAAGCATGGGATGCCACACAGGTAAAAGAGTTTTGGTTTGGTTTTTTTTTTTTAAACTTTCCTTAATTCCTGCAAGGATACAGCCCTCCTTCCTAACTACATTGTTCCACAAAACTGCAGCTGGAGTTGGGGCCATCCCTTAATTTTGTGGGAAGGTAAAACTAGTGACAACGATGCAATGGTTTTGTGAAAGGGAGTAATTTTCCTCTACGATTCTTAATTGACCCCTTCAAAGAGTAAAATTTTATTCATGTTGAAGACCCAAATATCATCTTAGAAAATACACTTTAAGCAGAAAAATTACTTTCAAAGTGTAGTATTTTGAACAAAATTAGTGGTATTTTAACAGAACTGAGCTGCTGCTGGAATAAATAATTTTCATAATTTCCATATACATTTTTCTTCATGGCCAAAACACTTCTGTATGAATGCTGAACTGTGTATTTATCACAGAGAAATTATTATTGGATAAGTAGTCACAGGTTTCATAACCTTTTGTGGAAACATTCCTAGCACACAGAAACAAATTACATGTTTTCATGTCATTGCTGATTTGGGAGCCGTGGTGGGCCTGGCCTGTGTCAGCGTGAGCCCCCAGGCTCTGGGGGAGGAACAGAGAGGCCTGACAGAGGTCAGGGCTGAGCCACCTCATTAAGAAACCTGGATCAAGCCAAAATCTGCTCTTTACCAAAGCCTGCAGCAGTTTTCCCTTGTATTTTTGGCAGCAGCTCTGTTCTTATTGTCAATTTTAAGCTTGTATGGTCGGACACAGAAGACACGAAGGACAGTCAGGGGCTGCTCCAGCAGCAAGTGCTCCTGGGCACTGTCCTCTTCAGGCACCTGTGCGCAGCTCTGTGCCAGACCTGCCTCCAGGGCCCCCAGACCCACGGCTTCTTCTCTCCCTTGCAGGGGCAGCTGGTGACAAAGGATTACCCAGGCTATGCCCTGGCCGTGATCGGGCTGCTGGTGGCAGCATCCACCATGTGCATACCCCTGGGGGCACTAGTAACTTTTATAAGGAAGAGACTGAAGAGGGAAAGCGTTCCAACCGTTGCATGAACGCCGACAGCTGCATTTGGGAAGACCTTACCCCCATCATCAGCGACTGGGCACTTCTGGAAGACAGCAGCAACCATTATTTGTAGCAGTTATTTATAGAGTTGAGAATCGTGGGTGCTCTATTGACCAAAAAGTGCTCTTAGGAGGTTCCACAGTGGGTTGGAAAAAAACAAAAAGCTCCTCTGTAACAAGATGAAGCTTTAAAATGGCCTCTGTAAGAGAGGGAAAAACAGAAGAGCAGCTCACAAAATGCTAGCTAGCACCAATTAACCAGCGTATCAACCCACCACACAGCCTTAGGTAATTTTTGTTATAGCACTGCCTATGTGGAAACACAAACAACTCCAGCATCTTCCTGCACTGAAGTACTGGCAAATACCCTCACCATTGAAGAAAGCCAAGCTTAGGCATGCACGTGATTTGAAATGACATCTGTATTTCAACAGGTGAAACCACTGAGGCCTTGCGGCGCAAATGTGAGAATCCCTTTCCTACGAGGGAAAAGGCGGTAGGATGGTATTTGAGATAAACGTGGCCCACACTGCTGCTTTTATAGTGTCCAGCAAAGCAGGATTTATATATATATATCTATATATACATGCACACACACATATACGAGCTGCAGTTCTCTCACCTCCAGAAGTAAACTTCCAATTCCAGTATGTAATCGTGCACTGTGCTGTACTTCGTGTTTTCTAGGGATGCACTTTAAGGACACTAGAAGAAATCTGTGATAAAGCTGCTTTACAAGCCCCACCCAAACACAAGTATGTCATGTAATCAGCTGCGACAAAGTTCATATCCAGGTATTCTTTAATCGTGAGATGTAACAATCCAGCAGTTCTACAGAACTGCTTCATTTCCCTATGCGAACATTGTATAAAGAAAGCAACGTATTTAAATTGTAAGCTTCATGTAATAGGAAACAGTAAAATTGCATCTATGAACTTTAAAGCAGTCCCTCTGCAGAACAACATTAGAGACACCCTCAGGGGATGCGGGTTCTTAATACAGTGTCTTAACTAGGTACCCATCAGAAGATGCCAAGTGCCTGATGAAAGAGGGGTTTGTTTCACGCAAACATTGTTAAAGCAGACCAACACAAGTCTCTCTAGGGCAAAAAGCAAGAGGCAGGTGTTCAGCCCGCAGGGACGGGTGAAATCTTGACAGTGACAACCAACACCAACAAGACACATGTAGTCTGCAACAGCCTCAGCAACAGGACATGCCTTCCTCCCCCGACTCAACTAACAAAGGAAAGACAACTTTCTCACATTTTGGTTTATTAAAAATGGATACCATAAACAAGACCTGTACAAAAAAAAATCCAAAATCGCCCAGAATTTGGTAACAGTTGCATGGTGAGAAGTTATCGTCTTGGGCCCCCTCTTCCTCTTCCACGACCTCGGCCTCTGCCACGGCCTCTCCCGCGGCCTCTTCCAGCAACTTAGCAGATGAAACAAAAAAGACAAATCAAGTGAGAGACAGGAATACTTTCATTTTGATTAAAACATTCTCTATCAGGCATAAACAACATACTGCTTCCCTGTGATAAGACATTAGGTCAGGTATTAAGTCTATTAATGCTCAGTAGGGTTCAGACAATATTTTCACCATTTGTGTTAGGTTTTTCAGTATACAGCTGCCACAGACTACTGTCTGTCTGTCTTTGGCATCACTGCAGAAAACAAGGGGATTAACAGTTGGCTGCTCCTAAATGTTGGGGTAAGTCTGACAGAGAGCTACGATTCCTCCTCTTTTTTTTGACAAAATCTAGTTTTTCAGGCATCCGAAAAAGCATATGCAGGACAAGAGTATTTTATTACTATTCATTACAGTGGAAAATATTAATTTTTTTTGCCACAGCTGGCACTGTGGTTTATAAAGCACTCTGCTAAAGGGAAATTGCAACATGCTGTGAGATTCCCAAGCTTGGTCTTTCTCGGGCACCGTGTGAAAGGATCCTACCACCAAACAGTTCCTATTGTTTTCAGTGATGCCTCTGCCAATTTCAGACATGATTCTCAGGCCAAGGGCTTGGCTGTGTGCTTCTACTTTTACATACTGGTATTAACGGTAAAGGGAAGGCGGAATCACAGAAATTCAGCCTGCAAGCGCCTGCTGGAGGTGATATGATCCATATGGTGATAACATGTCGTTTCACCCTTTTCCTGATGAAACACAACCTGTCCCATCAGGCTACAAGGCCACCCTATAAACTTTTGAAATTACGGGTTAATTTTCAAGCAAGTTTGTCGGTGTAGGGCTCAAAAAGATACTTAAAATTCTGTGGAAGTGGGTGGCTGGGTACGAGACACACACTAGTGTCCACATTCAAGGCTGTAACAATTACTCTGTTCCATCTGACAGTCTATAGGTTAGGAGTGCAGCAAAGACAGAAAGAGCAGGGGCACAGGACGGATCTGTGAGAAGCAAGGTGTCATTTGTTTTGCTGATAACAGACTGACTCTGGAAAATGCACGGAAGCATCAATGCCTGACTAAATCATTACTGCACCTACGTGCACCTGCAGACAGTGGCGCTGCCTAAGTGCCGGCACACTGGGCCCCAAGGCATACGTGCCACCTACATCTCTCAGCCAGCTCCTGCTGCCACTGACACTTCACTTGCCAAGGCCAGATGTTACACGTCTCTGAAGCCCGAAGGCATTTAGAGATCAAGGCAAAGCACAGCACAGCGGAGGTCTGAGAGTCCTGAATGCTTCAGCACGCTGAAGATGCAGGGAGTATTAAACCAGGTAAACAGCACCATCACAGCTCCCCTTATTTCTTTCAAGTTAAGAAGAAATAGTAACGTTCTTGTTCACATCACATCGTGAGGTTCAGACAAAAAAGCAACCCAACCACACTCATTTCTCTATGTGGTCAGAGTATTTTTTATGGACATGGGAGGAGCAAAACACTTCCAGAGGCTTTATCCTTATTCTTCTACAAAGACAGCAGCCATACCACTTGCACTTGGTGATGCACACGCCTGAGGGTTCCTTACACCTTCTCACTAAGGTAAGCACACCAACTCATAACATACACATGGATCAAAGACCGCAGATCCAAATACACTAATTACAAGAGAAATGGTACAACTATTTATGAGCACAATTAGCTTTCACTTACAACTTATTATTTCAAAAACGTACAGATTAACTGCTGGGCAAAACATACACTGCCTGAAGACAACCTACAGATTTTCTGGGGTTTACTGGATATTAATCTTAGTAGTGTGGATTAAAATTGAATTACTCTCTATACTGTTAGGCTTCTAGGGAAAAGGGTTTTGTTCAACAGCCTTTTGAAAACAGTTCCAGGAAGAGCAGAGAGTGGAACACTACTGGGAGCCAAAGCTCACTGAAATACAGCCTAGACTCCCTCGGATTCTGAAGTCTCTCAAATTCCATTCTCTGACAGATCATTTTTATCCACTACCAAGTGAGATTTCAGCAAAGCATTCAGCACTGTTCAAGAGGCTGTTCTGAACTTTCTTACCAGGCCACGTGAAGTTCCCCAGACACTCGGAGAAGAGGAAATGTAAATCTCTCCAGTGTCAACTCTGAGCCTGTGATAGGTTAAGCTTGCTTACTTACTCAAGCTTAAAAACACTGACTTTTAAAAACAAATGTACGAAAAGCCATATGCATGTCACACAAAAGAAAGCTCTAGAGATGCTAAGAAGGTGGGCAAGGCAGACTTGGCCAGTTCAGTGTCAAACCCTCAAAAATGAAAGAACTTGCTGCCAAATGAAGATACTAAGATACTCAAATCCGATGTCTTCAGATTCAGAACCCTAAAATGCATACAAAAGCAGAACAGACGCAGACTGGAAAAGCACAAACTAACCTGCTTCTCTTTTCTTGGATTTGACTTTTGGTTCAACATCCACTAGCAAAGTATCCAGAGGCAAACTGTCCGGCAGAATGAAGTATCGGATGTTATTCCCTCGAATGCTCAGCGTCTCCAGCTGTACAGGTTCTCTGTTCTTCAGTGTCATTTTCACGGCTTTGAGATGCGTGTTCATACTGACATCCACTCCTGAAACAACACAAGCCTCATTTCAGGGATGGTCCCTTGTTGGCTGTTAAGTATGCACATACTTTTAGATTTATCCTGTTCATTAACACCTGCTTTGCCAGTCATTAACTCAGCCTCTAACTAAAAGAAACTAAGTGTCTTTTTCTCTTAAGTTATGCTTATTTATCAGTTGCTGCCTTTAACACCTCATTGCTAGAGATCTTCATCTAGGTCCTGGCAATAGCAATTTTGTAAATGATCAAAGCAACTCTTTTGAACAACAAATAAACTGCCCGGTATTACAGACATCTAATACTAGTCTTTTTACTTCTTTAAGAAGCAGCAAAACACACCTTTGAGGAGGAAAAATAACTCGATCATTTCCTCTTTCTGTAAGCCTTAGAAAAATCCAACTCCCAAAGCAGCATTTATTTTCTGATAAAATACATCTAGTACTAGTGTGACACCTTCTGTGAAAGTATGTAAAACCCACTGCTGTAGGGAGCAGTCACTGTGGTTACAAATTCCGCGAACAGCCAGTATGTAAGAACTGTATGGGATCAGTACTGTGTCCACTATGCAGGGCTATGCATAAACCTGAAATGTAGGCAAAAGGCAGAACCTGTAGTTTACAAAGAGCAGCTAATTCAGTGACAGGGCACCCACAGGAGCAACATTTTTAGTGTGTTCAAACTTCTGTACAAACAACCCTTTGTGGTAAAAATAATTATTGTCTCCTTTCACAAACACAGAAAGACAAACTGTAAGATGTCTTACCACGGTAAATAATGCAAGTGGCAGGCCAGAACCAGAAGAACCACTGTGCTGTGCTTACTCCATACATTTTCTGTCCTCTCCCCTTCCAGATTTTACCCAGCTCTCCGGCACCTGCACTCCCCCTGACCTGCCCCTGGTTTATGAGGTATGCAGCCCGTGCAGCCTGCCCCTGCAGCAAGCCTGCCCTGGCCAACCCACACCCCGAGAGGAAGAGGAGAACCTACGATTTGCAGGCAGCACAGCAGTTGTGTTCAGGCATCAGTGTGAAGGGCAGATTGTCATTTCAGAAATACGGGATTGCAATCCAAGTGCTTACAGATCCTTAGCAGAAGATGAGAGAGACTTTGTGCAACACTTAAGCCTGCAAGAGCACAGAGGTCAGGAGCGAAGCAGCTTGTTTGCTTCCTACCCAGCTGGGTTCAACAGACCGTGTGCAATCAGACACCAGGGTGGTGCCTTCAGGTCTAATCAAAGCTGATGGATCTGGCTGCAAAATAATGCCAGTGTCAAACTTTGCCAAATCTCAGCAGATTGCTACTGGCCAAAACAGCGCCTAAGCAATCCCCTCTGCCAAGTTTGATTTTTATTCTTTTAACAGTGTCTGGGCAGAAGAGCTTCTAAAAGCAGCCCCGGGGTGAGGGAAGGGAAGGAGATCAAGCACGTTCATCAGCTTCATTAAATACGATGTGCCCCACCTCACACCGGATCGCCTCTGAAGGAATGCTAACACGCACGCTCTCAGAACAGTAGCCCTCACTGGTATTATTAAAGCAGAGAAAATTGTCTGCACATTTTTCAGTACATATGAGAAACATGTAACAAACCATAAAGGCCTTTCCTACAACTTTCAGTTCAGTGACACAAAGAAGCCCCTGCTAGACAGTAACCCCCACAAACTTGTATGACAGACCTTTGCCAACAGCAGGGGACCAGATTCCCAACGCCAGGATTCCTTTTTGCCCCGTATCCCCCATCAAGCTATGTGTTTTCAAACTCATTTCATGAAATCAACGCAAATATATGCAAAGATGCATTTCCATATAAGTTCACCTTAAACAGAGCAGAAACACACTCAACAGAAGTAATTCTTTTTAGATTAAAATGGCCTACACGTAAAATTTAACCAATTTAAGAGCATATCAGCACTTTTCCCATTTATCTGTGCTACCATGAAAAACAGAAGTCCCTCTTCTGGCGATTCAGTTGTAACATTTTTATTGCTTATGGCAATTTAACAAACAAAACTCAGATGGACTGAAACACCTTCTAAAAACTGAGCTGTATATCCACTAGCAGTTTGATACAGCAGTAAAACTACTCCACCAACACTATCATGCTGCTAAAATTCTAAGAGAATACCACGCTTACGCCAGCTTTGCCAACGGTTTGGAAAAGTTTATTTCCTTCACCCCCAAGCTTGTTTGTAAGCAAAGCCTGCGGTCAGGCTCAGAGGCCCCCAAGACTACAGTGAATTTACTGCCTCCCAGCAGCACCTTATAAACAGGAAGCTTATTACAAATTAGATACAATAGCGTTAAGTTTGACCACAGGTGAACTCGCCCACTACTATGTCAAAGACAATCCGTGACGGACTGAAATTTCCAATTTCTATTTTCGTGGTTGCCTACGGAAAGCTGCTGGTCACAGCTCTGCACTCTGTTCCCAGCAACTTCTGCCAGTGTCCAGACTCTTCTGTAGCAAACACACCTCATGCTTGCACATAAAGACGCGAATTAAAAAGAACATCTCCTGCATCTTACAGAGAAGATGCCCACAAGAGGGAGCACAAACCAGAGAAGCTCAAGTCCAAACCATGGCTGCCAGCAGAAAGGTAACCGGCGATACTTTGTGGCGGTCTCCCATCCCGCCATACCTGTGATAGTCCCGTGCACCTGCGTCCCGTTCTTCAGTTCGATGGTCACAGTCTCATGGCTCAGCTTCATTAGAAACCTAGGAATTTAAAAAAAAGAATTGTTCACTCCCACATGAAGCGTGACACGTTTAACAGCCTCCTACAGAAAACCAATATGCACATCCCGAGCTTCCAAAAGCAGCATTCCCAGCACTCACGGATTCTGCTGAAGATGTTTAATAAGGCACCACACAGGAGAGCAAGATACAAAGCCCCCGTCCCACCCCAACCACCGCGAGCTGGGACACTCCACTGACACCCTGTGGAATCCAGCATCCCACTTCCAGGAGAAATGCCCGTTATTGTACAAATAAAGGAACATTTTAAAACTTGTTACTATCTCAGGGAGGCGATTCTAACCAAATCTGGGGCTTTCCTCCCCCCCAAAAAAGGGTGGTTTTGCCGAGCAACCTGCGCAGGCCCCTCTCCAGGAGCCCCGGGCCGCACAGCTGTGCCAGGCCGCCAGCCCATGGCTGTGGCAGCGGCACGGGAGAGCAGCGCCCCCGCCGCCACCAGACGCCGCGGCCCAGCCCGGCCCGGCGGGAGTCCCGCCGCCGCCATCGGGGCAGCCGCCCGCCCCGAGGGCCGGCAGTAGGGCGGGGGAAGGGGCCGACGAGGCGGCCGTCGGGCGCGCGGGCGGACGTTGGGCGCGCGGGCTCTCCCTGCCGCCGCCGCGGCCCAGCGCCGCCAATCCGCCTCCATCCGCTCACCTGACGAGCTTCATGGCGGCGGGAGGCCGGCGCTGCGGCCGGGGGGCCTCGGGCAGGGAGCGGCGGCCGCCCCGCGGGCAGAGGAGCGGAGCGGAGGGGAGCGGAGCCCCTCGGCGGGCAGGCCCCGGGCGCGGGGGTGCGGAGGCTGCTCCGAGCGGGCCGCGCCGCCTCTGGCGCCAGGAAGCGGCCGCCCTCGGGAGAGATGAATGGGCGGAAGCGCCGCCGCGCGCGGGGCGGAAGGGGCGGTGCCAGCACCTCCCGGTGCGGGGGGGGGCGCATGCGCGGGGCAGCGCCTGGCCCCGGGCGGAGGGGGAAGCCTCGCTTAAAGGGGGAAGTCCGCGCTTAGGGAAACGAGTAACTGGGCCCCACCGTGGTCAGTGAAAGCCAAGCTTTCCGGAAAATTTCACTGCTAGGATTGCCTTAGATTTTAAGAGAAAAACAATCACGTATTTTCTGAAGCATTTAATTTTAAACCTGCGCCGAGCTTCAAAAAAATCCAAATAAATCCCCCCAAAATGAGTATAACCTTTGAAGAATGCATGTTTTTAAAAAAATTACAGCTTCAGCACCCAAAATTTTAATAGCAATAATCTTGTCTGTGTGTGGGAATCTACTCACCCAGCAAAGCCCAATCAGTTCAAAATACACACTCGGCTCTTCAAATACCTATTTCATCAGTGATGCTGAAAGACACAGCTCAGAGCCTGGGCATTTGGGCAAGTGCATTTTGTGTTTCAGTTTGAGATGGGCCACTGTAACAGCCTAACATACCACAAAACAACAACAAAAAAATCCCCCAAAAAAGAAAGCTGATGTGTGCCTGCAGTAAGGGAAGAAAAGGGAGACGACAACTTGAATTTTCACCCCAAGCACCTATTGCTGTGGTCAAAAACCCCTGGAGCAGTCTTGTGAGCAGACGTTGACACTTAGGATTAAGCATCAGAGAAATCCAGCCACAGTAGTTCTTAGACCCAGACCCAGCCACGGCAGCAAAGACTGGACTGCGATGCTAATGCAAACTCTGACCTGGGGTACAGTGCAAGATCATCAGTGTTTAAGCACAGAACAGCAAGATCTTCACATGCAATGAGCAGAGACCAAACTGAAACATCCTTCTGGTAAGAAACAGTTTCTAAGGAACAATCTGGGAACATTCCGCTTCAAGCACAAAATGCACCACTGACATTATATCTAGAAAAGTTGAACATTTTATTGTCATTTATGAGTACACCATTTGTGATTTTAGAAATACAGACTCTTTGCAAAGCACTGAAATACAGGTGCCTTCCAACTTCTAAAACCTACATTATTCTATGTCTTGCAAACCTTTTATATTAGCAATTCAAGTTTGTCATTGCTGCAACAAGTTCTTCAAAGATGAAAAACAACCAAACTGAGTTTCAAACGCCACCTGCCAGTGAGCCATCAAAAACGTTGCTTTCCAATACCGAGTCTATGATGTTCTTATAGTTTGTGCCCATAATGGAGTTCACCTTTGAAAATTTTAAGTTACAGGATTTTCCAGTTAACCATCAACTGGTATTTCCATTACAGCATCTAGAAGCAAACAGATACTTTGCAAGTACTAGTGCTTATGAACAGGTTATGTTTACACAAAACCCAGAGAGGCCTCCAGAAACATTCAAGGTTAAAATGAACAGTTAACAGTTGCAAAAATCTGTACATATTTTCAGTCATAACACAAGGAAACACTAGAGTATCAGTGTTTTGTGTTCTAGCTTCAATAGTGACAACTGTGCTAGTATTCTACATGTTTCTCCCTTCCCCCCCTATTTAAATTTTATACTCACACTCTGAATATACAGCTGTACTTACAGGAAATATTAAACAATGCACAGCGCCTTAAGCAAGTTCCATGTCTGGTTTTGAACAAACCATATAAAATAAGTGACAAAATAGTTTAAAATTGGTCCTCGATTAGGATTACTTATTTTTATACAGCTTGGAAGCACTAAATTTAAAGACACACATTTAGTATTAACCAGCACAAATTATTCTGTAGGGTTTTTTTCCTCTTTTTTTAAAGAGTGTGTTACAGTATCATGCATGAAAAGCAAGCTGCTGCTCCCAAGTGCAAACATGGAGTTTAGACTAAACACTTTCTCCTCAGGCTGTTATTCCTTCTTTCATAAATTATTTCAACATAATCAAGAACAGAAGCAGCTGACTAGCAAAACAGTATGAAGTTCACCTTTTACATTGTGACCCATTCTTAAAGTAATGGAGTACTTTGGACCTTTAGCATAAGGAAGGTTCAATAAACACTGCAAAGGATTTTTACATTCTTTAATTTACATCTTTAGAAAGAAAACTCTATTATTTTAACTCGCTAACTAATCAGTTATCATCTGGAGACTGCAGTATTGAAACAGTGCAAGACATTTGCAACTTCAGGAACATCCAATTACACTGTCCTTTCACCCAAACAATGACTAGTAGAATATTGCATCAGTCCTAGATAAACAAGACAGGACAAAAAGCTCATTTCAGAAGAGCATTAGATTCAAAAATCTTTTCTATTTAGTGAAAAGAATCCACACACAAATATGCACGAAGGACTCCTTAACATGGACTTTATCACAACAAATATAATCCAGCTGTCTTAGAACTAGACTTTTTATTGGTATGAAGCCATATTTGTTCAGAGACTATGGTTAGCCTCCATTATTAAATGCTTCAACATCTGGGTTTTTTGACACATGAACAGCATCAGAGCACTCTCCTGTCAAGCCAGACCAAAGATTCAGCTGACACAGCCCAGGTGGACTATGAGCTTAAGCAGTCCACTTACGCCCTAAAACATTCCAGACACCAAAAAGCTGGCTTTCATCTTTGCATTACCTCAGTAAGAGTGGAGCCCCCTCCACTAATGCAATATTCCAAAGACCACTGCAACTAAGACTGTCCTGTCAGGTCTCAGTTGAAAGCTACCATCACCAAAGGACAGGATTTTCTCCCCCCCCCCCCCCCCCCCCCCCATACTGCCAAGGAAGAATGTTAAAAAGACCACTATTCTGTGTGGAAAGCAGGTCAGTAGAGACTCCAGGTGTGGCTTGAGGAATCCTCAGTACCAAGCCGCTTTCCACACACACAAATTCAGTCCATCTTCTCTTTCTGGACCAGCTTGGGTGCATCTACAAAATCCTTGCCATTGTAAAGGATGATGGCGAAAGTTCCAAAGCTTGCACTTCCCCAGAAAAGCACGTAGGCCAGTGTTTCAGTCCATGTATCACCTGTTAAAGAGTCAGACAAACATTTTAGTTCGTTATCTCCAATTACCAGAGAGAGGGGGTTTTAGTACAAAAGGAAAACATTTCAAGCCCTCCCTCAGAGATCTGCTTTCCGATGAAGTTAGAAGTCCTCCATGGCTACTGGGGTCTTTTTTTCTATTCCCTTATCTAGGGAAACTGTTTGCCACACACCTCTTGGAAAACTTTGAACAGACAACCACAGAAGTCAGAGTCAAGAACTCTAATGGCACTAATGTTAAAAAATTCAAGGCAGACAGAAGGGAAAAAATTTCACAACTCCTAACACAGATTTTAGATTAGGGGGACATCAATCAGAACAGGCTTATGCCTACATCTGACTTTCCTGAACTGTCTTTCTGCCCAAAATCAGGTGTGTATTCTTCTGGGTATTTATCCCGCCTGTAATAAAGCTAGATGTCTACTCAGGTACAACTAAATCTGGGGGCAATTAACTGCCCCTAAGTGACTTCTACAGAAGCTTTAATGTTGTTTTCTACAGTACCTCAGGTTTTTCCACATGAATGATATAGTGCTAACCCTCAATCTCCAGAGCTGTGCTCAAACACCTTTTAGTGTGACTGAGAAGCAATTTTATACTGAATAGTTTCTGGTAACCATTTATAGAAAGTCCACACACAAGCAAGCTAATTTTGTGAAGTTAAACTCAATAGTGACTTACCAGCCATTAGCAAACAAATAATGCACATGGAGAAAGCAACCACCATAATAATAGGCAACTGGGGAAAGAAAAAGAATAATCACTTGATATAGCAACATATATATCCTTAATTTCATTTAAGATAGGCTGTACTGCAAAGCTATTTACTTGCTTTGCAATGAAGTTGCTTTAATTCCCGATTCACCTGCTGTCAGGTACAAATAACATTTTGGATAACTCCAAGATCTGGAAGACTGTGTTCAATAACTAGGTTAAGAATTAAAGTACACTTTCTCTCTATTAAAAGAGAGGTTGAGGTTTGTGGGTTTTTTAAAAAAAAAATACACCAGCCATTAAACCCGTGATATCCCTGAATCCCATTTCACAAAATAGAAAGGGGAGGAGAGAAAAAAAAAGGTTTTTTTGGTGTTACAGTCTATGCTTCTGCATGAAGTATGAGAAGAGATCTTCACAAGCTTCTTTCTGCAGAAGGAAACAGTCATTGATGGTGACTAGCAGAATTCTCCCTTTCTACTTGATGAAGCAGATTGAGAAAAAAGCAAGCAGCAGTTTTTTCAATACCTCAAGGACACTCCATTTTCTGTCAAGGGAACAGTCTGGGTTTAGTCCTATAAGCAGGTATCATAGAAACATAACCAGATTATAGGGATGCTTCATTACTAAATAGACATGTTCTGCTTAGTCATATGAAGCAAGTGACTAAAAGGTTGTATGTGTTTCTCCAATCATGAAAGAAGTCTCCATACTTACAGCTAAGAACTTCCAATCTTTTTTGACATGTAGAGGACTAGCAGGTTCTACTTCATCCACTGAATAATTTCCAAGAAAAAGATCAATCGCATCCTGGAAGAGAATGGGAAAGCAAGAGTTAAAATGCACAGCAACATTTATCAAATACATTTCCCCCACAGTCAAAAGCCTAACTTACTTGTCTAAATCCATCAGAGAAGTTATTTTTGTAGTAACGTATTAATGAGTTCCAGCCATCCATTATTAAGCCCCACTGAGTTCTCTTCCCAGTTCTGCAAAAAGAAGTTTTGAAAAATATTTAAAAATTCAGGAAGATAATTTCAAATTTATAGTTCTTTCATTGTTCAAATGTGTACTATAATAAATATCTGCATGTAAATACATTTATCTAGTGCTGCCTCTGCATTATTACCACACATACTTGTAACAAAGTTTGAAAGTAAGATGACATTCCTCTGTCCCACAATATAAATGTGCCTTGAAGAGGCATGTTTCTTAGTTTTATTTCGAGATAGCCTTTTCTCCTTTCATATAAACACAGCAAAGAAGGGTGTTCTGTAGAGTTTAGTCTGACATTTTACCAGTTGAACCACTGCAAAACTCATTAATGGCCTAAGCCTCAAATTAATAACCTTCTTGGATATGAAGACTTGAAGAAAATACTAAACATGCCCCAAAACCCAGAAGACCTTCACAAGAAAGGCTGACTTGCCTTGTGTAATCTGTCTTTAAGGCACCGGTTCCAGCATATTGTTTGGCACAAGCATTAGCATTATCAGCCCATGCTGTGAAGAGGAAAACATTAAGAAAGATTAAGTTATGTACTTTGTTTGGAAAAATGTGATTGTTTTAACTCCATAAACAGCCTACCATTTTTGTAGATTTTCTCGAAGTCTGCTTGCTCTTCAATTCTCTGTCCAACGTGCAGAACACCTAGCCTCTAAAACAAAAAACATTGAGGCTCACTAGTAGTTTGCTAGAAAAATTGGGATTTGCTTTCAGAAAAAGCTGTATTTATTAAACTAAAATCTGGTCAATGCATTTCAAGTAAGTAGTACAGTAACTCAAGTATGCAAGCTCTTACTATAGCATTAAAGTTACATTTCCATTCCAAACAGAAAGCCTCTTCCAGCTTGTTAAACAAGAATGAAATACTTACCTGAAGCTGGGCTTGAAGAGATCGGCGTGCTAACAAGCTCTGAATCACATTAGTCCGATCAAGGCAGTCCATGCAGTTACTGCGGAATATTCCTTCCTGCTGAGTCACAATCTTACCATCGGAATCAACTAGAAAATAACTAACACACACAATCCACCTAAGTATTTATAGGTAATAGTCCATATAAACCACACATTTTCAGAAGTAAATATTCTACAGCCAAGACACAGTTGTCGTGAGCACATGAAGAGTTCTTAGCCATGTTTTTGAACTTTGATGCCTCCCTGAATTCTTCCTCTCCCATGCTGAAAAACAGCATCAATATATGAACACTAAGTAATCTCAGGGCTGTATTCACTTTTATAATTTAGAAAGCCAACCAGCAATATTGAGTTATATGCCACTGGGAAGAGCAGCTTCTGGTGCAAAATCAGTGACTTACATTTTTTTGGTCAGTTATTACAGGGTCCTAGCTCCACAGATATCAAGATCATTAGCAGAGTGTAACAGCAGAACTAACCAGATTTGTATATACCTGGTCACCTGGTTCAATCCAGTCACCACTGCATAAAAAGTCATATAAGCTGTCAGGCACACTTCTTCCAGGAAGGTATTTGCATCTTTAAGGCCACTACTGAAAATCTCCTACTGTCACTTACTCTTCTCTCTATTATGTGAACATCTGGGAGAACCAGGTGTTCCTTCTTGCAACTGCATATGCTAATTGTTACCTCCACCTTTTTAATCAACTACACCAGGTGTTTCTAGTAATCGATAACAAACATTTTAAATACTCAATTGCATGCAAGTATTCTGGTAACTGAGCTGGTAAAACAAATATACCAATCAAGTTACCAGCTGGACATGTGAATGGGACAGAACTATACTTGTCCTTCTGCCACAGCATGAAACTTCCAGTTGCCTAAAGATTTACAGATCATATTCTGTAGATTTACTGCATTATGTAATTATGAAGTCTGAATGTGGACTAGCATATGATCCACTGTTACTGTACAGCATTTTAAGATTATAAAGTCTTCGAGTCATGGAATACTAAAATCAAGATCCTTAAAAGCATATGAATTTACTTTGATCAACCTTGTGTTAACAAGATGCATTTTTGTCATTCTTGGAGAACCAGTTTTGTTAAACCATATTTTACATTGCTGTATGATTAAAGGAGACAATAACACCTGTGAAATCTTCATTTTCCCCCTTCTCCCACCAAGCTTTGAGTAGAACAGATATTAGGATAATTAGTTGAAGAGTAGACATTTCCAGTTAGTAAGACAGTTTAAGTGCTGCATCTCCTATAATTGCTCCAAAAAAATTAAAAACAAAACCCCTGCCCCAACCCAACCAACCTCTCCCCCCACCCCCAACTCCATCAAGCCAGCTCTCCTTTCTGACAGGTCTTTCACAACAGTATTTAACCTGCAGAAAATAGAGTTGTTTACCTCCCTCAGGGTTGCAGAACTATTTTCTAAGAATATCAGAACTCAGACTTTTCTGTTCCTATTTAAGCAATAGTCACACTAGATGAAACAAAACAAGGCAAGGTAAAGCCAACCTAATCTTGAGGAAGAGCCTTCATTTTTGTATCTTGTTTTAGACACCCATGGCCTTTTGTTTTTTGGTCTTTTTCTTCATTTCAAGGAAACCTGCTTCTTTTGTAAGCCTCCAATGGCAGGTGACAGTAAACAAGTTATGGGATTCAGCATTCATTCTAAGAATAAATGATCCTTGCTGTACAGGAAACCTACATGCTTATTTCTCCTTATTTGAAATGCTCAAAGCCAATCTATTCTTCAGCACCTCATGTGTTGGGTTTTTTTGGTGGTGGACAGAATATTCATTATCATCTGATTAATTTATACTATTCCCATAGCCTTCATTCCAGGCAAGAGATTTCATTCATGAGACTCCTAGTCTAGTCTGCAGCTCACCTCATTACTTTTTTTTTTTTTAGGATAGAATATACCACTGCCAGTTTTGCAATGTTTTAGCTGATCTACTTTGTGCTTTAGGCACAAGACTTTAGGAACAGGAAGGAGGCAATCAGAAAAGCAGAACAAAGTAAACAGTTTCCCTAACAATCTACATGCCTACAAACAGCAGAGACCAGGAAGTGCTTAAAACATGCTTGTGGGACTAAAAGATTTAAATTGCTTTGCACATTTAGTCTACTTTTATATGACTAAACAAAATGAGAATTTATTTTCTCGTGGGTTACTTATGTTAGCAAGGGCTAACAATCAATGCCAGGTTTGGTGCCACAATCAATGTGTTTTAGAGAAAACACTTAAAAAGAGAGCAGGTGCCTGTGGAAGGAGCACTAAGTGTTTGACACTACAGAGCAGAACAGTTTGCTGTCAACAACACATGGAATTACTATTGGATGAAAAAAATATCACCTAAGGAGACTTTTTTTTTAAACAGCTTCTGCTGCATGCATGCTCATTTCTTTGTGTAACATTTTGCCCAAAGGTATAAAGGCAGCTCTTGAGTCACAATGCAGGGTGGCTACGATTCTCAGAACCATTTTATTGGAACATAAGGAGGGCTCTACATCTTACCCTCCACCAGGTCTCTAACCTTGCACATGGTATCAGCAAGAGATCAGAGATATGGAAATACTAATGCATATGAATGCATCTTCTTTATAGAAGATGACAGGCCTGTTTTACTGTGCCTTGACAACAGAAACTATGAGAAAGTGGTCTCATTTTAACAGTATAGAAGTAAAAGAACTGCAGACCCTTACCTAAACTCATCTTGCTGTTCTGCTAGTTGATCCATCAAAATCTGAAGTCGATCCCACCTCATCCGACTGCACTCTTTATGGAAGTCAAATGCTATGTATCTGTTCAGAGAGAGAAGCATCTTTTCAGATTACATACATACTGCAGCAAAGGTCTCAAAACCCCACAGGGAAGGACTGATCTATAGAACAGGTAGTGACAGAGGATTTGTTTTTCTTGAGAGACGGCTTCCAGCAAATATCTGTGGATTTTGTCAGTGCTCTGTCATCTTTCTGAGGCTGCACCCTTAGTGTGCATAGTGACAGCATTTACATTTCTTTACAAGATGCCACTAGTCTGGGGAAGCACACATGCAGTTCCAAGTTACTCATTCTATGTTCTGGCTAGTATTTTTCCTTCAGGAAGTACAGAAGGGCTATGCATCTGATTTCAGCTCTATTTTTTTGCCCCTGCCAGGCTTCTTTTGCCCCCCTCTCTTCCAAGCAACTGCACTGGGAACTTCAGTTCACTTTGAAATACACACAGGTGTTGAAATGCAACATTCTTTGCTGGCACACAGCATAATTCCCTTGATACCTCTCTAGAAATGTGAGACAGGTTTAAATAGCTAACCTACTCTGTCATGAGAAAATCAAACAGCTACTGACTTGGAAAAAGATTTCACTGGTCAATTAATTTCTGGCAAGAAGCGCTCTAGGAGGGAGAGTGGTGTTTGATTCAACATTATATGTATGTTTGCTGTGAATTACAGGGCATTACATTCCTTCCCTCAAGTATTCATAATCCAAAAGTTATTATTTGCCAAGTTTTCAAGACTATTTGCATAAAGACGGTATATATACACTGAAGACTCAAGTCACTCTGGCAAGTAAACGCCATCAAAACTGAATAACAAAGAAAAAATATTTCGGCAGCATTAAGAAAATGGGGCCGACAAAGACCACTTTTTAACATATACAGAACAACAAGCATCACTAAAATACATCCTGATAGATCTTGGCTTTCCCCGGATGACTTTATAGCAAAGATGCAGAGAATTTCACAAGCTTTGTACAGCTGGTATCAATACCAGCCTAGGTGCGAGAGTGAGGAAAGAGCTCACCTTAAAAGTGATCTTTTTTAACAAAAGAAAAATCCATACCCACATACCAATAATGCACAAACATGCCCCTTAAGGTAGTAAAAGAAGGACACAGAAGTGAGACACGCATCTAACTATGCTGGTGAAAGCAGCAGCAGGGCATCATACAAGCAGAAAAAAGCTTGGAGAAAATTCAAAGTATGTCAGGATTTATAAGGGCATCTTGATTATACTCTGTAATTCCTTAGTTATGCTTAGACAGAAGTGCATCCGTATTAAAACAGGATGCCTTTTTGCTTATGAGTAGGATTTTTGTCCTCTGATATACATGAGTGGCAAGAAAACTATACTGCAGTTTCAAGGAAAAGGTGGAGGTAAGGATCTGTGGGAGTGGGATGCTAGAAATTAGAACCCTCTAGAAGGTTCATGAAAGCAAAGCACAGGCAGGTTGCAAAATTGTGTACTGCACTCAAGACTCCCACAGAGAGACAGAATTTCTCCTATGATTGAAGTGCATTCTCCACTCTCAGCCCATTGTTACATCGAGGTCCAGACATTTAAATTACACTTCCCCCTTACCGTTTCCTCCTTTATCTCAGTACTGTTTTGCTCACACTCAGCACTCCCTTACTGAGTTAGCAATGTAACAAGCCCTTTTGCCAGAAGCTAGTTCTACAGGGCATGATTTCTTTTTCCTAAAATGCAGATCTCCACAGTTCTCATAGCACACTATTTCTCCAATACTGGCACTACCATTGCCTCTGAGCTCCCTTTTTATTCTGCCTGTCTCCTCTCTTTGTCCTGTATTTGCTTCAGTCTCACTGCTACTTAGAATACAAGCTCTGAGGTAGGGGCATTGGTCATATGCAAGTTACTTCATAAAAATAAAACTCAAACAGAGCAGACAGTTGGTAAAGGCCCCCAAAGAACTGAGCGCTCCGTGGGTCTCAGAGGCAATGCTTAACTTTCAACACAGAACATATCATTTCACTTCACATGTACCTGACCATTCCATTTGCCATGCTGTTTACCATTTTCGCAAATGTTTGCTCAAGAGGCTTCTCTGAACCTTTTTGGTTAACCTGGGAGAAAAAAAAGAATAAAGTTTAAAAAAGTGACAGTATTACTCAAAATCCTACTTGAAAGAACAGCAGCTTTTTCAGGAAGAACAAGTGAAAGCATACCAAGTTGACAATCATTTGCTTTCCATAGCTAATTATCTGCGAGTCAAAATGTCTTTGGAAGCCATCCATCTAGAAGAGAAAGGAAATGTGTTGACAGATGTATGCTACTATTAAGGTCTGATTTACAAGAAATCTCTATAATCATCTTTTTGATGATACCGCATAGGTAGTTTTATAACCAAGGAAAGTGTTTGATGTTCTCTATTGTGCTAATACATTTCTACTTTCATCCCTCCAGTCCATTCAGCTCTCCTTATGAAACGTGCCACAGATAATGAGTATTGTGCAGCTACTAAAACTGCTGCAAACAGGAGCCAAAGAGAAACTACCCCCATTGATGTCTGTATTTTTTTCAGGCTCTGAACTCACCTTAAGGAAGAGTACAAGGCTTCTTGCTAAGCTGAATCCAGTATTGCCAATTTCTATTCTTCTGATTACAGTTTGTAACCCTATCACACAAACATGAGCCCAGAACATATTAAAACCCCAAGACACAACAAACACTCACATACATGATTTACTGACTTGCTGATCTGTGGCTTTGGTTTATACTTGAGGTTTGGTCTCTGAGACCAGAAAAAAGGAATTGATCCACGGGTCTGCAAAAGAATGGAAATAGTTTTAAACAACAAAACTTACAAACTCACTTGTCATTTAAAAATAAAGCAGACTAGCTTGTTTATTTGTGTGCATGCACATCTTATATACAATCTATATTTAGAAACATAGACAGAACTATCTATATATATATATCTTAAGCCCGTGAGCCTTACATTGACTTACCTGAACGAATGATGCCTTGCTCCCCTTGTAATGCACAATTTGTTCAGTTTCAACAAAGTTAGCAGCATGTCCTTCTGAATCAATACCTATGTAAGAAAAGGGCCTCATTAACCAGCTCAGACAGGCTGCATAACAGTGACAGCATTATCAGCAAGGGCTTCCTACCCTTCCCTTCTAAGGGCTCACAGAAAGCATGAAAATACCACAGAGCTGCCTAAAGACAGTAAATTTAAACCTTTGGCAAAAGTTTAACATGATCTGTACCAAATTTAACTTGAAGAAGCACACTTGTGCTTAACACATTTTGATATTTCTAGCCCTAGAAATTGAGTAGTTTAATACAAAATAATATGAGTGCTTTGACATTGAAATATTCACAATTCAATAGCAATGGTACTGTAGAAACTGACCCATTTCTTCAAAAGCACGTGTATTAGGACTAAGTAATTTAAATCCATTTCCTTGTTCACTTTGAATTGAAACAATTAGAGAACACCACTATTCAGGGCTCCCCTGCCAGCAGCAATGATGCTCTTAGTTGAATTTACTGCTAGGCTAAAAGGGCTATCACTGCTTTTATTGGAGTTAAATGCAAATGTGTAAAGTGTTAAAAACCTCTACAAAACTTTGTTATCTCTAGGAGGAATAAAGAAGAGTCAGTTTTAATAAATCCTAGAACATGCTTCAGTTTATCATACAGGTTCCTAGTATTTTCTCTGGAGCAAGGACCTCTTGAGACAAACTACTATAAGCATTTTTTTGTGCAAGTCATTATACAGCAGTTACTCTTAAGTCACATGTATAGATGTATTTCGCATTATTTTTAAAATAAATCAATTTGCTATTTTACCTCTTACATAGTAGCGTACACCAGCCCTGAAACAGCTTCTTCTGGAAACAAGCAGCCAGTCAAAACACTTGCCATTAATAGAGCAAGAGTGCATAGTGATAACTAATGAATAACACTAAGGAAAAGCCCCAAAATTTCATTAGGATATTTTTATGCATCAAGAAATAGAAAACATCGAGGAATCAAGTGGCCGCATTCAAAGAAATTCATAAACATTTCTCACACCAGTAACAGTTGAACATTAAACTTGAGAGAATAACTTAATAATAAGATCAGCATGCGCATCACAAAAAGATAGGCTATAGGCAATGTCACTGATGAACATGCATTAAAACTGCTATAATTTTGAGAAAATAGGATTCTAAAGAAGCTTAATTTGGTCAAAGTCTCAGTTACCTAAGTACTCCATTATTTCTTATCACTGCAAGACTAGAAACCTAGTCCAGAGAGTTGAACAAAATATATTTAGGTTTATATGGGGTGGGGGGGGAGAGAATATTTGATTTTCTCGAAATAACTGCTAGTGGTGCTGTAACAGTTCTGCTTAGGGCTCTTCCTAGCATTTTCATCACTAAAAATCCAGTTGCTTTGAATTCCTGGGTTCACCAAGGTGTTTGGTTAGTATTAGAGTTACAGTAAAACATACATTACTTATGTTAATTATTTATATAGTGAAAACAGGACAGAGGAAGGTGTTAATTGCAGTATGCCAAATGCTAATTGCAATCCACCCAGACTCTTCCACCCAGGACCTGCAGGATAAGGACTGGGTTGTTTTGACAGTTCACTTTTGCTATCTTTCCTTGCCTCTCCACCTACTCCCACAACATTTTCCATTAAAGTCACAGGAAAAGAGGACTGGAGATCTGCCAGCTGCTAACAGCCCTACCAGAATAACTGATCCAGTCTGGAAGACATTCCCTGCACACACCTGAGGGGCCTTTGCAATGGAGGAACTAAGGAATACGCAGCATGAGTTCTCTGTCCAGTCTTGCCAGTCCTTTTCATGCTGCCAGTCCAGGAGCACCTGGGACTTACTGTTAATCACACACTGCATGAGAAACAGTGCCTCCAGAAAGCATTATACACCCCTTTTCAAAAATAAACTCACAACTGCTTTTCTAAAGAGGCTGTTACCCAAAGCGTTGGTGCAGGAAAAGCAGCTGGCTAGAAGCAGCATTCCAGAAGCCTTCAGCAGAACTCCTTTTCCTTTTATTCATCAACAGGAACATCCATAAGCTCTCCTTCAAGTCAAATTCTCCCTTATTTTATATCCAAAGTAAATGCTAAGTGAAGGTATCCTTATAGCAAAATAAAAAGTACTATGGCTGATCTAAGAGCATTTGCCATAGTCGATCTTCTCCTTCAAACCCTTTGAAAGACTGTTATGCAAATCATGCCTGTAAAATTAAATAAAGCCTTAAAAGCAGGATATTCCAGTGAGTTAACATATGAGTGGGCTATCAAACAATATGTAATGCTCATATCTGAACAAACTACAAGTTAATTCTGACATTGTGTTCTACGTTATAGTTGCCAGCGTAGCCAATACAGCAGCCTCATCAGCGACCATTTTGCTGTTAGACTACCAAATTCAGCACTGAGCTGTACAACATAAAAGGATACATCCGTGCATCACTGGCGTAGCAAACCTATGGATCTGAAATACACACACACTACATGTTAAAAACATTAAACACTAGCAGCCAAAAAAGATAAGTGAATGACTATGCTTTGTCTAGGAGTTTGATAGTTTTACATACTTCATGTCCTTTACTTTTTGTTTAGGGTGCAGTAAATCTTTCTGAGTAGAAAGTTCAAGGAAAACAGCAACATATGTAGCCCTTATTAGCAGCAGGGAAAAAGTGAAAGTCTAAATGCTAATTAAGTGACCTTAACAAAACCCAAGCTGTTTTGTCCTCCTATACATGGCATTTACTCTTCTACAAATATGCCAGATATAAAGCAGTACACACTGCAAACCTTTTGATATGGTATTTGCTGTACCTCCACAGTAGGATGTAAGCAGAGATGACAGAACTAACAAGGGCTTCAGTAAGGAATACCTCTATGTGATTAACATTCAAAATGCTTGTTCCAGGGTTTTTCCCATCCTGCCACTCCTGAATAACTTGGTCTTTCAAGAAAATTTAAAATTAAAAATTTTCCAATACTACATGTCATTACCTAAAACTGTTACTATAGCAAGCCACCTGTAGTCAATATTAGGTCATGCTTCCCCTCACATATCAGTTATCTCTCTTTTTAACTTCTGTGTTTTGCCTCCTACGTCTGTTTTCACTAACCAGCCACTCTTGGCTTTCTCTGCTTTTCCCACCACAGCCTCTCTCTCATTTCCCAAGCTTTGTTTGCACAGCACTATCCAAACCATATACCCAGTCATATGCCTCCGGAATATGCACAACAGCCCTTTGCCAATTCATATCTTCACATTCCAGAAGCACTGCACAATCCAGACTTTTGGAACAGTGCTGTCTAATGTAAGAGCACATCTCCACAGGTTACCGAGACAGAAATAGAAGCAGTGCGTCATTCACTTCAATAAGTGAGAAGTACCAATAGAGAGAAAGGTTGCTGTAGTGCAGACAATTTGAGAAGTTTAACACACATCTGAAGTCTCTAGCAAGAAGAAGCTTAGATCAGTCTGGCTGGGAAGGTACTACAGTTGTGTCTCACGGTCATGCACTTGTATTTGCTGGACTAATGAATTCAAAGGTTACACTGTGCTAGTCTTCATTCGATAAACTGTCAGCCTTACTCTTAATTATCAGCTTTATGACCTATTCAATTGGCAAATGGAATTTAAACTGCACTCGTGGAGAAAGATGCTAGCCAGTCTTAAAAAAAGTGATAAGCTGAATCTTGCCTATACCTAAAGATAAGTAAGTAGCTAAACTTCAAAAAGCTTGAGAAGCATATGCTGTGCAGTGTAACTTCCCCTCTGGTTTATATAAGCATGGTCTCAGCACAGTATCTTCAAATGCAGACATTTCCAAAACTCAGCTTTACTTTATGTACTACTGAGGACATCGACATGAAGTTGGACATCTGAAAGCAGAAGACTGTCACTGTGCTAAACTAGTGTGCCAAACACTGTGCTAGAAGATGAAGAGCCACGTTATACTAGAGTTTGGCTGTCTGAAATACGAGAGAGAATTACAGGAAACTGTATATTATAGTAAAAGTATATTCGTCTTCTATTCATATAATCATTACAAAGTGTTTACCTCTGGTTGAGCAGCAAATTCTCTAAGAAGATGTCCATTCCATACAAACCGTGGATCTGCCTGCAGCAAGAAAAAAACCAACATGCTTTTAAAGACTGTTAGTTCTGTTTAACTCAACATGAAGGCAATATCATAGTATCCATGCATTACACAAGTTTAGGTGAACGGTTGTACATGGAGATGGAACACCCCTCTTTTATCAGTACCCTTCATATCCTCAACTAGAAATCTAAAAATAAATTAAAAATAGTTAAAAGAAGAACAATTCTCTCCAGTCTCTAAGGGTGTTGCTCGACACTTCAGGCACGCTAAACCATTAATAACTGAGATGGAGTATCAGAAGAACATTCCAGTGTTTGCCCTAAGGAAACAGGGCTTGAAGAAGTTACACAAAATTGTAAGAACAGTACCAAAGTAACACTCCTAAAATGGGCAGAAGGTAAAAATGCAGGGAGTCCTGTATGCAATAATCAACAGTTCTGAGAATTGAAAGTTAAGCAATACTTGTAGTTTAAAAGATGAAAGTATTTATTTTCCACTGCATAAATGTCCTCTTCAACTTTGCATATTTCCTATTCCTAATTCACCTCAAAAGTGTCTTGAGCAGGTTGCTGAGCACATTCCAGAAAGCTACCAGATTAGTCACAAAAGCGACATTCGCTGCAGAATGTAGTGCAGGCTCTGGGGAAATGGCATAAATCTCAGCTTTAAGATGAGGCAAGCAGACAATACATCACTGATGATGAGGGTTAATTCAAACTCAGCGTTGGAACAGTCCTTTGTCTAATAGAAAACAATAAATACAACTATCTGCCAGAAACTGTTCAAATACTACTTACAGTATCTTGAACTAGTGAAAGAACATGATATGATGTTTTGGTGCCCCTATATTGGGCTGTTTCCTTCTACTGGTACTGTTTAAAAAAAATCCAAACACAAATATCAAACCAAAACACCAACACACCAACCACAGACCAGGCTCCTCTTGTAGAGGTGAGCAGGAGATGCCCAAAATTGCCACCAGCCTTTTATTAAGCCATTATACTGCAACCCCGTGAGTGTGAAATTACATTAAAATTGTTTTAACCATCTAACATCTGAATTTGTTTGAAACTGACACCTTTTATTGTACTTTGCCTTTCAAACAACCTTCTGAAGGGCCATAATTCTAAGGCAAACAAATCCTTCCGTGTCAGCAACACTCTCCCTGGCAAGAGTACTGCCAGAGCAGTATTTGATAACGCAAGATAGTCCCCAACTATAAACTGATTTTTAAATTTTTGGTTTTTTGGTTTTTGTTTGGTTTTTTGTTTGGTTGGTTTTTTTAAATCTTGGAAGACGTGTACTGCTTCCCCAGCTTAGTTTTGGTAACTATAAGACATCTTGTGACTCCACTGTCACCTCTTTGGCAAAGGAAGAAAAAGTGCTATTGACTTCCAAGGTTTCAGTATTTCAGTGCCTAGGCAGTTTAGACCTTGCTTATGCTGCACTATAGTAAGTTACTAGACTAAGGATTCTGGAACTCTGGAAGCACAATAGAATTTCAGGCTCAAATTGCATTTGGCTGCGTGATTCTGTTGTCTTTAAGACAGGAGAAACATATTAAATTCATGCTTCAAACATAAGGAATAGGTGTAGTTTAGACAGAATACAACATTCCAAGGCCAACTCACAGTTCTGTTCCACATTATCCTGGAAGAGAATGCAAAGTCAAGTGCCATTTATTCCACTTTGGGGTTGTTTCTTTTTTCCCCTCTGATTCTAGGTCAGAGAACTGACTCGCTTTCTCTTATTTTTCCTGCTTAGTTCCTTCTTGTTGCAATTTTAAGTGTTCAATATTAAAATCAGAGGCAAAACTTTCATTTATTTTGATTTTTAGAATTCCATTTAAAGCAGACTGCAGAAAGTACTTCTAACTGCCTGATCTAGAAGTCTGACATCACATTGGAACAGATTTCTAGAACGACATGTTGCTCACAAGCTATGAGACTTAAGGAAGGATGGACTAGTATGCTCAGCTGCAACCCCTAACAGTTTCGATGAAATGCTGCAGTGCTGAACAAACTTGTGTACTGAAGCATTACAGACCAGCAACTTCCACCCTTATTCTAAGCATTCTACGAAGCAAACTCAGCTGTAATCTGAGTCAGAATACCTTGTACGCTTGCTCCTTTTACCTCTTGCTGTTGACTTCTTACTCCAGAGAACTACCCCAGTACAACTCAATTGAAAAGATCACAGATATAGTCTAGTTACACAGTTTAGCAACACAGTGCTATTTTTTGCTAGTTCAATTATAAGGATTTGCATCTAAGCAACATGTAAATCTGTTTCACTAGTTTAAATTAACAATGAAAATAGTAAAGCCATTTTTAGTTTATCAGAGGACCATAAATGCTTTAACAGTATCTTCTACCATTTAGCATTCTAATTCACTGTAAAAAAACAAAGAAGGTTTAAGATCAAGTGTAAGGGGATCATGGATTTCAGCAATGTCATCCTAAACTTTATGTAAAGTTTCCTTTAGTTTGTGATAGTTTGTTTTAACATAATTTAAACATCAGCTGCAGAACATTAAGCCATGCAGAACTGACTGACAATGTCTGAGACACAGACAATAAGAAAAATTAAACCCTTACCCTCTCTAGAAGGCTCATTTCCTGGAATTCTGGGCTTGTGTTGGCTAACCGTTGCAGAGTGTGTGTTAGGTCGTACGTTGTTGAGAAGTAAAATCCATCCACACTTAAGACATGATTAAGCATTGATAAAAATACTTTATTGTCCTGCAACTGTTGAGATGAGAAAAAAGGACTGAGCAGCTCTCGTTTATTACCAAAATACCTTATTCTTGTAAGATACCACTACTTTTTGAAGTGATGAGATGAACTTTGCTAGTGCTCTAGCAACACATGACATCATCCAGAGATTACCATACATGAGATTGTAATTTTGATACCAGTTCACTAATAACTTACAACTAGCACACTGCAAGCAAATTCTGCAGGGAACAGTATTCTTATGAGGTAGATAGCTATTGATATTAAACTAGTATTAGCATCTTCAAGCAAAAAGAAAGCCATTAGCTTCCCTGAAAACCATTCAGTCAAAAACATAAGACAAAATGAAAGAAAGATAGGATATATAGGATATAAAAGAAAGGATATAATTTACTGTCAGGATTACCCCAATAGCTGATCTGTGTTCTGGTTCAAGTTTTGATTAACCTCATTCCTTTCCCGAAAGAGGATCAGATTCCCTTTCAGCTCCACTGGTTAGACACCCTTATCTACTCTTTATCAACCAACTCATCTGTTCTAAAAAAAATCTTCATACTTTCCCTCCCTCAAAAAAAAAAACAAACCAATTCTTTCCTGCTGGGTAATTATGTAATAGAACAACCCCATAAATTAAGCAAGACAGATAATGAGATGACAGCAAGGCAGCTTATTGTAGGAGCTATCAGAATAGTAAAGCTGTGAGAAAGACGTTAAGAGTGTACCATCTTAAAACTGGAAAAAATGCACAATATGCAGCTCAAACTCCAGGGATGATATTTTAAGTTGCACAATGTGAGTTTGTTATCTTGAATGACATAACTTTAGATACATCTATCCCAAATATTACATCAATTATAGTAGCCTGAACAAATCAAAGAAAAAAGTATAGTTCAAAGAGCTTAGAAAGGATTTTTCATAGTTTCAGAGTAGGTCCTGTGGCAATGGACATTAACATAACATTCCCCCACACTCCCCTAATCAATCCACCTACCTGAATATCAGTTAAGTGCAGCATGGTCTTTTTGTAGGAGAGGATGTCAAAGTCTGTTGCTTTCCAGATTGCATGACTGAAAATCTCACCTACTTTTTTCTTTTTTGTTATTACAATAAGATACGTGCCTGTAAATCAGAAAGAGAAAAGTTTAAAAAAAACAAAACCAGATGCACCTATTAAGAAAAGCAACCGATAACCGTATTAGAAAACTGAAACCAAGAGGGAAGAGTGAGGTTTCTTCAAGTTACACCTAGGACTTTATGTTCTTAACAGTAAGAGGCTGGAGCAGAAAGAAGCAAAAGGCGCTTGCTAAGCTACTCACTTCTCTGTGCTCACAGATCTTGAGCTACTCATTAAGTTTAAGGAATTTTAAAAAATGCACAAGATAAGTGTTTGCTACTCTTACTTCAGACCAGACAGTCTGAAAGTCTTTAGGCTTGCAAATGCAGAAAAAGGCCAAATGGTCTTGAATGTGGTTTGGAAAGCACAAAGCATGTCTGAAATACACAAAAGGCAGCATCCTTCAGAGTCCAAAAAGCCTATTAATCTCAACAAAAAAAAAAAAATTATCCTAACAGGTTCAAAACGGAGCAAAGAAAAGAGGGCTTCTTTTAATAATTTAAGACGGGAAGTTTGCTGTTTTCCTGGTTGCATAAGTAACAAAGCAAAAAAACATAATCATGACAGTTCACCCAAAGCAATTAATTTACACTTGTGTTAAACACAGCATAGCCTTATTTCTAAGCCTATATTTCAGCACCATCTTGTTTTTGAAGAAAAAGGTTACTTTATTAAATTGGATAAAAATGTCCCATCATCTGTATCTTATAACCACTAAATGCTTCCTTACAACTTCAATAGAGCAAAACAATGAGCAGGCCATGCAGAAGCACAGAACGACAAATCTAGTACATTTTGGTACTAAAGTATTCAAAGAAGTATAAATGTCAGAGCAGAAACAGTTCACACTGTGTGCACTAAGTTTACTCATTATTTGTATTTACAATTATACCTAGATACACACCAAGTTTTAAGGACAGGTGAATTATTATATCAGGTATCTAGTCTATATAGTTAGTCAAAGAACAGGTATCACACTTTTTTTCACCTCTGCAGCTCTAGTGTTATAGCTTTTATTTGGGTGGAATATTCAAGCACTTAAGAATGCTTTAGCATGTTTTCATCTCAGGTTATAAGTACTGCTTTTGGTTTGTATGTCAGAAGCATCCAGATACCTTATAAAACCAGCACACTACATCTACAACTATGCCACAAAGATGCTGCACAGATATGTTTAATCTGACATGAATTTTCATTGTTGTCTTTTCTTATCTGAATGTGCAACCTTCTGTTTGAGATTTCAGAGCTTCAGATATTAGTTCAGCCATTTTTTCCCCCTTAATACTGTAATAGGCAAAGAATATGCTTGTTAAAGATGCTGCTGGCTAGACATGGAACCAGTATTACAGTTAACAGGTAACAGTAAACTACCTAACAGCATTTAGCTAAACATTTACTTTAACTGATACCACCTTTAGTTTGACAGCTGTATAACAATCAGTGTAAAGCTTTGTGGGGTGGAAAGAAAAAAAACAGGCTATTAAAAGAAGTTACACACTTCTACATTTTATATAATATTCAGATTAATGGAAGTCATTACCGAGCCTGTAAGTTGTGAAAATTCCCCTTTGGGGCAGTTCAGTTTTCAAACAGTCAGGGTTTGTCAAGTACCTAAGACACAGGAATCCATTACATTGCTCTTACTCTGCAAGATCTACACTTCCTTAGAATATGAGCATATAAAGTTCAGTAGTTTAAGATCCTGTCAGAAGTTACTACATTTAACACTATAATACTTTGCTTTTGTTGAGAATACTGCAACGGGTGAACTTAAATCCCTTCTACGTATGGAGACTTTTATTCAGTATGCATGCTCCTTATTACATCATTTTTCAGACTACTTTAGTCTCAACCTCTAATAAAGTCTACCCACAAAAGATCTTTTGAATAGCGACACTTACTTTCCTGAAAGCTTAGACTTTATGCATCAGGTTTACTTGTGGCAGAGACTGTTTAGATCTGAACACTACTGAGAAACTTAGAAAAAGCAGACAGCTTATTCTTACCTTAGCCTACAATTCCCTAAATTTAGAATTGTTTCAGTCTGTCCTTTTTCTTTTAATGTTGAATTTTCTTTGTATTTGTAGGATAGTTGGAACACATTACTTGAACAACTGCATCCACTAGTCTACCAACCCATCACTCTCAATTATTTGTGTACCAAGATTGACTTCCAAGATTGATTTAAAGCCAAACTTCGCAACCCAGTATTTGACTGTTGTAACAAATCCTGCAGCTAAGATTAAAACAGTTATGAAGAGTAAGTAGATGAAGGTCTTTGCATGCATTTGAAATGTATTCCTTAAAACTCAACAAGCTGTCAGTTAACCCTACCTTTAGAGCAGCTACAGGTTTAAGAGGTACATGAACATTCACGAACTATATTTGGATACCTCCATCCTCTAGCAGCCACAAGGAAAGCCCATTATACTGATGACAGTGTAACCTCAGATACTTGCAAATACTATTTTTGTCTTTAAAGCTTTTTTAGCATTACATTTTGCCAAAGTATCTTTAAGGAGCACAGTTCTGTTTTCCTTACCTGCCACCAAGCGGATTGTTCCCAAAATACCATATATAGGCCTTGTAACAGCTGAAGGGGGAACATCTTTCTTAACTGAAAAGCAAAAGGAAAACATCAAAATTTCAGACTGCTTCTTTCATGATTATATTGGAAAACTACTAAACTAGGTTTGTCAAAGCTTCTTGGTCAAATCTCAAGTTTTGCTAGTCTTAAGATGCGATGCATCAGAATTTCAAGGCCTGATGGGGGGCAGGGGGGGAGGATGTGGAAGCATTCTAATCAATTTATCATGTTTAATCCAAATGGTCATTCAATTGAATACATTCAAGCTCATTCACATGATAGTAGCAAGTAGACTCCTCAATAATATAGTCATGCCAGCTTCCAGAAGCTTTTTGTTTTGAGGCCATCAAGGCATCAAGAACAAAATGTAAATGCCTGTGCCTCCCACTTCTGACTGCTTCTTCTAAGTCTCAGTCTACTTCCATTTCAGGAGACCTAGTTTACTTTTTGGTCTATCTCTGCAAAACAACAAACAGCAGCACAGATTATAGCAAGGGATACAGTATTCCTAACAACATACCAAGAGATCCAAAAGGTATCCAAATATCAATTAGAAGTCTTAGCACGCTAAACTTTCATCTACCCACATTTTTAGAATAACTGAAGGGATATTAGAGAAGTTTAAAAAAACCCCAAAAACTGATACACCCACACCAGAGTTAGGCATTCTCCCAGAGCTTGGAGAAAGAGAAGGGTAATGCTTGAATTTTCCTTTGCTTTAAACACCTTGCAGGTTCCTCTGATAAAACACCAGTAATGAGAACAGGTGTATACTAATAAAAGACTTGAGACAGCTATCTTTACAGTTTTGAAGGAGAAATTGGAGTATTATACTACAACACCGAAAGTATCAGTGGGATGGACATACTGCTCTTACATGAAGTATGCAAGAGGCCTAATAATAGAAAGCAAATGACTGCTTTTATATTAATATTACTGTAGCATTTCTGTCTGTTTAGAGATTAGTAATACTGCGGTACAAACTCCTGAAGTATCAGAAGGGAAGTCACCCATTGCCTTCATTTCATGTTGTCATTTAATGCAAGCTCTTTGTTTTTATGTATTAAGTTTCACATTCTTAAAAAAAATTAAACTAAAATTTTGAAGATGTCAGCATCAGCATGCTTAAGACTACTTGCACTGATATTTGAATCCAGATTTGAAACACAGGTCTAAATCTACAGTGAGGGTTTTCTACTGTTGTTTCTAGAGGCTTTATGAAAATTCAGGTTTCAGTATTATATAAAAGCACTGAGACAATTCAGCAAAAGCTGCAGAAGCCCAGTGTTCAACCCTTCCCATGTTTGATCTTGGACTTGTAGCAGCAATCCCAACTAGCTTGGATGAGTTTTTACTGTTGTGATGGGCAGTCTTACCAAAAAGAGGCAAGCACTATCACCCTGGTTACCTACAGCAAAAAAGCATTTCAAAGTAAGTTCTTTGCAGAACAGAACACAAAGCACTATTTTAAAACAGCAACTAAAGATAAAAACAATTCTCCTAGTATCAATTTAAAGTTCTGAAGATCTTCCGGGAGTGCCAAGAGCAAAAACGACAAAAAGGACAAAGAAGCCTATACTGAGAAATACTGGTGAGGAGAGTACCTGTAAGAGTGACTTCTGTGGAGACTCTATCAATAGCAAGCACATCATCTGCTCCATCATCACAAGCTTCCACATAGAACTTCTCTGGTGTTATATGCCTTCAAGAGAATGGATAGGGAAAAAGGAATTTGTTTAGCAACATTTACTTTGGGCTTGTTTATTTTTCATCACCTGAAGACAGAGCAAGCAATTTTAAACCTTGTTTCAGCTGCAAAAACCAAAAATTCTCACTGGATTACTTCCCAACAGCCACTGATATTGACAGCACAAAAAAAAAGCAAGTCAAGCTACTCAGTTACTGCAAAATCCACTGCTTGTTTAATAATCTTAATTCTTGTTTATTACTGGAAGTTAAAGAGATGAAAGTGAGTTTGTGTACACAGTGGTCCACTAATTCATGGAAGCTTGAACTATGACACTTAGAAGTCTGATAAGCCAAAACCAAACTTCAAAATTAGAAGCTTTTTAACCAAACACTTTTTAGTATATCAGAAACTGAAGTACCACGTCCCTGATGCAAGTCTAATAAACACAAAAATAATGTCCAGTGATAAAAAACACCTGTTTCACATTAGTGTGTTATAAGTATTGTAAGTATCTTCTGGAAACAACACAGGAAAAAAATGGAAAACTTGGAAGTGGCACACTCGTTTATTGAAGCAGGTGTCTCAATATTACCGTTCCCCAGATTTATTAGCCAGGTCTGTGTGACATGCACAGGGTAACCTGTATCCTCTCCATCGGACACACCAGACAAATCACACACTGACATCCTGTTTGAAACTCACAGCTATCTTTCCCTTCAGAAAAACTGCACGTAGTACAATGCTGGCTATAAAATTTAACATAATTTTCATAAATATTCCTTAAAAATACACCTGTTGAGATACTTGCCAGAAGCCTGTGCTATATTGCACAACAAGAGTTACACAGAAATGACTTGTAGCTGTATATAGAAAATGGTACACAAACACCCCCCACCCCCCCCTTGAACTAGTGTTCTTAACTCTCAATGATTTTTCTTAGTTTAAGGCCTGACAAGACCAGGAGTCAGAGTTTTAAACATCTTGCTCTGGAAACTTATTCTACAGGACAGATATTTTTAGGCTCCTTCTCTCTAAATAGATCTTGCATTTCTTCATATCTTTTGTATTTTTATTTTTTTTAATCCTTCAGAAAGCTGAATCAGAATCCTAATCTAGATCAGAAGAGCCCTTTGAAAGAGGTCTTCTAAACCTCTTTTAATGTGTCTAACACCCCACCTTCCACCCACTAAAAGCAGGGCCAACTTCAAAGTTTATCCAACTTCAAAGTTAAACCCTGTTCCTTAGGGTGTGTTTTGACCCTCCCCAAGGATGGTGATTCTACAACCCCTCTGGGCAATTAGAGGAAAGCCAAAGGAGACCAAATGCTTAAACAAACTGGAAAAAAACCCCACAACCACATAACACAAAGTGTAAAGCAATCAGTAGTTAACTGTTCATCATGCAATTTTACCTCTTTAAGGGAAAATTAGTCTATGGGTCCTAAAATGGGAAACACATCAACAGTATTCCCTTTGTAAATGAGCCTTCTTAATCTTTCATGTACATGTATGAAAGCTTTATCTTTGAAATTAAAAACATCAGAGTAAGAAATCCAAACGTGCAGTTTGTTGAACAGTGAAGACTTAAACCCCCTTCTTTGCTGTTTTTGATGAAGTGCAGATGTGCACCCTGGCTTTTTAAGGGGGGTTCATAGCAATAATGGGAGCCATTTTTACAGTGAAGAGCGAACAAGCTTACACAGAACAGGCAAGACAAGCTTAAGGACATTTATAAGCCCTCAATTTGTTAAAGATTTTAAAAATAAGTCAGGATACACTGTTTAAGGTGCAGTCAAAAACCTATTGCTAGTAGTAGGCATTTTTTCCACAAGAAAAAGCTGCAGTTACTTAACTTCTGTTGGTTTAGTTGAACAGTCAGCTTTACCCAGGAGGCCAGCTGACACACAAGACTCCAGCTAAAAAAGCTGGGGAAAAGACACAGCAAAGTTTAATATTGGACCTGTTACGCCTTTAACACAGATGCTTATGCACTCTTACTCATCTGACTATCTTAAGCCAAATAAGTTGAAAAAAATCTTTTAACATAGCAGGTTGTAAAATAGTGTCCAAAGTAGTGAGAACGACAGTTTCAGTTTTTGAATATTCTGTATAAAGAACACAACATAGACAAGACACCTACACTGACTGTACAGAGCACAGCTGAGCATTTCTATCCATGATCAGTATTTTTAAAACCTGTTCTTTTCATTACAAAGTGCAACATGGCCATGACTATTCTACAGTCTCAACGCTGAGATTCACTCACATATTAGTTAAAGCCCCTTTTCAAACAACTGAGAAATATCTTACAGGTGTAGAGTATTTGCCATATAAACAAATTTTCTTATTACTACACTCAAGAATAATATTTTTCCCCCTGAAGAACATGAAGTCTTTTACTCTCATCACCCACGAGTTAGGAAAAATGAGAGAATTAAAGCTGCCAGTGCAAATTACGCCTGGTCTCTCAATGCGTCATATGCCCTGCTTCACGAGACCAGCCCTTGACATTTCTCTCTCTCTCAAATCCTAGCCCATATTTTGTCTCCTAACATTGCCCTTTTAACATTTATTTTATCACCTTTATCTCCTCTTACACAATGCCTGTACATTTCTAACTTTAAACTATGTTTTACCCTCAACGCAAACAAAAAAAAGAAAAACCTTGCAATCAAAATCCTCCTTCCCACAGTCCTCTCCAAGACCAGATTTGGTGACAAAAGTGTCATGGAGAACTCAAGACAAGTGATCCCTGTTTCAGTTCAAAGGACCAAACTGGCTCTAGGCTTCAGCAGCTTGCAGCACACTGGAACAGTTTTGTCACTGACTGTTTTGGAGCTCTGGGTACTTTTGGTTTGGAGGTCTTTTGGGGGAGGGGGGGGCGGGCCCAGAGGAAATCAAGTTGCCAGTATGAAGCTGAGAGAACTTAAACAAATACTCCTCTTCGGGATCACCATTTAAAAACCACCTAAAATACAACTGCAGGACACAAACTGAAAAGCCTAGTGTCCTGCAAAGTGTTAAATCCTCGCTTTAGAAGTGGGAGAATTAGTGCTCTTCAAAGTTTTTAACAGAAAGATGATAGTCCTTGCTTTGTTTGTGTAAATAGTTGAAAGTTTTCTAAAATAAATATAGTTGCAAAAGACGCCAGGACTCAAAGAGGTTTCAGCCCAAATGCTGATTTACAAACTTACCAATTACCAGAACTAGACTAGTAGTCTCATTCTCATTTAGATGACCTTTTCAATAGGAAGACTGCTATAACTAAGATGATTGCCTCTCACTTCTCTTTCAGGAAGGAAGCTGATGCACACTGCATGCAAGAACGGTGTTTTTCCAGAGACTCTATTCAGAACCAAGTCTGTATGTATATCACAAGCTTAGATAACACACATGCTTATTTTACTGATCTGAGAAGCAGATATTAAGTGCTGAAAGAGGGATCATTCACAATGACTAGGAATCTGCAGTCAGATTCATTCTATTCTTATAATGAAATAAGGAACAGATCAAAGTCTAAGTGTTATCAAAAATAATAAAGAAAACAGTATTTTCCAGAAGCCCATAATGTCTATAGTCACTTTTGAAACTAGTTTTCATACGCCAAGCCTTATTCTGCTTTTGTATGACCTTCATATTTGACACTGCAGCACGGCCACAGCACAGCTGGAGAAGAGCCTTCTTGGCTATGCTGTTATTCCTGTCTACAACCATCCAAAACATTAAGAACTCTTAACAGCAATATCTCGCTTCCATTACATCTTAACACATAAAATCTTCACAAAATTTTTCTTCTCATTTACTTATTTTTTAATACAAAAAACACTCTGACCACCATTATCACGGACTATTTCTCTGTGTTGCTAAAGAACAAAGGGAGTCATAAATGGAAATATTTGACATTAATAGTGTAATTCATGATACTCAAGAGAAGGAAAGGTATTGAAAAACTGCAACCACCAAATTCATGTTTCAAATATTACTAAAGGTGACTTGGATCTCATTTTGAAAATCTTGTCCAGCAAACTGTGTGGATTGCTGCCAAGACATAAAGCAACTCACTCAGATTTAATTCCTACCATTCAAAGTTAAGGAAAAAAAAAATGTTGATCCCCAACATAACAGAAGAATAAAGCAACCCAAACCGCTGCTTGCTTACACCAAGTGTAAAGTTGGTTTCATTTACAGTTAAGTGAGACAGGGTTTATTTGTATATTTGTTGTGAAGTTTCACTTCATTAGTTATAAAGCAGTGCTGTATATCATGAAGATGATGCAGAGTTTGCAACCCCACTTTAATTAGGTTGATCTCACAGACAAGAATATTTCTGTGTTCAGATACAGCACGAAAGAGGACCCATCATGCTCTAATGGCAACTAAAGATAGTACTTCACTCAATACCACTTAAGCCTTCTAGGCCTCCACAGCCAAACCCCTACTTCAGTAATTGATTATTTCACCATAAATACTTAACATTGCTCTAATGCAGGAAACTCTTTGATGTCAGCCTCTAAATACTGAAATAAAGCAAGCCAAAAGCACATCCTGTACCACCCAGTAACGCATTTGCTGTACTCAGGATACCAAAGTGGTCTGCAGTGGTATATAGGAAAGATGTTACTATAGAACAGAGTCCCAGCAGAGCGTTAAGTAACAGCGCTAACACTCTGATGGTTTCCACACTCCAGAGATTCCAGATTTTCTAGGTGAGCAGGTGTGCTAATTATACGTCTACAGTAAGTATTACTCCTCAAACAGAAACAGCTCAAGGAACTGGAGCATCTCCCATGGAGCAGTAGTTGTTGCAGGCAGAAGAAAGGGAGTATAATCCCAGGATTAAAAAAGTCACTAATGGAAATACCATTTAAAAACAAAAAAGGCATGTATTGAAGGCATAGCTTTATAATGACTATTTCCAGCTAAGTTTCACTTCAGATGACAAATAATTTACTGCCTAAGTTAATGCTCTCTTCAACCAGCACCCCTGAGCTTCACTGTGACAGCCACTTATATTAAGCAGGAAAAAGGGATGTGTAGCTGTTCTTCCTAGAAGTATTATCCAAACTCTGAAAACTCTGTTTAGAAAACAAGCAAAAAAAAAAAAACCGCCAAAGACAAGATACACTTCTGGACCTCTCCTCAAATACACACAGGTGGAAGGCACTGTGTTCAAGTGTGGTAGCTACTAATGGCTGACAAGTACTCCCACAAAGCATGCAGGTGTAACTGTGGGCAGGAGTTGTTAAATTTGAAACACAGCTAGTGTCAGAGACCCACAGGATACTGAGAAGGCTATCAGCAAGATCAGTCTTCACTCAGGCACAAAGGAGAAAAAAAAAAATAATTTTAAGTGAGCCTAAACAACAGCCAGGATTCTCTCTATTCTGCAGGCAGTTTTGTCACTTTCTATTGATTAGCTGGACTGGGAGATTCACCACCATCCGCTAGCTTGCTACCTGCAATAGCTGTTTGAATTTTACAATTTATTCCTAAGGCTACGAGAGGAAGTTAAATAAGTATGGCAGTGACACAGATGACACAACTATGGATAGCAGTTTTCCAGTTAGCTGTTCTCCCCAGTAACTGCTGGTGTAACTCAACTAGTTCCAATGGTAGCACAGATGCTAGACATCAGCGTTTTCACCAGTATCACCCGAAGTTGACTGATGACACTGGTCAAGGCACAAAGGGTTTGATAACACGAGAAACACAAGAGAGGTCTGCGTTCAGAGCTAAAACCTGCGATTGCACATACAGAAGGGACCCTGCAGAGCACTAGAATCAGTGAAGTTCCATACAGAGCCACTGAACTACCCAGAAGTACAGTTGCTGAATCTGACCTTTTCATAGTAAGAATGAATAGTCAGTTTAAAAAACCCAAAACACTCTTACCACTAAATCCCCAAACTGAAGTCTAGTCTGGATTTCTCAGAACATTCTCCTTTGACCTTGCCAACCTAGTAAGCTTGGCTCATCACCCAAGTTATGGCCCTGTATCTTAAAATGCTTGGTAGAAAGTCTGCAGCCATTACCACAACTTGGTGTAATAACAGGAAAAAAGGCCGTTTCTCAGAACACAAAACAATTCTGTTTTCAAGTTCATGAAAAAATTAATGAAACTACATTTCATACTTATCTGCATTTGAGACAGCCTTGTTCTAAAATGATCAAAACCTACTCTTAGTTAAGATTAAATGAGAGAATTCTTTACTAGCCTGTATCCAGAATGGTGCTTTTACTAAAAAAAAAAAAACCTCCCAGTAAGAACAACTGTGTACTACAAGTCACACAACGGCTACTCATACAACTCACCTTTTCTCCTCTGCAGACAAAAAGATCACAAGTTCAGCTTAAAGAAAGACAAATACTGTTTAGGTGACAAGAGGAAAAAAAAAGTGCGAAATAAACAAGTCTTTCAGCTGTCACTGATAATCTTACTCTTCAGTAATACTCAATTATCTCTAGTGTCTGTGTACCCTCACATAGCTACCTAATCGAAATAAAGAAAGAAGCCCAGTGATTTTTAAACACATAACAGCATCATGATAAACTGTCTATGCAGATCTATAAGATCTAAGTACGTTTGCTCAGAATCCAAAAGATGACTGCCAAATGAGATTTAGCAGAACATTAAGTACAGTTAAATCAGGCTTAAACAAAAAAATCACTTTCAGATACTGCTGCCTGAAAATGGCATCAGTAACTCAATTATAGAGTTTCAAGCTAATATTTAGAGGTCGAAAGCCTGGGAACGCCTTTAGGACACACAAGGACATTTTGCTGTTGGCTTCAGACAGCCCTGGAGAGTCTCATGCTCAGAGTCATTTCTTCAGGAGTTTCAACCAGCCAGCGTGAGGGCTTATAATGGAAATGTCACTTCAGTTTTAACTTTGTATTGCTTCGCTTACGCAACTTCTTTTGCTGTATAAAAGGCAGCAAGCAAACATCTGGTATATTCAAGTTCAAAGGGTTACATTCCCCCCCAAAACCTTTGTTTTAATGAAAAAAATTACACCAGTATGTTAGAAGAGTTTATTTGAAAAGTCACAGCAGGCACTACACAGGAGAGCGCCAAAAGTTCAAAATCATCAACTGCCCTCAAAACCATACCACGAAACCCCCCCAGTGTGCCATAACAGACTGATGGGTACGCCCGCTTAAGGAACCTTCTGCTGGCGAGTAACAGGGCACACCCAGAGCTCCTCACGAGCATCAGCACCCGAGTTCCTACGAGAGTCGCCACCGGGAGAGCGGAAGGCAGCCCGGGCGGCCCCGCTCCGCGGCTCGCCTGTCGCGACACGACCTGCACGCGTGAGCCCTCCTCCGTATGCGAGAGGGAAAGGAGACGGACGGGCGAAGCGCCGGCAGCGCTCCTACCCGCGGCCGCGCTACCGGATGGGCGGCGAAAGGGACCTGAACCCCCGGCCAAAGTCCTCCTCCTTCTCGCCCCGGGCTGCCGCACGCAGTCGCCGCCTCGGGCCAAGCCGGTCGCGTCGACCCAGGAAGCGCGGGAGAGGCGGCCAGCCCGGCACAGCCCGGCACAGCCCGGCGGCGGCCCCGGGGCGGGGACGGGACGCCGGGGCACCCGCGCAGCGGCGGCCGAGAGCGGCAGCGAGCCGCCGCCAGCCGCAGGGCTGCCCGGAGCGCGGCGGGACGCCGCCGGCCCCTGAGGGGCGGGCGAGACGAGCGGGGACAGGCGACCGTTGCCCCAGCGGCCGGCCCCTCCCCACCCCTCCGGCAGGGCCGCCGGCGGCAGGTGACAGAGCCGCCCCCCCCCCCCCCCCGGCGGGTCACTCACAGCTTCAGGCTGGCGTAGGCCGCCGCTGCCGTCGTTCCTGCCGCCGCCGCCATTCGTTCCCCTCCGGCTGTCTCCGGCCGCCGCCGGCTCCGCTCCGCGTCGCTCTGGCCCCCTCCGGCCCGGCCGCTCCCTCCCTGCCAGACTGACGCGTCCCCCGGCCTGGCGGGACGGGACCCCGCGCGGGACAAACCTCCTCCTCGGGCGCGTGAGCGAGCGCCACAGGGCGGGGCACCGCCCACGGAGGAAGGGGGAGGGCCTGGGGCCGCCTCTCCGGCCCCACCATTGGCTGATCCGCCGCACTCTGACCCCGCCCCGGGAGCGGCGGAGGCGGCCGGACGAAACCGGTGGGGATTGGCCAGCGCACGGGTGGGCCGGCAAGCCACGCCCCAGAGGAGCCGCTGGGAGGGGCTTCGGCGGGAAGGTCGCGTTGGATTGGCTGCCCTGCGACCCGGGGCCCCGCCCCCGCGCGAGTCTGTGGTGAAGTGCGTGTGGGCAGAAGAAACATTGCGAGCAGGGCCAGTGGCGCAATGGATAACGCGTCTGACTACGGATCAGAAGATTCTAGGTTCGACTCCTGGCTGGCTCGGCGGCTCATTTTTTTCTCCTCAGCCTCCTCCTCTTACCTTTTTCCCCTTCTGGACTCCAGCCCGAGGGTGCTGCCTGTATCCCCTCCACTCCTAGGCAGCCCCCCCACTCCTGCACAGACCCAGCGCGGCCACCCTCATGGCCTCCAACATGGGGGTCCACCAGGCACAGGGGCCTCCAAAGCACCCCCAGGTTGGGTGGTGTTACAGGCTCATGCCCTTGGCAGCCCCCCACCACAGGCACCACCTCGGGGACAGCTGCTGCAGGGCATGCTGGTCGCCACCTGGGCACCCTGTCTGGGCTGGGGGGCGGGAGCCCAGGTTTGGGGCTTTGGCATGGAGCAGACCTGGGGTACCTCCTGGTCAATCTCCCACTGGATCTGGCCCTTGGGTATCATCCCCCAGTTTTGGGCAGCTTCTTGCCTTGAGGAGGGGAAACCCCAAAGTATAATTACAGGTAATCCTCCTATTTATTTGCTTCATTTTAGCTGATAGCTCCATGCTGCTGTGGTGCTGCTCGGCCAGCAGTACTTCAGCATCCCATCTGCAAACAGGAGGCATCATGGTCACTGATAGCAGTGAAGTCTATGGGGGGCACCATGTGGCCACCTGTCTCCCAGAGACACAGGAATTCTCCCCAAAACCCTCTAAGCAACCCAGCTCCACCAACATTGCAAAGGACATCCCCATGCTGGGACCGGAGCCTGCTCCTGCCCGTAGCACATCCCTCCCCAGCTGCTCACCCTGGGACACGAGTCTCCCCAGAGGGATGCCTGACCAGGATGGCCTCAAATGGGGCTGAAGAAAATACCAGCTGCTGGTGAAGGACTGGAAATCCCCAGTGGAACACACTGAGGAGATTCCCCCCACCACTCCCTGCTTCAGCCACTGATGTGGGGGGACAGGAGGAAGGCAGAGGCTGGAAAACCATCATCTCACAGTATAACTCCCTCCCCATGGACTCTGGGCAATGATAATCATTGTAATTTTAGGAAAAACTTGACACTGAGCATTACTTTACAATATTGTCTTTAATCACAACAGGCCAGCAGCTTTGCTCCCACTGCTGGCCTTCATTCTTCATAAATATTTAACAGCACAGAAGAAAAGAGGGCTGTGTTCACAGGTGGCTAAGGTTAGTTATACCAGCACAAATCCTAAAATACTCTCTCCCGGAGTTGAGCGTTGAAGGAAACATAAAGAAAATAATTAGTACCATTCAGTATTGTTAACCAGGCTCTAGGTTTGCCTTCTGGATACAGAAAGCCACAGCCTGCATGTGAGCACCCGGGTCCCTGTCTGGCCGTGCACCGCAGACCTGCTGCGCGGGGACAAGGGTCGGTGCCTTCGGGGGCTCTACGCCACGTATTTTCACATGGGGACAGTTTCCTCCCATCCTTCATCTTGTCTTAGCAGGCTACTGATGCATATTGCCACGCAAGCTTCTGGCTGCCCTAGAAGAAAGCAGGGTGAGGATTTTTATTGCTCAGAAAAGTTTAATTTTGCTTCTCCTTAGGAAAAGGGTGGGTGAGCAGCTCCAGGCTGCTGTCTGGGCTCACGGCAGGAAGATGTCTGCTCAGTCGGCTCCGGTAAGTTACACCTAGTGCCACTGCAGCCAGCAAGCGACGGGACACAGAAATGCAAAAGAAAAATGAACACACAAATGCTGTGCGACAAGAGAGGCAAATCCCCTCCCAGCTTCTCCCAGTGACTCAGGCACTCAGCCTCAGAGGATGGGGGAAAAGGGATGTGTATCCGGCCACAGCCCTTTCCTGTCCGCAGGTACCGACTCCAGAGATGTTTCCCCAGCGATGAAGCCTGGGTCAACTTGTCCTTACATTCATGCACAGAAAGTTGCTTAAAATGCATCTACAAACACTTGGCATAGGCACAGAGGTGTGAAAGGCAGGTCTCTCGCAGGCAGCACACGCCGCATGTCCGTGTGCACGGACACGGCAGCACACACTGCCCCAAAAGCAAACACAGAGCACGCGGCCGAGGCCAACATGGGAGAAACACGGTCCAGAGCAGCATGCACAGGTGCGCTACCCCTCAAAACCCCCTCTAATAAATATCCAGGAATACGATAAACAAAACCAAATCCTCTCCGTGCCACCTTCTCCCCTGCTCTCTGTAATCACCTGCTCCCTTTTCCCTACAGCTACTGTGTTTAAGTCACATCCTTCTTCATCCATGCACCCCCACTGCTTTAGTACATATTTTTGTTCATTGAACAAAAAACTGGCAGTCCATTTCAGCGATCATTTCAAGGCAACTTTTACACTGCCACTGATTCATCCTCAGGTATGTCTTGTCTTTAATAAAATCACTCTGTCCTTGATCCAGCACTGACCTACGCACACACATTGATTTTCATGTACATGCGCAGCCTTATTGGTTTCAGTGGGACGGCCTGTGCACTTGGAAGTTCAATGCAGATGGAGTCCTTCACGCGATTTTCTTAGCAACAGCAGCAGAGTACAAAGATGCTGCTGCATCGACCAGTAGCAGGCTAATATTCAGGTAATTTGGAGGATCAGGTCAAAGCGTTCAAGTAAGGATGGAGAGCGTGTGTCAATTTTCCTTGAAGCAAGGACCCAGTTTTGATGTTGCTCAAATAATAAAGTGGTAGAATTTCCAGGGAAGTGCAAAACAGGACTACATTCATTAGGAAGTATGCGCCTGCAATTCTCCCCAGGGCTGGGAACTCACGGGAGAGAGAGGTGGAGGTCACAGCAGAGCTTACCAACAGACCCAAATACTGAAATTCAGGGATGCCAAATATTTGCCCAGTGCTAAAAATCAGCACAAGGAGAAAGCACAGGAAGATATTTACTTTTTCCCCTCAGCAGCCAAAGACAACCCTTTCTTTTGAACAGCCAGCCAGACCCATTCCAGCTCTTATGAGCCCAGCTTCCCCCTTTAAAGGCTGCCATAGCACACCTGATGCTGATTAAATTCCACCATTTCCAGACCAAGGAGGTATTCACTTTGTAGTAAAAAGATCTACGAAAAATCATTTAAACCCTGAAAGACTGGGAAAACATTTTAAAAGACCCCAAATGAAACTCAGAAGCTGAAAAGCCACAGACCTCATCAAATACTCCTCACCACGGTGTTTGAAACTGCTGTTCCCTATGTTTAACATCAGGGCAGTTTCCTAATTCACTTTGATCACAGGTATTTCTTACACTTTAAATTACACAACAATATCTGCTTCTTCTACAGCTGGGGCATTTCCCCGGCTTTTATGCAAAAGTCCCTATTTAAATGAGTTTCTGTATTCTAAACAATAGAAATTCAAGAGCATGATCTGAACAAAAAAAATCTATTAAGCTCTGGTTCCTGAAAGCAAGTTTCAGTGAATTCACTTGAATAGCTATTTGCATTAGAGTTACTCATTACCAGCACAATGGGACTTCCAAGGGTCCCCTATCCTAAAACCAGTGAGAAGAGCACACTGAGGGAGGAATTAAGACTAACTTTTCATAGCACATTTCAGCATCTTAATAAATAAAAAGACAACAAGGTTCACATGACCAGCAAAACCCAATGCGTATCAGCCAGGAGACAGGCAGAATTTTAACATGTTTTCTAAAATTCTTCTGCAGAGGATGCACAGCTTGGCACCTCCAGCTCCAGAGCTACCTGCCTGCCTGTTCTTCCCTTTGGGGGAGCTGCCTGAAGGCAGGCTGTGCGGGGGGGAGTCAGCAGGAGGAGACACCTTCCCTGTGCAGGATGCCCGTGCCTTCCCCATCTCAGACCCACTTGCCAGGCAGCTGCAGAGCCAGGGACAAGCCAGGGACAACCAACAAGGCCTCAAGACACCCACAGCCTAGGAGAAATAATAACGATCTTAAAATAATTCAAACTCCCAAAGATAAAAGCAGCGCAAGTCAGCACACATAGGAGAGCAGGGCAATGCAGTAGATGCTTTAGCTTCAAAACCACGAACTCACACGCTCCAATAGCTTCACATTGTCATTTCTAGCTCTTCGTACATACAGGAAAGGAGAGCACTGGCACTTAATAATTTATATGGGACCTCAAAACTGAAAGTAGGGCAGCCTTCATTTCCCCAGCACTGAGGGATACGGGATGGCTGACAAGAGTAACAAGACACTGTGTGGGAGCAGAGGCCAAACTTTCCGGTGACGCAAAGGGGGGCTCCTGCGAGACAGCTTGCCACAAACAGGCTGCTCAAGGCTTTTCACAAAGGAAAATTGTCCTTCTACCCCTCTCCTTCTTTCCTGCTTATTTTGGGGTTGTGGGGAAGGCTGCAAGATTGAGACTGTAGTTTAAACTGCAGCTTAAAAAGAAAGTATCAGTCCCACTAGTGTTTTCAGACCTTTCCAAAATGAAGGCCAGAAAACATGCATGAGGGCTTGCTCTAAAAATTGAGAGCTAGCAAAAGCATGAGCCATATAGTAGCTGGTCTCTCAGAGACAGAGAAACAGATAACCAAGGTTGGTGTTTCCAGCTCACTTCCAGAAGCTACTTTGGTATCTCGCTGCCTTCGCTGCCAATGGAAGCTCAGGGAGGGAAACCACCCACCCAGGACTATCTGAATTATTTACCAGGAATATCAGCTGGTGTTATTTCCCACCTCAGTCCCTTCAGACAGTCCAAAGATCACAACCACACCTTGAAACCACCACCCCCCCCCCCACCTTGCTCCAGGCCTAGCTGCACTGCAGGACACAAGCTGATGTGATGCACCGGGGTGAGAGCACTGCAGGATCTGCCCTGGCTGTTTTGTTGCCCCCAGTCCATACTGCCTGGATACAGCACCAGTTATATTTCGTGTCGGCTCCCATCCCTTCGCTATCCAGCATTTGGAGGCTAAATTTAAGGCTCTAGGGAGATCCCACATTTGAGGTCAATTTTACCTCCTCTAAAATCACAGGTAAAACCCTCTGAAGATATATACGCCCCAGAGCCATGTATACTGCAGTGGGAAAGTCCCCCACCTAGAGCTTTTGGTCACTCACCGAGGGGCTGCACGTCCCCAGGAAAAGAGGTGCCGCAGAGCCAAGCTCCACCAAAGCTGGAGCTCTGGATGGTTTCCAGCACAGGACCGACCTCCAGCCACGCGCTGCCATCCCCATCCCGAAGAGCAGCAGCAAGAGGCGGAGGCGCTTACAGCTGGATGGGGCAGAAGGCTGGATGGTCTGTTGGCCTGATGAAACTCCCTGCCAAAACCACCAAACTCCTGAGGCTTGGGCAGTTTCAGACGTCCCCATTTCAGCCGAGGCAAGCTGATACAGACGTGTAGGAGGGTGCTATCAGGCCACTGGTCTCCATTTGTTTTATGGCAGATGCTTGTGCCTCTGTTTAATACTTAGCACAGCAACTTGCACCACTCAAAATGGAGGCCCATGGTATTTATTAGCACGGGCAGAGACAGGCAGCTTGCTGCTACACAGCACCTGTGCTGCTTCAGGTGGGTACACCAGGCAGTCTGACTACATGGTGTGAAGTTCAAGCACCTATCTAGCTACATCCATGCTACTGGAAAAAAGGTTTGGTTGAACCATAGTGGGTTCTCAGCACGGGCTCATTTCGGGAGTCCCAGCGCCACTGCTCAGCTAATTTATTGTAGTTTCTTCACTAAAAAGATCTTCAAGAATGTTATCCCATCCTCTATCAGTCAGAACCAAACAACATCTTCAGCATAGATACATGAGGATTTAACTAGTTTTCCACACAATATGTTGGAAAGGGTAGCTAAGATCCCCAGCTGCATCTAAGGCTTTAAATTAAGAGTGCTTTTTGAAACAAAAACTTTGTACCTGTACACGAGGGGCTGCACAGCTTTGGTACCTACAGAACATGCACTGCAGGCACACCTATCATATATGTAACACATACTAGGGGAGCAAATTTCTTTGACTATAAAGCGGGGGGGGTCAAAAAGAGGACGATTTGCCTTTCTGCTTTCTCAGCAGCACAGAAAGTAAGGGCCAAACTCTCTAAACCCTTGCTCAGATAAGCTGTTATTATTCATGGGAGCAAATCTGTTTATACCAACACACTCATCAGAGTACAGGTTGTGGAGCTGGACTCTAAATCCCTGTGTAACAAAGCCTTCATAACGATCTCAAGTTTGTTCCCAGACCTCTAAACAAGCACCGTTATGAAATGGCTTTGTGCTGGGTAAACACGATGGAAAGGAGCGGCCAGGCTGGAGGCTGAGCTGTGGGGACAAACTGGAAAACTCAGGCGAGTGTCTGTGTACAGAGAGCTTTTTTCCACAGCGAGCTCTGCAAGCAAGAATGAGGACAGATTTCCCCCATGTCCACACTTTCAGCATCCCGACCTTTCCTTTCCAAATATGATCCGCTATTCAGACTCTGACACAGCAGACTGGCCCCTGCGTATCATGCTGACACGCAAGCCCAGGCCCCAAGTCATCACGGTAGTTTAGCCTAGCTTGTTCCAGTTTTTTGTTCTGTTTGAAATGGGATATTGGCCTCCAGCTGCCAGCCAGCATGCCTGGTTTGTGCTTGGAGAGTTGGTGCTTTTACAGTCAGACTTGATACCAGAGTTCGGGGAATTAACTGAAAGGTCTGAATGCACCATTTTGCACAGACATCTTTCTTTTCTTTTCCTAAAGAATTAATAAAAAGAGAGAGAGTGTCTAAAAACTGGTATTAATAGACTGACGTCCTTCAGGGAATCTGATGAAATGTGCTCGTCAGGAAACACTTAGTAGACTGACGGGATGTGCCCAGCAGACAGGCAAGCCAGCCTCTGGCTTTTTAATTGTGCATGGCATGATCTGAGTTCGTAGGCATGACAGCAAATTGTGCTTTCACTGAAGAATCTTCCAAAATGAGCCAAGAGGAATCTCTGGACAGCAGAAAAAGGCACATAAAAGTAAACCAATCAGTTTAGATAACATGCCACATTCTTGGTCAAGTAGACGTGGTTTGATACAGCTGGAACTCACAAGCATACAAACTCTGGGAATTCAGCAAAAATCTCTCATATCCTTTTACAGGAACATTGCCGACTGGCGAAAAACATGCACAGGAAATCAACTGAGTGTGGGGAGAGGGAGATCATGTAACAAGTCTTCTGTCCCAGCTTTCCGATGTCAGCCACGCTGGCTAGTAGTGGTGCTGGTACACAGCTGCTGGGGTTGTGCCGTTCTCTATGTGTTTCAGATGACAGGAGTGACAAAGCAAATGTTCGTCTAGTGGATAACAGCGATGCCCATCTTCGTCGTTGAGTTCCATCCCACAGTCCTGCAAAGAGAGGCCGGGCAAATTATTAGAGAATGTGTTCATCTTCCAGTGTCAACTGGGGTCTGGCTTCCGGGAAGGTGATTTTGTGACCAGGATGGGAGACACCCAGCCAACAGCTCCTTCTTAGTAAGTCCAATATGTGCCATGACAAGGAAAGCACCTAACATAGGCATTTTGAGAGGCAGCCTTGTACAAATTTGTCTCAAGCATAAGCTTTATCTTGTGGTGAGGTGCAACCCTATGTATTTTAAACACGCTCGTGTCGTGTCTCCTTGCACTCTCAGATAGGATTCACCTCTTCACATGACATTAATTGCAGTTGTACTGATGTTAAATCAGCCTGCTGAGTCAGGGCCTCTTTTCACTGCATTATCAGTACAGTGAGAGAAGACATCTATTTATTTTAATTAACAGCGCAGAAGTATGAAGGCTCTCTGGGAAGACCTGCACAGGGACCAAACAGTGTTTAAGAGCTGGCATCTCTTGGGATATTTTTTGTGCAGTCACATCCCTTCTCCAGCCCCAATGACACATTCACTTCCCATGAGAGTGAAGGTAACCTACACCACACAGGATCAGTCATCACCTTAGCATTTTTGAACAATCTGACTTGGAAATCAGATACACTGATGCGATCTGGAGCTCAAGGCTTCTGAAAGGCAGCAATAAACCTTACTAAGTCACCGCATTTCCTTCATTAACAAATAAACTGCCAAGTTTAAAAGTGATAATTAACTCTTTGACCGTAACTTTATGGATAGCAAATGAAATTGCAGCTGAGACATTGCTGCAAATTCTGTCCTCAAACTGGAAATTTCTCAGCCACTGATAGAAAGGGTCGTGCAATGCAAGGTTTGAATTGCTCATCTACTGCCATTGGAAGGGAGGTGATTTATTTCCATCTTAAAAATAATAGTAGTTATCACTATTAAGTGCCCACTCCCTGAGAAAGCTGCTGACCTACCTCGCAGTGATAACATTCCACATGGTAATCCTTGTCCATGGACACAACCCGAATGGTCTCATCAGACCCCTGTAAGCATTCAAGCAAAAGAGAAATTACAAAGGATTACAGTGGGATCAGACACACACATTCTGTAGATTGCTTCCTGCAACAATGTGAATGTCGAGGAAATGTGTTTGGGCTGCTGGTTGGGCACCACAAATAAATCCTGCCACCTGCAGTTATTTTTACAGTAAAGCTTCATCATCGTCTGACTGCAGATATCCTCTAAAATGTAACACCAGAAATGTAAAATTCCCTCTGTTTAACAGTCACACCTATCTCAAATCACGCATTAATGATTTGGTAATTTCAATATATCACATCTCTCAGCATTTTAAATTGGTTTTGCCCAAGATTAATCTCCTCCAAGTATTAAAACGAGTTAGTCCCAGAGGGGTCACACAGAGGTCATTCATGAGTGCCACCAGCATTTACTGACATGAAGGAAAGGTACTCTGAACATAAAACTAGCAGCAGCATAATCCTGCAAGAGATACAAATGGCAGCCTGGCCCATTATCAAGCAAAAGAAGGGTCACATCTCAAGAACAGCGCATGAGCTTAGGTCAAAAGGTTGCACTCCGGAGGAAGCAAACATTTCTCCCCATCTGTAAGGACATTCGTCTTGACACAGGGTCAAGCGTGAAAGAGAGCAAGACCTGAGACAGGATGCTCCCTCCCCTGAGGGGATATGGAATAAAAGGCTCTCACCTCGGAGGGCAGAATGGGAAGTCCACATGCTGCGCACTTTGGAGCTAAAACTCTGGAAGAGCAACAAGAAATTGAAGGCAAGTTATAGATCAACACAAAAAGAGAGGCCTGTATGTTCTCGGCAATAAGATGAAAAGCTGCAGCTGTAAATAACTTATCCATAGGAAGGCTTTGCATCTCAAGATCATAAATTCATTTTAGCACTGATTGTAACTAATGCTTGGCACACATTGCTCAATCAGGCAAAAAGAGACCTTACGCCTTTATACTCAGTGCCAGAAAAATCCAAAGCCCACTGTAAAATTCTTGGCTGCTACTGAGAGATTTGGAAGAGAGATGAGGAGAACCTGAGCAGGACCTTTAAAAGTCAAACACAGCCCTTCAATTACTTAAAAAGCAACTCACATTGACTTCCACAGGCATTCACAGTCTTACTTTAGAGCGGACTAATTTCTTACATCACTGAACACTTGATGAGCACTATTTCTCACTATCTCTGCTTTGCAGAAGGGGCAGCTGAGGCCCAGGGGTTAAGTGACCTCCTCAGAGTTACACAGGAGTCAATGGCAGGACAAGAGGAGAGACATTGGGAATTTCTAAGGTCTAGCCACATCCTCAAACTTCTAGCTTCTAACCCTGTCCCTATTTTACTAATCTGTACTTCCTAACTAGCTGAAAACCTAAATTAGAGGCTTGTTGATTGGAGCACCTCTGCTGTGTATTTTGTCCTTACTTGTGGTAATCTCTGACACAGTAGATTTTGTTTTCAGAGTCTACAGTGAATGGCACACCGTCCAGACACTCATTGCAGACCACGCATCGGAAGCAGCCTGGATGGTACGATTTCCCTAGAGCCTGCAGGATCTGCAACAAACCAAGACATGGGAAAAATGCATGTGAACAGACAAAGGTGACAATAATAAACACAGAGCTTTACACCAGACAATGATGCATATTCATCAGTGGGGCTGTGTCTTTTTTCAGGCACCTCATCTGAAAAATGAGTTAACAGGGACGGACAGGGCAGTGGAATCAATATATATCACCTGGTTTCAGATAAATGAATTATTAGTGTAGGTAAGAAAACAATTTAGAGTCTCAGTCAAGGTATTTAGCATTACAAAGGATAGAAGTGACAGAATTTAAAGGAAAGAAAATAATTTCTGAAGCCAACAGGTAGAGAATACTTCGCAGGATCACAAGGCAAGATGTACCAGGCCAACAAAAGGAAATACATCTTTATATTCTCCATGAGAGGTTGAAACAAATATTATTGCTAGGTTTTCATAATTCCTTTGATATCAAATAGCTTCATACTCACTAGCCTGGCTTTCTAATTAATACAAACTATGGAGACTGTGTTGAACAGCTGCAATTCACCTGCTGGCTCTGGGGCAGCAATTACTACCTGGAATACCATGGTCCACCAGCCATGTGATCAGACTTCTGAGTATAAAATAGCTTTTCGAATTTTAATGCTTTCCAGTGTAAGCAGGCAAGCAAAGATAATTAATGATAAGCATTAGAAAGTCTTGGGAGGCATACTGTCAACTGACCACCCAGAAGTTCCTAATTTCTTTGCCTCAGCTGTAGTTTTACACCACCAGCTACATGATCATGAATTTGTCTCTCTCTGACTCACCCCCAACTGAATGCTGCCCAGTGCTGGCTAAAGGCTAGCTGACCCCCTGAGCCATGACCCATCCCATGCACGTCTTGAATGCATGGTACCTCCTGTAGGCTAATGAGAACTGCCTGCTTCAGCAGGACGTCCACACATCTACTGAAGAGTTTGCAAGGACTTGGGCAGATCTGAACTGAGGTCTGGGTCACATACTCTGGGTCAAACCTGTTCCTCAGAGTATCAGCACCCAAATAAAATGACAACAGGACAATAGCTTCCTCCTGAAGGTACACGGGAAGCCACAGCTTAACTACAGGAAAGACAGGCTCAGCAGAGCCGCACTGATGCCCCAGCAAGGGAGCACTGCAGAGCCACGGCCCTTCTGAGCAGGAAGCATTGACAGGATCACGAACAGACTGCCCAAGGAAGCCTGAAAGGGGATGAAAGAGCTGAAGGCTCTGCTCATCAGTGTGCATGGAAAACAGGCAGAGCAAAGTCTCTGTACCACACGCAGCAGGGTGCCAGCTTCACTTCCTTGCAAAAATCAACAAAGGGCTTAGTGGGTTTTCTTTCTGCTACCAATCTCACACTATGCAGACTACCAGATGATAACAGACAGTACTGGATATGAATATATCTGGCTTTTGATGTATTCTTCTATAAAGCTGTGGGATTTTTTTCTCCTAAAGCAATTATCACTTACCATGTCCATTATCAAATGACCACAAATGAAACACCTGTCAGCTGACTGCTGGAAACCAGAATACTGCAAGGACAAAAAAGAATTGGCTTAAAATTTCACAAGGCTAGTCGAGCATAAACAACAGCATATTGTGGGGTGTTATTTGCGTGATCTTCTTCTGTATTCCTTACACAAGCTAAACTTTCCCATGCTTTTTTCAGTATATCAAGCTGTGGATGGGTCCCCAGAGGATATTCTATGAAGACACCAGACTTACAGTGTTCAGAAAGAGTAAGAGTTCCTGTAACTTCAAAGTCCTAAATTTAAGTTTAATTAAGTATATAAGTAAATACCATAAATTCACATGCAAATAAGGCATTTACTAATACAATTTACATGCTTATTTGACAATGTGAATCTACAAATCAGAAACTTGTATTTATCACATATACATACCACAATATCTGTATATATAGGCTTGGAAAGCCAAATTCTTCCTTTGGTTACATCATTATAGGTCTACTAAAGCTTCTCTGAGGTCAGTGGTATTGTTCCAGCTCCCTGTTAGTACAGCAATCAAGTTTGGCCCAGAGCAACTTTTTTGCTGCTATTGCTGAGATCTAGCAGTAAGGAACTGCCTGTCATGCCCATGAGATGCATCTCAGACACAACACATCATCTGTCTAAGACACATTCAGTCCTGTCTGAATGGTGGAAATGCAAACCGGAAAAATGAAATATTTTAGATGCATTTAACCAATCTTTCAATTTTCAGCCTGTGTAGATGAGAGCAAAGAAGATTAACTTGCTTCTATCTGACAGAAATCACTAGACTTCCCCAATAAGTAGGCAAATATGACTTTTTCAAGTCTCAGTGAAGGCTTAATCTATCAGGACTCAGGGGCAGAAGGGTATATGACTTTTTATCTCCACCAGCCAAGGAGAGGACCTGGGGTTGTTTCATGCTCAGGTACGTTCACGCAATATCCATTGAGGGCAACAGGAAGATATCCATTAAGATGCCCAAGCAAACCCAGGTCATTGGAAAGGAAAATTCACTCATTCATTCTTCTGTAGCCATTCATCTTGCTCCTGACTCCACAGCATGGTCACAGAGACATACTTTGAAGGAGCCATTGCAAGAGATTACGGCTTCAGCTAGGGGCTCTGAGCCACAAAACCATGGCCTCTCACTTGGCTACTTCCAGCACCACATGTGGGCAGGCACCATGGCTGGAGCTGGCCCCGGGTAAATGGTGGAGCAGAAGGGCCAAGCAGGATGCTGGGCTACAGCTGTGTGAAACGCAGGCAAAGCTGACAGGCAGAAAGGCTGTGTCTCTGCCAGGGAGGCTGGCAGCACATGCCAGCACAGGGGTCAGCTTACCAGGAAGTCTTCTTCACAGAACACCTTGCCATTGACAAAATAAAAGGCTTTTCCTCTCAACTTTCGACCTGAGGAAAAAAAACAGGGAGAAGAGAAAGGTCAGCGGAGAGTGGGGAGAAAATGCGAGCAGAAACTGGCTGCTGAGAAGCGAACAACAAGGACATCTGAGCACGGCCACTGCACAGCTGGAGAAGAGCACCCAACCCCAGCACTAGTCTTCCCAGTCTCCAGCCCGACTAACCCCAGCTCCAATTACGCTGGTGGTCATTGATGAACACCAATCGCTGGATCCAGACAATCAACCCACCTCTGGGCAGGAGGAGGTAGCTTTGCAAGCCGGAACCACCTCCTGGCAGATTACATGAAATAACCTGGCAAAAGCGTGTGAGGGTACTCTGACTCACGCTGGAAAACATCCCAGGAAAGGAGCAAGGAGGAAAAAAGAAAGGGCATGCAGAGAGTGATCCATACTTGACATCGTTCCTCAAAATGTCACATCCATGCTGTTCTGCTAGAAGATGCCTTCAACCAGCAGCTGCCAGATAAGCTGCTGCAATACCCGACCACCTGCTCTGCCCGCAGCAGAGTGCAACACCAGAGTGCTCAACACACTTCTCTGCTCCCTACCAGCACATCTGTTACAGCAGCTGCCAACAAAAGTTTGAAACCATTTAAAAAAGAATTTTTTTTTTTTTTCAAACTAGAATGTCTTAACAGAGACAAGATGACAAAGTTTTTCCAAGAAAGGACTCTACATATGGGGAAGATTTATATTTACTGCAGCTTTTGTGTTTATGCCTCACGTTCGCTGTCTGTTTTCAGTTCCACGTAACTATGGCAATGCATGCTCATGCTGCCAACACTTCTTCTAAATGCCCTACCTTCATACCAGAGAAAAGGGATAGGTTTTGTTTGTTTATAAAATTCTGCTTCTACCTCTTTGCAGCCTGCTCTCCCTATTCAGCCGGGGGTTTGAAACGCAGCTTAGCACTGGAGTGGCTCTGCTTGCGCTGCTCAGTCAAGGAGCCCCAAGTGTGTGTCTGGAGGCAGCGCCCGGGGCAGGGGGAGCAGCACTGCCCGGGCACAGCCGGAGCAGGACCTGTTGCAGGCTGGTTTCAGGGACCTGCCAGGCATCGCTGGAAGGAAATGGGAACTGAGACACCAGGGCCCAGAAGCCTCCTGTTTGAAATGCTGCACGTGGCAAGTATCGTTAAAAAAGTGATTGTCAGCTGCTGGGTGTATAAATGTGGACGACACACAGGACTGGTCTGGAGGTCACATCTTGGTGCTTGATGGCATGCACCTACCTGGCAGCCTTTGACAAATAACCATGCTGGCTGCAAAGCCTTAGGAAAAGGAGCAAGCCAAGTAAAACCACTTCAATAAACTACAATCTTTACTGTTTCCTGAGTACACCAGAGGGCACTCTCAGGCTGGGAAACAGCTCCAGCTGCTCCTCTGGAAATGGAGATGCTCTAGTGAAGCTCTAAAGTTTTGCCAGTGAACTCAGCCAGACCAACATTTCAGCAGTAGCCCTTAGTGCCCTGCCCAGGTTTCAGCCATCAAGGCAGGTGGAGGACGTGGCAGCGTGTTTCTCGAGGAACGAGCCCCGGTTTGCACATGCAGCAGCTCTGTGGCTAAGCTGCAGGCGCTGCTCACCTGTGTGTTTAGTGGGCAGCGTAGGAGCCAGAAGCACACCGCCCTGGCACACTCATCATCCCCATTCTCCTTGAATCCCTGCTGGGGACAACTGCGTTACCTGGCGGTCAAGATGACCCAGGGCACCAGCCCATCCTTGCACCAATGCAGACATCGGACAGGACACAGAAGAAAACCTGACAAACCCACAATCATCCTGCTCTGATTTCTCTCACCTACCCTGATGCTTTGCCAAGGTTGCCAACCCCAAAACAGAACCCAGAGCCCAAAATAAAAAGTATCTAATCTTGGACACGTTAGCTTTGTGGCCTATAACCCAGAGTGCATATTTGTATGATAACCCCTCCTGTGTGGCTGCCCATCCACAGGTAAGCCCAGCATGCTTGCCAGAAGTTGCAGAGTCCCAGTTTCTGAGGAGGGGAAGGCAAGGCATGGGGATACCTGGGATTTGCAGCACCATTGTCAACAGTGGTCCTAAACGAGTTAACAAGAAGCCCAATGCAGCAAGAAGTACCCCCAAAAATCTCCCGCTGATTTAAATAGAGCATTGGGATTTGGCACTCCTAAAAATAAAAAACAAAACAAAAAACATTTAACTTTGATTTTAAATTATGTGGTAGTGCGGGCTCCAGTTTAGTGCAAAAGGCCCAAGTGACTTTCCACCTGTATGCAGTGTCTCTCCTTGAAGACAAGCTGGCAGTGATGAGGAAAAACGTCTGCGTGGAGCCATGCATGAGGAGACACTCCTTTGGACAAAGGCTCTGGCCACTGCATGAGCAGCAGCCGTTCCAGCAGAAACGATGAGGTTTGGATCACTGCCACCACGTCATTCTTCCACAGTGACAAAAAAAAAGCACTTACCAGCCATTCTGCACCTGGTGTATTTTTAACCCTATGACATTAGCAGGTCAAGATTGATGGCAACAGACCTTCAGAGAAGGTGCCACAGCCAGCGCACTGTGTCTGGGTCTCTGTGGCAAGGTCATTTAGCAGAGGAATAAACCCCTTTATAAAGGATTTATAATTTGGCTGTTGATGATACATGGGCCCATGAAGAAGAGGTGCTGACACCAAGACCACTTTGAGGGAAGGGGGGGATGATATAACTACTTTCTTTAGGGAAAAGGTGGTAATTTTGACTATTTTTAGCTCCTCTCCATGATTCTCTTTAAGCCCCTGGCAGAAGTGTAAAAGGAAATTTGCCAAAACCACAAGTAATCGGGTGCCTCTGCAGCCGCTGCAGGAGTGGTGCATGCAAACAGAGACAGTTTCTCCCTCTGCTGCTCTCAGCCTCTCCCTGCCCACATTGGGATGGACTTCTCCCAACGTCCCTTTGAGGTGAGGAAGCATCTCCTCATCATATGCATGGGAAAGCAAGATGCAGGAAAAGCTCATTTCCCCAGGCTGCGCTGGGGACCATCCTGGTGGAGCTGGGAAATGCACGTTCTGGCTGCTGCCACACCAGCAAAACAAACAGCGCTGGGACTGCCCCACAGCACAGAGCAGGGCAGCAGCGGCTTCTGTCCCTGCGCTGAGCTCCCTGCCACGGGACAGCGCCTTAAATTAAACAAGTGACTCTCAAAGGTGATACTTCTGACTGTGTGCCTGCAGAGGCTGGCATGGGTTTTGCTTGAGCACAGAGATGCTACCATACTTTCACTGAAAGGAAGTATTGAGAACTTAAGTGGCAGATAAGGAATCATGTATTGAACATTGCCTACTTTAAATATGCGTCACTTTAAACATGCATCATGATGACTACAGAGATGATATTTTTGATAAACCCAGTAATATTAATGTGAGGCTTGGCACTTTTAGGCACAATTGCTCTACTACATGTCTTAAACTGCTGGCTCCTGACCATATTTCATTTTCACTTCACCCTGAATTTAGCTAATCTCTCACCTGAAAATTCAGACAATTAAAATTCTTCAGCATTTCAACACTACTGTCTTCACTCATTGTTACAAGATTTCTTGTTCCTCTCCTGTCTGAGCTTTTACGTACTGTTCATCCCTAACACATCTGTCTAATCTGTTTAGCTGTGGGACGTTCACGATGACCTCGAGGTCATTTCAGCACCAATTTCAGAATATTTCAAGCTTAGTCACTAGTGCCTTTGTGCTAAAATAAACATACTTTGCTTAGCAGCTGATAATAGGCATACCATCAGGTTGCGCTCCCAGGATGCTGGTGCTTTTGTCCATCGTCTTCTCAAATGACAGCTCTCTCCTTTAGAAGTTCCTACAGAGCGGGGTTTACCGGGGACTTGCAACGGCTCAAGGAGGATGCTGGGAGATGCATCAGTTGCTTGCTGGGAAGCTGGACCCAACTTTCTCTTTTGAAGTTGCTTTTCCATTATTTATTAAAAGGACAATGGGGTCACAAACCCATGTTCAAAGACAAGAGATTGCTCTCAATGCATATAATGGTACAGGGCCATGTCCAGATCCCAGGGCTCTATGGGGATGCATGACCAGGACCCTGCATTGCCAGGGAGGCAGTGTGGACCTCACTTATCACTTATCTAAGCACCGTGGGGTTCCCTGTGGTATCTGCACAACAGATGGGTGAGAATCACTGCAGACTGGCATTTGCTTCTGTGTCCCTTCCATGCTGACAGCCCTGGGCCTCTGTCATTACAAAAATCAGTCCTTCTTAGAGCACCACAGCTGTAAGAGACATTTGGACATGTGATTACTAACGACAGGTTAAATACAAAAGGATTTCAGTTTCTGGAATTACTGGATGTAACCTCCTGACACACTGGTGGGACAGCAGGCCAGAAACACCATCCATCTAGCTGCTAAGGATCTAAACAAGCTCCTCCTCAGTCTTGGGAGGCTCTGGCTCAAGCTGCAGTCCTTCCCCCAGTTTTCATTTCCCCCACATAAAGCTGCGAGGAGGTTCGGATCGAAGAACCTGCTCCAGTCTGTGCACACCCTGCAGGCAGAGCCCAGAGACCTTGGCTCCCCCATACCATTCAAAAGTCCTTGCTGCCCACAGTTCAGCAGTACATGAGACCCACCAGTCCCCAGCCAGCACACACGTTTTTGGAGCCCTCCGTAGATACTCTGCTGACAGGCAATATGGTGTCCTACCATGCGCAGCAGACTAGGTCAAGCACCAGAGAGCTCTACTTAATTTCTGCCATCTGTCCCATTTCTGCTGGCTGCCAGTAAAGCTGGATGCAGCACTGAGAGTGACACAGAAGTGTCAGTATTTCCAATCCGCTCTTGAACTGGGGCTGTATGAAAGAGTCACTCAGATGCCTGGACGATAACTCAGACTGTGATCAACTGGCAGACACCCCAGGTCAGACCAAAGTCTTGGTGAAACCGTGGGCAGGAGGATAGGACATCTCTTAGAAGAAACTGTGCTAGGACACAGTAGCTCCATTACCATGTAAGATGTTCAGTCTGTCTCTCAACTATATCAGCTCTATTGTAAAATTGCAAAAAAAGCCCTCTGCACTCTCACCACACATTTGAGGTGGTAAAAAAAACCTCAGAGAAAAAGATCTCACGCCTGAAAGCCAAAAGCATGCTCTGGCACACGTAAGAAAAGGTCAGCCACCTCTAACAGCAAAGCAACCACAGGTGAAGGCAGAAATGGCTCCTCAGAGAGAAACATTGCGAAAGGACAGTAAGCCATACAACTGAGCAACACCTCTCCTTTCGTGATGGCAAACCGTTGCAAGAAGATATTCAAATGCTCTTCTTTTTAGGGAAAACCCCTAGAAGCTTCAAAATTCAGAGTCACCCTGGGACAAAGCAATGCTGCAACCCGGGGAGTCCCTGCTGAAGTACCAGTGCCCAGCCACTCTCTGCATCGCTCTGGGGACTGCTGCCCTGTTCCCCTAAACGCACGGAAACCAGGCGGGCTTCGGAGTTGGCCTCCTGCCCAATCACCCACCGACTGTCCTTGAAATGCTCAGGGGCTCAGGGGAGGAAGGAGTGGGGGGCAGTCTCTGTGTCCTCGGTGAATGTAACTGCATTGGAATTATATGAGAGAGTGATTTTTAAATTTCTCTAGGTATGGAAAAGGCCCCAGTGCTTACTGAGCCACTACTCAGAAAATTACTCATAGGTACCATTGAAACATCATAAGAAATCCCCTAAAATCTTTACAGCACGATTAATCCTGTGCCTATTCTTAACAAAAAACAGTACTTTGAAGATGACATTATAAAATAAAAAGACCAGAAAGACTGAAAATATATTTCATTAAAGGTTTCAACCTTTCTTCTCACATTGTCCTAACAATTTCAGACTTACAGCCAGCACTAACACACGCTATTGACTCAAACCACTAGCATATTGATAAAGCCCTGACTGCATCCCTGTTGTGTGAGCTGAACCCTTGCACCTTTCCAGGGGGGGTATCTACTGGACACCTGGACCATGCCAAAGCTCCTTCAGCTCAGACCCCAAAGCACTACGACCCTGAAATCTGGCCAGAAGAGGAACAAGTACTGTCATCCTACCGTGAAAGCTACCCTGGCGTTTCTCATCTATGGCAAGCACTTCTTGTGCCAAACAGCAGGGATTTCTCACCAGAGAGCGGAGAGACTGAAGACAAAAAGTCAGCAAGAACAAAGCAGCAATTTAGACCAGAGCAGAAACATGCACTGATGCCTTCCCTGTCTCCCAAACTGTAAAGCCAGGCACGTCTGAATCTTTTCTGACATTACTTTTGCTAAAAAAAATATACTGTTTACTACATGGAATCTGGCATGATAATTTTATTAAAGGGATGCCGAGGAAGGATTACCAGCAATACTTTGCACTCTCCACTTTGAAGATCTGCACATTTCTCATGCATATCGATTGGTGTAGTGGGTTTATATCCAGTTACAGGCAGTAAATTCTGCCTCCACTAGAAGAGCTGGCAGTTTCTGCATCTGAAGATAACCATACATATACATGCGCCGCAGGGAAATTCACTTGGCAAGGCTGGCTGTCCTGCTGTCTGGGATTAAATCGCACTTGCAGAAAACGGTGACTTTCTACTTGTAGAGTTATTTAGCAGTACCAATAAAAACCACGGCCTTGTTGTTCCAGGGGTTACATACCAATACAGGACATGCTTATTCAACATAATTAGCCCAAAGACACCAAGAGCTGCATTGCTCTAAGTAGCCATGCTTTATAATCACTGTAGCAAGACTAATTAGCCCAAGCAGAGGGCTATGCTCGCAGATAATACTGCTTCGATAGCTTAGCTACCTCATTTAGTAAATGACCCCTGATACCTCTAAACACAACTACAGTGTGAAATATTAAATAAAAAATATATACCCAGAGGGTGGCAAGAAACAGCCAGCTCGTGTGATTTCAGACTGCCAGTGGAAAAGCAGCCTGTTACCCTTACGCAGACATCAACATCAATCTGAGCTTACCAAAAACAAAGAAAAAAAGAAAGTAATGCAGTAATGTTGACATGTCAAAGGTCAGATTCTGTAACCTGGCAAACATGCAAGGTTTCCACCTCCTTGCAATAAGGGGCTAAAATCTGGTCCTTGTTTTGGCCCTTCTGCTGTAGTTCAACATCGAACCCTCCTTCAAACCACCTTGCAATCAGTTCTTTCTTTCTGACTTCCTTCCTCGCCTACTGATTTCCTTCACAGTCATCTCTGACACTTCCCTTGCACTTTTTTAGCTTTCAGATTTCCTCTGAGGACCAAGTGGCTCAAGTACAAGACCCTTATGCTCTAAATTATGCTGCTAGCAGAGCTAAAAAGGTCTGCTTTCCGGCAACCTGCGGCAGTCGGATGCAAGCCTGGCTGGATCCTAGAGAAAACACTAAAACACCAGAATAGGTTAGAGCGATACCGTCTAGTTAAATCTATGTAATTTATAGGGTCTCCTTACTACCTAAATAATAAATATCAATAACTGCATCTTTTGTGTTCTGAGGAGGTATAAACAGTGATTTAACCTAAATAGTTAATGTGTAACAAACCATTTGGTAACTACAACTGTCTGTCCAACAAACTGAAAAAAAACCCCCGAGATAGAAACAGACACCTCGAGCTTGCCGGAAATAGCTGTATGAGTTTCGAGGACTTTTTTTTTTTAACCTACTTTCGTGGCCCTCCTGTAAAGCAAATATAATTTATTACTAATCCTGCAGAGAGAGACCGAAGTTTTTTCCTCTCCCCCTCTGCAAAAAGCTGCCTTGTTTGTGTCTCTGCCCTGTAACAAACAAGAAGATAAATGAGACATTTGTGCCAAAGTAATCATTTTAAATCTGTTGTTTTGACCTCTAAGCTAAATTTTCTGTATTACATGCCAGTGGCTCAGATAAACCAGCACATTTTTTTTCCTGACAACTGAACCCTGCAACATATGCATAGCTCTGCTCAACAAATTACTCTATCATTTATCTCTGAACATATGTGTATCAGGAAACAGAGGATGTAGGAAATTTGGCACTATGAGGTATCACACATATCACCCCCCCACTCCTTAGACCCTCTCAAGTTTGCTTTATCTGGGAAATCAATGCACATTTGGACACAAATCCAACTATGAGCAAAATTAGAAATCCTCCCTAAAATGAAAACAGCAGGACAGTGGATATAAATATCTGGAGGACAATATGCTTTACCTTAATAGGTAATTTTGTATATTTTATTTATTGGAGGAGAGATATTCAGCATTCCACCAGAGCAGAAATTTTAGGATTGAAATCATGAGCAACCTTGACTTCTCAAAGACAAGTTTGTACTGGATGCTGTCCAAGATGAACTCTGCTTGACCTTAAAAGCACTACTTACTTTTCAGTTAGAAACCAGAGCTTCCACAAAGCTGCTCAAGACCTGCTTTGCAGCTAGACAGACAACACCATCCGGACAAATATTTATTTTTCTGGCAGATAAAATGGTCTCATCATATTTACTGCAGCGACACAGATGACAGAAGGCCTGCAGAGAGGCACGGACTCTCTCTGGGTGAACAATGGGGTTGCACACCCTTCATCCCTGTAGCAGCTGATGGTCCGGGGGACTGGGAAATGACTGGGAAATGACCTCTGTCTGTGAAAGGGGGGATTCCCCTCGGGTACGTTTCCTCCCTGAGCACAGGGCAGGACGGCATGTACCGACCACCTCAGGCATCAGTTAAGCAGCTGCAATGCAAAGAGACTTGATGAATCACAAAGTCAGCCCAGCTACGCCTTTAGCAGCACAGCAGGCCAGGCGGCAAAGCCCTGGCCCAAGCGGCTGGTGCACGAAGGCCCTGCAGACCGCAGGGGCAGCGCAGGAAACCACCCCCTGTGCTGGGGGGGTTCTTGCAAGCTTTGCCACTCATAGAGGTGTGTGCAGGAGTGGGAAACACCACTGCAGCGGGGGCCTCCCTCCCGCAGCGCTGCTCTCCTTCAAGCGCTGGGAATCCCACACCACCACACACCCTCCTCTCCATCCACCCGCACCGGCTGCTACAGCGTCCGGCTTCCATCTTAGTACGGCCGCTGCCCCAGCGGGAAGGACTTGAGCTTTCATAAGTGGCTACTCTCCTGCACTTAAGCCAAATTAGTCTTGTTTATACTCCCGTGACTTGCATTCCCCTTTTTAATCTCGTATGGAAATACAGTATTTCTGCTTGGAGAAATATTGTTATTGCTCTGCCCCTTTCTTTTTTTTTTCCCCTATCACTTTCACAAGACTTTGGCTTTTTTTTTTTTTTTACTTTCCATTTGAAATCCTTTGCCCCAGCAAATCTCCTCAGCACATTTCCCAGTTACAGCCTGGGTAAAACAGAAAATGAGCTTCACTTTGCTAAACTTAGCTTCTTCCCATCTTTCTAAGTCTCACCTGACACCCACACCTTTTTGTCTTGCATTGGAAACCTTTGGAAAAGGTTGCTTTTTAGAATAAGCAGTAAATAGCTATTCTTTCAGCCCTCACCAATCCACCTCATTAGAAATGAGATTAAGCTATTTTTTAGCCAAACACAAACAGGAGTACCCACTGCAACCACAAGTACCTCTCTACTGCTGCTCTCCAAATAAAGATGGTAAAATTTGTTCTAAAAGGAGAATCAAAAGTGTTTCTTTCTGAAGCACCAGTTGCATAGTAGTGATTTTAGAAATTTAAGACAGCCCGAACCTGCTGCTGGATTATTTTTAACAGGGGCTTTGTGTGCAAGGTCAATTCGGAGGCCGCCTGGCCATGGAGGGCGAGAGGTCCCTGAAGCAAAGCCCTGGCTGCAGCCAGGAATCCTCTCTGCAGAAGAAGATTTTGAATTAATTTATAAGAGAGGACAAAAGAGTGAGCTGCTGACTTCTGAGCCTTTAGGACACTGCCACCATATGCAAACATCACTTTTTCTTTTCAGTTTTCCCGTCTTCGGTCAGATGACGGTGAGGTTCTCTACTGAAAACATAGGTGAGGCAAGGCAGCTGGTGTCAGACAGCTGGGAAATGAGCAGAGTTCAAGGTTCAGCTATTATTAAAAAGCATACACATCTTTCTATATTTATTCCCACTTTACAGCTCCAAATAAAACACATGCAGTTCTGATGAGTTTACAACTTTAAATACAACACAAGAAAAAAACCCTAAGACTCATCTGGGAAAACCATACTAACACATCTAAAAGCACCAGAAGGATTATTATTTTTTCTGCCACCACATATACAGCTACGTTTCTAAAAATACGCTACTAGCTCTCCAACTAAACATAACAAAACAGAAAAAACACTGCCTTACAAACACAGCCAGGATTTGAAATCAATAAGCCTGTTCCTCACCCCAGCTCCATCACAGGCCTCCTTGAAAAGCCACTTAAGAGGATCCATACATTGCAGCATGCTGTACACTCCAGCAAGCTTCAGATGTGGGTCTGACAAGCAGCAGGGAGCTCAGCAGGGCCAGCTGAACTATTTACCCCACTTCTCAGGCAGATTTCACAGGGCTGATCATCGCTGCTCCCAGCCTGATACCTCTGGCACAATAACTAGCTCCCTTCCTGCAATAACCAGAAAGCAAGCCAGCAGAGACATGCCCCTCCATCTCAGGGCATGGCTCCATTTCTTCAGAGAAAGAACCAGCAAGATGTGTAATCTGGGTCATTCATGTACTTAGATGCTTTGTCCCTCAGAAGGGCAAAATTATTTTAGTGAGTAAAAGTAATGCACACAGTGAAAACACCATCACTGGACCGACCATGCAGCAGCCCTATCTGAAAAGGTGTCTCCAGCACTTGCAGAGCCTGCTGCTGATACTCGCATCCTGCCTGCACCCTCGGCACGGTGCTGACCCAGTGGCTCTCCCTGGGGTCCGCAGACTGAAAGGCCAGAACAGCTGTGAAGTCTGACGTGACAAATAAAAAACGTCTACATGTAAGAAAATGTGGCTGTAACTGAGAGGCAGAGGAATGAAAACAATCTCCCCCATACCAGAAGGCAGATGGCCGGGCACAATCCAAATATCTTTTCTACATGCCTTGCAAAAATCCATTCAAAACCAAACAGCAACCACCACCACCAAGACATACAGCTGCAGCAGACTCCAGCTGTGAGATAATTCACTAACCACCTCTTTTTTTCCCCCTTTACACCAGAAAAATGTTAAGCCCAAAGAGTCTTCCCCAGGGCCCTGCACTGGCAGCAGGCCAGGCACAGGGTACTCACTGCAGGCTCCGCAGGTGAAGCAGCCGTCATGGTAGAGGTTGCCCATGGCCTGGCAAGCCTGGTTTGCTCCATACACCCCCTTGCTGCACTTCACGCAGGTCCCTGGAAAAGAGAGAGGGAGAGAGGTCAGAAGTGGGATCCAGCAGGGCGGCTGGGGTCACCAGCTGGGTGACCACACCTGTAATTCGGCATGGTGGCTCAGCAGCTTAGGACCGGACGGTCCACTGAAGCCACAAGATGTAAGTGACATCAGCATCACTCGCCCTGAGAGATCACAGGGTGTTAACAGGATCACGATGGTCACCAAACCTCCACAGCAAAAGACTTTTGCAAAAAAGTAAACTGCACAAGAACAGCCCTGTCTGACTACAGCAACATCTCCTCCTCTCATCCTTCCCCACAACCTTTATATTCATTTAAAACCACTTAAGGACCCTCCCAAAAGCCTGGGTGGTAGTAAATGGTGTTCAGGGTTGTTCACAGACCAATAGTTTCTGCTACTTACTGCATAAAATAAGCTTGTTGGTTGCATCTGCTGTGAGGAAAACACACCTCTTCAATTAGCCCCTTTAAATCTTCATTGATTGCAGACCCCAATCGCATCTACTTAATGCCCTAAGGATCTCCCACTGAAACAGAGCCGGACTACCTGACACCTACCTCTCTTCCCTCTGTCAGCCATGTCTCAACAGAGACCCAACGTAGGTGCTACCTACAGACCTCCTGCCCAAATGTTCCTCTCACTTCTTGGAGGACAAGGCAAGAAAGAAGTCAGTTTTAAGGAGAGGATACCTGCCGGTGGCAGCAGCCGAGGGGGGCTGACTCTCAGGCAGCCTGTGGGGCAAAGGATAGCAAGGGGAAGCACACAGAGTGAACTTCTGGCTATAAGCCATCCCAAGTACAAGTCCAAGCTCCTCTCACACCCAGGCTTTCCTGCCACCACCATCACCTAAAGACCAGGTCAGCTCTGGAGCTCCAGAGGGAGAAGACGATCACACTTGGCTGTTCAGCTCAGTCTCTTGCCAGTACAGCCAAGCACATTTCCACCCACAGCCCAGTGTGGGGCTCCAACCCAAAATGTGAGCTGGGCAGAGAGCGTAGGGTGAGGATTTCCACCTCACAAGGAAGCCTCTGGGACCCTCCAGGCACAGACGTGTATAACAGGGTCCGGGAATAGCAGCAAGGGGGCAGATGCACGGTGGTGGTGGTGGGGAGGGACTGCAGGGAGACTTCAGCACAGCAGGTTCACAAAGGGTGTTGTGTGTTCATCTAGGGACTCTCAAATCTCACCACATTTCCATGTAAAACTATTTTGGTAACAGAGTAAGAAGTGAAAACTGAGTTTCATGCCCTTGACAGCATCCACTAGCAGGACCTGCTCCCTCCACCTTGCAATGAGAAACGCAGCAAGGCCACCCAAAACCACTATTAGTGGCTGAGGAGGGAAAGTCCTTGTTCAAGGAAAATGACACATCAAGTCAGTTTACTAACTTCAGGCATTACCCTGTGATTGCGACAGATCGGTTTTAAAGCAGCATCACCCTTTAACTACCTCTAAATGAGCAACGTTAATCCATGTTTAAGCAAATAATAAACATGGATTTACCCAAAAGGGGCAGTGTGAAGGACAAACATAAGATGTGCTTATGTCTCTGGTCTGTGATGACCTTGCAGATGTGACTTCATCTCCAGGTCTCTCCTTTCACAACTTCTCAGTCCCATTCACCCCAGCTCTTAACCTCCCTGGGGCAGGCACTGTCGGTCATGTCTCGCTCCTACTGGCCCAAGAAGAGGGACAGCATCATCTTGCTGGAGATCCTTAGTCATGCTGTGGTTAAGAAAACTTCACTTCTTTCAGGGCACCGCAAGCTCCAGAGTAATTAGAAAAGTCTGGTGAAAGTTAGGAAGAAACCCAACGTACTTACGACAGTGCTGAAAAGTAACTCCAAACTGCAGCAGCACCACGCTGGCACTCCCAGGGTGGTTAACAATTTCTTCCGGCAGCCAATAGCTGCAGCTGTCAGTTTTCACACTACAGGGATAAAAACGCTCAGGAGCCCTTTGCAGTAGGGCACATGTGGCTGCTGAAAAGCAGATCCTTCTTTTTCCCAGAGCAGACCTGGCTCTCAGTGCTGCAGCTGCCTGCGTGCATTCAGCCAGCACATTGAAAGCTGTCCTAGCACTGCTCCAAGCCCTACTGCACTCAGAGCCAGAGTCCAAACTGACACAAACCTGGAGAGAAGGCTGCAGAGAATAATTAGTTCCTTTGTTTTGTCCAAATCCGACCTGAACTGAAATGCTAGCTTGGCTGCAGGCCCACCCCAGCACGCAGACTGGCACCAAGTTAGCAAAACTTGCTGGCTCTTTTTGAACCAAGCAGATTTATCTCACTTATTGAAAGAAACATTTTAAGAAAGCGAAAGATCAGTCATGCAAGCCACAAAAAAAACCCAAAACAAAACAAAAAACCAAAAAAACAGAAAAGACAAGACAAAGATAAGAAAATCTGGCTTTTCAAATGGATGTGTTCTCCCAGAAATTCACACGTTCAGCGGCAGGTGCCATGCAATAGTCTGACACAAGAGCTAACAGCTACCTCGCAAAAGTCACTCTCAACTACAGCAATGCAGAGCAGAAAGTTTTGAGAAAACCTGCTGATTTTGCTGCTTGAAACCTTCTTTCCACGACATTCACCAGGGTTTCCACAGAACCAATGTATTTATTGCACTGCAAGTGCTGCATTTTCCTCTTCTCTGTGCCAATGAGCAGCTGATCCAGAAAAAATCACCAGCGTGCTCTGATTTCCTCCTTTCCAGAAAACAGCCGGGTGATACTGAATATGGATGAGCAGCAAAGAAGAAGCAGGAGGCAGAAGGCACAGCAGCTGAGCGCAGGCACAGCGCACAGTAAAGATGCTGGCAGGCATCTAAAGCCACTATAAAATACCCTAATGCAAATCCCATGGAGGGCAGAAATTGCCTCTGCTGTCTCTTGTCCATCCCATTTAGGCTTCAGAGCATAGGCACTGCCCCTGTGGTTTCCTCGATGGGACAGATGATAGCCCAGCCAGATCCTGCAGGAGCTGCCCGGGCCCGTACCCAAACCTTCCTCTATCACCCGCCCCTTGACTGTCCCCACCATCCTTCCTCCTTGCTTTCAGTACATGCTCCATTTCATCCCCTGATTAATTCTTGTATCCACTTCTTTAAATATTTAGGCCCTTAAAACATGAAAAATAAAGTCACAGAATGAAAGGGCTTTTAAAATAAATTGACAACGTTGTCTGTAAAAAGTATAATGTGCTAAATTACCCAACTACATAATAGCCAGCCATGCTATAAATATTTATAGATGTCCTGTGGCAAGGCTGACAATTGAAAAATGGCATTATGGCAAATCTGTGTATAGCTTATGGTTGTATCTGCTAAATCTTACTTGAAAGCCAATTAAATCTCACTAGCAATTGGAATTACTCTACAAATAAGTCTTTGCTTCTTCCAAATACAATATTGTGGAGTATTTTAAGCAACTTACTTGAGCCTTCATCTCTGACTCTCAGCACACCTGTCCTGAAAGGGGAAAAAATGTGGTTTTCATTGATTTTTCCTTTCCACTTTTTTTTCTGCTGTTTGCTCCCTGCTGCCACAATGATCCTGTTCTTTTGGCTTAGGCTACGCAAGGAAAAAGCAATACCTGTTGCTGACAGTGGCCAGTCGCTGAGCTCGGCAACACGTGTGTGAAGCCAGCCTGATGGAAGGCAGTGCAGCACAGGCCACATCCAACTCCATCCCGCCACGAAATGGGCTCTGTGCCCTGCTCCACGCCAGCTCCGATCACAATTTCCCGAAACAGTGCTGAGCGTGCTTTCTGCTAGCCAGGGTGTAGAGTTAAAATGTCAGCATCATCAGTCCAGCCCCACATGCCACTGACACTAGTCAGCAGCTCTGGGTAATTTTCTTACCGTAGAGCAGCTTTTAGCAAAAATTTCTGTCCTCAGCTCAAAGCAGAATGATCCCGAGTAGCTACGGACCAGCAAGATGCCTGATTTCTGCACTGGGTTACTTTGCTGCACATAACAAGTGCTTATGCAAGCGCTGATCTGAGCTGATAGCTCCTCCAAAATTACAGCTTTTAACCTCAGACAATGTTATTAAGGTGAAATTAAAGGTTTCTCTTTAGCCACCAGGATTGACAAGCCCGAAGCACTGCACATGCGCAGCACCGGTAAATTCACGCTTGAGCACACCGGCAGAATGGTAGCCAGATCTGGAAAGGGAAAGGGATGGAAAATGCTGATTTCGGCTCAATTTCTGCTGGCAGGGCAGCCGGGCCCCGCACAACAAAGAGATCTCTGTTCCCTTTCGCATCATGCGGCAAGCAACCGCCCGCACTGCAGCTGAGTGCCTGAACAAAGGGACCTTTGGGGCTGAGCTGGGACCAAAAACATGCCCTGTAAGCCACTTCCCGGCGCTCGCCATACTCAAGCTCGGCACTGCAAACCAGAAGGAGGGCTGCCACCAGGAACAGCCTCGGCTCACGAGGTCAGACAGGTCCAATGCAGACCTCAAGGGCTGTCAGAAATGAAAGCGAACCCGGTGCTCAGTCTGAAATGTCAGTCCCACCCTCAAAGTTCAACAAGTGTATTTCCATTTACCGGCGAACTCAAAGCATTTAGAGACACCTTTTCCTCTTAAGTGTTGCTATTTCACACTCACCAGAAGGAGCTGTTACTTACTGTATCTCACTTGCTAAAAATTCAATGCAAACCATGCTGAACAGCAGCATTTTCTGGGACTGGTTGGTATGATTTATTTCCACATGCCAGACATCATCTATCTACAACCTAAGAACAGAGTTTTGGGTTTTTCCAGCAGCATCCCCCTTCTCAGCAACATCCAGGACAGCCAAGCCCTCCTACACATGTTCCTGGTTAGGTTTGCTAAGGTTGTCGCTTAATTTTGGAGGGCCAAATGTGATGGTGTGCTGCTTCAGTGGTGAGATTTCCTTGCCATGTCAATCTGGTCCCAGGTAAGAGGAATGCAGTGGCACGAGATTCTGGTGGTGTGTCTCTGTGTACGTAGCTAATCCAGAAACAGCACTTGGAAGGGTAAGTCTGTCCTGCCCCTTCCACTTACTCCATGCAAGCCACATTTCCATCATCAGCTTGACTCTTCTCCATCACACGTAACTGTTTTTTGCTCCCCTCCCTTACAGGAGGCTGGATTTATGCTGAAGAACCAGCAGTTGCATTTGAAAGAAACCTGCAGAGCCTTTGCATGTAAAACACCTCTGGTATCATCTTTCCCATCTGCCCAGACATGCATGTGGCTAATCCAGAAGTAAACCCCAATGCCTCTTGCCAGAAGCTGTACTTTCACAAAGGTCCCCCCCATCAGAGCACATACCAGCTTTCCTCTTAACTTGTCCTCCTTTCCCACTCTGACGGGGAGGACCCTCATGAAGGTACAACTTCTGCATTTCCAACCCACCTATTTATTTCAGGAGAACCAAGCCCTCCACTTGCGCACACATTTTTCAAAGACTGTCCACTGAGAAAAGACTTCACCCTGTCATACCCAATGTGATGCTCAGTTCTTCAGGCTTTACTTCAGACCTTCTTCAGAACCTGATGCCACTTCCCCGTGGCTGACCTTAACCAAGTCATTTCTACATCAAACTCTAGACACATCGCGTGCCTCACTATGCTGTTATCCACTACTGTGCAATTGCTCTTGCTGGAGAGCTGATTTCAAGGATATCTGGAGGCCCATATGAGATCAAGTGCCTGGAAACCCTGCCAATTTGGTCCCATTCACCACTGGGTGACTGGGTTGTCACTCAATGGTAGCAAAGGTGTACAGGTACTCCCTGCCCAAAGAACCACAGAGTTGGTAAATGCAATTTTTGTGTACCGTTTTTGCATGCCATGTTCTTGACCCTCGTCTTTGCTGTAGACAGTCATGTATACACTGGCAGTGAAGTACAACAATGCCATCAAGCTCACATCAGTGCCAGTTTAAGTACATTACAGTGATGTCAGAGATTATGTTAACTCCAGTGCCACATGAAAGAGGCTCCTTATTCCCTTCAGTCCCCACTGCCACAGCATCCTGGCTGAAAGGCCTATCGCTCCTCTGCCTCAACTCCTTCCTCTTCTTCCCTTTTGGTAGATTTTTCCTTAGCTTGCAAACCCAGCTGAGCTCCCAAGAGGAAGGGAGGAGAAGCACATACTGCTGTAATCTTGAGGAGCCATATCCCAGGCAACTACTTATTTGCTTGGTTCCTTGCAATGAGATAAACTTTGCAATCTGCACACACCCACTAGTCCATGTGCCATGATCCTTCCAGCTTTCGTTGTTCCACCAGGACCCGTCTCACCCTGCCTCCCCCTCCTCTCTGCTGCAGGCCAGCATCTCCTTCCAGCTGTGGTGTTCTCCCAGGAGCAGGCAGCAAGAGTTGCCTCCACTCATTCCCAGTGGAAATGTTATCAACACCCATGTACCATATAAACCTTAGAAGAACTTTCATTTTAGTAAGAAATTCTCCACTCAGCAGCCCTGAAATTACCCTCATTGCTGCTGAAGCATCCTGAGGCACCATCAGCAGCAGGGCTCGGTAAAGTCCGCAGGCATGTACAGCCTTAAAGTTAAATGAATTGTGGTTTCAGCAGTGGTAAAACACTAACTTCACTATGCACAAGACTTTGAAAGAGCGCTGCTGGCCTTCAAGTTGATCATAACCATTCAAAGGTGCTGGGGTTCCAGGTCTCTGCAGGGTTCAGAGATTTACCTACTGCTCTAGTTCTGCCAAGGGGAAAAGAAATCTACAGGCTTTGCTACGAGATCTCCTCTGCCTGACTGCTGGGAAGCATCCCAGTGTTTCACTGCAAAACAAGATGCCTGAGGCCCTCCTAAAATATCTGCAGCTTATCATCAGCTCTGCTCTAAATAATAAGGAAGCCAGAACTCAACACCTAACAAATATAACTAGAAAACAATTTATAAAAATTGTTTTAAAAAAGCTCTTGGTAAAGGTGTGGATAGTCTTCATCAGATGGAGATTTCCATCTAGCTATATTAAATAAGCACTGGTGAAAACATGATGCTACACATGACACCTCTAAAAGCACCCATCTGTGCCTGCAGACCAAGGAACTGTGTGGTACCACAGGCTCTGCTAAAATAAATGGTAAAACCTCCCTGCAGACCCCACCGCCCCTCAGCCAGGCCTCACCCCTACCAAGTCCCTTCCAGGCAGTGCAGGCAGACGCTCAGTTTGGTTGTGCAGCTGCCCAGCTCTCACCTAAAAACTCATCCGGCACCAGTCCTCAGGATGGTGCTGCCTCACCTAATCCAAAACATCTGCATTGCACTGGGTGGTGCTAGCGGAGGAGTTGCAACTTCCCCATTCACTCCTATTTAATTAATCTTCCCTTCAGCAAGTGGAGATGAAGGCTGCTGCATCCAAAGGAACCCCACGGAAAATCATGGGATTCAGGCACCTCACTCCTGGATGTTCCCTGGAAATGGTACACCAAAAATCTGAATACAACCTAAGATGCCTTCCAGCAACACCTCCCAGGGACATGGGGCCCCTTCTCTGCTGCATGCCAACCAGCCTCTCCAGGGAGCAATTTCAGGATTTCCCTCTCCAGGTTTAAGACCTGGGTGATACCTGAGACTCCCTATGTCCTACTTGACAGCCCACATAAATCAAGTCAGCACTTCAAAAGCACTCTTGGAGAACCCAGATTCCTCCAGGGACACGTGTAGCCCATGCTGCTCACACATAGGCCACAATTTAAAAAAAAAAAAAAAAATTCTTGGCTTTGGCTTTGTTTGCTTCTTTCCTTTCACTTATTATACATACCCTGAGCAGACAAAAGTATTTTGTACAGCAAGCTGGTGCTGACAGATAACCAGACTGTTACTCCTCAGCAGAGCATCCTACCTATGTTATACCTAGTCCCTAGCTTATCCTTTCCCAGGCTTTCATTTACAAATACTCATTTTCACATAGTGAAGGAATAAGCGGCTCCTTTACTGTGACTAGAATTAATTGTTCATGATAAATATCTGGTCTAAACCGAGACAGACCGCAGGACTGTATGTTAACAAGACAGAGAGATCCATCTTAAAAAAAATCCTGTTGTTACAAAAGCAGCATCCAAAATTAGGAGAGCTGAAGGCATTTCAGATAAAATACACTGGTCATATGCACTTCAGTCCTGGTTTCATTTCCTGGCTCTGATGTACTGCAAAGCTGCTGCATTAGACTTCCCTTCACTGGGGGAAAGCCTGCAACAAACTAAACTGTTGATCCTTTTTATCACTATTGCAGTAGTATTTATTTTCCATTCTAAAGTGTGCTAGCTTGAGGGTAGGGCATATCAGAAGACCAGCTGGGTCCTGCATTCCTCCAAAGGAAGTAAGGTAACTGTGACAAAATGAAAATAAAAGTGAGAAAGAAAGGGGGAAGAGGCCCATAATTAAAAGACCTCGGTACTTGCTCCTTCCTGCTCCTTGGTCCTCCACAGGGCAGATCTGCTGAGTCTTCCCCAACAGAGCTGAGGTTCCACAAAACTTCACTTCTTCCTCTGCCATGACTGCCTTGTTTTTCTCTCTCTCTCTCCTGTTTCCAGAATTTCTCAGAGGCTACACCCAGGTGTAAAACCTCCTGCCAGGAGGATGTCAAAAGACTGCACCAAGGATCAGGCAGCCTCCATCTCTTCTCCCTCACCAGGGCTCACCAGTAACTCACCTGCCTGACCAGCAGGACTCTCCGTGCTGCCAGAATTACTCCTGCTTCACTACAAATTTCCCACAGGACGAAAGCCTCCCCCTGATGCTACCTCCTATTTTGTGACAAACATGTAAAAATCTAACCAGTGACTCGGTGCCTCTGCTTTCTCACCCCATCCCTGTGCACATTTTGGACAAGGTATGGTCCAGCTGGTTTACTCGCACCATGAGGAGAAGACGCACGCAGCAGGGTCTGTTGAAGTGGAGCTGAATGCCACCTCCAGCAAAATATTCCCATTTTTGAGAACTGCCTCCCAGGAGACTGTTGTCCCAACCCCACCTCCATTATCAGCTCCTTGTCACGGCGTTCAGGCCGCCCCCCCCAGAGACAAGACTCCCTGAGCTCATTCAAACCACGCACTGCCCGCATGGGATGCAAAGCGCCCAAACACTCCAAGTGTTTGGGCCAAAACGCTCCAAGTACAGCAACTCGACACATCACTTCTCTGCGACAGAATAAAAACGTGTCTGCCCTGCCACAAGGCTGAATCCAGTCTCAGATACTAAGATAAACAATCCCAGAACAGCCCTCTGTGGGCAAGTACCACCGCCTTATGCCAAGAAACACATTTTGTTATGCAATTCGCAACTGAGCACTCGGTGGTTCCTCCAGCTATGTCCCCGAAGCTTGGCGTTGAAGCCCATGGCTGCTCCTGTGCGTGCAGACCACCGCTGAGCCACCCACCGACCCCACCGGAGAGGAGCCCATGCAACGGCACCTGTGCAGCCTGAGATGCAAACCCCTCCTCGGCACCAGGCTGAAGAGTTTAATCTGTCCTTGCTTCTACTTCTGTGAGCGTGGGTCTAAAACAGTGAGACAAATCCACACACTAGACCTGCTCCTGTCGTTCATTAAATTAGCCCCGGAGTTCTCAGCCTTCCCAGCAGCTTCGGGTTTCCTTCCCCCAAAAGCTGAACTATCTTATCTGCTATTCATTTGCAAAGTGGCCCGGCAGAGAAAGGAAATGCTCAATTTGCCCCTGACCTTCTGCCATCCTGGGATAGTAAATCGGTTCAATCCAGCAGGACATTTAATATTCTCATTGGGAGATCCTCACATCTAAGCTGTCCCTCTTCACTGCCAAGTGTCAGCAATAACCTCAGGTGGTCTGGACTACTCGCAGACCCGAGATTTAGGGAGGTACATGCCTACCACCTGTTTTTCTCCTGTCTTCAGGATGCACTGATCCTTTCACAGCTCATGGGGACAGCACCTGGGGGCAGGGGGAAATCCTGGCAAGTCTGGAAATCCACCACCCTTCCCATCCCCAAGCAACTCCTCTTCAAGAAATCCCGCAAGCATGCCCGGCTGTGGCCACCTCCGTGGGAGGTACCACCAAGCCTCCCCCGAGCTCTGTACCCTTCTCCGTGCCCGTGGCGTACGCAGGCACGACTCCTCCACAGGCTGGACGGCTGCCTTCCCACCCACACGTGGCCAGGCAGTGTACTTTTAAGACATGGAGAACCAGGAGTACTGTCAACCAAAGTTAAGTGCCTCCCTGTCAGCGACAAAGGGCACTTCAAAAGATGCTGCTCCAGCTTCTTCTCAGCATTGTCCTCCCCAAAGCTGCTAACTACCTTTGCTTTAAAATCTAAGAGGTAGGATTAAGGAAAAAAGCGGCACAGGAGGAAGAGCTTCCAGTCCCTGTGATAAGTAAAAGTTAAATAACAAACCCTACCCCGAGCAAACGAGAAAGCATAATGAAGCAGGCGAATGGGCAAACGCAACCCAGCAGGTGTGGACCCTGCAGTGACACTTCGCAACAAACCCTCTTCACACCGACTGGCCGACTGCCTCCTTACCAAAGTAATCGGCCTTCGGCCGAGCATCCATCTCCTGCTCCAGGCGCTGGGTCAGTGCCTCCAGCTTCAGCTCAGCCGCCGACGGCCCTTGCTCTGGCTGTGGAAGGAGGGTCTGGCAGGGCAGCTTCACCTTCGCCGTGCTGGAGCCCTCCGGGTGACCAGCATCCAGCCGTGGGCCACTCACACCCTCGGGGAAAAGCGGCTGTGGAGCATCTGGAGCCATCAGCCCGCGCGAGGCCAAGCGCGAGGAGCCCGGCTCGGGGCTTGTGCTGCTGCCGTTGGGCCGGTGGTTTTGACCATGGGCCACGTAGTGCCCGCTTGGGCTGGGGTAGGCAGCGGTGTGCTGGCAGTCCACGCTCGGAGCAGCGGGTGCGGAGCTGGGGGGGAAGGACAGCAGGACGCCCTGGTACCACAGCTGGCTGCTGTCCCCTCCAGCCCTGGGACCACAGGGCTCAGCAGGGCCTGAAAACCCCCGGGCCGGCTGCACTGAGGGGGTCGAGAAGGAGGAGGACCTCGGCTGTGGCAGGGCACCTGGTGCCCCCTCCTCCATCCCCACCGGGGGTGCCAGGGGGGTCCGGGCATGCGAGAAGGAGGAGGACCTCTGCCCAGCTGGCGTGGGGTCACGGCCCCCACCGCCCCGCCTGCCCTCGCTGCCATTCTCCTGCCCACCACGGCAGGGCTGGGGGTCACCGGGGCTCCCGGCCTGCTGCTCCCCACGCCCAACACCGGGCCGTGAGCCTCCCGCTCTGGGGATCCTGTCGGTCTCCGCTTCCCAGCTCCGGCGCCCAGCCTGGCTCCCTGGGGCCTCAGCACGGGCCCCGCTCTCGCCGAAGCCTCGCTCCCCTCCATCGTATGGCCTCGTGCGCGGCCCCTCAGCAGCCGAGGCTGGGGGCGGCTTGGCACCCCGTGCTGCCGGCGGGCTGGGCCGGGGGGCATTGAAGGCAGCCCCTCCGTTGAGGGCGGCCATCAGCATCTCCTCCTGCTGCTGCTGCTGCTGCTGCTGGAGGTGGATCTTAGCCATTTTGGTGGCGAAGACCCGCCTGGTCTCCTCAAACTCGGGGTTGTTGCCGGCAGCTTTGTCCACCCGAAAGAGCCCGTCTTTGGAGGCCTCGTACATGTTGAGGTCTTCGATGAACTTGCTGGCTTCCAGACCGAGATCGTCGTACTTATCCATCCCTCCCGGCTCAGCGGGCTGACCCCCGCCTTCCTCCTCCTTTCTTCTCCTCCTCCTCCTCCTCCTCCTTCCCGCCGGGATCAGGCCACTGCCAGCCGCGCCGGCCGCTCCGTCCCGCCGCGCCGTCTCACTCCCGCCGCGCCCGTCCCCGGCGGGGGCGGGAGCTGGGGGGCGTGGCCAGGAGGCGGGGGCGGGGGCGTGCCCCCCGCCCCCGCCTCCTGGCCACGCCCCCCAGCTCCCGCCCCCGCCGCCGCGCGGCCGGTTGCGCGTGCGGGCGCGGGCACAGACGTCACGTGCGGATCCCCGGACGTAACGCGCGCCGGCGGTGCCGGGTGACGCTTGGGGAAGGGGCGCGGTGATTCGAAGGGACCCGGATGAGGCAGGGAGGGGGCGTTTTCGCGCCTTTTCTCACCCCCTTCCCCTCAGCCCGAAGGTGAAAAAAAAAACCCCAACAAAAAAACGTGAAAAGTCGCGGCCGCCCGTCGTGAAAAAGCAGCCCCTGGAAAACTGTTGGGAAGACCTCATTCTGTAGTGACAATTGGCCTTAACAGTAGGAAACTGTATGAATTTTCTTGATTGATTTGACCCTGTATGCTGCACAGTCATGCTTAAGTGAGCGTGGCTGAGGGACCCCAGCTCATTGCAAGCACAGCCCCCACCCTGAAAAATAAAGGGTACCCCTGTACGCCCAGCATAACACCACCAGCATCACAGCCCCTCCAACACCTTTGTGAGCCCCCCCACCCCATTATCTAGCATCATAGACAAGTAACTGCAGCAAGACCAACTCCAGGGTCATTTACATCAAGAAAGAAGCAGATGAATGATGACCTCATAAAATTACAGCTGCTTTGGAAAACAGTGACATGTGCGTGTTACATAGCGATCAGTCAAATCATGTTGTACCTGAACGCTTGAAAGGTATAAGAACTGTGTATAAACCCACATTTGGGGTACAAGAACTGTGTATAAAACAACATTTGGGGTATAAGAACTGCGTATAAAACCACATTTGGGGTATAAGAACTGTGTATAAAACAACATTTGGGGTATAAGAACTGTGTATAAACCCACATTTGGGGTACAAGAACTGTGTATAAAACCACATTTGGGGTACAAGAACTGTGTATAAAACCACATTTGGGGTATAAGAACTGTGTATAAAACCACATTTGGGGTATAAGAACTGTGTATAAAACCACATTTGGGGTATAAGAACTGTGTATAAAACAACATTTGGGGTACAAGAACTGTGTATAAAACCACATTTGGGGTACAAGAACTGTGTATAAAACCACATTTGGGGTATAAGAACTGTGTATAAAACAACATTTGGGGTATAAGAACTGTGTATAAAACCACATTTGCCCCCATGTGAACGGGCAGCCTCATGCACATGAACAAAGACTTACCCTTATGACTCTATATTTGTGTCCCGGTCTCTCTCCTTCGTTGGCACCAGCCAGTTGTGAAATTTCTGTGGCAAAACCCAGCTGGGGGTGCCCAGAGGTCAGGGGGCTGCAGTGGGATCTCCGCCGGGCTTGGGGGAGAGGACGGTTTGTAGGGAGCCATGGTGCTTCTGAGTAAATCGACCGGTACAGTTGATCCTCCGGGCTCAGGCATGTGTCCTGTATTCCCTGGATTTGTTTTAATTCTCCCCCAGGCTCCAGGAGGTAGGGCCACGTGTTAAGGAACGTGGAAATTTGCTGCCTTTAATAATCACAGATTGGTCTGTGACCAAAACATGTCAGAAACCAAATAAATCCCCTCCCCTCTTTAATCAGTTCCTTTACAAAAGCACTGCTGGGTAACTGAGGCCAGATCTAAAATAGCCTGACTCTTCCAGTGAGTTTTGGTCGGATGTGCTTAACGATTGTGGCACTGTGAGCCCCTGGAAAAGTGCCTGTCTTCTTTCAAAGCAACCTCCAAATTGGTTTGGAGCTCCAAAGAGGCTCCAGGAAGGGCCAAGAGGCTCATCACTGCAGCAATAGCCTTAGGCTCAGGCTTGAGCTCATAAGCTGATAAACTTCGGACTTGCAAAAGTTAGCCCAGCCATAGCACAGGGTTAGTTTAGGGGTCTGATGGTTTCTAGGGAAGGCAGGCAGGTGGGAGTCTCAGCGCCAGGCAAAGTGCAGCAGTAGAGCTCCCCCAGTCCCCAGAAGCTGTGAAGGGGGACCCCAGCACGTGCTGCCACTAATCACGGGCTGCCGAGTTTTCAAGGGATCAATAGTGCTGGAGCTTTGACACTGTATCAGGAAAATGTCCCATCTACCAAGCAATCTCATCTATCAAACCTTTCCAATCATTTCTCTGCCGTGGGGGTGAGGAAAGGAGGGCTGTCACAGCTTCCTCAGGCTGAGCCCCACAAGCCCTGTTTCACTTTGGGAGCAGCTGGGTGCCTGGGGGCTAAACCCCACTTTGCACAAGCCCCGACAGTTCAGGAGGGTTTAGCCTGCGTCTGATGTCCATCGTGCAAAGCACATCAAGCCCCTGCCTGTGCCAGGGCCCTTTTGGCTGGAGTGGAAAGGACTTGCTTCCCATTTTGTGGCTGGGGGAGGCCACAGCCGCCCCCAGCAGCTGCTTCGTGCCAGGTGTAGGCTCAGGCCACGAGTTACCAAGAGCGAGAGTGACTACCTCTTTCGAGGGACTTGACCAAAACTGTTGAGTCCAAGGTTAAGCTCAGCTGGGGCAGTGAAAGTCAAAACTGAGTTTCAATGTCTAAAGAGCGTCCTGGAGAAGGGCTAGTGCAAAGCTGGTTTTGGCAATGTCCTGGGCCAATTAGGACAACCACAGCAAGCGGCTGAGGCATGGGATGTCTCCTCCCCACCAGCTTCAGGGTGCTTTTGGAGATCAGGTTAGCTGAGATGCTAAGTTTTCAGTATGACTGCTTTTATTTAAAATGGGGAGAGTCCAACGTTAGAATGATAAGGAACAAAGTTGGTGCTGAACAACGGATTGCTTGAGTCCATACTCTATGGCCTGAGAGGATGACAGAAAGGAAATGGAGCAGCAGGTAGATAAGGATGGGAGCGTGAACCCACCACTGCTTTACTCGCGGGAGAAACCTGCGATGTTAGTGGACAAAGAGCGATCAAAAAGGAAATTACACATCGCTCTCACACCTTCTTCCCTCTTCCTCACCAAAGGATGTAAAGTTAATCAAGGGAAGGCATGCTCCTATCCAGCATATCAGAGCCACTGTCTGTTAAGGTTTTTTTCTTCAAACAGACTGTGATGAGACTCTTCAAACCTCTAGGAAACCAAAACCCTTTGGCAGAACACAAGTATTTGGAAATAGATGTCTCTATTTTCAGCTTTCAACAAACAAACCAAGGAAGAATCTGTAACTTCCCTCAGATCATATTTTTTTTTCTGACTTTCTTTTTTAAGGGTCACACGTACATTTTCTGCCATTACTTTTTATCTAACATCTGTAAGTAATTTTACAGTTGGACCTGCAGGAGCTCACCACCTTGGGGCGGGGGGGAAGCAGCCTTCTTGCCAAATGGCCTCTCTGGATGCTGCTGACCTTCACCAGCTATGTAAAGTACATTTCCTTCCTATGCCAAAGGATCAAATCAGCTGTCTGCAGAACAATGCTTGTGCAGACGACATGGAAGATTCGGATAGGGAACCGTCACGCTGGGCTTGGCCTCCTTCCAGGCTCCGCACGCATGAGCAGACACTTTGATGGCAAGCCCCTTCGAAGGGGAATTGCAGCCGAGCGATTCAAAGGCATTTTGGTGTTTAATTCGCAACGCTTTCACTGAACGTTAGGCAGCAAAATGCCTTTGAAGTTTCGTGCTTGGATCAGTTCTTTCTGTGAGACTTGGGCTAGGGGTATTCCCAAGCGAGCAGATGATTAACTTGAACTTTCTACTAGGCTGGAGATGTAATACTACACTGACTTGCAGACCCTTCTGCTGCGATTAGATATGGTCCCACATTTTTATAGTTCCTGTGAGTTTTACAGCCCATGCCTATTAGGAAATTAAGGGGTCCACGATTGCTGTTGTAGCACAGGACCAAAATCTATGTGCCAACTGGAATTAACTTATTCTAAACCCTATGTCTGGAAGGAAAAAAAAATTGCTCATTTAATCTGTTTTTTTTCCTGTGGGCAAGGCTTACATGCTGCATTTACTCATGCAAAATAACGCTGACAGCTTGTAACCCAGCCCTGCTCCACGTGGCAATCGCAGCTGCCCGTGGGGCGGAGGGAGGCAGCAATTTGGGGAGAAGCAGCCCCGAGCGGTGTTCACCGGTTTCGGCCCCATGTCAGTGGGAGTGCCGGGCACATCGCCACAGCCTTGTGCCGGGGTGGCACAACCCTCTGGGGCCGGCGAGGTGCCACGGCCGCTGGCAGGCTGGAGCAAAGCGCTGCCTGCCCGGGCAAACAGGGAAGTCGCGAACGAGAGCAGGGAGGGGATCATCTGTCTATTTCTTGCTGCCACATTTGGCTCTTGGCTCACATTGCAGGAAGATGGAGAAAATGTGGAAAAATCCACCCCCCTACCCCCTCGCCGATCATTTTTCTGTCTGGGAGAAAACGCCCTCAGATTTTGAAGCACGACAATAGCGCCGGGCTGTATAGTTTATGGAAAAAGATGATTAGGAGGAGTCTGGGTGACAATTTACAGCTCGATCTCTCTCCAAAAGCAACTATCTTATACTCATGATACCTATTGCAACCAAACTAGCACAAGGCACCAGTGCCTGGCAGCACACCAGTTTCTTTGTGGACATTTCCAGGTCTAATCCCTGGTGCCCATGTGCCTCCCGGGGGCCGCAGCTGTCCCAGGCAGATCGTTTCCCTCAGGGGCCTGGACTACTCACGCCACTCTGCAGTGCCTGAGATCCATGCGCTGGTGTGTTTTAGCAGGAAAGTAATAAAGGCTTCAATGCTAGAATATAAACAGAGTGAACAATTTATAAGGCAGAAGTATTTCCAGGACGGAGCCTGGCTTGGTTCTGGCAGGAGCAAACACATCTCTTGGCTCTCTCAGGGCTGGCCACAGCATCCCCCAGCTCTCGACTGTGAATGGCACAGGGAAATGATGAACACTCCGCTCCCTCTGGTTTTCTAAAGAGGTTTTCAATAAATGTGCAATTTATCTGCACGAGCTGGGTGCTTTATGCCACGAGGATGATGCACAGGGCTGTAGGGGAAATAAGAGGGTGGCGGAGGGAGGGGTGGATGGAGTGAGCCCTACAGGCGACAAATCTGGACTCAAGCCGGGGACGCGACTGCTGAAAGGGACACTGTGGAGGTGGAGAGGGCAGACCTCAGCCTCTGCCTTCCAAAAAGTTTGCAGGAAGGCGCAGGGCAGGGTTAGGAGATGTTGTTCCTCCCCACCGCTGCCCCAGGGGCCTCTGCATTCCTCCGGGAGGCCTGGCCTGCCCTGCCTGCTGCCCGCGCTGCCGACACATTTAACCCCCAAGATGCAGGGGCGGCTGGGGACCACAGGCAGGCCAGTGCCCTCCCCTGCAGCCCAGCTGCCCGCCGTCCAGCCTGGGTTTGGGCATCCCCTGCCCCCAGAGTCAGGGCAGAGATGGGTCCAGTTTTAGATGTTTTGTTTCTGTTGCTGTACAACTGCCTGTTACTGGGCATGATCTCTGCAGGGAATTACACCAAGAGTCATTTAATTAACGCTAATGGAACAGAAGGGCCAGGGCAGCACTGGGACAGCTTTCCAAAGAGCCTTTGTGAAGTGGTACGGATGCTTCACAGAAAGGCTTTCAGGGTCATGTTTCTTAAATACCTGCACCTGCAGTGTCAGTTCAGTGGGGATGCTGCAGGCTCTGCTCACAGGTGGGTAAACTGGGGCAGGGAAGAGTTACCTGGCAGGGCACACCTTGGGGAGGTGAGGAGCCATGGGGAATCACAGAGATCCCAAACAGGAGCCTGGGAAGCAGCAGAGAGGGAAAAGGCTGCAAATCCCTGAGCTGCAGCAGTTTGGTCTCCCTGAGGAAAGCCAGAGCTGGGTGCCAAGTGCTTGGACTAGAGAACATCCTTTGCCTTCCTCTCTTCAGTTTCTGCAGGTGCCATCAGTGGTGGCGGAGACCCCAGTCTCCCTTCGCCGTCACTCCATGGGGCCAAACACTTGCTTTAAGTGGCTGCAGAGCTGCACCAAAATAACACAGGCGTTTTGGGTGGTTTGCCTACCCCTGCTCAAAAGAATATGGAATAATTTGTTTTCTCTGTTTTCTACTAAAAAGAGCCTTTTATCAGGACAAGAACTCGCCTGGAGAATTTTCCAGCTCCGTTTCTCTGCCTCTTTATCAGGGCATTAACACAAACAGCACTGTGACCTGTTTAACCAACATACATGGCCTTTAGTAATCGTGGGCTAGAAGCACTGTGCAGGTCAGACGACATCCTGCCATCAATCACCGGCCTCATGTGGCTTGGTGGACTTCGAATAGACTTGCCAGATGCAGTCAGTGCATCCACCCCGTTCTTCCGTGCATGTCCTAGGAGAAGCTCTCTGACTAACAGATGTTTTTAAATGCTCTTTCACATGGGAAAATTGGGAAGTATATATTTTTATTGCACCCTTGCTATTTCATCCAGCCATGTGGATCTCCAGGGATGGAGACATACTTAAGAAAAATATTCATTTCTAAAAGCTTCTACAATTTTTTCACAATACTTTCTTGGCTTAGCCAGCTCGGCAACACACACTTGTATTTCTGTTTTGCAGCAATTAGTAAGATTTGCTAATTACACTGCTGTGTATTTAAAGACAATTGATTTCCCTTTGCAGCAGAAAACAATTTCCTGTTATGCCAGTTCTCTTAATCTTCATCAGAAATAAACCCAGGCTGCCACTGCCAGTAATACGTCACACTCCTTTATTAAATTGCTCTCTTTTTTGCCCTGATTATGCGTCCTGTGTTTATTATTCCTGATCAGTGCATTGGATCATCTACAGCTGTTATATGTATTTTGCTTCACATATTGTTGGCACCAAGCAGTTATTGGAGAGCAACTCTCCTTGCTCGGCAGCTTGTGCATCTCTTCTGGCAGGGGTAGGTATACTGGGAGAACCTTGGACCTTTGATGCTCGGTTTTGGCACGTGTAAAAAACTACTGGTAGATAAGGAAGTTCAGAGCCTTAGATGCAAGTGTGGGCCTTCTCCTTGCAGCCAGCCCAGAGAGAGTGCTTGTATCTATGAGAGGAAGCACAAAGGCATGTATTTCTGTTCATGTAAATGTTTTATGTTCTGCTTAGAGTTATATTGAAGAAGACCAGGCTCTTCAAATAAAAGAACTTCTTATGCCCCAAATGTCCCAGGCTGAGTGTCACAAATGCAAGAAGAAAGAATGTGAATATTAAACTCATTATACTTAAGCTTTTCCCATTTACATGTTCTTTTACTAAGCGAGCAATTTGGTAGCCTAAATTGGAGAGCAAATTGGTGTGGCACAGGCAGATGAGCATACAAGGTAATGTTCTGGGTGTTCAATATTGGGGGGTATTTTTGATGAGGTTTTTGTGATCAAAATCTCTCAGAGGTCTGGGCCATGTTCACCTGACAACAAATATGAGCATCCGCTTGACCTTGACTGAGATTCTAGTCTCTCATGGCCAACGTAAAAGCTGGCAGATAGAACAAAAGCCATCAGGACTTCTCTCTGCAATGTCACTACATCCAGGCAAAAATACTCTCATTCAGAGACACTAACAACTTATAAAACCAGGAAAACCTGTTCAAACTCTCTGACTGCACATAAAACTAGAGCTAACTTTGTATGGAAGATGATGTTGCTTTGCAACAATTCAGGGCTAAAACCAGACCTGAATGTACCCAACCCAAGGCTTACTTGAATGAGAGAAGTGCCAGGAGACACAAAGGTTGTGTGTGACTCGGGGCCCTCTGGGACAGATGGGGTTAGTGAATTGTAGAATGCTTTGCGGTACCAGAAAGCCACGTTATTCAGGAAAGGGAAAAAAAAATCCCACCTTTCCTCCCCATGTCAGGCAAAATCTCTTTTATCATCTGGGCTGCAGATGAGAGCTCTGATCCTGTCCCCTCCTGCGCAGAGATCATGCTCCAGTTCAGCTCTCCTGCTACATCAGGGACATGCTAAAAACTGCCTCTGATCAGCTTCAGGCTTCTTCTTTGAGACATAAACCCCATTGCCATAAAAAAAAAATAAGCAGCAACATTTTCTAAAGTCAAAAGCAAACGTTACCTGGACTGATAGAAGTTAGTGGGCTTAATAAGTATATTCACCACTTGGTTCAGGGGATAGACCTGGCTTCACATTCACCACTTCTCTTACAGCACAGCCCTTTGATACAAAATCAGCTCAGAACATAATAGGATGTGACTGAAGAAATAGAGAAGCAGAAGAAGCATCCAGCAAAACCAGTGTATGTACTCTTCCAAGTCAGTAAATGTACATAAGCCAATCCCCTCTCCGTGAACTGTAATAAGTATTGCAAAACTAGAAAAATATCTCAGTGATTTCTCCCCCTGTACTCATTTATAGCCAAACTTTTACAAAAATCTTATATACTGCAAACCTCTCTAGGAACAACCAGCAAAGTGCTAATTAACATTCTTTCTAGTTCATGTTGATTGTGAAAAGTTTAGAGAAGAGGAATAGCTTTCTGTGAGGCTTTAAACGGAAGGAGAGACAAAGAAGAGAGACTGTATGACCTGCATTATCTGTGGAATTTCTCCCTCCAGAAGAAACAAGCAGGCTTTTACAAAGGCAGATCAGAAAAAGCCATCATTAACCACATGTCAGTTCTGAGGCATTACTTTAATCCGGTAAGCCAACAAGAGAGCACACAGATTTTATTTTGCACCAAATTTCCATGTTTGGATTCTGGTGAAGGGCATGGAAAAATACATACTTGTTCAGCAATGCCCTTGTATAGGTTTTTGTTTTGAAGCACAGGTGGGACAACCTGGATAGAGAACTGCCTTAGCTAATGACCTAAGCTGTAACATTGTTCCTTAACGTGATGTAAAAAGCCCCGCTGCCTTGCTGCAAAGCAGCACAGGCGTGTCCACATCATCTCAGTCACTGGAGATGACTGTGAAACACCCACGCCTAGTAACACATTTTTCTACATGGTGGTGTCTTCCAGCACGTTTCAGTGCCCCCATCACCTCAGTATCTGAGATCCTTTCTCATTAAATCAATGGCATTGGAAAGTACTTAGTGACATTTCAGGACTTTGCCAATTTTTATTTTTCCAGAATCAATGTTTGAAGGCTGGACTTTTTGGAAATTCAGTTGCATGAACGATTTTGGGGTAGGAAGTGTGCCAATAATTCTTTTTTAAATTTTATGTTACTTAAGATAGAAATTTGATACAGACTGGATCACTGCTGTGACCACTCATCTATCACCTTGAGAGACAGGATGCAGAAAATGCCCCAGCTGTGTTGTGGATTCCTTTCTTGGAGTAGTTTGTCCTGGGTTTATCCCACTGGGTGTAGCGGATCTCCCACATCTTCTTTGGCTCATCACTTCACGGATTAAGGACAGTGGCACCATATACATTTTAATGTGTGATGAACCTGGTGCAATTTGATTGATTGCCCGTCAGCACCCTTCCTTCACAGTTCTCAAGTATCCCCTCACAGATTTAAAACTCCCATTCTATTTTGCTAACGAACTCTTCAAGAGCACACAATCTGTGATAACATTTTACACCACCTTCAGCATAAAGATGCATCTGTACTGTGACACAAGTAACAACTGTTAAATAAATGAGAGGCATCTGCAATACATTATTTTAAAAAGGCTTGGTAACAGGCTACAGCCTGTATATGAGTACCAGGTCCATCTAGGCACAGACCAAAGTCACAATTATCATAAGACAAATGACAACCATGCTTCAGAGCAGGTCAGCCTTCTAAGAAATGTCAGCAGCTGTCAAGACAACGGCACAGCTCCACAGCTGGCACCTCTGCCATCTTTCAAACATACACTTACCGAGGGATTAGACTCTGTCAGACTTTCTGCATCCTCTCTCTCACTCACTTTTTCACCACTGTTTTTGTATCCTCTAGACCACACTGAATTTCAACTTACTGTAAACACATTGACATGACTTCTGACTGTACACTCTTTGTGCAATTGCTGTTCACTATCTTTACTTTTTTTAGTCTGTAGGAGTCCATTCCTTATTTTGATTTTTGCCTGAATCACCAAGTGACATCTACAATTCACTTCCTCCAGCAAGAGCAAATACCCGCCAGTGCTAACAGCAATAAACACTGTGGGCTGCTGCTCAGCCCTGGAGTGACTGCAGCTTTTGTTTAAAGGCACCGTTGGGCTGCTGGGCTTACAACATCTTTCTTCATGCTTGTAAATTTTAAAAGTTTTTATTTACACCAAACATGTCACCTTTCCCCCAAAGAAAAACTCTGTTAAAATGGTTCCACAGGGTGTGTTAAACTTTTATACAGAAGAAAAACCAGGACTGTGCCATGCTACAGATCTTACTTTAAAAGATCTCTTTCACAGTCCTTTTAGGGGCTTCTGAACAGCAGTTTTATGAATTTATAACAACATATATGTCAGGCAGACACTGGAATTCAAATTATTTTAACTCTAACTAAAGACCAGTGTTTGAATGTCTGAATGCATTCCTTTGTGGCTGAGATTTCTGGAGTCTTAAAACTGCAAAGACCATATCTCTTCATTATAAATATTCCATTTCTTAGTCATTCTTATGTCAAAGGACTGCTGGAGAGAAAATCTGCATGAGTGTGGTCCAGGAGGAAGCAGAAATCAGAAGAGTTTTGTTGCAGAAGTAGGGATGTGTGGAACCAAATCTGCTTGCTGAGCCTGGCATCTGTTATGTAGCTATACCTTTGGAACTGAAAACGCATAAATCCAAAGTGAATATCGGTATTGCTTAGCTAGTACGCACACTGCAATGTGATCTGTCTTGATCCTTGTTGCTTAGGATCTATTGGACTTATTTATTGTTATGTGGGAGATTTTTGTTGGTTTCTGGACGACTCCTAGGCGGGAGGGTTAACACAGACCTCTGTATTTGCCTAGCTGGTTGTTACTGCCCACTTCTTAACTGTCAGAATGGCTCATAAATGGCTGGTTTATCGGACTACTTAGTTTAATGGCCGTTAAAGAAAAGACATTCTTACACAATGAACCCTGTAATTGTTTCTTTGGAAACACTTTTTCAAGCATTTGCTAAATAGAATAAACATTTCCATGTGCATATAACAGCAACCCAGGGTACAAATAAAATGGTTGAAATGAGGCATGAGAATGGCTTTGTGTTTTATGAAAGTCTGATTGATTTTTAGAAACACGACAGCTATTTCCACTTAATGAACCCCTCAGAAAAAAAAAGAATTTCGATTCAAGTTTTACGATCTACGCACTACGAGACCTAGGAGTGAGGCAAAACGTGCACTGTCTGTCTTCCCCACTGCTGCATTTCTAGCAGCCGACTCATCCCTTTCTTGAATCCCCCAAAAGTCTCTGAGATGGCTCATGTGTAGGAAGTAATTTCCATTCTGTTCTGTGGAGAAACAACCACCAGCACTTTGCTGAAGTTGAACGTCTCATGTATGAGCCAACAGAAATAATGCCATCAAGGAAGGAGGAACCTGGTTAAGGCAGGGCTTGGCTAAATAATCTGACCTTTTTCTTGGCTTGGCTCTGAAAGGTATGTGAAATGTATCAAACCACCCCATTCTGGCTACCTGCTGTGCCCAAGGCCACTGGCCAGTGCTAATGAAATCCTTTTTTAAATTAACACTCTAATAACATTTTCTTAAAATGTTAGTTAATGGTAGGGTACCCAAACATGTGATATAGGGAGCAAAGACTGACTGTAGCACACCTAACACTTGGTGTAGCACATACTCAGATCGGTTGTTTAGTCCTGGAATCATATTTATGCATTTAGCCAAGCCAGCTTTCCAATAGGATGTATTCCTGAGGCTGACACTAAAACCCATGCGCTTTATATCATTTACATTCTGTTACAATCATTTAGTTCTTCTGTGCTTCCTTCTCATTCTCCCAGAGAATATGGACAAACAGCACCTTACTGTGACTCCATAAGAAACTTTAATTCTGCACATTTCTCCATGTTGAAATGAAGAATTAGCAGCAACCTGATTTTAATAACATTTCTTCCCCACCGTTACATGAGATTTAAAGAACCATAACTGGTTTTCAAGTTTTTGAATCGTCTTCATCTTGAAAAATTCCAGTTCCCTTTTACAGCCCAGCAAAGCCTTTGCTATTCTTGCACTAAGAAGTTGATAAGGGCAGTTCTGGGAGACAGAAAGGCCTTTTTAATGGTTCGTCCCTGGAGATGCTTGACTCCAAGCTCACTTTGAAGAACTAGCTCGTGGACTTCTTCAAAATTGCGGGCTGCTTGCTGAGGCACAAAAACTTTGCCGCAAGCTTTGTTATTGATCTGAAAAAGAGAGACATGAAAACAAGAAAAAACAGAAGTTACTACACTGATTTATACAATTTCATTTCCTGAATCCAATCCATCTCATCAAACGGGGAGGGAGGGAAAGTTGATGAAACTCTTTTCTCCAACACCAAACTTTCTAAGTAGAGAATAAAATTCTCCATATCTCCTGTCCATCTACCATAAAATAAGAGAATGAAACTCTGGCTCACAATACTCAATGAAAACTGAAAAAGCGGCCATAGGAAGTCTCAATTTTGAAGACAGCAAGCAGCATATGACTATGGAATGTGGTGATCTTTTAAGTTTAAAAACGTGATAGTTACACAAGCTGAATAATGAGAGTGAACATAATGGTTTGTCAGGTGGGAATCTTGGTTTGTACATACTTCCAGGCTGCAATTTGGATTCTTTACAGCTAAGCGATTCCTTACAGAGATTCAAATCTAAGATTTATTAAAATAAAAATATTTGTGGCTAAAGAGATATCAGAAAGATTCATCATTGCTCATTTTTAGAAAAACAGGCTTTAACTCATTACACGTTGCACTTGTACTAACTACACATGACTCATTAAGCCAACACCGACCACAAAGACAACAACCACTCATTACCCAAACGTAATGCTTTCCTGCGTGTGGCTGGTTTTCAGAGCAGCTTCCATACTGGTTTTACATTGGCAAGGCAGAATGTAAGTAAAACTGAGTAACGCCTTCAGTAGGAATCACCTTAATTTATAAAATGGTCTTATAAATCCTTTCAGTCATCCAGTAAGAGTAGATAACAGACAGAGACTACAGAGCCTTCCTGAGTACTTTTCTGGAATTGGCATAAAATTTTTACAAAAGCTTTCAGATTTATATGGAATACTTTCAGTGGATTAATGAAAAGAATATCAATCCCACATTTTAGCAAATGAAATAATTTGTATTTTTAAATCCAGTTCAATCAAATTACTTGCATAAAAATCTGCTGCTGGTACTGCAGATCTTTGACCTTTAGACATCATTGTAATGAGTTTTCAACCATCTAAAAGGAGCACACGTTGCTCCACACAGCTTGGACACAAAAATGCACACACCTTAGTTTTCACCTGGATTTTATCTAGGATACATGTACGCAACATACCATGAATGAGAGAGATCTACTTCACTTACCTAGTTTGTATTTTGTTGAAAATAAAATAATCTGTGCAATTCTCAGAGAGGAAGTTGGGACAGCTTTTTAAGGAACAAGATGAAGTCTCAAATGCAGCTGGGATGAGTCATTTATGGTTTTTTTGACTAGACTTGATGTTAATTTGCAGTGATAATGTAGGTAGGCTTTTAACTATTCCTACATGCATCCATAACGGTATTGTAAAAGGCTGGCTGTGTTAAACTTTGCCTTTAGCACCTCGTGCAAAGTAAATCCCTTGAAAAACACAGAAGAGTTAATTTTTAAAGCTTTTGTGAAAAATAAATACAAGTAGTTCTATTTGACAGGGCACTTCAGAGAAGAAATTCATTCCACGGGAAGAAGAAAATGGTAAAATCCAAACGGACACAGTTTTAGTGAGAATATAAAGCAAGCCTGTCAGCTCGCTGCTAGGACACACAGCCTGCAGTTCAAAACTATGCCTGCTCAGTTAAAATGTCATTCACTGTCCTCCGTGATGCAAATTAATATGTCCTAGTGGATGGATGTTGGCAGGGGGAAACTTGCCACAACTAGCCTATTTGGTGCTGTTTTCAACGGAAAAGCCAAGCGGTCTAAATCAACTTAGTAAATAAATGACTTAGCGATTGTGTTTTCCTAGAAAGGTCGAGAAGCCTGGGTGACCTGACACTGTGTACCTTCCCACAGCATCTCTCCTCATCTTCCCACACCACACTGTGAGCTGAGTCCAAAAATCCTATCAAGTGGATTGGTTATGATTTCAGCACATGCTTGCAGCATGGCTTTCATTATATCGTAGGTATCGTAATGCAAAGTCAAACTTATTAACACTACTCTTAAAAGAAGCATCTGCAGATTTAATCACACACTCTGTGTAACAAACATCCTGTTCGCATATTCTTTTAGTTGAGAGGTTAGATTTTCAGCAGGACAAATAGCTTCTGCTATGCCTCCATCTCCCTCTCTCTATCTCACTAGACCCTTGGCAACTCCAGGTAAAAGTGCCAGCACAAGAAATTTGGGTGCTGGCTGCCTCGTTTCTCTTAAAAACCATGGCAAACTGCCAGAGGGGAAAAAAAATGAGGCTTGGGTCCCTTCTTCCCCCGAGGAAGCAAGCTGTTGATTTTTCTTTTCTTCTACCCCTTTTTTTTTTTTTTTTTTTTTAAAGCATTTGCCATTTTAGACTATTTTGGATCTAGAGGGAGCTAGAGGGAACTAGAGAGGTTATAAAGGATGAAATGAAACCACCAAAGACTAAAACCTAAGCACCTGGAGGCCGCAGAGAAGAATTTTTAGTTCAACTCAAATATTTTTTTACCATTTATGCATAATCCTTATGAGAAGTAAAAAGGAAAATAAATATCTGTGCATTTTTAGGCCTTCCTCATATACCAAAGCAAGAAAAATGACACTAATTTTTACTTTATAAAAACATCAGCTATAAGACCATAGCTGCTATCAGTTCTGCACCACCTAGAAAATGTGAGGAATGCTAGTCATTAGTGTGTTCATAGGATGAGATGCACACGACATTCAGGTCTGATTTTTCACACCATTAACAATATATGGTACAATTAAAAATATTCAACTTTGCAATAACATTTAGAGGAACAGATACTATGCATATCCAGTGAATTTAAATGTCTTTCTTGTAGTCAATCTGTATTGTATTAGCCAAGGATGCAGTGAGTTGGTTGCTTTTGCTGCTTTGGGTTAAATATGGAAAGACGTAACTCCAGCATAGACAGGAAATAATGAAGTGTTTTGTGTCAAGAGAAATAAAACCATAATGTCTCAGCAGGCAAATCCCTGGCAGCCTGAGGCAGTTTGATGTCTTGAGAAGAATAGGGTTGGAGCCCAAAGACTCAGTTTGACTGTGCAGCCTTGTGAAGAGACACTGCCTCTTTGCAGCTAACCAATTCCTCCGTATGTCGAGTGTTTCTTGGTTTAATGAAGGCAATTTATTTTTACAGCCATACAAAAACCTACAGTGTCCACAAGACTTTAAAATACTCACATTTATGATGATTTCTCCCTGCTCCTCTGTATTTCCCTTTTACCTTACTCTTACAGTAGAAAGCCAGGCACATACCCTAGGCACTATTTTTAAGAATTTTTGAAAATGGAACTTGTCTCTCTGGTCTTCCAGTCATTTGCTTTCTCAGAACTAAGGAAGGTATTTACATACATCACATTCTTCCATGAATATATGACTGAGAACACAGGGGTTGCTTTTTCTCTTATTACAAGACTTCTACACAAGGCTATGGATTTGGCAAAGTCAACCAGGAAAAGAAACAAAAATAATTTTCATAATGGTTGTTTAAAGCAAAATTAATTTTTATTTTTCTGGTTCCTTTTTTTGAGAAGGAAGTTTTAATGTCAGCAGAAAAAGTATCAGTGAAATGTGTAGGCGTTTTCATGTGCAGTTGTGTAGTCTTAAAAACATTGAGTTCAGAGTTTTCCCTGTATTGCTGAAGTTTTTATTTTAAAGATATATTTAATAACATGTTTGCTGTAACCACAACTGCAAAGAAGTTTCTATAATTACACAATTTCTCATTCAGGACTTTCTTATAAACTGAACACTGGAATTTAAGATGTTTGCTAGCTGTGCTTGAAGGTGAAGGTTTATTTTAAGCTTGAGCAAAGTGATTATACCTCAGTGAAGATTTTTGTGGATATATGACCTTTTTACTGGTATAAATAAATGCTTATCACTTAAAGCAATCAAGCAAGCAAGCAATAAACCCACAGGGAATATTAGGCTAAGTCTGCTATTAACCCCAGCTGACGCTTGAGTACTTCTCCTTGGTTTGGGAAAAGATGCCAATTGAAAATTTCCTGTGGCCTCTGCTAAGGATGCACATTGAATATTAGAAAAATTAGTGTTTTAGCAGCATTTCTCATTCTGTTGAAGTGACTGAGAGATCTGGCAAGATATGAAATTATTTACAAAGATACTTTGATTAAGGAAATCTACAGCAACATGACTTCCCCTAAATCCAACCAATCTCTTCCCTCCTAAAAAAACCCCAGCTGAACAAAAATAACCTGATTGCCTTACTACTTCTACCCAAAAGAGCTAACAGAATAAAATACAGATAAAGTGCATTGCTTCTGTTTCTCTTACACACACACACACACAGAGAACATGCAGTTTTACAAGACCGAATGACATTTCTTCTAGAGGCTCCATCTCTTTCAATGTCTAGAAACACAAAAACTGTTCAAGTTGAAACATTTAATTTAATTTAAAACATTTAAGTTTATAATGTCTGCATGGTATATTAAAGGTTATTCTTTGGTGAACAGTGAAAAAGGCAAGAATTCTGCGGATCTAACAGTATGCAACTATGTAATTACAGACTATCATAATCCCTGAGCATGAAGAACTTGAATACAAGCTGACCAGTCGATGGAAGAGCTGAGACACTACTCATGATCCCACCCCTTGGCTCCAGGCAGTCCCTCTAATGGCCTGCACTGGCACTTGCTGCGACTGTGCACTAGCTAACGATTGAGCTTCAGGATGCCTGGGAGCACACTGAATACAGACTAGTTAACTAGAGATGTAGGAAAAAAGACAGTAAACTACACTGTGCCTGTGCACATACACATGTTGGAAAATAACAGGTTAACTAAATGTAGTTGTATGTCCACTCTTCTACTGAACTGCTAGCTCTACCTCTAGACCACAAATGTGTTAGAGTTCAAAGAGAAACCAGAATGCCGTTCTAACATAAGCAAAGATACCTGTTTTTCCTCAGTCTCATTCCTGCAAATACGGTCTACAGAAATGTGCCAGAAGTTCAGCCCGAGGCAGACGGGAAACATCATTTGGCAAAAATCGCAGCAACTAAACCTAGCTTATGATAGGTTGTATTAGGCAATCATAGCACTACAGGTACCACAAGAAATGTCACCTAATTACACATTTTTGTACAGGGCTAAGTTCATAAATGCACTGTCAGGCAAAAAATCTGGAGGGACCTGTATTTTGATCATAGTTTTCACTGTACTGTCCTCGCCCACAGCTGTTCATTGGTCAAATCTCCACAGGTACTAATATGCAGTCACTAAAAAAGATTTATATTTAGATCATCTCTCTTCCAGACTTGCTCCATTTTTTCATTTAGGAAACCATTTCAATTACTCAGCACAATGGTAATTGCATCTTCTATTCTATTTGACATTTCATTAAGCCACCTAAGATGGGAACTGACTTCCACAAGAGTAGAAATTTTGTCATCTTCTGAGCTCCTAACACATCAGTGGGCCATCACTGAAAAGAAATGAAAATGCTTTTACCAGAACAGACATCTCCACAACATCTGACGGCTGAAGGTACTCTGGGTCTACTTTGGGCCAGGACTGATGCAGCACATCAACATTCCACTGATGATGAGTACAAAGTTTATTCTGCATATGTGCCAAACCTGGAAAACGAAACCAGTCAAACGTTCAGCTGTACTGTAACCAGAACATTGGATCTTTGGCATTTGTTTGATAAATAAGATCAGAATAAAGTTGACTTTAAAAGCAAGTCCCTTAGGAGGAAATAACATTGTTTAGATTAGCATAGAGCACATTATAAACAGAAAGATAGATATCTTTGAAGTGCTTGTTTCATACCATGCGTAGGGATGCCAACATGAACAATGTGGGCACATTTGATATTTGGATTAGCACTCCATAACTTTGCCAAAAGCACAGAAGACCACTGTTTATTATTTTAAATTGTAATACTGCAACACAAGCTGACCTCTACTTCTAGAAGTCAGTCATAATACTGCGGTCTTTTTTTTTCAATAACACCACCAGCTTGATTAAAATATTACTAACAATTCAATCAAAATGGTAAACAATTACGGCTTATTATTTTACCATCTGTAATATGCTGGGTAGTTTGTAAATTTGCAAGTCAAGACACTTGCAAGATTTTCTCTTATTTTGTGAAGTATCTATTTTCTCAGAAATTAAAGGTGCTACGTAAGAATACCTTGCACAGCTTGCTATCCTTCTTGTGATATGTACATTCTGAAACACTTTATCCTTTGATTTTATTTTAAAACCTTCTAAAATGGCTAAAAGTGATCTCTTTATTAAATAGGCTTTGCTTGCCCCAAGACAATTCATTCCTGATTTAAGTAATAGGAGAATAGGATGCAATTCATTCCGGGGCTGCATTCTTTAACTGAATAAAAGCTTCTGAGTAGGATTTATGTTGCTGTTTTCTCCAGCTGTAGGACAAAATAAAAAGATTTCACTTAACAAGAGGCTGTCAAATATGATCAATATTGATGATGATTGCTCTTGTGATTCTCACAAATCCAGGGTATTTTTAAATTTAAAACATTCTCTATGTTCTCTCTATGAATACAGACTAAAACTATATGAGCACATGCTTCACTCAGAACTGCAAAATGTATGTGAAATCTCATCTGGTTTAGGGAAACTCCAGCAAGAGCATAAAACCCATCAACACAACATTCACTGTTGAGACTGAGGTACCTGAGGCTGCTCAAAACACAGCACAAGGGCAGACATAGGAGCAAAACAAACCCATGCATAATACATACATGAATTTACCCAGCTGGATTGTTTAGACTAACACAGTGAATAACAGCAGAGACATAAAGAGAATGCAACTTCTTCCAGAAAAATCTGCCAGATTTTTGTCAGCCCTTTTTCAGACAAAGCACTTTGCTAAAATGACACACAGCCTTGCTATTTGCTGAATGATTCAGAAAGGGGCAGTAGGGTGGACCAATGGGAGCTATTTCTAATGGCAAGCAAGAACGTGCACATTTCCTAAGAGTAACAACTAAGCCACAATCTTATTAGGTAAATAATTGATTAAAACACTTCAATGGATCTGGTTTGGTGTATTTTTTTTTCTCTTGCAGCACCTCAGAAACTGAAAGAGCAAAAGATAGAAACTCAAGCAGAAAAAAAATCTTCGCATTGGTGATTCATTACCACGTTGACTTTAAATGCAACAGCTGCTAGATTCTTCCCTTTTTGGCTTTTGAACATCCAGATGAGCTCATTTCTTTCCAACTGATCACATGCCTTATGGCAGAAGCGTGCATACTGACCACTCCTTATTTTCCTGTTGAAGTGGATTCTTCAAACTATTTGAAAACCACCTTCTGATATAAGTCAAGAGCTTCTATCTATGAAAGCAAAACCAGGGTCACTTTTAATCCCCGTGGAGGCTGTCTGTCCTAATAAACCTACTAATAAAAAAAATTAAAATGTATTCTGAAGCAGATAAAGTATGACTAAGCACAATGACAATCTTTTGATTCATCTTAAATGAGCTATGAGCTCATCCATATTAAAAAAAAAAAAGGTGCAAAAGTCAACAGAACAAGTTTCAGAAAACAGAGTTTGACAGGAAACCAAAATGAAAGTTTTAGCTATGTTGCCTGTTTGACTTCCTGCCTTAATTCACATTTTGTGAGCTGTAGAACACAGAAAATGCAATGATTTGGTTTGTATTTTCAAAATGCAACACACACAAGACCAGAAACTTCATTGCCATGATCCCAAATGGTGATGGTCCACTTGTCAGGACCAAGAGAGAACCATCCTCCAGCCTTCCCATTTGATTCTGAGACACAACACAAAAGCACTGTTTGAGAAAGTAAAAACTGTTTCACAGACTTTTATTGTGAGAACATTAAAAACCTATTTTACCGTCTTATTGTACTGGAAAGTTCCTAGTGAAGTGCACTTTATGAAGCAGTGTCCATTTTGCTTTAATTTTTTTGATGTATTCTGCTTTTATGGCTACAGATTCTCTTGCAGATGTAGGACAGAAAACCAGCTGAGTACATTGGTACTTACTGTAAACCATTTACTTATATGTACACATCTGTACAGCCATACAGGACAGATCAAAGACAATACTTGTGCTCAGTCTGAAGCCCTGATCCTGCTATTGGATCTGCTTCAATGGACTTTTACTGACTAGCAAGCTAATACTAGAACAAAGTTTCCTTACCCAGTAACTCATAGCATTGGAGCCCAAGTTAAAACACCAAGTTAAACATGTGTTACTGTAAATGAGTGAGTTGAGAGAAGGAGGGGACAGGACAAGTCTAACAACATTTCAGCTCATGGCAATGTTTTATTAGCATTACATGAGCGTTCCATAAGCATAATACTTCTCCTAAGGTGCTATTTGGCAGGGAAGAACAGATTCTCATTTTAAACGTATTTAAGAAGAAAAACGTAGAAGCAGTTGTGTATCAGCAAGGTAAGTTAGGACAGCAAGGTAATTCTAGTCTTACAGAAAAAAAAGCACTAGAAAAAATTATTTGTAAAAGTCCAGCCAGTTGGACACAAAATTATACAGGCAAGAGAAAAAGATGTGATTATGGAGTAAACTGAATAAGAGCTGGCATGGGACAAGCGCCGGCACAGAGAGGTTAACAAAGCAGAAAAGGCAAGAAGGATGGAAGTCTTTGTGGGTGATCAAAGGAAGTTAATGAAGGCATCTGAAGCAACGTCAGTATGAGAGTTTAGGACTAGCAATTTTCTAACAGGAGATACAAGAAGATCAGAGGGGGCAATATAAGGTGACCATGAGGGTGCGTTATCCAAATGCTGACAATTTCTGGATTTAGCAAAATCAGAACAACAGAAATCTGTGTCAAGTAAAAATCCACCACACTAGCAGAGAATCAGATAAAGTTTTTGAAAAACTCAGAGCAGGAGTGTGTAAGGGTAAGTGGAGATGCATTCTGGGTCATATCTTACTCAACAATGCAGCCTCTTCCAAGGACAGTATTGTTACCATGTTACTTTGTTCTTGATATGCTTTTTTACTATTTCATGAATCTTCCTATTTGATAGATTCAGGCAAGTTGTATATCTGAAATACTTTCTGCCATCCAGGAGGAATATGCCTGTCAGTCATATGTGAAACGGTCTGCAATCTCAAGGAAATGACAGCAACATAGTAACAGCTGTTTCCAGACAACTCTGAGAAAAACTGGGTAAAGTCAGGAAAATTTACATTTACTCAATATTGTACTAGGGGATTAATTTTATATGTTCCCTAGTGACAGATGTGGAGCACCAAGGTGGGTTGTGAAAAGCCTGGGTTACTAAAACCTCACTCTAGAATGTGTTTCCAGTTCAGCAAACTCCCGTGAATCCTTTTAAACTTCAGAAAATGATCTGCCTTCCTCTATTTGTACAGACTTACTATTCTTCGAGTTATTACTCTTGGAGGAAATAAAATATTTTTTTTAATTCCAAATTGTGTTTTTTCTTGAATTTGTGAAGGGGACTTTCTGCATTCAGATTTTCAATTAAAATCTGCAACATCAATTAGCTTCTACTCAGCTCTATTCTTTACAGAAGCCTTCTTGAGCAAGGATTGAATTCAGACAAAGAATTTCTTGCAAAAGAACTTTTGCAGTGACAGTTAAAATGTTGCTAAGACAAGTATACCGTTACAAATTCCAATAATTCTCTTTCATTTCAATATATCTCAAGACGTGTTTATCATCAGTATCTATCTTTCATGTGCCATCTCTAATAAAAATTTAACAACTCACAATAAGCAGTTTCATATCCTTGTCTGGACAGCAAAATACTGTACTACTACAAACAAACTAAAAAAAAACCTAACAAATGTCTCAAATGGTGTCTGTATATTCCTCAGATACAAGGTTTCAGGAAGGAAACAGATTTCCTCATCCTGTTAGTGTTCATAAACTGCCAAGATATCAGCCGGATGAACTCTTCCCACACTGAGGGGCTACAGTTGCTTTTTAGTGTAATTAAGCAATAAACCAGTGTATTCACTGCAAAATTAAACCATTAGGTTGACACACCAAAATACTGAAAACTGTTCCTCCTCTAAGCAGGAGAAAGAACTCTTTCACACACAAAATATCAAAGCACAGTGTTACTATTGTTCAGCTGCTGAAAGGTGAGGCACTTGTCAAGCAGCATTCAAGCAGCTTTTCCTTCACTCAAACTGGAAATATTTACTGCCTATACTGAAGTGCGCTCTTCAACCAGCTCGCAGTGCAATGCATTTCTACCTAATGCATGAAAACAAGATGGTCACATATAAACTAAACCCCACGGGAGAATAATTCTTCAGCTGCAGAAGAACAAAAATTGCTGTACCTTGAATCTATCTCAACTTAATTTAATTACCCTTAAAAGTTGCACATTACATCAGAAGCATCCCTGGAATATCAAACTGCAGTTCTGAGTTTGCAAAGTTTATCAACAGACTAACAAAGAAAACATAGTGGACTAAAAAGCTAAAACTTTCAAATGAACTCTGATGCAACTCTTGCATAGCAGGATAGCATTATTACAATCAAAATTACTTACATCACTGATGCTAGTCATTATTTAAAATGTCAAGCAAAACACCTTTAATTAACACTCTAAAATAATCTTTGTAATTTTCCTAATATTTTCATTAGTTAGTAATCATTAAGATGGACTGATTTGCAGTTAAATCCAGCTGTAAAGAACTTTTTTGCTAACCAAGAGGAAAGCTACATACATATTTATACATTTAGCCAAGTTTTAATGTTTACAAGCTATTGTATTAGAACTCACTGATTCGCATTTTATTTTTTTTTACATTTCGTTGCAATCTCTGTCAAATAGCTTTTAGATTGAAATGGAAATCAAAACGCAAAAAAGCATTTTTTGCTATTTAAACATAAACACATTCAGAATGCAAGTATTTAAGAAAATCTGCTGGATACTTAAAATTTATCATGTTTTGCAGTTAATGTTATTTTTTCAAGCAAAGGAGAATATTTTATGTAATTACTGAATAAAATTAACAGTATCAGTTATTTTTGGACATCAGAGCCTTCAAGATTCTAATATTTATAGCCTCTTTTGCCTAGCTTTTCATTCCAAAACTATAAAAGGAAAAAAAGTTGGCTGATTTTTTTTCAGTTTCCAGAACACCTGTCATTTAAAATGAAAAAATACTATTTGCACCTGCAGAAAAGCTTCCAGTTGTCAAAAGATGTTTTATTACCCCCACAAAGCCCCACTCCAGGTGCTTAGCGAGAAAGTTCTACAGTTCTGTGGTTTAATTGTCTTCAAATCTTTGGCAGAATTAACTTAATATAATACAATACATTAAGTCAGGGTCTTATTGTAGGTTGTCATTATTTCACATTTAGTTTTAAATTCTATTGTAATTTCTTCTTAAATGTTTCTTGACCATAATCAGTGATCAGAAAAGCATAAAAGAAGAGATTACAATGCAACAGTAAAAGTATTATTCATCCTGTGAAGCACAATGCAACAGTCAAAATCAATGAGAATGCTCTTCTAAGGCCACAGTAAAATTAATATTAAGCATATCTCATTATGTAGTAAACACTCTCTAATGAGAAACACTAATAAGAAAGCAAAATCCCTTTTCTTCAAAAAAAGCTTCAATACACAAGGAAGTGTGATGTGGTACAGGCAAGCCACCGTTCCTACCAACATTCCTACTCAACTGCAAAATTCTGTTTGGTATTAACTACAGGGCTTCCAAATTTCCCAGTTTCATTTTCCCTGTAGAAAGAAAAATGCTCCTTGTTTTAATCACTAAACCAAGCAAAATGTAAAGGCTGTGTACAAGTTATTTTAGCATGAAATGTCAGTATTTAAGTATGTCGCTTATGTGTTGTTTATTATTGGCATTGCAATAGCAGACAGAAGCTTTCATCAGAGTGTGGGGCTCCACTGCTATAGGTGCTATTTTTAGAGCTAATAATATACAAAGTCCTTTTCCTGACTAGTTTATGAGAGAGGAAGCAGCACTACCCCTACATTCAGATGCAAAGCCAAGGTACAAAAAGAGGGACTTACTCTGAGTGTGTATAGAGAACTAAAGTAGAAAGAAAACTAAACAGAGATTTAGAAAGCTTAATTTTTATACTGAAATTGTTTAAAATAAGAAAGCATCATCACCTATACATAATAAAGTTAAGAAACTGGTTACATCAGAAGATCAACAAGACTTGGTGGAACCAGAGTGCAATTCAGAACATGAATTTGGGGAATCTTTCTCTAGACTACAGTTGGACATTTTTCACCAGAAATCACAATCCCAGGACAGAATTGCTAGACTTTGACTATTTCAAAACAACATAGTCTTCTTACCACAACGTGGTAGTTAGATGTACCTACGTTCTCCCGATAAAATTGTTTAATAACTTTGATGCAATCTAATGATGACCACGCTAAAAGAGATTGTGATTTTCATGTTCAGTCATAAAATTTTTCAGGCAATAACCACCACACAGTGTTTTTGTACGCTAGTTGCACTGAATTACAACACAGTCTTTGGACCATACAAGCAAAATTTTATCTTTAAATGCAGATAGAAGCTGAGGACAATACCCTCCCAATTTTTATATGTTTCCTTTTCATTCTTACATCAGAGAGAGATCCAGGAAATGTTTATCATTCTCCAGTGATTTTAGTAGTAAGAAAAGACTTAGAATATAGAATCATAGAATAGTTTGGGTTGGAAGGGACCTTAAGGATCATCTAGTTCCAACCCATAGGCAGGGTCATCTTCCACTAGACTAGGTTGCCCAAAGGCCCCTCCAGCCTGACCTTGACAGGCTTTCTCTAACATTCAAAATGTTACAGGATTAAGCTTTACATTTGACAAGTTATGTTAGTTAAGACATCCTAGTGTTCTTTGTCATTTTATCAAACTTATTTGATAATTTTGTATTCCCTAACATGTATTCAAATTTCAAGTTCACAAGGCACTGTTTTTAAGTAATTAGCTTGAACCTTTTTTGCCTCCAGCTCAATCAATGAGAAAAACAAAGTCGTGGCAATTACTTCCATTTAATTTTAATTAGATGGTACTTCATATTGTAAGAGAATATTGACCAGAAGTAGCTTTCTGCAGATGGATCATATCTGATGCCACTCTTTAGTCTCAACAATTAAGCTTGTAGTAAGACATCTTATAAACATTGGAAATGAAAACACAGAAAAAAACCCACTCTCCCTAATATCTTGCTGTTTCCAGAGTCTCTGCCCCTATGTTACTGCTTTGAACAAGAGCAGCCTTTCTTTGGCAGTTAACACTATTACAGGGCCATGCACAACACTAAAATAGAAGCAATTTTGTAGCTCTGCTCTGTAAACACTTGAATGCACAAAGTTTTAGGATGACTGTTGAAAATAAAACTGTTAAAACAGCATCCAAAAGCTAACATTAAGTCCAAAACCACATAGCAATTTGTGGCCAGTCTTAATGCAGAATATATTCCTATCTTCCCACATATGTCTTGGGATTTCTCCCAATAAACCTTAAAAGCAACTGCTGAACTCTGGCATGCACATGCCTTATTTCACAGGCTTTAACTGTAGCAGCACCATGCAACTTGGCCCACTTGGGATTCAGACCTCAAGGTTTACAACTGTGATAGATGTTAAAAAAGATTTCCTGTCTACCATTCCCACTCTCCACAAAAGGTTAATTTGCAGCATAAGGTCCCTCAGTCTCTGGAGAATTCTATGAGAATAGGATTTTTATTGAACACTCCTTCAGTCCTTTTAGTATACAGACCTCTGACATGGTTCTCTTTGCCTGAATTCCCAAAAGAAAATATCTGTAGTCCAAAGACTCTGAAACAGTTGTTTGAAAAGGGCTGTTTCTATCCTCATGTTCAACTCTTAATACTTCGCCCATAGGCAGGAGCAGCTAGCAGCTGACATATGAATTTCTTACGCAAGTCCTGTCTTGAATTTTTCTTCCTTCTCCCTCTCTTTGCCTAGTCTCAAAAAATCCACCTTTGTATGCAAGGGGAAAGAAGCTAAAAGCAGAAAGAGAGATCTGGGAACACCACAAGTTTCAAGCTTGTTTAGGAATTATGACAGAAGGTGACAAGATAGATGCAGAATTCAGGGATAAGTGATACATGTACTATGTTAAAGACATTTTTGCAAACTTTTTGCCTTTTTTCCTGGAACATCAATAAAAAGTTTATTTCTATAAATACCTTTCCACATCTCTGATGCAATGTGCGGAGCCATAGGTGCAACCATAACGCAGAGTGAAGCCAAAGCATCTTCAAATTCTGTGCTGTGGAGAATAAGAGGCTGAGAAGCTTGCTAAATGAAAAGACAGAAGGAAAAGAAAGTAAATTGTTAAAATCCTGAGGTAGGGGGGAAAGTAGTTTAAATTAAGAAGAAAATGCAGTATTAAAACCTAAAATCAATGTCTATGCTTAGGACAGCGTCATTTCACAATAAACTGGAAATTTATGAAAAGTTCTGGAGAATTAAAATTGCAACTCTTGGTCACAGAGTGCTCTTCTCTAACATTTGGAAGCTAATCCTGAAGAGGCTGATGCAGACCCTTGGGGATCTGCTCTAGTACAGGAGTCTGAGCACAGACCCATCTGGGCAACGGTGGTCCTCAAAAACATTTTGAGTGCTGCCACTTCTAGAAGTGCAATCTTATGTAAAACTAGAGCTATCTGAGAAGACGTGCTTGTATAAGAGAGTCAAACTGTGCTGAATGCAGCATAGTTTTTGTTGAGATAAGGTTCAGTTGTACAGGATCCTAGAGTGGCTTATGTAAAGCTGAATTTAGTGAGAGGTTTTAGAGCTGAAGGAAACTTCAGGAATGAAAATCGCAGCACAGGCTTTTACAGTTTGATGTTCAGATTGCTTTAGTAAAGTGTTCAGCTTCTCTAGTACAGAAGATTTTCCATTTCTTGCAAAAGGTGCTAGACTGACAAAATTGGAACCTTCATTCCTCTATTTATTGTATCTTAGTAGAAAAGATAGAGCACTAAAAGTAACCGGATGAACTTTTTCTTTCTTTGCCTGTTTGAGAGATTACACCCCATGATAAATTCACATTCTGTGTTTATTTTGTAATTCGCTCCTCTAAAGAAACAGCACAGAAAAATGTCAATGCACATCAGCTTATAAGAATTATCTGGTGGCTGTGATGAACACCCCTTCCCATCTACTAGCAAATTGTCCAAAACCGGTGATTTGACACAGACCACAAATATTGTCAGATGGCATCTTCTTATCATCGGTACTAATGAGATCAGTGCAAATTAGATTTGACTAAATTTCAGTAACTACTACTTGCTTTCTATATTTAACCTTCACCCACCTCCCCACTTCCTCTTTCAAATGGGAGCGAAAGAGGAAGTGTCAGCATGCTATACGGAAACTTGTTCTTGAAAGATACTGCACTGACTTCTTTGGTCAAGAAATATGTCAGCGTTCAAAACATCTGTCTGTCTGTAGGACACCAATTTTTATTTATATTTTTTTTATTTATATTTTTTTTAACATTCGCTCATCACCATCCACCAGCCCAAAATGCATATGAACCACTGAGCTGGAGATAAAGAACCGTGTGTCACCTTCCCAACACCACACAGAATCCCAGACTTGTTATCTCAGTACAGCACTTGTGCACATCCCACTTAATTTTTTGTTAAGTTCCTTAAATTTGTCAATAATCTCCTTGGAATCCATAAGGCGTAAGTGGTATTTCAATAAAGAAGTTGCAAAATCCAAATTTTGATTTGATTTCTGGTCTAGATCAGGTTACCATTATATGCCTGAAGGATTGCTCAACCAGATCTAAGAGTAGCAACAAAAATAACGGTAATAGTTTATTATATTTGATCTATCGCCACTGGCTGATAAACAACATAATCTAAATAAAAAATGCTAAAGACCTAAGTTATTTTCACATTTGTTTTAAAAAAGGGAATTTGCAAACTCTAGCAGACAGTTCAGTGGTGAAAGCTGTCTCTGAGGAATGTAAGATTATGTGCAATTTTCTTTGCAAAAAATAACCTTTTCCTTTAAATCAGAATATTTGGTAATTCTATAATATACTACTATACCCAGCTATCTATGCAACTTGGTTAAAAACAAAAGAGAACAAAGAACAGAGCTAAACGAAATGTATTCTTTTGAAATTACAGGATGAGGATGTAAACATCAGAATCTAGTGGCTCTAATACCATCAAGCTCTTCCTGCAAAAATATGTGTTTCAGTGTTATGGTGATACTAGAATGTGCTGCTTTTGAACTGAATAATTCAATGAGGCTCTCGACTTAGTGGCAATGTTTATGTCAGTAGATGACTTACGGAAAGCTGCACCTATAGTTCAGGCAGCTCCTGCTTTGTATAAAGACTTACAGCAACAGGGTCTGAGAGAAAAATACCTTCATTGGTATCGTTACTTACATGGAGTATATTAGTGAGGCTCATCAATCGGGAAATAGCTGCATTGAACAAATGATCCTTTGTGAAGTACTCTGTTACCTTGTATTAGAAGAAAAGGTTTATCACTAATTACTTAAAATTCTCAAACATGGAATACGGGCGTTTTAAATGAAAAAGAATTATTGATAATCAATTGAAATTTGTGAAATACGCCCATCTTACCTCTTACATGAAAATCACTCTGGCATGCAAACACATCGTATATGCAATCACATGTGTGCATGTGTATATAATAATCATATAAAAATTCAGTTGACTAGCTTTCCCTCTGTTTCAGGATTTTAAAAGCTTCAAGCAATGCCAATGAGAACTGTGTATTAGTAATCGCTCTCTATTTCCTTTAATAAAATATATTCCCTTTGCCCCTACAAGAGGCCTTCATATTTGGAAATCCAGTTATGTTGGTGAAAGCTTGTCCGTAGATTGCAAGATTATAATTCTAAAGTCTGTTAAAAGACCTGGAAGGTCCCTCACCACAGACTTTCAATCAGGAGAAGTTTTTATCTGTAGAAAAATATTTTAAGTTAATTTTGCATTTATTTATGTCTCCTTCTAAGTCCTGCATAACTGAATTGACACTAATCATCAGCGTGAGACAGCACATAAAAAGAGACGAACAATCATTTTAGTAATTTTTTTTTTTTAGGATATGCCAATATATTTTCACCAAGAACTTTTTTTCATTCTATATGAAACATCAGGCATGATAATGAGGTGTGAAGCAAACAGATCAAAAAGCTCTGTTAGGGATAACCTGCATAACTCACCTATAGCTTTGCTACTAGAAATGGAGTTATTTGAAACCCAGATCGATAACTTCTTAATGCCATAACGTTTCATCCTTTCAAGGAGGCACACAGGACAGAAATTTTGCCAATCTAAATCTTACTACTTTGCAAAAAAGTTCTGTCCCACAGAATTTGAAGGTAAATGAAACTACTTATATAGAGAATAATTAACTTAAAAATTATTAACCTCTCATCTGGAGAAAAAGCTTTTGGCTCTGTAAGTCAAGCATACAGTTTTAGCATAAGCAGCAACTTATTTAGTCATTTACAACCTATGTAAGTGTTTCTTTTAACCTCAGAAATCACCAGATTCTTCTGCTCCCAGATCTTTCTGGCTTCAGCCTTCTCTTTCTTATTCAGAAGTTCAGGATTAGGCATGGTTCCTGAAGTCCTTGCTTCAATAAGTTTGGTTACAAGCATCCAGAGGCGCGTCTGCCATCTCTGAACGCCTGGCATAGCATCAGCTGAGATTAATGAAAGATTGCAGAAATAAATTTCAGTTACAATGAATGAATCCAAAACTTTGAAGAAAAGCAGAAAGGAAACGGAATGCTAAACATTTTTTACAAAACCCCTGTATTTTAAATTAAAAATGTCAGTGCAATTAAAAATGTCTTTACAAATAATGCTGGGTTGCTTTAATGGAAAGAAATCAATAAGATAAAAGTATCTTTCTGCAATGACTTTAAAAATAAATATATACAGCAAGAATATTTGCTAAATCCGTAAAATAACCCATGTCAGTGTTGCTCATCTTGTGTTTTAATGACTCAACAAAACATGCTCTCATTTTTCAAACTCATGGAAGAATACAAACATACATATATATACACACATGTATGCACACACATATTTTTTAAATTGAGAGGTTCCTTCTAAAATTTGATTTTAGAAATTACATATACTTTTGTTGCTACAGAAATGCTACTGTGCTAATGAGTATAGGCTCTAATCTTTGGTACCACCTTTTGACACAGCTTAGTTTGGGATGGGGAGATTATAAAGCTGTTCACCCTGACCCTGCAGGTGTCAGTCCCCCTCCATGGCTGCTCTAAGAATGTGTTTCTGTGACCTAGGGACTGTGCTACAGAGAGATCCCAAGCTACTCCTGCTCACAGCCAGGTCCTCCATGTGGTATGGTGCAGGGCCACCACTGAAGGTATGGCTTGAGGTGTGGCACTGATATGGCTTTAGCTCTCTCTTCCAGACACGTCATGTTTCTACTAGACTGCACAGCACTACATCACATTGCACTGCACAGTATCAACACATCCTAAGATGTCCCAGCTGGCAAGAGCTTCCAACTCTGCTCTGGCAACTGCACTTGAAAAGACTGCCAGGGCTACTGCTAAGCTGGGAGAATTAGAAGACATGTGAGTGACTGTAATACAGGTAGATTATCTGTCTGATTACACTAGATGAAAGACTTCCTGCACATCTGGGAACAGTAAAATAGAACCTGATTGACTATGTCTGCATGATTCTCATGAACTCTCATTGGTGGGACTGGGAGTACGATGCTCTCTCCAAACCTTCCATCTCCTGTTCATGCCAGAAGCATGTAGATCATCTAGACACGGTATGCTTCTCTTTATCTGAACTGTAGTAACGGTGTAATAAGCTGGTGGGGAAGTTTGACCACATCTGGTCCCACATAGTCTGGAAGACTGCTTGTCCACACCAGGGGAGAGGGGTAGAGAATGACATGAGGCCCTGCCTTCATGCCCACCACTGAAAAGACAATGAATCGAGTCTGCAGGGCAATCCTCAAAAGGCTATCAAAACACATCCACTGAAGAGAAGGATCATGGCAACTGAAAATCTGTATTTAATATTCTCTTGTCACGTCCCGCTCAGATGAGGGAGACAAGTGACTCAGATTTGTAAATCCCCAACGGAGCAGACAACGGAGAGACAAGTGTCAAAGTCCAAACATTTATTGACTTCCCACAATGTACTAATTGGTCACAGGATAATTGGCTAAGTATATAACGAGTTGTGGCAAGCAATACAGTATGCCTTGCATTTCTTAATGGTAGTGAAGGAAAAGGGGAAAAAGGAAAGGAGTGAGATGAAGGAAATAGAGGAATAGAGATCACTGGTCTGGGTTCCTGCATTGATCCCACCAGTGAGGGTTCCAGGAGGCATCCGTCTTCTTCACTTCACTCCACTCTCTGGGGCCCCCCCTCCTCTTTCCTCCCCCTTGATTTAGACACGCTTTCCTTGGGTCCGTCCCCTAGGTTGACCTACATACCTACATATCCCATGTATGGGGAGGGGTAAGGTATTTCGTGGGATGATGTAATTAGCATGATGTTGTTAGTCTTCGTTAGCATATTCAGGGATATCATATATTAACTTTAATATGCATTTCGTGGATAATGAAGCAAAGGTCATTCACTGGACAGATGGCCCTTGAAATCTGGCCAGGTGTACCAGAGCAGAACCGTCCTGTCTCCCCTCCAGATGCATCCTGTGTTATTTGGGCAGTCTTATCAGCTTCGACCTCCACACTATCCACCCCGTGACTGTAGTTTCGTCTTGCGAGTGTTTGAGGCATTCCTTAGCTTGGAGGGCCTCCACTCCCCCTGCTAACTTTTATGTCTTTCTCAGGCTGTTTTTCTCAGTCCGTGTTTCTCGCAGGCCTGTTTTTACAAGTTGTCTCTCACATCTCTGAATAAGACAATTTTCTATATTGGGTTTGCATGGCAAGGTTTTGGTAGTGGGGAGGCACAGGGGTGGCTTCTGTGAGAAGCTGCTAGAAGCTTCCCCTGTGTCCAATAGAGCCAATGTCAGCCGACTCCAAGATGGACCCACTGTTGTCCAAGGCTGAACCCACCAGCGATGGTGGTAGCACCTCCAGACAACATATTTATGAAGGGGAAAAAAAACTCTGTGGGAACCTGCAGCTGGAGAGAGGAATGAGAATATGTGAGAAAATCAATTCTGCAGACACCAAGGTCAGTGAAGAAGATGGAGGAGGTGCTCCATCTCTGCTGGAGCAGAGATTCCCCTGCAGCCCGTGGTGCAGACCATGGTGAGGCAGCTGTGCCCTGCACCCATGGAGGTTAACGGTGGAGCAGATCTCCACCTGCAGCCTGTGGAGGACCCCACGCTGGAGCAGGAGGATGCACCCAAAGGAGGCTGTGACCCTGTGGAGAGCCTGTGCCAGAGCAGGCTCCTGGCAGGACCTGTGGCCCCATGGAGAGAGGAGCCCACACTGGAGCAGGTTTGCTGGCAGGACTTGTGACCCCATGGGGGACCCATGCTGGAGCAGTCTGCTCCTGAAGGACTGCACTCCGTGGGAGGGAACAAAGATGGAGCAGTTGGTGAAGAACTGCAGCCCGTGGAAAGGACTCACGTTGGGGGAGTTCGTGGAGGACTGTCTCCTGTGGGAGGGACCCCACGCTGGAGCAAGGGAAGAGTGTGAGGAGGAAGAAGCGGCACAGACAACGTGTGATGAACTGACCACAAACCCCATTCCCTGTTCCCCTGTGCCACCCAGGGGGAGGAGGTAGAGAAATCGGGAGTGAAGTTGAGCCCAGGAAGAAGGGAGGGGTGGGGGGAAGGTGTTTTAAGATTTGGTTTTATTTCTCATTACCCTACTCTGATTTGATCGGTAATAAATTAAATTAATTTCCCTGAGTTGAGTCTGTTTTGCCTGGGATGGTAACTGGTGAGTGATCTCCCTTTCCTTATCTCAATCCATGAGCCTTTCATCATATTTTTCTCCCCCTGCCCAGCTGAGGAGGGGGGGGTGATAGAGCGGCTTCATGGGCACCTGGCATGCAGCCAAGGTCAAACCCACCAGAACTTGCTTGATTTCTTCAATTTAAACATTCGTTATTTTGTTATCATTACGAAATTCAGAGCAAAGCTTAAAGATTTAAGAGATGCTTTTCACCTACTTTCCATTTTTCTCCCCTGGAAGTATCTTTAGGCTGCTACCATCTCCTTTTGTTCCTATCTTCCAATACTCTTTTGACACGACATGACTTCAAAATATTTCTTTGTATTTCTCAAGTGGTAAACAGGTTGGTTTGAATAACTGAATGCATTTTTGCTACCATTATACTTGCACATACTTAGCTTTCTTAAAAAATGTTCAACCACCAAGCTCTAGTATACTTTGCAACTATGATTTTGTACCCAGTTCTCACACTAATTATTCCATTTTCAAGATGGACAAATACGGCAAAACGATTGTGTGTCACTGAATTAGCTGCTTCAGAGGAAATTATGTACCTGTGTACTGTTAGTGATGCAGGAGTTAAAGCCTGATTCCAGGTTGGTTTTTTTAAGAGACCTTTTCATATGCCTAGCTCTGTACAGTTGTGATTAGATGGTGACAGAAAGCCAACTGAGAAAAGTCATAAAGCCCACTCCTCCAGTACATACAATAGTGCAATAATATATAAATGAATACATATGAATATAAAGGGTGACAAATACCAACTGAAATAATGTTTAGTGCAGGCTGAACTAAGTAGCAAGAAGCTAACAAGAGAAAGAATGAGGTAGTACACCTTTTAAACCAGGCATGGAGTGTTTTATTAAAGCCTTATGCAACAAGAGGGCTAGATTTAACTGTATGCATAAGACTACATTAAAATGTGTGAACCACAGTAGATAAAAAAAAATTAAGATCTGTCAGTATGACAAACTGCATGATGGCAGTAAATAAGTGCATAGGAGGGTAAATCTGAACTTATTCAAGAAATAAGCTTATAAAAATGTCATGTGTGTACAAATATTAGTTACTGGGAACTCTGATTATCTTCTAGTGAGATCCTTCTAAGAAGTATTTCATAGCCCAGCCTACAAAAGCCATTGCATACGAGTGTAAATAAATGGAAATAATAAAATATTGCAGTTTTATCTGTAATCTGATATGATTAAAAAAGCAGCTTATTACAAAGAAAAAAATCATAAAATCATCATTTTCAGTCAATCGTAGCTAATAAAAAAATAAGGTTTGCAGAAGAAAATACCACTTAAGAAATACTTTTCATACATCCTTTTAGCTCATAAGAGGTAAGCTGCTTGCAATAATCTTGCAAGCCTGCCTCTCAGTGACAGCTTTGTGACCCTCTCTGTTTTAAAAGAAACAAACAATAAAACCTGCTCATTATACTTTTTTGATTCAGTTGTTCCAAAAATTGGGCATGAAGAATTGTATTAATTTTGTGTTTAAAATATAACACACTGGAAAAAAACAAACCAAACCAAAACAACAGAAACAATCCAACTTACTTTTAGCATCCCACAAAATATCTTGTTCTGGAGGAGCAGCAAACAGAATGTAAAGACGTAGGGTGTCAATGCCATACTCTTTCACTAATTTTTCAGGGTCTATTCCATTGTGCTTAGATTTGCTCATTTTTTCCCAAGTAACTTGGAGCTTCTCACCAGTGTTTAGGTGAACTGGTTCAGTTCCTAAATATTAAGACATATGGAAAGTATTAAACCAAATTTTGCTTATTTTTAACAGCAATTAATGTTGTTCCCTAAGCCTAAGAAGAAACAACTATTTTTAGTTGGGGGTTTTGGTTTCCAAACAGCTTAAAGAGGAAAAACACCCATTGTAAACACCCTCTTCCCTCTCAGGTTTTTCCTACTCTAATGTTTTAACACAATTAGTACCCAAATGCTTCCACATTACATCCAGAAAGTCTCCTTCTATCATCTGGAAGCTGTATCTGGCACTCACCCTATGTGCTACCTTGATAGCCCCTGAGATTTAAGCATTGTTATAACCATGACATCTAAAACCTTCTAGACAGGTGTACTGATTTGGTACAATTCTGACCTGCACTTAGGTTTTACAAACACCAGATTTAATAGGTTTCAATTGCAGTAAGTTATCCTGACAAGAACATGCCTTCTGTGAGATGGAAAGGGGCATTTACACTGATAAAGGTGCGACCAAGCAAAACCACCTGCTACAGAAAAGCCCTAGCTTTTCTGAAAGAAAACAGGATAGCAGACAGTGGTAAACGTAAGTTTTGTTTGTTTGGTTTTTATCTGATTTATCAGGTTTGTATGCAGGAGAAGAACAGTGAAAACAAGGTTGTGCGAGAGGAGTGATTACGGGAGGCAAATATGACCAAACCACTCTTGCTGCTACAGGTCCCCAAGGACTTGCTGCTCCAGCTTATGCAGTGAAAGCACTGGAAAGGACTTGAGAAAGAGCACTTTTTCCTATACCTGTTCTACCTTCCTAATATCTACTGAATACATTAACATCTGTGTTAGCTTTGCCACAATGTTTTTGTAGGTCACCTGTTTGCTGGGACTACTAGCTCCATTCAGCAAGCTGCTGAGCACTGTCTTATCAAAACTGACTTCTGCTCTTTTGGACTATCCTGGAGCTAAAATAAAACTATAGCACTGTTTATGTGTTTGGATGCAATTAGAAACTGCTGGATTAGTAGGGTCTCCATGCACTCAGCAGTGCATATGGATCCAAAAATCACAGAAGTTGCTCTCCAGTTCAAATATTACAAGGATTCATTTTCTCTTCCAAATTTTCCCAGCACTGAGACTTGTACACCAAAGCAGTCCCTAACTTTCTGGATGTACCTATGCTGATTTTCCCATGCAGTCTCTCTTACCAGTGAGATCAACCTCCTCTCTCTTCAAACACTGGCCTGTTGTTGTTAGTCTGAATGTCTGATTCTTGATAAGACCTTGAACCAAGAGCTTATGGAAAGGCTCCCTAAGGATGGAAGGAAAAAGAAACTTGTCTGTTGAAAAGAGCTGTCAAAAGCACACTTAATGATAAGCCTCAGGTGTTGAGCCAATCAGGCACAATTATTTAATGAAACAAGAATTTCAAGTTGACTATACATAAATGGTTGTCACCTTAGAAAGAGTACTTTGTGCATTTATTCATGGTGGCTGGCTGGCAAGTATTTATTTGTATTCTGCACACATTCTTGCATCCCAATTTAGTACTAAGTTATTCTACCATCACTTTCCAAATTAGCATATGGATAATGCACACAAGTTTCTTGGCCAACAGCACAATTTCACTAACTTCAAGATAAATCCCCATGTGTAAAAGCACTCAAGTACCCGGCCTCAGTATCTTACAAATATTTAGTTACAGCTTCTCTCAGAGGAGCACAGTATTTTGAACCAATCAAAATCTTGCTGCACATTTCTTTCTATAAACAGAGAAGATAGCTTCTCTAACATAAGCACCTACATGCCTTGTCCCTTTGTAGAAGTAGCCATGAAGACCTAGCTGTAAGAAAAAAGTACACTAGCAAAGTAGCAATACTGGAAAGTTCGTATGTCAAGTGAATCAATTTTTTAGCATCTTGAACATTAAAACTTTACATCAGGAAGAGTAAACTCTCATCAAATGTGTGCATGATAAAGCTAAAAAGAGTCTTAAAAGCACCAAAGCTAAAGGCAGTAGTGCACTCAGCAAAAAATAAACTCTAAGTAAACACTGCTCTAGTTGACAGATACATTATTGCAGTCACCTCCTTTAATGATTTTGCATTTCTAATTCATTGAGTCAGATGTCTGTCACTGTTTTCACTGAAAAAAAGACAACAAAATTAATCTCTAGAGGTTTTGGTGCCCACTCAATAGGCCTGGAAAGTAAGGCAGTTCTAACAGCAGCTCCAGTGGGCCAGGGAGGAGATATGGAGCGAGACCCAGAAAGCATACACAGTCTGGGCAGCCTTCTTGGATCCTCTAACACAAAGACGTTGGTGACCATCATTTTGGAGGATGTGCTAATCAGCTCTGGTTACCACCTCCTAATGCTCCCCTGTGCTCAACATTAAGCAATCTGAATCCTTCACACTTTCACCTAAAAAAGCCCCACATAGCTACCAATATAACTTAACCTAAAAAGGATGCATTACTCCTATTTACATATTTTTTTAAAAGCTAGAATAAATCCATCTAAAGAAGACACAGTAAAAGCAGACTTCCACATTTTACTTCACGTGTACAAAAAAATCATAATCCAAAAGACTACTCACTTTTAAGGAATTTAGTATTTTACATTATTAGGAAATATAAATTATATGACAATTTATCCATTATTTAAAACACAGTAATTTATTTAATAATACAGTATTATTAAATTATATAACAATTATGCATGTTTTAACTGTATTAAAGCAGGTATCTTCCAAGTACTAGTCTCTAAACCCTTTTGATGACTCTGAATTAAGGAGATATTTGAAAGAAAAGCCTTAAAGTGGGAGAGAGAAAGTGACAGGCTTCATACTTTATCTTCAACATATTCATGTTCGAACATGAGTTTCCTTCCTTGCATATTTTGTATACTTGTAAATATTGTGCAAGTACTGGCACATAGTGGTGTACTGTTCAGTCACCAATCAGTACAAGTCTCTGTCATGCCACCTGGTTTTATCAACAATGTTAAGTAAGAGTAGAAATTCAAGCATCTCTAAATATTTTCTAGACGGTATTTCACAAGCTGCCTCAAAAATCCTGTTGTTCAGAAATAAAGCAACTTAAGATGAAAAGTGAAGTCAAATTTAGACAGTACAAACAAGAAAAAGTATTTTAAAAATAGGAGGCAATAGCTATCTAAAATCTCAAATAATTATCTCAAATTATCCAAGTGAATTAGAAGATGAAAATCAGGAACAAAAACCTTGTAATCCTATCATCAACAAATGGTGGGAGAATGCTTCAGGAGATAACTGTTCAGGGTAAGTTTCTTCTACAAACTAAAGACATTACACTAAGGAAAAATAAAAATAATTTTTCCCCCTATCATTCAGTACTTCAGTCTAAGATCTCAAACAGGTATTAAAATAGCTACACTTGCTGCTATCTAAAATAAAGCTAATGAGGTAGCCAGAACATCCAAATTAGATAGGGCTCTCCACTGGAAATGATTTTTCAAGGAACACATATTTTTAATGACAAAGAGTTAGTTCAGATCATATGCCAAGTTATTAAAGCTCAGTGAAGGAATGAGCATTTCCTATTTTTGTTTATGCTGACAGAGGCTACAAAAATGCAATACAAAATACATTACCAAGTATGGGGAAAAAAACTCCCATGTGTTCCTAGTGGGAGACCGCAGGAGAATGGAGACATGCCCAAAATGAGAAATCCAGAGCCCATCAATAAACACAGGGCTCAGAAACAACTTGAGCCCTGTACTGAATTTCTCCTGAAGTGTAGTGATTTTGCCAGTGCTGTGGTGGCTCCATCTCACGGTCACATGCAGAATTACACTTTAATTTACAGTAATAAAATCACACACCTAAAACCTTCCCCTTCAGAGAAAGCGATGTGTTTCTTGGCTGCAGAAGGGAACTGACAAGACGCCACAGCACATCAGGTGTGATGCAATTCCGACCTAAATACTGCAGCACCCAGGCATGGCCTGGTGTCATAAATACCTCCTGAGCCATACCACTGTGAACAACTGAAATTAAGCTATGTGCAGACAGATGGACATTTCCAGCACAGTAAATGAAGAAGTAGCTTGAGTTTCTTTGAATGCTCAATCACATTTCAGATTGTAAGGATGCTGGAATGGGATATGCCCTCACCAGTCCATGAAGTAAGTTTGTGCTCATGCTGGATGGAGTATGGGCACTGGGGCCTTAGTTGTGTGCGGTTTTTAATCATGTTGTAGGTCAGATCTCACCTGGGAAGTCTGCCTGACACCTCTGAAAAGGGTCAGCTGTGCCATGAAGTGTGTAATCCATCTTTTTCCTTTCAGTAATGTTCACATACAGGTTCATCTCTATGACAGACCAATCTCTCTGTATAGGAGCACACAATGGATGGATGGGCAAGTGTTAATGACAGATCAGAAACTCCTGCTCAGTGCCATGGCCTCATGCTCCTCGCTCTGCTCCGGTGCAAGGTGAATAGCAGGACTTTCAATCCCATTACAAATGACCTGGCTGGAAGGACTGTGTGGAGCCTGCAACAGCGATAAACAGCAGACTCGGAAGAAGGGATAGTCCTAGCAAGGGAGCTCACTGCATGTATTTGCATCCTGCACCTTTAGAAAGGCTGAGGGAGCCCCATGCTGTGCCCTAGAGTGAAGACAAGACCTTGGTCAGTCACTGTCAGCTGAGTTCAGGTGCTTGTGAAACCTGCTGTTAGATCTAGCTGCAACAATCCGGCAACCCTGTGGAAGGCCAGAATAGAAGTGATTGGAGGATGTGGGAGCTGATCATTTTAGGCAGAAAACTATCAAACAATATTGAATGTTTGAGATTTTACACAGTCAATAGCTGAGCACCTTTACTTAAAATCAACACTAGTGATAAAGTTCCTAATGAATGCAGAGAAGCTCTAACATCCTTCCTTCACAGATAAGCTATTTCTGTCACACACATATCTTTTTTTATTCTGTACTGCAGCTATGTGAAAACAGTGCCTTCTTACTCAATAGATTTGCTCTCTATCATGGTCAAATCTGCTGATTTAATGGCAACAATAAACTTGTTTATTGCTTTATAACCCTTCAGGGACAATGTGCTAGATCCCATTTCCAATTATGCATCAGACGGAACCGATTACTAAAGTCTAGGGAAGAGCCGAATTCTATGTAACTTGTACTTGGAGTAATACAGTTGAGCAGGTGTAACTGAGTGTGTCAGCACACACTTGCCATGGTGGATTAAGCTGAAACAGATGAGGAGGTTGCTGGTCCCAGCTGCCTACCTGGCTCCTCTCCCAGCAGTGGTCACAGCTGGGAGGGCTGACTGGCTTGTGAATTAATTCTAGAACCGATGCACTTTATAGACCAGATTGCTAACACAAAATTACATCAATTTGGGCTTAATCTGTTATCACATGTACCAATACCCAGAGGGTGCCATTTATTCTGCGTTGTCATTACTGAGGAAATGAGTAACATTTCCTGCCATCTCCAGTTCAATGCAATAAAAAAACAATGCCCATCTTCAGGAGATATTTAAATTATATTGACACCTTTACAATTTTAGATGCCTTACAAACATTGCATTTTCTATGGAAGCACGTGTGATATCTTTAAATGCCTATTTTATGTATGATGTCTATAATATTTCTATAATAATGTACATCATATTTGAAGACATTGCTCTGAAAATCTAAACTACAGAATTGTAAACTTTTGTTTTCAATTTCATTATTATATTAATAGCCATTAATATAGAATTAAAGACTATCAGGAAATATTTCAGTGGATTTGAAAGTCAGAGGATAGGAGCCAAACAATGAAAATTTCCATGAAGAAAACCTATCAAAATGAAAAGTTACTACAGATTAATAGGGGAATCATAAAAATTTGTCAGGATACTAGATAACAATTTAAATGGTGGCAGCTCTCATTAACTGAGATATAGCACAATTTTACTAATTTCATCAGTGAACAAGACCTGAGCTACTTGGGAAAGATTGAAAAATGCACAAGGGGGCAGTGTTTTTTAAGATTTTAATGTTTTCCTTCGGCACTGTGGGCTTCAACACCATGACTTTAAGCTTCCTAACAATAAGCTTGCTGTTTCTAACTACCCTTTTCAGATCTCTTAGACCACCAGCCTTTGAGCAGTCCTAACAGAAGGCTGAGCAAAAGTGGCTTCTGGCAATGTAAAACATTTAAAACGCATAGTAATATTTATAAAGGAGTTGCAATTTCCACATCAAAACAAAATCCTGATTTGACTTCATGGCTTAAGAGCACCTAATGCTTTAACTTGCATAGAGCTAAAGCAAGCAAACAATTTTGTGCATGATGATGAATTTGTTACAGTCATCTTGCAGTCTGAGCACACGTAGAAGCAGTAGAAACAACAGATCCTAGGGGCAATGCTGTAACGTATCTTCACATGTGCAACAGTTCTTGAGATTGTATATGGTGTCAAAGGAATTCTCCACAGTCTTGCAAACTACTTTTACAGAAAGAAATTTTTATTTTCTCTGCTATTGTCACTAGACATAGTCAGCGCTGAAGCATTTTTTTTAATTAAGTTAGAGTTTTCTTCTGCAATTTAGCATATTTAGACCAGTCTACACTACACAGCTTTGGTACTACTGCTCTGTCACAGTGGAATGTAAACAAAACACATTCCAAATTAATACAGCTGCAGAATCACCGTGTCTTAAAATAATGTAGGTTGGAAGGGACCTTTGGAAGTCATTTGGTCCAACTCCTTTCTCACAGCAGACCTAACTTCAGGTTGCTCAGGGCCCCGTCCAACTGAGTTTTGAAAATATCCAGTGATGGAGATCCCACCACCTCTCTGGTCAAACTACTCCAGTCTGATCACCTTCACTGTCAGAACTATTTTCCTTCTGACCAGCTGGACTTTGCAGCAATCTGTGACTGTTACTCTTTTCCTTTCTCAGTACATCTCTGAGAAGAGCCTGGTTCTGTCTCTTCTATAAACATCCTTTAGGTAGCAGTAGACAGCAATTACATTCCCTCCTTAGTCTTCTCCACGGTGAACATGCCCAACTCCCTTAGCCTCTCCTTGTATGCCATATGCTCCAGCCCCTGACTATCTCAGTGCTCCTCCACTAGATCCTCTTCAGTTTGACAATGTCCCTCACACTGGGGGGGCAGGGCTCAAAACCAGACACAATATTCCAGAGGTACCTTCCTGAGTGATGAACAGAGATAATCAAAGCTGGACATGGTTTTGCTAATGCAGCACAGTATACTCTCACGCCAACTGCTGACTCACACCTAACTTGCTGTTCATCAGGACCCCTAAAGTCCTTCTCGGTTGTAATCCCTCCCTGCACAGTCGGCACAGCCCCAGCTGTTTCTGTGCGTAATCTGCTCCATGTACTTGTGATTCCTGTCAGCACTTCAGACTTGCTTCTTCAACTCATCAAAGTTCTCTGCACAGCAGCTCTGCCATCCAGAGTATCAATGGCTTCTCAGTGCGCAGTCATCAGTGAACTTGCTGAGGGTAAGCACTTTGTTGCACTGCCCAGGCTGTTGATGAAGATGTTAAATACAGTTGGTCTCAGCAGCAACTCCTGAGGAATACCACTTGCAAACAGCTGCCAGTCAGACTTAAAGCACTGACCCTTTGAGCCTGGTGGTCCAGACAGTTTTTCCACCCGTGCTGTAGTCCACCCATTCAGCCTGTATCTCCCCAGTCAGACTACAAGGATGCCATGGGAGAACTTAAGAGCCTCGCTAAAGTCATGGCAAAAGATATGCACAGCTCTCTCCTCATCCACAAACAGAATCATCTCACCATAGAAGGCAGGCAGATTAAGTTGGGTATAATTTCCTCTTGGTAAACCCTTGGTGGCTACTCCCAGTCACCTTGTCTTTCATGTGCCCGGAACTTGTACGTGTCTGGTTTACTTAGAAGTTTACAAGTCCACATTCCCTGGACTTGTACATGTCTGGTTTACTGAAGTGATCCCTAACTCCATTCTACTTTACAGTGGGTAGTACCTCTCTCCTTCAAACTCTCCTACTAAGCACAGACCTTGACAGCAAAGGCCAAGGCAAAGATTGTCCTTTGCTACTAGGGTCTTTGTCTGATTTTGTGTCAGGCCAAGATTTCCTTGATTTTCTTTTCAATGTTCTTGATGTTCTTTTCAGAAGTCCTTCTTACTGCCTTCTCATTCTTCACTGTTTTCAATTCTAGATAAGCTGTGGCCTTCACTAATTCTACCTGGCCTACACAGTCAATGCTTCCACATTCCTCAGGGGTAGCCCATCCTTGCTTCCATTTTCCATGCATTTCTTTTAGTGCTTGAGCTCACTCAGGAGGTCCCTTTTCAGCCAAGGTGGCCTCTTTCCATGCCTCCTCATTTTCTTGCACACCAGAATAGACCACGTACTTTGCAAGCAAACCTCCCCTTCCTTGTGGTCTCACTTTATAGTGACAATACTTAAGCCACCATCGTTAGTGTTATTTTGGAAGGTGGAAGAATTTGACTAGCAAAATAACATTTTTCTGTTGTGTGTTACAGCTCCTCTAGAGGGTTGATAGATTAGGATTGTAAAGTCTTTTGTAGAACTGATAAGGCTGAAATTGCTTGTAAGGGAGAGCTCTGAAATCCTTTGCTTAAAGGAATAGTGCCCCTGAAAGGGTCTGCTTTGAGAGGTCCACTCCCTGAGAGAAGAAACATCCTTCCTGCTGCAGCTATGCAAGCTGGAGACAACAGAATGAAACACAGGTACACAAATCATCCACGCCCAAAATTTCAAATACAGCTTTCACTGCAAACTGTATTGCCGGCAAGAATGAAGAATGAAAATGCATCACCTATTTTCATCATTATGATTATGAAATAACTCAGGGAAATATTCTGCTGGCTTCACTAACTAGTCCATCTTTTTCCAGCGCACAGCTACTTAAGTTCTAGTTTTGTAGCAAAACTACTGCATTCAAGAGCATTCAGTGTGATGTATATGTAGGTTCCTCTTTAACATGAAGTTTTTAGAGTGGATACTAGTAAAGAACGAATGCATGTGAGTTGCCAGCTCAGAAACTACTGAGCAGTTCTTCTCATGGGATTACTCATTTTGACTCAATCTATTCAAACGTCTCTGCTGATGAGAGAACAAGACTGAGCATGGGGCAGTATTTCACTGCTCTGACACTAGTATCCTTCCAGTTAAGGCATTCCTGTGATGGTATTTTATGGTACAGAAGGGCAGAATTTCAGTGAAAATGGGAATGTCAAGCTGGGAATCTAACTGAGAGGACAAAGAATAGAACATCAGATGACTCACCTTCCTGCCTCAAACTTTACCTCTAACCAAAACAGAGGATGATGAATTAGGCTACAGCAGCATCAGCAACAAGAGTAATTAAAAGTTATTACATAAAAGTAATTAAAGATAAATTGACAGCAGATAAATATACTGCTTTTGCTTATCAAGAAGTGTTTTGCACTGTTCAGCTCCAATATTGCAGTGAATTATAGGAGTGCTTAGTTTTCTACATATGCATGGTTCCAGTGAAATTAATGGTATTACTGGCAGGAAGTTACCTAATCTGAAATAACAGCACTACTCAGAATGCCTGAAGTTACTAGTCTATGCAAGCTTTTGCAGGCTGAAAATCGACAGCAGCATTTTATCACTTCCTCTGAGCCAGTTAATACTCATGAAATAAAAATGCTATGTATGTATGCATACAGAAAATGCAACTGACAGTGAGAAACCAAGTAGTTAGCTAAGACTGACAAGCAGAAAAATTCAGGCTTATTCAATGTAGTGTTCTACCACCATAACAATGTCCACTAACACTCTCACTAGTCAAATCAAATATGAAAGATTTTTATAGAAATATATAAGGCTTACTTGTGTTTTGTCATCTTTAGATCATGGAAAAAATGGCTGAAAAACCTTGCATAAAATAAGTGCATAACTGCATGCTCCTTTCCTCCGATGTATAAATCCACAGGCATCCAGTAGTCTGCTAAGTCACTATTAAAGGGCCTGAAAAAACACAAATATAGAAAAAAAATACAATGTGTAGCAGAAAGATCAGCTCTACTAAAGTAGCTCATCATACTTGACTGGACACCACTGTTTACTGAGAGCACTACATGTACCGTAAAACTTTTATTTTGCTATCAGACCTTTTTAATTTTTAAGAAGTGATATGCTTATTAAATTATAGACAAAAATGTAATTTCCACTGGGACACAGATCCACAAAAATATTATTTTCCTGTATTTTAGGTAAGTAACTAAGATTTCATATACATTACCTGACAAACCGCTGAAACTATTTGCTTGCTCTTTAAATTATTTTTTTATAAATACTCTGTGGCTAGGCTTTAAATATTTTAGTATTTATCAAGTTTTACAAACAAATAGAGTGAAAGACAAAAGACATGCCAACTCAAAAACAGCTGATTTTTTTTTTTAATCGGTGGTTTGCATTGTTGCCATTAGGGGGCAATGATGCAGTTTAAGGCTGCAAAACATTCCGAAGGGTTATCGTACTCCAACTGAAGGATGCTCGGTGGATTTACAGTAAATTTGTCATTTACATCATATTTACTATGTCATTGGAGGTCACTGCATGGTTTCCTAGCACTGCTTACTGCCTCATTAAATATTGTTATGTCTCCTGTAATGGGGTCCTGGTTGCAAAATACCATTTGTATAGATGTTTTTCTTTAATGTATGCTTTATGGCCCCTTTCTAACAAATTTACTTATTTTGTCAGGTTTTTTTTATTATTCCATCGTATTTTTGTAAAAGCAACCCTTTTTTCCTCACAGATGAGCCCAGAATCAAATCGTGGATCTGGGATTCATGTTTTTAGTGGAACAAATCAAAGCTAACTTGTTCATGATCAAAAGAGTAATTCTCCCAAATTCTAGACCTGTGAAATAGGGCTTATGAAAATAAAGGGTTTATATATAAACAGCTTAGCTGAAAAAAACAAATAAATCAAATGGAGGTAGCAATCTAGTGCAGAAGTCCATATAAATGTTCTTATTTCAATATAAAACAGATTTAGCTACACTAAGCTGTTACTTCAACAGCTGGATGTTACATCCGACTATTTCTTCTTCAACTTCTGCAGAAGTCCCTCTTGTCCACGCACAAAAAAGTATTTCAAACTGTTGCTGGAGAGGAAGCAATCTGCCTAACTTAATAATATTAATAATAAATGCACACTATCACTAGAAAATAATTAAAATTAACATGAAATAGAAGTGTTCACAGAAGATTTTTCTTTAGTTTAACTAAACTAGTGCTGGCAATATAAAAAAAAAAAAAATTGGCCCAGCTATAGTAAATCACTCAGTCTGTAGTATGTACCCAGATGCTGCTCTGGATAATAAACCACCAAATGAGTCCCCTAAAAGCCCTACATGTGGTTATCAGTATCTCCTTCTATCTTCCTCAGACTACATAGTAGAGCTGTTCCACTAATTCCTCTTGGAAAAACCAGTGCTATCAGCAGTACTACTACAGGCAGATTGTGAAGCAGAAAAACAGCTAAATAACTACATCTATCTTCCCACACTCTCCATGCTGCAGCCACTAATACACAGCACATGAAAAATCTCCTTTCATTAATTATGCATATAGTCGAAGTGCCAACACAGCAGGAGCTTGCTGCGATGCCACTTCACTTCAGGTCTGCGGACGAGGAAGCAGCAAGAGTTACCGGAATTCAAAAGGAGAGAAATGGAGGTGCCATTCTTGGCAGCTGGATGTTACACCAGAGTATCTATCCCTCTTCTTACCAGTGGAGAAGCACTGTCCACACACTGAACTACCCAGTGTATTGCCAGGGAGGGTACACTCTGTGCAACTTACCAAAGTCTCATAGAGAGTCACGGTAGGCTGTCATTCTTGATGGTACCCTCCACTAAGGACTACCTTTAGCTCCTCAGCTGAACATTTCCTCTGTGCCCTGCCCCATAATGCCCTTTCATGCAAACTTCTGTCCCTTGCCCTGTAGCTCCTGTGCTTCCACAGTTGTATCTACACACCCTGCTCTTGCAGATCTCCTGGCATGGGAGCAACCAAATGTCGTATTTGTGGAGCAGATCCTAGTCTATCCTGTGCTGCATTCAGGTCAGAGGACAGGTACAAAATTAGGGCAGCACAGGGGTTTAAGCCACCTTCTCCAAAGGCAGTTAGATGCTAGAAGCACCAGAGTGTCTGGCCTCTTCCTTCCCTTCTACTCTGTGCAGCAGGCTTGCCCCCAGAGGACCCTGCGCCTGCAGCCCTCACCTGTCCGTGTTGTGAGGGTCAGTGTACCTCAGGTAGTACCAAGCGGAATCAACAAATGTATCCATGGTATCGACTTCTCGCCGTGCTGCTGCCTTACACCTGAGCAAGAGAGGAGGAGAAAACCTATTTTTAGATAAGTCACAAGCTTGGAAAAAAACAACCATGTACAGAGTGACCACGAAGACATTCAGACTGAAAACTGAATGGGTCTGAACAGTCTGAAGAGTGACATTTTCAGAAAAAGTTCGACACCAGTAACAGGGCTGACTCTCCTTCCCTCTCCCTCCCAAACCAAACAAAATGCAAACCAAAAAGAAGCCTGTACAACTATAACATCCAGCAATAGCAGAAGATGGCACTGCATCAGACAGCCCTCTCAATCGTATGTTCCTGGAATTTTTTAGAACTGCCATTTTAAAAGAAACGAAGCAAGTCTTAAAACACAGACAAGTGTACTTTGCCATAAAGTTAATGGGTACTGAATATATATCACACTCGTTAGGTATGAGCAGACAAATCATTTTATAAACATTTAGCAGAAGGAGCAGGTGGTTGCCTCTCACTGATTGTCTATACAAAAAGGTCTTTGCAGACTCCACTTGTTATCTCTAGAAAAAATGAACTTAGTTTAATTTCAGCTTTCACTGAGATGTAGCAAATCTCTTCTAGACCTTGTAGCACAATTTTAATTTGTGATTATGGCAAATCAATTTTTGCTTGGAGTTATACTGGCAGTCCTGAGAAACTCAGGTTACTTTCTGCTAATTTCTCCCTGAATACAAATTGTAGGAGCCAATAATCACATTTAATAAACTTCCATTTGTTGTAAATGATCCCTCTTTAAAACTCTTTCTGTTAAAACAATGGGATTATTCTAATGTCAATAAAACTTTGCAACATGTGACATAACTTGTCTATAAATACCACTGGCTATATGTAACAAATGTATGCAATTTATAACTATGTAAATTTAAATATATGTATATGTGGAATAAATATACATAGTAAATGGGGACTGGCTATTCAATATTTTCCAGCTGCATATGTAGTGTCTGATCAGGCTTGATGACTGAGCTGCAACATGATCTGCCTGTCTGCCTGATATTTCAGCTTGGCTTGGTGAGGCAAGTTTATGAGAGTATCACTACTTAATATTTTCCTTCACTCTGTCTCTGTCCCAACTTCTTCTCTACCAGCAAGTTTTTCATTCAATGGGAACATTGTAAAGAAATTTTACTTCTAACTGCTTTTTAATATAGAACAAGCATTTTATATAATTGTACATATAAGCAGAGACTTGGCCAACGTAAAATAATGCCACATTACATTGAAACAGAATGGCTTTTCAGTCAAAAGCAAGAATACTTTACAGTCATTGAACCATAATTATATCTGCTTCATGCCTCTGATGTTGCCTGTACTCTAAATGGACGTGGCTCACTAACACAGACAGCATGGGCATCTTTCAAAACGTACACAATTTATATTAATATTGTGATTAGAGGCACAACACTGTAATTTCATTAGACGATCTTCAGACAACTAACATAATTACCTGGACTTATGTATAACAATGGATAACTTGGGCATCTCTTCCCATTTAGGATTGCTAACATTACTGTCACTCAAATACAGACTTTTGTATCTTTCCATCTTGCTTTCCTTATTAATTCTAGATTAAATGCAACTAATAAAAAAACCCCCCGACTATTACTGGAGAGAAGGACTAAAGGAAAGGATGACGTAACAGAGCAAGGAAAACCAAGGAAGACTATGCACACACAAAAGTAATAACTCAAAGTATTTGAAACTGTAGCAGACATATGGATGAGCAATACTAAAGATAGCTGTGAAATAGGTGAGAATAAGAAGCCAAATAAAGGTGGGAGTTTCATTAAAAGTTAATTTCAGCAAACTACCACAAGAAACTAATCCTGTGAGCCTTTATTTCTGACTAACTTCTAAGTAGGGCAGCCACAATATACTATCCAGAAACCGTAAGGACTTGCTATACATGAAAAGTACATTGTTGCCTGCTAAACAACAAAATCATTGTTGAATTAAGGTCAGGAGGAAGCCAAAAGTGCAGACAATGACTTTCAGTCACATCAGGAAAATTCTTCAGTTGAAATTAGGAATTGTAGACCAAGGCATTTCTGGGGATTTTACTAAACCTGTGGATCTTGTTTAGTAAGGCTTCCCTGCAAGAGTCGCACTTTAAAATGCACTAGTGTATGTAACTTAAACAGGCATATCTGAGAAGAAATTTTCTATGCAGAAACATGGAAGTAAATGTGTGTCTTACGTAAAATATATGTTATCAACAAAGGTCAAAATACATGTTCCCAGAGAACCACAGAAGTGCTGTGCATAAGCTACCTAATTAGAAATGAAAACCACACTGATATTCTACCCTTCAAATGTTAAAACTAATTTAGATGTTATGAAACTGCTGCATTATCAATGAGAGCCCTAACGCCATTTATATGTCTGATTTCCCTGCCTGGCAGCCTGATAATGTACTTCCCATTTGGTCAGTCTGTTAGCAGCAGCACTGCACTGCACTGCTGATGAAAAACGTCTCTGGGATACCTCATGTTCTACCAGTCCCTTCTGCAGAACCTGTATGCAAACTCCAGTGTACAGAGGATCTAAGCAGCCCTCAAGATTAAACAACTGATTCTTATGACGTCTCTCTCACTACTTTATTTAGGCTGTTTTGTTTCTTAAACAGCTGGACTACAAACAGTAAAGATAACAGCATTGACAAGATGCATAAACTTACTATTTCCTTCATTCTGAATTACATGCTGTTATCTGTAATGTACCAGTGAATGTGATTCTTCATGATAAAGAATTATATAGCTGAGGAAACACTTTATTGTTGCACTATTGCTAAGAGAATGAACACTATTTTAGTTTCCTTACAAAAGGATATAATTCAATAATCATTATAATCTTTATATGAACTCCGCTGGTAAAAGATAATGAAAATTATTGTAGTAAATGAAATAAGAAATACTGTTAAGAAATAGGGGGCAGGGAGAAAAATCATTGTTTTCCCATTTTTCTTTCCTCCGACTTAAAAACAGCGAGCTTTGCTTGAGCTTGTTTATGAAGAAATAGCAGTGGGTGTCGCAAAAAAGGGAGTTTTACAGAGTATATAAGAAAAAAACGGCTATGCTGAGTCAGACTAAACATCATTCTGGAATAGTATCCTGTCTCAGAGTGGTCAATTGTCAACACTTACAGACAGGTAACAAACAGGCAGGTACAAAGCGCTACCTCCCAGTGAGCAGTAAATGCAGCATTGGCTTACCTTGGACAGGAACAGTTCACCCATTCTGGAGCTGTTTCTAAAGGTGAAGCTCCCTTGCCTGTGAAGGTGGTTACACTGGGCAACACCACAGGTAAGTCTTCATAAGGTACAGGGACAGTGCCACATGTCTGGCAGTGAACGATAGGAATAGGTGTTCCCCAGTACCGCTGTCGAGATATTAACCAATCTCTTAATTTGTCACTTGTTAGGTCTCCACCTATTCTTTTATTTTTGGCCTGGTGGGTAATAGCTTTTAAAGCCTCCTGCCGAGTCATGCCTGTGATCTGATTAAAAAATAAGAGAAGCAAAAGAAAGAAAAATGTATACTTGCTGTCAGTGAAAATGCAAGAACAGACCAAAAAAAAAGTCACAAATCCAATTTCTGTGAGTCAAAGTTTATGAGCCTCATATCAATATCCCCCTTCCTGCTGCTTAACGTCCTCCTCTCCAAGAGACTATTCACATACAAGTTACTCATTTGAACCCTCTTGCTCAAAGGATAATGTTCTTGATGGTCTGAATAGAACAAGGCTGAGAAAGAGTCTTGAAGACCTCTTTAATATTTATTGGCAGATATTTGCATTTACTGCTGATCTTTTAATCAATTGCTGTACGCTGAAACTTCCAAAATATCACCAACACAAGGTAAAGACTGAAGAAATGAAAACAGTAAAACTGTAAAACAGCTTTCTTTCTCCTGTGTTCATTTTAGGTTTTTCTATTCTTGCTTTCACATACATCTTAACCACTTAGACCCTACCTGTAAAGTAACAGAAAATAAGCTTTGTGTCTGCTATCAAATGCATTTTTTCAAGAGATATAACACCATATATATCTTATTTAAAGATAAGATTTCTATGTCACTTCAAGCAGGTAAGTTACCATAAAGGCTTACACCATATTTCAGTGAATATGTGAAAAAAGGACTATTAAGTTAATATTTAGCTTTAAAATCTTTTCAGATGATGAAATAAGAATCAGCTTTAAACAAGGGTTTAATTATTCAGTTTCCATTATAAAAGTCAGACCAATACTGTACCTTCCTCTCGTGTAGGAAAGGAAAAAACTAATTTTATTGCTACAGAAGAGCCAGCATATTTAATCATTAAATTATTCCTAGAAATTTGGTATCATAAGCCAAGCATATCAAGCATGGTATCATAAGTCAAGCCTGGCTTGATTCTTTAAAAAAAAAATAAATCCCTTTAATCATACGAAGTATTTGGCACTCTTGAGAACTCCATACTTGTATACCCACCTCTGCAGAATTAATGACTTTCTCCAAACCATTTGGCAATGTCTCAATGACTTCAGTGAAAGAAATGCCCAGATTCTTAGCTACTGCAGCATCTTCTGCACTAGTACTAGGAATTCCTAGGAGGGGAGAAAAAAAAAAAAAACATTCTGAAATTGGCTAACATGGCTATGAATCATCAGTTTAAGGATAAAAGATTTTATTTCTACAACACTCTCTTTATAATGAATTTTACTTGCCCAAAGGAGTTTAAAAATCTAAGAACAATAAAAATGTTTTCACGTTCTTTAAGCAGTGAAATTCAAGCAGCAATAATTACAAACACAGTCTCCGTTTCTCCGTAACCCAGATGTTCATCAATGTCCTACCTCAGAAAAGGCTGAACATTTGATGGTTCTGAAAAAGACTAAAAATAAAGCTACAAAATTTGGATAAATAATAAAATCTTCAATACAGTTATATTATCTAAATATATTTAAATAATACAAATTTTAATTCTGTTTGCTAATATGAGAAACGAAAGTTGAAATACTCTTCTTGTTTCAATAGTAAATTTAATCTCTAATTTCATAGTTTAAGATGTACCACAACACATCAGTCTCTAACATTACTATCCCTTTCACTTCTTATGAAAGACATGATTTTTTTATAAATGCAGGAAAATAATTCAAATAACATCAATTTTCTATTCAGAATATAACTACTGAGAACACTTCCTACTGCTGTTCAAGTTATAGAAGTCTCAGTACTTAAGGACCCTGATGTTCTCTTTCTGTTTGCATCTTACTATTTGGGACAGTCATACATCTTAGTTCTACTCTGGAGGACTACTTTACAGGGCGGGTTAAGAAATCTCTTAACTTTATCATCACATGTGTTGTGAAATAACATTGAGATACTAACAGATTGATTATTTCCACAGAAAGATAAATCTTTCTGCATATTTTTTCCTTTCAGTAATAACTTATTTAATATTTTGAACAATCTTGCACAACTGCTGTCATCTTTAAAAGGCAAAGAAACTTATTCTGACAAGCCAATGCCAATGTTAAGTTTGTGAAAACTACAGACAAAAACTCTCAAAATATTGCTGACCACATTAGAACTATTAATATACAAACTACTTCATTCAAAACCAGTGTAACTATCGTCTTTGTTAAGGCAATTAAATGCCTGCTATACATTAACTCTCTCAATATACAGAAGTTTAGAAGCTGATAACGAAAGAAAACCAAGCAAAACTCCCCTGTAACAAATGACTCTAACTAGCAAAATAAGAATTGCTATTCTATCTTTCCAGCAGATGTACACTCTTGCCATTTCAAGGCCCTGTTATAGAATAATGTATGTATCTTAATTTGTCAAAGAGCCCTGCAGCCTGCAACAGGTGGCTTCTCAATATGCTCTGCAAATGGAAAAAAGCGGGTCCCACTTTTTGGTCTTCCTTCTTTTGAAACGACGATGCTATTAATGTACATTCGCAAAGCTCAACAGCTGGCATCCAGAACTTCCTGGGAAGAGCTGGCCAGTTTCCAAGAGACATAGGCCAAGGTACGTGCCAGTGAGCAAGCTGGAAGCTTTTAATGAAAAACAAGATTAGGTATCTCAATTATTTGGCTTCTCTTACAAAAGGAAAGGTTCTGGTTCTCAAAACCAGATTCATTTCTAAAGCATAACATGCGGGCATGTTATAAGTAAGCTGCTGCCCAAGTGGATAATTTCATCGGCCTTGTGAGGGTCACCCAAGACATTTTTGCACAGTCAGCTGGTTTTATCCAGTCCACTTGCTGTGCAGGAACAGCCAATATAGGCAGTGGTGCAGAAAAGACAGGAGCAGCTCCAGGGCAGCAACAAAGTATCAACAACAGGGAGGCAGTAAAAGGGAGTTAAGGGGTAGGAAGGTAGTGGAAAGGGGGAAGAAGAGATAACTATTTCCTATTAGGACTGGCACAGGACATGGTGTGCTCAATGCAGCTGAGATGAGACCACAGCAAAACACAAGAGTAAACAAAAATTAGGTGGGTGCAGATAAAAATGGACACCATTTTTAAAAGTCAGTGCCATTTCTAATTTTACTTATAAGGACAGTCACATCATCTAACTGTATGTACTTAGCTGCTCAAGTTGTGGGGCTGGGCTCCCTATGCAGGAAAGGAGTAAGACAGGCAGCTTCATAGGACAGCTTGGAGAACTGAAGCCCACCCCAGGTGATTCAGAGTATCCTCTAGCAACACCCTTCCCCCTCTGTTTATGGATCCTCAGTCCTAAGTCAGATGCCTTAAATTATGGGACTGCTTCCTTCAGAGATGAAGGTTCCAAGATAACTGTCCAAGACTACCTGAACAGAAGTACTACCTATTCTGATTTATTTTACTGACCTCAACACAAATATTATCAGATAAAAGTCAAACTTGGAAGTTTTGTACCTTTCCTGTCTGAAACATTTCTCTATAAGGATGCACATAATTTATATAAACATAAGACACAAAAAAAGCTAAAAGTTTGGGTTGTTTGCAAAATGTTTATGTCAAACAATGGTACAGTTCTGTTTTGATTAAGGATGGTGAGATAGCCAAATACACATGGACTGTAAGTAATCAATCCTCTTAAGAGATGCAGATCCTCAAATTTAGCTCATTAAATGTACTAAATTTATAATATTACCATTAAAATTAATCATCATATAAATCTCTTCCTCCAGACAGATTCCACATAGCTACTTCTCCCTTCCTTCTTCACTAATGAAGAATAGGAATGAAGAACAGAGTTCCAAAGTCCAGAAGAGAGCCACTGTGTTCAAAGATTTACCACAAGAGTATCTCATGCTCCAACACAGCAACTGAAAACTATACCATTCCACTTACACATTAAATGTCACATACCTATTTTAGTATCAAGAAAATTCTCAAAATTGGTTTTTGCTGAGATGACTACAGGAATCTCCTGATCGGTAAGCAAATTCACAGCTGTCACTGAAGTAAGAGAGTCTGAAAACAAATGTAACAATCATGGTAAGTAAAATATGACAGAAGATATGCTAAGAACATTACTTACTATTAGAACTCAGTTTATCTTAAACATGCATTAAATTTATATTACAATTTTGTTTAAAAAAGAAAATGAAAGAAAATGAAAAGCCTAATCACATTTCTAAAAAGCTGACGTACCAAAATCTTCAGTAAGTTGGACTGCTAAAATTTTCATGATTAAAAAACATACTTACAACAAACACCTGAATGAAAACAGAGTAAGATTTGGATTATAATAAAAAAATGGAGTCCTTGGCCAAAATGCAGGTCTGCTGCAAAGTTGTATGAATTGGTTCTAGTAAGTCCTGACTTATATACTAGCATACATTATTACAAAATTATGTAAAAAAAAATCAAGTTATTCAAATGAAACTGAAGAGGAGCATATGTCCTACGCTTATGATTTGCTTTCTTACAGAAGAACTACAAAGCATAAAAAATATTGACCACTGTTAAAAAAAACCCTAAATAACCTGTTGATTTCCAGACAGAATATTCATACTCATATTAGAGATGAGGAACCCAATGTCCATAGGGAAGGGGAGAGAGGAGAGAATCAAGGGTGAGAACTGTGATAAACTGAAATTGAGTTACAATGTGTAGCTTGGGTGGCTCAGCAAGAAGAAAATCAAATCTGAATATTCCAAGTTCTGAGGATTCAAAGCCCAGATCTCAATTTGGACTGGTTTCTAACTTTTTCAGTGCCTTTAAGTTGATGACAATTAGAATAATTAAAATACAGACTGCTAAGAGCATCCTTTCACCTATCTTCATAGCTAAGCTGAGGAAAGTCTTAGACCTGTATTGCAATGCATGAAATCTGCTTGAAATAAAGTAACAGCATTTTAGAGAATATGGCTACTATATCTCATCACTCTTCTTAACACAAGGGATATATTTATTTATTGCTGATTATTACTTTTTCAAATTTCAGGTGTCTGAGATATCCATATTCTAGAGAAAAAATTTCCCACATTCAAACCACTGCACATAGCTTTCCTCCCTGTGTTTAAAAAAAGTACAAAAGGAATAATTTCACTCTTTAAAAGCAACTACCCAAAAAACCTCATGAACAGGAAGCTGAGTGGGTAGTAGAGTCTGCTTTTAAAAATAACTTCTCTCTTCCTCCTAGCAATAATTTTATGCTGGAACCCAAAATAATAACTCCAGTTTATGAAGGCATTCTTTCTTGTGCTCATTTGCTCACATCATTATTATAATAGTCGTAAAGAGATGATATTACAGTTACAAATGTAAAAGAATGTATGCATAGTATTATAAAGAGATAATGAACAATGTAAGGGTCAAATCTTTACTTCAGATACCTCATGCTGTCAAAACTAGAAGACTTACCCCAGGTTCTAAATTAACATAAATTTTTCTAGGCTAAAAAATGGAATGTTTGGAAACTGGTTGCTCACCTCTATTTAAATAATAATAGCCTAAAATACAGAGCTGTACTCCGAGAGTAAAGCTATTGAAACTTTAAACTACTTTCCGATACAACAGTTGTGTTTTTTTCTCTCCTAGAAAACATAAAAACATAACCTCTTAATTATTTAAATGACAACACAGTGAAGAAAGGGAGTTACAAGACTATCTCTGTTGAAAAGGAAACAATTACAAAGAATTAAATTAAAATGTTAATGTTACTGGTGATTTTTTTTTTTTTTTAATCTTGGTGAATGTGAAAATATGGTCTATTCAATGCCATCCAAAATTTCTTTTTAATTAAATGCCATTGTTTGCCCTCCATATGTACCGTGGCTGAAATGCAAATCTGAAAGTCCTGAAATGCAAATCTGAAAGCCCATGTAGAAATCCCTCTCCTTTATGTTCTCTTCTTTGGAAAATACCAGTCTGTGCCTTTGAAATGCTCAAGAAATAGTAAGAAATATCTGCTAATTTCAACTGAAGAATGCATATAAGTATATTTAAAAGTAGCAGGAATACACAATAGCAGAGCTACGATTCTGGAATTGTGCCTCTTTTTCAAGGACTTATGGCTGTTATTATTCCAAATGAGTGTTTCTTAATTTAGCTCAACCAAAAGGTAAAGCTTATTGTTAAGAGACACAAAAAAGCTTTTCCAAGTATTTCCACATAAAAACGATATAAAAAAATATACTGTTGTCCTTATTAAAAACACATTTTGCACTTGTGTAGTTTGGCTTAAGGCACAAGATCCAACAAAGATACAAGCACATACATGGATATGCGTTTCTGCAGTTAGTGCTTTGATTTGGCTGAACTGTAAGAACTGCAAACTTGTTCCTTTGTTCCTTAACAAAAATTTTCCAAGCTTTGCTCAGCTCCAAGACAAGAGCTCTACATACTCAACACATTCAGGGTCCACTTTTTTCTGCTAGCAAGCAAACTTTTTTAAGGTTATAGAAATGAAGCACTTAAAAATAAAGTAGTTCCTGTGCAACATCACAATTTCCCACAAGACTCCTGCTTCATTGCTGTTGACATCAGATGTTATATAGACAATGAAGCCTCATCTTTACCAGTGAGGAAAAACAATAAATATTGAACACCAGCCTGAAGTGGAAACAAAAATGTTCAGTATACATTGTATTTACTCTCGTAATTTTCAGGTTTTCCAAACAACAAAAAAATAGTAGGCCAGGTATGCTAAATACAGGCAGAATTGGTGGTAGGAACCTTCAGGAAACCAGTTAACACCAAGTGAAGAACTCCACTTATTCACATGCTCTGTACAAGCCATGGCCTGCCATGGGGAGACTCTGAATTTACTCCATTAGAGTCCTGTATTAACCAAGGATCTGCACAGCAGAGTATTATTTTGCTATCTATCAGTGATCTACTTTGCTATGTATTAGTCATCTATTGTCCTCCTTAGATTTCCTCTGACAGGAAGATATCATGGCTGGTGCAAGAGCTGGCTCTGCTGTCTTTGTGCTAATGACAAATTACCGTATAGCCATGAGATTTTCCAATGGGCTGACATAGCCAGAGTTGGACTATTCACTTCTGGTACATGAGAAAACAAGAGTCTGTTCCACTGCTTTTATACACTGTGAAGTGTTACAGCCATGATAAAAGGAAGAACTCTAACATAGCTGGTCTTACCACATCTGAAGCCAGGACAGGCTGATGTGATACTGTTTGACAAGAATCAAAAGACCTGTTTCCTCTCAACAGGAACAGCTCCTGCTCAGCTTGACACACATTCTGAATATCATTCTCTAAAATTGTTACTCTTCTACAACAAAATACAGTATGAGAAAAATATCACCTTTCCCTGGGATGAACTCCCTCTGAAAGACTTCCTTGAGACTGCTATTCCCATGCAGCAGTCTGTGAGTCGGTAAAATATATAAATGGGAAGCTCCATAAATGGCTTCAGGAGTATAGGTGTAAGCTGCTAGCTTCTCTTCTGTTACTTTACCATTAACCTGGAAAAGAGCAGAAAAATTCTCACTGGAAATGCAGTGGTTTTAGATTCCTTTACGCAGCTAACAAATTTACATCACCCTGTAGAAATACAGTTCTAAATATCAAAACCAGATACATTCCCACTATAGGGAGTTTCCAGAATCAAACCTTGACAAAATTTACTTTTAAGACCTTGAAAAAGTTGCTTTACTGTCTTGTCTCAGTTTATCGAAATATATCCATTGACAAAAATTCCTAAAACCGTATGTAATATTACATTGTGCTACTGATCTAGATTAAGTAACCTGGAATCCTTCTATTCACTTTTAATATGCATGCCCTGTTTCCAAGAAACAGAAATGAGATGTTATCTCTGAAATCTAAAGAGAATTTAAGATTTTCTCAGCTACCAGGCTTTCCACTACACTTCTCTGATGAAGTCAATGCTACAACTTACGTACAGGAATAAAATAATAAAAAGTGGCACAACATTCAAACAACTGGACATAAAATATGAGTAATAAACTTAGAAGAGTGCTTAAGAATTACCACCTGGCACTATCAACAGGCTTTATATTTTAGGTCAATTAACTGTAGAGTGTAGGGGGGTCTTAGAAGGAGAGTTTTCTACAACAGGCATTGATATACATTTTCAGAAACAATTGATAAAAACAACTTCAATACAAAAATGCACCTTATAGCAGTGTGCAGTTCAGAGGTATTAAGAAAGTTTAAGCTGTCTGAATTTGAAGTTTCCAAAAATTCCGTATTTTAAAATAGAAGACCAGAGTAAATAAGCAGAATAAAGCTTTGAAGCACAAGGGTTGAAATTCCATCAGGGTCTCCGAAAATCTCTACTGTATTCAAGAAGCCTTCTGCATCTTGAGACAAATGGGGAAAATCTGAAGTCTTTCTGTAGATAATCATAATTTTCTTGAAGTTTCTGTTTCCTTCCTCTCCTTTCTTTCTATATAGACTTCTCTGTAGGTCCATTACTACCTAATTGTGTGGTTTTCATTATTTTAATTATTGTTTGTAGTAAATGAAATAATGAACAAATGTAAGTAAAGTGGCTTGCCTGAGGTCAGCGTGGGGCTGACAGAGAAGGTGCTGTGCAGAGAGGAGCAAGCTCAGCTAGATCCTAGCTGACTTGTGCAGTGCCACTTGATACTGCTCTTGGCACCGCTCCCCTAAACGTCCTGGCTTTCAGGAATGCTTATTAGCTGGCATGTATTTTGACATAAATACACACAGCCAATTTGCATCTGATATTGCCCTTGAACACACAAACCCTTTCCTAAGGAGTACAGCAGGGAGTATTTCTTCAACCCACAGCGGTTTTCGGGAATCTGTGCTGGTCTGGGCATGAACATATAATAATCTCTTTTAGTAGGTTTTAAGACTTTTAGATCTGAAAATCCATTCCCATCACACATTTCAGGGGTTGTGGTTAGCCCAACAAAGACAGCAGCATTGAAGTTTCTGACCTACCTTTAGCAAGAAGTCAAGAGAGCATCCAACACAGTCACCTATCCAATTTGCTTGCATTTCTTTTATACCGTACCACTCAGGGAGATCGGACAAAGCATGAAACATAGCCTGATGCAATAAAAGAAAGAATTAGGACATTCAGCTATTGTAAGCATACAGATTAAGACTACGGGTTTAATTATAACTAACAGCAAAATGATAAAGTGCTGGTAAAAACATAGGAAGAGGTGTTTTTATACTACTGGTGCCTCAAATTCATCTCTGAGAACAGAATTAACATGGCGCAAGCCGGAGGTATGTTGTTTCCAACAGAGACCCTGCTGTTATTAAAACAAGCCTTCCTTTTGAATGGACTAAACCTTAAACACAGAACAAAACCCTTAGATGAAAACAAACACAAAAAATACACCAATGGGTGTAACTTGTGGGAAGTGTAAGTGACCTAATGAGCAGAACAAGACTACAGATACATAGATGTGCTTGCAGGTATGAAGCCAACATTGGATTAGTTGTTCTAGATAATAGCCTGGAGATGGCAGTCAGACAAAAGACATTTACATGTCCTAAAATTTTCAAGGTCTGACTTAAAATGGCAAAATAAGACTTTCCAGTTGCCTGTGTATTTTTTGTATTTCATAATGATATTTTACCAAGCACAACAGACTGCAAAATTGAGTGGAATCTTTAGGTGATATTGTCCTGTAAAAAAACCCACCCAAATCATAATAATAAGGGCTCATATTAAATTGAAAATACATATAATAATATTATAATAATATAATTATTATAAGCAACCAGCAATAAAGCTGGTTAAGGGTCTAGAGAACAAGTCCTATGAGGAGTGACTGAGGGAACTGGGGTTGTTTAGCCTGGAGAAAAGGAGGCTGAGGGGAGACCTTATGGCTCTCTACAACTATCTGAAAGGAGGTTGTAGCAAGGTGGATGTTGGTCTCTTTTCCTAAGCAACAAGTGATAGGACAAGAGGAAACGACCTCAAGTTGAACCAGGGGAAGTTTAGATGGGATATTAGGCAAAAATTCTTCACAGAAAGGGTTGTCAAGCATTGGAACAGGCTGCCCAGGGAAGTGGTAGAGTCACCATCCCTGGAGGTATTTAAAAGATGTGTAGACACAGCACTTAGGGACATGGTTTTCGGGTGGACTTGGCAGTGTTAGGTTTATGGTTGGACTTGATGATCTTAAGGCCCCTTTCCAACCTAAATGATTCTATGATTCTATATTAAGCAGCAGAGAAGAAATTAAGTGTTGGCTCCTTCATTAGCCATAATGTCCAACCGCCAACCTGTAACTTTTATGTATATTTATACTCAGCAACAGATATATCCATGTATTTACGTGCTTTCTGATGTGTGGCATGAAAGCATAGCAGACTATTTCAAGTCAACTAACATTTGTCTACACGATTTGAACAGTATGTTTTTAATAAACAACATATATAAAAAAGTAAAGGAGATGTACAAAGGGATGCATAACTCAAAGCTCATCTCATTTTTCACTTCATAACACTTCACATTTTTGTTAAGAATACTCCGACTGTCCAGAATCTTTACTTTAGCAGAAGTAAAGCCAGAGGCATGAGTCACTCAGACAGATGGTGGATATGCTGAACAATTAGAGTTAAACTCTAAGAATAAGGCAACATGTTGAGTAATTTTTCCTTCAGCTGTGATTCCCAACATCAAATGTGCAAGCTCTTTATTATCTCCTTAATCGCTAACAACCTGCAAGGATAGACATTAGCTACTATGTGCTTCTTAAATTAAATAGTGGGTAGTTAGATAATTAGTGAATATACAATTCATTCTTTTTCAACTGTTGTGTTTTAACTACATTCTTAAATATTTTCAAAGTCAGATGCACAGAAGATGTTATAAGAATTACTTTCTAGATATACTCTGTTGTATATCTATCACTCAAAATACAACAAAGGGCATCTCCTTCATAAATCATATTACACCACCAATTGGGATTATTACTACTTTCTACATCCTTAAAAATCAAATTAATTTTCTAATGATTTATAAATAAAAGAATGGTAAGGTTTTGGAAGGTTTTTAACTTTAATCAGTTTTAGGTCACAATTGCAAGTATACTATATCACAGAGAATTCAAAATTTTCATTATTCTCATTAATTTTAGTGTTCCAGAGACATCTGAGCTTTATCTGCCATGAATAATCCATGTACATATACACCTACTAACGAATAACGAGTAACTGGAGATATATATAGATACAGAGATATACATGTACAATATTTGGATACATTCTTTGTAGGAATTTTGTGCATTTTAGAAAGAAAGAAATTGTGCCAATACACACAGAACTGGCTGGACGCATTAGCATATTTTTATAAATTCTCCTGCTTAGATATCCATCCTACTCTACGTTACATTTTGCTGGCAGAAGTAGCTAAATGTGCATGTGCTCTACTGAAACTGTACAGTCTGTACAGTCTTGCCAGCAAAACTTTCTAGATTTTTTTTTCACTGCAGGATTAATATATCAAGATTCTTAATGTGTGTGTGATAATGATTTTAACTCTAGTTAGTTGGCCTTATTAGGAGCTATAGGCTACAGTTTGACTTAGCCCAATACTTCTCTTGATAATGCAATTGCTTAATGCAGCTAAATACAGTAAGAGCCCAATTAGCTCCAGCTGAATGAAGATAATAAAACTTATTCTGCATGATGGCACAGCCTAGCAGTTTGCAAACACAAACCCATCACATCTTAATATGCACACGAGCAGTAGTATAGCATGATAAAAAAAAACACAACCAGAAAAATCTTAAAAAATTTTAAATATGGAATTATGACTCTGTGGTTTTTGTACTCAACACACTATTTTGGTTTCCTGTCAAGGCTACAAATAGCAGGTGAAGTAGAAAATGAACAACATGCAAAACACAAACACTTAACGCAGTGTTACAGAGACAAAAAATATACAGTATGTATACTGCTAGCACGTTAATAAGTTTCTGGATGGTAAATTAACCTAGGATACTCACTAACAGGAAAGTAGAAAAACACATTAATTCTTACACACATGAATCCACTTGTACATTCAAAATTAATCCATGCAAATCAGGAGGTTTTAAAAAACTGCTTAAGGGAAACCTTTTTGAAAAACTTGTTGTTTTCAAATCCAATTGCACCACACCCTGCAAAATCATAAATCTGTAAATGTATGTTAAAACTATTACCAATTTTTAAAAGTTACATGTAGCCTGTTTGGGTATACAAAACTCCTGAATTGAAGCTGACCAATGCTAGCATAGAAACTCCTGAATATTATAACCTAGTGTTTGAAAATTTAATATTTAACTCCATGGATTTTGCTTCCATGTTCTTTTTTAAAATCACTACCATATTTGGTGAAACATCTTCTGAATCATTAAATTAGTCCCATGAATTCTGCTCCAATTATTATTTTGCAATTACTGATATGATTCCTTAATCAAAAAATTTGACACTTAAAGGCATGTACATAACTCCTTGTCATCTGTGCCACAAGTTTGTTAACTAGGTAACACAGAAAAGACAATCAACAAGAAGATTGCCAGCACATAGGCAAATAAAAGTAAAACCATGTTGGACTCTGCAAGGGACAAAGAACAACAGCAGCACTACAATCCACTAAACAGAGAGTGATAAGCTCATCAAATAAACTCCATTTTCAAGTTTCTGATGACGACTTAATAGTGAGAAACTTGGAAACATTAGGTAGAGTGTTTCTACTTTCATTTTTCATGGCTTGGGAAGAGACAAGAAAACTTCAAATGTGTATGTTTAATTACAGGAGAAATTACTCCCATCTTAATTAAACACAAGTCAAGGTAAAGCGTAAATACATTTTGGCAGTCTTCCAGATCTAAAGACCGACAGGGTCAGGAAAAAGTTAAAGAAATCAAAGCTACATTCAGGAATGAGAATGACTTCAAGGCTCTTACACCTTTAGGAAAAGTTTGACTTAAGTGCTGGAGAAGTTGAAGACTCAGGGTAAACTGATGTTTCACAGGACTGCTTTACTCTTTCAGAACATCTAGAAAATTCTGACATAGCTAGAATATGAAAGTCAACCAGCTCAGATAATCAGAGAGTCACAAAATCAAGATGAGTTTGTTGAAAATTCATCAGACAACGATGACCAAATCTGAAACTAAAAGTAAAGCATTTGAAAGTGGAAAACTGATCTCACATATCCAGCTGTTTAGTCTGTTGAATATTCATAGAGAAACAGAACTTCAGTTTAGCAATCTTCAGACAAAAAAAGGTCCATAAAATCAAAGAACAGAAGTGCTTTACAATTTCCCATGAGTATCTCAACTCCAAAAGTCCCCCTGCTCAAAGTTCAAAGAGGGAGGATTCTGCTGAGCACCTAAAAAATTGAGTCTCTGACTTCAGGAACTAAAGTTTTTAGTATGATCAATGACTGTCACTAATTTCATACTTAGAGTATTTGGCTATAAAGCCAAATGTTTACTCTTTTTTCAATGAAGACACTTTAATGAAGTTTGTCAAATTTGCAACATAACAAGACTAAAATAAAAAGGTCAGCAAAAGGTTTTATTTCAAAAGCATTAAATTCATTAGAAAAATAAAATTGTCTTCTAATAAATTAAAATAAAATTAAGAAGCTTTGCTTCTGAGGAAGAGTCAACGAAATATCAAGATCTGTTTGGATTAAAACGAAATTCTTCATTTTATTTGACCAAGCTCCCAAAAGATTAACCAAATGTAAACTAGCGATTACATGAAATCATATAATACAACTTAATATATTAACTAAGGTACACGAAACTGAAGTTAGGCTGCCCACTGTTTTATTTTGCACTTTGTTGCACAGTTCCAACTGTGATTATGCAGTACAGCTTCTGCTGGTATTTAATCTCTTCTTGCTTTGTTTTTTTTACCTTCAGTAGTTTCTGCCTGTAGTATTGTAGGTCACTCTTGACTCCTATTTCCCATGTGTGAAGTATACTGAAAACATACACTAAAATGGAGCAGTAACACAGATACTGTGTATACTTCAAATTCGTTCTCATAGATGTCTGAACTGTCACCAGTTTTCCCCTTTCTTACGCTATAATTTATGGTCAACAAACACCTCTGGTTTGATTATGCAGAACTGAGGCAAAGAAATGATTCCTCAAAAGCAAAAAGTAAAGCCAGTGTTCTCCAGATTTGCTCTCCAGAGCTGTTCTCATTGTAGCAATTACCAAAGAGAAGATATACCCTTTCAAATATAATGAGGCATATCTTTGGGATAAATGAGTAATTGATTCCATAAATATAAAATATCTTTAAAACCTTTGTTATCATTTTTAGTAGTACTGAGCATTCACTGTTTTGATTAATCTTACACCAACAGGAACTTAAATTTATACTGCTGCAGCATCAAATGAGACGCTGCATTTAAACTAAGAGGAGATCAGCCTGGTCTGGATATCCACGAACAATTTTATGTCTTGCCAAGCTGACAAAACTGGTGTCATTTTTTTATTAATGAAGTGCTAAGCAAGCTGTGGAGACAATGCTCTTGGTCCCTGTCCAGGAGAGAGCTCTCAGCCTGACTCAAGAGGAAGAGTTTCAAAGCGAGGTTTATCAGACCCATTCTGTTGGAAGAACACAACTATAAGTTAGACCCCAAGTGTGGGAAGTGAAAAAATCACACATAAAGCATGCAAAACTAAAGAGCCAGCATTTCAATTCTCCTCAATGATGAGGCATTACCTCATGCTATGAAATCCAAAGAACTGTCAAGACTCTTAACATCCTAAAATGCAGTACTTCAGTTTCATTACATTTCATTACCATTCAGCTTAATAGCTCAGAAATAAAATAGAAAATAAAAAAATCAAGCAAAATATGATTACGTGAAATTCCAAATCTATTCAGACCAGACAAAGGGACTGTCAGATGCAGCACAAACCCAGAGGAAAGATGGAGAAGAACTGCTAGATTGTTTGTCGTTTTCCCTTCACAGACTCAGCACCATACTAAACGTCTAAGTTCCTGCACTCCACGGAATATGAGAAGGATTTGTCTCTAAATACCTGTACAAAACCGCCCCCCAAATAAACAACTAAGAAGTACCACTAATCTGCATGGCAACTACAAATTAGAGTGGCAGAATTTTGTAGGCCCTGTCACTTTCCCCAGTATTTAAATTAAACATATATTCTTATTGCTGTGCAAAAAAGGGAGATGATTTAAGGCAAAACTTGAAGTTTCAAAGTTGCTTCTATTTAAGCTTTTTTTGAACAAAATAATTTTCCAGTTATTTGGATGATTTTTGAAACGTAAAATATGAAAAAAATGTATAAAATTAATTTAGTTAGAACAGGGACTATGCAAAGACTAACCTTACAGATTCTGATTTGAGGACTCATTGACTGTACATAAAAAACCATAATAGCAATTTACAGGTACAGACAGAAAATACTAACATTTACAGATAGATTTTTTCCAATGAATCTGCCTACAGATTCAGCTGGGTAACCATAGCAACTAAATGTTTTAGCTTAAACATCTTAAATGCACAGACAACAATTTGAATAATAATGCCATCAGTTAAAGCATTATATTTTTATCAAAGAAATCTGTCAAAAGAAAAATTACAATTAAAACGTTCTTTAAAAATCCATAAAAGCTGCTAGACCGTTTCACATGTACTTCACAGTTTAAAAAATGGGTCATGATTACTTTATTACTTTACATAACCAAAATGCTTTTTGCTAAGCGTTTAAAGCATGGTCAATATTTTTGCTCTTTGAAAAATATTCACTGCCAATGGTAAATTGCCATGTGAGCCAACACGGCTTCGTTTGTTTGTGCTTTTTATTTCAAGAAAGGACTATGAGCTGGTGCAGTAACAATAAAGAAATCAAAGCAAATCCACAGAAGATGATTGCTCTGGACACAACTGAAATCCAAAGAATAGTGGGTGTAGGAATGAAACACTGACTCCTGAAACACAGCAGATGACTTCACAGTCCATTACTGATCATGTAACTCCTTGTTGCTATTTGATTAGTAATTTAAGTATTACAGATGAAGATTACCCTTACTAGCATTTATTTTTATTAAGGTTGTGAGATACAGGAGAAAACAAAATGATAAATGGGTGAAACAGAAGAACACAGATGACTAGAAAGATCATCAATATGCAGTATAAATAGGTTGAATAGTTACAACAAAACAATTTGTTGATGTTCCAAGTAGAAGATAAGTTGTATACGTATATATTCAGCAATTATTGCTAGCTGGTAATGAAGAACTAAGGGATAGCAGATTCATTAAAGGTATTTTAAATGGAACCTTGTCTACAAAACATAGTTCTGAAATAAAGACTTACATTTTCCTCTAAGCCACACAGGAAAGGAGTTACTTACCAGATATAAAGCTTTATTTCAACATGCTTTCCCACTACGTCAACTTAAAGGAAACTCAGGGATAACTTCAAGAAAACTCAGAGATAACTTCTGGAAGGAATAGGGAACAGATTTGCAGGGAGCCTTGTTGCAGAAGAAGGACAAGGAAGGTGGAGCTTTCTGACATTTGGTCTTGAATTTCTGTAAATTTTTCAGAAGAAATAATAGTCACCACTGAAGGTGCAAGCAAAAGGTGACCAGAAGCAAATGGCTTTCCCCATGAGATACCAAAACCAGATTAAGGCCTCAATGGAGAAAGATGAGTGGGACAAGTAGAACACACTTAAAGAATACTAACAGTCTTAAAGTAGCCAAAAAGGGAAAAAAATACAAATCTTCCCCAAAAGGTGCAAGGATTAAATTACTATCAGATAACCTCTTATTGCATCCCATTTTTTAATTTAAAAATAAGAAGTAGTGAAACTTCAGTGGATAACAGAAATCTAGCCATACAACTCACTGAAAGCCTGAACCACGTAGCTCTCTACCTCTTTCCAAACCTAGTAAGAACATCTCATACAAGGAAGGAATAAATCTGCCCTGCGCCCATGAACTTGTTCAAGCTGTGAGATACAGGACATAGAGGACCAGGTGTGTTCTGATACAAATTCTGGCAGATGGCTCAAAGACCTAAAAGCTACTCTATACTGACAGAAAACGTAGATCTTTGTTCGAATCAGAATGATTTTGGCCACGCTAATCCGGCACCACCTTGCCTTAACCTTCTGGACACCTTCAAAAGAAGCAGAACTGGACAAAAGATGTTCAACAGGCAACTGACTCAGAAATGGGGAGTAAAGACCTCAGGGCCAGACAAGTTCTAGAAGGTCAAACTTCTACTTTTATTGTTTTTTTAATGCAATAAAAGTTGACCATGGATTTGAAATCTCCAGTCCCATTGAGGATAATTTTTATAATGACCTCTCAGACTTCCCATTTACAGGAGTCTGGCACATGAAGTACCATAAGTAACCTTCACCATCTAAGGCCAGCTTGGATAAAAATGCTGTCTACTACTGCAGCCTTCAGGTGCCTGAAAGTAACTGCATAGAAGGCACTATACACAGATTCATGGGGAGCCTCAAACAACTGAAGAAAAAGAGAAGAAGTGAGATCCATAAAGAACTTAATTGTTATACTCATTTATTGTTAGAAGCACAAATATCTGAAGTCTCTGAACAGCAAAGACTTTCAAGAAAAGGAAGTTGTACTGGTAGAGGTTCTGGTCCATGATGTAAGCCAGGAAAATCTCTTTATGGAAATAAGTGTCTTCAAGATCAAGAGATATGAAGTAACTCACCCTGCTGAAGTGAAGGTATTATCACCACTACTGTTATCATCCTACAATCATATTAGTGATTAAAGATCTTTAGCTTCTTAAAGTTAGGGTTGTCATTATCCTCCACACTTACTAGGACTAGCTCTGTAAAATCTGGATCCTCTGCTCCAAGATGAAAGGCTCTGTAAATGATAAAGGTAAATGAACGTCTCCCTCTCAATAAAGCCCAGTGTCCTGGCAAGGGCTTTTGAAAAGAGATGGGGAAGAAGGCTTGAGGAATAGGCTAGGAAGAGTGATTGCTGTAACCATGGTGTTCAACACTACACTATTTAGGATGATATGGATTCAGATCAACTGTCAACAGCCTGAATCCTAAGAAAAAGTGTACAAAAGAAACAGATTTAGAAGGAAGGACTCATGTCTCTTACCACTCCTTGAAAAGTACTGGTATGACTGCTGTAAGGAATGAAGAAATGTGTGCAAAGTTGAGTTTTGCGGATAATTAGTCAAAATATTCAGAAAGAGGAGCCAAAGTTGTATCATTTAAGATCTGTAATTTGGCTTCTGTCAAAATGCTATTGTGAAGCACCCTGGTTATGTCAGTGTAGGCACAGAGTCTCTAAGAGGTTGAAGTACTTGGCCAGTGTTAGCTCAGAGACAGTCACCCTCTGATGGACAATCTTCAATTGCAGCTTGTGGTTCATGGGCCATTCAGAGCTGTATGGCCAAAACAGTCTTCTTCAGGAAGTAAGACACAACATGCTATGTTATCTAGCCTCTTGCAACTTGAAAGAAAAAAATAAGTACCAAAAAAGGGAATTTATTTATCTTAATTTTCCAAAGCATGAAATCCATCTAATATCAGATATTGGACTTAAAATAGCAGAGCCTGGTAACCTGCTATTCTTATCTGAAGGTTTGGGAAAAAAAAAAAGTAATTTTTTCACCCCCTCTACAACCAAATGTTTAGAGCCCTTGCCAAAAGAAGCAGATCGAGACTGTTTAAAATGTGCCAGAACCACAGCAACAAAAACGGGAGTCAGTGGAGGGTGAGTAAAAAGGAAAATCCAAACCACCTGCTGATACTTGGTAGCATCTGTCACTGTACAAGAAGTGGGAGCACATGAAGGTAATGCTTGCCAAAGCACTTGAGCTGGGAGCAGTATGGCATCATTCATCGACCTGGTTGTACCAGCTAGCATAGACCCTACAGAATATCAGTCATGCACAGAACAAAACCTGGGGAAATCTTTTCAGAGATCTGTAGAGTACTCAACTGTCCTCTGTAGTAATGCATAAAGGTTTTGTAGTTGATATAAACATTCATCCCCAAATGAAAAGAAGCAGCAGCTCTCATTCATGATGCCATTAAGATGTTCAAGAACATGGGGTTGTTTGCACTTTTGCCCTTCATGTAGGCAGGGGATGTGGTAGCCTCCTGAGGTGACATCTTTGGGGGGAAGATGAGGGGATTTTGTGGAGACTGAAGTTCCTTCTTGTCATCAGCTGAGCCTACTTACTGGAGAATGACATGTGGGAGATGTGATCATTGCAAGAGCTGATGTCTTTCCTGTAATGACATTTCTTAGGTCAGAGACTAAAGACAAAAGATAAATCTTCCTCCCTAGAGGAGGGTGAATGGTGAGCAAGAAGTAATAAACCCGTAAGCCAATGGTGTTTTCAGGGTTAGTGACAAGCTCTTCAGTCTTGTTTTTGGTCTTTATGAGTAAAAATTTAAGGCTGATTCACTCCTTTTAGAGGGAGATAAGTAAACAGTGATTTGGTGCAAGCATGGATACAGCCCAGAAATACCAGTCATTATTTCCTACAGTCTTTATAAAGACAGTAGACAAAAGATGCATCAGTAAAGGCAGAAACTCTAGTGAAACTCCGGCTTCAAACTGAGGGAAACAGTGAGTTGGGGCAGACCCTGAAATATCACAAAGGTGATCATGAAATCTGGTGACAAGAGCACCAAGAAAAAGCTCACAACATTGTAATAATTTTGTGATTGTGCAGACATGCTCCATTTTTCCTTCAGTTATAGCAAATGTTCCCTCTTTCCTGCCAGAATAGGCAGCACAATCAGAAAGCATGCATCTCAAGTACTCTCTCTCTGTGTATGACGAACCAAAGCATCAGCAGGATATCTAAAGTTCTTCTCTTTATTATGAATGGACCTAGAGTGAGAACTGGGTTTCTTCTCCCTGGATGATCGTGGAAATTTGGTCTCTTGAATCTGAGGCTCAGCAAATGGGTCAAAGATGAATTTTTAATATTTTCTTGGCAATAACATTCTCAATCTGTTCTTGAAGTCTCAATACACAGAACACTTGGATGAAATAAAAAGTTCACCCAGACAAAACAGGAAGTCAATACTTTCATCTCAGAGAACATAAAGCCAGAAATTTTGTTGAAGAATTCCTAGATGTGGAAGCTATGCTGTCCCATCACAATCTAAATTTGAGCTCATAACAAAAAAGGATATTTAAATAACTTGAAATTTTTTTTAAAAATTACAGATAACTGAGTAGAGCATGAAGTAAAACAGAAGGCCCAGATGAATCTTCAATAAAGAGCAGTTAATCATAAAGAACTATAGTTCAGACACATGTGGAAATGAATGATAGGTGACACACTGTACTCCACTGCTTAGACCATGCTCCTAAGTCCAACAGGTTGACTAGGCAAACAAGTTTCTAGTTCAAAAGATTGCACAGCTGTACACCCAAAATATGCAGAAAAGTACTTGATGGTAAATATGGGATGACAACGTGTGAATGCAAAATTAATTCATTCACCTCTAATTTATGCTTTTTGATTTCTTCAGAATTTAATCCCACACCAATTACTTAGAATTCTTAAAGATGTGAAGAGAAAGATTTCAGGGGTAATAATTTTTATACGCACACATACACAGGGATAGATCACATATATTATTATATAATCATGTATTACACAAACATGCATATATAAAAGACCACATTCAGCTCTATGAGTATTTCTGGATGAAAAGTCACCTCTTTTAAGTGCTACCATAATTTCAAAAAACTGTATTCTCATACCTTTGCATAAGCAGTCGTTTTGATAAACCACTGTTTGAGGTATTTCTGTTCCACTTTTGCTCCTGAACGCCATGAACAACCATTGTCATCCACCTGTTCGTTAGCTAGAACAGTCTGATCCACTGGATCCCAGTTAACCAAGGCCTAAAAAAAGGTTGCAGGAAGAAAAAATATTTTTAGCAGCTATTTCAAAACCAGAATCTTACTTTTCAGACATGAAAGGAATTATCCAGAAACATTCCTTGGGCCCCTGAGTTTTCTATGTTTTTATAACATCCATTTGAATCAGCAGCATGGACTCAACTGAAGATATTTTGAATATTCATCTTCTCAGAACTCAGAACCCCCAAGAATGCAGTTGGCAGCATTTGCCTTGATTAATCATGCTAGGGGGATAGGCTGACACTTGAATACTAAATAGGTAAGTGTCCCAATTGGCTATACCGCAAACTACATAGGCTGATGCTTACAAGCTGTCCACCACTAATCCAAAAGCATCAAGTCAGACTGAAGGGGATGAATAACTGAGGAGCTCCAACTTGAGAGGGCAGAATCACAAAGTAGTATTATACTGATCAACTATATTTCAAGTGAAAGAGCTGGTATTATCTGCACATAACTTCTGTTAACTGCATGAATTACTTTTGGAATCACCTTTCCTTATCAATACAAATACATTAAAGAAATTTAAAGCAAAATAAATGTTGGTGTTCAACTCTACAAACCGTGTTTTTTGAGGGCTAACTGAAATACCAGACAACATACAGCGGAGCAAGCAAAAATCAAACTCACCCCCCCACCCAGCGTTGAACAATTTAGCTGATCATTCATCATAAAAGATCTAAGACCACAAAAGAATCCTAGTGATCATTCCAGAAGTGGTATTCAATGCTAGACACTGACTTGAAAAAATGAACACAAAGAAAAAAAAAAAAAAATCAAAGAGATAAGAGTAATCCATTACATTTAGTGTTATTTAGTATTTGAGCTAAATCAAAGCTAAATCAGCCTGACTGAAAAACAATAGCTGCAGCTCCATAGCGTTCTAATACATTAAACATTATTTGAAAATTTCAAATGCATTCTTTGGGTATGGGGAGGACTTAGTATCTCAATCTAAAAACTAATCATTGTCCTCATATTACACACTTTTTATCTATCACTGATCACCTTCTAAAATGCCCCAGTTTCCAAGCAACTGATATTGCTTAGTTTTAAATATGCTACATTTCTTAGAAACAGTAAATACCACAACCATTTTACAAATCTTTTAGTGAGGATAGCAGAAAGACAGATGCATGGATCCTCTTCCTTAGGAATACTGTTGCTGGTTTTGTTATCAGTGTGTGGTGTATGTGTGTGATGCGCACAAAGTCTGATTACCTACATTGATTTATACAAAATTTATTATAGTGAAATGAAAGTCATTCTTTGATAAAAAACCTCACCTTCAAATGAAGCTTGTGTGAATTCAGTATGTCACTGGAATTTAAACTTTTTGGACTTTGTCTAACTTTTACCTGTTACCTACCAATAACACCACACTGGTTTTTATAAAAGGCTCCTGAAAATTCATTGGAGAAATTAAAAGCAATCAATATATTGCACTATTACAGATTATTTTCTAGACTTTCAGAACACACGACTTCTTCAGTAATGATACAACACATTATGAAGTTGGCTCTAAAGTAATGATCTTTTAATTTATAAAGTTCTGGAAAAAAACCCACACCACTACAAAGTTAAAATAACACCTAATGAGACATAAATCAGATAATATTAAGAAGCAATAAAATGCCACTTGCATATAGCAGTATTAGCATATGCTTGTATTCAACTGGCTATGACTCAAAGTTTAGAAAAAATACTGTTTCTATTTTGATGATACTGCATCAAATTTATGATGAAAATTTTAGAAGATAACTGAAATTATTTATATGAGTATAATTATCTAGTATACCATATTATCATGATTCATAACGAGATTTATCTAAATAAATCATGTAAAACATAAAACAAATATGCATTTAAGAAATCTGTAGCTGAAAAGTCTTGTCTGTGAATTTTTAAAGTTGCATTTTGTTCCTTCCATCTCTTCCAGCCTTTTGACTAATATACAGAACCTGGATATTAAATTAAATCCTTAGTTCCTATTTGTACCTCACACAGGCAACTACTTGACAATGACAGCCTCTGAAACTATGGCCCCAGGAAGCTGCTAAATGTCACCTACACAAAGAGAGCACAGTGCAAAGGTGTATAGAGAACAGCAATTATTTAGATCTCCTCACTACGCCAATGTAGACCATATGCTTTTAAGATAGGATTCATCTCCTCTAACTTTGGGTATCTATAGCATAAATATCTACCTCCAAGTATGGTGTTTATGGTTCTACTACAGTCTACAGATATCTAGTCAAAACAGTAGAGTCTAGGCAGCTATTAATCTCAACATCAATAAGACACCCACACCTGGCCAGGTCAATAACTTCTACAGTGTATTGACTACATCAGTATTGCAGGAAGAGAGAGGATTTTGCTACAGTGAATAAAGATGCTGCAGCACCCAGGCAGACATTGTTAATTCTCAGTAATTGCAGCTCCCAGACATACTGAGTCTGTGTCTCCCTACCAGGGTAATTTCTGGCCAGACACACATACTCCTGGAACAGAGTGTTAACTAGGCTAACACTCCACATGTATTATTCTTATTGCCACAGAAAGGCTATGAATTATTTCCCTGTACCCAAAATGAAATTGTAATGCAGAAGACTTCAAGCTGTGCAATAGTACTGCCTAACATATACTGCAGATATGCTGACAACATGGGATAAATACAACTTTAAGTATATATGACTGTTTGAAAAGTCCCGGGGTTATGGGCTCTCTCTGCCATCCGTTTCCTGCCAAAAAGCAACTGGTTCATATCCACCAGAGATTACAACCCCTATAGGTTGACAGATGCTGATTAAAGTTCTCAAACTGATCCTTGACTCTTAAGAGGGAAGTAGATCCAATCACTGTTACCAAGTAGCTCCAGGATCCCACAGTACTTGGAGCCTGCATGCAAAATTTGTTCTGTCTATTATTACTGCTTCTAACAAAGCAGCATCATGCTTTTCAGATCACTCGTCAACCAAAAAAATTTACAGATAAAAATAAGTTTGTTATGGGAAAGCTAGGGGCTTAATTTTTTTTAATTACAAACACAGAAAATAATTACAGAAAAAAAATCCACAAAAAACCCAAACCAAATCTAGCATGTTAGGACATATCAAATATTGAATCTTTTTGCTGGTTGTCATTTAAGATCTCTGAATACGTCTTGCCTATGAAAACAGGAGACATAGTTCAGTAACACCCTGACATTCCAAATGCTACCTTTCACCATCAACCTCTTTCTCCGGGTTCAGAGAATAATTAAGAGTACATCCCTCATTATATTCTATGGGTTTTCCTGGTTTCTGTAGAATACAAATGAAATCTCAAAGCATATTTAAGAAATCTTAGTTTCCATTTTAAGTTAGAAACATTCACTAAATTGCAGCTTTGTTTAGGTGCAGCTGTTCAGGTATTTTGGACCTGCATTGCCTTGTCTATACAGAAATTTCTTGGGAAAGCTCATTTAAAACCTTTGTTTCACCTCCTGCTTGAGAGTTAACTGAACCCTTCCCTTTTCAGATATCCTGATCTATGTTATTTACAAAATATTATAAGGCAAATAATTTCTTAATGTACTGGTAACAGATAAACAGCTGTGATAGTCTTATAGCATCTAATATTTATGTCATGTTTTAGAAATCACAAATAGGATCCAGGAATTGGACGGTTAGGCACATAATCTCCAATTATCCTATCCAATCCTATCAGTTCTGAGACAGTATCACAGTAATGTTATACAGTTAAATAATCTCACTGCTGAAGAGACTCCTAATGATCACATTATCTTATTTGCTTTCACAAGAGGGAAGTTAAGAGCTAGAAAATTCTGTATCAAAGCCATGAAATAAACTAATAGTAGCTATATTCTGATCCTGTGCTGCAGTGCAAATCACTGACAATAAACATTTCTGATTTGACTTGCTACAATATCCATTCATGTTAGTTATATATAAAATTTAGTTACATATACAATTCAGTTATATATAAAATTTATTCTATTTTGCAGTGATTTAAAACCAATAGAGCATAATCCACTTAATGAATGTGAACAGATGATCCCGAAACGCACCACTGACATGAGTGACTTGAATTAGTAAACTTGGAAAGTATAAAGGTCAAAGTTTGTACCTACCTCTTTTTGATACACCATCCCAGCTTCAAAAAGCTTAAGAAAGAGATATTGTGTCCATTTGTAGTACTCTGGTAAGCAAGTGGTTATTTCCTGTAGAAATGAAATAAAATAAAAATTCCTGAAACTATTCTTAGTATTTTCTTGAAGTGTTTTAACTTAAAACAATTAAGTCAGGGGTGTGTAATACATGACACAGAGAAAACAGAAATGTTTATTTATATATGCATTTATGTACAAAACCCTATTGTGTAATGTTTATAATGACTGATACCTTTACTCAAAACCAGAGAAGGTGTGCTTTGTGTGCGTTTGATGTGCAAAGAAAAGTTTCCCTGTTAACATGGAATATAAGAACCCTGTAAGATCAATGCTGACAGATACAAGAACAGAAAGTAAGTGGAAATGACCAACAGCTGCCTGACCAGGGAAACAGCAAAACTAGACAAAAGCAGGACTCTAGCAAAGAAGTCATGTTAGTCAGGTTGCCTTTTCCTCTGTTGCTCAGCAATGAAAGGCAGGAGCGGAGCCTGCCGGCTGTTGAGAAGCAGCTGGGAGCTGGCTGCAGAGAGGCGAGCAGAGCAGGGGAGCCTGCAGCTGAGGCGGTACGTACAGGACACAAAACAGCACGGAGGAACCAAGGCTGCTGGCAGACAGAGCGTGTGGGGCAGGCAGGGCAGAATATGGGGTAAGGCTCTGAACTTCAAGATGAAAGACTTGGGAAGGCTATCTCACAATCACAGCTCAAATAAGCAACCATTTTAAAAGGCAAACCAGCTCAAGTTAGGAGAATGCTCTAGGTTGAAGTATGGAAAAAATGAGAGTCATAAAAGATGTCACGAATGAGGGGGATTGTTAAGAGGCGAATAAAAACAGATAAAAGACAACATAAGGAGGAATGGGAGTTAAGAGAACAGCAAGTAACAATATAATGGATAGCTTTTTTAAAACTTACAAACATTCTGAGTTTTTAGTGAACTCTAATAATTAAAAAACAACCTACTTATCAACAGCGTAAAAAAATTCCCTATTTTAAATGTTCAAAAACCAAACAGCAATCAAATACACATCTTAATATGTGAAGATGACTAAAGGATTACATGATTATAGACTCCCAATTTTCTCTACACAAACACCGTGGTTTCACAGGCACAACAGAAACACATACGGTTGCACCCACATCTTTTAAAGTTTGGCCAAAGTAAAAACAACGGTGTAACTTTGTGTTTAAGCTCTCATTACATCATAAACGTGTAACAATAAACTGATCACATTTCACTCAACAGTTTTCCTGTTTACCTTGCATTTGTTTAAAGAAGAAACATTTCTACAAGCTTTCTGTTTTACCACATTTGTACTTACTGAAGCACAAGATGACTCCTACGCTGAACTTCTAATCAACAAGAACATCTCTTGGTTTTAGAGTTACAGAGTTGACAGTAAGCCACTGATAAAATTTATTCCATTTGCAAATATTTATCAACTACCTGAAATACCTCCAAATGTGAAATGTCTTTCACCTAGGCTTTCCTATCATCTAAGCTTCCCACTACACACAACGTCAGCAATATTATCCACTACTCAAATGACATCTGAAACACTCTAGCATAAAAATTTTCTTCTTTTTTTACAACTTTACATTTCAGTGCTGAAACATTGCTTTGAACAATTAATATGACCTTTGAAGAGATGTGCCTCAAAAGTGTGTGTAAGAGGCTTTCAAGATCACAAAGAGACATTTAATGGCAAGTTTTCAGCACAGCATGTGAAGACTTAGTCATGAAAAACAGTTGCTTGATTAAATCCCTGTGCTCTGCACTGTAAAAAACCCACTTGATAGGAGTCTGAGTTCCATCTCTCCAACTAAACACTATCCACTTAATCAGCCTTGGGGTTTTTTTCCCTGCTTCTCCACACAGTGACATCAGTTCTGCCAGTGTGATGCCACTACAGGCAACAGAGTTTCATTACTGGAATATCAGACACACAAAAGAAGCGAGAAAAACCCTTTTGGTACAATGTAAGATTATGTGAGCAACAGACAAACAGGTAAGACAACAGAAGTGAGTTTTCAAATAAAGATAGTAAAATGGACTGAGATTTGTCCTTTTGGCCCTGAATGGCAGATCTGTGTTAACTGGAACAAAAAAAGATGACACAACAAGCTTGAGCTGCAAGATACAAGCTAACTCCTGGGAACTGTGCTCTCTCACAAGTTGTAAACTGACACTTTTTAGAAAGAAACGCATCAGGCTGTATCACTGAAAAAAAATGTGCCATGTGGTCATTGAGCTGCGAAAAGATCACCCAAGCTCATCATTTAACTTTATAACCTTGAAGGTTTGAAGTAACATTTGAAATTAATGAAGAAAGAGAAATGACATCACTACCAAGTGACACAAGCTGCTGATGACATGCTAGCAACCTCTTGTCAATCTCGAAATGTGTTTGTTTTTTTCCACCATTTAGCACATTAGGACTTATGGTGGAAAATAGTTTTCCATGTATTCCAGTTACTGATCTTGATTAAATAAATAATGTCTGGTAAAAAGTTTCCATTAGGCTGCTATCATGCTTGAATTAAGGTGAATGTTAACATTTCTATTTATACTTTATGAGCATGACAAAAATTTGCAGTGCATTAACAGAACTAACTTAACTCAGAAATACAGAAAAGGGTTTGCAAAATAGCACAATGGAGCCCTTCCACCCTGCCAAAAAATGTAACTTTCTGGCTCTCATTTGTGAGCTGAGCACTAGCATAACGCACATGTATTGCACCCCATATCATAAAGTTCAGTGATTATATATAAACAGGATATACCATATTTTCTCCAAAGATAAAATACATACTAAAAACCAGAACCCTTTTACAAATATGAAATATGTTGCTCAGCTGTCCACTGCATGTGCTCTTCAGTGCTCTGTAACAGATTTAGTGATAAGCCATCACCCCAACATTTCAGAAGGTAAAACGAAATGGGAGCATCTCCCTCTTCTCCCCAACCCATTGTCCTTTTTCCTTTTGTCAGCTTGCTAGTTAAAAAGTGTATATATACTGTCACCAAAAGGCATCTTTATCATTGGGTACTGTTACTGCTCCTTACTCCTATTCATTAAAACAAACCACCCTTAAAAGTGGTCTGCTTTTAAAAATAGCAGATATTGCGAAGGTATAGAAGAGAAAGTCCCCTATTCTTATACCAAAAACTACCTTGCTTAATCCCTTTACTGCAGCACAGCAAACTGTTCCTAACAAACAGCATGACGGAGGGGTTAGTATTTTATTTATTTTTGCATATAAATTCTCAGTTACAGACTAAATAGCAGTATTACAATTTGACAGCACTGCAACTTGGGAAGCAACTGGTTCATGCTAAGGTTAAAGGGCCGTTCATTATCTTAAAAATCTGATTAAAAAACCTTCAGCTACCAAAAATATGGGAAAACCAACAGTAAAGAAGCCTGGATAAACAAACAAACAAAAAACCCCAAACAAACTGGATGGAAGATTTTGGCCATTAATAAAAGAAAAAATAATTTTCAAATGCCTTGTTTTATAATTCATTATTTGTTCTAAATCTGCTCTGTTCTTACAACTTTCTGTTATGTAGCTCTGACCTTAAAACTGGTTTTTGTTTGTTTTTTAAGAAGGTTACATCTTCAAGCTACTTTCATGACTATTTTCTTTTTAAATAAAAGTAGTATTTACAGGCTGGATGAAAGTGTTTATTTGTTGTAAGATCCACCAGGCTTTGTGAATAACATATAACTAGAGAGAAGTAATTTTCTAGTTTATTACTAACCATTTTATTTTTAGCACACTCTTATGCTATCCTGAAGACAGACATGTTGTACTTGATACTTATTAAAAAGATGATGAGAAAAAGTCTGAAAGGACTTTTTCAAAATCTATTTGGGAAGATTAAGCAGTCTTTAATCTATTATTTGTCTCTTTTGGTATTAAAGGGCATGTACCACCTCATCTAGTATAACTATTTGCTTTTCAGAGGTTTAGAGCTCGGTAGAGACCAAGCTGCATTTCTAAATTAATTTGAGTATTTGTATTTCAAAGGCTCTTCGTTTCATGCTTTATTAGCTACAAATACAAACATCATGCAGTGCCTACATTTTAGAGCATGAATATCTTTCCTGCAAAAAAGTAGGTTTCCTTTTTTAGTTAATTACATGTAGAGTGACTGATTATCAGTGATATGTTGATAAAGAGAAAATTTAATAGGTAATGCTCTATCTACTGTTACAGTTTTATTCATGCTCAGGCAGTACACAAGAATGACAACTTCAAAACTAAACAGAAAAATATCTGCACAAAGAAAATCTACCGAAGATTTCATCTTTTTTAATGTACAGAGCAGAAGGGGAACATTACTCTTATGCAAAAAATTATGTCACTTGGAGCACATGAATTGAAAAGTCTGAAAAATATTGGCAGAATGAGCTACCTTCTAGAAGAAAGTTACAGATTGGTAATATAGTGGTGAACTGATGGCTTACTGGAAACATGCATTCAGTCTGACGGCACTCCTGAGCAAAAGAAAGGAAAAGATGTTACACGTTCTCCATCCCTTGTTGCTGATGATATGAATCTTTGAAAATTATATTGCCTAATTCCCCTGAAAATCATGTTTAAAAGAAGTGGCAGGCAGCTTGCTAGGCTGTCTGGGATGGTATTTTGGAGAAATATGTAATAAAAATCATCAGGAATGCCCAAATTACTGTTATCTGAAAAACACAATATAACCACAATGGTTTTTTTATTTTCCAGGTGGTTTTAATGTCTCTCAGAGACATTTTTTCCATCCTCAAACTGCAGCTTTTTAACCCTGGATCTGACAAACATAGGTGTTCAAAATAGAAATGTTCTCTCTCACTTATTATTTTTTAAAAATCTCTCCCTCAAATCACACCATTTTCAAAGTGATTTAAAAATAAACATTTATTACTTGAGGCACTGAAAATACCTACATGTTTCAGGGAAAAAATATCAGATCACTATTAGTATTCAAACCTATTCTAAAGCAAAGTACTTACAGAGCTATTTTATGCATTTAATTACATTTTTAGTTTGCTTACATTTTCTGTTTAGGAGAATAATTTTCAAATGTCTTTGTAACCTGACTTTCTGAAATAATCTAATTAGCTTTTAATAATGCTTTATTTGTGGTGCCTTACTGGTTAAGTAATTTCACTGACTGCTATAACATAAAATACTTTTAAATTTTGATTTGTAAGACAGAGAACAATGAAAAAGACCCAGACAAATAAAAGGAAATTGCTAATACGCCAGGTGCACTGGGATTTGTTCATAATAATTTTACCAAGCAGTAAAACTACAACTAGTCTTCATATTCCTGGACAGGACATTCTTGAACACCAGACATGACTTTAAAAGCAATCAGCTTCTTCAGCACAGCTACATGCACTAGGCATTCAAAATGTATTTTTTGTTATTTTCCCACTTTCTTCTCCCTCAACATTTGTGAAATGGTAAAATTTACTTAAATTTCCTTCACATCATCTAGGTATATACTCTAAGCTGGCCACAGAGGACAGTTAACATAAAAGGTTAGCACTTTAAAAAGGCAATTCACTGCACACTAAAATAGGGATCTAAGGTAGGAGAATGGGTTGCCTCCAGCACATATTTGCTAAGTACTATGCTCTAGCACAATGAAGGAGCACTTTTAAGCAACGCCAATGAGATTAAATTAAAAATAAACTCCTGTTTTGTACAATAGTCTTGGTTAATTAGATTAACCCATATAAAAAGTGTTTTTCTTGCATTTTTCACAGGAGTCACTAATGCTAGTGGGTTTGTTTGCATCGTGACAGTATTTTGTAAGTCACTGATTTAGTGCCATACAAGTATAGAATAATAAAAAAAATATTCCTCACTTTTAAGGTAAGTAGCTGCACAGCACAGTGCACTGCTGTGCAAAGATGCTTGTGTTACCCCAGAAGCAGTACAGCTGAGGCAGTAAAATGCTCTGCCCAGCCTAATTAGCCTTGCAGCAAAGCAGGCTTTATCAGCCTGGGAAATACACTCTGCTAGGGCTTAGCCGTTCTGCTTCCAAAGGCAGTTCTGTCATGGCTAGCTCAAATATCTGCACATTTGGAAATCAAGCAATATAGATGTATTTCAGGCATCATACATTTTTTGCAATGAATAAACATATCTATTTCTAATGATCACCATTCAGGTCACTCTTACTTCAACTAATAAGGCAGGCTTCTAGGTAAAATAAAACAATTCATAAGCTAAGGAGTGAAAACTCCAAAATTCATTGTGTGTCAAGGAACACTTTGTAGCTGTTTTAAAATCTTACCTTTCAAAAACACAAACTATGTGCCCCTAGAACATTCTAAAGTATTTCAATTACACAACTGTTCAAATGGGCTTAGTTGAAGAGTATGAAATCCCCTTCCACAAGTATTCAGAGACTTCTGAAGCTTCATTAGACAAAACGTGGCTTACTAGAAAAGTGAAGGTAAGCCTCAAAGAACAGGAACAGAGGTGACAAATGACTTTTCCCTCTGTAGTTCCTGCCATGGTTTTCAGTACTGCCAGTTCTCCATCTCTTCTTCAGAATGAAAGGGTTAAACAAAAGTCCATATAGAGGTGACTTTTCTCAATTTTCTTGAAAGGCAATCTGCAACATTCAACTCTTGCACGTTTCATAATACAGCCTACGCATATGATTTCACTGTTTTGAAGTATTGCTTTATTACACACACAGAAAATCTCCGAGATACCAACAGTTTTAAATATAAGAAAATAGTTGTCAAGAATGTGTGCAGTGAACCTTCCACAACAAATCTTTTCTTTTCAGAGCAACTTTTCAGCTATCAAGAAAACTAAAATCTTATTAAAAGGGCTTATACTGAAAAATCTTGCCCTATATATTACATGACGAAATACAGTTTTTTAGATGTAAGACATACAAATAAACAACTTCACCTTCAAGAGTAAAGAAAACAGATGGCAGGTCTCAGACTGCCAGAAACTAATCCTTTTCCCTTTCAGATCTACAATACTGCTATAAAAATTCAAGATTAGCATCTCTATCACTCTATTCAGAATCATATTAAGGTGATAAGCAACAGTTATTGCTGAGAATATAAAGGTAGTGACTGACTTTCAATTCACTGGTAAATGCAATAACCTTACAATTGCTTCAAAAATTAATCTATTTTTTATCTTTAAGCTATTATTAGCTTATATCAGATCATGTTTGGTAATGTGTTTAAAGTGAACACCTGATGCTCAAGCATTAATATTTTCAATAAAATTTATATTTTCCAAAACAGTCAAGATACCAACACCTACAAAAAGGCAGGCTTATGCTTCAAATTTAGAATAACATAACTAAACCACCATTTCAAGTTACAAGCTTTAAACCCTTGAGTACATTATAAAAACATAAACATTGAAAAAAGCACTCCTCAAAACATATATAAATTAACATAAAGGCATGCTGTTTCATAAATATCTATTTAGACTATTGTCTAACTTCTAACACAGAAAATTGCTACTTTGAAAGAACTGAAAAAGCAGAGAGAAAAATCCAAATGCAAAACTGAAATCACTTTAAAGATTCTCCTAAACCTTGAGATTAATCAGATGATACCCGTATATCAAAAGTGAGAGAAATATGATAAAAAGCTTGAGAGAAGCTTGATTTTGCAGTTTAACATCTTAAAATGGCCTCTTTCAGAGACTTCTATATTATCATAAACAAAATGGTGAAATTCCATGTTTTTTGATGTTCTATCATACAGTAACATAAAGCAGCATGCCTTAAAAAAGAAAATCTTACCCTTTCCCATGTAAAAGACAGACCTAGTGCATCAAACTGTTCTCTCATGTGTTGAATATTACTGTAAAATTAAAAAAAATTTATTAACTTAAAATATTTCTATCACATGATCATATTCAAAATAAGGTGCTTATAAAGTTCTGAGAAATCAAAAGCACTAGTTAACCTCTAAACACTATTATCTCACTAGCAGTCAAACCCAAGGAACTGCCAGAATACTCATCTTAAATATTAATTTCAAAAGTCCCTAGTGTATGCTGGTTCAATTTCAATAGCTGTGTATACAAGACAACAATTTGTCTTCTCTTGATTTGAGCATAACTGAAAAGCAAACATGGCACTGCAGTTTGAGGCAAAGGTTTCTGAAGCATCACTTCTCATTGTTTTTAATTATCTTTACTTTCAAAGGGTCCTCTGAAATCTTCATGATGGAGTAGGACACAATTTCACCATCAGCCTAATCCTGCTCTATCCTGGCAATGCTATCCTGGATGTATTTTGCTTTGCTCTGGTGATAGTGTGGCTCTAGGATGAGTAGAACCAGTTCACCTATTCAACTGAAGACATGCCCTACAAAAAGTTCTCCAAAAATACCTCACCAGTTTTCTGGCCTCCCTCTGATCAAAAGGCTGATTAAATCAACACTGTGGCTGCAAAAACAGCTGAGCCAACACAAAGGAGGTAGTGGGAACTTATATCCTGGGAGGTGACAAGGAACCACTAAACTTCTGGTGGCAGAACAGCCATAGATAAACTTAAGTCAGCTGCAAAACTGTAGGGCTAAGACCTTGTCCCAGATGGATTATAATAAAAATGTAAAATAAGACACATCAGAATATACAGTGAAGCTTTAGTTTGAAAATCTACTAAATACAGTTTACTAAAATACCCACAGTTACACGAGATTAACTAGTGACGTGGTGTGAATCTATTCACATACTTCAAAATTGCTTAAAATTTCTTAGGGACTTTTTAACTTTCTACTAAAATGCATTATGTCAGATAAAGTTATCTTCTGACAGTGGCTAATTTGACAGTCATGAAACCAAGCATTTAATTCTGATCCAGAACAAACCTGCACTGCTGAGTATGCAAATATCCAGTATTAACAGTCACAGAGCCCCAGTTACACTAGAGAAGGCCTGACTTTTCTGGTAAGGAATTTTCCTGGTAGTATACCAGGAAATCCTCTTATGGACTCACAGCTTCCACCGGGGAAAACCATACTTTCAGTAGTACTGCTTATATTAAAGTCCCACTCAAAAAGAACTGTACCAATAAAAAATTTCAGATTTGAGTGTATTTTCACAAAGCTTCTGCCAATATACTAACTCTTAGTAACAGCAATTTCTCTGTGTTTGTATAAGTAACTCTGTCTTCATTTGCTTTTGTTTTTTTCCTAACTTTGAGAATATAAGTAGTAATGGTCAATTTGAGTTCATTTTAAATCACCTGCTCAGAAAATCAGTATGCTCTGAAATTTGGTTGCTCACTCCTGAAACAAGAAAGCTGAAATGCTTATGGTGCGCCCCCTTTTACAGGGGTGGCTGGCTCTGCGCCAAGGATGACTAAAACACATGAGGTTGCTCACACACCATCACAGCTCCATGTTCAGCTCAGTCATCCCTCCCTGCCGCAGGCATGAGAAACATTCAGGATAGGGACAGTGGAGAAAAGAGGAGACAGCAATTACTTCAGTAGTCAGAACTTAAACTGCCCATATGATGAACCAACTCCCTTCCTTAGAATAATCAAAAAAACTGGGTATGTAAATAATTTTTCTATTTGGATGTTGTTATAATCAGTCCCAATGATGATGTGCTAACTTTTCTCAGTTTGTTGTTATAATATTGTTATCTAACTCTTAAAAATAGACAATCACTCTTTTCAGTACTAAGGAAATTTTCAAAGCAAAACTTTCTTGTAGTATAAAACTTCTTGTACTTTTAACTACTAGCTGAACTGCTTTGAGTGTATGAAACAATACACACCTATCTACAAGAAAAGAGAATCAGCTCAGGGTGTGCCCTGTCACATGCTTTTTGATATGACCTAAACAAACTGCTGAGACAGGTCTTTGCTATTGCACAGTCTCTCTGCCCCACGTGCTCACTGCTTTTCTTTTGAGCCAGTTCAACTCAAGCAGTTGGCAGAATGGCTTTCTTCTGAGTTGACAAGCCAAGTCAGTTTGAAGATGCCCTACAAGTGCCAAAGCTAGTACAATAGGTGAGGAGGGACCATGTAGTAGGGCGAAGGGGAAAACACTAACCCTTTTGTAGTCAGCAAGTACTTAATGTAAGCCTTGTCTCAAAACCACAACCTTCACTTCTCTGTGCCTCATTTGTCATGTAGGTAAGGATCACAGTAATGCTCTATCTGGTGAAGGTTCCACCAAGATATCTGAGGTAAAACCGAGGCACTCAGATCTAAGATTGTAGATTTGTTTTACAGCTGAGCTTCGGTAGGCTTATTGAAAGAAGACAGAAATCATCAATTTACTGACCATGCTACAATGTAATCAATAGCCCACAACACACTGTGCACAGTGATTTTTTAAACACTCAGAAGAACAAAACCAGTTTTTTACATCTTGATGGTAACTGGTTCTCACACATATTCTTACCTAAACCATGTGTTAAGGAAATTTTTAAAAATGAGCATAACTAACTCAGAATTTGTGTGTAGTGCACTCATGTGTTCTCCCTAAATGAAATAAATTGCCATCATATTTTAGTTGGAAAAGTATCAAGTATCTTAAGATGGGACCAGAAGCATGAAAAAAACTTAAAAGAAACAGCATTATCAAAGAAGGAAATGGATCAAGGTCCAAAAAGATACCACAGCTAGATTACTGCATCCAGAGCACAACAAACAGCTTCACTTAAGAAAACTGGTTTCCAAATCATTTATAGAAATGAATGTTTACTTATACAACTTTCTACTCATTTTAAAGAATATTAGGGGAACACAACACCCAATTTTCATGGAAATCAGTATCAATAATGCCTGCTTATCACTTTCCAAGACCCAGTCTCAAATGAAAAAACTATCTTCTTCCTCTTTCGCATGGTACTGAAAACTGCTAGCAAATCTAACCACATAGCTCATAATTTTCAACTGTGTATTCTATACTAAGATTTAACTCACCATAATGACATTCTGATTTATTTCTTACTGATTTGGGTGTTTGGGAAACATTACTCTTTCAATATTCTACCTTTTTACAATTTAAAAGTCATTGAGATTAAAACCTTGAAAATCATCCTGATACATTTATTTTTCAAAACTGAATCATCTGTACAGTCCCATAAAATATTGGCAAATAACCCTGGTTCTTTCTTTACCATCTTTCTTCTACACTGGTTTTGCTCTGTTTTGTGGGTTTATGGGGGCCACAGTACAGGTATTCACAGTGGAAATGTCATATTACTTAATTCATTAAAAACTACCTTTGTGTCCAGCTTGCAGGGTGAAGCCCATGTTCAACTGCAGCATTTTCTGCTGGTAAACCAAATGCGTCCCATCCCATTGGATTTATCACCTGTCAGCAAAAGGGAAAAACACCATCTTACATAACTCTGGAACGGCATCAGCAACACACACAGGCCTCCAAATAACAAATGGTGTTTTGCATTTCAGCATTTGCTTTGTCTCAATTGAACCTCTTCAAAACATGCCAACCATGGCTAGGTCTGTTTTATAAGATGAATATGAAGCATACTTGCTATCTATAGTGCAATGTTAGAGGGAGCTTAAAGTATTATGTAATAAATCCTCATGACTATTTCAATACCAAGTTGAAAATGACAAAAATCAATCTTTTCTAAATTTGTGTGGTCATCAAAATCAGCAGTTGATGCTACTGCTATACAGAATCAAATACTCATTCTAAAGAAGAAGAAAGCAAGCAAAACTAATTGAACCAAGTTTTATATACCTGAAGTGTCGCCTACTTTTTTCTTTTGTTGAAGGAAAAAAAAAAAGATGAAAACCCTGTGATAGCCTTAAATCCAATAGATAAAATGAATAGGATGGGGAAAACTGTTTTAGTCAAATTTTACTAAAATATCTTTTGTAAATCTAGACTACAGACCGACAAATTGTATTTCATGACCACAAATAAAGGTGGAAAAAAATGTTTACTACAAAATAAAATAGATAATTCCTGTTGAAATAGATATGTATCTTTCTTATTAATGTCTGAATTATTTGGAAAAATAATCTACCAATACAGTAAGTATTCAAAACCCTGTTTAATAACCAGGGAAAGAAAGGCCAGCACTTAAGATGTTGTCATTAAACACATATATTGGATACCTGAAAAAAAATCCCATTTTTTATACCCACAAATGTGCTATAAATCTAACAATTATGATTAAAGTTACACAAGTTTAACAATAGCAAAACATGCCTAAGTAACATTTTACAGGTTGTAAGAAATAAAAATTTTTACCCCTTAAAATATGTATTTATATAAAGAACTTGTTCTTTAGTGGCATGGAAGCAAACAAGCAGTAAGAAAGCAAGCCCAGCAATACTAATCTCATAAGCTATCTCCATGTGAAAAATCTGTTTATTTCGGAAGCATAAGAGCTACTTTTGTCACTGGTTGAATTATTTTTATTCTTCTTTGCCACAGCCTTCTAATCCTCTGACTTCAATGGAATATTTCATAAAAAATACTTTATAGACATGTTTATAAAGGTGCCCTAGGCACCAACTCGGTGTAAAAGCAACAGGATTTAACAGATGTGACTCCTCAGCATTCTTGTTTTCAATACTGAGCTAAAACTAAACCTGCTGTATATCATTATTTTGCTGGTGCAGCAACAAAACCAAAGGTATTAACCAGTGATCAACTGTGATTCAAGCCAGTACAGTAAGGGTCCATGCACAGCACATTTTTGATGTATGAATCTAACAGAAATCAGAATGCTATTCTGTGTAACAAATCTTCCCTATTATCAGACATATTATTGTTCCACATATCATAGTGTCAGAAAACTTGAGTTCTAACTCCCTACTTCCCCACATTATAAACATTACACGGAAAACTTCATTTGGAGCCTAAACCACTTGTCAATGCCCTGTGGAAGCACACCTCAGCCCTTCTCCTCTCCCTCTCCCCACCAGTAATCAAAACTATTAGTATAAAAGAGAAAAAAGAAAGGTAAAGTTTACATAAACTACAAATCTCAACAAAATTTTTTAAGGACATACTAAAATACTAGTTTCTGCAGCTCAGCTCTTTTTGCCCATTACTGTTGCTGATGACCTGTCTCTGGACAGAAATGATGAAATAAACCAACTTTTTTTTTTTCCACATATATTTTCTCTTATTTAAACCCTCTTTGTTTAGACAAGTGCTCTACATTTGCATCCCTACAAATGCCTTATTTTACTACAAGCTGACACACATTAAGGAGATTAGAAAAACTACTCTTGATTAATTTTTGTAAAATTTGGCTTCTGAAAATCTCCTGGATATAGACAGGCAGCCAAAAGCAAGGCACAATCTAATTTCTCACACTCATGAGCAAAAGGATGTGGGAAGAGCAGCTTCACTACCAGCTACAGACTCCCCAAAAGGGCTGACTGATGCTCCAGACAGCTAATGTGCAGACATTTTATCACTGTACCATCAGCACTAGCAGGAATTATCTAATCACACAGATCTTCCCAGTTCTAGCATGTATATTAAAAATATCATACAGTGTATTCACTTATCACGCTCAAAAGACAGTTCAATTTAACAACCAATAGCATTCTTCAAGTTAAAGAGCTGAAGAAGTACGCTAATTCAAGTTTTAATCAGAAACCTGAATTTCAAGAGACATTAAAAATATCCTCAAATTAATCTCCAGGATAGATCTATTTATGTAGTTGCTATAGAGATGAATATAACATGCACAGTGGTTTAGAAAATTATTTCAAGTTTATTGTCTCTTTTACTTCCCTACTGTGAATGGATTTGAAAGGTTTGTGAAATGCATTTGTCTAAACAACAGGTCAGCTGCTTCTGGATGGAGTGTATATTACGTATCTACAGTTAAAATGTCACAGTCTCCACGCATCACTTGGCATTACACCTTAACTCAGCCAACATAAAACACAAGACTGAGATTAACTATATAGTTCTAAAAAGCATAAAAATCTCAAGAGACATGGAAGAGGAGAAGAATATATACATGTCAGAAGTTGGCACAAAGAATAAAGGAAGAGTTCAACTGTTCAAAACAAAGCAAAAACGGGAAGAAAGCAATTTTGAAGACCAAAGGATATTCCTTGTAGCTCCTAGATGGGTTGGTCATAGGCTCTGACTAGCAGAAAACATGGCTGCTCCCTCCAGCATTACAGACAAGCAGAAGAAAAAAATATCATCCACTTTCTTGAATGCTGACTTGATTGCTTCTGACAGCCGTCTCTAAACCTTATGCAACTGAGGGATCAGTTCTGCTCACTAGAGCAACTGTTCTTCCAAGCATCGCTTCTCTGTACAGAGAGTATTTTTTCTAGGTCGCAAGGAGAAAGAAAAACAAATAATGAACATATCTTGTAGGACAGGAGGCTTGCATAAGTCTAAGGACGCCTATACATCGTAAAAGAAGGCAGGCTATAGTTTCAGTCATTTTAAGACGGCAGAAGCCAAAGGCAGCTCTGTGCTTCTGGTCTTCACAATGAAGTGGACAGGTAAACTCTTCTTAGTTAAAACTAATAGGTTAGTCTTGAATACAGATTATTACATGGCTTAAGATCCTTAGAAGTTCACATGATCAGGCAGGATCAGCTATGAAAGACTGGCATTTTCTACCACTCAACGTACTATGTTTTGCACAGGAACATGAAGTTGCAATAAAGTGATTAATTAGTATGTGGGGAACGAAGTGCTTGGTAACTACCACACTGAGCAGTCTTTTCAGGAGCAGATTACTAAAAACATTTTAGATCCCAAAGACTCTGACTTCAAATTAGCTCGAAGCATTACTTTAAAAATAATTTCACAGCACGGTCAAAAATCTGTCATTAATAATGGCTGGAGCTCTTAATGTGACTGTGGGACAAAGCAGAGGAAGACACAGCAACTCCATTAATTCATTTGTGAGATCTCAGCTCTTCCTCTCAGACGATTTTCATCTATTCACTGCTGTAACAATCAGCCCATCACACTGACATTAGTAGGCGAGATCAGTAAGTACTATATAACACAAAGCTGACAGTGATCTCATAACACTCCGTTCTATGCCTCCATCAACATAACTAGGACAGACAATTCAGTGAATTTTCCTTAATGTTTGTAAGGAAACAAGGAACTTGTTTGCTCTCCTGATGTGTTCAGTATGTCTCAAAACTATGACCAGGGAGCTGACGTATCTTTCTTACATCCAGATCAATGCATTCTAAATTCTAAGAAATACAGCAGAATCAGTGTCAAAAATGCCTGTAAATAAACACATTTATTTCAGAGAATATGTGATAAGAGAAGACAACCAAAAATGAAAGGGCTCGCTGACAGATTAGTGATTTGAATCAATACAGCAAGGTCTACATTCCTGTCTCTAGTTATGGCCCCATGACACACTCGACATGGACTAACCAAAAAAGGCTCACAAAATAGGCCATGGGTGGTCATGAGTTCCAGCTGCCAGAAAACACCCCTGGTTCCAGCAGCAACTTTCTGTCATCCTCCTTGCACTTGACCTCACAACTGTGCAACCACACACAAGTGAGACAGTGAGGACACACGGTTGGAGAGGGGAAAGGAGAGGATGGCTGCTCCTTCCACTGGCTGCCCACAATTAGGCTGAACATGTTGAAAATCTGACTTGATTTTCAACAGATTACAGATACAACACATTTTTAATACAAGACCTCCACCTGAATGCAGCCTAAATTGCCTTTTAAGTGTAGTAAGGTAAAAAACACCATTACACAACAGCTAAAAATTACCACCACCAAACAAAAAAAACCCAAGCAGACAAGGCACACCTGGAAATAGAGCAAAATAATGAATTTTTAACTAGTGTGTACATTCTAGCAAGGCTATTTCAATGCCTCTCTGCAACACAATGCTGCATATTAGCATTCTGATAAGGCACTTTCAAATTAAAAAATAATCAATCCACACAGATTTCTATCAAAACATAACTCTGCTTATAAAATTCTCTAATTTATATGTTGTTCTCACAAGATACAAAATATGAGAAATTATTCTATGTCCACATGCTATCACAAAGATTTAGAAAACAAAGGTGTCTCTCACTTCCTTAATCTCACACATTCTTGTCTAACATAATTGCATTTAAATAATACCTCATTTTCTCTTTTTCTTTCAAAATGAAACAGTGAGCTCATTAACACCTTCAGTGCTTGCTACTGGAAAACTAAATTTAAATAAGATTCAATTCACGTAGGATACTTGTAATACTTTCCACTTGTTTTATACCACAGAAAATAACCTGGCAAAAGGACACAACAACCTCACACAAAAAATATGGTGGAGCACAGCAGCTAATGACGATCAGAAAATGGAACTGTACTGAAATAATTCATCCTATTGATGACTTAATTATAAAGTTTTAATTAAACTTGCCTGTCTTTCTTCAATACCATTCACTGTTGCAATTTCAAGAGCATTAAGATTCACTGCTGAAAGGGAAAACAATTAATGAAAATACATCCAATTTAAAAAAGATGATGTTCTGGATAAAACTAAAACGTTCTTTAAGTCATTTATGTATATTGTGGAAATATCAGTGACAATATTCCAATCTCAGCTATGAGGAGCAGTTTAAGTATAAATTAAGAAATCTGATCTTAGTGTACAGGAATTTCACCCTGAATTGTCCAATGATCATTCTCATTTCTGCACAACTCATATATGTGACAGCCTCGCTGTGGTATCAATTTCAATTCAAAATTTTATTAAAAAGATATCACAGGATCTATTGAACTGAATCGCTCTCTGTTTACTGATTGCTAAGGGAATTATTCTTAATCCTCTGAGAGGCAAAAATTATCCACTTTGGAATTTATCAAAGACATGGTAATGATAGCATGATAAAGCAATGGTAAATACTTTTTTCCCTGAGCAGCAGCAGACTCGAAATCTGCCATGGTGAAAATCACCATTAAAATCTCTATAATTTGTACATGGCACTCAAATAATGAGTAGGGAATCTCTTAACTTCTTACAAAACTCCTACATTTGAATACACAACATGCATGTAGATTCACAGAGAAAACACAACCAGAAACTGCACATTATAGTTCTGGATTGGTTTATTAATAGATACAAATTTGCAATTTAAAATATATAAATTCTTTTTCATAGCATTTTTAAAGAAATATGTTTGTAATAAGATCTGTGACTAGAACTCTCCATACACAAAAATTGTTTTAATTGTACTTCAAGAAAAATGTTATCTTTAACACATTTTGAAAAGAGACTAGCTTGGTGCATTCATGCTAAGTAATCTGTACAGTTTACAGTTCCCACGCAAAGACTTCAAACTCCATCTTCAGTAATTAGAATGTAAACAAGTTATAACAGATGTACCCTACAAATCATTTATCCAGCAACCCAATCCAAGCCCATAACAGAGTTTGTCTCCCATGCACTGCCTACAGGTCCTTGAGGAGTGTCGGAACAAGACAATGCTTCGCTGGTCAGATCTTCAGGTAAAACAAACGGGACTTCATCACCCAGCAGCACAATCAATGTGCTGGCCCCGAATCGATACAACTGTGGTGATTACCTCTGTACTGCAATACACACACTCACGCACCCCCTGCTGAAAACTCTGCGAAGCTTATCACTCATCAGTACACTGAAAAAGGGACTGCCTATTGTGATGTTACACTTGCATTAAATCCCACCCCTGTACACCATTTCATAAATGACCAGCCAGTCACGTATTGCAGAAAAGGCTGCTGCTCATTAGGTAATCTGTTTGATTGCTCATTTTCAGTGTCATTAGTCACCAATATAATTTACGGCTTTATGCTAAAGCAGTATTTCCTCCAAAAACAAGGCGGGGGGAAAAAAGCAACAAATACTTATTTTCCCACTTAAAATGCTGGTGAAGTACAGGTTCCTGGCAAATATCAGTAGATTTCAGTGCATATTACCTCACTAGAATATTTTAATTGAAACAAAATCAGATCCTACCGAGCCAGACAAATTAAATACTAATGTTCCATTTCAGAAAAACAAAAAAACAGCATCCAAATTGTTTAACACTTTCCCAGTTAAGATTTCAAACTACCTCCAATATGAAGAAATTACATGCATGCATTCCAAAAATGGTTCCAATTTACTAAAGGAGCTCTAATCCCTTTGTAAAGGCATTCAAGCTTATCCTTATTTAAGTATTATAACAAATAAGTCAATTCTTGCCTGTTCAGATTAAATCAATATGAAACTAATTAACTATTTTCTCATGAAGTCATTCTCTAAGAAATATATCCCCAACTTATTCAACATACATTACCCTCTTACTCAACCATATATATACTAGTCAGCTATGTACACACCATATATATTTTCCCTGATATTTTCCCTCACTGATTATTAGACAACAAATATACATTGTAGTCTGAAGTTTTCCCTGGGAACTGTAAGTCTGTATTTTTCATGGTAACAGCCCACCACTCCTTGTTGCCTTACAAACACTTTCAACCTACCTGTACTGTTTCTAGCAGTTCTATGACTTGCTAACCAGGGTCAGTTCTACATTTATATATAGAGATACAGTTTCTAAGATTATTTTCAATGAGTCTTCCTTTTTTTTTTTTTTTTTAAATTTTGGAAATGATGGAAGCAAAGCTTAAACATTACTACTCAACAATCTTACCCTAAACTTGCCTTGAATACCTGAAACGCATTCAGTTCTATTTGGAATTTTGACTTGGAAAAAATTAGTAATCCCTGAACTTTCAAACATGCAATATTAAAACTGAATTTCCAGAAAGAAAAAAAATAAGATCAATAGAATAACTTCAAAATTATGCATTCTAACATTTTTTGTTTCTAAAGCATTCTTTCTTTTTATGTACTGAAGAATTCCAGTAATTCCCTGAATACAGAGAAAAACATTTTTCTTGGGAATATCAAATTTCATGTATGATAAAACATAACTATGTCATAGCCTACAACCATCACAAGAAAGAAATCTTTAACAGACTGTACAAGTGTGACAATGGCCAGAGAAAACATCTAGAGGCTGATAAATTGTGAGGAGAAAAATCAACTATAAAGACTTTAATTCTAAGCGATGGAGAAATTAGCATGGCTAATAAAGAAAAGGTTTTTTAAGGTAAATATAATTTCTATCAAGTTAATCTACATCACTAACACAATAGCTCTTAGTCTGACATACTCAGAAAATCATCTGAGAAATCTTTAATGTCTCTTAATCGTACATGAAGGTTAAATTCTTTGGCTGCCCACCTTTAGTCATAAATAGATGTTCAAAGTGGTTAACACAACAGAAGATACATATATTTATAGAAATTCAGCATGTTCTACAGGCAATCTAATATCCTTCAAAGTCATTTTTACATGAAATATAAAACTAAGCTGAAATGCAAGATTTAAAAACTTTAAAAGACTTTCAAAACTTTTCTGAAAAAAAAATAGGCAATCATGGAAATAAAAACTTGCTTTCACAGTGGCTCTTGTATTTAATTGAATTATCTTTTCATATTCTCCAAAGGTTTCTACTAAAGGTGCCTACTTCCCTTGTATTCAAAAGCTAACATCTACAGCATCCTATTAGAGGTAGACAATTTTCACTTTATTTTAGCTAGTACAAGAGGAAGCAAGTTTTCATCTTTCTGAATAGAAATTTAGTGGATATCTTCACTCTCTCATCACTGTTATTGATGAGAGATGAGCTATGTCCTGAAATAACATCTCCACTGGTCTTAACATCAAGAAAGAATCAAAAGTCCCCTCAAGAACCTAGTTAGCTCAATTTTTTTAGTGAGATCTAAGTTCTGGTCATTCAGAGGAGTTCGGAAAGATTAGTGTTACAACAGACATTGGGCTTTTTTCTCATTTAAAGTCTAAGGCAGTTATTTCTTTTTCCTGTAATTTTAAAAGCATGAGAACGCATTTCTGTAAAGCAGCAGCACATACTCAATGCACGGTATGTTCATCATTGGCATAAAATACACAGTATTTGGAAAGGCAGCACACTGAATAATTCAGTGACAATACCTTTAAGAATCTCATGGATGATGATAAATCCAGGAAACACTACACTTCTACAGCACTTGTAGCAAGGAAATTGTACTTAGTACCACAACCAGCAACTAACATTTATTTCTCCATTTCATCTTCTTTGTACTCTTTTGAGGTTCTGATTCCTATATTCTTGAGCTGTTCTTTGTCTCTTGTACATTAGAGAGAATTCCTTTCTGAGTCGTACGCTAGACTCTTGCCTACAGCTCTTTCTTTCCTTTTTGTTCCTTATGCCAAAACCGGGTATTCTCTTCCCATTCTCCTTCCTACTGTTTCCCAGATTTTCAACATTTTCCCTCTACCAAATGTCTTCTTCCTCCTTAATATGGTTGTCATTCAGGTCACAATTCTCCCACACCTTCCTTACATCCTTCGAATTCTACCCGCCACCCTTTACTGCAGAACACTGCAGGGACTAAGCTCTCAGCTACACCTTCTACCTACCGGAAAGAGAGAAGGGAGCAAGGGAAAAATTACGGCAGGCATGGGGTGGACTGGAAAAGAGGGACACGGAAGGGAAGATGCAGCAAGTTAGCTAATCTTAGCCTTCCTCGTAGTCTTGCACCTTCAGAAGACAGCATTTTGTATGTATGAGCAAGGCTGAAACAGGCAAGCCAAGGGGTCAGCTGCTACAGAACACAAACTTCTACAGTTACACCCACACGATGCGACATGTGACACGACCCTGTTCATTTGACTTGTAGCAGTCATGAGAAAGGGTTTCCCTCCCAGCTGGCACAGAGGAGCAGGATGTCCCTCTGAGTCTGACAAAGGGCATCAACCGGTTCTCAGGAGCAGAAGAGGTGAAAGAAGTTGACTTCTGTGGTGTCTCAGTTTTCTCTTGCTAGCTACACCGTCTCCTCCCCCACAGTCCCACCCAGACAGCAGTAGGGTCTTCAGTCTCCTCTCATAGAAATGGTGTGGCCCACACATCTCATTGACACTGTGCTGTACATCAGTAGATTCAGGTAGCTGACACAGCATCAGCTGTATCATTGGAGATAGCTTTTAACAATTTGTTATCAACAGTGAGTTCTGAACACCACCTGTTTTTAAAAATGTCTCAAATTTCAATATTCAAAGCTCCACAGGTCATTATCTATGCATCTGTAGCATATATTCCAACTAAACATTCACCTTCATGGATTCTGGAAAATACTAATTTCCTGACCAATTACTGTATTAAAACATCAAAAAGCCACCCAGTCCTACTGCCAATCTTTTCTTACCTGCATCCCTCTCATTTTCTGGAACCGAGCTACCGCATCACTGATGGTGTAGACACGAACATGGCCCATGTGAAGCTTTCCAGAAGGATATGGGAACATAGAAAGCACATAAAATTTTGGTCTTGATTTCTAGAAAGAAATTTTTAGAAAGTTGTAACTACATGAGTTAGCATTTCACTTGAATATATACACGTGCACATTATAAACTACACAATATCGTGAAGATAAACAAGGTTCTGCTGGAATTGATCCAAGTGAGCACTGACAAAGTTCATCAGATCAAATTCTTTGGGGCTGTAAACAGAGAGGTTTTACCAGACTTTGCTGCCATCTCATCAATTTATATTGATATTTATATGGCACTTGAAAATTGTTTTTAATCAACTTTTACTCAACAAAAGATACATTAACATAACTGCAGCTTAACAAATCACCATTCCCTACCATAGCATCTGTAATTGATTATCTATGCACTCTTAATCTGTCCCACCAAAAACTGAAAACATGACAGATTAAATTATCCTTCCAACAGTTTAAATAAGTGTTTTACTTTGTATTTAAAACAAACATGGAGCTCACTGCTGGCCAGTTACTTTTTGTCAGCTGACCTGCAGTAACTCACTGAGTGACTGACTCAATCATCCACTGAAGTGAAACTGTTCAGTTTTACTATGTATGCTCAGATCCAAAGTCATCTTACAAGCACTATCTTGCACAGTGAAAAGAAGGTAAAAATTTCGTTTAGTTAGGTTTGAGTAAATTGACAAAAGTTATGAAGAAATCAAACATTATCTCTCTCACACAAATTATTCCTAATACATCTTGATTACCATTGAATTTATCACTGATACATGCTTGATAAATTCCTACATTATTTTTCTTATGTTAATAATGGGGAAAAAAATTATGGGCAGCTTTTACTATTCTGAACAAAACTCTATTCATATTTATCAAATAATACTTCTTTATCACTTTTGTCCAGTAACAGTAAGATTAGAAATAATCTGAATATTTCATTGCAGCACTATATACTATTTGCCTCTCAATATGTTATTAAATCTACTTCAACTGTAAGGACAAAACAAAAAATATTATTAAAAATACAATTTATAACTTAGTATATGTATGATATATGACACCTATGTATACACATATTGACAGATATTAAAGGCACAAGCCTGAATTACTGCTTTCCCTGATATATGTATGCATGCGCACCATTTTCATCTCAGTCTTCTTCCTCCGAAAATGCAAGCCTCTTTTCTCTTTTCAACACTTGCATAGAACCAATTTTTTGTTGGAGAGGGGACACATTTTAGGAAAGAAGAACAAATGTGAAGGGGCACAGAAATGTTTTTATACCTGTATGACTGAGCATAATTGTGAAGGCAAAAAGAGTCAGAGACCGAGATTACCATTTTTTCAAGATCTTTTATTGCATGGGAAAACTTTTTTTTCTGCAAGTCACTCATTATTCCTGACACTATAAACCAGAAAATATTCTTAAAAAATCATCTTCCCTTAACATAGATTTTAATGAGTCACAGTGTGTAGTGTAATAGATTTCTTATAACCATTGGGAGGAAGATCCTGAGAAAATTGTTTACAAAAGTTATAAATGTAGAAGATATTTCTTTCAATGCATTAAATAATTAATTCCTAAACATGGTATAATATACAAAGAAAGAATTGATTATGTAAACACTTCCTAAATTTACAAGTTCATGCTTTGCTTATCACTGTGTTTTTCCTCAAGATTTTTTTTTATTATTATTTTTCCACCTACTTCATCAACTGTTTCTAATAATCTACCATCACACGAAGTATTTTCCCCTGAAATGTATTATATATCTCATCATTATAAGCCAACTGTACTAAGTAAGTTTCAATTAATTTCATTTTGAGAAAACAAAAATATTGAACATGTAATTTCCAAATTTCTCAAAATGCTTACATCAGTTTCTGAAATTCTGCAGAACTGATCCTTTATTCTTGGGAGCCACCAATTTTCAACTCTTTTTCTTGTCTCCAACCCATAGCTTTTTTCCCATTTCCCCGTCTCACTGTAAATAGTTCTGACACAAGCAGGAACCAGTCTTCTCTGCCATTTAATTAATCCCAGGAAGCCATTTAGTTGTCTCGTCAAACATGAAGAACAAGGGCCAACTCTCTGACAAACTGACTGCATTCTTAAGGTTATGATACCTGAAAAAGACAAAAATATGTATTTCAGTCTACAATATAACAGGAATTCAGTGGTTATTATGATTATACAGAAATTTGGTAGCTATGAAACATATCTTAGCTTAATTTAGATTGCTTGGCTGTTTTCCACAGTACTTGCATTTTATTCCCATGGGTCTGAATTATAAAAGCATTTATTTTTTAGCCAAGAGAGCTTAACTGTGGTCCTTGCACGGAACAAAACTGTTCTGTTCGATTCCTCCTCTAGTAAGATACAATTCTTGCATTCTATCTCCCATAAAGGGAGGATTAGTCAGTTGAAGGTTCAAGAAGCTCAACTGCCTGAACAGAAAAAGATGGCTAACATGGTGTTAGTAAAAATTCAGAATGAAAAAGGGAGAAGAGGAAGTTGGATGAAATTATCCTGTAAAACTACTGAATTTGTCATCACTGAAAAGAGATGGGGGAGGATGACTATAATTAGTAGATTTCAACTAGACATTCTAAATTGACTATTTTGCTACGGGCTTCCTCGTCAGTACAGTTTCCTGCAAGAACTGCATGAGAAACTTACACTGTTCAGACAAGATATAATTTAAGAAGTCAAGCAAGTAAAGCAATCCAGTTCTCTTTCAACTAAAAATTCAGTTAAAAGAACTCCTCTTATGCTTTAGAGTGAGACTTCTAAAATAAAACTACGCAGATGTGAGAAAGATCAAATAGTCCGCACATTTGGGATTGGTCTCAATGAGATATTTACTGATTTTACTTCCTACAGTAGAAAATATGGCATTAAAAAAAACCCTATTCTAAGATTTCTTCCTCATCTTCACCCCCAATTCCTTTTTTTAAAAAACTTCTTTATTTACATCAATATTTCCTACCTTCTATGGTTGATTTTTTTTTCAAGTTTTGGCCTATATGTTGTACCAAGCTATTTCAGTCAGTTCATGATTTTTCTTGCAGTTACATGAATAAAATCTCTGTGCAGAGAAACTCTGTATAAGACAGTTTTATTTATGTATTTCCCCATACGATAACAACATTATCAGTAGAAATAATCGCTATACCACCTAAATTAGGTCCCCAGTAAGCTAGTGGGAGGTATAGTTCCTTAACATTCACCACATGTGCATACACAAGCCCTCATTGCCTGTCTCACCACATATCTACAGAATTGCACCTTTTCTCTCTTATCAAGCAGGCTCTTTTAAACATTTTCTCATTTACATACATCATGACGGTACGCTGAATTTTTTGTTGCTAATTTCTAAAATCTCTCTCATTTGTAATAATAATAAATCCAGGACTGAACTCAGGATTCCTGGTGCAGGTGCACAGAGGTTACTCAGGAAACACCTAATTTCTCCCCCTCAATAACCTTACACACTTACTCACTCAACTCAAAATTACCAAGAACATTTCACTACTTCACAGGTTTGCTTATTTTTATTATTTCCTTATTACTTATGTCTTATTTCTATTACTTCAATTTATTTTACAACAGAAAGGAGCACTTCCTTAGGGCAGGACACTTTCAGCATTGCTGATTTGCAAAATACACATTTTAAAACACAGCAGCTATGCACATGGGAATCCTTCATTGAAGGGAGACAGAAAAGACACAAGTTAGACCCCACGCCTGCGCACAGCTCAAGACGTGCCAATGTCACGTCTGCCAGGGCACATTCCGGTGACCTCAGGCTCTACAGGTCACACGAGCAGGGGTCAGAGCGGTGGATGTGAGTGGGAAAGGGGTGGCAGCCTGGGTCACACAGCATTAGACCAAAGCTCATTTAAACACACAGACTGGATAAGAAAGATTTCTACGGCCTCCTTCCTGCTCCCAGACCCCCTCGTGCACAAGACATGATGACCAGCAAGTCACACGATGGGCCAAGCAAGGACAGGCCAAGCAAGGACACGTAGCACAGGGGATAACCAAATGCAAAAGAGGTGGCTCTAAGTGCTTTTGCCTTTTCAGGCTTGTGCTCATGGGACTAGAACAAGAAGGGCACCCCAGCCCAGTGCTGGGTCGGTCTTCGAAGGAGCCTGTTACAAGCCCAAACTGTCCAACTCAGGCAGGTGTGCCAAGAAGGGAGGAAGGGGCTGGACTGACGGAGGAACAAAGGTTGAGCCCCTGCTTTGGAAAGGTGCAATAAGCACACAGGAGAGGTGGCCTTCACTACATTAAGGTACTGAAAATTGCTTGGTAAGGGCCAGCACATTTCACTCACCCTGCAAGTGAGGCAGGCAGTCAAATTCCTTCCTTTCCCTGCGGTTTAAATTTGGATTTAAAAAAGCCAACAAAAAACACCCTACGTTTTTCTTCCCTGCAGTTAATTAGCAGAAGCCCTGCGGGGGTGAGCCGCTGCCAGAGAAGCAGGCACGGGGGCAGGCAGCTCCCTCGGCGGGAAAGAGCGAGCGGGAGAGCGGTGACGGTGGGGCGGTAGACCCGGGGCGGGCTGCTGCGGGGCACGGGGCCGCTGACAGAGCCGGCTGCGAGGGGCTGCCCCGCCGGCAGCGGCAGGGCGAGGACAGCGACACTGACGGCGCGGGCGAGGGGATGCGCGGAGGGCGCACGGCTGCAGGCGCCGGAGGCAAAGGCCGCCCGGGGGGGTGATCGTGAGGAAGAGCGGAGACAGGCGGCAGTTAGAGCCCTTGTAGCTGGCAAGAGGCGAGCCCCGCGCCCGCCGCCGGGGGACCGTTACCTGCGCGCGAGAGCCCGCTACCGCGCCTCACCCGCCCTCAGCTCCCGCTCCTCGCCCTGGGCGCCGCCATCTTGGCCTCGTTTCCGGCGCGGGCGGCCGGTACGGCGCATGTGCCGCCTCCGCACCGCCTCTCGCGCACGCGCCGCGCCGCGCCGGCCCCCGGCCGGGGGCGGGTTCTAACGAGGCGGGGGCGGGGGGCGGTGGTGCCTCGGCCGGCGGACGGGCGGGTCGCGGGCGGTTGCAGCCCAGGCCAGCCCAGCCCAGCCCAGGCCAGCCCAGCCCAGCCCCTCAGCCGGGACCAACCGGTCCGAAAGCCTTAAAATCCTGCGGGATATCTCCCGTGTTTCCGAGCCCCGCAGAAGGGGAGGGAAGCGCGGCCCTCTGACACGGCAGCCCTTCGCGAAGCCCCGCCGGGTGCTGTGCCTGCTTAGGCGGCATCCCCTCAGAGCCCGCATTGAAAGTCTCCTTCCAAAATGTAGGGCAAAAACTGAATTTCAACAGTGATAAACAGTTACTAACCTACTAGACATCAGTAGCGACCGTTCTAATTAATGGGTTTTAGGTACAGGCATGCCTTTTAGAAGGCCAGAGAGCACCTCACCTCAGATAGACATATGCTGGGTTTATATGTTACAAGGGTCTACTAAGATCGCAGTCTTTGCCTCGGGGAAAGGCAGCTTGGTAGCAGTGAAGTCCTTGGCCCCTCAGTCCTGCAGATGTTTCAGTAGGTGTTGGATGAGGAGGACGGAGGATGAAAAGCACGGTAGTCACACGAGGAACATGTAAGAGCACTCCTAAGGGTCTGAAGGATCTTGTGCTGGGCAACGTGAGGCTGAATTTGTCACCGGATCACTGTATTTCAGATACTTAACATGCAAACCGAGAAGATCAACAGTAAATAAAAGGGTTAGATTAACCAGGATTGAATCTCTGTATAAATTGCACAGTGTTTGTTTAATATTGTTCACAGCATACACAGATACTCTAAAGTGACCATACAGCTTAGGGCTAGATTTCGGTAGCATTTTGTCTTCAATAATTTTATTTCCCTTCTGTAATTTATTTTTTGAGAGTCAAATTCTGAAATAAAGCCAATAGTTGTTTTGTGATGTCTTTTGGACTAATGTGAAAAAAAAGCAGAAGTCCATAAACCCAATCTAAAGCAGCATAATTAATTCTACCTCTGGCTGGAAAACAACATCTTACCCTGTTGTCAACATTGTACAGTTCAGAGTTGTTTTCAATTACCGCAAGTAGCTTCTAGTAGCCTCCAAAGAACAAAAAATACATCTTTTTTTATTTTTCCTGTGGACTGTGTGCTTTTGCTGCTGGAAAATGTTGATTTTTTTAATTTTTAAACTTTTTTTCTTCACTGTTGTGTTTCCAGTGGAGTTTAAACCAACATATTCTGTTTATGCAATGCAATGCCTATAGTGCTGTGAACCTTTTTGTACTCTAGAGATAGGTGCTTCTTATATGTCTAAAAATAGGTATTTACCGAGACAAGCTTTCTGCTTGGTTGTGTGTACCTGTCAAGTATGCTTAAAATTTAACCTTTTCACTGCAAAAATTAACTGAGAGCAGCTCTGATGCTTACCCTACTTATAAACTAGCACAGTTTCATCAGGACTGTGTGCATAATTTTAATTTGCTTTCCTCTTGATGTCCCTTTCAGCAAGTGATGGTGACTTTGGTCTAACAGGCCTTCCTATTCCTTATTTCTCTCTGAGCTGCTGGGCTGGGAGAGGACAGGGCATTTTGTGGTATGGGGGGACAGGCAGTGCAGTCCTTGGCTGAGACCCTTCCCCAGGATAAGGAGAGGTCATGACTGGCTGGGACATACTTTCACCTCAAAGGATGATTTCCCTCACACTGGCCCTGGCCCTGGCACTCTCCTGATTCACATGGTGCCGTTTGAGGGCTTGTGTCCCTGCTCGCTCCTTGCGCTCTGCAAGGGTTACAGCCTGCTAAGAAAAGACAGGTGAGCGAGAAGTGTATCCAATCCCTGCCTGGCCTATTAAGATGAACCCTTGTTGAAGTTCGTTTTCATTTGTATGGCGGGCTGTTAAGCTCACAGCTGTGATTTGTGATTCCTGTTGGGTTCAGCTCAAGAACCTAGGAGTTTCCCACTTCCAAAGAGAAGGGACCTGATGTGGAAGAACTGGCTGGCCTTGCTTGCAAATGAAAACCTCTTTACTTTGTGTGTCACCTCAACTGGAGACAACACGGTAGAGCTCAGAGTAAGCAGAGGTAGCAAAATAACAAGAGAATTGTCTTATGTTGTCTTGAAAACATTTTGAAAGTTCAATCACTGCCTCAAATTCAGAATTACGGTTTTTAAAATAAATTTCAATCTCTGGACTGTTGAAGTATTTAATGTTAAACATATTGACCTATATTTCTCAAGGCCTGCCATCAAGATTATAGTTGATTGAGTAGTCAGACCTTTGTCTTATCTTTTTAATCCATTCATTTCACTAAAATATTGCTTTCTCATCCTGACAATCTACTTATGTATTTCATTTGCTTGAAGCTGAGGATAATCTGTTTAGATAATACTAAATTAATCACAATCTTAAATCCTTCCAAGGAAGTTAGGTGGATGCTATACACAAATGCAGACCTGCCATACCTCGGGAGCACTTAGGTTTGGGCCCACGTGGAGCCACCAGCACTTCTCTGTTCGCCATATTATGAAACAGCTCAAACCAGGCTTGGGTAAAGTTAGACGTAGCTTGTGATAAGGCTGAAATGGGTATTGCCAGAGGGGTTTATAAATGCGTTGAGGCACAGTATTGTGCCAGGTCTTGGCTATAGGTGCCACTTTGCACCCACTATTTCCAAAAAAACAAAAAACAAATTAAAAAACAAATAATACCATTTTCTATTATTCCAGAATACTGGGAGGACTTGCTGGTATGATTTTGATTAGCTGCTAACAAAAACAAGCCAAGAACATTTGACACAAATTTAAATTGTGTGTAACTTCAGGACATGTAGAAGATGACTTCTGTCAAGATACTACTGGGAACTTACTCTGAGAATATATTGAACTCTTAATTTGTGTCACTTTCGCATTAATTTTATTGAAGCTTATTGTGCTGTCTGGATTCTAATAGTGAGGAAGGCAGCCAGTATCAGATGAAGCTAAACAAGGTGCAAGATTACCTATAAACAGAAATTAAAACTAGGTGAGAAAAACTGAGACCATCCAGAAGCATACTCAGAAAGAAAGAAGAACATAGGTGTTTTGAGTAGTATGATAATCCATGAGGATCAAAACCAATGCAGATATACACTGTTACTTGGCATTTGAGCTTGTTTATTGGCTTATTCATGGTAAGAATAGTGGTGAGTTGCCTATCTATTAAGCACTAACTGTTTGGCATCATCGTTTTAAAAACACTGAGATCCCATGTCAGCAATAAGTCCTAGAAATGACAATGAATGATTGTCCCATGATATGAAGAGGACAGCCAAAAGCACACCAAAGCTTTCCTCCAAAATCTGATACTGACTTTCTTCTGTGGTCTCATCCAAGTCAGCTAACCTCTCTGAGATATTTTCCTCTTCCAGCAACAGGAGGTCAGATTTTCCTGTTTGCTGTGCCCTGTCTGCATGATTGGATGGGTGGAAAGTTGGCCAGGTTGTGAAAGGAAGGTAATTCACCTGCTATATATATGACAAGTGGAAAAAGAGTCAGAGAAAATGATCAGGGGCAATTACACTGTTTCTAAATGAGAGGGAGCTTGATATACGGCTGAAAATTACAGAGGGCTTTGAGGCTACTATGCCTCTGCTTTCTTCTTTTAATTTCTATATTCAAGAGCATTCAGATGTGCCAGGGGCTTAAGCCAAAATATCAGACTATGAACCCCAAAAATGGTGGGGTGTATTGTAACGGGATGAATACACGACATCCTCAGACTTTTCCAAACAGGGGACCTACCCCACTCTCCCATGATCCCCAGCTTCCCTCTGTGGGTTTTACTTGTTAACCTGGACTGTTTACTGAGTCTCCTTTCATTATGGGAAATTAATGATATAATGACATTTGTATTTACCTTAATAATAACCTTGGTACTAAACTGTTTTCCGTAAGGCTGATATTCCCCTATTTCCTTTTTTAGACTTTACACTAACTTGTTTGTTAGCATTTTTGTTAAGCCAGAGCCTGGAGATGATTAAGTAGTTAGTTAATTCATTAGTTCCTGTTTGGGAAGTGTGCAGAAGTACCCCAGTTGCCTGTCACTTAAATAGACATGCTTCCCAGATTTCCGTACAAGTATAATTTTGCCTTTGCTGATAGTTACCAGAATTGATGCTTGTGTTTCCTGGCATTGCTCTTTTGCTCCTACATCAACAACATGACTAGTATTTTTCCAGCCTCCTACAAAAAGAGGATTAAAACCCGGCATTTGGAATACAAAATAATTTTTATTGCCTGCATACTTCAGATCCCAGCCCCATTTAATGTAATTAAAGAGTTGCTTGTTTTTTTCCATTAAACTCCTTGAGAGTGGCTTTTGCTTCTGGGTTTCATTTTGCCTTTGTTTACATATACATGTATTTAGTGGTTTTGCTTTAAAACACAAGGTCAGATTAAAAAATGCAGGTGATTGGTTTGCAGGGATGTGAAGAATACACTTGAGAATATAAAAAAGCAAGAAATTAATAGACTAAATTAAAAAAAATAACTTCTCAAAGCCATGTCCACCATTCAAGCCTAGATCTCAAGGGTAAGGATTCTGAGTGACCCCATGAAGATCAACAGAAGCTTCATTTTTGCAGATTTTATTTTAAAAGCACTGAAATATTGTGGTAATGGAAGAATAAACTCTTGAAACAGGTAGAAGAGGTAGAGTTATACGTTTGGGATAGAAGGGAATGGATTTGAGCAAGGCTGGTCACATCACTAGGGGTGGAGCTTAACCTGCTTATAATGGGTATTACATGAAATGGTTGACACCCGCTCCAGCCAGGAACTGGCCTGGGTGACAGAGGAGGTTCTTGTCATCCAAACCAGCACAGGTTTGTTATTCCTTGGTTTTGCAAAATGAAGAACTCACACAATGTGTCAATGGAAGAAGAGATCAGCTAAATTAAGAAGCCAACAATTTCCTCCCCACCATCCGGGGGTCTGTGCTCGGTGAGCAGGATGGCCCTGTCTGGTTGGAAAATCCATGAACCTGTGCCTGTCCCCGTGCCACTCATTAAACCACTGAAAGATACAGAAGGTTTTTGAAAATGTGCAAGATCCAGACTTAGTGGAATCGTATTTATCAGTGCTGTTTTAGCAGGTTGATGTTGGTCCCTAAGCCTAGAGCTGGGTCATGGCGCTGAGTCCATTTTGAGTCCTAGGTGAGTCTTATTCCGAGGGGATTTTGTGCAGCACCTGTGTTGTGTTGGGCGTTTGCAGAGAGGTGCATTTAACCTAAAATGCACATCCTCAATGTACCACACAAAGGTATCAGACCGGTGTCTGTGACAGCAGCTTCTTACTGATTCAGACTAAAGTTTGTGAGTAGGTGTGAGCACACAGGTGGGGAGAAGTTATCAGAATGAATGTACCTTCACTATTTTGCCTTTCATCAACAGTCCAGTTTTTAAGCAAAGCAATCTGTGCTGTATTTTCATCTTGGCCATCTTCTAATTCACTAGCACAATTTTGCTGTTGCTTGGAACTAGTTATACACAGTGGTGAGCAAAATTACCCCTTTGCAGCAGTCAAAGCTCTACATTTCTTGCTTTTAATCTGGAAAAAAAGCTGTTTGTAAGACTGTTTAAAGTTTTGAATTTACAGCCACAGGGCTAAGAGCCCAGTCCTCACAAACTGGTGGACTCTGGTTATGGTGACACCATATTGTCATTAAGCTATCCGCAACTCAGATGCGTTTGGGAATGTTATGTCTCCTTATTACAGCTAGGAATGCAAATTTTGGAAACCTGGGTTTTCATTCTCCTCTCTTTCTCAAAGCCTGTCATTTGGGATGGTGGGTCAGTTGTGTGCCAAGAGGCAGGCGATTCCAGCTGCTTGAGGCCGTTAGTGAAGGCTGCCACGCTGATACGGTACATACCCTCTATACATATGTGGGGGAGAAGATCATCCATCTGGACAGCCACCTTACAGGAGGCGCTGTGCCCCTCTTCCTCACCTTCTTTCACAGTACATTTTTGTATTACAAAAGTGTGTGCTACCATGTCAGACAAGAACCAATAACAAGACAAACACCCATTAATTAAACCCTTGTCATGTGATGATGTTTCTTTCATTAAGAACTAGGCCTTCATGTTTAAAGTAAGTGGTGAATGGATATTTTCCATTCACTGTGACTACTAAACCAGCTTTTTACACTGACGGCCATACTTCATCATTGCAATCATCCAACAACCAGATTGCACTTAAACTTTGTAATGATATCTGACAGCAGGAAACAGTTTGAGCGCTGGGTAACATCATCCTGCACACTGGGTTTGTCTTGTTGGCTGTCAGCTGGCTGTCAGCTGGCTCCAGAAGAACTGGAGTAGAATAGGAGGAAAATATCTGCAAGTCTTAAAATTAATGAGCGTTACTTGATCTTTACTGTATGGAAAAGTTAAGATGCTAATATTTACTAAAAAGCTCAGTGCAGCTTGGAAGCTGTTGTATACACATAGTTACATGTATGTGTATATGTTGTCTGTGTATATATATGTAAACACATAACAAAAGTGCACATACGCATACATATATGCGTGTTTTATATACATACATATAAATATGCCCCAGATGAAAGCAAACATGATCTAACTCTTTTTTTTTTTTTTCTGTATTTCTACACACAGTATAATTACCAAAGGAGAAAGAATGATTAAATTAGTCTTTCTAGTTAAACAGAAAACAAGATGAAAGGAGCCTGGGTTTAACAAGGGAACATGGTGCCAGAATAATCTGATAGCTTTCCTTAAATGAGATAATGGATTTTTCAAAATAGAAAATGTGGTAAATCTCATTTGGACCTTAGCAAAGCACTTGATACACTCCTAAATAGGAAAATATTAATGAAGTAAAAGAAGATGGAGGTTAACAGAGGGCATGAAGGGTGGGGAAGAACTGACTGATGGGAAAGGGCAGAGGAAGAGATGGAAAAGAGAAGAGCCAAGAAGCAAGTTACTGTGAGTTCCTCAAGGGTCAATTTTAGGACCAGTGCTGGTAATATTTTCATTAAGTATATTAGTTTATGAAGTCAGCGTGCTCTTGAAATCTAAAGATGAAGGGACATTGCTAACATGGAAGAAGACTATCATGTATTAAAACCTTTCTGACTCTGACAGGGAGATAAATGGAAAGAAGTGTTTGATTAGAACAGAATGTCAGGGCGTGCACTTCAGAGTTAATGAGGAATTTCTTCTCTAAGGGAGACAAGAGATGACTCGGGTGGAGAGAACTCTGGGTGTTGTAGACAATGACTATGGTGACTATGAATCGACCATAGGATGAAGCCATGAAGAAGGCGTACGTGCTCATAGCATACATCAGACAAGATATTTCCAGCAGAAAGAGAAAGTTTCATTGTAGAGGCATGGATGAATGCAGATCTGCAACACAACTGCTGTCACATTTCTCTAAGAAAGATGAATTCTTCTGCAACAAGTGCAGAGGTACCATAAAGCATGTCATATGAGAGATGACATAAAGTGCTGCTTAGTCTGAAAAATAAAGGCTATGGTAGGATACTGATTTCTTTCTAAGAGGACCAGAGAAGAGCTATTTAAGGAAAAGAATAAAAAACCCCAAGTAATCATATTACATTTAGACTGGAAAGCAAGAGCAGGTTCTCACTGATGGATGAGAGAGGTCCTCAAACAACCTTCCAGAGGAGCGGAAACAGCCTCCCCCCTCCAATAACTCTGGCAACTTTTAGGACAAAATTCAACCCATTAACAGAAAAGAAGATGTGGCATGATCTCTGTGGAGAGCCAGGGTCTGGTCTACGTTTGGTAATGCAGGTGGCCTCCTGAAATACTGTAACTGGTCACCCAAATCCTTATTTCCCTGGAAAAATTCTAAATTACCTTGTGAAGTAATATTTAAAATGGGAGCCTTGCTTGCTAGCAATTAGCTTGCAAAGTAAGGCAGATACAGCTGTGCTATCTGTCCTACAGTACAGTGGGAAACCCGAAGGTCTCATAGATGTAATGCAAAGTTGGCATTTCTGTAAATCACTTTCTGCTCCCCTTTCGAAACTCATTATGCTTTAATAAAAATTAAAATTTACATTTCGACAGGGGGAGGGTTCTTCTGCACATTTTTCAGCAAAACTGCCTGCATGGCTTGCAGGCGTACCAGATGTACCGGATAAGCTCACTCAGCATTCCTTACTCCCATTGAAATGACTTGCTAGTGACGGGCAGGAGAGGATGTTTCGTGCCTTCCTGTCCCAAAAACCAGATTTAAGCAAAGCACATGCAATTTCAGCACAGGATATACCTTCATTCATACTTTACTGTAAGAAAATCACTTGTTCACTCAAGAATGACCTAAGCCCAGGAATGATGGTCATGGATAGTGACTCAACGCTGTTCCTTATCAGCATTTTTTTACAGTTGAGCTGTGGCAGCTACTTGCTGTTGGGGTGATAAAGCAGGTAGTGCTGCAAAGGACAAGCAGACTGTTTTCTTGTGCCAGGACATTATGTCCATTTTATACCTAAGGTAGCCAGATTGTGTGGGTCTCTTTGTCCTGGGCCAGTGAGGAGCCGTGTGTGGGATGCCTGTGAAGCCCACCTTGGGCATGGGGCTGGGGACAGTGTTCACCAGGGCCTGCTTTAGCTGAGGAAGGCTTTGCACTCAAGGAGAAAGTTCATCCAGTGGCAACACAGGGTACCTAAGTCAGACCCCTGCTCTCTCTGTTGACTACAGAAAGAGCCAAAGAAAGGAGCTGGCCTCCCCTAAGGATAGCTTTTGTCAACACCTCGCTCAGCTGTGCCCTGTGGGCTTGATGGACTGTTGTGAAGATGTGAAAGCTGCAGGACATCTCTGCATTTTAAAATTAATATTTTATGTTCTTTTACCAATCTGCTGCTTCTCGTGATGCCAGGACAGGGAGGAAAATCTGCAGAAAAGCCAACAGTGCATAAGAACAGCTTGATAAATTGAGCCTGAGAAATTTCATGAAACATTGAGTGTGATGTTTTGTCCAGATCTGTATGCTGCTCTCTACTGACACAGTAAGGACTCCATCATCAGCAAACGCAAGAGATGGTCAATGGGAAGGTCTTAATAGGAGTGAAGTTGCTAATAACCTGCTGTCAGAAGTCAGACTCTCAGCCCAATAGTGAAGCAGAGGGAGGAAACAACTGCTGGGCTGGGAGCCCCAGGACCCAGAAAGGGTTCAGATCAGATCTGGGAATGGTGAAGGCTGTTTAACTGGGGGAGTCCAAGCAGGACCAGCACAAGAGCAACTAGATACTGGACCCAGCAAGCCACTATGTCAGGGTTGGTATGCACAGGGTAGGGAGGAAGCCTGCTCACAGTCCAGCAGGGAGACTATTGCACTGCTTTAGGATACTGCATATATTACAGCTGGGAAAGTTATGACACTGTTATGATCCCCTGCTGTCTCATGCAGTTGCAGATACCTTACATTCTTCATTAGCACTATTTTCAGCTCTGAGTCCTGTTAAAGGAATTTTTAATTTAATTTTCTTTGGAAAGGAAGAAAAACAGGATTGGTAAAGCATTGTGGATGCTGTTTGAAGTCTGTCAGTCTTTCCTAATGATCATCTACTATGATTTAACTTTAGTCCTTTTTTTTGCTATTTTTATTAATTTTTTAATGTGGCTATCAAACAGATATATTTAATGCCACATAGACTATGGAGATATGAAGTCCATTACTCAGAATGGTCTTGTTAGCTGTAATGCATATGCTATTCAGATCCATTGGTACTAGATAGAAATCCTCTTGCTTGCCAATAATTAGATAACTAATAGGATGATTGAATGCTCTGGACTGCAATTCCTAAATACCAATTAACACCTCATTTTCAGGATTTGATGTTATAAAACCTGCCACTCATTTCCTCTTTGTAGCTGAAATTATAGGAAAAGATGTCACAAAAACTGTCTAAGAAAGTGGAGTATCTTGCTTCTTAATAGAAGATGTCTGAGATTTAGATGATATATCTAAAAAAAAAAAAAAGAAAATATATTTCAAAAGTTAAGTAGTTATATTTCAACAATGTAAGACTTTTTACATGAGTGCAACTTTTAACAGTTGAGAGTGTCTCTTTGGAGAGTACAGCTCATTTTAGATTCTGTTGCCATAAATAAACTCAACAATGCCAAGTTACATTCTGGAATTCAAGGCAAGTTTTGCTTCTAGCTATGCAGACCCACAGGGATGCTGAGGTGACCTGTCTGTGTGTCCTGTCATCGTGTCCTACATGAGAAGTACAGGGTTGCTTCAGTAGCCAAATTCTACTTTTTTTTTTTTGTTTTTTTTAGTTCAGCTTGAACTTGTGAAAAATAATTTGCATGAAGTGAACAAAATACCAAAACACGATTCAGATACTCTATATATACAGCCCATACAGTCAGATTCCTACTTTTGATTCTTAGTTCTAAAGGTTTTTTTGGATGTATTTTTTCCTGTTAACATTCCCAAGTCTAAGCAGCGCATGTAATGTTTGCAGTTTTTACATGTGTTTTGCAAACCCAATACTTATACTGTTAACCTTATGCTAATTTAAATATTGTTTTCTACTCTTTAACATTCAAAAGCCCACTGGAGGAGTTAAGATTAGAAGGTAGCTTGACACCTAGAATCCCCAGCCCACATTAGCACTACTTTTACATGAATTCAGTGCTAAGATTTCTTAAGGCCTGTCCAGGATTTTTACTGCCTGTTCTTTATTAAGTGCTTTGCTGTATGTGGAGAAAAAATGGCCCATCATTTGTATACAGAAAAATTGAGGAGTACTTCTCACTCAGTTTCAGGCTTCCATTGAAGTACTCCTCATTTCTCTTCATCCTAAGGGCTTCTCCCATGCTTGCCTGCTTGCGGCTGAGGTGTTAATCCCACACAGGATGCTTCTCTCAGGACACTGTGGACAGTCATTCAGCAGCAGTTTCTGGACTGCAGGACATGCTGGGACTCAGAGGACACTGGGGAGCCATGGCACTGCATGCACGAGTGGTGGTACCCCTGTACACCCAGTGTCACAAATGTATGTTGGCGTGCTGAGAGAGTTCCATGACCTGGACTGATGCTGACGAAGTGCTGAGTGATGTCTCCAAAATATCTTCCTAATGTAGTGGAGTTTCAGGGAACCTCTCTGTGTGCTGGGGGAGCCTGGAGCTAGGAGCCAGCACAGACACTGGCTGCACAGTTGTGTTGGGAGATGGTTACCACAGGCTGTTAGAAGTCTATGACTTACCAAATTGCTGGCAGGAAATCAGATGTCAGTGTTTTCCTGACAGAAGTCTACCGAGTGACTGTACTACAGCTTATTCACAGGTTGAACGCTGGTTAGTGGCTGTCGCTCTATCCATCTGAGCTTCAGCAAAATTGGAGACCAACTAGAAAGAAAAAATTACATTCAACAACTTTCCAAAAATCTGGAAGGAGTGACTGAGAATTATGTGGGTAAAAAAGGTGTATAAAAAGTCTGCATCATGCTTTGAGACATGCCATTAGAGAGAAGTAATTAATTTTTTGATAAAATTTAGAAACTAAAATGGTCTGCAGTGCATATGCAAAAGCTAATTCTGGGGCAGTGCTATGTCTCAGTATCTTGTGAAGTACCAGCTGCAAACTGAATGCTTTATATCCCCTAGGAAAGTAGACAGTCTTGGCTTTCCAGTGATATAAACCAATCCGTTCCTGCCTTAATGCCTCCAAGGGTTCTGTATCTCAAGCCAGACTCCATTTCAGTGCTGTAGCTTGCTGTTTGGGGGCTGCAGGCAAGTGTAGTTTTTGGAGATTAAATTCATGTTTTAGGAAAGAAAGACAAACCTTTGTCTGGCTTGTTTTGTGTTTTAAAATTGTAGCTACTCATTGTAAAATGTTGGTGTGAGAAGCCACCATGTGGTGTGTACTTGGTGCTCACTGTTTTCCCAGGAGAAGTCTGGAGGCCAAAGGTGCATGATAAATGGAGCTTATTAGACATTTAGCTGGTTGACTAATGACCTATTTCTGAACTGAGTGTAACTGAGAGTGTTTTTTGTTCCAGTCTCCTGGATATCACATGGTAAAAACTCACCACCAGGCTTTGTGAATCATTAGTCATGAAATTTCTGTTGTGAAGAATGTTGGCTTCTTCATGCCTACAGATTCCTTTTCTAGTTCTCTTCTTTTCCCCAAAAATTTGGGAGCAGCAGCAGATTTTCCTGACCTAGAATTGAGCCGTTAAGCAATAGGTCCAGAATTTTCTTGATCACAAAGATCAAGAAATAGAGAAAGAAGCAAAGGACTTTTCTTACATACAGCCCTTTATTTAGATGCTGAGAAGAGGTAGCACAGTGCACCATGCCTCAGAAACACGGATACTTTCCCCAACCCTGGCGGTAGTCTATGGGATGTTCTCACATTAGTTATTTCACTTTTGGGTTTCAAATACTTGCTTCCCTCTCATCTCATTTTTAAGAGACTCCCCATATCCAGTCACTTACAGCTGAAGAGTTGAGACTCTCTATAATTTAACAAGAATAGAGTGAACTACTCTAAATTGCAAAGCTTTCCTTGAGTCCGCAGGAACACATGAATGCTTTTACCAGCCAGGGATTTGCAAAAGCAGTCTAGACTTTGTAAAAGCAGTTATTATTAGTATTAGGTCTCATCTGAAGTAATTTATTGGAAAACACTGTATACACAGTAGGCGGAAAAAGAGATCCTCAGACATGACAGGATTGCCTTTATGCTTTGATCTTTGGTTTTATAATCTGTAGGAACTAGTGTACAAATCAAAATGCCAGCCAGACTCTTCTGGAAATCTGGATTCTCACAAAGATGAGCATGTAATGATAGTTTTGCTTTTGCCCAAATCGACAGCTTTTCTGTCCCATTGTTTCCTATCGTCCCTCACTTCCTTCTTGAGCTGCTGCAGCTAAAACCTTTCTTCTCTTAAACCATTTTGATAACACTCTTTCTGAAGTTCGTGATTAAAAAATATGATTGGAAGATGCCACCTTACAACAGAAGAGGCTTCCCCATGAGTTATCTTCTATAGCTATACACAAGCAGTGATGGTTTCCTCTCCAGACATTGTAACTAGGTGGGGCAGACCAAAGGGAGCAGTGGTAATGATTTTCCCACTAATGTATCTGGAACTACAAGAGAGAGGATTTACAAGTTTTGTGCAAAAGAGATAAGTAGCAGTCCTCAAAACTGAATCCAGATCCCCTGACATCCAGCCCCAGCTATAACTGTACAGGCACCTCCACTGTTTCTTTGTGATTGCCAACACAGGGGTGTAAATCTAAGCAAGCAGTGCTGAGCACGTTCAGCTCCCACTGAAGTACGTAGGACTCAGAGGTGCTCAGCCCCATGCTGCCCTTGGCAAGAAGGTGGCACCGGACCTGGTCTAGACCAGCGCTTGTTCAACCTTCACCACCCCCAGGCTCTGTTACCTGCCTGCATCAGCCACCTTCTCTTATTTCTCATATGTCTCTAATCCACCACACACACATGTGGGAGTATCTAAATTAAAAATAGCAATCCAGAAAAAAATGCAGTGCAGTCGGAGAGCTGATTTGCAGCTGAATTATTCATCCCTACATATCCCTCTCATCGCAGGATGATAGTACCGGAGATGCGCAGGTGCAGCCTGGCTCAGGGACTGGTGATGCCAGGGAGAGACAACAACTTTGCGGGTGTCCACTGGTCCCTTGTCAGCAAGCAAATTCCCCACTGGTCAGCTCATTTGTCTTTTTATACCAAGTGACACGTGAAAACACGTTCAACCACTGCCCCACTCCCCTCTATGCCGCCTCCCTTCACTTATTACCCAATAACCGGACTAATGCATCTCAGCTCTCGCAAACCCAAACAACTGAATTAGTCCAACCTTTTAAAAGGTTATTGGAACACCCTGTTCCATTAACACCAAGCTTTAGTAGAGAAAAACATGAAAAAGCTGTTTCCATGCTCTTATTGGCCAGGCCTGAGCCAGGGCGCTTTGGTGGGTTGCCAGCATGTGAAATTGCAATTTGCAAGAGACCATGAGTGATTTTCCCCATGTATCTGCAGGGGTGGCCCTTGGTTTTAATCAGCACTCTGGTAGCTATGATTGCAGTGCGCATTACAAAAATTGCTGGTAGTTAATTGTCGCTTTTTTGCAAGGAATTTTCGTAAATAACATTTTTATTCCCACAGAGAATCATTCAATTACTAGAGCAATCATAAAAACCTCGGAAGTCAGAACATTCTGAGACATGAAAGAAGGACAAAAAAAACCCCAAAAACGGACTTCAAAGTAGTCTTCATGGTTCCTGGCTGGCATCCTGCTTCCCTTGCCTGGTGTGACGTATTTGACATGGCCTCCCTCACCAGCGCAATCCCGGGCTGGAACCTCACAGAATCCCCGCTCAGGCATCCTCCCTGCTGTGAAGCTCCTGGGCACATGAAAGCTGAATGATATAATAATAAGAAAAAAACCAGACGTTTGGTAGTGCCTCTTTGCTTCTGGTAGACAAAATCTCCCGTTTAACTGGTGACATAAGCAAGATGTTAGAAGTTTGTATTGTGCAAAACACAGCTCAGCCCCAGACTCCCCTGGGCAGTGGTTTCCATGTCTGCATTCTTTTCTCCATTGGCTCTCCTGTCTGTGGGGTCCCAGCACCATTTTTTTTCTTCCATGGTTTCTGTAGGGTACCTACATGGATATCATGTTCCCTGTCTCATTCCTGCAACCTGGTGCCACATGCCACCAACTTATTGACAATTCAGCTATGGCTGCTTTGGAGGTGTGCTGGCATCTTAGCAGGCTAATCTTCCCCCACAAAACTGCAATCACTTTGTTCTGAATTACGGCAAATTGTAGTCATCAGAAACACGTAACGGAGACATGAGTCCATGGAAGAACGGTCCCACCTCACTTTGCTACTGCAGGCATTCAGAAAGGAAGATAGCAATGGCTGCTGTAGCACCCTACCCTCTCCCATGATCCATCTCTCCAGCTTCCACCTCAGCCGGAGGCATTGCACAGGTGGAGCAGGAGACCCAGTTTGGCTTTGGATGTTAGCCAAAGTGACCAAGGGACAGAAGTGACCAAGAGAAAGGAGAAGACACTCAGCAGCTGTAAATCGAGGATCATCCAAGGAAGTACTTGCTACTTGGATAGAAATGCTACAGTCTCTCTCTTAAGTTTCTGATCTACTTCTGCAGCTCAGCGATACAGGAGTCTGTGCCAGACATCAATCTGGGCACTTGTCTCAGGGCTTCAGCTCTGCTTTCTTCTAGTTGGCACTCAGCAGCGTCATCCCTTCACTGCAGGGGCCCATTTCTTCCCAGTGGGAGCTGCTGGAAGCAGGTCTGATACTCATACACACCCAGGCATCCTTCGCTGGGATGTAAATGCCCAGGCTTGGGCACTTCCAGAGTACAGCCAGAAAGAAGCCCTCCAGTTTTCACAGCGCTCTATCGCTTTTGCTAGATTTTGTATCACCTTCTCTTTAGCTGATCAATCTCAGCTGGGAGGCAGCTGTTTGCTAACCACTGAAATGGGGCCAGTTTCTCCAAAAAGGGCCATTCAGTGACAGTCCTGTTACGTTCTGTATTCAAGCATATTCTCCATACACTTCATTTCTGCAGCTAAACATTAGCTTCATGTGAAGATTTGCTGAGCAGTGAAAGATAAAGCAGGCTGGAGAGAGGAGAAGAGAGCAAGGGAATGCTATTTGCATGATGTCAAAAGAGCAACCAGCTTTTACTGTTACCTCTGATGAAATGCTGAAGGGCAAGGTGAGAAAACAGAGATTTGTTAGCACTGATCATAGTTCCTCTCTGGCTGGACTCGCAGAACAGCAAGGACTAGGGAAAAAAGAGAATTTTGAGTGGCATTCAGCTGTATATTTAAGCATGAATCATCCTCCATCTATTGCAAATGTAGTTGAATTTTCATGAAGGAATATATGAACTTTGGCTACAACAGATGTCATCTTGGAGGGTTGCTTTTTTTTTAATATCTGAATGTAGCCCCAGTATAATAGGCAATATTGGACTTTCATCTTTCACCACTACTAGCTATAAAATCCAGAGCAGATGATCATTAGCATGCATTACTTGAGAGGTACAGACTCAATGAGTCAGGGTACAGACAAAGAATTAATTGTTGAAGAAATTCAAAAATAATCCATTGAAGAACAGATACTTTTGAGAGTATTGCAGTCTGTCCAGAGTCCAAAGCGCCAGTGCACAGTGAAGGTAGCTGTGGTAATGTGTTGCCCTAAGGCTTCCCTGAAGGGGTGCAGGGAGAATTTGCTGGGAATGCAGTGGCCAGTGGGAACATGGCAGGGGTCTGCAAGGGAGGTGCTGGCAATGTGCTGCAACAGCAGTATGGAGGGTGAGGTTGGATGGTGGGAGCTTCCAGCTCCAGGCTTGAATTTCCATAGAAAAAGGAGTTACTCACTGAGCTGAAAATGGCTGAGGTGGCTGCCAGAGAGGGGATCAAGAGCTGGCCAGAATGCAGGATGCTGGAGGCACCTTTTAACAGGCTGCAGGGGAGCAGGCTTCAGTTTTCGCAGCCCACCAGTATGGACTGAACCACCTGCAAGGGGCGGTGGACTATGGGATGGGCATGCTTGGAGACACATGAAGAAGTGCTGAAGAGGCCATGCTCTGTGACAGCATCCTCCGGCAGCGCCTAGCACCCGGGGGCTGCAGCTGAAACAGAGCCCTTTAGTAGCTCCCTGCATGATTGCCCTTCTGAGCTTTCCTTCAAAACATTTCAGTCTCTTCTGAACAACTGTCTTGGTGGCAGGGCCTAACCTCTGCCACGCTTTCTGGATGCTGGGAGTTCTTTGTTGCTATTATTATTCACCCTGCCCTTTATGCAATGCCAACACTGCTGCTGATTTATCTGCTGTATTTCAGGGCGTTTTTCAAGACACCAGTTTCCCGTGAGAATATTTCTCACTGATTTACATGGGCTGGAGTGGATCAGGCCATTAGGGACAGAAATGGCCACACAACTGGCCTCAGCCTGCAGGCTGCACAGTGAGCTGTGCTGTAAAATATTTCTGAAAGATCTGCCCCAGAGCTCTGGCTTTTGGGAGGAAGAACAGGTCCAGCCAGTGCAGACTGTTTCTCTCTTCACCCGGAGTAATTGTAGGGTCCAAGCGGCCAGGATTTCTTACCACTTTCTTCGATTAGTTCATCACTTTGTAAAGAAATTCTTTTTGACAACCAATCATTTTCGTATGATAATTTTCCACAAATTTCTCCCAACTCTTTCCTGTACTGCATCATCTATGTGCTCTCCAGATTATGCCCTCCAGCTAAATTCCTGTTGCTTTCATGCCTTTTGTAGCTTGGGCAAGTTACAAAAAACTTCCCAGACCAAAACTATCTGAAATCAGACTAATTTAAAAGCTCAGATTCTGCCATCTCATGCTCATACCCACAAAAATGTGCCCCTTAAGCCCATTCATCAGTGGAATTGCCTGGAGGGTGCTGTGCCTGCAGCAGAGCACAGGTAATGCACCAGGACAGTGCGTCTCGGCTGGCTCTGTGGTTGCCTCTGCTCAGCAGACTCCCCTCTGCTTCGCTTAGAGTCCTGGTGCAAAAAGTTTTCCCTATTTGTTTACTAGCTTGGCTCTAGGAGATGCATATGGGTAAGCATCGCAGTTTGGAAGACAGAAATTGGTTCAGTCTGTATGAGTCCTACTCTCAGAAAGCAGAGGAGTGCTTCACGTTGTGTTCACCCCATTAGCTAAGACTACAAGAAGATTATTTTTTTTCCATGGATTTTTTTTCCAAGTACAAGACTCCAGAAATGCCCCACTGACTCCTGACCAAGGGTGGATAATGGACTGTCCTTGAACTCTTGCCAATGGGACAGGGAGCCACAGGGCGTGGGAAGATGTTTCCTCTGTTTGCAGTGTCCCTAGCGATTATTTCTCTGATCTGGAAGTCAAAGTTGCCAGATATTTTTGGTGCCCCTGTTAGAAAGCCGTTGTTTTTACAGACAAGGTTGGCCCTGCCTTAAAACCAAACAGGAGCCTGAAAAAACCTCTAAAGTTGTTTCCCTCAGACAAACCAGAAACTAAGTACTTCTGCAAATGAAGGCTTTCATTGGTCACACTGAGACTTAATGACTTAAGTACAAACATAGAAGTAGGGTGTTAAATGGTGGCCTATTTACTGGTTATTGTTTTCACAGACTATAACTAGTTGACCTTTTCATTGCCTTTCTAAGAAGTTCCTGCCCCATTTCTGCCCCCTGCCTCCTGGCCACTGGTCTCTGCCCTCTCAATTGTGCCAGGGACTGAATCTGTGATCTTTTTATGGCCTGTTTCTAACAGAGGGGACAAAAATCTCCTCCCCCTGTGGCTTTGTGGGAAAGGATGATAACTGGCAGTTACTGTTTGTGCCTAATGCATTACTGCCTGAGCAGTATTTACAAAGGTAACAACCCTGTCTGAAGCTAAAGCAGGGGTGCAGCTAGGAGTGACGAAAATCCTGTCATTAGAGCAAGCATATTAAGAATTTGTTGTCAATTTAATTGTCTCTTGGTGGCACAAAAGACCTAGTGCTAAGAAGGAGACAAGAAGAGTTGTCATATATTACTTTACTGATGGCAAGCTCTGATTTACTCCCTCGGTTAGCAGTTTGCAAAAGAAGGTGTGTTGTGCCCTTCAGAGGATGTATGCAAGCTTCGGTACCTGCCCAGGTTGGTCCTATGGGATAAACAGGTGGTCTGATCCTGCCCCTTAATCTGACCCATGCTAGCTTTCCCTTCCCATCGCAGCAACTTGGGTATCCGTGCCCTTCCCCTGTCCCTTGCTATTGCAGTTCCTCTCCACAGTGTGAACAAAAGAGAGGTCCACACCCCCCTAGAAGTGAATGGAGCTGGAACCATTGGCTGGAGACCCTTGAATCCTTCCTTCCTCCAGCACTGTTGTGGGATGGAGGTTCAGAGTCTGCGTTTGGGCTGGGAGAGAATTAGCACCTTGCTCCATGCCCAAGGTATTTGCCTTACAGAATAGTCACAGATGTGGGTTATTTTCTGCTACTAACTAGAAGAATAGCTTTAAAGCTACATGTCACTCTCCCATTTCACTTTTAAGAGACAGTGCTTATTTTTAGAAGAAATTACTCACAAACAGTAGGTTTTCCTGGTCATATCCGCTGATAGAAATGTCTGTATTGCAGATGGCAGCATGTCTAATCCTCATGAGACAAATTTCCTGGAACTGAACAGAAGACAAAGTGTGAATATCACAGCATCATTTAAGTAACTGTGCCTGATTAGTAGAAAATCAGTCAGCAATACAAAGCAATTATTTAAAAAAGCAATGGCTCGGACATCCATTTTAAGTTGCACATAAACAGCTCAATCTTTCTTAAGCTAGTGGCGGCTGCAGAAGCAAAATAGGATAATGAAAACATTGTTTTGAACTGGGAATTAATGAACAAGTTGCTCACTAATCACAGAGATGTTTCTTCACTGGCACAGCTAGATGCCCTCTGGTTTCTTTCCCTTCTTGAACCATTGTAGTAATGAGACAAAATTAAAGCTAGTTTTTTTGCGAATTACTAGCTCTAAATTATCTTGCAAGACAGCAGAAGAACAGGGTCTTGAAGAGCCCTCTGTCCATTTTCACCTTATTCAAGCTGAGTGGACCAGCTACAAGCTTTCATAGATGGGCAATCAAACAACCAGAGAGGAACACTACAGCTCTAATAGGATATGCTTATTAGTGAAAGGCAATGCTCGATGAACAAAAGTCTTTCAGATTAGCCTTTGCTGTAAGGATATTCTAGAAAAAAAAATGTGCAAACAAGTTGAGAAAAAAAAGTAGCAGAGAAATAAAACTGCGGTTTTGACTGTCCTGAGAGATCAGGACTATAATGCTGGTGTAAAAGGCTTTTGTATTTACCTTTTAATATTGCTTGATAACTACAAACTCATGAAGAGTAGGAATGAAGAGTACCAAGCATGACCACTGCAGTTGAAAACAAAGTATTAGCCCAGGTGTTGCATTTCAAAGTGATCTACTTTTCAGCGGAAGGTACGTGGGAGTTTTACTAATACAATAAAAAGGAAAAAAAGATTAAATTATGTCTGAGGTAGATATTCTTCATATCTCTAAAAAGACTCAATCCTAAGGTGATTCTAGAATATAGACAAAGCCCATGAGCAAAGAACAATAAAACTCATTAATTTTTTTTGCCTCTCTTCTTTTTTTCCTCTCCATCTGCCCTTCCCAACCCCCCTCACTGTTTAAGTCTAAAGAAAAATAATCTGCATACACTGATAAAAGGAAGGTCAAGACAGAAGCCCCAAAACTCTGCCAGGAGACACTGAGACCTCTTCCCTTACAGAAATTAGCACAGGGCGATGGAGGGAAAGCTTCACTTCTTTTCTTGTCTCCATTTCAGCAGGTTGGGTGTCTGCCCTTTTAATCCAGCCTATATTTAGTGGAAGGGTCCCGAGACATTTTTTCCTTAGTTGCTCTGCTCTGTATCCTTTCCCATCCTGGAAAGCAGGAGGTGTTTGGGATACCACAGGTGAGCAGGACCACTCCCAGTACATGCATGCTAAAAACTTTTGGCAGTGCAATCTTCTGGCAGAGGAAATAAAACTAATATATATTTATGCAAATCAGTATATTCAGCACAGATAATACATGATCCAAAGACTTTGCTGGGTTTTTTTATGTTTAGTGTAGGTGGGTGGAAGGTTCCTCTGTGCCTGCAATAGAGCAGAAAGGCTAATGGCTCTGGCAGAGAAGGGAGGTAAAATGCACCAAACACGGTGGATGAATCACTGGACCACGGCCCTGAGGAAAACTAGACATCTTAGGGCTACGCTACCAGGAATGGAGTGGTGCCCTGCTTGTGCATGGGATAGAAGCTGCTATCATTTCTGTTACCTAGTCTGATAAAGGAGATGATAGATAAACAGCTTTTTTACAACTTTTTAAAAGTATTCATATTGCGAGTTACTAAACAACAACTGAGGCCATGTGGAATATGTAGAAATTGTATGAGGCTAAAGTTATTGCACCTTTCTCTGCAAAATAATTTCAGCATCCCTCATACTGTTTGAATTATGTCCTCTGTCACTACAGAGAATTGCAAACATTTGTAGATGTCTCCCTGCATACATCTGTGCATATATTTGCTTATATGAAAGAACCATCTTCAAATGAATTGCTGGTGTTCAGCAGTTCTGGCTGTGGGCTCAGCCTAGAAGGCTGGTGAATCGAAGTCAGGAAAAGAACTAATATTTTTAAGCATGAATGTCTCTTCTCAATGTTTTCTACCACCAGGATATCTCACATTTTAACATACTGTATTTCTGTGGGCTGAAGGCTGGGCAAAGGCACACATGAGAATAATCCTTCAGTGCCTGAGCAAACCACAGCCTGCAGCCAGGAACATGAAGGATGCCTGGTGTATGTTCATCATGCCGGCTTTCCTGGAAGAGGAATATTAAGTTGTCAAGCCACTAGGTCTGAAGGCGTGCTGTCAGCATGCACCTTTAGTGCTACTCGTGTCACTTTAACAGAAAATACTCTAAGCTTTCCGTATTGCATATATGGATCTCTTCTGACCAATGCAATTCACCACCATCAGGAAGAATATATATTCAATCTATCTGGATACAAGCACCAACTGCGAAGCTCTTTATAAAACTCTTTGTGACAAAAAGAGCAAATGACCTCTTTCCAGTCTCTTCTATCGCACTTGCTCTGTACTTTCCCCCTATCTGTTTCCTAGGCATTTATTCATCCTCCAAAGGAATTGGCTTTACTCAGCATTGCCTCCACTGACCCACACAGAAGTATGTGGTGGGCAAGCTTTTGGAAGGAATTCCTCACTTTTAGTAGAAGTTAGTGAAAAGAAGGGGGAATGCCTTTTCATACTTAACTACCAATCTCAGGGAAGATGGAAATAATTTTTCTTTCACCTGCATTGAGCTCTTCCCCAATTGATAGGGGAAGAGCTTCCACACATGATAGATCCATTTCCATGTTCTTGTAGTAATTTGAAATTAAGGTCCCCTCTTTACTTTCCAAAAGGCAGAAATATACCAACAGGCTGATGTGTATGGAGACTATTTTCTTTGCCAGACCAGATCTGCATACAGGCAGAGCAGACTGCCTTCTCGCAGCCTCACCTCCATGGCCTTTGCCGAGTCTCATCCATGGTGGGAAAAGCTGCATTTTGCCTTCCCTGCTGAGAAGCCTTGTGCCCCCTCTTCACATTTCTTATGGAAATGATGAACTCAAACCATGGCACTTCGGAGGCCAGAGTGTCTCACTGCTCCTATATAAATGAGATATTACAAGCAGTCTTTCCAGAGGAATAGCAGCTCAGCTAGTCCACAGGTTACCTTACTATGCATTAATCATCTGTGTTTAAATTCCCCTGGCAGTTTGCATCACCATGTGACAGTCTCTGGAAATGAAACCTTTAGTGTCAAAGCATCCCTGAACAACCCTCCGCACGCCTTCGGTGAGTGAATTTGAGTGTTTAGCAAGAGAAGTGACTGCAGAGTTTGTCTCTGACTCCCAAGCCCCAACTTCTACTGCAAAAATTAAATAGGCAGCGAAAAAGACCCACAACTAATGCCACACATAGTTGCCATAAGGTTAATAGCTGGCATTTGAGTCTCATTGGCCAGTTAAGGATAGCATCCACGATGCCGGAGAGATTGCCATACCAGGCTCGGGATTTAGAAGCAAGATTAGAGGCAGCTGTTCCTTTATCAGTGTAAAGATGAAAGCTCAGGGTATAAAAATAAAATGCAACTGATCATCATTTTCCTCGGAGGCCATAGACAGCTCCAGCAGCGGCTCTTGCCTCAAGCAGCCGTGGCAGCAGTGTGGCATGCCCACGCTGCCTTTGTGGAGGGCGCTTGGGAGTGCATCCCTCAGCCCAGTGTGGTGGCTGCTGGCATCTTCAGGAGGACCTCCTGGTTGCCACTGCTTTGCAGCTCCCTGGAGGGAAGTATGTCATGGGGGACAGCTGCCCCTGTGGAAAGGCTTTGTTTGGAAGAGCTTTGCTGTTGAATAAACAGCTGTGAGCAATGTTTGGAGCCGGGTTGAAGGGCACTTAATTACTTTTGTTTTAATCTCACAGCATCATTTTTCTGTAGTGAACAGCATCCGTGTAACTTGCAGGTTGGAGAGAAGCACCTTTCATCATGCTTCCAGCCTCCTTGTTGGAGGTAAACAGAGTGGGGCTGAACTGCTCCATGCCCGAGGTGATCTCACTTGAGTCCTCAGCACTGGGGGACAGCCACCATGGAAATGATGAAAATCATGCTGTATGGGCCAGGGCAGACATGGCTTTTCCTACAAAACCAGAAATGTAACTAACTGTCACAATGCAAACACAAATTGAACTATTAAAAACCAACTGATCCTAATATGCCTTCATCCGCGTGAGCTGTTTTCTTTAGAGCATAATACATCATAACTGTTTCTACAGACCGTCTCTGTATGAGGAGATGAGTACAGAATACAAAACTTGTGGGAAAAAATTTCAAAACTTTAATCCCAGGAAAGGGTACTTTTAAACACTGCCTATAATTTCTGTGGTATTTTATTAAACATTTATTAACATGCCACTGTTTAGAAAAATCAGATTATTCAGACCAAGATAGCATAAAAAATTGTCTTCAGTGGAAAATGTTTTCCCTCTGTGAGTATATCAGCTTACCATCATCAAGTTGTACAGTGAAGCATTTATTGTTGGCCCTCAACATTTGAAATGTTGAATTTGACATCCCCTCTTAAATCCATGCCTTATCCTGTATCACCATACCTTTTTTATCAGCATATACCACTGTTAATCATACGAAATGGTATGCTGATGTAATGTGTTCTTCAAATGTAGATGTAAAGCTAGAAAGATTATGAACATCTAAAAGGGATCATCTTTGGGAAGGGACCAAGCAATGAAAATCTTCATTCCCGAAAGTGACTGCATCAGAAAGTTATGAGCCCCTCAAAACTGTGGACTTTTAATGACACCTTCCTAAACTACTGATGCCTCATTTGTTTTATGTACTGATCATCTGCCTTGAGAATGTATCACCACTAGTCAAAAGTCATAAATATTTCACTGTGTAACTGGGAAGTGCTGGGTTTTTAGACAACTCAATAAATGGTTACCAGATTTTTAGATAATTGACTTTCTTTTAGCTGGCACTTAAGTAATTTATTAAAACAAAAATGGCAGGATTGTGTTAGGTGATTAAAAGAATGATATTTAAATCCTCATTTTGGTTCAGTTCTTACACTGGTCCTTGTTTACTTCACTTCTGAAAAATCATCAAATCTTTAGTTCCCACTTTTAACAGTATGCGAACTGACATGGCTGAAGTTATAGATTTGGCCATTCTGTAAAGCTCTGGAGCTCTCTGCTCTGCCATTGTTGGACAGCCACACAAAACCAGCGAGTACTTTCTATAAAATACTGGGAAGCTTTGTGGAGTGTGTGTTAATTTCTGGTCTGAACATCAGAACAAGCAGGGAATCAAGCAGAAAACAAAAGGAAAATGTCAAGAGTGAGGAATCTCAGTCACTTAATTCTTCATAGACTCTTTCTTGCTCGTAAATTAGATTTAGCAGAGTGCCTTGGTATGTAAAATATACATGAACGAGAAGTCCCCTAATGGGATCAGCAGTTGTAATTGTCCTCATTTACTTATTGCTTTCAACTAGTTAGAAAATTGCAGGCAGAAGAACAGGATCGTCACTAGAGGACCAGCAGATCTGCTGTGCTCTTTGGCCATGACAGCAACTGTGTTATGTCCTGGGAGAGGTATCACACGAACAAGCAGGGAATCAAAATGTGCCTTCCATTACTGTGGTCCCTGCTCGTTTCAATGACCTTGTGCAGTTTAAACAAAGTGAAAATCTATTCGCTTTGTATGCACAGCATGAACAAAAAAATGTACCGTAAACCAGCTGAACTCCCCAGGTTTGATTACCACTTGCATATGTATGCAAATCATCCCAATGATTTCTGTGGAAGTGACACAAAGCAGAAAGGTTACCTACAGTTCATCTTGGAGGGAGCGGGGTTCTTGTCTAATCACCCTGAATAGGTGAAGATACCAAGGCATATCATCTTTCCCACTGGACTGTGCCTGTCCTAATGAGTGCTAGCTTGCTCTTTCTTGGCAGAAAATGGTCTTCCCTGTGCTAAACAGTACATTTAACACCGGCACTCGTCTGGAGCCTAGGGAACGTCAGCTGTGTGCTCTGCCTCAGTTCCTTTCCTGCCAGGTAGACTGGTATATGTGATCAAGACTGCACATCTTAAAATAGCAAGCTGAAGACCGTGCTGCTCAGCACTCCAAATGTTAGCTAATTGCCGCAGCAGCCCGGCACAGCACACGCCTGGGACCTGGGCTCTGCACTGATTAGGAATTCACACACACGGGAAAGAGTGTGGGGGAGAAGGACAGCAAGAGACAGTGATAAAGAAAAAGAAGATCAAATCAGACAGGCAAACAGGGAGAGAACAACCAGTAGGTAGAGTTAGGGGCGTCAGGGATGAAGGCAGCAGCTCCCAGAGGATGCACAAGTGTTACAAGCTGGAGGACAGGAGACAAAGGGTTTGATTTCTCCTTGCTTGCACCAGCTACCACTGCAGTGTGATGCTCCTGCTGGTGCCAATGCACACGGTGGCCACTGAAGAAAAAGACCAGGAGATTACAAGACCGGCCTGTTCAGAGATGACAGCACACCCTCCAATCCAAGAGAGAACCTCCAAGCAAAATGATGGCTTTCAGTGATAGGTCAGCCTGGTGGAAGAAACCAGGAAAAATGACAAATGCATCTGCAGAGCCCCGGTGGGAGTCAAACACACACAGCCTCAGCCAGTCACTTGCCTCATGCCCTGCCTTCCCATATGGACAGAGAGCCAACCACACTTTGAGTGTGCATCCTCTCTGGGCTTAGGAATGAGGACGCACACACCTTTCAGGCTTTGTTCAGCCCAAGTTTAGGGCTGAAGTCTCTCGAGACCAGGCTTGCTAGATCTCCCACAACTCTGTGATTTCCTGCTCATCCATCCCATACTCACCACAGCATGTTCAAAGCATCTTGAGAAGCTTTTTTCATCTGTCTTGTCAAAGATGTGCTACACACACTTGTAATGTCACACATTGGTGTAACTAGACTCTCACTAATAAATCTTAAAGATAGGCACATAGTATTGAAAGGGGCTTAATTCCCATCTTCAGTCCATTTCTGGTACCTAATATTTAGATTTTTATGTTCTTGAAAAGCATAATCACAAAATTCTTGTTATCTTTCTACTGAGTAAGCCATCATTTTGTTCAGATGTGGGCAGCAGAATAGCCAATGAAGATGTCTATGTTTCCAAGGAGTTGGCCTTGGTGTCTAGAAAATAAAAGAGGCCTGAATAGCTATAAGTTCTCCCCTAAAATTACACTTTGAGAAGCCCTGGCCAATTTTGCTTTATTACAGTGTTTTGCAAGAGTGAAATTGAGCTGCATAAGCACGATGGAGCCGGGAAGTTCTGCCTCACTGAAGAACTCCCCCACGCACCTGTTCTTGTAGGAATGGAGAGAAAACTCTTTTAAGAGATGAAATACGAAGCATGACATCATCAGAAGTATCTCGCTCGCTCACATAAGCTGTGAGCAGGTTACAGTTACCTAGCAACTCCTGCAAGCAGCTCACTTCAGTGGCAAAGCTTCAGGGTTTAAGTGGCAGACGCGTACCTGGCTCTAAAGCTCTGCTCTATTCATCGGCAGAACCCGGTGTTCAGTGGCAGAAATCAGAAAAAAGCTGGGAATAATTAAAGACCTCTATTGCAGCTTCTGAAGCGAAGCTCTTTGGGGGCCCACCCTGTTGTGGGACTGGATGGTAGATGACAGGCTTTTTCTCCAGCAGAGTCCACTCTGAAAGGCAAGCTAGGACATGCTGGTGAGACAAACAGGTAAGCAAGAGACTACAGTGAGCGTCTCATAGATCTGCAAGGGTTGCTTTTAGATGACACTGGATGCCAATGTCCATAAATTTCCCTCTGCAGCTCTGTATTGATCCTACTCGCATGTGTCCAGCTAACACACGTGTTCTAGGAAGGCAGCTGGTTTTAATTGGAAAGCACCAAGCATGGAAGAATCGACTGTCTCCCATGTTCTGCAGCAGACATCTGCAAGCCTCCCTGGGAGCGGCTGCGCAGGAAAAACAGTGCAGAAAAGCCTGAACAAACCTTTGTATAAATTGTATAACCGCTCCATAGACTTCAAAGCCATTGCCACTGACTTGGTCAAGTGAATTATATATTTATTTGTCTTCACATTTGCAAAGAAGAACTGCAACTCTACTTGCCTTTTCCAATGCATTTTGGCATATCCTGAGCCATTCACACAGTCAGGATTTCACGCGGATTTGCCACATACATTGGCATCTGCAGAGAAAGGAGACACCTCCCATTTCTATATGTCAGTGTCCAAACTGTCTCATTTATGGGGGAGCTAAGAGATAGTCGAAGTCTGCAGCAGAGAAGGGGTGAACTGATAGCACTCTATACTCAGTAGCTGAGGAAACACAAATTGTGTGAGCATAGTATAATGTAATATGTGATATTATTTATAATCTCATCGGGCTTTTTGTGACTTCAACACTTCCTCTTCAGATTGTCATAGATTTATTTCTCCATGACAGTCATAGCTTCTATTTAATATTAAGGTGCTTTTCATTTTTCTTGTTGAAACACTGCAATTCTAGGAAATCCATCTATCACTTAGGTGTCTAGCCCTTTTGATGGACTGTTCTCAGTCAATCCTTTCATTAAAAAAGAGGTGAGTCGTGATGTTCCTTCTCCTAATATTTTCGTCACACTCTCCTCTCCTGCAAGCCTGTCCTCTGTTACAGGATATTGCAGTCTTGATTAAGATAGGGCCTGTGATGGAGTGATAAACACAGATGTAGATAAACTTCCCAGAGCAGGGCAGAGCAGCATGGAAGAGAAGCCCTGTGTGTGGTGGTCCAGGCCCACTATGGGCACCTGATGACACTGTTCCTGCTTGCCCACAGGTGTCTGGGGACCACCCATGGCTGGCGTAGATGGGTATACCTCCCTGTAAGAGGAGGGCTGTTTTGTTTTGCAGTAGTACCTGTGTAAAGATAAGCTGTATCATTACAGGGCTCTGGTGGATGTGTTTGGAGTCATATAAAAGAGGTGGATGAAGAGGAAGGAAACCATACCCTGACCATGAAACCCAGGGGATCGGGTCTGTATTTCACCACAGCCAGCTCACAGCTGCATCGCTGCTATTTTGATGTCTTTCTTTGGGGGGGAAAAAAAAAAAAAGGGATTTGCTCTGCATCTACAGATGTTACTCCTCTGTCTACTGCTGTGGCATTAGTGTATCTGGAAAAGCTTAGTCATCCCACCCCCACCCCCCGCTCCCCTAAATGTTACACAGGTTTATATGAACAGTCTGAGGACCAGGAGTGAGGTGAGCTATTCATGAACACAGTGGCTAACCTTTACCAGTTTTCTTCTCGTTAGTAGCTTCATAGGTGAACTTCTGTCAAGGAGCAGGTGAATGGTCCACCCATTACCATATCACTAATTCTTCCATTCTCCAAGACTGTAGAGGAAGATGATGAAAAACCAAATAGTAAGCAAATAGGAGATTTGCTTGCTGGCAGGGAAGGGAGTACTTATCCTTATGCTATAACTTGACTTCTCTAGAGACACAGAAGCTTATAAACTTACATTAGATGGGATAGAGAAAATATTAAACGAATACTTTAATAATTTATACTAACATCTAATCCTTTTTATAGCCTCACTAAGTTCTTGGCTTCAATGGTTATTGTAGGAGGTTAACTCTACTCTCTATAAAATTGACTTCCTTTTATCAGATTTCAATTTGTTGCCTTTAAGTTAACATCTTGTTCTGCTGTTATATGAAAGACTAAAGAGCAGCACCCATTTTACCTCCTCCATGACATGCTTGGGGAGGGTGGGATACGACTCTGTCACGCCCTCCATGCCCTCTCCAGATTCAGTGTTGTTCCAGCCTGTTTTCCTGCAAACGCTATTCCTATGTACCAAGGCAGTCTTTCAAGATACCGGCTTCTTTTTTATCTGTCATGGTTCTTTCAGTGTGGTGGTAAAAGAGCTGCAGGGCACTGAGGGAGGATGTGCCATTTGAGTCTCGCAGTTTAATGCTGTTGGGGCATCTAGTTCTGCTTAGATGTCTCGGGGAGGGCTGACTTCACCTGGTGAGGCTGGCAGAAATTTTGCATCATTAATGAGCCCATGGCTGGGTTCCCATAGCAAAGAAAAAAGTCAAAATGAGTGCTGCTGTCCTGACTAAAGCCTTCTGCAATCCTAGAGAGGAAAGGGGCTGATTGTTCTTTAGCCTTCCCTTTTTCTTCTCAACAAACTGCTAGGAAAGAGTAGGAGCTGCTAGAGAGATAACAAGAATAACAAAAATCCCTGCAGTGCAAGATGTGTGGAGGCTCGGAAAGTCGTGGTACCATCTGTGCCTGTCTATTTACAGCCAGAACAACTAACGCCCAACTAATGGTGAAGAGAAGCAGAGCATCATGTCATGGAGACAGCTCTCTAATCTTACATAAAAGCAGCTTTCTGAAAAGCCTGAAGTGCTCAGATGGAGAGAGGAATGGTCACAATTTACACTTAGGAGGGTTTATTTATGGAATGTGGAAACACCTCTTTGTTTCAGCCACATCCTTTGAACAATCTCCAGCCAAGACTCCCAGGCAAGTTTGGTCAGAGCTTTTTCAGCAACACAAAGTTTACTACACACAAAACGTGGCATTACAGACAGAGCCATGGTTACAGCAAAAGATCGGTAATGAGGGGAAAAGCAAGTAAGCTGTGAAAGCTGTCTGCTTGTTTTCATTAAAAAAAAGATTTTTGTATTTGGTACAGCTGCTGTGAGAAAAGAATAGGTATTAGTCAAAGGGAATGACTGAGCTCTTCCCTTCATACTTTGCAATGAAAATATGTTTTGAAAACGTGTATGTTTAGACTGAAATTTTTAAAAATCATCTTTGAAATATAAGCAAAACAGAGTTATTACCTCTGTGGAGCTGTCCTCAGGGATAATTTTAGACCCTGTGACTCAGTTTGACTCCAGCAGGGATAAGAAATTGGACTGGAAGAAAGTATTGTTTTCAGGTGAAATGGTTGCAGGCAATTAACCACCTAATGAATAGAGTTGGGTGCACAGGGAAGGGGCAGGGACATGCTATATTCTGAAGCAGGAGACAAACCCAGAGAAAGGAGAACCTGGGGACCAGAGAAAGTCCCAGATGAAGGAAATAAAAGGTAGAAAGGAAGGAAAAAGCATTTGGACTGGGGAAGTTTCTGTATAAGGGAGGAAAAGTTCTACGGTTAAAAAAAAAGTATATAGAAAAACAAATTAGGTTTCATTCAGACCTCAGCTTCAGAGGAACTGATACATGTAAAGAAGTCTCTAAAAATCAAAGACTTTTTACAGATTCATAAAATGTATGGGTTTAAGTGCTCAACTTTTGCCATTGGAAATTTTAGATGCTAATGATAAAAAAAGTCCACCTAAGTAACATCTGCAGTGACAAACACTATCAGAAAGTGTGCTAAATTTGCTTGCTGTTCTGTCTCCGTTGACTTCAGTAGAGCAGTGAATTACCCTCTTCATCCCTTTATGTATTTTTTTTATTTATTTACTTATTTCAGAACAGATATCTAGACCTCTAAACATGAAAGTGTAATAAGAAAGGAATAAAACCCACAGTACAAGAGAAGAACAAATGGTCACAACTAAGACTGGGTACATTCACAGAATCACAGAATCACAGAATTACCTAGGTTGGAAAAGACCTTGAAGATCATCCAGTCCAACCATCAACCCAACATTGACAGTTCCCAACTACACCATATCCCTCAGCGCTATGTCGACCCTACTCTTAAACACCTCCAGGGATGGGGACTCCACCACCTCCCTGGGCAGCCCATTCCAACGCCCAACAACCTGTAAAGAAATGCTTCCTAATATCTAGTCTAAACCTTCCTTGGTGCAACTTGAAGCCATTCCCTCTTGTCCTATCACTTATTACTTGGTTAAAGAGACTCATCCCCAGTTCTCTGCAACCTCCTTTCAGGCAGTTGTAGAGGGCGATGAGGTCTCCCCTCAGCCTCCTCTTCTCCAGACTAAACAACCCCAGTTCCCTCAGCCGCTCCTCATACGACATGTGCTCCAGACCCTTCACCAGCTCCGTTGCCCTTCTCTGGACACGCTCGAGTAATTCAATGTCCTTTTTGTAGTGAGGGGCCCAAAACTGAACACAGGAATCGAGGTGCGGCCTCACCAGTGCCGAGTACAGGGGTAAGATCCCTTCCCTGTCCCTGCTGGCCACGCTATTTCTGATACAAGCCAGGATGCCATTGGCCTTCTTGGCCACCTGGGCACACTGCTGGCTCCTGTTCAGCCGGCTGTCAATCAACGCCCCCAGGTCCCTCTCTGACTGGCAGCTCTCCAGCCACTCCTCCCCAACCCTGTAGCGCTGCTCGGGGTTGTTGTCAAATATAGTCACACCCCAGTGGATAGAGGGAGTATGCCATTATCATAATCTTATCAAAAGTTCTAGAAGAAAAGATGAGCTTCTCAGTATTATGTTTGCTCACAGAAACAGGCTTCTGCAAGAGGTTGGTCGTTTTCTCTTCTGACTGTCGAGTTTTAAGCGATGAAAGAAAAATAACTCATTTTGCTGATAAATTGTGAAGCTATAGAAATGTTCTCTGACCATCCAAATTGCTGCCTTGAAACATCACTGGAGACTTCCACCAGCCTCTCAGTACTCTAATATGTGCAACTCAAACCTTCTAATTAACAAAAGTGCCTCTGAAGATTGTACCACCAAATAGATGCAAATTACTCCTCTAATTTCTTTCTTCATTACATTCCTTGTTTCCTTTGATGCTGTAACGCCTTTTTCTCCCCATGACAACACACTAGCGATGGCTGATAACATCTTGAAAGTAATTGCTAAATTTGAAATTTTATTTTTCAGCTTTAGTATCGTAGGGACTGTTCTTTGACCACATCTGGGGTTTCCTTCTATTCCTTCCTCAGCTTTCTGCAGTCCTCAAAGAACTGATTCCCCTCATCTCTGGAATTCCAGGACTCTTTGCTCTTGTTCTCTACTGTCCCTCACCCCTGCTTTCTTTTTTCTTCCCCCCCCCCCCCCCCCGCCCCCTTTTTTGACCAACTGTGGCAAATAGTTATCAGAGCAAATGATGCCATTTGTAAATGGGGGAATGCCACCAAATTTAGTATGATTGAAGCATGACTACATGGCTTCATCCTGTATTTTGTGAGGAGTTTATGCCCAGCTCCTCTGTGATATTTTAGGTAACAAATTCCCTTTGACATCAGAGTTGCCTAAATATCTTTAAGGAAGTGAACCTCTGACAAGCATGCCAATGCAACTTGACTGTCCTGTCTGTTTGTTACAAAAGGAGTAGAAATAGAATGAAGTGCCCCAGCAGCTAGTGAAAAATAAGTTTATGTATATATATGATAAGAACACATATATATCAATAGAAAGGTACGGCTATTACGCATTCTTATCAAAACAATAAGATTTTTAAATCATTATGTGTATCCTATAGTTGTTCAGTAGCAACAACATTTTAATCTCTTACACTACTTTACACAAGTCAAGCTCCTAATAATAGGAAAATAAAGATGTTTGGAATAATTTGGTTTTATGTGAGCTATGAAAATATGTCCTTGACTATCCATTTGTCTGCTTTTTACATATTTGTGTTCTTGGCAGTAATACGTTTGGCATACAGCAAATTTCCCTGCTTTTGGCATTTCTCGGTTGTTTCTCCTTTTGCAAGCCAAAGATAGCAATTGTAAGCACAGGAAAAGATTTGCACCTTTCATTTGTTAAAGTTCAAAATCAAGCTTGTTCCATAAAGCAAGCACAGGATGAACCGTTGTGGCGTAGCTACCCAGATCCCACACGGGAGTGTGATCAGAGGAACTGAACGTCCTATGTGGGCTAGAGTGAAAGAACATTTCAAATGCACACACTCAAATAGTGCTATAATTTGTCTACGGAAGAGGTTGTGAAGACATTCCTTTGTTTAATGGACCAGAATATATCAAGGATATGTTATAAATTAAGTAACACTGACTTAGGTTTCAGTGTACTGCCAAAAATAATAAGCATACCAAGTACTCTTAGAGTGGAGAATGAAAATAAAAGCAGGACTTAATCTGATGGTAAAATGAGATATTACTGAATCCATCCAACTTAACAATTTTATCATCGACTAAGAAGTAATTGGTAATGTGTGCACTAAATAAGTGTTTATGCACACTACGGAAGAAGTGAAGGCAGGAAGAGATGTCTTACTACAAGAACCAGCATAAAAAGCAGTAGTCTGACTGCAGAAAATCATCACAAAATTGTAATAGAGATCCATTCAATGTTCAGCAAATCCCCTTAAATATTGGCAAACATTTCTGGGTCATGCAAGTTTTCCTGAGTATACTCATAATCATGTAATATGGTATGACCACAACTCTCTCTCTTTTGAAGAATTATAGGATACTAGTTACCCTACAGCACTGAAATCACAAAGGAAGGTTTTCGACTCATAGCACAGCCAGAGGAAATGGGCAGGCTAAAAATAATAACTCAATCCTCCTTCCATTCTTCAGACATCCCGTAAGAATGACATTGGTGGGGGTGGTATGTGTCATTCATGCAGGGAAGTTTTTGTCTTGGGTTAGAAAAACAGAGTAAGCTCCTTAACCCTTCTGCATAGTCATGGTGAAATGGCTTCAAAGAGGTCTTCCTTAGAAAAAGGGCCATTGTTTTCCTCCGACTGTGGCAGAAACACCCACTTTACTAGGTAACGGAGGTGAGGCTGCTCACTGTAGACCGTGGGTCATTTTTCTTCTAAAGGAGAAATGCTGAGGCCATGAAGTATACATACATATACACATACATACATACAGAAATTCACTTTGCAAACAGTATACCATTCCCAGCTCCCTGTCACCACATCTGTGTTGGAGGTTGCCACTACTCCACCTCTACCAGTGGAAGGGACCTTGTAAATGCTTCCTCACCTGCTTTGGGAAAAAAGTGTTGGTGTGGTCATCTTGCTTTTAGGGATGAATATGAGCCAGTAGTCATAAAGCAGATCAGACAGAGCTGACACAGAAGAGCAGTGGGCAGACAAACAGATACCTCCAGGTGGTGGGCAGCTGCAAGCCCCAGGAGAGCCACAAGCAGAATCAATGTTGTCCTCAGGTGGCATTGCCGGAGCCAGGAGAGAACATCTGCCTGGAGTCATAGGCAGATATGGGTCTCCTTGACACAGAAGATGACTGAGCTCCCTGTACAGTTGGCAGCATCTTGACCACTCAACAGTAATGACCCTGTTTGGAAAACTTCTCCAACTCAAACCTGGAGCATTTGTAGTGATCTATTAAATCAAGCTGCCAATCTCTCTATGAACAGAGACAGAGAACATTAGTTCACCTCACCACTGGTTCTGAATAAAAAGGGACCATATCTAGTACGATACTCCACTCAGAAAAAGCATGCCATATAACTATTTACAAGGTTTTTTTCAAAACTAAGGTCTACCTACAGTGAACAGGCTTTCATTGATTTCCCTATCCTTTCATATTTTCCTTTTAACCAAAATCAATGTAATTTTAAAACTGATTCCTCTGTTTTGCTGTTTGCATTTTTTAAAATCCACTGTTGAATTACAACATGTGTTACCATGTAGGTTTCTGATTTACTAAACTATAAATAGAGAGATTTCCTTGCTGTGTCCTGTGCAGTTAGTGTAAGTGCTCAAGGTTGAATGTTTGGTGGTGTTAATGGGAACTCTACAGGGTGATATAAATATACAACAGGAGAATCTGATATAAATATACAACAGGAAAATCACAATGTAGGAAAATCTAGATGAGCCCATCAAGAAATGCACAAATATAGACATTAGATTAGATAAATCTAAATATAGAATTAGATTATTTCTTCATGTCTGGTTCTGATGGGATACAAGCAGGTGTGTCCAACGACAGATAGGAATTTGTGCTTAGTATACATATAGTTTCCTCCTCTGAAGAAAGGGATTCAAGTTTAGGAGTGAATCTAAAGAAAAATATCAATGAATGGAAATGAGACCCTGAATTCATTAGGAGGTTTGACATCAGTGTCAGTACAGTGAAGACTCTTTTAGGTTTCACAAACTCTCCCTATATTCCAAGACCAAAAGTAGAGATTTCATGAGATTCCTATAAGCATTTGTATTTCTTTGATTACATCCCGTTATGAGCTTTATTTCAAGTTTCAGCTCCGCAAGTGCCCGAGTCTAAAAAATGGAAGTGAACTGATCACAGATGACACCTGTTGTTTATTCTCACCTTTTGAGTTTCACATACTTTCAAATAACACACAAAAAAATTTAGCCAGTAAAAACTGCACAGATGTAGTACAGGTTTTCCTTAAAAGATCTGCTTTCCTTAAAAGATCTTGCATAGAAATTCTGCTAGTCCCACCTATTGCTAGACTCTGATTAGCAGAAAGATTCCTTGCTGTCTGTAAATCTGGAGCTAAACTTGAGATGAGTGGAACTAAACTTGAGCTGAGTTTCTGAGGAAAATCAATTTCTATTTAACTCATCTATAAGAATAATTTCAGGCAAAATAGATCTGGGATGAGGTCACAGTCTTCACCCCACAAGAGATTATTTCCATCTCCTTTTCTTTGCTCCAGATCTGTCAATCCTCATGCAACATGTTCCCCCTTCTCTGCTGAAGGCTGATATTGCCACAGCTGCACAGCCTTTCTCCATCTTTGCAATACCCAGTACTGCATGCCCACGTTGGCATTCTTGGCACTCAGCAGAACAGCTGCTCTGACATTCTGGGCTGAGAGAAACGCAGTACCGGTGCTCCATATGCACTGGGAGCTTCTTGGTGGGGCTTCGTGCCCCTAGGAGCCTTGCTAAAACATATATGTCCCAGCTGCAGTGCTGTGACTCCTGTCATCTCACAGACCAACACATCCCTCACGTGACTTGATGTCTCTGTGTGTGCCTCTAACGCAATCCAATACTGCAGTGCCCTCCCCAGTGACTCCAGGAGGAAGAAAGCTTTCAAGCAGGCAGGAAACTAAAACCACTGAGGTCTCAAATCAGCATGACCACTGGGTAGGTAACTCGAAGCACTTGACCAGTCCTCTGCAAGTCATGCTGCAAATGTGCTCATCTACCTTGCTAAACTGGGGGCTTACTACCCTTGAATTTCATGTGAAAAACACAAACAGCACCCACCTGGAAAAGGATCAGCCATAGAAGTGCTAAAATTTGAAGAATTTTCTAAACCAGAATTTAGGCTTCATGGTCTGCTTTCTGCTAAGGTCGCATACTTGGGCACTGTCATATAACAACCCTCCCTCTGCTATGAACCCCCCTAACTTCAGCAGCAGAAGTTCTGAGTCATGAACTGGAAATAAACCCTCCCCTCCAGGGGCATCTCTCCCAGCCCAGGTGACAAAAAGATCTCTTCCAACCGTGAGCCTTGTTCTCCATCAGGGCCCATTTCTGACCCCACTCTGTGCTCGGGAAGTCGCCCCCGACCCAGTGCCCTCCATGGCTGGAGCGCCTTGCCCTGTGGCAGCAGGGGCACCTCCAGCCCCATGTGCCATCCTGACGTTCCGAGCCAGCCCACGGCAAGGGCAGGGCCGGCCTAAGATGCAACTATTGGCGCAGTAAGTGGAAAGCTGAGCTGCAGAATATCAGACGGGAAACAGGAGACCATGAGTATTTAAAAAGCCCTTGGAAATCAGCTACCAGGTGTTTTATTTTCAGCAAGAGGAGAATTCCATCAATACATGGTTATTTTCTTCCTCTTCTCATGCCAGCAGTATGACACGAGGATGCCTACTGGTGCCACACCTGACTCAGAAGTGGAGAAGATGTAGTCCAAGCACATATAGTAACTGGCAACAGCGTGAGCTGGTTTACTTCTGACCTCCTCAGCCCCCTCAGTTTTCCCCTTCCTTTTATGATTTCCTAGAAATGGGAAGCAGCCTCAGCCACAGCTTAGAGCCCACCGAAAGTCTGCAAGTCTCACGTGCTGAATAGCTTTCTTGAGAGGTAAAGTCTTCAGCTCCCCTGCTCTTTCCCCAGATTTTTTCATCTGACCCTGCTGCAGCAGCTAAGTCATCAAAGAAAATGAGGCAATGGGAACTAATTTAAATTGTGAGAGTTGATTAGGAAGTTTAGCAGTGATAAATAATTTGATGGGGGGGAACAATTTGATTGAATTTAAAATTCTGCACCATAATGGGCTGTGTGGGGGTGATAATTACTCCTGAATGGGGGGAAGTAGCCAAGCAAGGAGAGAAAGTCCAGCACAGCCACAAGTATTTCTGCTTCCCACGTCTCCTGTGAGGTGCTTGCAAGGCAAGCCTGTTCAGCTGCTCACGCAGAGCACACACATGCTGCAACTCACTGCTACTTTGACAGGGAGGTCCTCTTGCAGAAAGGAGGGAGCACACATCATGCTGACTGCACACCACAGCCGCAGCTCTGCATTTTCCATCCAGCTCTTGAAACATTCAACATATATTGACTAAATGCTACAGTGCCCCTGATGTCTTTCTTTCTCCTTAAGAACTAAATAGTTGGAGAGAACAAGCTTGCCTTTCCAGTCAGCTCAAAATGCTCTGTCATTTATGGGAGAAATCCCCAGTATGTACTAATCCTCAGGCTCCAAAATATAACAAAATAAATCAGCTCATAGTGAGCACTATTTTGAAGTGACTAGTTCATTATCTCCTTGCCTAGGGCAGAGAACTGACAAAAGGAAGTAAAGATCCAGATATTTTCTGGATTCTTCCTTGGGGTAAGTTACAACTTTAATTAAAAATGCTGCCTGGGAAGATGGCTGAAGTACAAAGGCTCTGTTGGTGCCCAGAACAGAAAAGTCTGTCTCTTTGAAGGACAGCTGTACACATGTAGTCTACATATTGCTTTCTCTGTCTTGATTTGGAACAGTAAACTGGAATTATAGTAGGTTAAGGAGAAATTCAGGATTGTGCCTCCCATTCAGGAAAAAACCCCACTGCTGAAAAACCAATGAACACTCATTGTCTGTCAGCCATGGTGAGCATTTCAGGTGCTGGGAGAAGAAATGCTGGTCCACAAGCAGTCCCCACATCACCAAGCGGCTGTTGGCAGGGCTGCAAGACGCAGCTCTGCCCTTCTTTCCCTTGCCAGCTTGTACATCCAGCTCCACCTACGTAGCCCTCTCCTGCTCTGCAGCGCCATTTGCAGCTGGAGTCACGGCCTCGTGTCCATGCTCAGTCTAAACTGTCCTTTCACAAGAGGTTGGCTACTGCAAAGAAACCAGCACCAGGCTCTGGGATAAATGAGCCATTTTTGGAGATGGCACCTGTGCTGCAAGGGGCACTCAGTGATTTCATTTCAGTGCAACTCTGTGCTCAAGTCATGTGCAATATTAAGTATTTTGGTATTTTTTGTTGCTTACAGGATCATTTTCTTCGCTTATAATAAACATGACATTTCTGGGTGGTACAAGCATCCATCTGGGCAGCACAGTTCTGGTTTAATAGAGCTAACAGCACTTCTACCCAAAAGACCCCAGAAGAAATTAAATAAACATATATGAAGCAACAACTGCTATTTTTTTTCTTTCAAGAATGTCAAATACATTTCCAATTCCTTAGTCCCTCAGAAAGTTTTCAGCGATTTCTGTCCTAAATCTGCTTTGCTGCTATCATCTGTTTCTTCACAGATAATGCAAACAGTCAGTACTCCTCTCTACTGGGGCAGGATTGCTGGTAACCTTCCAGGGCATTCAGGATGTGACACTGATTCCTATATTGATTCCTTCTGCTTATATACTTAATAAACTTTGCTCCCTGTGGGCACTAGTGATTATGTTTGTGATAAGAACGCTTATTGCATTGGTTCTTCCTTTGCCTAGTGTCATGGTTTAACCTGGCAGGCAGCTAAACACCACACAGCTGCTTGCTCACTCCTCCCTGCAGTGGGATGGGGAGAGAATCAGAAGAAAAAAAAAAGTTAAATTCGTGGATTGAGATAAAGACAGTTTAATAGGACAGAAAAGGAAAGGAAAAAAAGTAATGATAAAAGAGTTAAAATATACAAAACAAGTGATGCACAATGCAATTGCTCATCACCTGCTGACTGATGCCCAGCCCATTCCCAAGCAGCGGCCACCAGCCAGCCTTCCTCCTAGTATATATGCTGAGCGTGATGTCATGTGATATGGAATATCCCTTTGGCCAGTCGGGGTCAGCTGTCCCAGCTGTGTCTCCTCCCACATTCTTGTGTACCCCCAGCCTACTCGCTGGTGGGGTGGGGTGAGAAGCTGAAAAGGCCTTGACTGAATGTAAACACCGCTTAGCAACAACTAAAACGTCAGTGTGTTATCAATGTTATTCTCATCCTAAATCCAAAACACAGCACTGTACCAGCTACTAGGAAGAAAATTCACTCTATCCCAGCCGAAACCAGGACACGTAGGAATGTATGCATAAGTGGCCATAGATGTGCAATGCATGCCTGCAAATCCCTTCACATCATGAGGAGGCAGTTGCATTCACAAGCCTTCCCATCCCTTGAGGCTTACTGGTTCCACATCCAGCAGAACACTGCTATCACAGAAGGTCTCATGGTTGTTTCTGAAGCAAGACCAGTCCAATGAAAGTTTAAAAAATAGGAACTAAAATGTTGAGTTCACTTCTCACAAGGTGTCATAAGTGAGTGCAGCATTGGACTGTATTCACTTGCTTGGTCTGACACGTAAGCTATAGCTATTTAATCTGCTGGATCTTCACAAACTCGGGAGTTCCATTCACATTCTGCTCACTGTATTAAACATGCTAGGAGGACACAAACTATGTGGCCTAAGGCCAAATCCAGGAGACATGGGTACTGGAGACTGTTCCTCACTGTCACAGATGCTTGTGTGTACTGATGAGGGCTCCAGAAAGCGTTGTCTTCTGATGGCCATGTCAGCAAGTAGATTACAAGTGGGTGATTCTAGAGAAGCAGCAGTGATATTAGGACTGGTAAATTCCTAACACAAGCATTAATGTTATACACTATATCCAAATTATCAACAGATCCGCTATATTGGAATGTCTTACAAAAACTGACTTGGTCTTCTTACAGATACTGGCACAGACTACTGCTTAATTGGGTCATAATTAGCAGTTTAGTGAGGACGCATTCAGTCACTCAGGTGGCAGTAGGTTACCTAGCATTTTGTGTTTAAATATAAAATCGCAAGTTTTTGACTGTAAATACAGAAGGTGCCACAGATTATAAAAGGGAAGAAGGGGGAGAAATCTCAATTCAGTAAAATGTGACATTCCAGGAAGAGAATTTGTCTTGCATCTTACTCAGTATAGTATTTCCACTTCATTTTCTGGCTTTTTACACTACTTAAGACAAAGAAATGACATATCTTTGAGGTATCAGGTTATTCACAAGAAGATTTAAGCCAGCAATCTTTTATACTCCAGCAGGCACAGCTATTCCAGTGAAATATTGCTCCTTTCTGTTCTGTAAATCAATAGCAACCAAATACAACATATTCTCTACCCTCTTTTCAAAACACAGACATAGATGATGCTATTTCCTTCAGACAACAAGGAATGAAAATAAAAAGAAGCCAAAATTCTTGAATTAGGTAAATTGTCTCAGGCTGCAAGTTTTAAAGCCTTTTAGTGTCCTGGGTCACTCAGTTAATAAATACTGTACTGGACCAAATTAGAGACAGGGAACTAATACAAAAAGTGAGAGAAGTTTGGGTTCAGATTCTCAAAGACACTTCATTCAGCTTTCAGAGTTCAATTCTGATAAGCTCGGCCAGGAAAGAGCTAACTGGCTGAAGCATTATGGAGCAACATAAAAAGCTCTGTTGATAACAAGCCCTTTGTATGATACAGACAGCTTTAATTTGGTGTGGGGCACAGATGACGCTGCAAAATGCTGGGAATAGAGTTCAGAAAAATTCAAGTCTGAAGGGTCAAATTCTTTGCTTGGGATATGACTCCAATTTATGCCAAAACCCCTTTAAAGTGGTAGAGCTACAGGGTATCAGTAATAAACCACATAGCTTAAATTGTAGTTTGAATGTCGGGGAGGAAAGTCGAAGAGTAGAGAGAAGAGTTCTTATTTCATGGGAACGTATTCCTCCATTTCTCCACAATTGCTGCCTGCAAAGAGGTTCTTTCCCTTTCTGGTCAGACACCTGCTACTTTGCCGAGCAGTACAGGCATTAAAGGTCCCTCTACACCTTCCCGTCCATCTCTGAACTTTGAATAAAGCTTCATGTCACAAAATGCATTAAAAGTGGAATAAATGCCACACATTAAATGATACATCTGAGTGACTGTAAAAGCAGTGTCATCATCTTTAACCTATTAAACCCAGGAGGTTTCAAAAGGTACCCTGAAGAATGCCACTTCTAGCTCTCCCATACCACATCAGTGCTTGCCCTTCATCCTCGGCATTGTTGAGGTAAGAGCAAGTAAGATAAATTTGTTTTGTTTTGCCCATAGGATAATTACATGAGCCTTAGGTGAAGCATGCAGAAAATACCCACTTTATTTAATGATTTGTAAAGTAGTTAGATTCAGCAGAAATGGGACAGCTTAGATCATGTTTCTGGATGACCTGGGCACCATTTTGCAGCCTCCACCAGGATAACAGCTCAGTTGCTGGTTGCGTAATCCATTTTTATCCTGCCCAGATGCATGCAAAGGTTAAAAAAGATATAATTAGTCTCCTTCTCTGTTCCCACCTCTGGCCCACACAAACCCTGTCTCTTATTCAACCTGTCATTGTTAGCAGTATTATCCAGGTCTCCTGAAAAGAGACAGCAATGAAAAAAATTATGGTAATTTTATTCAGAATGATCTTTCCTTTGTAGTTTGCACATTACTTTTGCAGATACATCTATTAATAACCTGTAGGAATCAGCTTCTATTTACGTAGCACTTTTCTTCCCAAAGGGTCTCTGAGTACTTTGCTAACCTTCGGGATCATTTCTTTCCTGACAAGTAAGGCTTAGTTTTGCCTTTATGGCAAACTTCAGGCAAAGGATGGGGAGAGAGGAATACTGAGTCCACCCACTCTGCAGAGCCTCCAGCTCCCAAAGTGGGCTGCACGTGTCCAGCAGAAGGTCTCCTGCCCCCCGCAGGTGTTGTTACTCCAGTGCCTGAGGCTCGCTTTGTCCTTCTCTCCCTGCCTCCCTTCTGGCTGCACAGGAGCTCCAGCCACCGAGGAGGTTCACGCTGTTCCTGTGTGGTGATGCTCCTAGTTCCCACTCCATCAACACTAAGCTCATCTTGAGGAATGTCTATGGTGTTAAATGAATTATTTATTCCATTTAATTAAGAAGTACTGGAAGCCTCTGGGAGTGCTGGGGAGGGAAATCCTTCATGACTGTTACTGTTATTTCTCTAAGGGTTTTTTGGACTACAGGGGCCCCTACAGGCACCACCAAGACTTGTTCTTATTGTGGTAGGTGCTGTAGTGGTATCCACCGAGTTGTAGCTCAGTGTTATCCAGTTAAAGGACAAGAGGCAATAGGCATGCACTGAAATACAGGAAATTCCATTTAAATATGGGTGGTCAAAGACTGGCATAGGTTGTCCAGAGAGGTTGTGGTGTCTCCATCCTTGGAAATATTCAAAACCTGACCAGACATGGCCCTGAACAACCTGCTCTAGTTGACCCAGATTAGAGCAGGAGGGTTGGACAAAGTGTCCAATGGTCCCTTCTAACTCAAGCTACTCTGTGCTTCTGAACACTTACACAGAGCAAAATGCAGGACATATTCCCAGGTGCTTGCAGCGACAGGTTGATGCTGGAGGAAGCAGTGGCAGAGCGAAGCACCCTGTTCTGTCCAGTTACAAGACAGGTTGATCAAAGTATTAGGATTCACTCCAGGGCCTATTCTGATGGCCCATCCACTAGACCGTGTTGGGGACAGAATATGGAGGGCCAGGAACTGCCTCCCATTGAGAGCTCAGTTGTTACAAGGGGCTTCAACACTGCTCAGTGCATGTCTGAGTCTGGCTTTTATAGAAAACTCAGTGGGAAAATGAAAGAGAAGTTTTCATGTGAACATAATATTATCTATATATGATATATATATATGTATGTATATGTATATATGGGGTCATCCTGCCTCAGGTATAGGCTTTCAATATAGTTTCACGGACTACCTATATATAAGAGCACTGCCAAAGTCTTCACCCACACATTTTCCTAGTGCCTTTCGTAACTTCTTTCCAGCAATCTGAAGGGATCCAGGTGCAGTAATACTACAGGTTCCTACAAACAATGAGTGTCCTCAGTGCTGAGCTCCTGGAGCTGTTCATTCACTGCTGACAGTCCCTGTGGGATTCAGGAGCAAATAGTTTCTGTGAAGCAAATACTTTTTCAATGGATTTGACTTCAAAAGCAGTTTCTAGTAGCTGAAAAACCTGACTCAAAACGTTACTACTGAAATCATGGAGAACACCATTATTTCAGCAGATGCCAGGCCATATTGCAATCAAATATAGGGTCTCAAGCCTCTCCACTCTTATGTGTCTTAATCAGAAATAACTCTGTCAAAATCAAAGGATGATGTTGATGTAAACCCTGGATTCGGAATAAAACCTGGCCTTTTGAATGAATTGTTTAGCATTCATATTCATACCTCTTTGGTATGGATATTGGAAATGGTATATTAGGAGGGCTAAAAGAATCTGACCATCTGTGAGTGACCAGGAGTAAAATCTCTACAAAGTATTTTTCTAACAGTGCTAATAATCAGGGCAGTGTTAGGTGTGTAAATGAGCCCAAGGCCTGGTCTGCAAAGTTGGCACAAAATGTAGCTTTGAGATCAAACTATTCTGTGACAGCTTGCCACTTTCCAGTTCAGTTTTCAATGATGTAACCCTCTCACCCTTTTAGTTTTGTTGTGATCTTGTTGAAATGCTTAGTTTAATAAAATACAACTGCTTTTGATGTTATTGCTTGATATTGGCTTTTGTATGTCTTACCTTCTGTATTTTGTGTTAAATAATATTAGATAATATATAAATGTAATATTGCAAATATGTGACATCTGAGACATTAATTTGGTGAAAAGTCTAAGGAAAATTAATCAAGATAGTACAGTTGGCACAAAGCAGTTCCTGTTATTGACATGATAGTAGTAAGCCAACTCTTTAAAATCCATATATTAATAGCTTGAAAACAGATTTCTTTAGAATTTTAATTTCCTGAGGAATTTCACTTCTCAGTTCTACTTCAGAATGATTTTATATTCATTTATTTAATGTCAGAATTTTCTTTGGAAGAGACCTCAGTCCAAACCAGTTCTGATTATAGTAAGTAAGAATTTTCACAAAGGAAGCTCCACTGTCTTGAAACTGTTTTGGACCTGGCCTTTGAAGATGCCACTTTCAAGCACACCTCAAGCTCCTCTTTTCAATAGTGACACAAGAAATCCCAGTTCTGCCCTCATGTCAAATTTCTTTCCAGTACAAAGAACTGTCACAAGGCCTGTGTCAGTTAAGCCTCAGATTCGAGTTACGTGGACAATTTTGCTTAAATGATATAATTTGATTTTATCACCAGGGAAATCTTTATAGCATATCATGTCAATGTTTGATGCTAAAGACACTATTTTGAATAAGAAAATAATGCTAAATAATTAACCATATTCATCTTCACTAATCAGCAGAGCCTCAGTGAGTCCTGTTTATTAAACTCATTTTTCTTCCTTATGTGTGTGCTCAAGAGTATAAAATTATGGAACAAAAATAGCATCAGCATTTGTAAAATCTCTAGAGAAAACCAGCTACCGGTGTACTTGACAACAGGGAGAACAGCTGGAGAGTCTAATACCCACCTCCTCCAACCACATAAAAACCAAAAATTCTGGCAAAGTGACTAAGGCTTGTGCTCCATACTTCTTCCTAATTTTGTCCCTATAACGTGATTTTCTCTGTAAGACACCAATATGTTGATTTTTAATTTTTTTTGGTTAACATGTGACACTAAGCTCTGTATTTACTCTTATGCAATTACCAGTTTAACAAGCAACTACCCTCTTCACTCAACGTTTCTGTGTCTTCCTTCTTATCACCGCCGACATACCAAATCTGTCTTCCTATTTGTAGGCTAGAAGCAGGGAGAACAGAAGTGAGATAAAAATGTCTCTAAACTGCAACTGTGCTCCTTGTCTCCTGGGACCAGCCATCCAGTATGTCCATTTAAGCAGAGTTGCTGGCAGAAAGTGAAAATAAACTATACTGACCATTTTACATAGTGCGAGACATCTAACTTGGAGTCCCAGTTACACTGTTTCAGAACTGGTAGGGACAAATCACAGAAGAGGAGGACTGGGAGTAGGCGTTCAGATACTGCGGGCAGAAAACCCATGCTGCCTGGGGAAAGTTCTGAAACCTCTAAGCACGTGAGTCAAGGTCCAGCCTTCTGAGCAAGGACTTGATATCAGCATAGTAGAAAACAAAAGCTGTACACGGATAACAGACCAAAGTAGAAAACAGAGATGAAAGTCTAAGATTAATAATGTTTTTTTGAAAAGTTGTATTGTTATATTGTATATATTACATGGCTCTGTACATAAAACTTAAGGCTCCAACATCCATTCAAAAATACCTCAAAAGAAAGCCATGATCAGTGTATTAGCATCTATCATCACTTTGTAGCACAGAGAAGCCATCTGTTTAACTGTAGGAAGGAACATGCGTGTCGGCAGACATCAGTGTCAAAAGATACAAACCAAAATCAAATGGCAAAAACATGAACAAAAGTTAATGGGAAAGAAATTGAAGAACTTCTAAAACAGGATATTCAGGTAATCCTGAATCAGATTTCTGAGCAAACTGCTTCCCTGCACTGGGAGATACTCCTTGCTCTTCTGCCATTGTACTTGTACATATGCAGCAAAGCTGGAAAAACAGATTCTGACCGAACCTGCTGCTTGCAGAAGCTATTGATCTGGCATGAGGAAGAAAATGTAGCCAGTATTTTATGGCAGGGATGAAAGCTAATTCAATATTCAGACACGCAGACAATACAATAGAAAAGGTATTCTTGTAAGGCATTAGGCTAATTAAAGTCTTATAAACTTTCTATCAGATTATTCTCGTTATTCTAGTGGTCCACTGATGTCAGCATCCCTGACTGTCATTGCACATGGAAATCCCACAGAGACTAATTAAATTTTCCTGACTTGCACTAAGAATACATGGGATTATTTTTAAAACTCATTTTTACCTCCACAGTTTTATCTCGCTACAATAGATAAGATGTGACCAAAAGCACAAACATGCCTATGTCTTCCTCTAGGGTTTGAGACATGTGTACCAGAGCCTGGAAACCAGAGGACCATGGCATTTCTACCAGCGCAGTTTGTCGACTGCAGCAGGATTGGTCTGGATAGACCATAGCGTATGTGTATAGGTGAGAAGAGAACATTCATTCATAGCTAGAACTCGAGAAGAGGAGCCTGAATATAGTTATGACAGATTACCACCTACCAGTCTTTCTGAGAAGATAAAAAGGCAATTGTCAGCTCTGGGTGCTTTACAGTGACACAGTAAAAAGGGCCAAGGGCAAATGCAATGATGTGGGTGATGGATTCACATATAATATTAGAAATGGTAGCATCTGACGTGATGGTTTGAGCAAGAAATCCCACAGACTAATTTAAGATACACATATTAGGGCTGATATGTGTCCCTCTTTAATCTGCAGAATCAAGCCAAGACACAGTAAAAATCCAGGCACGCCTTCTAAACCTGGTCAGTTCAGTGAAGAACTAGGCACATAACATCAGAGGCTATATTCCCTACTTGTTTTGTGATTATTAGTTCATGGAAAAAGCAGGGAATGTTGAGTGAATGCCTCTTAAAGAGCAAGCTGTTTGTACCGCATGTATTTTCCAAGCATCTCCTTCTGCTTCAGAACATTGGTAACATTTGCATGAAAATAGAAAATCTTTCTTTCTGAGGAGCCTGTGTTCCTCTGCTGCTTGTTCAATGCATCAGGTTTAAAGGCTGAAAGCTGCATTTGTTCTTACTTGTGTACCCCTGCACTAAGGACTCAGACCTTGATATCATACAGAAGAGCATTTCTGAGTGCAATGTCCTGCTGAAAGCAATCAGTTGCCTTGTTCATGTGCTGACTTTGCGGGATTAGGACAAGAGTGCTTTAGAAGTTAGGAATTGAAACTCTGATTTCCTTGACTTCCATGAAACCACTCCAGTGTAGCAAAGGTGTAACAGAGATGTCTGAGCACTAGTCTAGCCTTGGAGTTTGAGTGCCTAATTATGGCTCAGACAATTGTTGCAATGTCATGCTGGTTGTGGTCATTGCTGGGAAAATAAGGAGTGTGAACTAGCAAGTTCCCTAGGGACGAAGAACATTTTGTTTCCTTTTAAATCTGGTTCCTATCTAACCCAGAAACAGCTGACAGTTTTTTGAATCTGCCAGTTAAAACTCAGACTGTCTGCCGTTTTGCAAATAATTATGATGCTGCACTGATGAGTGGAATGGGAAATGTAACCACCTTCTCTTTGACACCTTAGGACTGCTTCCCAGCTGAAGGGAAGGGTGGGCATCAGGCTAGCTGTGTCTGCTTGGATGACTCAGCCCCACTCAGTGGCATTGACACTTCTGGAAAGAGTTAATGTGGTTCTGCTGACTCATGGAGGCAGATGAATCTCTTTTCCTGTTTTGATATAGAGCAAAAGTGTCTCACCGGAGAAGGGACAGCAGGCAAGGGTTCCCAAACAGGGGCATGCATATGACTAGTATGCAGACCACCGCAAGCAGTACCCAAGTGCTCCTTGAGAACTCAAGGGTCTCTGTTCTGCACACCAACAGCTACAGCAGCTCTGGAGCCCCAATCTAAGGTGTCGATGCACAGTCTGGAGGCAGGGAGGAGTTTAGTTTTTACTGCTAATTTTACTGATGATGTTGATACTGCTGTGCTTTAAATATCACTGATTTGTTTCACGCAGCATCTCCAAAGTATCACAATTTGTCTCAGCTTGCTCTGCCAAAAGTCCTAGCCTGGGCCTGTGTATCTTCCCTATTGTAATCTCTCTGGTTACAGCACCTGGAACTGTCTCAAGTTCATTCATTTGGGCACATTACTTTGAGTTTTCCACCATTCTCTGTCATCTCTCTTCTTTCACTGCTCCAAATGCAAACTCCTTGTTCTCACTTTCAAAGCCCTTCACCATTCAATCCTGCCTCATACCAGGCCTAGTATTTGTTATCCTTCTATCCACCCTCGCTTTGTTGATTGCAGCCTTCGTTTTGGCTTCTCGAATCTACACTTCCCTTTATGAATGAGAACAAAAACCTGCAGTGAAACCAGTGAAGTCCCTGCTATAGACTCCTTTACAATATCTGTCATGTATCTCATAGCAATGAAGCACCAGCTAATAACGGCAAGGCAGAGGATGGTCAGGGCTGCAGGTTGGCTAAGAAGCATCACACAGGATCTGTATCAACACCCTCTCCTTTGAACTCTGATTCTCATCCACGTGTTTTCTGTGAAAGTTCTTTATGATACAGACTGTCACTGACAATGTCTTGTGTTTGCGTGTCTTCTGTGTAGTATGGCAAAACAACTCTTAAGTGACCTGTGAACTAGCTTATCTTTCTCTCCTGTGGAACAGGATTGCTTCACAGTCCGAGTGTCTTACAACTTCCTAGGGAAGCGGGATTTTATATTTTATAGCTGGGTTTTAAAGCCACAAAGAGACTGAGGCCACACTGGAAGCTCATGGGAGTGCCAAACTCACGTCTGCTTAGTGCAGACTAATACCCGATTTCTGCACCTGTCTCTCTTTTCTATACAGAGATAAAAAACAGTAAAGGCAAGCCCTAGGGCCATGTTCAGAACAGACCGGGAAACACTCAAAGTATTTGCAGAACTAAATGCTTTCCAGGGAGCTATTTTTCAATGTATTGTTGTAGTAAATGTTTAGATTTTCCAAAGACAAACTCATAAAACAGTCATTAAGGAATGCTATTTTATCTACAAATATTTTGCAGAACAATTTAATATGTAATCACACAAAATGTTTTTGCATTCCTAGTACCTCCACAGCATCGGCATGAAAAAACTACTGCTTGAGCTGACATCTCTTTTCCTTCAAGAACGGCTGTGACATGTCAGGGCTTACCCAGAACCCCGGGGATCATTCAGATGTTCAGAACATCTGTGCTTCATGAACGCACAAAGCTTGACACCTGGTCAAACCCACCCTACAATGGCCTTTAGCAACCTGGTAGAAAGTAGTCCCGAGTCCTGCAATGCGTATACTCTGATGGGAACAAAGGTGTTACACTGCCCTTTATCCCTATCGGAGGTTTCTTAAAAATGACTCAGATCGCCCATCTCTCAATTCTGCCTGCATGGACCATTTAATCTGGATTCATTATCTTTATCAATATACCAGATCCCAAATTTTCCAGTTTCAGACAAGCTCCAACACTGGATAGGTTTACTGGTGAAATAAATATGAGGGAAAATAAGTTATAGTTATAGTCAGACTCCTAGCCAATAGAACATAAGCAAGCATGGTAGTTACAAGACAAAATATAGTCCAGGGCTGGATCTTGCCTAAGCTTCAGAATTTCAGTTGGGAGGAAATCCCACATGAGTGATGGTCTTATTCAACCTGCAAGTGGGAACCTAGGCAAGGAAAAGAATCCAGTCTTCCTAGAACACTGCTTCAGGTCAAAACCCATCTTAAAAACGTCATTGTATAAATGGAATACATGAAAGTACTGCATTTATCACTCTTTGTAGGCCAACTAGATCGAACCAACTTATACTATAGTTTTTTTATATTTTGCTATTACCTCAAGCCAGCCCGCCTTGTTCTAAGATCATCTTCAGCTGTGGAGGTGCAAATTTTGTTCTTTGGACTACTTCTCTCTTACACCCATTCCCACAGATTCTTCTTTTCCTGTTGTTTCTTTTTGATCTTTGTCTAAAAGCCTCAACCTACATAAAGCATGCTACAAAAAAAAAAAAGCTCTGAAAGTCTATTAATACATTCCCTTTAGCATTCTCTGCATATATTTCACACTTATCTTTAGATTTGAAGCAGGCTTTTTAGTCTGTGCTAGTACAACACAGAGTCTAACGGAATTCTGGACATGAGCTCCTAAGTCCTCCTCAAAGCTCCCAGAGCCCTCATCCTGCAGGCCCTCCATCTTACTGATACCACCTGACGCTCTGAACAAGGTTCTCCTGATTTCTACCAATCATTTTTGCAGCTGGATTAGACTCTGTAGTAACTGCCATGGATAACTCTCCTTTTGGATTTCTGATGGCAGTTGCTTTCTCTTGGTCCACACTCCATCAGCTGTGTGGTTTGCAGACCGTGGGAGCCCCACTAGAGCCCATCTTGACATGCAGTGGCTAAACAGCCCTAGTCTGGCCCCCACTGCTCAAACCCTCCCACCTTCCCTGCCACCTTGCCTCACTCCCTCAGCTACACAGGTGCAGCTTTTTGCAGGAGTGTGTAGTGATCTGGCTAAGGGGTTAAAGATTGGGGTTAAGGCTGGGCTGAAAATGTTTATGATATTTTCATGAAAAAGAGCATGTATATGACAAGTATTCAACAATAACAGTCATCTGCCCCAGCTCTGTAACGCGGATCATTTTATGGCTTCAGGGACATCTGTCTGTATAACCTGAGAGGATGGTGTGGAAGCAGTATCTGCTGCTGACAGAAATGCATGTCAAGCAATGAACTTAGTGTCTTTGCTGAGATAGGTGTGTTGACTTCTCTGGAGAGATTATGCCCTTGATCTCAGCCTGCTTGCCAACTGGCTGTTCCCTTTGTCTGGGCTTCTGATATTCATATAAAGAGTGGTACAGAACCCTGGCTTGTTCTGTGCAGTGCATGATCCCTGTTCACTGCAGATAAATCCTTCTGACGTGATGTAGCAGTAGCAAGCCCCTTAGTCCAGCTAGCTTCTATCATCTGTTTCAGATGCTTCAGTGGCCTTTAAGTGTTTCATCACAAATAATTTCCGACAAATCCACAAGAATACCAAGCAAGGAAGAGGAGAGTGAAGGTTCTGATCACTGGGCTCACAATCAAAGCAACAAGTCAGTGGGCAGTATGAAACATCCCTTAGCTCCTTCTTCAACCAGCAAACCACTGATTATCAATGACTCTTCAAAGAGCGTATTCTACAGTCATCATATGATCAGCTCACTTCCTTACATTACTCTGAGATTCTCCCCTCACATTAGCCAACCAAGCCGCCTAAATTATATCACAGAAACATTTTTCCTCAGCTGGGAATAAGTATCGCTCTCAGAACAATCCCCAGTATGATTGGATCCTACTCCTTGCACAGAACTGAAACTGCTCTTTTCTGAGAGGAGTCAAGTACCAACTTCTTTCTCCTGACCCTGTCTCCCTCTTCAGCTGTTGACTGTGAAATTCTCCTTATTTACCTGGCACTTTTACAGAGATTGGTAACGCATTGCTATACATACTTGCTCCTATCATCTTTTTTCCTGTAATTGACAGTAGGTGGCTTTCCACAGAACAGTATCTCTGTGAAGTTATAGTTGGGTATCCAATCCCTTACTCTGCTACTTTTCCATCTTTTCTCCCACATGCAACTCCTTTCAGAAATGACAACCTCAAAAGCACATCCTCCGTCAAGAAAAGTTCTACAGTTATTCCCTTTCCTCAGTGCAGATCAACGTAAGTTTGCCAAATTGACAAATGCTGCCTGAGGATCACAAGCTTTTGACCTGAATGCAATTATGATTTCCTTCCGGAATCTGCACCTGCTTAGGGTCAGTTTCCACTAGCTGCAATGAGGCTTCAGGCTGTAAAACAGCACCCTCATGAGATGCAATTTTAATGGCACTTGGGCAGAAATTCTTGATTTCATCTTACTTGAAGCATTTCACAAGCGATACTTTACTAAAAATGTTTAGTTAAAATGTCATTAAAACAACTCTCAAAGATTCTGATTGTCCTTTACCATTAGTCTTCATCCTCTCAACAGCTCTACAGTCTGTCTCATGAAACTCCTACTGTCTTGTTACCTCATTATTCCCTTCTAAAATTTTATCATTATAGCCCACTTCACACCTCCTCTACCACACTGACAAATGCTACTGTGACCTACAGTGCATAGTATAGTTCTAGTTATATCTATAGAATCAAACCTGCAAAATCTACATCTTGATCTGTCTGTGATTTGTAGGTCACCTTTTGCTGGCCCCTGATTTCTTTATGCTTCAGCCTCCCCAGCCATAAACCCACTTTGTTCTTTGAGATTTATGGCTGAAAACCACAGAACAGAGCTATATATTAATACTACTTATAAAGAGTTTTCAAGTGTGCTGCAACCTCTTTGAATGACTGAATCCATGCAGAGATTAATTATATCTGATAGACCTATAAATGAAATATCTGTAAAGGGCACTGCTGGACAGTGGCTATCAACCAATGATCTAACATACTTTCTGCTTCTTCTACCCACTTGCTCCATTATTCCTTGACGAAGAGGAACAGATAATGAGGCACCCATGCATCTCCAACCTGAAATAAATTGCCCTCTTTTAGTTCCTTGCCATGGTAGTCTAAATGATGCTAAATGCATTTAACCTTCCTGTGGCAGGTTATCTTTCCTTGCAGGAAAAGAAACTTAGCTCAACTCTTCCTCCCCAAACTTCTTCGCAAATACCCCTGACTGCATTCAGCTGGGTCCCGGGAGTTGAGACCAAAAGAACTGAAGCTCTGCCTGAGAACATTTGCCACCCACATACTGCAACAGTGTTCAGGAGCTAAATCTTATTTATGAGGCTTAGTTTCATTTCCAGCCCTTTGTGCCAAAATCCCAATGCAACGTGATTTGTGCACGAGTGGTCACAGTTTTGGCATTATTTGCCACACACTAGCCCTCTCTTAATCTGGTTTTGTGTCTATACACTCACTACAACAAAAAAAATTACAGTCACACAAATGTGTGGGACTGTGGATATGACAAAGGACACCAGGAGACACACGTAGAGACACATTCATATCAGAGAACTCTTAATATGAGACATTGAAATAGTACTGAAAAATGTATTACCTGTAGTGTAACATCTGAGCAAAAACCCAGAACTGGAACCAGACAACTTGCTTTGAATGCTTCATAAGGCATGTTTCTCTGTAATAAGCCAAACTAAGAACCTAGCCAAACTATAGACATCTGGTAGACAATATCCTTTGGGCTAATTTGGGACCAAACACAACTGCATTTTGGTGCTCGGGTCTCCTTTGAATAGAAGCAAACAACTCTGTGCTTTGTCCTGATACACTGAGGCAAGGGTTTTGAAAGAAAACTGTTTCACTACCTTCATTCATGTTGAATTATAGCAAATCTAAAATTTACTCTCTACCCTCATTCACTACCCTCACTCATCCGAAAGACTCGAGAGTGATATTACAGTAACTCGTTCTCCAAGTGAGAAGGTGTCCATGTGTCGCTTTGACGTGGGACCATGTCTGACACGGGACCAATGCCAGCCTCAAAGGAGCACCTTACGGAGTTCAGTTCTATCGTTTACATAAATTGTCCCATATATACTTGGGAAAGCCTAGCTTTTGTATTCGTGTCTCCCGTTTGCGTCTGTATGTGTCAAAAAAGGGCTGCAAAGGCAAAGAAGAGAGTCTCAGTTCTGGATCCCTGCCAGAAAAATGTAACTCTATCCCACCCTCTGCCCAAGGTAAAGGCTAAGAAATGTTCATCATTTGTGTCATCCAGTTCTGTCCCTTCCCGGGGCTCCAAGTGCCAAACTGCAACACGGCAAGCCTCAACCTGCGTCAAGAGTAATACTATAGCCAGCACAGGGTCATGAAACGAACTGGTGTATCTAGCTTGATTATTGACTCTCATGATTATAAAGCAGTCTTTCGAAAAATGCAGCCAAGTCTCACAGCTACCACACTTGGTAGCTCTGGGCTCCTTGTTAAAATCTTTGCAACAGAGACCGACAGTGCCCGCCTGCGGGATGTCTTGCACCTCAGCCCGGGCCAGGCTTGGGAGCAGCAGCTCCTGGGGCTGAGCCGGGACGTGCATCCCACCCGCCAGTTTAAACTCCCTTCCTCCGCGTCCTCCCAGCCGCTTTCCCTCCCGATAAAATCGAAATGAAAAGTGGGTGCAGTCGGTTCCTGGATGCTCTTTCCCCAGCCCAGCCCGAGGCGGCGGCGGGAGAGCCAGCCCCTCTCCCTCGCCCCTGCCCCCCGAGGAGGGAGACACGCAACTGCCGCGGAGCCCCCGCCGGTGCGGCGGCGGCGGAGCTGGGAGGCTTCGGCTCTCCCCCCCGCCCGGGGGAAAGAACCGGCGCGGTGGCGGCGGGCGGCACGGGAGAGCGGCCGCCGCCTGAGGGGAGAGCGGCCGCCGCCCCTGCCCGCCGCGGCCCCAGGGGAGGGGGCCGCCGCCCGCCCGCCCGCGGAGGGCGGCTGCCCCGGAGCGGAGCGGCGCGGGGGGTGCCGGGCCGGCCCCTCGGGGAGCGGCCGCGGGGCCGGCCGGGCGCACGGCTCCTCCCGCGAGCGGGGCGCTGCCGGGCCGGGGGCGGAGGAGGCGGGGAAGGGGGGAGCCGCTGCCGTCACCCAGGCTCCCGGCTCGCTCGCCTCGCCGCCGCGGCAGCCCCAGCCCCGCTCCCACCCCCTCGCCTGCCCCCACCCTCCTTCCCTTTCTCTCGCTCTCTCGGCGAGAGCAGTGTGCCTGCCTTCCCAGATGGCAGCCGGCAGCGCCATGCAGCCTCCCGTTCCTCCTCCTCCTCTCCCTCCTCTCCGGCTCTAAGTTAATGCCATGCTGCCGCTGCTCCTCCCGGCACTGCTGGCCGCCTGCCTGCCGCCCTGCCAGGGCTGGAGCCCCTCGGCGGCTGCCAGCGGGCAGGAGGAGCAGGAGCAAGAGCTCTTCTTGCCCCCTGTCAACTCCTCCTCCCGCTCCTTGGCCAGCCTCGAGATGGACCTCGACGGGGCAGCAAGCAAGGAGGAAGGCAGCTCCGCCAGCCCGGGCACGCCGGCTGCCGCTAGCCAAGAGCCTTTCCCTTCCGCTCCCACCTCCTCCGGGCAGCAGCAACAGCAGCAGCAGCAGCAGCGTTCCCAGCCGCAGGGGCAGCCGCAGCCCGCCGAGGACCCGCACTGCAATATCAGCGTGCAGCGGCAGATGCTGAGCTCTCTGCTAGTGCGCTGGAGCCGCCCGCTGGGCATCCAGTGCGACCTCCTGCTCTTCTCCACCAACAGCCACGGGCGAGCCTTCTTCTCCGCCGCCTTCCACCGCGTGGGGCCGCCGCTGCTCATCGAGCACCTGGGGCTGGCGGCCGGCGGAGCCCAGCAAGACTTGCGCCTCTGCGTGGGCTGCAGCTGGGTGCGGGGCAGAAGGGTCGGGCGCCTGCGGGGCGCCGCGCCCCAGGCCGCCGCCTCCTCTTCCTCTTCTTCCTCCTCCTCCTCCTCCTCCTCGCTCTCCTACCCGCCGGCGGCGGAGCCCGGCCAGTACTGGCTGCAAGGGGAGCCGCTGAATTTCTGCTGCCTGGATTTCAGCCTGGAGGAGCTGAAGGGGGAGCCGGGCTGGCGGATGAACCGCAAGCCCATCGAGTCTACCTTGGTGGCTTGTTTCATGACTCTGGTCATCATCGTGTGGAGCGTGGCCGCCCTCATCTGGCCGGTGCCCATCATCGCCGGCTTCCTGCCCAACGGCATGGAGCAACGCCGCAGCACCGCCGCCGGCACCGCCGCCGCCGCCGCCAAGTAGCCTCTCCCGGTGACACCCCCTTCCCCTTCTTTCCGTCGTGTGGTGTGGAGGGACGCGGGCGGCCGCCTCCCGCCCGGCCGGACTCTCGCGGGTTTTTCTTGTTTAAAGCGTGTGACGGGCGCGCGGCGGGACGGGGCGCGCGGGGCCGCCTCAGGCCCGGCCCGCCCTGCCCTGCCCTGCCCTGCCCTGAGGGGAGCAGCGCCGCCGCGCCACCCGCCCCGCCGGAGACCACCAAAGCCTGCGGGCTCCTTTTATATCTTTAATAACCGTTTTAAACGAACCTTTTAGTAAAAAAGAAGAAAGAAAAAAAAAAAAGCCTCCCCCCCCCCCCCCCAATCAACGCAGGAAATAAAAGACCGTCCCATTCAACCGCATTTGTTGTAGTTGGAGTAGCTTTTTTGTATATGAATACAGTTTGAGCGGGTTTCCTCTTTATTTACAGAAAAGGGAAGTCTCTTTTTGGCAGGATCGAGAACTGAAGCAGTATATATATTGTTATTGCTGAAGCTGAACTTTAACGAACCTTTTACACTGTATTTCCCAGTTGAGATAATGTGTATTTATTATTGTAGCTCCGCGCTATTTGGCTTTTAATACAGAGGTTTTCTTTCTGGAGCCACCGTAGCCTTTTGTTGGTCTGTTTCCGCCAGGGTGGAACGGAGGGTTTGGCTGGCCTCCCCGTCTGCAAACCGGCTGTGGAGCTCCTCTTTCCCTGTGAGATGATGTTACCAGGGTTGTTGGTGGAAAAGGGGGATTCCCAAACCCTTTCTGAATGCTGTTTGCCCTATCTGTACGGTAGATGTAGGTCCACATGCCTACACCAGGGTTGGGTGGGGTGGGATGGGGAGCATGTCTGTGCTAGAGATCTTCCAAGGTGATTTTACTTCACACCGCTCCACAGACTTTCTCCTCGGTTTGATGTTGGGTGGTTTCAGTCCTGGGAAGGTGAGGCTCACTCTTTGAGATGTGTTGAAAGCTGCTTGGGGGCAAGTCTCTGACTTCCATAAAGTGCATTCCTCAAAAACAACTTGGCCGCAGTGTATTTGTTAGAGACATGGTTAATATCGTCCAGGGTTGCTCACAGAAAGCCTGTGGGGTGGAGAGAATGCAGGAGCTGCTGGGCCAGAACTAGATTACGGCTGCCACTGTGCAAGCATGCAAAGAAGAAAGATGTGCAAGATTTCTTCTTTCTTGTTCGAGCAGACAGTTGCATAGCCTGAAATACCATTTGTTGTATAGTTCCAACTGTTTAGCCTTCCAAGAAGTTGTTCCATTTGCCTTAGACATGATTAGTCCAGCTGAAGTTTCTAAAACCAAAATGTGAGCTAAGTGAGAAAGATTTACAATAGGAATTCTCATTAATCAATGTATTTAATTTGTTAGGAACACATGAACTCACTCGGGACTAATTTGGTTTTTTTGTAATGTTTTCTTCCCTATGGTTTAGTGGAAATGATTAGATGGAAAGTCTGGAAGGATTAAATTCTTAGCATTCCTTTTTTTTTTTTTTAAATTGAGAACAAAATAAAATAAATGCATGTTCTATGTGTATACTGTCTGGAAAAAAAAATGCAGAGAGAAGATTGACAAACAGCAGAAATAAACCGGGATTTTAAAATGTTCCATGTTACTGGGCTGCCTCTACACCCACTGTTTCTCCTATTGATCTTAATGGGCAAGTCACTTCAGTAAACATAGCAGTAGTGTGTTTTCAGGAAGTAGAGGATCCAGTCACCGTGAGAAATGAACATTTGACCTGTTGATCCAAAGGACACCTTCCCCTGTATGCTTAGTTTACAGAGCCTCGCTTTTCTTTCCTTGATGCGAAAAACGTGGTGTCGTCTCTGCCTTGCACAAATTCTTTTGTGCACAGACATGCGACGTGCTAGAGAGGAGTTATTTGCCGTGTGTGACAGAGAAGCCTCTTCGTACTGAAAGGCAAGGCCAGCAAGGGAACACAAAGTTAACACCCTCCCGAAAGAGAAATGTTCTACATGTAGAATAAACCTCAGAAGAGTTGCCATGCCAGGGAAGAATTTCTTCTTTTAAATGAAGATGCACTTAGGCAGAGAGTTTCTTCTTCTGAACAAGATACGTTTAGGCAGAGAGTTAGCAACTTGCGTTGGAAATTTTGCTGGCTTTGTAGTGCACGATGCGTAGTACTCACTGTCATCCAGGGAGCCTGTGCCTGCGCTTAAACTCAAGGTTGGAATCTGTTTTTCGCTTATCCTAGTTTCACCAGTGATGTGCTGTTGTTTTTTTCTGAATTGCATCAACATAAACTAAGAGAACAGTGTTACTGTCTGAAACAGGCAGCTTCAGTTATTAAAGGTTTATTATTTGCAGTTCTTGCAGACACCTACCAGGTGGTATACCAAAACTGGTTTGTGTCTCCTAACTTCTACCAATATCAGCTTGAATACAAACCTTGTGAACAGGCAGTGCCACACTCAGAATTTTGCTCCTTCACTTAAAAAGCGTGGTAGAAGAGAGGGATTTGCTCGTAGTTCTACAAATATGCTTGTAAGTGGAGCTACTATTAAAAATCTGCTAAAACATGAAATGTTTAAAACACAGGGATGGCATTAACCAACCAACCAACCAAACCAACCCAAAAAAACCTGCAACATTTTCAGGGAGTACTGATCTCACACAATGTGCAGAGAGCACTTCTGTGTTAGGGGAAGGTGTTTCCTTAGATCACAGTAACCATCGAGGTAGGCGTGAGAGAGGGCAGTCCATGTTTCTGTGTGTTAGAGATGAATTTAAGGCACAGTGACAGGATGGCACAGAGATTACCTGCTGCACAGGGTTTAGCCTGGGTTTAACTCCCTGAACCCTCAGGTTTCAGTAAGGTGGCAGCAGGGTTTCTCCTGTAAAGAACAGAGAATGGAAATGCATTATGCAGACTGTGAGCTTTCTTCGGTCCCTGTTACATCTAATGTCAATAACCCAGCTCCCATAGTGGCTGCTACTGTGACTCTTAAGTAACCGACAATTTTGAGTAACAAAAGGTACGTGGAGCTTTCACCTGCATCCATGGGACTTTCATCTGAATCAAACCCAAAGAGTCAAGCCCAGAGCAATGTGAAACGATACATCTGCACACTAGCTAGTTTTAGATTCCGACTTTAGACACTGAAGTGTCTATTTTCTTTTTCACTGGCAGTGGAACTTGATTGTCTCTTTACTGGGGGTGATTCTAAGCATTTTTATTCATTTGGGTTTATTTTTAAAAACAGTAGGAGGGTCAGCACGAGAGCAGATTAGTCACCATATATAATCCTTCATATACTCAGGGAGGGCATATATATGCATATATACACGTGTATATACATGAGGACTTACTGTGTAGAATAGAAAGTCAAAACAAAAGGGAGAAAAAGGATGGTGAGAAACAAATAATACTGAACAAGTAATACTGGTTTTCTTTCACTATTTGTTGGATTGTATTTCCTGGTGAGTTATCCTGACTTTGTTTATGTACGTGTGTTTGTTGGAAAGCAAGGGATAGCTAGAAACAGAGGTAGTTTCTTGATTTCCTTTTTATGTAATTCAACTATATTACAATGATTTTTTTTCATTCCAGGAACCAGGAAATCTCTTCAGAGAGAGATTCAGTGTTAGAAGCTACTAGGCTTGTATGCTAGTGTTAGACTGGTACATTTTTTGCTGTATATTCAGACCTCAGAATTGATTCTCTCTCCCTCGCATATTTTCTTAGTTACATTTTATAGATGTATTAGAAGCAGAAGTATACAGACAAGTATGTAGTTTTATCATGGACACAGTTTTGCTGTCACAGTTTTTGGTGCCACATTGATTCCCATAATAAAAATATAAAAATGTGGTACAATATAATAATAATTATATATTATGTAAGCATGCTGTTGTTTAATAGGCCATCAGTAATCAAGAACATTTTTGTATGTCAGGAGTTACATGGGTATTTCGGGCAAAATTGCCATACTTGGATAAATGTAAGAGTTGTTATTTATTCAAGGCTTAGTTCACCAGTGATTTCGATGATTAATACAACTGCCCCAGCAGTCCTATTTGTGCAGTGAATATTACTCAATATGAGTAAGGGCTACTGAACCAGGCCCTAAAAAAACCTAATTAAAAACCTTAGTTGGCTGAGTAAGTATTATTCATTGTGACCTCTGTTTGCTGAATAAAAGTATCTGCAGGGCTGACACTGCGTGATCCCAGGGGCTGAACAAAAGCCGTTAACTGAAGTTTTGTATTACTGAAGATCAAATAATCTATTTTAAAGATAGATATTTAGCTATGAGAGTAAGTATTATATTCTTATTCCTCTCTGGTTTTTATACACATAGTTTATAAATCCAAAAACAGGATTTCTCAGTCCAGTGTAGAGCCTCACTAGTTTAGAAATTAACTTCTTTCTGAAGCGAGTTCAAAAATGCCAGTTATTTTTCAAGGAATTTTACTGAATAAATGTATTTTTTTTCAACCTATTTCAGGGAAAGACCTTGATTTTTCAACAGACATTTTTAATGATTCTGGGAAAATGTGTACATATCAAATCCCAAACATATTCAGATTTCAAAACATAAAAAAATCTTTAAAACCAGTAACTGATCTTTAAAAACATTTTTTAAACAAAAATATCAGTTTCCATTTTTCCCCTCAAAAGTAGAACATTTCAATGAAGATCAGAAGTGGGTTTAAGTGTTTCCCCTTGCAAAAGTGATTTTGTGGGGGAAAAAAGTCTCATCTGTGATTGGAAATTGATAACAGCTTGTGACAGATAAGGCACATTTCTTGTCCCATCTTCATAATAATTCTGGTTAACTAAGTTGTCCAAAACAATTGTAAATTTAAAAAAAAAAAAAAAAAGAAGTATCTTAGCCTATTCATTTTGTTTCTATTCTATTATGCCAAGGGAGAAAGCAGCCTGGTATAAAATTTGGGATATTAAAGATGTTTACTGGAAATGACTGGATGGTGTTTAATTAGATTTGTGCCCAGACTAAGTTTCAAAATCCAAACATCTTCCAACTTTTTCTAAAGTTTGGATTCATAACTGAGTGTAGCAGTTTGATCATTTATATGACAATCGGACTCTCTGGATCGGCATGTTGGGAAAGCCAGGATCTAAAACCTTATCTCTCATTTTAGCTTTCTTATTATCTCAACAGGTTAACTATGTCAGAACAAAACTGGAAGATCCCAATATCCTATGAAACACTCTGTGTTTCTGTGTGTTTGACTTGTTCTTAGCTTTCGCAAAAAAAATCTGATTAATGAGACATGAATTTGAGACCAATGCCATTCTGAGGAAGTGAATTCACTGGTAATGTGAAGTTAAATTATATTTTTGTTCCTTGTAAGGTGAGACTTGCTAGAAGCAGTGGGGCCTTACCTTGTTGTTGTCATTCTGGGTGTTGCTAAGCAACATAGAAGTGGTTAAAATGGAGATACAGAAGAAGAGCATGGAGGAATAAAGGAAACAAAAGACATAGAAAAAGAACAAAAGAGAGTAAAGGTGCCAGCACATTCTGCAAAGAAGTTGCAAAGTATCAACTGGGAAAAAAACAGTGGTTAAGATCATAGAGGAAAAAAAAAAAGCTGACACAAGATGAATTAGGAACTTGATTCCATACTTCATATTCAGTCAAATTTTTCAGTGCTTTGCTTGAATAATTGATTGCAGTTTTGGCCTGAAATGGCAAAAGTGATGGCAAAAGAGAATGAGAGCCTGGGAAGAAATGGGAGGCTTGAGAAAAATTAGGAGTGGAACCACCATACTGTAAATAAAAGAAAAGAAATCACTACATATTGCTGGAAATCAAACAATGAAATGGCAAGGCAATCTCTTGCATATACTGTGTACTCTAATTTTGCTTCTGATGTTCTCTGAGGTTGTAAGGAAAACATGTTAAAGGTTGTTTTTATAGAATGGATATGGTTCTTCCATCATATCTTGCTTTGATCCATGTCAAACAGACGTTTCTTGTTGTCCAGCGCAAGAATGTTCATCATAACTGTATTAAAGCTTTTCACCTGAACTGAAGTAATGCTGGTGTGACTGTATTTCCCAGACTGGGCCACTGCTGTTGATAAGACTATGTGCTGGTATGCTGTTTATAGCATTCTGATCTATATTGCCAATACTTTCTATTTTCGTTGTCTCCAAAGCTTCACTGCATTTGTTTTCTGTCATTGAAAAGTAATAATTTTTAAGATTTGTTGTTTCTTACTATCTCCCTTTTCCCTTCTCTCTTTCCACAGCATGTTTTTATTTTGACATTTTCTGTCTGCAGATTTCTCACCTGTCTTTCCCACAAGTATGTCTTTTATTATCGAGCTATAAAAAAATACTCCAGGAATACTGCTGTCAGTTTCTTTTGCTTTTCCACTCTGCTTCCCACCCATTCAGACCATACCTCTCATGCCTTTGGTCTGTGACATCTACAAGACAAAGATGAACAGGAAACCTTGTGTTGAGGGCAAAACACAAGTGCAAAGTTGGTCTCTCCCACCTGTCCTGTGGTCACAGGACTTCTACACTTCTGCCCCAGACACTGAGCAGGGGCCCGAAGTTACTGTGTCTTCTTCTAGTAAATGAGAAGCGGACCCATTTGAAGAGCTTCCTTCCTCCTTAATTCCTCAAAATCCTGTCTCTGAATAATCCTCTACTCATGCACCTGCCCAAAACCCTATCTCGTGAATCGTGGGAGCCCTCACATTTCACCTTTCCCACGTATCCTCAATTGAAATGTCAGGATGTGTCTCACCCCGCCTTCTCCTCTAACCGAAGGTAGTTCTCTCTCACCTTGGGGAAGTTCTGCACATCCAGAGGAGCAGTGATCTCACTTAGGAATGGATCAGCATTTAAAGTTGAACTCAGCTCAAGTATGCAACTACAGAGTCAAAACCATTGCTTTTCAATTAAATCTTGGATTCTGCAGAAATTGAAGGCCCTTGCCTGGATGATGGCACATGGAAAAGTTGTACGAGCAGAGGCCCTGACAGATTTTTCAAGTGCTGGTCTAGTTGCATTCTGGCTTTACTAGTAAATGGCTGAGTCGCCAGGCCAACTCACTACAGCCCTGCTTCTATAAGATGATAAATATGTACAGCTCACGCTGGAGTTTGTGAGGCTCAGGCCTTCTGAAAACATCATGTCCGGGTGTATCTCTCTAGCTGTGGAGGAATTAATATTTACTCTTCTCATACTGGTATTGAAGGGATTATGCGCTAAATCCCATATGGCATTTTGAGCATGTGAAGCACAATAAAAATGCAAAACATGAACATGATTTTATTCCTTCTCTGTTCTTGTTTTGCACTTAAGGGCATGGTTTGAGCCTCATCTTGTTAAATTAAGGTATTCCGCACAATTTTGTCCACAATTTAGCCAGGCAATAGCTGTACTCTGGAAATGCTTTTCCCATTGAAAGGTGCTGCTGTGAGCTGATATATTAAAAACAAATCATTACTAAGTGATGAATGTTACTGGAAGAGATTCTCATTAATCCAAAAGTATATGAAAGAATCCCCCAAGGTGTAAGAAGTATTTTCTAGGAGGGGAATATATGAAAAAATTGTTGTGGAGGTAGCTGGTGGAGATTTAATCATGGGGCTATTTCATTTATTTTCTTGCACTGTGTGTTTCATCACATTTTCTCTGGGGAATGTGAGCTGTGCCTAATTATGCCAGCAATGTAGTTGCTCCTAAATGGAAAAACTGGAAACTACTTTCTTCAGGCAATACTTACTATGAATTCTCAAGATTTTTTCCTTTCCTCAAAGACATGTAAAGCACTTAATGATGCAGGGTCACATTGTTTTCTTAACCCAGAGAAACCCACTTTTGGGGCATGAGGTTTACATGCAACATCCCATCCCTTCCCCAAAATGGCATTTCCCATGGCATCCCAATCCCCACTATCAATTTGTAGGATCATTTAGAGGCTAGGAACACGAAGACAGATGTCTTATGCCTCTGTGCTCTACCCCAGCCGCACATGACCTTTCCCTCTGTCCTGGAAGCACAGTTATGGTGGATATTACTGTGAATAAATTTACAGCAGGCCCACACAAGCAGCAGTTTCTCACAAAAAATAATACGGATGTACTGGTAGCAGTTTCTGGAGAGGACCACTGCCAGAAGACCTCTGCTTCCTCTTGCCCTCAGTTGACTGCAGTCCATGCCCGTGGAGTGCTCCACAGCTATGACTTCCTTATAGGTCCATGTGGGGCAGCTGAAGAAACACATTCACAATTTAGGAAATGAATGAGGCTTTAGCCTGAAAGCCATTTCGAGCAGAAGAGATCGTTAACTGAGCTATTCAGGAGTGTCTGTGCGCTATATGAGCCATGTACTGGTGTTTTTAATGTACACTCAGTTTTGCAGGCCTTTTTTGGTTTGCTTTATTATTTTTTTCAGAGTTTGACTAGGAATAGTTGTAGATATTACCTGGGAATGCTTCTTTGCCCTGCATATAAAATGTAATTCCATAGGCTTTGCTTTAGCTACCCTGATGTGAGAGTGGATTGCCCATGACAAAACTCATCCTCTAAAATGTCACTTACTTATCTTCAGTTCTGAGACAGAGACTCATATCCTCTCCCCATGATAATGCCATCGTAACACTTACAGGCACCAGCCCATGCTGGGTTAAGACAGAAGAAGACAACTCTTATTTTTCTCCTACAACTGGCATATTTCATGCCTGTGACAATTTTGAGTTCCCCGAATTCAGCTAGTGAGATTGATAATGGTGCTGCCCAATGCTAACTGAAGTGTCGTGGGTGGAATGGGTCAGAGAGATTTACTCTCCTCCCACACACAAAGTACAGAAAGCAAAACAACATTGGCTAATCTGTTTTCCTACATGTGCAGAGCACAGTGAAGCAGAAATCAGTGGCTTTACCTGTGTAAGAAAAACAAACCCCCTGAAGCACAGATGCTGAATGATCCAGTTCTTCAAAAACAAAACCAAGAACTGTTTTCTGTGCATGTAACCTCTGCTGATTGCCATGAGAACAGCCCCAGCATAACTGTGATTGGAAGGTCTTTTACCATAGTGACAGGAATAGGATCACTTTCTGAAAATTTCCTAATTAATTTCATCAAATTACGTGTGATTCAGCTGATAACTGCACTATCTTTAGAATCTGCATGGCTATGAACTTGTCTCTATTGCTGTCTTTCTTCTGTTACATATAAAAAGATAGTGAGAAACCTATGATGATGAATAATGTTAATGATGTTTCTGACCAAAAAACTGCTTAAAATCCCAGTTAAATCCCTCTAACAATGATATTCAGAGAGCTCATAAGATGGAAAACATCAAAGAGTTAATGCATTTCTGTAATATATTTAAAATATCAGAATCCTCAGTGTTGAGGACTACAGGTTGACTGTAGCAACACAGCAAGTTCCCAAGCATGTGTTGTCTGCTATTACTTGGCAAATAATAGTTATGCTTAGCTATTTCCTACTATCTTCCAATCCCACATTCATGGTAAAACCAATTACTCATGACAATGCACATAAAATATTTTCAAACTACTACTCTGAGTTCCTCAAAGATATAAGCATACTTCATCTACCTATAAATCTGTCTTGAGAATTAGGATTTAAAAGGTCCAGAATGTTCTTTTACTTTGACCATCTTAATTTTCTTGCCTTTATTTCCTACAGCTGCCATACTGTCTGGTTTTGCTCAGCATGTTTATAGTTTTGGTTATTTAGGAAGCAATGTAATATGTGAGTAATTCAGCAAAAACTTGCTACAGGCAATACTAATCCTTCTAGGCTTGGAGCTAGCACAGGAACAGAGGGTGCTGGAGGTTTCCTTACGCTGCCTGCTCTAAAATGTGGAGTGTGACTTCAGAAAAGGATGAAATCAATGTTCACTGCAATGATTTTAAGAAATTGATCTTTATTCATCAGTTCAAAGCACTGAACAGTCTGGATAAAGTGTGAGGAAAGGAAGATGTATCAGCTCCTCTATTTTTAATTTAAACTTTGACAGTTGCTAAAATTTGATGAAGTTAATAAATAAATGTGTTGAGGAGTGTAAGTTTCTACATTACTGTAGTATTGTTAGAATTTGATGAATTTAATAAATAAATGTGTTGAGGGGTATAAGTTTCTACATTACTGTAGGATTTTGAGTTACTTCAGAGAACTGAAACTTAGGGGTTTGAGTTACTTCAGAGCAAGTATAGAAAATATATATATAGTGAAAGAATAGATCCCATGAAGAGCTTTACTGATGGAAAGTACCGCACAGTACCAGCAGTGCAGCTTTCCATAAGTACCACATATTGACCCACTCCACAGCACTGCAGTACGTGCCAGTTAACCATGCTAAGCTGAAACAGCTGAGCCTTCTCCTGGGGTTCTGAGAGAGGGCAGGCCAAGGGCTGAGGGCAACAGTCACTATCACCGCTGCAAGGTAACCTCTGTGCCACTTCGGAGTCAGAACTCTACAGCCATGGGCACATATCCATGAGCTGTGGGCACATACGTGTCCATGAAGCAAATAGCTGGGGCATGTCTGAGAAGCTGCTTTCCTCTTGTGGCTGCTTGGTGAGAGTTACCACATTGTGCTCATGTGGCTGTCGGTGTGAGCCCTGCTTCAGAAAAAGCAGCAAAATCGCCATGTGTTTGGGCTGGTCTAAAGAGGCACTTAGAGCTGCTCTGACTAACTCCATGTGCTCAGTCATGCTTTCTTGACTTTTGCTCTTCTCCAGACTGCCCAGGGAGTGCCTTGGGTGTTTAACAAATATTAATCAGTAAAGCAAAGTCTTCAGTTTGTTAGCTCCTTGAGGCAGACAGAATTTTTAAAAAGCGTTTCGATCGAGTAAGATTTTCTGCAGTTGTTTGCACCTTAAGGTGCTGTGCAAATGGAATCCAAATGTCATGGCTGAAGGGCATTTGTGTTGACATTGCCTGTTCCAGTACTCTGGGCTTCTTGCATTTTCAAGGTTTCACACTTCCTTCCCTAAGCTATTTGTCCCCATTGGAGGTTTGGCTTCTAGACCCCACCACAACTTTGATCATCTCCTCATTTCTCTGACCCACATATCAGAATACTCCATGCACAATGGTTTTGAATAAGAGTATATTCTTGTCATGTGTTTCATTGCATATCCTGAATCTTCTTTTCTCCAAGCTCCTGTCAGGAGATGAAGGCAAGATAAACCAACCTCCACTGTAGTTCTCACAGAGGAATCCATTCCTGGCTCCAACACTGTTACGTAAGCGTTACTTGTGCCCAAAGGTCTGAGCGATTAGCACTAACATGACTGGTATTTTAATTCAGCAGTGTGTTCAGTTATAGTCTTTGTGCATGGATATTTATGCTTCATGTCATTAATAACCAGAAATTGTGTCTAATAAGGTTATGCTTATGTGTACATTATATGGAAAATAGCATTTTAAAAAAAAGCCATGCCTTGTTTAAAGGTCAAAATTGTAATCAGATTATCTTCTGCATATTAAGAAATGCAAAAAAATAATGTAAAAATGTATGAGATGGATAGTAAAAACGTGTTTAAATAATAATTGGAGGCAGTATTAATGAAAACTGGGCCTTTGTGATGAACACACAGTATCTGAATGGTAACATGATTCTCACGGAATTGACCATGACCATGTGAGGGTGTGGGCAGCAGATGACTACTAAAGACTTTGCAAATGCTAACATGAGTATCTCTTTGTACAAACTTCAGCAGGCCCATTCTGACGTGCTGCAGGCACAAGTCAACACCTAAGGCTGTGGCCCAGCAGCATACCCAGCACGGGGCATCATCATCATGCTTGCTCACAGAAACCCCACTGAGTTCTCAACTCTGCTGCACCCTTCCAACTCACCACAGTGCAACATAACCGGCGTGGTGCGGTTGCTGCACTGCTCTGCTGGAGGTCTCTGACTGGCTCACCATTCCTCCAAAGACTTTTGACCAGCCAAAATGTCAGGGGCTTTCTGAGCCCAACCTGTGGGTCCCAGGCAGTCGACCTGCAGTTGGTCTCCAGCCCCTAGACTGTCCTTGGGGGGCTACTGGAATGCCCTGACTTTGCTTGGCCTGACTCTGGGCTGCCATTATGCTCCAGATTCTTGCTGCTGATTGTTGGTCCAGTCTCCCGCTTTTTGGCTCTGTGTGCTGCTTCTGCCTCTGAACCCCTTAGCTTTGACCTGCTTCTCTGTTCCTGACCACTTCACCTGATCCGGCTTGATCTCTGACTGCATCCTTCACTACTGGCTTCCTGGCCGTACCGTGTACCTGACCTGACTCTTGGGACTCAAGTTTTTCAGATGGGAGACTTGGAAGATGGAAGGACTTGTTCCTTTAGTGCAGATAGCTTTTCTCTTCACCTCATCATGACTCATGATTCATTTTGGATGTAAGTAATTCAGAAAGTTAAAAGGAGCAAACAAAAAGTTTAGGTAGCCACTGCGACTAAAATGAGTGATTTCTCTAAAGTACATCAGAGAAGAATCAGACCAAATACAACCTTCACTCTCAGAGAAAATAGACACTTAGAGACATACAGGTATTCACAGGACACATCTATATTTGTTCTACAGAATTAGGGATTTGCTTTAACAGCAGTGTGATTTATGATGTAATCACACTGTCTAATAATGCTATTGAATACTGGCCTGTGCAATGAGCAGAAGTGACTCACTGGCAAGTTAAATAGCAGAAAGAGAATTAAAATGTGCATTCACCAGCTGTCCCATTAATGCACAGGGGCATAAAGCACCATTAACATCTCAGTATATACAGACTAAACAGTCTTACCCAAATCAGTTTTATTACCTCAGTATGTGTGTGCTTTAGCCTGCAAACCAAGTCCCGGTGACGGCTCTTCCCCCATGGGAGCAGAGCTGTGTCCTGCTGTGCTCTGCGGACTGCTTCCCGCTCCGCACAGCCGGGCTGCCCGTGGCAGCACCCCACGTGTGGCTGTGCTGGGTGCCACCCACCCCACAGCCCTTGCGTACCTATCCACGATCACCAACAGCATCCCGTTTCCAAGGCAGCAAGAACAGTTATGCCAATAAGCCAGTGTCCACAAAGCATCACCTATTTGTCTTTAAAGACCAGCTTTTTAACTGTTTATAGCTAGTTAGGAAATGATAGATTTTGTAAGTGTGTTACAGTGCTGTTAGCCTACTAGGGAAGATGTTAAAAGTGGCGATAAATCACTTGTTATGAAGTCTCTTAGCCTCTAGAACAATCTGCACCAAACGTTTATTTCTTTAATGAAATGTCCTTTCTTCTCTAGTTGACTCTTTGTAACATAGCAAGAATCAGATTCCCTGCATGATCAATAAATAATAAGGAATTGATTCCCTTGTAACCACTCTGGCCCTAATGCTTCAACCCCAGTGGTTTCAGCATCATTTCTCCTGATTTACACTGGGGAAGATGAGGTCAGGACCTTTTTTCCTCTGACAAGTAAGAGAAAGCTCTTCCAAAGGTAAAACAAAGTGCCCTGGCTCTCCCTAGCAATTGCTGAGAAGCTGGGGGACAAACTGGCCTGGCAGACTGGACCTAAGCAGCCTGGGACTGGCCATGAAATCCAGAGGAGAGGAATCTGGTGGGGCTCCTGCAGCCAGCTATCCGTTATCCTCCCACCGCAGGAGATGACCGACAATGAAATCTCCATCCACAGGCTGAAGAAGGACTAGTGACAGTGTGAAATTACTCTGAGGTGCAGACAAACCAAGTGACTCCCCATGGCTGAGCTATAAATTAGTCTCTGCAGCCCGCCAGCATAAACTGCCTGCTGATAGCTTATTTATAAGTCAGCCGTGGAGCGGGGTTAATATTTACCTACATGTCTCAGACGGGTGGCATTCTGAAGATGGAAAGTGTTACAGAAGCGCTAGAGTAAGTCATCATTAAGCCTTTACACTGGCATATTTACTCACCCCTAATAGCTTACAGAGGTGCAGAAATACAATTAAACTAGAAGATATCTATAGCTGCTTGCCTCCTGATAACACCTCATCTTCTCATGTATTGATTTAATGCCTGTGCTGGTGGTGTAACATATGTTTACCATGTTTTACAAGTACCAGTGTGCTGACCTGAGTTCTCTGTACTGACCCTGCCTGTTTCTTTGTTCCTTTGGTTGGTATTTATTTATTGTATCTGATAAAATATATAGAAGCTTGCCAGAGTCTCAAAGGCAGGGTGGCTTATCCGTGGCTCAACATTCAGAGTGTTTCTGTAAGTAAAATCTGTGTGGGATTGGACTTTCTGAGCAGTAAAAGTACCCTCCATTACACTTCATCAAGAGATCATTAAAACCAACCTTTAGCCCTTTTAAGTTCTGTGGTTTAGAACAGAGATGGGCAAAGGACAGACTCTGTGTGTGTGTGTGTGTAACATAAAAACGAAAAAGAGCATCTCTGGTACAGAACTCAATCTGCTGAAGGGAAGGTATTATTTTGAGCAATGCAGTCATTTAATTTATTACCCTCTGACAACCTAAGCTATAATTTTGCTTCGATTATATAAAACCTGGTCATCACACACTAATTCTCCACATCTCCAAAACCATGATGCTGCACAGACATCTGTGCCACACTGTCAGCTTGGACTGCAAGAGAAAACCTGTCCTTCACCAAGGTGGTGTTCCCTTTTCCTTTCTTGCCCTTGTCCTCCTGAAAGGATTCACAGGAAGCATGACCCAGAACCAATTCCCAGCACATGACAGCAGGAAACAGGGACATTTATATTCTGTATAAACATGCAGTCTTTCTAACATGGCCATTAGCACTCACAGTGATGTGCTACCACTGCTAAATACAGGCTTGCGGTCACAGCACTAATTGCCTGTAGCAGTTCAGCCTGCTCCTGGGTCTGCTCTGTATCTCGGCAAACTTAGCGTAAGCGGGGTTAGCAGCCCCTGGCACCCCGTCCCACGTACACGGCGCGTTCACAAACTTGAATGTTTAGGGCTGTGAGAACATGGTTTCTGGAAGCACTGGGTGCAAGAAACATGTTCGCCTTGCTGTGGATGAAAATCATGAGGTATTGTGAAAGCACTACTTTAGATGTCTAGGGTGAGATGATCTGTGCTCTGCAAGTGACTATTTCTTTCCGCTGTTATGGATGAAGCCTAGATGGGGTATTTACACGGTAGATGTCTACATTGGCTTAGATCAATCCCACCCCTAAAACCAAATCTAAATTTCACTATGTGTAAGTTAAAAGCATTATTCCTTGTCCCTCTCACCACACACCCTGCCCCAAACCAAATAGTCCCTTCCTGATTATAGCTACCCTTGAAGTATTCAAAGACCTTTCCTACATCACTCCTCCATGCTCTCTTTGGCTAAACAACCACACATCCTTGCAGGTCTCATTTTCTAGACTTTCAAATTTGTGTCATCAGGGATCTTTTCAGCAGGCCGGCCTTCCCGAGGCGGTCCATTCTTGGGCATAGCATACCTACACAACTTGCATTTAGCAGACCTCTGCTTCTGTGGTCTTCCTGCAGGGCTGCGCTCACCCTGGTACAACATGATCTTGCCACTGTTCCTACCTACTCCTACTTTTGGAGTGCCCGAGCAAATCTCCCAGTCTTGACTGCCAAAGGCCTCCTCTCTCTTCATGCTATTTAATATAATTCTATGAAGACTAGAATAGGAATAGACTATAACAGAAATTATATTCTATGAAGAATAAATTGCCTGCTATAAATGCCAGATGGAATTCAGAAGCATGCTCCATGGAAATATATCTTTTGACTATGAGAGTAGGTTCATCATCAAACCTCTAACGATGCAGAATGTTCTGTTTTCTCAGCATCTAACAACAGTGAAGAACTCCATCTTGAAAGTCCAAATCATATCTTTTCTGTTCTAAAATAGCCTGCAGCAAAGCAATAGAAAATAATTGATTTGGTAGGTCCAGTTTCATGCTATACTCAATTCCAGCATTTCCCAAAGGGTCTCCAACTAATAGTATCTTAAATTTATGCTGACTACGTAAAAAGGAATGAGCCGGGAACAATGGATGTTCTATCTGAGTGAAGTCAGGCAAACATCTAATTACTGGAGTGTGGATTTTCAGATAGCTGTTGTTTGACCCATGAAGACACTGAAAAGTCATCCCCTCCTCTAACAGACTTCACTGGTAGAGGCAGGAGCCTTGACTGAACCTTGGAAATAGCACATATAACACCTTTGTTAAACTAGTTTCCATGGTAACAATTTCATGTCATTGTACATCATTAAAGACTATAAGAATTAACGAACTGTTCAGTTAGCTTGTCTTTAGGGTTTTATTGACCTCCCTTTCTGAATAACTGTTCTCCTGGGACATAAGACTCAGGGCAAAACAAGGGATGCAGGAGGTGTACTGCTTTGCTGTTGCGTTATTAGCAACCCTTTCCTTTGATTTTTCAACTTGGGATTTCAGAACGAACTCTGTAAATATGAGTAGGCATGGAAACGTGGCACAGATATTTCTGTCTCTAACACAAAAATAAGGCAACTAAAGATGACTGCAGTCAAGTGGCTTGTCCAGAGGCGAAAAAAAGGGAAGCATAAGGAAGCTGCATGAGAAATTACTCCCCCATTTAGCATCCTTGCCAGAATGCTATTGTTCCGCTTCATGTTTAAAGCTGGATAAAACCATTGTCAGGATCCTTTGGCACCTGCCCCTCTGGCACAGCAGAAAAAATGAAAACCCTGGCAAATCTCTACATATGTGAGTAGCTTAACTCTTCTTACGGGAAGCTCTAGCAGTAAAAAGGAGTGCGATGCAGTAGCAGGAAAATTCAGCAGTTGCCTGTGATTTTCTCTGTGTACTCACTTGGGGTTTTTTAGCTTACATAATTGACATTTGTTTTCTTACCCAGTGATTCTTCGTGTACTACAGTCTCCTCTCATGGGCAACATTTGTCACTTCTGCTAGGGCAGGATTGCAGCCCCAGAAATGGGAGCAAACTATGTCTTGACTCTGGCTCTAAAATCACACTAGCTTCTACGTAAGGTTTTTCCAGCAGTTTGAAGGTCTCCTGTGTCATGTCACTTGTCAGGACTTCCACAGCACTGAGGAAAGACCCTTGAAAACTACTGCTGAGAAAGGAAGTCAATAAGAAGTACCCTGTGGCAAGGCTGCTGTGGTTTTCCAGGCGCTAGGCCTGGTTGAAAGAATCCATGAATGCCTTCTGCTCTACATGACAGCCACAGCAAGCTGGGAAAGGTCCTTCAGAGGGAGGGGAGGACTGGGGAAAAAATGTCTGTGCTTTTTTGGGTCAGAACCAAGCCCATGGATCCAAATATTTTGCATTTTTATATGCAGATTTGATATTTGCAGATATGACTACAGACAGCCCCTGTTACTCCAGTGTGTTAGGCTGGGGTGTCAACTATATCCAGAAGGTGCAGACCATAGATTTCAAAAGACAAATGGTTCACCAGCTGAGATATGCATTCAGGATGCTACTGCCCTATGACGAATAGCTAATTGCCTCCTATCACCAGCAGGATGCCTGCACAGAAATCAAAGGAAGGCTAAAGGTTTCATTTTTTCCTGGTAGAAAGCTGTTTGAGGGGGAATGAAATAATGCACTGTATTACTACAGAGTTATGATACAATAAAGAGAGATCCCTTTTGGAGTGACCCCAAAATCAAGCATTGTTTTTCACACCAAAAGAAAAGACTGAGAAAACTGTGTTTCAGGTTAAATGAAAACATTTATAAAGCATTTCACAGAGGTCTTCGGCAGCTTCTGCTGCAGCCTGAGCAGGAGGAGGTGGAACACAGCTGGGAGGGAGCAAGAGGAAAGGTGGCATTCCTGCTTCTTTAAAAAGTTCCAAAATTATTTATATTCAGGTACAGCATCACACTGTTTGTTCTGGATACTGAAGACTGACATGGTCATGATATTTCTTCCCCCTTCCCACAGAAGCCTAGCATTTGGGGGATACAGCCTCCTTGTAGGAGGACAAAATTGGACTTCCTCATCTCCGAGGTGAAAGCTGTAGCTCCAAAATACATTTCTTTAAGAATACACTAAAATACTTGAAATTACACCGAGCCAGCAATTCCGTAACCTGGTGGTGCCAGGCTCAGTGGGTGAAGGGCAGGTGGGTTCTAGTTTCCAATTCACTGAGTAGTAAGATGTGGATTTTCCCACACCGTTGCCCAACCTAGTGAAGGAATCGACACCATGAAGTGTTTTCCTCTGTTTTCTTTAGCTTTTCAATGCTGCAGGAGAATGAAACACCAAAAACTCAAAGTAAAATGATCTGATATTTTCTAAATATTTTTTCTGCCCAAATTATTCAATAAATTCAACATGAAACTTGAATAAGAATAGTGGCTCCTAAGCTGTCTCTCACTGACAAAAAAATTATTTGTTAAAAAATTAATTTAGGTACCCACTGGGATTGAATGAGGTGTGAAAATTTGTTACATTAACATTCCAGATTTGTAATTTCTAAAAAAAAAAAATAAAAAAATTTAGCATTACATTGTTAATTTTTTAAAATAAAATTCTGGCTGCTGGGCTGAAAGGAAATCCAGGGGCTTTGAAATGAGGGAAACCTCAACTACAATCCCACTTCCAGCTTTTTTAGCTGAGTCCTGGGTATTGCCCCAATCCCAGGGCAAGCAGTTCCCGAGGTTACTGAACTCTTTTGGCCAGTCCAAGGCTCCTTGCCTGCTGTGTCTGCCTGATGGAGCTGTGCAGAGCTGCATGCAGCAGGGTTCCAGGACGTCCTGGCTCTGAGACAGGCTTCTTTACAAGCTCCAGTGCTGCTTGCCCAGAAGCTGGTTGGCTCTGCTGACAGAAATCCAGGATGAAATAATATGAACAAAACTTTGGATTTCAATTATCAAAACATTTTTCATGTGACTTTTCTCCAATGACCTTTTAAAATCAATTCAGCCTCCTTGGCACATTTATTATCAGTGAGAAAACATCCTTACCTTTAAGCCTACCCATGATCTTTTCCTTCCCCTTTGTGCTTTCTCTGCTCCACTCTCTCTTTCAGACCTTAGCAACCCTTCTATTTTTCTCCTTCTCTTGCAGTAAATCCCAAATCTGAACAGAAATGTGCCTCCTTCTGTCGGTACAGGTAGGGAACCTACCATTTACATGGGTATGGACCATGGTGTCATTCAACACTGATACTCATTTCAGATGAAAAGGTGATGCAGAGAAGGAGAGGGTGGCCAGACTTTTCTGTGTTGCTCTTTCAAATGACGTACATTATGTTGGATGCGTTTTCTTTCTCTTTAAAAGTACAGTGTCCTTGCTTAGTCCTAAAAATTATTGTCCAAACCTCCTTTCTACTTTGAGAAAATTAAAAGCTGTGGCTAAGGCTCATCTCTATCAACATCTCAAATCATTCTTTAATGAAGAGAACAAAGGTCTTGTCTCTTTGTTTTCACACAGGCTTCAGTTCAAAGCAGCTTGCTTGAGGATATCATTTAATTGACCTCAGTGACGGAGCACGTGCAGGATACCTCCTGCCTAGCAACTACCACCAGGTAGGGAAGCTTTAATAACTGCTGGGATTTAGAAACCAGAGAATGCTATTGTGCGGCAATGGTGGCTTCTGAGCAGCCGAAAAGTGAACTATCAGTGCGGGCTGGCTTCCCTAAGACAACCTTAGGCCAGGGAGGCTGGCTCGTAGGTCATGAGCTGTCTACCCAAACAGCTCTGCTCCCAGACCCTAGCAGCAGAGTGGTCTCCATGCAGGGGTACATTGCTGGCTGTGTGAAGGAAGGTTGCTGCAAACATCAAGAAGTTGCCCCTGGATCTAATGGCACACCCAACCCTGCTCTGTCCTGCAAGCTGCAAGGATACACGCAAGGATAAGGTAGTTATCCTTCGCCCGTGAGCAACTGCTGGTGCTCCTTGGCTCTCTGAGGGATGTGGTACAAGGGTCGTGGCTTTCAGCTTTGCACAGACAGCTTGTAGGTCAGGCTGGCTACTTTACCCAAGTGGTTTGCAGAGAAGTTTGTGGAAGCTTGAAATTTCAGATGGTAATTAGAACTGTGCCTCTTTGGTAAATAAGCAACTATTACCTGGCCAGGGTTATTTTTATGCTATAATGTATGCTATGTGACAGACCAACCAAAGCAAAAAACATGGAAAAAAGGGACTTGCAGTCAGATTAAGTGTATCCAAACCATTTTGACAAAGAGCTTTTCTCTGCATCTTCAGTTTCTAACAAAAGAGGGAATTTCCAAAGCCAGCTAACAGACAGAGTTTTCTATGATTCATCGTACTAAGCCAATGTTGGGGTCAAGTCCTTTGTCTTTTAAATACAGGGCACTTTGGAAAATGAAGCTGACAAAGAGCATATAAGAGAACAGTCAATATTTCCATTTATTTCCATTCCAGGCACAGATTTATTTTGGGGATTTGTGAAGAACTGTGCTGCAAAGAGTCTGTGTGTGCTAATAACTAAGCATTTCCTACATTTGTCTCCCTACTTTCAGAAATGTCCTTCTGCTAGTTTTCAGTAGTCTTTTATTACTCATTTTTGACTGCTTGGGATTTTTATATTATATACATGTGTGTGTGCTTGTTTCTGTATGTATATATAGCTCATACACCATTATGATGGACTTTGCAGTCAACTCCCCCTTCTGTACTTTCTTCCCCCAAATCCCTTGCTTTTCTTGGTGTAAATCCTCAAATCAGCCATGATACCTAACACCATAACTAGATAGAAGAAGCAAATCTGGTAGTTACTGTGGTACTCCTAGTCCTCTGAGCATCAGCATCCACAGCCACTCAAGGGGATGCCACATCAGAGGTGAATAGAGGCAGGCCTTGCTAGATGATACTGGTGCTCGAGAGGAGAGGAATGCAGGTCCACAGCTACAAGGGCTGGAATGAGCTTTTGGGATGGGCTAAACAGAGGAAAAGAGGATTATCTGAGCAGAGTGTGATAAAACCAAAGAGTTTCCCCCTAAGTGCTGAAGTATCTCACGTGGACTCCGTTAGCCCGCATTACTCTTTTCCAGCTTGTATCTTGCTGCAAAATCTGTTTAGGCCAGGAATCTGCCCATTTCTTCCCTGCCGCCATCAAAGTCTTGGACTACAAATGTCTCAGGACCAAGACTTTCTTCATGTTGTTAGTCAAGCACCATTCATGCCTGCAGTATTGTACCAGCAAAATAACCACACTGGGGATCTGCTTTAGCGTTGAAGTTGCCAGACCCAAGAATAGGGACACATGCCACAAACTGGCCTTGTCTGTCAAGGAGTCTTATCCCATGGCTCGCTGAACCTGTCTGGTCTTCGTCAGTGGGACCTCGTTAAGCCCCAGCACAGTTTGTTTCGTGGTGTCTCAGATCAGGATAATCCTATGGGGAAAAATGAAACCCTATTGTCTTGCTCTGTGGCTGTATCCTGCTCCATGTGAAGCTAGCAGAAGGTATCGGTCTTCTGATCTGCACTCATTTGGTCAGTGTCCTCTGGTGGAGCCATGCTTTGGTGTTGGTAATGACCTGAAAGGGAGAAGGCAGAGAATGATGTACACGTCTTAGTCACTGGGGTGCAGGAAAAGTTTCCAAGCTTCTTCTGTTTTTCTTTCCTGTGCTTTGTCCAGGAATGTATCTCTGTGGAGTTTTGCATCCTCACATGACTGAGCTCAGCCCACACTCTGAGAGTCAGCTCTAAGGTGGAAGATGGAGAGATGCAATCTGCGTGGAACTGAGTCCAGTGCAGAAGCACCATCCTATGAGGGACTGTAGCTAGTGCAGGTCCAACACTGTCCTAACCTGGCTGTATTCTTTCTGCCTGGCTCAGAGCACTACTAAGGCAAGCTAACATTTCCCTGCAAAAAAAGCATGTAATCTTATCACTGGTTTGTTAGTCCAAGCCTCTAATAGAAACATGGTTTTCAGACATGTCTAGCTCAAATCTGGAGTAGCTGGCCATGAGATTTCAGGGGAAATTACATGTTCTCGGAAGCGTGCTCCTTTTGGCTTTACTCGGAGGCAAAAAACAGAGTAGTGGATTTTGTCCTCTGCTGCCTCAGAGGGAGTTCAAGCCAGTAGGTCTCATGGGATCTTATCTACACTGTTTTTAAAACCTATTTCTTAAGGAAAACAAAGGCAGTTCACTTAATCTGAAGTTCGTAATGTTTGCAGTAATCCAGATACTCAAAACCAATGCCCCCCCCAGTAAGACTCCATTTGAAAGGAAACAAACATGTCTTTTCCTAGTGCTTTTGTTTCTATGAGAAGGACCATCCGTATTTTCTTCAGGAGTCAACACAAAGGCTACAGTGCATGTATACCTCTCCAAGAAGGGATGGCTGAAAGGCAGGCTGGACTTGGGCTGGGGGATTCAATCCCCGCTCTCACATGGGCTGCCTGGTTGAACTCGAGCATTGCTTTGCTTCTGTTCCCCATCCGTCAGATGGGGTTATCGCTCCGCTCAGGCACTACAGGGACGGGGGCCAGGCAGGAGCCTGTAGTAAGATGAAGGCTCTCTGATCTTGCAGCTCCTGACATCTGTGCCTACACTGGTAACAAAAAGGCCGCTGGTGTAGGTGGCTTTTTGATATGGAAACTGCAATGAGACCTGAAATGAACTGAGACCACCTGCTTCTGTGTTGTAATGAAAGCAACTGAACAGAGAGTAGAGCCTTTTTATTTCTAACAGGTTTGTTAGAACAGGAATCCCGGTTCTCGGTGGGGGTTAGGATTATCAGTTCCCATTAATGTTTATGCTGCTCCCAGTAATACCTTTCCTTGTCTTTTTCTTGTATCCTTTCCTCCCCTTCCCCCTTAATTCCCTGTTTCTCTTCCACTGCTCCTACTTTTCTTTTTTTCCTTCCTTCAGTTCTCAGAGTTTTTTCAAAGCAAGGCTAACTGTTAAAATCACAGCCTTCTTTCACAAACTGTGACTCCTGCTCTGTGCTCACATTTTAACCAAAATGAATTTTTCCCATCCTGCCTCTACGTGGTTGAAATAAGCAGAATTCATAAACACACTGAGGAGCGTGTTTCTAATGTGTAAGGAAGGGAGATTAAGGAACATCAGTAGCCCTGAGACTCTCAGGCATACTGGGAGCCCATACTGCTCCTTACCTGCAGCGCTGGGTACCAAGGTGCCTGTTCTCTAATCCGGTGACTGGGCTTACTCTGATGTGATGGTGGCTATATTCACCCTGTAATCAACATCCACCTCCTGGCTGTATTTTAAATTGGATTAGGGTGTGAGTTTCCTTCTCACTTTACAATCAACGTGAGCAAATGCTTTGTTTATCAAAGCAATCTGAGTGATGCATAATGGAAAGCACTGGATCTATCCGGAACAATTCTAACCATGGAATAGGTGCGTTACAATAACGGGAAATCTATTCTGCTAAAAGCTTCCTTCAAGATCGTTATCTAGAGACCTGCTAACCCTGTAATTGTTCCCTCAGCACAAGCACCCTCTTCAGAAAAAAAATAAAGACCATAGCAATCTGCTTCTGAGTATGAACAGGCTGGCTTGCTGGTGCTCTGATGCATGCAGCTCCCCATGTGAATGCAGCACTTCCCTCCCCCCGATGAGAAAATGCAGACCAAGCACTTTGCGCAGCGATTTCCTTACTAGTGCAAAGCCCTCTTGTTTAAAAACACTGGGGGAAAGAGTACCTCTCTGTGTCCAATAGCCTCCCTGATGTCTTTTTAACTAAACAGAAGAGTTTTATCTAAATCAGTCCCAAATGTATGTTTCCAAAGAGTGAGAAACTGATGTTTGTGTATAAATCAATGGTATCCATTTGTACAAAGCAGAATATTTACTGTGAAATTTTCATAAAATTGTTTTTAAAAAGTTGCTTCCTTTCTTCTCAAGGTTATTTACTCATTTTATACATGGGCAAGAAATAGCTCTGGTATTTTGAGTGAGTTTTTCCTGAGCTCACCAAATGATTCCCCTATAACAAGGTTATTTATTCATCTGACCAATCTTGATATTTAGAGAATAATTTATGTCAACACACTTTATCCTTGAACTTCTTCATAAACTTGTTGCTATGGCTGCTGTCACGTGCATGGTAAAACAGATCCGTTCAGCCTAGCAGCAGATATGGCTTGGTATGAGCAGGGAAGGGACTGAGCCCTAGCTTTGTCTCTAGCTGGTTGGAGACTCTGCCTTGGGCTCAGCCTACCTAGGTTACAATAGAGGTTGCTCCTGCTCTGTCTCGTCTGGCAAGTGGACCGTTAAAACAACCGATACCTGAATATTATCACAGAAACCTCCTTTAGTTTATCTACTTAAACAAGCATTAAGCCTTTCTCAACAGAGCTTTGGCACTCACAACAACAAATGCAAAAATAACAATGAGCCAAAATGAAAAAAAGAAATAAAATAACAGCAGGACAGTCAGACTTGCAAAGGAGATGATGCCTTGCAAGTCTGTCCTGCTTATCTCCCATGATTAATCCCAGGACGCACTTAAGTTAAATTGGATACCCTTGGATAGGCAGCATGTAGTGAATAAGTTGGAGGAGGTGGAATCAGAGGGGAGATGCTTTGTAAAGCGGATATTTGAGTGTGTTAGCAATAGAAGGGAAAACAAAGGCTGGGCAGGTGAGTAATATCTGTGGCAAGGCAAAAATCTGCAGAGAATGAAAGACAGGGATGGAGCCAGGAGAGAGCTCTGCACTGGTGGGGAAGGAGAAGCTGAAGTCAAGGTGAGAGCTCAGCAACCCGCTGCCCTTGCTTAAAATCCTGACTTGAACACAAAGTGCCTGCATGCCCCTGAGCTGGTTGTTTTGGGCAGTAGATTGCACTAACCATGGCAACCCATGAATCGGAGCTAAAATCATCACTCTTTACATGTCTGCCTGCCAGTGTAGCACCTCCTGGTGTATTGCTCCTCTGCTAGAAGCTGTTCCAGCTGTTCTCAAGCCTACATCTGTAAATCAATGAAATTAAAACAATTTTGTAGCTGTCCTGGCTCTTTCATAGTAACAAAGCCTCCCACCACATCAGTAATACCCAGTGTTCACAACAGGGCAATATGTGGCATTGCTATGGGCATGCTTTTGCGGAGATACTCCTCTGGTAAATAGGTTTTCAGGGTGTGGAGGGAGGGCTTTCCCCATCCACAGTACCTGTAGATTTCACACCAAAATAGTTTTCTGGTGGTATAGGTTTTGGGTTATATTATATTATATTGGTTGTATTATTGTATTATATTGGGTTTTGTACTTTTTTTTAGTAACATTAAGCATCTAACTGATTTAAAATCACACTTGATATTTTCACTAAGAACAAGGGTTGGTAGTAATAATTATGTTTCACCTGTTAGGAAACCCTAAACCTTAGGTTTTGAGGCACTGTTGCTGCTGTGACATTCCCAGGAGCTTTGGGCCACGATGAGAAGGGATTTTTTTGAGAGCTGCTACAACACTAAAAAGCTACTCTCTCTTAGAAAGACAGCAGAGACCTTGGAAAGGTGGGTACACTTCTCCCTCTGATAAAGGCTGCGCGCTGCTGCTAAAGAAATGCTGATTTTCCAAGCAAAGTAGCCATCTGCTAAAAGGAGTCAGGACTAGCTCCATCTGCCACTGAAGTCAAAAGAAAAGCTCACATTAAACCAGGTCGTTGTGGTCTGGCCACACAGTATCAGGAAAGTAATTTTTATTTCTCATTACTGCTGTGGACTGGCTAAAGAAGCTGTTAAATGCCTATCAGCAGTACAAAAGGATGCTGTTTATCTGCTGGGAATGCGTTAGAGAAAGGAAGACGCTAGAATCTGGAGGGAATAATGTCTTTTATATAGCAGCCTGATGCAGAGGCCTGCATGCATCAGCTGCACTTGAAGGACTAGGAAAAGATGTACAAATAAACCACAAGCCAATATCCATTTGAATTTTAAATACATTCACTCTAGATGTGCTGTCACACCTTTTGTGTTCATTTGCTTGCAGATATGGGGGAAATCATGGTTTCCAAATTCAAATAAACTTGTAAGAGAATTTTCAAAGTTCGTATGCCTATTTGAAAAACTAAGCATTGCATTCATATTTATGAACATTTGTACTGGAAGTGACTGCAGATTTATTCAGCCAGGGAATAAAAATGACATCACTTGATTTATTTGACCAGCCACTAGAAAACAATGTGCATATTAACAAATGTGAATAATTACTTAAAATTAACATTCAATCTACAGAGCAGTAGGATCATTAAGATGTATCAAATAAACTTAACTAAGGAATAAATTCAAAAGAAATTTGTGATCCTCTGGCAGTTATTATATAAATGGGAGAAAAGACTGCATTAATTGTATAAATTATTCATTTTTAATTATTTGCTCAGCTGCGGTAAGTATTGATAATAACTTTCTGTCTCAGGGAGGGAAGAATGATGACAAAGAAATTTTGCTTATTCTCCTTACAATGGCAAAGTAAACAAAACTGGAGAACAAACTGAAAAGTCTGGGAGCGTTTCTAAGTGCATTGGGAAGATCTTGTTCATTGTTTTTAATTCTCTCTGCCCTTCTACACAGCACTAGTGAGCCTTTCTAACAGACATGTTTTTTGGAAACTTGTCTGATTAAAATGTTGGTTGAAAGAAGAATTACAGAAAATAAAGCAATCTTTGATCCATGGAAAGGTTAGATGATAAATGGCAAATATACTCTCTACAGAAGGTGCATGTATGTGTGGCTGCAAATAAAACTTGCGGCAGCCTGGTGAGCCGTTTTGATCCTCAGAAATATGCAAGTAGAAACATTGTGTGCTTTAGGGATCCATGAGCGTGCAGTAAAAATAAATTAAGATTCTTCTACTTCCCAACATGTAACCTGCAGCTTTTGATAGCTGCCGATACGCAGTGGTGGTCCCTGAGCTCCCAAGACCTCTTCCTGGAGCAGGTGTTAAATGCAGAGAGCAGCAGGGATGGTGCTCGTGTCGGTGCCAGCAGATCATCCTCCTGCTTTCTTCCCACCAGGACGGGCAAAGCTGTGTGCCTTCCTCACCGGGCACTATTCTGAAGACAGAGCTGCAGATCTCCTCCTGGGATTTTCTCTGGTATTTGCTTTGGGATCTGGTTGGATGAAATTTTCAGGTAAGACAAACTTTTGTCAAAAACTTTGGTTCTGGTGTTTTAGCCTGAGAGACCACTAGGAACATTTTACCCTGACTTACGACAGTGCTGCCCCATCTCCTCCCTTGTTCCCTTTCTCACGTCACCTCTAGAGCTTGTTGCCATAAGCTTGTTGGCTCAGCAAACTGGAACACCTGAAAACTACATGGCATCAGCCACTGAAGCCAAAGAGCTTTCAGACTGCTGGAAATCTTGGAAAACCCAGGACAGACATACCACCCTCACACTATTTCTAGTTCTTGCTCCAAAGGATGTGAACAGCAGAACTTTTTTGAAAAAAAATGCTCACCATATATTTTTACAGGTAATAAATTGATGGGTTTATTGAAATAAATTTGGCTAGAATGTACTCAAAGAATTCACATTGAAGTAAATAGTTGGCATGAAAATTTTCAGCACAAAGAGTATGACAAGCTTGCAGACAATCAAAAAACAATTTTAGAGAGGGAAGCATCAGACAATCTTAACTAGAGGTGCCATTTCCAATCGATAATGGATGAATATCACATCTCCCATTAAATGCCACATATGATATTATGGATACCTCCTATGGTACAGAGCTGTTTCTTTGAATAATGATGATGATGATGATGATGATGATTTCCTTGCTGTACATCATATTTTCAGATATTCAACGGGGACTGTTATTAAAGAAGCATTATTCCTCCATGCAAGAATTATTCCCTTGGCAGACCCAGCATCAGTTTATACTACCTGTATAAGACTTTTGACTTCTGCAAAGGAACATATGTCCCAGTGAACTGTTGGGCACTAACAATTTTTTCTACCTGCAGCTGTTGTCTAGTGAGAAATGAGAAACTGGCTTTCCAGTTAGCACTGTCTCCCTCCAAAATGAACTAGCCATCACTCTACCTAAGTTATCACTTTGCTGAAATAACCTGAGGGGCACTCAGCCTCCACACAGTGAATGCGGCATTTGGCAGAGCAATCAGACTGAATCACTCCAACAGTCTCTACTCCCTTCCAAGAAACCTGCTGGCCTCACCAATTTCCTGGGGACAGTGTATAAGTAATGACTGCATGATCAGGAGGTACTACTGATATAAAAGCTGCAACATCTTGTGTAGCTCACCAAAAAAAAGCCATCTGACAGCACAAGGATATTCAAGAATATTTCAGGATGCAATTATCATCTGTGTAACAAACGCTCCTGAGTGGCCAAGCTTTAGGAACATTCACTAGGATTTTCAGCTGATTTTGCATCCCAGCTCTAAACCTAGAGTTTTTTTACATTTGCTGCATATTGTTGGGAATGAGGGGACAGCAAAGGTGTCTCACCTCCTTCTTTGTCCCCACAAACCTGCACCAAAGACCTCTCCTAAACTGATGTGAACATACCTGGCTACCCTGTTGTTCTCTCTGGTGTCTCAAGGGTGCAAGATGTCCTTGTGCTGTTCTTAGTACAGAACCTGATGCCTCTTAGCCATGTTAGCTCCACAGGACATCAGCCATAACCTCTATTTTGAATGTGTTGCAGAATCAAATGTGCAGAATTTGAAGTCAAGAAATTTTAAAGCACCTAATCAGGGCATAGGTATAAATATTGTGCCAGGATTTGCCCCTACTCTCTTCCATGAATGTGAAATTCCCTGATGTAAAAAGCTGACAGAGGGCTTGAGGTTCCAGCAGGGGATAGATTTGTGCGTGATCTCTCTGCAGTGGTGACATTTGCGTTCAGCTGACTCTACCTGTGTAGAACAGCAGGAATATTTGACAGCACAAAGAAAAAGTCAAATGAAATCAAGCAAGGGAAAGAACATAATTTAAAGCATACACCAAAGGCTTGCACTGTGTTTTGTTACAGAATTAAATGGAGACAATTCTGCACCTACATTTCTCAAAGTATTTGTCTGAGATGGAAGATGTGAATTCATGTTTTGCTAAATATGGAGTGAGAGCCAACTGATTTTCACAATTAATTCATGGTACAGATGCAGTGTCCTAGAGAATATGCTCTTGTCCTGTTTTATGTACAGCTTTGCTAGGAGGAAGGGAGCAGGCTCAGTCTGTAAGGGCTCATTTGGGAGGGCTTGGTGCCGTCTGCTGAGCTTGAATGCACAGGCAGTGATCAGGAAAGAAAAAGATGTTGAAACTTTTCAGGCAGAAGGATCTTACGTTGCCTGCTGTCACTAGCGCCTTCTCCTTGTCCAATATATTGGACTTTTGTAAAGTAATTTTTCATCTAGACTGTGTTCCTCCTAGGGATTCGATAAGCCTTTTTAGTATAAAGCAGATGTTTTCTGAAGTCCAGATCTAAAATCCTAGGGGAGAAATTCTCTTTGCTGGAAACTTTATTTGCTCTTGAAAAAGCTGGCATCTGTGCCAGGTAAATGCATTCTGATTTGCAGATCCCACAGTACTTTTATAATCACCATTGGCAATGTGTGGCAATTATCTTCTGAGAAATGCTGATTTTCTAGTAATGACCTTTCACCTGAATTTTGGTCTTTAATGTAGAAGCTTGGGGATTCGTGAATGTATCATCTCTGTGGCAGAAGTACAGCAGCATGTATTACAAAGTTAGTACCCAAAAGAGCAGCGGATGATCTGTGGACACAAAACCAGAGTTAGACCTTGCCCCATGACTGTATGTTCTTGGTATTAACAGGTTCTACAGAAAATTTCTGCTGATCCGTGCCCTTTCAGCATCCAGGCTACCTGTCTTCTGGGGGCAGGGATTCAGCTCTTCTGAAACCTGACTCCTCTCCCCAGAGGGCACAGCAGCCTCTTCTCCAGCTGCTTTTGAAAACAAGGGACCTACTGAAGTCCACAGCTTCAACCGACACTAAAATTTCTCAACATTTACACAATCTCCATTGCCACAGCATCAGAGAACACCCCGCCATCCCCAGTTTTGAATGTATTTAATCACTGATGAAAAAGATGTTGCTGTTTTTCCTTGTTAAGCATTTGGCAACTGAGGCACAGAAAGACTAAGACTACATCTGCACAAGGCAATGCAGCTGTCAGCCAGCAGGATCTGAAGAGGGTGACACAAAATCCAGTACAGCCCAGTAAGTTCTATGCTTAGTTAACTCACCCCGCTGGCAAGCTTGGCAAAGCAGGGCTATAGAGGTGCACAGGGAGGGTGGGTGGGAAATGATGGGCAGATGTCTAATTACTGCCAAGTATAAGGACTGACTGCTGTGTCCCCATTTCTGAGCAGGCTTTTATATATCACACTTTGCTCCTACAAACCTGAGTTAGCATGCTGGACCTACACACTATGGATTCCTAGAAAGCTGAAAACAAATCAAGATGACAGCTTCTTAGCTTAGCACCCTGTAAGCCTGCAGAAATCATTACAGCAGCATTGGGAGCTGCTTGGACAATCAAAGTGTAAATGCAACATCACTGGAGCACTGCGTCCAACTCTCCAAGGCTTTGGTGACAACTGTATCTAACTGCAAACTTTTCAGCTAAAACAAAAAAAACTTTAACACTTCACATTATCCTGTTGGGCAGAATCTCACTTTTTTGGTACATTCTGTATAACTTAAAATAACTTCAGCATATGCTCGCTTCTTCCTCATTAAACATTTCCAGGAAAGTCTTAGCGGTTTTACACGTGGAACAAGAACTTTAGCTTCAGTTTCCTGGACAACCTGCTGCAACTGCACCTCAGACATCACCACAAAATCTCATTAAAGTCCACAACTGTATTTAGTCACTGACTTAGTCCTTTTTTTTTCCTTGTCCACCTGACATGGCCAATATTGTGCCAGAACGGGACCAGGTATGAGTGACAACAGAAAATCCTGGGATGCAACCCCCTGCCTGGGAGCTTTATAAATCCGTGATGGAAAGACTGTCAGTGCCAGGCACAACTGGTGTCTGTGTGAGTTGGATCATTTCAGTACTTAACACAACCCATTTAAAGGCAGAATATTATGCAGTAGGCACCTGATTCCCTTTCCTGACAAAGCCATAGACCTTTATGAAGGCATGGGAATGTTAGAACGTGTGCGCAACTCAAGGAGGAAACCTCAGTGTCTCAAGCTCTTTCCAACTTTACTATGCTTTTATCAGAATAGCTAATAGTGCAGACACATCACTAATAGTTCCCACATTTAAAGGACCCATTACATACGTGCCAGCATGAGAGCCATGGGGAAGCACTGGTCTCCCCATGGAGTCCCTTATGTTATGATTCACGCCGTCTCTGCTAAGTGTACATATAGGCATATGTGTTATTTGGCAGTGGTATCCTATTCTACAAGTTGTTTACCACACATACTATTTATATCTTTTGTTATCAGAGCTTGAACATCTGTACCAGAGATGCTGTATAAACCTACAAACAGATACATACAGTATGCAATAAATAACCAGTCCTTAAGCGTCGAGGAATGTTCCTGCTGTTAAGCTGGTTTGTTATGATTTCACTTAGCGACAGATAAAGATGATGGAATATGACTTCTCCCTGACAAAAAATTGGGTTTCTTCCCAGAGACTCAGAAATGCCCGAGCCTCGAGACTCTTCTGTCTCCTTTGCCTGTCTGTGTGATATATGATGAGTGCTCCTTTCCTACGCAAGCAGGTTACTCCTTTCAGACCACAATGTCTCATTGGCAAGACAAAACATTTTATGCTGAACCACTCCTGACCACCATTTGGGAGCAGATAGATACAAACCAAATAGCCACTGTGGCTTGCTGATACATTTTTTTCTTCCCTGTATTTTGCATAGCACAAAGCAGAAGGGGGGCAGACAGCCCCTCATGAAGTCCTGCTTCTATTTCTTTTAAAAGAAAAGTCCTTTTAAAATGAGAGCAAGAAGAAAGCAATAACTTTATACCAAAGACAAACAAAACATACTGGGGGCAGCAATTTCTCTCCCATGATATTGTAACAGCACCACATTCTTCACACCCAGTTTCACAGGAAAATTGCAAGCTATCTGTTTATTGAAGCATGCTCAGGGATAGATCCTGCTCATTTTCTTTATGTGAATGAGTAACCCTTATTTGAATGAGCAGCCAGGGGCAGAGTTACCACACAGTTTGTGACCCACCTCCTCCTTTGCTCAGGGCACAGCTTTTTGCATCCCCTCTCTGCTTTGCCGCTCCATCCCGCCCCACTTGTGCAGTCTTGGGCAAAGGGCAAAAGATCACAGGATAAGACCTTGCACATATAACTTGCAATCTTTAAGCAAGCCTGATTGTCTAATCAATTTCTCATCACTGCTATGATGAGAAAAAAGCCCCATGCTAACTAATTGACTGAAGGGTAACTGGTCTGCTCAAGGGCTGTTTGTTTTGCAGCAAAAAAATCATTGAACAAGCTGTAACAAGTGTTTCTGCACTTGCTGTGCAGTGTACCTGCCAAGTCAAATCAGAGATATCAACAAGAACATTTTAAATGTTTTGGCAAGAGAAGACTTTCTTTAAGCTATTGGGGTGCTTTGTAGGTGTATTTTCAGGTAACAAGCCTTGGCTCAAAGCCCTGTATTCAAACATCGCTGAATCTCACTCGTATTCAAAAACTAATCAGAATCTGTATTCAAGTGCTGTAAGCAGTCCCTATGCTTCCTACAATTCATCTAACCACCATGAATAACTTGGAAATAATTAAGCTTTTGACCAAAATTATGTGCTGCATGACTTCAGTCTGTGGAAGACTGATTTGTGGACTCCAAAATACTCCATGGATCATTATTGTAGCTGGGCCTAATTATTTTCTCTTTTTTTTTTATGATCAGTAATGTATATATTATGACAGATCATGCAGAGCTGTATTGCTTATTTAGCATCATATGTATTCTTGTTAAATGCTGTAATAGAGTAGCTCCCAAATACAGCAAACGGGTGTTCTGCAGCACAGATACACTTCAACTCAGGAAAGTCTTATTTCGTGAATAACCTGAAGCGAGTACCTAACTTGAAAGCAACGGAATTTAAGTATTTACAAATAATTCTATTTTATTGTGGGAAATTCTATTCTATCCTGTCTATAGACTTAATCCTGTGTCCAGAGCCTTGAGCAGACTAGAGCCAGTGTCAGTATGACACTGATCATGCTAATTACAAAATTATCTAAGTACATACCTGCATTTCTCAGAAGGACCCTGACTTTGATGCACCTTGGCATTTATGTTCGCTCTCTTCCCTTGCTTCTCTTGAGTCACTTGCATCTCCCAAGAAGTGACTCACCAGACCTGGTCAGGAGCACTGGGGAAGACTTACCCTGTGGAATCACTTTAGTAGAAGAATTTCTTTAGTAGAAGAATTGCTTTAAGAAGTTATCAAAGGAGTGGAAATGTGCTCATATGGCTTGTATTTTCACAAATACGCAGAAGATTGTGTGGGGCTGTACACCTGACAGGCAATAAAAATCCCATCTCCTGCTATATTTGTTGAGGTAGTCATGAGACTCCAACTCCTCCTTCTCCACACAGCTGCCACAAACAACAGAGACGTGTCACATCCCTGAAGTGCCATGATGGATGTGCCATATTACTATAGCTGGATATTCCTGCTAGGATTGAAGCGTAGGTAACAGTGACTTTGGTTCTCTTGAACAGAGTCAAGGGAACATAGAAAGTTCTTTGGTCTTTCCTTAATATTAACCTGCTCTGTCTTAATTAGTCTGCTAGGATGATGCAACTACTGTACAAGGGAAATAGATTGCTTTCATAAAGTACGGTAAGTAAAAACAGCTTAAAAAATAAATATGCTATTACATATTTCCATGCCTACCTCAGTCAGGAGGTAGCACATTCACTATGTTCCAGTAATAAGCCTCAGATAGTGAACAAAATATGCCAGGAATTTGCTAGTCCTGTGCTCTTGCATTATACTATATCTTGTATTATACTTTTTAACATTCTCCTACCATACGGAGCTGACCTTCCAGCACGGGGAAGCAGGTGCTGTACATCATTGCTGTTCTCAACCACAGCAGAACTGGAGAGCCAGCACATAGCAATTACCCCGGTACATCAGATCCCAGTGAAGCATAGCTGCACTCACCCCTGTCTGGTGCATACAGACACCAACAGCCCCAGGTTCTGCTCCCTCTGACACATCCTCTGCTCCGTTATGGGCTTCTGCCACCTTTTGCTTATGTATTTGCAAGCTCTGAGGAGCAAGGCTCACTCTCAGTGTTGGCACGGTGCCTAGGGTGAAGCTGCCCGTGTTAGGTCTGGTCTTTAGGCATAACCACAGTATATAGTTGTAAAGCAGCTGCTTGGTCTGATCTTTTTAATAACAGAGGACATGAAATACTTGGAAATTCAGCTAGAACACCCAGTGAGTGCCCTACTTCTCACCAGTGCGGGTGAGTACTCATCTGGTGCCCTTTGGGCAGCTGGATGAGTGTTACGCAGCTGGCTGAAAGCTGTTTTGGTTTACACAGCGAAAGCAAGTGCTATCTCATACAGCAGCTGTGTTTCAAGCATGATGACCTGCATATCGATCACTCTCTTCGAGACTGCATCGGCTCTTCTACCACCTGCTTCATGGACATCTGCACTAAATACACACTCCGTTGTTTCAGGATTTGCTGAGCTTGTTTTGCTGTTGAGAATCAGAGCACGGTAGAAACCACCAGCCTAAAAATTACTCAGGTGAACCTTCTCTCATTAGGACAAAGAGCACGTTTACGTGTGTCTTGCTCAGTGTGAGGTTGTTGGATATTTCCTCAGCAGAATTTCCCCTGGGCTGACTGTGGGAGTCTGTGCCCATGTGCCTGTATGGTTATTACTTTAATGATTTCATTATAGGTGAACAAAAGTAGGGAGCGGAATCTCTCATTGATAGCTATTGGTAGGAACAACACTGGCTCAGTCTTGATGTGTTCATTTAGCTATGTTACACACACTGAATGTGGGGGTAAGGAAGCGGAAGTGGGAGATCTGCTCCTCAAAAGTAGTATGGTTTAGAGTTCATGTGCTTCCATTTATAGCTTTTCAGTGTTTTCTTGTAACTTGCTTTGTGTAATTTATAGGGCATTTCCAGGCAAAGGATACAATTCCCGTGGACAAAGGAGAGGAATATATTTGACTAGCCAGTACATACATGATTTTCCTTATTTTATCCCATTTTTATCTCCTTCCTGGATTCGCTTTCTAAACTCACATTTCCAAGATGATTAATCCCAGCTCTTTCTCAGAAGTGTATCGACATTACTGTGGTCACCCAGTCAGTAAAGCTCACCACTGAACAATGATACATGGCCCATGTGAAACTGCTGCTACAAAGCACTTCAAGTCTTGCAGAAGAATACTATGAAAATGACAAATAATGTTAACAAGGATTAAACCTTCTGATTTTCTACACAATTTCCAGCTGGACCAGGGCACTGTCCATTAAGCTAATGAGAGCTGAAGGCCAAATTAGCCAGTTCTGATGGAGCTTTCATTGCGTGTGGGCACACTTTAAATGCAGATGCAATTATTTCTCAATCCGTGGGAGCTTCAATCCATAGACTTGCATACCACATTAAGCTGATCCAGTAAGGCTGGCCCCCAAATCTGACCCGGCTGACTCTTACGCTTGTCTGAGGAAATGACTGTAGGGCGGGGAGGAGGAATGTAAAATGATATGTGCTGTTCTTGCTTGCCTCCAGCCTGAGATGGTAGGGATGCTTACAAACACTTTCACATTTAATCCACATTGGGACCAAATCAGGATCCTTCCCATCACTGTTAATATATAAGCATAACCAAAAAGAAAAGAAAACCAGCCATGTCTTAAGCACAAAAAAAGATAAGATGGAACAACTAAAAAAAAATTCTTTGTTTTCAATAAAAAGACTGACTTAGGGAATTCTTCATCAGCTGCACCAGCCAAAATAGACACGTGGACAAATTCACAGTATCACAAGAGTATCACACTTTCTCAAGAAAATACACTGAAGTGAAAGTCGATAGCTATTTCAAGGGAAATTTTGATAAAAAGATGTGTGAAAGGGGGAGGGTCTCTTACTCTTCCTCCAGTTTTCCTTCTTTCTTCATTTTAAAAACAAAGTTGAAGCAATTAAAGTCATAGCAAAGCAGATTTAGTTACTTTTATGCTTAGCAGATCAACTCTTGTCACTAGAGTGACAATTCTTCACCTCTAGTCCTCACTCTTTGCAGCCAGAGGAGAAAGGTCTGATTTTAGCAGGGTATCTATTTAACAGTATTCACCTTCAGAGCATGCTTTCTTACCTCCTAGATGCTGAGGCATCATCACAGAGAGTGGTACACCTCCATTTGCACTGTACTCTGGGGTGTTTTGGGGTAGACACATGGAACAACTCTTTAACCCTGCCAACACCCAGGACTCTGCTATAGCATCCTGGCATGCCTAGACAAAAGGTGTTGATGGAGGTTAACTCCTTCACTGTAGCTGATACTACAACGACCAGGATTGCTACTGCTGTAAGGAAGTGCGTTAGCTGTGCAAACCTTAATGAAGTCAATGGAAAATGGCTTCACTTTGGTGTTTTTTTCTCCATGGAGTTATGTGTACAGACAGTCAGTGGTTTTTGACTTGAAGCGGTCCTTTCTGCATGCTTTCCCATGCCAAATATTTTAAGCATCTTAATCCAGCTATCTAAACTCTTTATGCAACAGTAGATATCCAAATCCGCTAGGAAGTGACTCTCATAACTAGCCAGTCCATCACTACAGAGCCCTCTCAGCACTACAGATGAGCACTCAACTCTCCTGTCACACTGGGGAAGTCGTACGGACTGCCTGTCCTTTGGTCCATCATCTCCAAATCAGAGGGAACTGAACTTAGCTGTCTCACAGAGGTGATGTTACCCTGGCTAGCTAATGCTTATAGAGCTTACAAAGGGAATTAGATGATGATGTGCTCGTTTGGAAATGCTGGTGACCAGAGGGGTGACTGAGGAGAATGTAAGAGCAGCCAGACGGCGGGTGATTTCTGGTTCTGTGTTCCTACATCAGAATCACAAACAGCAGAATAGTGTTAAGAACCATAACAGACAAAAACCCACATCCATTTTAGGAAGTCTACCATGCTTTTTCCATGTTTTGATCTGGAAAAAAGATAAGAGGAATTGTAAGGTAATATAAGAGTTACCTTCAGTGGGAAAGTACTGAATTTTATGAAGATGTGAAACTTGGTAAGACACAACTGACATAAAGTTAAAGCTGTGCATTGGCCAAAAGCTTTCCTAATTCTCCAGTAGGAGAAAATAAAAACCCCAGCCCTTCCTTGTTTTGTTATGTTAATGAAGCAGCATCAGAACTGATTTGAGCCCCTGAGAAATCATTCTGTTCCTCCTCATATGGCTGCAAAACTCCTACCCATTCATTTCTCTGCAGTCATATAACCAGTTAATTACTTTCTTATTAAGAGTGTCCATTTATAAAGACTGATTTTTTTGTTTTGCCATACACATTTTCTTTTAATTGCATGTTCTTCATTAAGATAAGTAAAAAGTTGTATTATGCAGAAGACCGCTGAACAATAGATTTATTTATAAAAGAGGTGTAAAGATCTCCCAGGAGAGATGAGTATCCTTGTTTCCAGCTGAAATAAGCAAAAGCAAAGGGTCTTCAGTCTTCTCTAAAGCTTGGTCTTAAATATGTAAAAGGTCTTGAACTTCTGACACCATTTTGATTTTCTTCTTCTTTGAATGTGAATGTTCCTATGTACATTTCTGGAATATCCAGGTGCTGTTGTGGGCTAGTATAAATGTATTGGGTTTTTGTAATGGTGTTGCCAAAAAGACAAATGCTCCAAAGCAACCGCGTGGAATTACTAGAAGATGAGCTGTCTGACGTTAGTAAGGTATTTACTCACTAGGCAAACATCTACTCTTGACTATGTGATGATGGTCTCTGCTCAGAGTTTTTTTTCATTGCAAAGTCCCCAAACATTTCAGAGCAGGATACAGGATACAAGAAGAACCTACAAGAAGAACTGTGTGAAACGTGGCCCTTCCAAACATAGAATCACAGAATGGTTTGGGCTGGAAGGGACCTTTGAAGGTCATCTAGTCCAATACCCCTGCAATGAACAGGGACATCTTCAACTAGATCAGGTTGCTCAGAGCCCCGCTGAACCTGGCCTTGAATGTTTCCAGGGATGGGGCATCTACCACCCCTCCGGGCACCTGTTCCAGTGTTTCACCACCCTCAACGTAATAGTTTTTTTCCTTATACCTAGCCTAAATCTACCCTCCTTCAGCTCCAGACCATCACCCTTTGTGCCACCGCCACCTTGGGCGCCCCCGCCCCGCCCCGCCCCTCCCCGCCGGCGCGCCGGGCCCGGGGGCGGGGCCTGGGAGGAGGAGGCGGGGCTTCACCCACCCCGCCCCGCCCCGCCCCGCCAGGTGCGAGGTGGAGCCGGAAGCGGCAGCGGCACCGGAGGGGACCCGCGCCCGCCTCGGCGCCGGGCCCATGCGGGGAGATGGCGGCGGGCCGGGCGCTGGCCGCGCTCCTCGCCGTCCTCCTGGCCGCCTCGGCGCAGCTCCTCCAGCGGGACGGTAGGGACGGGACGGGACGGGACGGGACGGGACGGGGCGGGGCGGGGCGGGGCGGGGCGACTGTCCTTCGGCCACGGGTCGCCCGGCGGCGCTGCCCGGGGCGCAGCGGGGACCTGCCCGGGGCGCGGCTGAGCCCTGCCTCGCTTTTCTTGGCCGCCCCGTAGGCGGGAGACCGGTGACTCTGTGTTTATCTCCGTGTGCTGCTGCTCATTTAATACGGTGCCTTACGGCAGCCCGGGCCCCCGGGGCGTGTGCGGGTCGTCCTGCGGCGGCGGGTAGGGGTGCGGGCCGGGGTTTGCCGGGGGGTGGCCGCTCTCCTTCCCGGAGTGGGAGTGGGGCTCCTCGGCGGGGGGGGGCGGCCGGCTGAGGCGGGGGGTCGGGTGTCGCTCAGAAAGGGACGGTGCGGCAGGGACATCCAGTTTCAGCACCCGTCGTTTGAACCTTCCTTTTTCTTCCTCGGTGAAATAAATACTACCAAGGTAAAATGATTTGATCTCTACACCCTCGCTGGCTGGAGTATTGATTAAGCAAGTAACTTCACAGAGTCCTTTCCCTGGGCGCCGGAGAGGCACCGAATTATCCATCAGGAGCAGGAGCTTGCAGGGCCGTGCTCTGTGTTGGACCAGGCTGTTGTGTCAGCTTTCGAGTAAAAAGAGAATGATAGTATTCATATAGAGCAGTGGATGAACTGTACGTGCAGGGACACGGCATGGCTCGTGTGCCCGCCCGGGTCACATAGTTCAATGGGAGGCTGCTGCTCACTGCCAACTCTGCGTCTCTTGAAATTCCGGGGTGCTTGATGCAATCCTATGTGTATAACCTGTGAATAATTTTCTTAAATCCTGTCTCCAACCCCAAAAGAAGTCCAGTTATGAACACAGAGACACTGTGTGGGGTTTTCCTCAATTTCCAAAGCTGCTTGATTGTAAAAAATGCCCATCCTCAAATCTAAACAGTCTGGTTTATAGCCATTAGTCCTGTTAAAGACTCTTGAAGTATGAGTCCTATACAAAATAACTGCTGAGTTATTTGCAGTGACTATGAATAACCTAAAGAGTCTGACATGAAATTTGTGCCTATTTAATGTTTCTGTTACCTTTTAGTGCGATGGCTGTGCTGAAGTGTGGGCTCATGGCTGTTGTTGTTATAAACAATGCAGTCTAAACATTGACTGTGAAACTGGACAGCACTGAGGTTTAAGTTTCAAGCTGTGTAGTTTTCTAAATATTTGTGTTTAATGTATTGCCTCTGAGTGAATATAGAGTGAATGACAGCTATTTGCCTCTCTAAGCATCTTCAAAGGAAAAAGAAAGACTATTATACTGTGATTAATTGTGTGTTGTTTTCAAAGGAAACTAACTTTTGAAGGCTTGGGTGGGTCAGTGTTAGAAGGAGAGGAGTTAGACTTTCCAAAGATCTTGTATTATTGAAGTAGCAAATGAAAAACTCCTCAGTTGCATATTTTTTCATACATAGGTCTGACCTTCACTGGGAGATGCAGCAGCCTATTAATCATACATTTGCACATTATTCCTCACTCTCTGGTCAAACTGTGTTATCAAAATCCTTTGTTCCTTTTATCCCCCCAGTCTTTTTCATGTCTCACATTAAACTTCATGGGCTTGCTTTTGAGGCACAGTACAGCTCTTTTTGAGACAATGTCTTTGATTTTTGCTTATTGTCATCATCTACTCCAACTTTCTTCCCTTCTGTCATGTTTAAAACATCCAAATGAATCATGCATTTGCGTCAGTATTTAAAAAAAAAAAAGTTTATACCTGTTTTATGGAAAGTTGAGCCCACACCATTGGTTTGGTTGGGTGTAGGCGTGAGCAGGATACCAGCTGTGTGGTGGCAGGGGACGCAGGCTGTGTCCCTGGAGAGCCGAGCAAGTCTCCTTTGTGTGTGATTGTAATAGCTCTTGTTGGGAAGGTGGCAAAACCAAATCAGGTGGGAAGGCGCAGGAAATGGGAGGAAGGTGGTAAGTCCAATGAATAATGTCTAGTCAATCCTTATTGTGCAAACCTTCCCTACAAACAAGATGTCTGTGTGGGCTTTCTTAGCTTAATCTAGAGGAACTGGGGAGAGAGAGCTCCCCAACTGCTGACCTTGCCCTCAGGCAAACTGTGAAGTTGCTCTGTAAAGCAAAGTTGGCTACAGTGAAGTTGCATAAAACACCACTGGTGCACCCCGTAGTTTGCTGCCACTGATGGTGGTACCTCTTCCTACCTTCTTCAGTCCCTTCCTTTCCAACTGCGTGCTTCTGCCTGCTTGTTCCTCTCCTGCACAAGCATCCCTGCTCCTGTGTGCCAGGTCCTCTGTCATCCCGTCAGAGTCTCTAACTTGATGCCTTCCTGTTCTTTGTGGATCCCCAGCTCCCCCCGAAAAGAGGTGGCTCAGTCTTGACTGCATTAGTGGTGTGGGTTGGCAGGCTGAAGGTTGCAATGGTGTGAGCGGGACTGGAGAGGGGAATGGTGCCTCTTGTTGGCAGTTCTCGTGTGCCTGGTACGCCCTTCATCCCAGTGGGAGTTGCTTTTGTTATTGCACAACCAAAACTGTAGCTGGAACATTTCCTTGAGCAAAGGTTTGTCCTGAAAACCCAAGATAGTTCAGATTAAGGTTTTCTCCCACACCCCTATGTAGTTTGTAATTTTTAAGGGGTTCCCTTTGCCCTGGTGCTGGTGTTGGCACTGGCTCTGCTGTTGCTGTGTTTTGGCTGCAAGTTGCCGTAATCTCCCTTTCAGAGAGGGCAGGTTTTTAGGCTGGGTGTGCAGAGCCATGCATGAGGTGGGTGTGAGGCACGTGTGCCTCTTCTCAGGGACTGGTGATGCTCTGGTGGGACGGCTACAAATCTTGGTGTACCTATCCCTAAAGCTGTCTCTTGTCATCCTTGATGAAGTCCTTTCTTCCCTCGCCTCTCCCTCCACCCTTTCCCAGGAGGCATGTTGTTATGGTGCTGTCCTTACTGTCCTGTAGGAACATGTAGGTGAAGCATGGCTGGTCACATTGTCTTCAGAGGAGCTTGTGGGTTTTCTTCAAAAGCAGCTTTATGCATAAAGTAAACTATCAAATGAAACATTTGTTATAGGTGGAAAACTACAGAAAAAAGTATTTGGTGCAATAGCTGTGCATAGATGTGGGAGTGTGAATGAAGTATTGCGTGTCTGACCTTTGAAAATGTGTTTTCCAACTAAAACCATGTTTATTCGAAGTACTAATAATAAAGTTAATCAGATTTTAATGATGTCTATGAAACAAACATATTTCAGATTTAAAGTATCCTTATATGTATTTTGGGGTTTGTCTTTAAAGTGACATTGTTATAAGGGAATTTGCAGATAATGCCACGTTGTTTCTTATTCTACCCTCCAGTTAACTTTTCCTTGGCAACTGACTGATTTGAGTCACATGTTTCTTAACACTTAAAGATGCTTCTTTTAATAAAATAAAAAAACCACAAGCTCTTAGCAGGGTCTTTCTGCTATTCTGACACAACATAAATAATTGGCCTGTTTTGCACTCCTCTGAAAGTCTGTGGAAGCTGGATTATTTCCATTCTGAATCGCTGTTTGCTCACTCTATCGAGACCTCTCCTTTTAAGACCACAACTGATGTGCATGAGTATTCGGTTGTACCTTTTTTTTTTTTTGCTTGTCTCATGCCATTAATCGTCTGGAGTGCTTAGTTTTTACTCTCTAGAAAATAACGTGTATGGTAAGTTACTTACTTATTGTGTGTGTTGGTTCTGGTGCTGCTACCTTAAATTTTCTGCCAGAAAATACACTTTTTTTCCTCTCCATTTCAGGTTTGAGATGTTTGTTTTTAACAGGTGAGCCTTGTCTGTGTCTGTTTTTCATTTGTTTGTCTTTAAGTCTGAAAGGATGTAGAGGGAATGTGAGGTGGTGGAAACATGGAAATGTTTGAGAATTAATACACTGAATTGAACTTGTTGTCCATAGCAGCACAAATGACCACCAATTTGAGTGCCCCCCCCCGAGATCCTCAGTTAGGTCATGGTCTCATGTGTGAATGAAGTTCCTCTAATAGCAGTACTCTTGGTCACGGTGTTACTCGTATGCAAAACTGAAAACACCAACCAATAGCAGCCATTTGGTAAGAAGTGGCCCAGGAGAGAAGAAATGTAATGTGGTAGGCCAGCTCCTGAGCCTGGCTCCTTACGTGGCTGGCAAGTCTTTTGTGCCTGGGGTTGTCATTTGATGAGCTGCAGTGGCTCATCAGCCAAAAAATAATTAAGGTGGAGTGGGCTGAAAAGGATTCTTTTTTGGTATTGGCTCAAAGGACTGGCCGAGGGAGAAACGGGGTGGAAGGGCTGGAGGCTGCTGAAGCTCATGTCCAGAGTACCACTATGGACCTGTGGCATGGAGAAGATTATTCTTCAGCTAGAAGATTGCTCTCCTTTCGTTTTTATAATGACTTGTGTGCGTTGTCTTGCTACACCGTAAGAGCAGTTTCTAGAGAGAAACCAGGGCTTGCTTTATGAAACAAGGTAAGAACCTTTCCCCTACCTGATACCACATATCCTTTGGGTCAGTTGTGTTCAGTCTTATTTATTACTTAAATGAATTAATCTTTCTATTCCAATATTATTTATAGAGAAGAAAGTAGGAGGAAAGCTACTGAAAAAATGAAGTTTTGACTTCTTGAAATATGTAGTAACAGTGTTTTCTCAAATATTGCTGGAGCACAGTTTATTGGTATAGCCCTTATCACCCAGCTTCACTGATACTTATACATGTATGTATGTTAAATAAAAAGCTTTGGAATCCACATCTGTCAAAACCTCGGTCTTGGGTAGAGACTGAGCAACTTTGCACTTAGTTCATTCTAGAAATATTCCATAAGAGGAGCCACCCTTTGCTGAGAACAAAGTCAATACACTTTTGACTTTACCTGTGTTGACTGCTACAGCTGTGTGTGACAGGGATATGGTGTGCTTGCAAATTAGTGTAGATAACAGGTGGGTAACTCTTTTCCTTCTTCACCAGTTTCACTGTATTGATTAGATTTTCATTTGCTTTTTGTAATTGCTGGTGGCAAAACATGACCTTCTTCAGGTCCTGGGCGGTGACAGATGAATGCAACATGAGAGCAGTGCATGTGTGTGGAGTTGCACCCCTTCGTGTTGTGGCCAGCACAGGGCTGCTGGTGGTGGCGGGTTATTGCTGGGGCTGTGCTGGGGGAATCTGGGTGTTGCTCACCACTCTCATGAGTGGACTGTTCCACTGAACTAAGCTGACTGGCGATTTTCTTGCTGCAGCCAAATCCTCCTACTGTCTTCTGGGTGTTCCTTTGAGCTCTCCCTTTGGATGCTTTCTGGCCTTGGTTTCCATGCAAGAGCTCCTAGAAAGGCTCAGCTGCAGTGAAGTGTGTGTTAGGCTGGAGGATATGGGAAAAATGGGCCTTGGATGCCAGTTTTGATCTAACTGGGCTCTTTTTGGGTAACCCTGTATCCTCTCACCTTGTTTTTCTTAAATGTCAGTTAAAATCTTTTCAGAATTCTACATATTTAATAATTTTTATAATTTATAAACCTTTGTCCAACTAGGGGAAAGACTAAAGATGTTACCTTAACAAAGAACTTCCAGCAGTTTCTGGGACATTAGCTGTCTCACTGATGCTGCTCAGGTATTCCTGTCAAACCTCAGCTCTGGAGCAGACAACACACCTGCTGCAGCACGGGTTGGTTTGTTGGAGCCAAACCATTAACCAGTTCCTGTGGAGCACCTGGTAACTTTTGGTGGTTCTTAATAGGATTCAGCCAATAGAGCCTGGTCACCATCCCTCAACTCAAACTTTTCAAATCTGACAAGTGTGACCATACAGATTCCTCTTGCTCAACATCTGCTTTCGCACCAGGTAGTGAAGGAAAGGACGTGGGTTGTGCTGTGCTTAGTAAACTGTTGACTGCTGGCTGTTATGCCAGAGCAAAATCTTGTGTTTCTGTATTAGCTGGTGTCGGAGGCAAGGGCTGGCTGCCTCTAGCTCAGCCTGCCCAGTGTAGATAGTATTGATGGGACCTCCTGGAAGACCTTCAGGAAGAGCCAGCTGAAGAATCATGCCATAACATCTGGTAGATGTACTTTTCACACATGTTAGTAAGGTCTAGTCTGCTTCTGAGTGCCCAGGCTGCCAATACTAGGGGAAAAAAAAATATTTTTTTACCTATCTCCTATACTGGGGGGAAAAGTCTCAACTTTACCTGTTTCACTGGACACCTTTTAACAACCATCCTCAAGGGTGCCATGGGACAGCCTGCTTTGAGCTGTGCCTTTTGATTTCTTGGGGAACACAGTGAGTGTGATTACTCACTGTCAGAGCAAACTCTTATTTTGAGAGGTATGATCACGCTGGTGTTTTGGAGTTGGCCCTGGCTTTTCTGGGTCTGTGGGTGGAGCTGAGAGGTTACCATATGGAGACAGCAAACTGTGATGGGTGAAAAGGGATGATCTGAAGTTCCTCAGAAGTGAGAGACAAAGAGCTGCCAGCAGGATGTTTGGAATGGGAGGGACCCCTGATTGTGAAATGCACTTTTCCACCTTCCTTAACCAGAGCCAAGACCGAAGAGCTGTTCAGACATGCTCCAAGATGCTGTCTTCTTGCTAGCTTACATCAAGGTAGGGATAAATTGCAAGAAAACACCCCTTTGATCAAGGGAGGCTCCTGCAGCGACTTGTGTGGTGTCTTAGTGTTCCTTGTGCCAGCGTGACGTTTTCTTGTCAAGTTGTGCAGACCCATGTATCATACATTTTGTATGTTGTGGGCGAGTTGGCGGTCAGCTTGCAGACAGCACTTGCTGAGCTCTGCCTCTCACTTCTACAGAAGCAACAAAACTTCATATCTGTAGAATAAGAATTAAGAAAAGGCAGCTCAGAGTCAACATTCTCCTTTCTGTAATTACAGCTAAACTTGCCAAATCACAAAGTGTCTATTTTTGCCACTTTTGGTGAAAAAAGCTTCTTTTAAAAATGTCGTTTACACAAGCTATATGAGTGTCTTAATTATCTTCCAAAAAAAGTTCTAGAGAAAGGGGTAGAACCTTTGAAATTTATAATTTTTTTAAAGTTATTTTAAATCTGAAGGTACGTTATTCTTGCTAGGCATTTCAAATTAATGAATTAACAACTTTTGAGTGAGCAACTTTGTTGACCTAGGGTACTGACAGACCTTCTCTGGTGAATTGTGCTGGGATGGCTTGTAACATCGCTACCCCAGAAGTGTCCACCCTTCCTCCCTGGTGAGGAGAACTGGGTAAGTGACATCTCGCCTGCTTTGCAGCCCCATCCTGCTATCAGCTTAAACCATCGGTGAATATTAGGGGCCCCTGCTGTGGTGGCTGAGGAATGGATATTCTCCCCCAGGTGTACTCCTGAGATGTGGGTGGTTACCCTGGTATAATAGTCATTGGCAGCATCTATCTGTAAAAGTTTACAAGTTGGCAGATTTTAAGCTTTAATTTTCTCAGTGATTTCCTGAAAGCAATCCTTTGACAAAATATGGACCTCATATCCCAAGCAAGCGTGATGTTGGAAGACAGGTCCAAATAGAAGGAAATCATTGAGCAATGTTAAGAGTGGTTAGTTCATGTTTTAATTGAAAAGAAAACCTGTTTGCTTTATAAAAGTCCAACAGAATTTCAGCAGCTTGCAGCAAGCAGGGTGGGCTATAATTTGTGATTGTGCTCATGATCTCAGTTTGCTGCTTACAGCACCGTTTAGTAGGTGAGAAGAGTATAAATGGTGTGTGGTCCCTGACTAATTTTGAGGGCTTGAAGAATGTGAAGGCGATTACCTGTATGGGCATTGCAGGTGGAATTGGAGGAGTGGGTGATACTTGGGTGCTGTAGTTAAACTGGAGAGTTGGACTCAAATTGACAAGGAAAGATTCAGTAAAGCAGGTACAAAACATTCAAGTCAGCAAAGCAGGGAGACATACAGTCTTTTAAATATTCTTTGACCTGTTGTTGGCAAATTTGAGTCAACTCTGCAGTGAATAGTGTTGGAGATGATGGGGAAATGGATGATCAGGTGCAGCTGTTGGTGTGTCTGTTAGCTGAGCCATTGGGGCATTTGCTTGGGATATGGGAGCTGGAGCCTGCAATCCCTGTCACACAGGAGACAGCCTTGAGGTCCCCTCACTAGGTGGGGGGTGTTTTGGATGGATTGCTCTGAATGTGTCCTGCTAATGCTGCTGTCTTGTGCCCCAAGGCCGTCCATTAGGTCAGGGAGAGGAGTTTGTATGGCTTGAAACTGAAGTAATTCAGCATATGGCCAGGTTACTGTGTTATTGGGTCATACCCCTTGCTTCCTGCTGTGTTGCCATGACCCTTGCAGTAGATTATGTGTAGTGGAACAGCCTCAGCAGGCTAGGAGTGTGTGTGTGGGCCAGCATCCCTGCAAGGGCTCAGAAGAGGTGGGGAGCCTTCCAGGAGAGCCTACCGAGCTGTAGAAGCAGGCAGCATTGTGGTGCTATCCCTGTCCTGAGGCGGTGGCACAACATGCTGTGGTGGACGAGCCCATTCTCCGGAGAGGTGTGTTGGTTGTGTGGGTTCAGAACTCCCTCAGGCAGAACAAGGATTTGGATCCAGGTACTTCATATCCGGGGCCAGTGTTGCTGCTACTCATCTTCTGCAGCAGCTTGTCTCCTCCAGCTGCCGCTGGCTCGTGAATGGTGTCTGAGTCAGCCCCATGCAACTGTTTTTTATTAAAAATGGCTGTAGTGGAACAAGCCCATGACTTAACCAGAACAAGCAAACCAACAGTTTCTGTATGTTATTTTGTGATAAATTAACATCTGGGATTTTTTGTTGGTGATTCTTGTGGGCTTTGGTTTCTTGGTCTGTCTAGGGCTTTCCTCATTGTTTTGATCCATCCGGTGAAGTCACATTAAACAATCCATAGATCCTTATGGATAAATTGCTGCAATAAAACACAGCCCTCTAGCCAAAACTAGTTGGACTTTGTTCTAACTCCGACTTTGTTTAGCAAGGCACTGTACATAGCCATAAAAATCGCTGTCCTGCCAAGTCCATTCCTTGTACGTATGTATTCACACTCTGTGAGTCCCACTGGCTCTACTATTCTCCAGCTGTCTTTTACATTGCACCCCCCTCTCATACAGGAAAAATGTCCTTTTGACATTCATACATACATATTAAAAAATTCTAGGATATTAGTGTCAGATGCAACCATAGTAGATAAATTTAGGCTAAACTCTGTGGAGTAATCTGACTTGGTTTACACTATGCAGTTTGTTTCTAACTCAAGTTGGAGAGTTTGGAGCAATAAAATTGGTGAAGGGTTTGGAAAAATACTGGTGAGAAAAAGCTAGCCGAGGTGCGCTTACATAGAGAGGAACATTAGTGATAAAGGGATGCTGCGACAACTGTCATGAAGGTGCAGTCTTAAACAAGGATGAGCAGCAGTGAAACCCAGTTGTGGCAGGGAAGATGTAGATTTAGATTAGAGCAGTTGAAGAAAGAGCCAAAGGAAGCTGCAAAACTAATTGCTTAGAGGAAAAAAATTTAGGGTGAGATCAGATGATCCTGTCAGCCTGTGAACCAGCTCAGGGCTGGAGGCTTCACCTCTGACATCTTCTAGCCCAGCGATTTCATTGTTGTGTAGACAGAGACTAGATCCAGCTTGGTGATGCTTCCTCTTGTTGGTTTAGATATCCTGTGTGTCATCCCTGTGCAGCATCAACGAGGCGTGGAAATTCCTTCTTTACAAGAAATGTGTACGGTTACTGGTAATCCTAATAAGGCATGCAGTGGGAATCATAGACAAAGACAGATTAGTGTGAGTCACGAAGAGACTCACTCATGTTTATAAAAGCTCTGCAGTAAAGGTGCTTTTTAAGTAGTCTCTCTATTGTGCTGCGTGTGTGTGGCTATAGTTTGGGGGGGTTTAATCATTTATTTTTAGTGACTTTGGGATCACTGGATATATTTTCCGCATGATTCTTTTTCTCCATTTTTCCTATGAAAATTAGATTTGATAGTCTAATGTAGCTTATCACGTCCCTAGCAGCTGCCTGCTGTTGACACAACAGCACTGTGCTCTCATTTCTTGGCCAAAATGATTATCTGTGGAGTTTCATCTTAGCAAGCTGTTTGTTTATGCACTAATCTAGGTGTCTGTCCTTGTGTGGGCTTCTAGCAGACAGCTTTGCCTAATTGGGTATAGATCTGCATCCTTGCTGCCTACGGGGATGCTGATATATTGCTAATTGCAGCACTTCTGTGATTTTGGGCAGATCCTGTTTTGGAAAGCTGAGGCATGGGCCATTGTCCATGCTAGGAAGTGATACTGAGCTGACAAGGATTTGATCTTCTTGCAGGGTGACCAGATGAATGGCTACATGGTCATGAAATCTGGAAAGGGCAGGGGGCGGGGGGGGGGGCAAAAAAAACAGGCAGCAGAAGTCAGGTCTTTCAAGGGCTGGGGAAGACAGTGCTTTGTTTTGACCCTTGTAGGAACACTTTGCTTATTTCAAAATGTTGAAAATTTCTCTTCCTTAGTTTCAGCTCAGGGCATGTATTTGTTTTGTTTTAAAGCTAGGCATGTGCTTAAGGTTATGCTTAAACTTAATCCTCATGACTAAAAATGGTGTTAGAGCCATGTGCGAGCATTTGGTGCAGAACTGCTGGCTGGTAGTGGCACTGGTGTGTTTCTCCATCCTGTTAGGTTGGCTGTATGGCTGTGCTGTCCCAGGGATGGGAAAAGGAACAGGGAGAACTGTTTGACCAGAAAGTGAGAAACAGACTTTTCAGTAATACTTAAACTGTAGACAACTATGACAATTACTGTATGCAAGAAAGAAGTCTCTTTTGTCCATAGTTATTAATTACTGGTACTATGCTATTAACACTTCATATCTGGATGATATAAACATCAGAAAAATGATGACCACCATGGTCAAAGGGTATTTTGTGCACTAAGCGTGATAAATAAAAACCCCAAAGGAACCCAAAAAGCATCCAGTAATATGGAAGACAAAACTCTGGGCTAGACTGGGAGTAGTTGTTTCACTTTCTCTTCTGAAAACCGCTTCTTCCAAAAGAATGAGGAGCAGCCCTAGTTGCTGGCTTTGCATTACTCTTTTCTCCACCCTGTGGACATTGCCCCTGCAATCGTCCCCTATGTTCTTGGAAGGTTATTGCACAAGGCAGTTCCTACAAGGTAGTTCCTAGTCTGTCTGGTCATCTTTTTTTTTTTTTTTTTTCCTTGGGAAAGCTCAGAAAGCATTTCTGTGGCAAAAATGTAGATGTTGAGTAGTGCCAACCATTGGAAGAGGCAAGGCTGTATAGGCTCTTGAGTGAGAGGACTGTCCCATTACTTAAAAGCTGTAGGAAAGTTACTCAGTGAGCAGGTTCTCACTAATGGTATTGGAGAGTTGGTAAACTCGTCATTACAAGTATGTGCAGAAATTCGGCAAGCCTTGTGGTGGTTCAGGTTTTCATTTAAAGCCTTTGATCCTGGAGGCAAATAGATAAGGCAGTTTCAAGGGCTTGCTAAGTCTTTTGATTACAAGATTGTGTCGAAAAGCCAGAAAGGCTGCAAGAAGGCTCAAGACCAACAAAACTCAAATAAAAGCACAATGAGGTATCTCTTTGAGTACTCGTTTCTGCCCTACTCCCCCCAGCAGTGAGATTTTTGATGCCTTGTGTTCGCAAACCTGGAGCTGCAGTGTTCCCAGTGGCAGGGAAGGACGATAGCCCATGTGACTGCTTGATCCCCAGGGCTTTTGCAAAACATTGCAGCGAAAGTTGGGACCTGTAGAACCATGAGATTGCTGTAAAAATCAGGAGGTTTTTAATGGGAGGCTTAAAAATAAGACAGGTGGGTTTTGTGGGAAATTGAGTCATTAATACAATACGCTTCTCCCTGCAGCTGCAATGGCTAAAGTTTTGAGTTGGGTGGATAGGTTGGTTGAGGGTCTCTGGTGTGCTCATCTGCCACAAGAGGGCTCTGCCAATCAAGGGTTCCTGTGGTGTGCTCAGCCCTGCTCCCCACAACCCTCACCAGGTAAGCCCTCGGGTCTCTGGGCTTTGGCCAGTGTCCTTGGCCATGCTCAAGGGATGGTGAGCACTTGGGCGCAGCCTGGGGTGCCTTGCAGATGTGCATTTCTGAGCCAACTGTTCTCCCGTGCCTTGCTGGCACACCCCCTGGCGATGGGAATGGCTGCAGGGGCTCTCCTGGGGGGCTGTGCTGCTGAGTTTGCTAGGGTAAATCTCTCTTTATTGGGGTTACTGACCAAGAGGATTCCCAACGGGGCGTATGGGCAGCGCTTTGTCATGCAGCCCTGTGTGATGTCCCACTCAAGGAACAGACCTTTTTGAACAAAAGTTGGGGTACCCTTATTTCTAGATCTGATATATTTTTTTATATACATAAATTATTCTTTTTTCCATAAACACTAAAAGCACAAGTGCTGTAGACACTGATTGTATCTTCCATACACTGAAATAAGGAAGGGAGAGCGGTGAAAACAAATACCAGAAAACTTACCAACTGACCTGTTCTCAGATTTTCACCTGGGGCTGGGATACGGTTGACTTCAGTACAAACTTTACTCACTACAGGCAGGACTGGGCTCAATCTTTGCTAAGTCATCTTGAATGTCCAGACAGTGCTTCTTGCTGTCTTATAGTGCATGTATATTTTCAGAAGACAGTCAGGTCTGGTCCATTTGTTGATAAACGGACCGATAAAGTAAAAGAAAATTATTCAACGAGCAGTTTATTCTGTGGCGCCGGTATTTCCTGTGAGAGCTGCTCCTTCATTCAGTAGTGCTTGAGGATGGGTTGAAATCTGTGAAGACTGTTGAGGTTTTTATGTATTCCCTGAAAGCTGTAAGTCTATGATGGTCATGTCAGGGATGGAGAGGAGGTATCCAAGCACACACGGTCCATCCCAGGCCACAGATGCCTTCCGTGCTGCTGAGAGGCATTGCATGGATGCCCTGTACCTTCAGGGAATGAGTTGTAAAAGGTGGGGAGGGTGGGAGTGGATCACAACCACATGTGTAAATGTCTGTTGGTACATGCTTTCGGTATCACCAGAATACCTCATCTGGTCTGCAGTAATTGTTGAGGCATACCCAGAGATTCACCCGTTGCCATCATGTGCAGTTAAAGTTTGGGCTTGCGTTGTTGTTTGGTGCTGAATAAACTTCCCAAACTGAGTCAAGACTTCATGGGTGCCTTCAGAAATGAAGCAGACTGTATGATGGGCATAACAGAACAAAACCCAAAACTGGGACAACAGAAGTTTGGAAGGAATAGCTGAGGTACTTTTTAAATGTGAAATAAATAACACTGCTGAAGGTAAACTGGAGCAGAACTGGTCCCACACAGATTCCATGTGTACCTCTCTCTGGGTGTGTGCAGCAAGTGGATTTCTGTGTTGTCTGCATTGGACTAGAAGAGCGGAGTCATTTTCTGTTGGTCCAACACCAGAGACTTCTGAGAATGTGAATGTGAATATTTGTTCTGACAATGTGGCATCTGTGGGGATGTGTGGAGAGGCTGGTGATACTCGTACATCCTAGTAACAAAACACCTCTTTTTTTTTTTTTTTCTTAGCTTCCTTTACAATCTCTCTTCGTACAGTGGACAACATCACAGTTATGATTAAACTGAGACCTGGTGTTTCACCAAGGTGTCAAATTCGTGTTAAAAATGTCATCAGGTCTGAACTCAAGATAAAGCCAGGGGACAACGTGACTTTTACCTTTACTTGTAGTACTCCAGAGAAATATTTTATCATGGAAATTCAGAAAAATATTGGTAAGATACAGTTTTTTAATTTTTTCCCCCAATGGTAATGTTCCTCTAGTAAAACCACGTACATTTTTTTTCCCCTGTTACTGCCTTAAGGTATCCCCTATAATCTTGGGTAAGAAGAAGTTTTTGAACACTGATAAATAACCTTGAATTACTAAAACTATGCAAATTTAAGAAGTCTGTATTATGGCTGGCAGAATTAATGTTAACTTGGCTGTTTTGGAAACAGTTAAATGGTAGTTTGTTGCATCAGTTCCTTGCCACTTTCCCTTTTCCCACAGTTTATAAACCCATCAAAGAATCTTTTTTCCTGTCAAAAGCCTCTAAGCACTGATAATGATATATTACCCACATTATTTGTTTTGACAGCTTGGTTGTGTCTATAAGGGCAACAAACATTGAAGACATGCACATGTTTCCTTATATTTAATGAACATTATTGAAGTCAAGAAACTGAAAATTTGGAAGTGTTGTAACTAAAGCTTTGTTTAGTTTGAGTGTTATCCCTGGTGTATGTATGTTAATGTACTCTTTAGTGACATGAACATGTGCTACTTCTCAACAAGATCCCAAACTTCATTGGGCATTCAGTTGTTGGTAACATCTTTGTTATTTTTGGGGTGGTGTTCAAGGATAGTTCTCTTCCTGTTTTGGAGTTTTATTTATATGATTCATGCAAATAGTAACGTTAACAACATTTCATGATATATTTGTAAGATGTGCTTGTGATATTTCTTCTTTTAAATTGGAGCCTAAACATAGATTAAAGTGTCCTTATTTTCAGTGTCCAGCTTAAAATATCAGTAATTTGGATTTTTCAGAGAAAAGCTAAGTTCTCTCCAAAATTCTGCAGTGGCAGTTGTTGTTATTCACTAATTCTGTAAAGTGTGGGGCCCAGGTTTGTTCATCAGGGCACCAAGGAAAGGAAGATACAGTTCATGGCAAGCAGTGGATAATTTAAAGATGAATGATTTGCCAGGAATTCTCTGAGCAAGATGGAACAAAATCAGTTCTTTAGATCCATAATTTCCAGCTCTCCTGACATTCCATTTCTCCCTTTTGCCCATTCAGTGCTCTACCCTATTCACTAAATACTTTCTAAATTCTTCAGCAAACAAGGCAGGAATATTGGAGACAATGAATTGCTTCTATTAATCAGCCTGACTAAAGCAGGTTTATCCTGTCTACCTTATGGGCTGGGAGTCCTGTTTAGACACACCATGTGACCATGCTATAGGAGTGTCTTTTAATGCATGTAGAAGGCACATTAAGTGCAACGTAAAAATTGTGAAAATAGCAATGAAGGGGAAAGTGTCAAATTCCTCGTTTACTTCAGTGATTTCCAGAGTGTATTATGGCTGTTCTCTCTCTGCATTTAGACTGTGTGTCAGGCCTGTGTCCCTTTGGAGATGTTCATCTTTACCCACCGGGGCTACCTCGCCTTAACAGGACTTTCATCTGGGACGTGAAGGCGAGTACAAAGGCTGGACTTGAACTGAAATTTTCAACCCCATGGCTAAGACAGATTGAACCAGGAGAGACATGCCCAGATTTTGTTAGCTACACCATCAACAGCTGTATTGATACAGCCACGGTCAACATTGGCACCTTCTGCAGGAATGGCTCGGTGTCTCGCGTCAAGCTGCTGGGAGGAGTTGTTATGTCTCTGCACCTCCCATGGGACTCGTCTCTCTCCACCTCAGGCTTCAGCATAGCTAACAGGGCTTCCATAAAACGTAAGTAAGGAGTAGTGTTTCCTCACCTGTAATTGCCTTGTGCAGATTGCAGCAGAATTATTTAAACCTTTTCTCAGGTAACCTTCTAGTTTTGGTCTGCTATCTCTAACTCCCTTCCACTTCATCTTTTCTGAAAGCTATCGTTGTATGGTTTTTAGTTTGGTAGTTGGTGCTCTTCTGGGGTCAGAATATCTTAGTTTGGCTAATAATTATGAATAATGTTGTGTTGCTGCTCTTGGTGTACATTACTTGTTTTCAAACTCGTTAAACTTCCTAAAACTTAAACATACCTGCTCTGTTGTTTTTGTGTTTTCAGCTAGGTGAGACTAGGTGGCATAATTAGAATGAGCCAAGAGAATTGTTTGCTAGTTGCAGTGTGTAGTTGAGTTGGTTTATTTTTAAATAGGGCTTCCTTAACTTCTGGAGCCTCAATCCAATGCCTCTCTTCAGGAGAGGAAGGTAGGAAAAGGGGAAGCAGTGCCTGAAAGTTCATGAGCCTGCTCAAATACAGCTATGTGTTTCAACCTGTACAGTAACATAAAACATTGTGTAGTAATCTTCTTAAAATACCTGTAATATTACACAGCAATCAGTTGGTTACTTTGATCTCATGACAAACCCTCCTTGGGGGATGTTCTTCCTCTGTACTTGAACTCTGCAGTTGTTGCCATCAGCTATAAAAGGAACCTGGTCCATGTTCGAGCTTCTAGAGCACAAGTTTCTGTAACTCCTGGCACTCCTTGCAGTTGCACGTGGTTGCTGGATTCCTAGAGTGGGACCATGATCTCTGTGTACCCAACTTCACGCTGACAAGAGTCATCCAGGCATGAAGTGTCTTGCACAGCCTCTGGGGTTCGCACTCATCTTTTATCATGTGTATTTGAGGCTTTTTGCTGGCATGCTCTTGTTAGATCTGGGAGGTTTTTGGACTGAGAGCTCTGTGCTGGTATAAAAGCTCACATCTTTTGTTTCCCAAAACCCAGCGAAGCAGAAGCAGTTATCAGGTTGCATGTTTGCTCTTGTAAAGCCAGGGTCAGAAGTAGGAACTTGGATCTTTCCTGTCCAAAACATAAAGACTTCTCTGTCCATGTGCTTGAAAGGTGAACCCACTAAACTGAAAATGCAGCATTAATATATCCATTACCTTTTCTGTAATTGAAGACCAAAGCATCAACTCGAGTATATGTTTTAGTCTGAGGGTTTTGTAATAACCTGTAGATGAAGTGGATGATCTCACTCTCAAAATAAAAATACTCTGCTGCTGGGGTGCTAGATATGTCAGTGTGTCTTCATTAATTGCAACTTGTTTTGTATGGGTTTTTCTCCCCCATGGTTTTAGGGTTATGCATTATTGAATCAATTTTGAAGGGGGAATCTTCAATCACCTTGATGTCCCCAAACTACCCACTGGGCTTTCCCGAAGACGAGCTCATGACATGGCAGTTTGTGGTTCCTTCCAACATGAGAGCAAGCGTGTTTTTCCACAACTACAGCCTCTCCAACTGCGAAAGGAAAGAAGAGAGGGTGGAGTACTACATCCCCGGCTCCCTCAGCAACCCAGAGGTGTTCAAGCTGAGCGACAGTCAGCCTGCCAATATCGCTGGCAGTTTCAACCTGTCCCTGCAGGGCTGCGATCAGGATGCCCAGAACCCCGGCATTCTCCGCTTGCTCTTCCAAGTTGTCGTTCAGCACCCGCAGGTCGATGAGAGTAAGTACCTGCCTGCTCCTTCTGTTGCTTTTGCTTACAGATGCCTGGGCTGAGCATCACGAGAAAGAGAAATACTGGTTTTTTTGTCATTTTCCTTGGACCTTCCTTGAGTTTAAGGAGGTGGGTTGCCAAGCAACGCTGAGGCCTGTTTTACTGCCCGGGGTACCACTGGCCATCATTATGGCAAGGCAGACAGCGGTGCTAAAATTTGCAATTTGCGATGGAGCATAAAGCTCCATTGTAGATTTTACACTGTAGCTTGTAAACAGAGATTCCTTTCCTTTTCCAGTACCTGCATCATGTAATTGAAAAATACCTTTAACGTCTGCAGTATCAGGTCTTGCATGTTGTATAAGCAAAGCTAAGCACCAGCTAGCCTTTCCTTGTGACTGTGTTCCCCCTGGGGGCCTGATCCAGCTATTGGACAGGGGCTGCAACTACTTGATTGGAATTGTCCGGACTCACACCTTGCTGCCTCTTCTCCAGTACAGAAATAAAGTTTAAGCTTATTCATACAGTTTTATTTTCATCTGTAAGATTCAACAGTTTAAAGATAATTCTTAAAATGTGAGCCCACGATTCTCCTCTGAATGTAAGCAGTTGTGCTTAGCCAGGTGAAACCTGCTGTCACGGCTGGTCGTGATCCCTAGCATGAACTGGTGAAACTGAAGATGTAGAATTGTCTTCATACTACTAATGGCACCAATATGCATTTCTTTCCTTCCTTTCTTCTTTCCTCTGAGTTTTATTTTGCTTCCTAGGGAAGCCTGAATATCGTCTAGTGTGAAGAAGTCACACTAGACGTGGAAGATGTCAGTGATAATATTCTCTACACATTTGGATGTTCTTTAGGTTTCTTGTACTTGTTGCTATGCTAAGAAATTTTTTTTTCTGTTTATTTGCCTCAAAATCAGACTGGCTTAACACAATGACTTGTAATACCAGAGCATTTATCTAAAAACAGAAATAAAAGGCCTGGCTAGGTAATGAGCTATGAAGTCAGTGATTTATCCTCTGGCTTCTTAGCTCTGACCTCGGTTCTTCGTGGAGGTTAGTAATCAAGGTACCCTCACTGCAGAGAAGCAGGTGGAGGGAAGTCCATGGTCTGGAGGAAGGTCCTCTGCAGCTGGAGCTACTTAAAGGCTTTCGAAGTAATTTTAGAGGGCATGAAGTTTGAATGGCCTGTACCTTGAAGTCACGTATCCAGAAAGGGTCTGTAGCATCTCACCACTGTAATCCTGAGTTCTTTGTCTAGCCTGGCTCTGTTCATGAACAGCAAATCCTCCTGAAATTGTTGTTAACTAAATCATGTTTGCTTACATTTATTGTGTTGCATCTTGGAAGCTGGACAGAGTAAAAACACTATATTCAGTTAATCAGCTTTATCTCCCTTCTACTTTGGAAAGCAAAGAAAAATTTTAATATATTTATGGCCAGTAGATAATCACCTAAAAAATGAAAAACAAGTTGTCATTTATTGAATGAAATGTAAGTAATAAACCACTTGGATTTAAGAGACAACAGGGGTTTCTCTAGGGGTTTTGTAGGATTTCATGAGTGATTTTGTACTTACATAAGTTCCATCAAAGATTCAAATTCAGCCCTCAGGACAGTATTGAAATTTTTATTTAAAAAACAAACAAACAAAACCCCAAACCAAGAAATGCCATCTGCAGTGTGCAAGTTAAACATGGCTCTTATTAAAAATGCATTGGTATCTGCATATTCTCAAAGCTTCCCAAACATTTGGGTATTCCACAGCTGTCTGTGATGCTTGTCATTAAATAAGAGGAGAATATAGCTCTTTCCAACCGAAATAACTTCTTGATCTAACCCTCTCTGTGTTTAGCTGCTGCTGCAAAAAAAACATTCTGAAGAAAGAGTTACCTTGTGGTAGAAATTCTTGGTTCTGTGCTTGGTTGTGCCAGTGACTTGGAGAATTCCATCTGACCTCTTGCCTTTTTGTGTGTCTGATTTCCACACAGGAGAGAGCTATTTTATTCACCTTTTGTTTATGACTTTGAGATCCATAGCTAAAACCAGAAAATTAGGAGTAATAATAGTGTATGTGTATATATGTTTTTTAATCTTCTTTATAGAATCATAGAATCACAGAATGTCTTGGGTTGGAAGGGACCTTAAAGATCATCTAGTTCCAACCCCCCTGCCATGGGCAGGAACACCTTCCACTAATCAGGTTGCTTTCTTTGACATAAGAGACACATGCCTTGTTAACAGTGTGAGGATGCTGTGTGGATCCAATATCTATCTTTCCACGTGATAGTTAATCTTTGAACTAGGCTGTGATCCATAATTTTGGATTTTTTCCTCTTTCCCTATCTTCCCTGTTCCAGATGTTCTGAGTATTTGTAACTGCCATTAGCTTATGTGGGAGAAGGTTTTTGTCATCCCTGCTTACCCTCGTTGTTCCAACTTGCTGTAGCTGCCCGGATAGTACATGATGGAAGACAAGGCCTTGAAGCCAGTTGGTTAGGGAAAATCAGAAAAAAATCATAACCCTTTCCCCTTTAATATGTCTGGTTTTTGTATTGTGCTAGAGTTGCTCTTATGATGCACGCTTAAGAGACTCATGGAATTAGGTCTTAGAAGGGCTCATGATTTTTCAGTTAGATTGGAGTAGATATGGTTTCTATCAGTCATCTAGGATATCAGACTCACAGAAATGGCTGAGGTTGGCAGGGACCTCTGGAGATCATCTAGTCAAACGCCCTGCTCAGGCAGGGTCAGCTAGAACAGGTTGCCTAGGACTGTGTCCAGTTGGGTTTTGAGTATCTCCAAAGACTTCACAACTTCTCTGGGTAGCCTGTTTCAGTGTTTGACCAACCTTGCTTTTTTTTATGTTTAAGCAGAATTTCCTATATTTCAATTTGTGCCTCTTTCCCTGTCACTGGGCACCACTGGGAAGAGTCTGGCACCATATCATTTACACACACGTGCACACATCCACCTGAGCCACCACCTTCAGGCTAAACAGTCCCAGCTCTCGTTCTCTTCTCCTATTAGAGATCCATCTATCCCTTGAGCATCTTTGTGGCTCCTTGCTGGCCTTACTCCAGTACATCCATGTCTCTCTTGTGCTGGGGAGCTCAAAACTTGACCCAGCACTTGCAGATGCCACACCAGTGCTTTAGCAGAGGGGGAGAGAGAGACTGACGTTGCTCAGCCTGTTGTTGATGCCTTTTCTGATCAACTGTTGTGTGATCGGTAGAATTGACTTTAAAAGAAATGCAAGAAACCTCTTAGGGAAAACAAATCCAGCATAGTTGGCTGAGCTCCTTATGTTATAGCCTAACCTGTTCAAAAGGGGCTAGCATACATGTTACCCTGTTACAGCTGGGAAGTGGTAGGGGGATGGGATTTGTGTGTGGAAAGGACCAAACCTCTAAATTAGAAAAGTGATAGGATACTGCCTGAGTTCGTATTACACTGATGCAAAGAAGAAAATAATGTTTTCTTGGCTCATAAAGAAATGGCTATGACAGCTGCTCGTCTAACGGGGTGAGAAGACAGAGAAAGTTCTGCTTCACACCATGCTTCTTGCCAGTAATTGCTGTGGGATGTTTTTCATTGCAGATGTCACCCATCTGGTTGACCTGAGCAAGGAGTGGAATATGACAGTAACAATACACTTTGAAGGGTGGCCCAGCCGCATCCCGCTCATGTCTGAACCGATATGCCTGATCTGCAAGGATCCTCGCACCTGTGACCGCGTCTTGACTTTAGTGTCTGGAGCCATCTACAAGATCTCCTTTCTATGCAAGGACTTGTCCCATCTGAGGATCACAGCTGAAAAAGGCATAAGTATGACAAAAGTGGCTTAACGTTGTTTCCTAGGGAATGCTTTTGCATGCTTTTCCTCAAGGGTCAAACAAACCTTCTCTCTCTCTTGGGCTTTAAATAGAGTGTGGTTAGAAACCAGGCGTTGGCCAGCTGGGAGATGGGTACAATGAATCTGGAGATGACCTTGTTGTTCATTACCTCGTTCTACCTTTAAAAATAGAAACTGTGTAGCTATTCCTAAAAAGGAGAGGACAGAAGGTACCTAAGAATCTTCACACTGAAAACTGCAAAATACGGAAACAGAGCAGGGGAGCCATAAATCTGCCCATGAAAATGCAGGACCAAGGTGGCCATCAGGAATGCATCTTGTGCCTCTTGCATATCCACTTGGTGTAGGATTTTCCCAAATGCTTTCAACTACCAGTAGAGAAAGAGCTTTTAAGTATATATCTGGACCTTGAGTAGTCTGCAACAGTGTCCCAATCAGCAAGTGATATAGCAAAAGTAATATCTTGATTTGAGGGATTTTGAATATGTTTGTATCTGTTGTTTTCTTTGGTGTCCTGCACCCTTTTAAGGAAAGCTCTTTAAATACAAATGATACATGTTTGAGTAAAAAATTTTCTTAGGCAGATGCTTATCTGGGTCTGTAACACAAAACCAACAGTACTCTGTGTGTGTATGTACTCTGGTACGCAGGAAAACTTACTTTTCCTAGCTATTTCCTCTGCAAGAAAAATACAACCCTTGGGACTTGTTTTTTGTGATTGCAGGCTGTGTTGATCTTCGGTGGTGTCAGAGGAAGATCTATTCCCTTTTGGTGCCCAAGACTATTACCCAATTGCCAATTCGACTGCATAAGTTTATTTGGAAGCTCTTGGCTCCCGATCTGATCAACATAGAAATTACGTCTCCGTCCTTGAAACTTCAGCAACACGTCCCAGAGCAGAGGTGCAACACGAGCTACAGTTACAGTATTGTTAGTGCCACCCCAGAGACAGAGTTGAATGTTGGTGTATTCTGTCCTGGTGGATCCATTGAAAAGATTCAGTTGAGGAATAATATCACCATATCCTTAAAAACATTTGGTAAAGGATTCCTCAATGAGTCTAACCATCAGGATCTGAAAATGTCTTTTGTGCCACATATTAAAGGTAAGGTAGTGTTTTGTACTACTTTGTTGTGTAGTGTTGGATCTCTCAATACTCTTCTTAGAGCGCATACAAACAAATATAAATAAGAGTTCAATTCTGTAGAGTCTAGTCCTGGAGCCATTGCTAGGATCAATCTTTATCTGAATCGGTGAGGTGGTTTATTCCTGGAAGAAGGAAGGAACTTTGTACTCCAGGTGGTAGATAGCTGGTTGTGGGAAATTCTGCATATATATCTGTGCTAATTGTGATAATTATTGATGCAGGAGGGGACGATAGGTGAGTTTTATTGCTGGTACTGAGATGCAATTGACTGTATAAATTTGCTGATCACAGGTATAAGTGATGCTTTTTTGTTATGGAGAAGAAAGACCAGATAATTTTACATGCTGAAAGAGAAGACTTTAAAAAGAAATATCAAAACTAAGTTTTCATTCCTGTATTCTTTTCCTTTGCTACAGATGAGTGCACTTTCACTGTGAGTCCAGATCCAAAAGCTAAAGTTTACTTGCAGACTCCCAACTGGCCTTATGGTCTACCTCCTTATGTCTCCATATCCTGGTACGTCATTGTGCCCAGCAAGCAAGTTGCCCGCCTTGGGTTCTCCAAGAATCGCATGGGCATCGTTTGTGAGACAGGCCGTGCCTATGTCAACATAAAGGAAGAGACATTGGGGGCAGAGGAGACTGTGTGCCGTGAGGATGAGCAGCTGCCCGAGCCCCGAAACATGTATCACGACTTCTGGGTAAACGTCTCCAACTGTAAACCCGTGGATAAGACACAGCTGACCTTGCAGTTCTGGGTGACTTTTGCTGACAAGCAGATAGGTGAGTCCTGTAAGGTGGTTGTAGTGGTTTGCTTTCTGCTTGTTTCCTTTCTTTCCCCTGGGGGAATAGTAATGGATGCTGGTTCTCCTTGGGTGTGGGTTTTATGGGATCCCTACCTTTGGAAATAGCTGTCCCTCAAAAACCTCTGAGAGTTACAGCTGGGGAGGAAGGAGGAGTTTTAATGTAGTGGGGGTCTTTTTGTGGTTTTTAGGAGGGTTTTTTTGAGTCACAGGATTGCAGGTCCTGGAGGGAGTAAGACTAGATTTATTTTTTTTTAAATTTAGCTTTTTAAGTTGAAGATCACCTGATCTTCTTATACATTCTGGATGTGATGTTTTTTCCCTCCCAAGGTCACAGACCTGGTGAATGACTTGGTATTTGGTTATGCTAACTTATTCATCCAAGTAGTCCTTACTTCATGTTAGCAGTTCAATTAGTCATCAGGGCACTCTGCACTATATGGTGAGACCTGTCCCAGATGATTTCTTGCTCATGTGAACACTGAGACTAACAGCAAAAACTGCATTCTTGTTGTCTTTCATCTCCCTGAAACATAAGTAGTCAAAAAAAAAAGGGGGGGGGGATGTATTTTTAGGGTAGCTTTTGCATATGTAAACTTACTTCACGTTTGCACTTCATCTTCACCTGTGGGAGACTGCTGTCTGTAGAAGTATTGGCTACACAGGCTAGAACTGAAACACTTATCAAATTAATTTCTAGTTTTTCGTCTTTTTTCTTTTTTGTAATGTATATTACTTTTAAAACATGTGGCATTTTTCTTTGCTTATTCATGGACTTTCCAGATCAATTTTATGACTCCTAGAAAAGCCCAGGTCTACAGAACTTTTGTATTTCAGAGGAAAGGATGGTATTGAGGGGAAATTGGTGTAATGTCACTATTTCCTCTGTTGAATCCCTCTCTGTCTCCCTGTGCACTTTCTTCTCTTCCCTGCCTGTTCAGCCAGAGGCATGTGAGATGCTGCAGATTAAGTTTAGCAGCACACGAGCTGAACTCTTGGAAGTGGTGGGTTGGTTGGGTTTTTTGGTTGTGCTCTGCTGCTAGCAGCAGGAGTTTGTTATTGCTTGGCCTCCAACCCCTTGGAAACGGCTTGTGTTGCCCCACGGTGAGCACAGCTCAAACTCCTGCTCTGCAGGCAGCTGGTATGCTTAGAAACTCTTGAGAAGGTTCAGACCCAGACAGCTTTTAGGAGAAAGCTGGATGTTGTATCTCTTGCTCAATGTCCTTGTACCTTGTCTGTTTGCAGACCTAGGAGTGATACTTGCTGTGGTGGCCGGGGCCGGAGTTCTTGCAGTGATTGGACTGACTGTGTTCTGTGTTAAGAAGAAGTAAGTTAATAGTTTGGCATGTGCAGCTTAGCAGTTCAAGAAGGCATTTTGGGAGTGCTGCTGGGCCCTCTGTTTCACATGTTGATATAGGCCCCTTGAACAAGGGTCTGAAGCACGAGGCAGGCGATAGTGGTGGAATTAATGCGACTCCAGGAGTGCTGATTTACACTAAATCGACTAACTTCAAGGGTTAGAGCAGCATTCCTGGAGTCGCATTACTTCAACCCCCAATGCATTGCCTACCTTGGCCTTAGCACAGGCTTCTGGCTGTACTATAAGTAAGGTATTGGTTGGACTTCATCAGCAATTCCTGTGAAATAAAATTGCAACAAATGTGGCTGCTGCATGTGTGACTCTAGACAAGATTTTATTCAAACCAGCTGTAAACTCACCCAGATAATGCTAGGAGCTATCGTTCATCTATGCAACCTCCAGCAACTTCTCTTGGAGTTTGCACGTCAAGTGGGAGCATTTTTCTATGAGATGAGCCCTTGAGGAGAGAACTAGGTTGTGCAAAGCAGGTGTGCATAGCATTATTCATGCAAGCGGAGTCTGAAGTCATCAATAGTTTGGGATTTCTGATACATGTGTGATCAGTGCTGCCAAGATGATTGGGTCCTGAAGCTGTAGAGCTGGAATGAATTTGTGCAATGTGATGACTAGAGCAGTCACTTCTCTGCCATGCAGGAAAGACTTGACAAATACAGGCTTAAAAATCTTCAGTTTAGCCTTTGGTCTTTCCACTTTGGGGACAGTCGCTCCAGAAAGTGCAACCAAGAAAAGTTCATTCAACTTTTATAGAGGACCCGCTATCTTACTTGTCTTCGGTAATGCTCAGCCTTGTTTTGTGATGATCTGATGGCCTCTAGGTCCTGTTAATGTCTGTGGATGTTGGGAGACACAGTACACTGCACAGCTGGGACCTCCATGCCTGGGAGGCCATTGGAGTTAATCTGGGAAACTTCAGAGTCAGCAGAGCAGTAGTAGGTAACCAAATAGCATGAAGTTATTTTCTGCTCTGTTAAAAAAGCATGTCTAGACTCAAGAGTTATTTTTCCTAAGATTGCAAGTAGAGCCTTCAATCCAGGTAGACTGCCTGACACGGGGTGGCTGGGATGGGTAAACGAGCTGTTTTTATTGAGTCCAAACACACCAGCCATATGTTGTTTCTGACCTGTTAACAATTTCAACTGTAACAGGAAGAAGAAAAGCCAGAATCCCATGGTGGGAGTGTACAATGCCAATGTAAATACCCAGGTGCCTGGAAGACAAGGCTTATTCACAAAAGGGAGGAAAAACAATGAGTCTCATGTCTATGCAGTTATTGATGATGCTATGGTCTATGGGCACTTGCTGAAGGAATCCAATGGCTCTGTTGCTCCAGAAGTTGATGTGTACCGGCCTTTTGATGGACCCATTGGTAGCTTGCCGCCTTCTCCACCTCCGTTCTCCTTCAGAAAAGACATTAAATGCTCTTCTAACACCGAGGAACCTCCACCTCTGACAGACATAGACCATGACACTTACACATTTGCTCATCAGAAATCAGAGCAATTGGAGGACAACGGAGATAAAAATGAAAAGAATAATGGAGATACAAGCATGTCCTTGCTGGAAAATAAAGAACAGGATGATTTAGTGGAGTAATTTTACACCAAGTATAGCAGTTTCCTGTGGAAATACGGGTGTAAGGACAGGGGTCTAGGAAAAAAACTGAAGAGGAGTGTTATTTTTAAATGTGTTTTGATGTTTTGTTGTTTTGTATGTGTTGTTTGTTTTTTTTTTTTAAACTTCCATCGTTGATAGCTTTCAGTTTTAGAGTGAACATTTAGCACACTCAAAACCACTCGAGATGCTCCAACACTGCATGCGCTTTTGGTTGTGAAACAGGTGACAAAGGTATGTTCCTGCTTTTTATTATAAAGACATCAGGAAAATGAATTCCTAACTGCCGGCTTAAAACTGTGGGAGAGTGTTTTGTCCAATATTTCCTCCTCTCAAGTCACTTGTTCCTGAGTGTTGGTTGGTGACTCTTGGAAGGTGTAGTCTACATCACCATCTCAGGGCAGCTCCAGGTTGCACAGATGTCTAAACGATCTGCTGATGTCTGAGCAAAGGAGGAGACACTGTCATTTCCACCACTTGCTGCTTGAAAATTCATCATGTTTAGCATGCTAGTGACTATGTAAGTGTAGTGAAAGACCATGTATGCTGCCTGGAGGAGCTCCATGGGTGTAAATCAGTGTGAATGCTTGAGCTTGGGCTCTTCTAGTTTGGAAGTAAAGTTATGGGTTTTCTCTAATTTCCAGTTGATGTTTTTATACTTGATAGCACTGTGTGAGCTTACACCAAAGACGGTATTTTCTTTAATTTTTTACAAAAACAGTTTCAAAAGTCTAAAACAATTTGCGTGTCTGTTTGGATGTCTGTAGATTCACATCTTACTTATATCTTGCGCTTTTGGTTCAAAAGAATAGGATTCAGTGAAGAAATGATGCTATGGTCATCCAGCTGTTTACAAATGCTTTTCACTTCACCTGTTAGAGATGCTTGGTTATATAATAAGAATTAAAGAAAGGGGTAAAGATGACAGATTGTTTCCAGCAGGCAGTTTCCCCGAAATGCAAAGAATGAGAGTGAATCCATAGGGAAAACCTAGATTTTTCATTTCATTTTTTTTATCAGTCTGAATTTAACAACCATGTCGAAATGGTGGGAACAGCCCTTGATTTCTAGTGAGATTTACACTTCAGTTGTCTAGCTGCCTTTGAAAGGCACCTCTTGAAATCAGGTAAATAATAGGTCTCATTTTTAAGTGCTGTCATTAGCACACCCCTCAGTTTCTGTGTGTTTTAAAACTTGAGGGTCAGATTTTTGTGCAGAGGACTACGGGTATATGAATAAAGTTGCCTTTTGTATACAAACATCTGGCTTGTCCAGGTGTGCAGTTACGGAGGATGTTTGCAATTTTGTGTGCAACAGTAGACTTGATGACTTGAGAATTTCTCTCCAAATGTTTTACCATGACTGTTTCTTGCCTAGCGATACGTGGAGGTGCTATAAAACTTTTAGACAGTGTTGCATGCAATAATGTTAAACATTAAAATAATGTCTAAAATTAAAATGTCTTTACTAGAAACCTTACTAAGTTTAAAAAAAATGGATTTCTTCCTGTTAACTGTGCTGGCATTGCAAATTGACTATTTATATGATCATGTGTGTATTTAACAGTGTATACCATTATACTGCTTGGACCACTATAAGATTCAGTATAATGTCGTATCTGACTCAGTTTTCTATAGCATGTAGCAAAACACATGCCAGCTAAAAGTGCCTTTTAATTGTTTCAGGTATTTTTCTGCTTATGTTTATCAGTTTTAATATAGAAATGTGTATTCCTAGGTCTCTGGCTAGTCACTGGGATCACATATTTCAAAGTGTACTGAGTTGTTTTAATGTCATTTGCGAACTTAAAGATTTCTGCAATACTGATAACTATTTTCTCAGGTAACTGAATTGCCACAATACATTTTTATCAGAGTAGTCCAGCTGTGCATTCATCTGGTCAATATTTCTCACTTCTCTGTTATTGAAAAGGAATGAGAAGTCTGTAAGAAATTCAAGGCTGCTTCATCCCTCTAGCTCAGTTTCTGCAGTTGCTTAGATGAAATTTTTTAGTTCGTGTTCTTTCTAACCAACTGAAGAGAACATAATGGAGGTCAAGCTTTTGTTCATGTCTTGATCTTTGAAGGAAGAATGTGATGTGTGTTGACTGGTGTTTTTATTTTTCTATGTTAACTCAGCTTTTGGTAAGACAATATAAATCTTAGTTTACAGTTGTTTCCAGTCTACGGTTGACTTTCACTGTGCTTGTTTTGGTACGTTTAGAGTAAGAGTTCAGACAGATTCCAGTTTGCTTTTCATTAAGAGAAAGGTGTGACTTAATTTTTTAAAAAAATAAATAAAATACAACAATATTACCAGCTGGAGTAACTAGTGTACAGTTTTCTTGTGTGTGTGTGTGTAAACTCATCCTTGAGTATTGGTAGCTATGCCATTGCCCTAGACAATAGAAATGGGCTTCTAGAGAATCTAGTTTGCTGGGATAATACACTGCTGACTGTGAGTGTCCTTTTTCTTGTATAGCCAGTGATACGCTATTAATTGCTGGTTTTAAAGGCATGTGTTTAGATCTTTGGGGAGAAGGGTTGTAAAATATTTGAAGCTTTCATATAAAAATAAATGGTTCAGTGGCTTCTTGGTAGGGTTGTGATGTTTGTAATTTATTCACGCCCAACTGACACATACCAAATTAATTTCTTTTCAGGGAAAACAGCATAAATGTACATTTTTATGACTACTCCAGCCCAGAAGAGACCTTTATGAAAATACGTGAAGACCTTTTTTGTTCTAAATTTAAATGCACAGAATCAGTACGTACTGACTGCTTTTTTTGGTTTATGTTTTTATTGATTTTTGAGGCAAGTTTAATGCACATAGAAGATGTTTGAAGTCCTCACAACTGAGGATCACACTAATTGCTGGGTATGGGTCCTAGGCTGAATTAGTCAGATCTACTCTTGGAAGGCATAGGAAACTCAGCAAGGATCATCCGGTCCCTAGGCCATCTCTAAAACTGCCACTTAATATGAATGTAAATGAAAGTACTTACCATTTGGAAATGAAAATTTCTAAGTCTGGTTAACCATTAATTGAAAGGTGGGGGTCCATAGGAGGGGACAGCAGTTCAGAAACTCCTGACCTGAATGTAAATCTATCTCCCCAAAAACTTTGAAGCTAGAAACTAAAAAAAAATTACAGGATTCATTCCTTTAAATGGCTTTCTACATCCAACTTAGTGATTGGTTTATCTTTCATAAAGCATAGCTTCCCAGCAATTAAGTAAGCAAGGATTACCTAATTTTATTTGAAACTTAGGAATTATGGTGTGTAAAACTGATCCAGCCTAGAGGAAAGGACAGTCTTTTTACAGCGACTTAGAAACTTCTGGCATGTTGTTCCAACAACATAAATGAAGCATGGCAAATTGCTTCAATTAGCAACATTCCTAACAGACAAAAGTTTTTGGAGGTTTTTTGTGGTTTGGGCTGTGTCCATCTCTTGTATTAAAGAATTGCTACACTGGTGCACACAAGTCGGGCTTAATGCTTCTGTGCAAGATGAATCTTCAAAAACTGGAGGAACTGCTTTGTTTCTTGCTACATTTGAGTGTGTTGTATTTTATATATAGATCTGTGTATTTATCCTCCTACAACTGCTACAGTCGCTCAGCTCTAGAAAGAGTGCCATGGTGCATCCCATCAAAGATGGGGTTGTAACAGAGCAATACTCCATCAACACACAGCACGTTTTTAGACATGAGGCGAGGAAAATGGCCTCACTTTCTGAAAGGTGTTTTCTCAGAAGAAAATGTGAAGAAAAGTTCTGATGATGTCCTGTCATCTTTGCAGCAAAACTATTGTATTTTTTTCTAACTGGAAAGGATTTGATTTCAGAAAGTGTTATTTAGAAGAAACAAAATGTTCCATGTAAAGTATGTACTCCCCCTTTTTTTTTTTTTTTTAATTTTGAAGGGAATGGTGGATGTTGGAGGGATGGAAGGGAGTACCACATGCGTCTCCTCCCATCAAGGGAGAGAAACAGTGAAAGAGAGTGCAGGAGGGACAAAGTTTGCTATGTGTGACTGATTTCAAGGGAGCTGAGCCTTAGGGAGCAAAAGGCATTTATGGGTCTGCTGGATGTGTTTAATTTCTTCTGAGGTGCTTTTTTCTTTTTTCTTTTCATTTTGTCCTTTTTTGCATGTTTTTTTCCCATGTTTTTTTCTTTTTTTCAATTGTAGGAAATGAGGGCAATCTTGTGAAAGGTGCAAAAAGAGTTTCCGTGTATGTAAGGATCCCTGCAACAACTTTGACCTACCTGTTTTTTTTCCCAGCAAAGGTTAAATACTAGTTTTTACCACAGTACTTGCACAGTCACAGCCCCTTCGTGAAAAAAGAAGAAAGCTGTGCTTGGCTGAATTACACCTAGTTGCTTGACTTTGAAGCTGATTTCTCCCTGAGACATGCTGGGCCTGGCATGTCTCCATCAGCCAGTTATGGCATCGTGTGACATTTTCCTTCAGAACTGCAGAAGTTTTGAGCGGCCTTAGGCCTCCTGGTAGCAGGGGGTGTTGGAGCTCTCCCACAGGCTTTTCCCCAATATTTATGAAAGGCCTTCGGAGTGATGGGTGCTCATTTGTGAACATTACTTGAGGCCATCACTGGTCCCTGCTGAGGGCACAAAGGCTGTGTCTTCCAGTGGGGTGGTTTGGGTAAATACTGGGAGAGGTGAGGGGATGCCTCTATTTCAGGGGCCACCTCCTCAAGTGAGACAGGGACAGGTCTGGGTGTTCCTCTTTCTCAGGAGCCCTGGGCATGGTTCTGCTTGAAGGTGCTGTTACAATATCCTGAACCTTTGCCCCTTGCTGCTGTGAGAGAACTATTCCTGCCTTTGATCTTTATTTTAAGGGCCAAAAAATGACAGACAGAGCCCATACAGACAGCTTTCTCCCTATGTAAGATCAATCACAATAACGCATCTATTAAGTATGTGTGTATAAACCTAGTTTTCTGCACAGAACCACCTGGCCTTAAATGAGATTTACCACTTGGTCTCAGGAGTATGCACTGCAGGCTCCTGAGCCCAATTGTTTTAGCGTCTGCTTCAAATTCATCATTGCAAATGCTTTTTATTTAAAAGGTTGTGTTTTTTTTTTAATTAAGCAAATTAATGGTGAGTTTCTCCTCTCAAACAGCTAATTTTATTTAATTGCTGGATTCTGGAAAAAGTAACCAGAAGACAAATATGCATAGATGGTGTTCGGTAACATACAGTTAACTACAAAGGCAAAAAATAACTGCTTTACAGTTTAAGCTACTAAGTAGAGTTTTGTTCATATCAAACTCCACGTTTGCACTTCAGGGCATGGTTGCATGAACCTTTCAGCTTCAAAGACCTGACATCCACTGGTGCCTCCTCACCACAACTATCAGAGTTATGCTACTTAAGTAATGCAACTTCTGATGCCCTCAAAAGTGAGAGCTTTAAAGATAAATGCTGTGGTAAATGTTTTTGTGTAAGAATAATCATCTTAGTAAGATGCAAACCCAAAAGTTTGAATCTTTATAGATTTCATGTTTCCACAGTAAATTAAAACTTGTTTTATTTTATGCCAAATCAAACCTGTTCAGGTACTTGGTAATTACTTTGACAGCTTAATGCTTCACCCATTCAAAGCTTGAAGAGGTTCATATGTTTTCCATTAATTTGTTTCCTTAAGTTAATGAGAGTTTATTTAATAAGCACTAAACCCTAAAAAGTAGGCACAGGCATAATGAAATCTTCTGGCATGGTTGTTTGGTGAACATTTTATAGCTTAGTTTTTCAGAGAAGTTAAAAAAATAAGGCAGCAAGCCATTAGATCTTCCTTTCTAATTTCTTAGGGTTAATGGAGAAGAAGTTTCTAAATATCTTAAACCAGCCTAGCAAAGCATACAGGTTCATGCATATGTCTAATATCCCAGAAGACGATTTAGTATTTTTCCTTGCTCTTCAAACATCTGAGGAAAATGCGTGTGTATACTGATATTTGGTTTTTGGCTGATCAGTTCTGCAGATGAAACTGTTACAGGTTCTCCTAAGGTTTTTGTGACCGCCCGTCTGGGTTAAAGCACAAGATGCAGCTTCAGCTGAAAGGAATTGCTGGATTTCTGTGGCAATGCTTTCCAATACCACTTGTGGAACATGAGGAATCTGTGCCTGGGTTATAGCTGGGAAGGTAGCACTGCTGGTAGACAACCTGGAGGGTTTAACCGTGTGTCATCGAGGTTGCTCCAAGCACTGCTGAAAGGCAGATTTTTGTCACTGCCCCCCTTTCTTTTCCTACTGTAGTATTTTCATGTCATGTCTTCCTTTCTCCCTACGCTCACAGTCAGCCAAATTCAAGACAGAAGTCTCCAGAAACCCTTTTTTGGTGAATGTTCTCTGAGATTTACACCCAGCAGCCAATGCTGGGGTGAAATACTTTTAACCTTTGTCTACAATGTATTTCTTACTCTAACCACACCTGATCCTGCTTGGATTGCAGCAAAGCTGCTGGGTGAGGTTTGCTACAGCAAGATTCCCAGATTTTGCTGCCACAAAGCTGCTTCAGCATTGAATGAAGTGGCAGTGCTTGAAATAGTTGTTTACATCTCAAATAGCTGGAGTAGTACTTGGGAAAATGTTAATATGTGTAGGAAAAACTCAAATTATTCTGGAAACTATTGCTCCTCTTGACATGAATGACCTCTTGTATGAGTAATACCTAATTAGACACCTAATTAAATGGAAGCATGCAGAACAATAAGCCAGGTCCATGAACAGTGCAAAAAATCATGTTGTTACCAGTAACCTCTTTCTAAGGTACACTTCACAAAATCTGTAATTGCTTCACTAACATTTGCCATAGTAAAAATGTCTCTGACAATTCACATTTTGCTCTAGGTGATGCAGTGGTGATGACTGACTTTCTGTCACCAAGGAACAAAACAGAGGAGCTGTTCCCCTTCGTGCTACCTCAAAGTAGAAAAAGATGATGAGAATAATGCATCCCTTTGTTCTTGAAGGCTCAGATACCAGTTTTAACTTTAATCATTAAGGTGAAACTTATTGCTAATTCTGAGGGTAGATATTTTCCTGTATGTTTTCTTCTGGGGTAATTTCACCTCATTCTGGTATTTCTTATTGTTAACAATTAGTAATGCATGCCAAACTTTGTGGTGTTGCACCACATCATCGTGAGGATACAGACACAAGAGGAGGATTACGTTTGCTGTGGCAGGAGCTGTGAGTGAAGCTTTCTCTGTTCCTGGAAAAATCACAACCACCTTTCTTTCCTGCTAATGTCCTGGGAATGCAGCAGGTAGGCAGGCTGTGCTGGGCTTTTGGGGATGATGAGAACCAAGTGTGTCGTCCTTGGGTGTTCCCAAGCCAGCAATTGCTTTTGGTGGTATTAGTTGAAGTTAGTACCCCTCTGTCTATTGAGTCTCCACTCCTAGCCATGATATTTAGTTAAATCACTATTCTGTGCTAACCCTTGCTAGCAGAATATCTTTAGATAACTTTATATAGCAGTAGGAACATGAGATAGTACCTTTGTCAACGTTGATAGTGGGCCTTAACCCACCCTTTGGGTTTGGCCAAGAAACTGCTCACATCTAGGTCACAGCCAGGGAAAGGGAGGGAGGGAGGAGGACCTCCCCTGCACAGGGTCCATTTCTGCCTGGGTGCTTAAGTTTCATCCTTTTCTGAAAAGCTACTGCTGTAATAGCATTTGCTGAGGTTAGTGATGTTGTTATGCTTGCAGTAAATATATTAACCCTGCTATGAAATTACTGGCACAGCTAACGCATGATAATATAATGGAAGAAGGGTGTTGAATCAAGGTTTGTAGGCAACCTTAATTTTCACATTTTCCTGATTCTTTTTTTTTTTTAAGGTCCAGAGCTTTACCACTTTAATGTATCTTAATTTGTGTGTGCATGTTGACTTTCATTGTGCAGAATTCAAACCTCAAGTCCCATAACTGCAATGTCTGTAATACTGCATCATGATCACAGCCTAACGCAGACACCTCTGGGTGCCCAGGAGTCCTGCCTTGACTCAGCCTGTGCCTCTAAACCAGCTCCCCACAGCAACGCTCGCACCGCCTGGGTGCCTCTCCGGATTCATAAAACACATCGTGTCTCTGGGATGGGGCCGTGCCAAAGGGACAGAGCATAGAAGTTATGACCTGGTAGCCTTTTAAATTTTCCCTCTCCTCTGACAAAGCTGCATTTTCCCTGCAGCTCTGCTAAGAGCAGCTGGGGAGCCAGTCGATGGGAACTTGTGAGATGAGCAGGGGTGAGAGGGGCTAGCTGTTGCAGTTCCTGCCTGTTTTATCTGCCTGGGAAGACCTGAATTTAACTGAGAACTGGATTCCTGGACCGAGTATGGCTTAAGACTCCAGGCATGTGTAATTCCTCATTGTTTCTGTTAGCTGAAATTCCAGTGCTATGCTTGTGCACCTCAACGCTACACAAAGTATCCCAGCTTGCTCCATGCTGTGGGGATGCAGCTGAGGAAGCAATGAAATTATTGCGAAATACAACGTGTCCAGATAGACTCTGACATGTGACAGTTCCTGTGGATGGATAACTGGTATGCAGACTGGGGAACTGTCAGATTATGTGGTGGGGTTTTTTAATAGACAGTTATGCAACTGCAAGTCCCTGTGCCTGGAACAACCAACTTTAATTCCCAAGGAGTGTGAATTCAGGCCACTGGGAAAGGGGAAGGAGAGCAGGAAAGGAGTGGTGTCCTCAGCCCTGCAGCTGGCAGACACTGCTTCTCCACAGGGGAATGTGAGAGCACATGGGTGCTCACAAAGCAGTATCTCAGCACCACGATCTCTGCTTTACCTGATGAAGCCAGTCCTGAGACGTGAGACTCTGATTTTCTATGGACCTCCAGGGTCATCCGTGTTCCCTGATTAGCCCATGAATCAAAGGCTGAATCTTTGCTTTTGGATGCATGCACTGCTCCCTGCAGTTTGGCCTCTAGGCCTGTCTGCTCTCTTTCTAATGGGCATTTGTCACCTGATAAAAGTCTTGAGGTGGTTCTGTATCTGGCTGTGGACACCACCTACAGCTGCAGTTCTAGCAGACTTAAAAATAGGCTAGTCGCATAGTCTGGCATAACAATTCCTGTGAATGTTTAAAAGAAGGAAAAATTCTCAGTAAAAATAACTTTTGTTTTTTCAAGCTTTCCACATTTTATATGTAAGATTATTTTTTTTTCCCCCTAGTACCATGCTTTCAGGATTGCTTATCTTTCTCCAGCAATACGCTACAATTACTCGCTGTGTTTGCATCCCTTTTTGGTGCAGACGTTTTAATCTAGGAATAAAAAAATGCTGATTGTTGTTTTGCTTCATTTTTCAAAGTAAGTTCAGTTTCTAGGCTGTGTAGAAAACTGTCAGTCACTCACTGTAGGTACATAGCACCCCACCCACACAGCTCCTTCCAAGTCCTCGCTCTTCAATGGAGCCAATTGTTTAACTGTGTTTATAACCACTGCTATTTCTGGAGCATTTCCTAAAAGTTGACTGGTTTAAGGTCTACCCGCTTGAGGGTTTGGCCTTCTGCTCTGACATATAGAACAAAGTGCAAGAGCCAGCCTCCATGGGTGTGTGTTGCAGCACCTCTGTGCTGGTGCACAGACAGGTGGGACCTGTGCCCTTGCCCATCTCCCAGGGTTTGGATCCCCCATGTCAGGGGGTTTGGATCCAAGCCTTCCCAGCAGTGGAGCAGTGTCTATGTTGCACGTGAATCCGGATGAAATTCAAGCTGCCCATGGACCATCCTGCTCTAACAGTGAAGCACAGTGACAGATTTGCTTTACAACTGCATCTACCCTCTCATGAGTTGTGTGTTAGGGCTGATCATTTGCTATAAAAATACAGGTAATTTGCTTTTTGGTGCTTTGGTGGAGTTTTTTCGGTTTCCTTTTGGTTGAATAGCTACACAAAGTTTCAACTCTTGTCTTCTGACCATGCTTGGCAGAGCAGTAAGACCTAGTATCTAGAGCTCTGGCAACATTACAGTGTAGAAATCACATCCTGTGACAGATTATTTTATTGGTTTTCTTGATAACTTTTCTCTGTAGGAAGGCTTTTACGTGACAGCTCATGCATCAGGTGCCTGAGGTCATCAGTCTCCCCCTGGAATGCCTGTTTTTCTCCTCTGACTGTAGAAGAGGAACCAGTTGTGTAGGTAGGATCTCAGCACAGACTAGTTGAGGTTGGTAGGGACCTCTAGAGGTCACCTAGTTCCACCTCCTGCTCAGAGCAAGGTCCCCTGGAACAGGTTGTCCAGGGCTGTGTCCAGTCAGATTTTGATATCTCCAAGGGTGGACACTCCATAGCCTCTCTGGGCAACCTGTGCCAGGGTCTGACCACCCTCACAGAGAAGAAGGGTTCTTTCTGGTTAAGCAGAATTTCCTGTATTTCTGTTTGTGCCCATGGCTCTGTCTTCTCTATCTGCCCCTATCAGACATTTAAACATGTGGATAAGACCCCCTGAGCCTTCTCTTCTCCAGGCTGAGCAGTCTCAGCTCTCACTCTCTCCTTACACAACAGCTGCCTCAATCCCTTCATTGTCTTGTGGCCGTTCACTGCACTCACTTCAGTAAGTCCATGTTCCCCCTGTACTGGGGAGCCCAGAACTGGACCTGGCACTCCAGATACGGCCTCACTGGTCCTGAGAAACACAGAAACAGGATACAGTAGTGAACACCAGAGACCCTTGCTTTTGGGATCCCTGTTGATGTGTGTGACAGAAATAAGAAGCATTTATGTTACTGCAGTGGGAAACTAAGCTGGCCCCAGGGCATTTCTGCAAAGCAGTAGGTGGTGTAGGTTTTATTTCCCCTCTTGCATTTTCTTTTATAAGATGTAGTGCTTCCCAAACAGTGTTTTTTAAACATAGCTCCTTGAGACATGTTCTTCATTGCCAGCCTGCAAGGTTGGCAAGTGGCCTGTGTGTTTTGTTCTCTTCAACGGGCTCAGGGTTAGTTTTCTAACAGGATTGAAGCGAAAGCAAATATTTTCTGTGATTAGCAGTTGGCCTCACCTCTTGGCAGTGCAGCCATCTATGGGTTTTTGTTTCCTTCCTGGGGTGAGGCTGGATGTTGAGGGCATGGCGCTGGTTAGCAAGCACCCAGGCTGCAGGCACTGGGAACCTTATGGTCGCTGCCAGCACCGATGGCCCAAGCCTCTAGCACGAGTGGGAGGTTGCAGGGAGGTGATGCAGCCACCAACATGTTTGCACAGAGCAGGACAGAGCAGTGAGGCCGCTGGGTGCGAGTCACAGCTAAGATGTTTGTGATTTTCTTTTTAGCTGTATTTGCAACAGTCCCCACCTATTACCTTTGGACTCCCTCCAGGTACTTCTATACTAGAGACAAAGGGGATAAAGGATTATTTTTTTGCTTTGTGCACCATAGTCTGATATTCTCTGATCCCCTGCTTTATCTTTTACCCTCAAGGAGATTATTTTTATCAGTGTAGTGATACCCAACTATTTTATACTTATGCTCCCAGCGATCATTTGGCTTACTTTGTTTGCTGATCCTCACAGATCTGTGTTTCTTCCCTGTCTGTGATGGCTTCTGAGCTGGAGAAATGTAACTTAATTTAGTTTTTTATTTTATTTGCAAAAGGCAAGACTGAGAGGTCAGGTACCAAAGTGGTGTTTAGTGCCTATGTAGGAGCGGGACCAAACAGTAGAGCCTATAGGAATAACAAAGCTCAGTAGTGCAGGGGTGGAGGTGCTCCTTCCCTTTTGAGGTGCATCCTAACAATGGTCTCATCCAACAGGCAGAGGTGGAAAGTGCCTTCCCCTTGTGGCAGGCAGGAGCAGAGGTGTTTGGGAGCTAAAGATGATGGGGAGAGGATACACCTGATCTGGTGAGAGCCTCTCGTCTGAGTAACCCCCACACTAAGTGAACAGGCACAAGGAGCAGAGGCGTGTGGTTGGGTTGCTGTTCTGAGTGTGAATCTTCACCCTCTCTCTGCTTGGGGTCCTTTTCCCATGTCACCAAACGCTTGATCCGAATTCACCCAGGACTCCTAAGGACCAAGTCCCACAAAAGTGTTCAAGACTCAAAACAAGCTTTTGGCTTGTGACTCACAAATTCTTACTAACCTTTGCCTACCTGGCCCTTTTATTGACAGAAGCCAAAAGCAACCTGGGTGCTGGTCAGGCCACTGACGTGTGTTAATAGTGTGCTGTTCTGGCCCTTGCTCAAAGGGATAGTTGAGAACAGTGGGCATTACCCGTTTTATGGTTAACCATTTCATTTTTATCCATTTGGCCCTTTGCCTGTATTTCAGGACACTGGTGAATTGGGGTCAAGCAGATTAACATAGCTGTGGACGGCATAGTGCTGGGCTAATGTCTTCTGTGTGCTCACCCAGTAACTTTTCTGCTTTTATTTATATAAATATATGCAAATTTCATGCTTCATCTTTCCTTGCTGTGTTACAGAGCCACAGGCAGCTGAGAAGTGCCACCACTGGCACAAGATCTTACACAACATCTGCTATTTTAATAACACAAGGTTCATTTGAGATTGCAGGCGTCGCAATACGTTGGTTCAGACATGATCACTTTCCACATTTCTTTTTCTTGGGGAAGAGCTGAGGTTTCTTTCCATTAGTCTGCATGCTTTTGGTTGAGACCGCACTTTGTGGACAGCAGATGTTCCTCTCTGGCTTGAGTGCCAAAAAGATTTAATGGAAGATCAAAAAAATGATGCTTGTCCCAGCCCCCAGCAGCTGGACCACATCTGCTCTGGGCAGTTCCCATCAGGCCCCTCTGGAGTGGAGGCAGCTGTTCAACCCCTCCACCCTGGCATTCACTGTGAGTGCAAAACATGGGGTTGGCCACAAACAAACAAAAGAGACTGCCGTGGTAAGCACGGATGAGGAATCTTCTAGAATTTCTTTTTCTTCGGCTTTTAAAAGAAAATCTGTAGTTTGTAAGGTACAGTAAGACGAAGCACATCATAGAATAATATTAAATTCACAAATGCAACCCTGAAACTGCAAGGTCAATTTTTGCCTCCTTGGTCCAACAACTACAGCAGGAGCAAAGCCACCCTTCCCTGTGCTCCTCCCAGCTTCAGAAGAGAAAAACATCTATGAAAAATGGTGCTGGCAGGGGTGTAGCTATGTGAAAATAGAGAGCAAGAGAGATACAAGCAAGAAATCTGCTGAAAGCAACTTGTTATTCTCTAGATTTTGACAGATTGACTCTTTAATGTCCTCTCTGGGAATATCCTTTGGCATCCATCTCCATGGCTGTTTTTCAGATTCACACTTCACGCAGAGATGGTCTGGCTACAGCACCCACATCTTCCCTGAAGCTCAGCATCACCAGGGTCCATGGCTTTCACATCATCCGTCTTTAGTTCCTGGGCTCCCATAAAAGCCCTCTGTTTATTTCTCTGACCACGGATTCATGTTTTAAGACCTTGTGGTTTATGGCCAGTCAGGATCAAAGCCAGCAACGCTTCCAGCTTTCCTGCTTTGCATTCATGTGTATCTAAAAACATGAAGGGATTGTCTGCCAAGGGAACTAGAGGCTTTATATTGAGACAAGCTGGCTTGTAGCGCGTAACCATGACCTGCAGCAAAGAGCCTTGGCAACCTTCAGGATCGGGGTCCAGAGTAAAGCTCGGTGAAGGGCCGTCCTCTTGTGCAAGAGACCTAATTTTACATGCGGTTCTGCAGCAGTTGAAACCTCCCAGACTGGTGTGGAGCACTGTCTTCTCATGTATGGTCTTCTCTCCTTCACGGGATGCTGAGCAGGAGGAGGAGGAGGAGGAGGGAGAAGTCATCACCACCTCAGTGAGGGAAGGAGAAGGATGCTCAGTGCTGCTACAGCTCTGCTCGTTGCAGAGGAGGTGGGAGGCAGCCTGGAAAGTGCTGGCTGCACGTTGGGACCCAAGGTGCCACCTCCCCCAGCACCGCTACTGCTGCCAAACGGGGGTGAGGGAAGGACCCTTCTTCTGGGTTGGTATTTCAGAGTGAAATTTCCCAGCACCAAGGGGAGGGAAGGAAGGAAATCGTATTTTCCTATAAAAGGATTCCCTGCCTACTTATGGCATGTGACTGGGATAACAGGGAGGGGGGAATTATAAACCATATCACAGGGCAAGAGGCTCTTGCTTTCTGCTTTTCCCCTCTGCCTTTGATATCTCTGACCTTCTGACAGATACCTGGAGCTGATCTAAAGAGAAATGCAAGAAAAGACCCCTCAAATCACATTGACACTTCATTCCTTCAGCAAGCTATATATATATATTTTATTTTATAGTCATTTGAACAGCAGAGAGTTTGGCAATAGTGACAGCCTCGGAAGCGTGCACCCTGCATTTATATGTGCGTGTGTGTTTCAGTCCCTCCAGCTTGACTCCCACTAGACATCTTGGAATACCCACCATCATGCTGTTTTTAAACAAAGCAGCAAATTGAAATACCTTTTCCATGGGCTCCCCATGCGCATCATGTCTTGACATGCCCAACCTGACTGTGCAGGGGATGTGACCCGAACCAAGCACTGGACAGCAAAAGAACTGCTGATACCTTTCAGCCAACAGCCCGCAAAGCTTCCTTAAGCTGTTGGGGTGGCCTGCACTTCTTTCCCATCGTTGCTGTTTATTACAATTTATTTTTTTTTTCTTTAACCTTTTTCTCAGCCAAGAATTACTGAGGCCAGACCTTCAGCTGGGCATGACTTTATAGGCACAAACAGTACTCAGCAAATTTATGTTTGCTGAGGACTGTGCCTGGATCAACAAAGACTGTACTATCAGCTGGGTTTCCATCACTTAAACAGGTCAGATGTTTCCTGAAGTTGCTGAAGTGAGCTGTTCTGGGGTTCGTTTTCGATACACAGTTCTTTTTTACATGGCAGCATTACTTTGTGTTATTTATGTAATACTTTCATCTTCTATTTCCAGGAATATATTTGACTGACTATGCTGCAAGTCATCCCTGCTTCCCCTGTGATGCTGGAGCATAAATAAAGCTTCCGATGGGATTTTTTTTTTTTTTAAAAAGATCTGGCAGTGGGTCTCACTCTCCCACTTAAATCAGAGAAACTGGCTTCTGGCTGATGAGAAAAGGACCAACAAAGCAGGGAAAGCTTCTGGAAAGGACACCCGCCTTCTCGGTAAGTCAACCCATGCCTGTTACTTGTTAATTCATTCATACACATAACTGGACTAGTCGGACAACCCGTTGAGCTGCTGGTACTCAGCCAACAAGCCCGATTGTATCTCTCAATGCAAAGCAGGAGTAACTCCCTCTGCTTGTCAAGACAGAACCTTGATCCCTAGGAGCCTGAATCAGGGCACTGTGAAGAACAAGGAGCTCCCACAGATGGCTGCCAGGGCTTGTGGGGGAGCAAAACAGGAGAAGAAAGCAGGAACTAGCTATGCTGGTGTCCCAACAAAGCTCAACAAGATGGGAAAAGCCCTGGGTAGCCAAAGCAGCTGTTTGCCAGGCTGGACTGCTGCACCGGTTCTTTGCCGAAACAACCGAGCCATCCTCATAAATTCCCTGTGTAAAAAAATATATCTATAAATCACGCCTTAGTAAGAACGATGCAGCTTCTAACGGGCTGGATGTGGCCAAATGAAATGCTCTAATGTTCTCTAATCCGACACCGAGCCGTGACGATTCTCGTTGCAAAGAGTGACTCTACTTGAACACGTGCGCGCGTGCGTGCATACGTACATGTACACATACCTATAGCTTTATAATCCTGCTGCCAAGGGGGAAGACCCAGGTTGTGGGCGGGTGGGGAGAGGCCCCGCCACTACACGATCATGAACTGGCAGACGTAGGGCAGCTGGTCTTTGCACCTCTTGTCGAACCACTTGCCGATTGCGGCCCCTGACAAAGCTGCGCAGTTTTCCAGCTTGCCGCCGTCAGGCTGGGTGGTGATTTCAGTCTCCCAGTTCTTGTAGCGGACAGGGCCGCCTGTCATGTCGACCCACTTGCCCTCCGCTGCCATGTCGTTGAGGCCCAGCCAGATCTCCGCCTCGGAGCCGATGCTCTTGCGCATGTAGTCGTAGAGAGCATCATTCTCCTCCCCGTTCTGGGGGGTGCTGAGCGTGCCGCCCTGCGAGATGCAGTTTTCGCTGGCCTCGTGGTACGTTTTGGTGTCCGAAAATGCAAGAAAGCATTTTAGGTGAATTTTGGTGCCTTTCAGGCAAACTGAGAGGTTACCACACAAACAGAACAAAAAGAAAGGGAATTAGTTTTAAAAACACCACCCAGGAAGAGGCAGCAGCAGCAAACACAGTGGCTGAACTATGAGCTTCATTTCTTAGGCTGCGCAGCAATCCGCAGTGCCATCCTCAGCAGCACGGGAGGCCCAGGGGCCCTCTCCCTCCTACGCAGGGCATGGCTGCGGGGACATGCCCTCCCTGTCTTCAAACCATAGGGAAAAATGGATCTCAGGGTACCTCTGCCACCCTCTTGGGCTCTGCCGCTGACAGATGACCTCTGTGTGGTCCTTCTGCCCCTTACCCTGGCCTTTCTCTTCCCCAGCTGCTGCTACCCGTTCTCTGAAAAGTTTTTTTAGAGGCAGGGTTGGTTGTGGGCGCTGCCGTGGTGTTGGAGTGTTTTGGAAAAAAGTCTGCAATTTCAATTCAATCATCTTAATTATGCAAGCATGAGAAAAACGTCTTTTTTAATAGGCTTTGATCAGAAGTGTTGTGCTTGCACAGCTTGAGGTCTTCAGAGGAAATTTCTATTTGCCTCTAATTTTATTGTTAAGAATAGCAATTTATTTTATTTTTTTTTAAGCTCTAAACCCTGAGAGTGCAGGGTACTCTAGCCAAACAATAACTAATCAGAGCCACGCATTAATATCCAAACCAATGAATGTGAGCTTGGATCTAAAGCCTTGATTTTGCTTGTGTTCCTTTTCTTTTAAAGAAAAAATTCTCCTTAACTTGCATTTTCATCTCATTTCTGTTTCGTGTTCTGAAAATTCCTCTCTTATAGATGTTGGTGGAGTTTGCACAGAATAACTGTGGGACATGGCTGGAAGATGAACATCTTGGGACTGTCCTCTGTATGTGTTCAATGAAGCATGGTGGGACTGACCTCCATGAGGTTCCCTGCACAATATCATGATATGTATAAGAGACCAGGTCACCATTTTATTGGATTTCAGGCAAAAGAGTAAGCTACATTTGACTGAAGTACAGCCTAATCCATTATCCATCCCTCTAACTCATAAAGGAAAATGAACATCTGGCTTAGTGTCATAGAAATATCCATAGCTTTACAAATGGGAAGCTCTAGCACATAAAGAGGGAGGCCATACGCTGCATAACTCGTGTCATTAACTGCCTGAGGAGCTTCAGCTGCCTGGAAGAATTGCAGCAAGACCACATTTTGCTTTGATCCCCCAACCTCTCTCCCCGTGATGGACTCCTTGTTGCAAGGCACTTGGGCATCTCTTGTCAAAACATGTGGAGCAATTGTAGCCATTTTATAAGCAGCTCCTCTCTCAAAGCAAAAGCCATGCCTTCTTCAGCGAGTCATTTACCTGTCTGGAGTGCTTGCTTTTCCTTCAGTAGAGCAACCTCCTGAGAGATGTTGTCAATCATGGCCTTTAGGTCTTCAATCATTTTCAGGCTCACACCATCTGTGGGAAAAAACAAGGGAGGAGCATAAACATGGGCTGTGTCCCCCAGGGAGGCAGCTGAAGTTGTTCCTATCATCAGAACTCCCCATTTCTCTGCCCTCAGAGAAAGACAAACAAAAGGGATTTGCAAAGTCAGTGCCTGTGCCCTTGCACATCCATCAGACCAAGCCTTTGCTTGCTAGCCTGCTTCCACCATCAACTCTGTTTTCCCACTTTGGGTTTTGGGGCTTTGCACCCCGTGGGGCTTTGTGGGGTGGGGGTCTCCCCTTGGGCTGCCTCTACAGTGCTGGGGTGAAGGTCGCACCCGTGAGCGTCACAAGGTGCAGGCTCGTCTCTGGCACCCTGTGTAGGGCACTCACCTGGGGTGCTGCTGCACTGGGGTCAAGTTCTCAAAATGCAGGAGGGCAGTATCTGATGCTGCCCCTCTGGAGCAGGAGTCCTGCCACACATGAGTGTTTTGTGGGGAACTTAAAGCTGCTGATGAATAGGATTATTTTTTTTCATCCTCAAAAACATGCGTTCCCTCTCTCTATTCACAGCACACCCTCCTGGCTTCCCTTAAACACCCTAACACATGATCTTCTCCTTGCTGTGTCCCCACATTAGTCTGCTCTTAGGGGTGTGTTGACAAGAAAGCACTTTGCTCACCAGGCTGATGCTCAACAGGAAGGGGCTGGAAGGACTGCAGTACCTACACTATATCTGTCCCTGCACCACCAGCCATCCCATCCCTCAGGCCCTCACAGCTGCCTCTGCCCTGCCTCTGCCTTCAGCATCCGTGGTGCAGGTACCCAAAAATTGGCCAGAGCTGCTCCCCTGCCATGAGAAGACGCCTCCTTGGCTGGGGAGTTGGTTGCAGCCTGCTACTAAAGCCTACGTCTTGCTAGGTGAGTTCCTTCTGCAACAGCTCCAACCAGCTATTAACTGGTACTTGGAGTTCTCCTGTCTAGGAGCAAAAGGACCATTATACCTTGGAGGTGGTGGGAGATCGAACATCGAGGCATTTGTATTCATTACGTGATCTCTGCTGCTCCAACTGCTTTACCTTGCAAGCATCTGGTAGTCCTCATGGGGTGAGAGCAAAGGGGACAATTTGCCCATGAATGCAGTAGAATGGACTTCCTTGAGGGTCAATGAGATGGGAAGCCAAGGCACCAAGCCAGGCAAGTTGGGAAGCAGCTTGGATGCGACCAAAACCACTAGCCCAAAGATTACCATGAATATGAAAAGCCAGCTACATCAGGAGGAGGGCATTACTCATTGCTCAATTAATTTTAATAGGTTCACTTAACACTGAGGCACTAGTTACTATTTTGCTGCCTTTGATAAAAACACTTTGTGGGAAACAGCTAATTAATGCTGGGGGTTTTTTTCCATGTAAGTCTGTCTTGCAGCAGAACAAATGTCGCTTAGGTTTAAGTAACACCTGAGAGCCATAGCAGGACACTGCCAATGAGTCTTGCTGGGGGAGCTCCTTACGTTGCTCCAGCCGGGTTTGCTGCTGGGTTCCCATCTAGAGGGTCCCTGCCATGCAAGGTGACATGTCTCCTTGATAACTACCTACGTGCCCTGTCCCTTTTCACCACCTCGCTTCCAAATCCTGGGCCACAAGATATTCCTACAGCAGCAGATTCACCAGGATGTCCTGGTGAGAACCAGGAGTGGTTCATTTGTGCTTCAGCTACAAAGCAAGTACTGCGGCTACATCAACAGACATTGAATTTTCTATTTTATTAGCAGAGGTTTTTGTTACTGCACTGTCGTTTCCTCAAGGCTCACCTCCTGAAGCCTGTGACCAATGCTTTTACAACTTGGGTTTGCTGCGATTGAAGCCAGTGTAGGGGTTGCCAATGCTGCCTGTGGGAGCTGGAGTGGGTCCTTGTGCAGCTAACTGTGAGCAGCAGGATTAAGCGCAGGCATAGGCGAGATGAAAAGGAGACTCACAGAAGGATGTGGGTTGCAATAGTCTGCTGGTTTGAAAGCCTGGCCAGTAATGTATTTGATGCTGCAAATGGGAGCTCTCACCCATTTTCCCTTGTTCTAATTATACGCTGCATAACAAACAAATCCCTCTGTACTTAATTTTCATTATTTAACTATCCCTATGTGAAATCTGGATCTATATCTGGGTTGCTTAGCTTTGCCTGGGCAGTCACCATCTGGTTTGTTTCCATCCGAACAGGTTTCTCTCCCCCAGGGGGGCGAGCATCCCTCTGGTTTGCAATGTCTGACGCCAGGCATCTCCTTGAATGTCCCAGCTGAAAAAGTCGGGTCATCAGAGGAGGGGACCAAACACACCTGCACTAATGTCCTGGGTTTGAGTGAGTGGCAGTGGTACCAGAGGAGGGGGCTACAGAGGTGTCCCCCTGTAAGAAGCTTCTTAAAGCTCTCCTGGCTCCAAGTTGAACCTGCCTCTGCACCAAGGCCAGGCTGATTAGAAATAGTGGCTGCACCTCTGTGATAACGTATTTAAGAAGGGGAACCTGGGAGGAGGAGTTGGAGTTGTGAGGAAAAGTTGCAAGGAGGACACCTATGCAAACACCGAGGTAGTAGAAGGAAGGAGGAGGAAGGGGGGGAAGTGTGTCAGAGTAGAGCCCCCCTGTATCCTGTGGTGAGATGGCAGGGCTGCCACCCATGGAGGTCTATGGTGGAGCAGATGACAACCTGCAGCCCATGGAGAACCTCACGCTGGATCAGGTGGCTGCAACTGAAGGAGGCCAGGACTCTGAGGAGAGAAAAAGCTGTAGGTCAGCACTGGGAGGATTGGTGGGGTGACCCACGCTGGAGCAGCCCAGGAAACGCTGCAGCCTGTGAGAGGGACTCATGTCGGAGCTGGTTTGTGGAGGACTGTCTCCTGTGAGAGGGGGACTGCACTGGAACAGGGGAGGAATGCCAGGAGTTCCCCCCTCCCCGAGGTGGAAGAAGAGGTGGGACTGACTGCACCCCCCATTCCCTGCCCCCTGTGCTGCTGGAGGGGAGGAGGTAGAGATATCGGGAGCAAAGCTGAGCCTGGGAAGAAGGGAGGGATGGGGGAAGCTGTTTTCAAGATGTGGTAATGCTTCTCACAGTCCTACTCTGTCTGTTACATGTTGTTGTTGTTAGTGACTGTATTAAATTTATGTTATTTTTTCTTCCCTGAAGGAGTCTGTCTTTTGCCTGTGACCATAACAGGAGAGTCACCTCTCCCTGCCCTTACCTCAATTCCTGAGCCTTTTGCTTTATTTTCTCCTTCTCAGCACTGCAGGAGAAGGGGAGAATGAGTGGCTCCATGGTGCTCAGTTTCCCTCTGAGCTCAAACCACAACAACTGGGTTTATATCAGTGTAAATGTTCACAGGCATTTTCAGGGAAGAGCACCCAGACTACAAGATTACAGGAGTGGAGCCGAAATCAGTCCCTATCCACTGATTTAAGCATCTGGACTCAAATTTCCATCTCCATTTACCTTAAAAATACATGCGAGAGCTATGCAAAGATGCTCCCTCCCGTGCCCTCAGCACCCCAGTGCAGCTGTGACCAAGGGGAGGGTCCCCTCCTCAGGGGTGGTGGGTCCCCAGCCTGTACCCCCAAGCTGGAGGGTGCCATCGACCCCAGGCAGGGGTGTCATCACTCACCTCCCCTGGGCACCCTTCTGGGCAAGACCCCCGGGGCCACCAGAGGAGGGCAAATCCCGCCTGCCCCCCAAGACATCAGGGTTCAGGGAGAGTTTGCTGAACTGCTGCATCTGGAAATATCACTGGGGAGCAATTTGGGGGGGGGGGGGTGGGGGAACCCAACAGCAGGCAAAGTGAATGTGCTGTCTCAGCATTTTCTAAATGCTATGGTTTGGCTTTTTTCATGTTGAAACAGCACCATTTTTGTTGGGAAGCAGATCCAAATGTAAGCAATAATTACAAAAAAGAAGAAAAAAGAAAACAAAAACCAAAGTAAAAGTAAAAAAATAGAAAAAGTTTGGCTCAAATCATCGTTTTCTTTTCTAACATCTGTGGTTTGGCTGCACAGATTTAAAAAAAATAAATCCAGCCAAACACCCCAACCCTCCAGCGGCTTCACCCTGCCCGACCCTCCCCGGAAAAGGACAGGGGGTGAGCCGGGACAGAGGCGCCGGGGGCCTGGGATGGGGATGGGGCCGGGGCCATCCTGCCCTCGCTCAGAGCCCTGGCTCCTGCGGTGGGTGGGCAGGCAGGCTTGGATGTGGTGAGGGGCTGGGAGTGAAGAGGAGCCTCATGGGGGATTTTTAGCACTTTCCTCCCTCTTTCTACACCCCTGATGTTAGTAGAAATGAGAAAAAGTTTAACTAAGACATGCTGGAAGTTTCCAGTAAAGTCAGGGCAGTTGACCTGCCATGGGGTTGGATGTGGCTGGCCAAAAAATGCCAAGTTGGTTTTTTTCCTTTTCCCCACAGAAAACTTGACCTCTCCTTTGAAAAGAAACTCCCAAGCTCTCAGTAAAAATTGCCACCAGCTGTTCCAGATGGCTTGATTTTCAGGACACCCCCCTCAAAAGTTTTTAAATCAGAGCCCAATTTTTCTATCACAAAGGTGATTTTTCTCCCACTTCTTGTCACCAATCGGTTACAAAGAGCAGTTGCAGTGATACAGAGATAAAAGTAAGATTTCTCTAAGAAACATAGCTCTCTCTCCGGGTGCCTCCAGTGAGTGCAATGCACATATGTACCCTATATGAACCTAAGAGGGTATCTTTTGCTCTAGAAAACAGCCACAAACTAGAGATGTGGAATAACAGCTATGCCATGATTTCATAGAAAGATCTAATGGAGAAAAAGGAAAAAATTCTCAAGGGTGGGATCTGATGAAAATAGCCACCGGGTGAGCATAGAGAGCAGCTCAGCCAAGAGAATTCCTGGGATGCTTCTTCCTCACTCCCCACTTTGTTCCAAATAGGAAAGCGCCCGCCAGAAGCAGTCCAAGCCCACGCGACTGCAGTTGGACACATCAGGCAGGCAGGCTCACACGTCGCCGGGCTGCAACACAAGCCGCTTCCTTACCTGCCTTCTCCTATAGTTAATGTGCATTGAATCGGAGGGAGAAAGGATGTGACAGTAGCAAAAAAGGAGAAGAAAAGGGAAAAAAAAGAGCACTAAGGGAAAAAAAACTTAGGCACCTTTTTGTATGCATTGCCCTCTGGTAAGCCTGAGTAGTCAGAGCTCGTTCATTGGCTTCATATACACCCAGGGCAAGGTTTTTAAAATAAAGATCCATGTTGATATTTAATGGATTACATATTATCTACCTACACGTCTCCAAATCTACAACAGCAGTCTGTCATCTGCCACCTACTTGCTTCTGAGAAGTGAATGAGAAGGGGTAGGGGTCATAGAAACAGAGATTTTAGTAGAGGAAAAGTTTGGGGCAAACCTTAGAGATAACATGGAAAATGTGTTGCCTTCTGAAATTCAGACCAAGCTGTCCCATCGAATTTATTCAGAATAGGAACCCACCAAAAATATTTCAATATCCTCACCAATTTACAGAAGGGCTACAGAATCATTCCCATGGGGGGGGGGGGGGGGGGGGCAAAAAAGACACATTATTAGGTTTTTAGATGCTTTTTTTAGAAGTTTCATTAAAACACTGTTAAATGCCCAAATGACTGGGCTAACTGCATCCCCCCCAAACCCCTCGAGGTTTCTTTGCAGGGAAGGTGCCACTGCTCCTTACCTTTCTTGGAAGCCACTGGTTTTTGTCGGACTTTGCCGTTTTGCTGGCCGGAGACCTGGGTGAGGGAGAGGAGGCAAAGGAGAAGGATGCAGGCTCCCCGGAGCACCATGCTGCTGCCGTCCAGTGCCGAGCAGAGGTGGAGTGACTCCGCTCTGCCCTCAGACAGCCGGCTTAACACCGGCTTGAAATCAGAAATGGCTGTCCCAGAAAGCCGCCCGCTGAGCCCCGGCCAGAGGCAGCCTCCCGGCCCCGGGGGGGGCTCAGGCGGCTCTGGCCAAGGCTGAAAACATCCCAGCGGGTTTGCATTTCTTAGCAGACTGCTTGTTTTTGTTTGAAAAAAAAAAAAAAAAAAAAAAAAGGGAATGAATGTACTGAAAGTCTGCTAAGCTAAACATAAGGAAAGGCTGTGAGTGTAGCTGGAATGATTTCCTACGGCTTTTAGCAAAATGCCACAAGTTTGATCTCGCGTCAGTGATGGCAACGACAACGTGAGATGTGAAACTGCATTTGGGTAGCTGAGGGAATTGAGAGGGCCCAGCCTGCCCAGGTTCGGCAGGGCTGCCTGCAAGGGATGCTGTGAGCACCAACAGAGGTGGAGGGAGCCCGTGGGGACACTGAGCACCCCGGTCCCTGACATGGCGTGATGCAAGGCCCTGCATGGAGATTTCTGGTTTATCCCCACTGCAAGTGGCTGCTGTGACCCCCCAGCCTGAGTGCAGGTTGGGGGGGGGCAGCGGGCTTTTTTTTTTCTAGAGTAGTCCTTGCTCAAAGTGTAGGACAACTCTTACACTTCAAAAAACCAGTCCCACGGTGGTCTTGGCGGGGTTGTCCTACCATCGCTGCTTCTCCATGAGAGATGAGGCTGATGCCTCATGCCTACCTCTTCCCAGCTCTGCACAGGGTCCCCTCTGGAGGATGACCCTTGCTGTGGGGACACCCATTTCCCTACGCCCTGTGGGGACTGGAGGCAGTTGCCGGGCAGCCCTGCCTGCTGTGGGCAGAGCCATCCCATGAGAGCCAGTCGCTTTCTCCCCTCTGCCCTGGCAGTGATCTCTTGTTTGCCCTTAGACAGCCACAGTTTGAGGGCAGCTTCCAATGCAATAGGTTTGGACCTCTATTTTTGGGACACTCCCCCTCCAAAAGGGGGGTGCTGTGCACAGCAGCCCCACAGTGTGTGTGGCTGTGCCTTTGCTCTTGCCCAGCTCCCAAATTTAGGTTGCAGGATCAGGTTTCAATCTGTGCCCATGTGGGGCGGCTTGGTGGCACCCCCCTTCAGCTGTGGGACCTGCCTAGGACTGAGGGGCAGCAGTAGCTGACCTGGAGTTTGCCCCCCTTTTCCTTACACTGATGGCTGGAGATGGAGGGTGGCTCCCAGCCCTGGGCTCAAATTGCTGGTTCTGGGGCAATTCCAGCATAAATCACTCTTCTCCTCACGGTGATTTCCATCCTCAGGAGTGAGGACAGCTGGTCATACTAATCCTATGGCAATTTTGCAAGGACAGGGGTGGTCAGTGCTGTGGGGCTGCCTGGCAGCAGCATCACACTGAGACCTCAGAGGCACCTGGGTGGCACCTCCCAGGGGAGCAAGACTCCTTAGGTGACAAAGGCATCCCCACCACCAGACCACGTGGAGGCTTCACATGCTTTTCATTTTCCAAAACCGCTTTCAGTTCTGTAGGATAGGAAACCAAACAACAGCTCCAGAGGTTGTAACCAAACTGGAGAGCTGCTCATTGTGTCACTCTTTATCCCTTTCCCCTGTCCTGGCTGGGAGCTGGAGGTGTTTTGGCTCTGTCTCACCCCACCAGTCAAGCGGGAAGGGGAGATCTCAGCCCTACACCTTTTTCCCCGAAAGTGATCTGAAAAGGGACAGTATTTCGTCAGGCCTGGGCAAAAGCACGGATGAAGAAAGCAGGGAGGACGTTCGACCTGCTACTGCAGCTGTCCCACTAAGAGGAAGGTCACTCCCTCTCCACACCAAGTGCATTGCAACCACCTGGCACTGGACTGCTTCCCTTCCTCCTCTGGCAGTGCTCACGTTTGAATCAAAATCTACAGGTGCACTTTGCACTTAGGAAACCCAGCACGTGCCAGGGTCAATAATCCAAAGTATCTCGTGGCCAGATCTGTCAAAGCACTGAGCCGCTTCACAAGGCACGGTGGCTCTGAAAAGCTGGTTGATGCTTCACAGGCACAGCCCCAGAGTCAGGCTGAGTACATGGGGGGGGGGGGGGGGGTGGGGTCTTCCCTGGGGCCACCCGAGTGGTTAGGTGGCTAAAAATACTTAGAAATTTGGGTCTTCACTCAGTTTTGGGAACATTTAGGCTTCTAAATACCCCTAGAGCTGTAACAGACAACCAGGATGAGCTGCACTCGAGATGGGGGAGCACATTTAACAAAAATCCGTTCTTCCTGAGACCCCTCTGCAGAGTCCCAGCCTGACTTCTTGGAGCAGCTGGGCTGTGCTGAGCAGCCCTGCAGCCTAAACCAAGATGACCACCTGATTTTTTGGGTGCTGGGTTGTTCAGCAGCTACAGCAAAAGCAAGCGAGGTTTTCCTGCAGGAGGAGCAAGAACAATCTGAGCAAGTGAAGAAAATTCATGTACAGAGAGGAGGGACGGGCATTTTGGAGAACGAAGTGCTCCAGACATTGGCCCTTAACACTAAATCTTTTCTCAAAAATTCAGTCAAGATGCCACCCAGCACAATGTGAACCACTGGAGTCACAGGAACATAAAAGGTCTGAGATAAACAGGGGTGAGGCTGGAAAAAGAGCTGCCATTGATTTAGTTTGGCCACGACTGTGTTACCCTGCCTCACACTTTTGCTGAGTAAGGAAAACACTGCCCTTATATCCTACCTGAACAGAGCTCCCTTGCAGTCCAAGCTTTTGAATCCAAGGAGGAATGGGTTTGATTTTCACTCTCCTTTACCACACACACCCAACCCCACTCAAATTTAAGCCAGAGAATATGTATTTTGGGGATTTACCGTTCTCCTGTCTGGACTATCCCAAAATGGGATGGAGACCAAGAGATGCCAGACACCTACATACACATACATGTTCCCTTCTCTTGACACTTGAGTAGCATTTACCTATCCAAAGTACTTGTAGTAACTCAGCACCTCCCAGTTTTCCTTGGCCCCAGATTTGCTCGCCTGCCTTTACTTTGATTCATGTCTTGCCACGCTGGGGAAAAAATGAAATGCTCTCTTTGCTGTGCGTGAAACAGATGGCTCTGGTGTGGAGTCTGACAGCGATCCCTAACAACAGGTTTCTGGGTGGCTGGGACCCGCTGGAGCATTGCATTTCTCCGACTCCCCAGCTGAAAGGAGAAGGGCAGGGTGGCTTTCCATTAGCCCCTGAAGGACAGGTCTGTAACTAAGGGGGCATCTGCCTGCACCAGCCAGCAGGTCCTGTGCTGGACGCCACTATTGTTTTTCTTGAAAAAAAGAAAAATGAAAAGAAGTAGACTCAAAAAAACTTGTCTCTGGCTGTAACACCTATTCACAGGGGGCTTTGCCCCAGTTCTGTCCTATGTAGACTGAAAAAAAACCCCAAAACCTGACATTGTAAGAGCTCATAAACCCCCACGAACTGACCTGACAGGAGCAAGCTGAAGTGTTGATGTAGTGGGTCCAGAAGGGGGATGCTATGAGCAACGGCCACCTAAAAGCTGAAGGGCCCTTCCTGAAGCCCGAGGCTGCAGTTCCAGTTAAACAACAGGGCTACCAGCGGTCCTTTGTAAGTTGGCTCTTTGGGCAGACACCATGCTTTTGAGATCCCGATGATTCACGCTTCTTATGTAAGGGAGGCGTGGGAGGTGGGTAAAGGTAATCCTTTTTATTAGATGAACTAATAGAACTGGAAGACGGTGGTGAGGTTTTGGCCCCACAAACCCTTCTCCTTTGGGGCTGAAAGAGAAGCAGCAAATGTCAGAGCTGAGGAGAAATAGCTGGGAGGCTTGTTAGGCACACATAGCCCATCGGAGAGAAAGGGAGCAGGCACTGGGGGAAAGAGCGCAACAGCTAATTCATGGAAGGGTTAATGAGAAGTAGAAAGAATATAATTATGCCAAGAAACCAGGTTTTTGTCTATGATTTAAAAAATCTATGCCATTATGGATTTTACTTCCCAGTAAAAGCATTTTACTCCCTGGCTTCAAGCCCGGTCTCCTGGTCAGAGAGAGAGTAGATCCTGTTAGCTGTAGGGAAACTGGTTCAAGATGAAAAAAGAGTGCAGAAGAACCTATGCTTATGGAAACTGTCCCAGGGCTGCAGGGAAGCAGTCAGAAAAGTTTACGTGGCTTTGGGAAACCCAGTAAGTAGGCTGCAATGCTGAATTTGGAAGGCTTTCAGTTAGCAAAACAGTGGCTGGAACAAGCCCACGAAAGGAAGATGGATGCTCCTGGCAATGATGCAGACCTGTGATTTCGTGCCCAGCTAGGCGAGGAAATGGGCAGCAAGATCAGAGGCTATTTTGATTCAGGTCCTAGGAAATGAGCAGGTATTGCCAAGCCAAGAAATGAGGCAGCACTGCTGCACAATGGCTGGAAAGTGGAAGGGTGGACTAGATAACAGTATTCACACGGTTATTATCAAAATCAGCAATTACCAGACCTGGCTTTTCAAGGCTAAGTTACCAGTTCAAAGACAGGCCACCACAATGCTGAATGATGCTTGCCCTTTGCCTGGCTCCTGCTTCCCCTGCTGGCGCTGACAGCAGGAAAGCAAAGGAGAGACCCAAAAGCACCTTTACGTGTGGGGCCGTGCAGCTCGGTGGCTCGAGCCATGGTTGGGGCAGCATACTGAGTTTCATACCTCTGCTGCCTTGGCCAAATCCACTCTGCAGGGGGAGGATCCGTGTCTAAACAGCACCAGAATAACCTCAAAAGAATAGGAGAGAAACAGCAGTGGACAGTAAAAAACACACTGCGAGGAAGTGGGGCTAACAGAAGAAAATCTCTGACATTAATTAGCTGCTGCCCAAACTCGTGCTGGCATCATTCCTGATTTCCACCAGCATAAACAACATCAGAACAGGTTAAAGAGACGAATCTATGGATCATTGTTTTTGAGACCAATCAAGAAGAAATGCGGTAATAGTTCAGGAAAGGGTGGTTTTCGTAAGGACAATGATGAGGAAAACCAAGGAGTCAGCACTTTGCCAAAACGTTATTCCCAGCACCAGCCTTAGGAAATTGGCTCTGAGCCTCCCAAGGGAGCCTTCCCATCACATCCTGTAGCAAGCACAGCTCACATCCCTACCCCACGTTCATCAAGGGTCACACAAGACAGAAGGATCTGTGCTAAAGGAGATCCTCAGGCCTTAAACCAGGCCCAAATGTGGAGAACCTGAGTTCAAGTGCTATCAGCTGCTCAAAATCCTTGTTTCCAAAAGGAGCTGCACCAAAGGTCTCACCCTCCCTTCTGTTTGGAGCATGCAGCTCCTGTGGGCTAGGGGTAAATCTGGCTGTCTTCACTGCTTTGCTTTTCTGCCTGTCATGTCCCAAGGAAAACTGTAGTCAAGTGTCTAAATCTAACACCAAAACTCTGGAGAAATTCCTAATTGTGTAGGTTTGCTGAGCAGGCTGCACGAAACTGCATGTCTCAGCATCAGCACAAGTGAAGTCACTGTTGAAATTAAAGTCAGTATTTTAGGACTGGCAGATGGCAGTTCTGCCAGCTTATGATCTTGTTGCATGTCACTCACCTTTGAGCGATGGTTTGCTTTCATATGGTGGTGGATGCTGAATTAGATTAAGAGAATTTCAACATCAGCCTGATTAGTTCTTTCATTTTTTGAATTTAAAGAAAAGTTTGCATGATCAGACAGCAGGAAAATCCTCATCAGATTAAAGTTGGTCTCTCTCTGGGTCTAAAGAAGAGAGGTAGGACTTAAATCATGACTTTTCAACCCATAGGTTTCCAACCCTGGAAATACCAAGGCTTACCGATTGCCAAAACACACTGAGACCACGTAGTGAGGGTGCTCCTCTGGAAGGGAGGGCCTGCACGCTGGTGGCTCTGAGCACCTCCAACGCCCGAGCACAGCTGGCTTGGCTGTGGTCCCCACCATGCCAGCGGGGTGCAGGAGGGCTGCTGTACATCAGAAAGCGGCTGAGATTTCATTTCCTTTTTCCCCTCCAAAGGTATTAGCTAAGGGGTTGGAGTAACTATGATCTTATCAGTCTAAATCAGGGACGTCAAATCTGATCTGCAAATGGTGTGATGTGAAAACTCAGGCCTGCCCGTTCTGCTGCTCTTACCCTTATCTTGAGAACAGGATAGCAACAGAGATGTTCACAGAGCCCGTAAGATAACCGCAACCTTATTAAAAAGTGTTCCAGTTGATGAAACTGAGGTTGAAACCATCACCAGGGAGTCATTAACAGGAACACGTTTGAGATCCTGATGTTGTTTTGCAGGAACAGCAAAAAAGTCTTTGTTACTGAATAGCTCGAAATGCAGCTGATCCAAGGGAAAAACAAGGCACCGCAGTCTCTGCGGGGAGAGGGGTACCAAAGTGCCCTGCTGTGGCCGAGCACTCTCACCGGGAGCCTGGGACTTCACCAAAGCAAAAGGAGCGAGGGACCAGGCATTTCAAGCGCCAGCCCAAAACCAGCCCCTGGCAGCTGCCTCCCCAACAGCAGCGAGCAGGCAGGTGACACCTTCCTCTGCGCAGCACAGCTCACAGGAGCTCCCGTGTTCTGCCTCTGCCTCACGCCAGCAGGGGCATGCAAGGGGCTGGGGAGCAGTGAGAAACAGCGTGGAGGATGATGGCTGAAGAGCTTCAGTCCCAGCTGCAGACCTGCTCTTGCACTTTGCTCAAGCGTGTTAAAGGAAAAGGAGGGAACAAGGCTCTGGGGTAAGGACTGGAGCGCTCAGGTCTCGCCAGACACAGCCACTTCTTCCCCCCTCTCTGGGTCTCAGCAGCTGCTTACTACAGGCAAAATAAACCAGTGCCACAGCAGGGCTGGAGAACATCCCGCTGCTGAGGAGGGCAGTGGTGTCTGCTGAAGATTAAAAGAAAAGCTGTAAGCAGTCCTAGCAGAAGGTGGAAAATCCCAGTTAATTCCTATTCACAGAGAAAATGCAGAAATTCCTTATTACCTACATCAAATCAAGGTGTTGAGTCCCTCAAAGAGAGACTTGCACACTCCAGTCTCACAGGAGCCATGAGCAAGCTCTGGCTCACATGAACTTCTCTTTACAACAGGCTGTGCTGAAGCAAGTTTTCATAAAGCCTGACTGCGGGTGTCATAGCCCCTCTCCTCCCCATTGCCTCCATCCCCACCCCCCTGGCAGAACGAGCTCCCCTCTCCTCCCCAAACTACACAATTGCAATGTTGAACAGCTACCAAAATGTTGGCTTATGGGATTCCTGGGCTTGATAAATCTGCTGTACATCACTCTGAGCGTAAACACAGATCTGGAGGAACATGAGAACCAAATGAGTCAGGCCCACTGACCTACAGCCTAGCCCTCTCCTGCTTCAAGGGGGTGTCCCTGTCAAACAGACCTTTAAGCTGGGATACATGGGGGGGGGAAAAAAAACAAGACCAAAAAAACCCAAAAGAGTAAATTGCAGCTGAGTGCTTTTTAGGTTTAGGCAACACAAGCAGAAGCCTAGCAGGACTTGCTAGACTCCTCATGTCTAGTACAACAGCTTTCAGCCTCTCGACACTCCCAGCAGAAGCAATTAATTTCTGGGACAAACAGAGAGCTATCCCGCTCCACAGATGTTTCCTCTTAGTTCTACTGGACTCGAGTCAATGAAAACGTGGCAATATCTGCACAGCAACACATGGAACTTTCCACCAGCCCAGATGGGAACAGGAGCAGTCTCAGTTGAAGCCTCTATTAAAAATCTAACTGCTATTTTTGTTTGGGATGGAAAGGAGGAGTTAAAGAGAGCTAAGAAAATAGAAATGGGCAGCATAGCGCTTAGTATGCCTGAGAACCACAGTCTCAAAGATTTCTTGGCAGATGTTGCATCAGCTGGGAGAGCTGTAGGCCCTTTTACCCCTGTCAGAGCTTTGTTTATCCATCTGGGACATGAGCTGGTAGCAGCAAGCCTCCAGGAGCATCTGAGACCAACTAGCAGCTGTGTAATACTTTTGGCTGGGCTCATTATTTATATCTCAGGGGTAGAAGCAGCCCCAGTCTGAACTGGGGTCACACTCCACCCCACTGCTTTGCCATGCCAACAGATGGGCGGTAGTTAATGTGGAACAAATAGGACCCCTTGAACACCCCCATTTCATTCTGTGCCTGCTTACACAGCTACAGAAGACCTGGGGGGGAGGACACACATGGTTAGAGGAGGCACTGCAGATACTTGCATCATGTTAATTTACAGTGACGCTCTCAGGAAGTGCCTGGTACCAAGTATTTTGTGACTGAGGTAGCCATTTTTGTATACACAGCTGCTCCACAGGTTTCCCTGTGCTGGCAGCAGACACAGATGCCCAGGTACCAAGAGTTTGTTTTTTAGGTGTCTTGAGCACATAGCCTAGATCTCAGATGGGCTAAATATTTGCCATTCTTAGTAAGAAGTGGAGAGGGAACACACACATATTCACCTCCACAGAGGTGTCAGTTAACATGCTTGAAAACACAGTGAGGTTTCTGTCCTCCCACCCCACCAACAATCAATTTAAAATTAAAAGCATCTGGAGAACAGGCAAGAAGCATCTTAAATGACGTAACTTGCAAAACGCTTGGAGATCCTTCAGCTGGAAGGCTATGTAGAAATACACTATTATTACCACGTTACAAAATTCACCCTGGAAGTTAACTCTGGGCAGCCTTTTGGTATCCAACCACAAATCTGTAATAAACCAGGCAACAGCTATTCAGAGAATGGCTGTGGTTTAAGACTTGCAATCCTCATTTACATTAACCATTTTCTGAAACATTAAACAACACATGACCAAAGAAAAACTGCCTGCGGTAAGTCTAAGGTACTGTAAATGTTTTTTCTCCCTTCAGTTTTCTCTCTTTCTACATTCTTACAAGTAGCTTTCCGTGGCTAGGAATGGATCAGATACTGTAAACCCAATGTCAAGTTAGTTTTTCCCTCACATGGTATGTATAATCATTGTCACTTCTTGGCTGTATTACTATGTAGCATTATCATAACCTACCTAACCCATTACCCAGTACTGAAAAACATCCCACCTCTCCAAAATAGACATCTCGGGCGAATTTTGTGGGACAATTTCTTCTTTTTTTTTTTTTTTTTTTTTTAACCTGCCTGCTTGTTATAGTAGTGGCTACACATATCTGAAATACACAGAGGCACACCATCACCTTGAATGATTATGTGAGCTCTAGGAAAAGGGCTGAAGAGATTAAGGAACTTTATGTACACCATATATTTTAATGTGATCATGGTTATTAGTTTGAGCCATAGTATGTTTTGTCCTACATCTACAGCTCTTCTTCAGCAAAAACCTTCCCTTCTTCCCACCAGACGTGTTCCAGTCAAGAGAATGTTCTTAATCTGATATTAGGAAATTAAAACAGGAAATTCAGAAAACGCTGCCTGAATAAGAGCTAAATGATTCCTGGATTATTGTAGTAATTTTTGCCATAATGTTTGTTCAAAGTAATCCTTCTAACACTTGCAGCTGAAATACCAACTTCCTGAATATCAGCTTTTTCCTCTGACTTCTTCCATCTGTTGTCTCTTCCTATCCTGCCAAGTAAACAGCTCTCACTCTTTGCTGGGTCAGCCGACTGATGCAGGGAGGGAATCCATTACTTCGAAGACCTGGTGATACAACTTGATTGCATACCTTATCTGCCATCTTCTGTCTTTCCCTGTAATAGATCATTACTGACAGCCACTATGCTTTTCCAGTTGAATTATCAAACTCTTAAAAATTAAATTATTTTCCCTTCTACCTCAGGCACCATGAGAGGTGTCGGCTAGGTTACTATTGTACCTGTTGGCAAAAGGGAAAATCAGAGCTCTAATGAGCAGAGAAATCTTGGATTAAAACATGAATTGGAAACTTGGGACCATGTTGTATTTATAGTAAAATCTAACCACATTTTATTCAAAGAAAATTACGATGATTTGAAGGAAGACTTCCACCTGCTGCTCTCATCTGGCTAGTGAACAAAAAAAAAATTTCAAGAGGCCCAAAACCTGGCTTGTGCTGTACTGAGGACAACCCCATATATGCTCGAGAGCACAGCAGCTGGTCTGCAGAAGTGGAACACATGCCAACAGAATGAAGTGGAACCTACACCAGTCACCCTTGAAAACAGACTCAAGACTTCCCAAGCAATGGCATCAATTGCTGCTGGTGCACTTCCTAGGTGCGGACAGTTACTGACATGGAAAGCATCTCAAATCTGCTTATTTGCATTTAACTGTAGCTTTCTTTATGCTTAGTAACATTTTAGAAGCTTCTTAGCCAGAAAGATAACAGTACTGAAATAAAAAAATTCCTTTTTCTATATACAAACTGACAAGATCGCACAATCAATTAAAAACAGTTTTGAACATTTAATAAAAACTCATCCTAGAAATCCAACTTTCTGCCGTGAGGTCCCCAGACTCTCTTCTTCATCCAAAATCTTCTGAAGGGCTATGTGCAATGACTTGCCTACTCTTTTTCCCATCTGCAATGCAAAGAAAACAAAACAAATCTAAGACATAAGCTTATTAACAGGAGACAACTCTCATGGAACACTTCCTTTTGACAAATATTTTCCCTTTAATGATTCATATACACCAGCTGGTATAATAAAAAAATGCTTTTAATTAAGAAAAATAACAGTGGTGGAAGTTTCATTTTAATTTCATTAAGTTTTGGAAAAATGTACACATAAAGGCAGCCCTCCCATTCATCAGAGAAGCGTTCCATGATCATTAATACCAGATCTGTGCGCTGCTGGATTACCCAGGAATACAAATTAAATTCACATCAGCCACAAGCACACATTCAAATTAGCCAGCACACGCAATATGAAGCAATACGCCAGAGGACAAGAGATACCTGACCAACAAAGCAGCCTACTAATACAAAGTTCAATAAACTATTCTGAACGTGCTCAGAATCAGCAGAGTGAATTTAGACCAGCTCAACACCCTGTTATGTGGCCAGAGAAGCCCAAAATGCACACTGGCTGCATAACCAAATCAGTCTGTGGGCAGATTCTTCATCATGATTTGCCATTCTGTACTGTCCAAGGACCTTAAAGGAGTTAACAGAAGGTTTTCTTTACAGAAATAAATTCCAGCACTGGAAGACCACCAGGATTAGCTCCGACGTCAGCCTCTACTCTTCCCACATGCACAATTGACCTGTGGAAGCTACAGGACAGGGAAACATTGGGCGATGTTGAAATAAAGATCTTAAGGCAGTGGTGCCTATTAGAGCTTTCCTAAGGTTTCTCTAAATGACCTGAAATACTGACTCCATCCAGAGATGAAGAGAGCCCACTGTCCCTAGAGGGCCAAAGACAGATTATGTTAAACTGAGTTTATTAGCTCCTGATCTATGCAACAAAGCCTATGCCTGCCATACAGCTGACCACAAAGCTCTCTTTCACCTGTTGATGACAATTGCCAAGATCGTGGGCGCACAAACCTTAAAATAATTGTCCTGGTTTAACCAGGATAGGGTTAAGTTTCCCCAGCAGTGGGGGGGAGCTCTAGCTGGGTTATTCAGATACCATGCTGACGTCACATCCTGGCAGGTCACATTTTTTCCTGGCGCGGAGCGCGGTGCACTCGTGGTTTTGTACATCGTGCTTCAAACTGCTGTATTTGGTAGCTATTTTGCTCTGTTCATTGCTATCACTATTACTGTTATTGTTATTGTTGTTGTTGGTTGTGTTGCTATTGCACTGTTGTATTAAACCTTTCCTTATTTCAGTCTTGGGGCTTTCTATTTCACTCCCTTTGTGGGGGAGGGGTAGCGGCCGTGTGGTCTCAGACCCCGGCAGGGGCTAAACCACCACAATAATGTACATTTCTAACTGAAGAACCAGGTGACAGAACACAGCCCATAGTACCAAAGGGAATTTGTGAAGAGCTTTGATGCAGCAGGATAGCTGTCAATCCTAGACACTACGAGTCGTGCTAAATAAAGGGGGGCACACACCAGAATTGTTACAGCTCTGCACTGGGACAAACATCACAGCAGCAGTCTGGAGTCCTGAGGGGTGATATACTTTCTGCACTCTTCTCCTCAAACGCAGGACAACATCACTCACACCAAGTCAAAGCAAATGGGAAGTGTGCAGAGCTTCGGTATTGACACAACACTGTTGCCACCTTATTCCTACTTGCTTCTCTTATGGATCGGATCATAAACTCAGTAGAAAAAGCCTAATGCTGGCAGCTTCCAAAACTTTCCCATGAAGCTGCCTTCCTAAGAGATATATCTGTTCTCTACCAGGCAGGGAAAGCTGAACACTGTCTGACCTGCAGGCAAATCATTAGGGAATGGAGGTGTCAAGCAAGAGTTACGCAGCTCCTCCACTGGACATTTCCAGGCCTTTCTGGTTTTTTTGGTATCCTAACCAGGCTGCTGAGTTTGAGACAGGGCCAAACAGATAACATCTGACTTCCCAGAAAACACCTTGGTTTCTTCTGATCAGCTTTATCCCTCACGACTTCAAACTGCTTCAAGAGGAAGACTTCTTCCAAAGCAAGTGAGAGATAACACTCAGTGGGTTAAGCTTTTAGCTTAAGCTTTTAGCTCCTTGCACCAACAAGTAGGGACAAGTTCACTAAAGGTCCTAAGAAGAGTAGGACGGTTTGAAGATTACCCATGGTTACCTTCCATATGCATCTCTGACTAGTGTTTAGATGAGCATTACATAACCCCAAGCACAGCCTTTGGGGGTAGGCTACACAATGGAACTGCAGAAGTTCATTTCCTATTCAGGGCTCAATGTAGAATGAAATCAGTGATCAAATTAGAGGCTCTGATCAAAGCTTTGTGCAGATAATTTGCACGGAAGCCAGCTTCTACCATGAACCTATATCTGACTTAGGCACTCATCTCTTTGTAACAGGCCAAGACCCAAACCCTCAAGCCTTCTATGACATTTAATCAGAATTGGACTAAAAATCCATCAAGAAAGACACGTCAGATGTCCACAGGAAGTTTAGTTTCTTTAGGATGCCAGATTAGCAATAACACCCTTCTACACAGATAAGGGGGATAAATGACATCTCGGAATGCAAACAAAAAGCCCACTGGTACCACCAAGATTAGCACTCTGGATTGACATCATGAAATAGTGAGATGTCATATATACTCAGCATGTAATTTCCACTTGAGACCAAGCGTTTTCAAACTTGGCCGCAATTTCTGCATTCTGTAGTACAGCCATGCTGAAATTAGTTGTGGATCTCTAAGAAACGGAGCCAGTTTGAAATACTGAATTTTCATTTTGACTCCAAGTTCAAAACCCATTTCTGTCTCACACTCAAGGCCAAACCCAGGCATGAGAATTTATACTGGAGGACAGATTTAAGAAGAGCCTCAAGAAAGGTTTAAAATGCAATTCTTATGTGGATGTGAACAATATCCAGATACTAGTATTTTAATGGAGTAAGGGCAGATCAAAAACCCAGTAAAGCAGCAAAGAAAAACCAACAGTAAAATGAGAACAGTAAGCTTATCACAAAACAAATTAGTTGTGCCAGAAGAGAACACCATGCACTAGCAATTCAAAGTACCATCTCTAGTTCTGTAAGGACTTTACCATGTTAGAAGTTTTGTTCTTTCAGTTTTTAAAGGAAAAAATGAGAGACAGAACATGTTCTTTAAAAGTACTCCCGAAGTTCATCAACTTGAGCTTCACAGTCTTACAGCTGTGAAGTACCTGACTGAAACAAATTTGAGTACCATACATTTCAGGCATCTAGAAGTTTTAGATAACATCCATTCATGCTAGTTTCTGTTTCAAAGGAACTCTCTGTGACCTTCATCAAGTCCCTTGTGCATCTAATAAAAGCACCAAGATCTCTGCTCTGAAGTCCTTACTGCAGCTTTTCATATACCCAAGTTCCAATTCATGCAGCATCATCCAAGACAGTAATTGTTCAAAACTCCTTACCTCCATCATTTCAAAAATACTCTCAGGATCCAGGCTACCTTTCCCCACTTTCTTCATAGAAGTGAGGGCACCTTTACTGGTCACAGAAATAAGCAGGCTGGCCAAAGAACAGGCTTCTTCCTGAAGGGTAGCATCTACCACATGCCTATATCCAATCTGCAAGTTAGTCACAAAATGACATATTAGTTTGCAGTTCTCTAAGCTCTTTATTAATAAAAGTTAAACTGTGAGTGTTAGCTCTGTTAGTTATCCGCAGTCTCCTATCCGGATATCATGGGGCCTTTGGTAGTGGTCAGAGACTGACTTTACAGCACAGTATTTAAACAGCCTCCGACTCCAAACTGCACGTACATACATAAGAGAGATGAGACAAGCATGTCACTATTTCATGCTGTTTTCCTCTCTGACCATCCTTTCGTCTATATGAAACTCCATATTCCCCTTTCGCCCCCAACTCCAACCATGGACTTCCTCCTGCCTAGGTGAAAATTACACATCCTGAGACCCAGGTGAGCCCCCACTTCAGTGATAGCCTTTCTACTATTTATGCAACTTGCTTAAAAGAAACATCAGACAAACTTTCCGGTAACTAAGTGAATCACTAACTCTTGCAATGACAAATGTGGTATCCAGCAAATCAGCTGCGTTAGCTATGTGCTATATGTGGAAAACAAAAACCTGTTTGAAAGGAAAGGACAGTATTGCACCCATGAAAACAGAGTTTTGTCCCCTGCCACAAATACTTCTGTAATTCCAGGCAGATCACACAAACTCTGCACCTCACAACAATGACCATTTGTTTTAACATACTGAAGTATCTGCTGCTGTGGATGTTGAACAAAGACTAGATGAAAAATAATAACTCTTCTGCATGCAAGAAGATGCACTTTAAGAATGCATCAAGTAGAAACCTGCAAGTCAGAGGTGGAAAAAAACCCCTTATTCAGTAAAAGTTCTTAATTAGGAGGCCAAAGATGAACAAATATAAATACATAGTGGACACTGACCATTTCTGTAACACAAATTTTATATCTGGGGAAAAAAATAAATGGCAGGTGAAGTTAACAGAAACTGAAGTCTCTAGGTAGAAGGTCAGAAATTTGTCAGGCTTACTTTGCTTAGAGTGACAATGCAGGGCACATCATCCACATTAAGTCGAATACAATCATAAGGGTCATCAGACAGCTCAATCTCTTTAGAACCTTCTTCGTCCTCCAGAACTCGCACTTTGGGTATTCTGTGGAAACAAAATGTGCAAAATCAGTGCCAGAACAGATAATGAATACAGTTGTCGTAACAGTCTCAACTCCAGGAAGTGCCCTTTCCTCTAAATGAGGCTAAATGTTTAGAAAAACATCCAGAATGTTATCAAAGTATTAACAACTCACTGAGACTAGGAATAAAACATTGTAAGCGAGACGATATTTAGGCTAAGATCATCATATTTACATCACTCAAACTGTTAGAATTTGAGCTGGTTTTTATACTAATATATGGGGGGAGAGATTCTTTTGGAATTGCACAAATCAGTTCTGAACAATTCTCTGTACATCTGCCTGGATGCACGGGAGAGAAATTACTAAGACTGAATTCTTTTGTACTGTGGTTCCCAACCTTGCAGACAACAGTAAAGTTGTCAGAATTACAGCAATTACAGTCCTTGACAAAGCTGTGACATCAGCAGCAAATACAAGTAGGAAAGTTGTTCAGGAAAGAATGACACTAACTAAGGAGACTTGGGGTAAAGGGAAAAGATGACATTAGTAAAATCCTTTCTCTTTAGCAAGATGGGAAGATTGCAAGATAGTCTCATTTCTTTGAGAAGCCAGAAGACTCTATTGTTCTAAAGACAGATACACAAAAACAACAACCAGGGATAGAAACCCAGGCAGAAATCCAAGAAATGTTTTCTTCTCAATCGTGAGTGACAAGCTCTCTCCACAAATGAGCTTAGACAGACTCCTTTGTCAGTGGTACACATATTGTATTTGTGATAGCCATTTAATGGGAGTTTTACAGGATGATTTCATGCAGTTTTCTTAGCATAATGAATAAAGTAATTTAAAACAATTTAGTAGAAGATGGTATCTCAAGCTGTCAAGAACATCAGCATCTTCTATACCCTCATTTATCCAGGTGACCACTAGGATGGAATACCGACTGAGAGAATTTGCTTTACTGGCCAGTAAAACCCCCACACAGCTCAACCATGCCACTCTCTTTTATACATTTGCAGTTGAGAACATCAAGTATCTCAAGACGTCCCTAGAAAGCTAACCATGTGGAATGTAACCACAATCTGTTTTTATATTAGTGCTTCTACAGCAGCGTTGTGCTTTATAACTAGACTCTGGAGATTACATTCTTTTAGGCATTCTGTACCAAATCTCTGTTAAAAGAGGAGGAGATAGGGACTAATTTAGTGAACATTTCTCCCACCAACGCAAAGTGGTTTTTGTTGTTCCCTGGAAGAGTATTCTAGTTATTTGTGGCTAACAGTCCTGGAGGCAAGTACTTCACAACAGCTAACCCTGCTTCAGTGAGAACAAATTCCCTGCAAGAACATTGGCCTGAGCCAAGATAAAACTAAAACTTTCAGTAAGCAGAACAACTGCTATGTGTACCTTCTCCTGAAATGAAACTCAAAATGCTTTGCAACTCATTGGAAATGCATCAAAGTCTGTTTTCGAGTTTAAAATATTCCATTAAAAATTGATGGAATAAAGTCACAAGGTGACTAACCTGCAAGCTACACAGACTATGGACAACAGCCTAGACAAGAAGCGTATGTGTCAGAGCAGTGTTTAAAAAAGAAGGAAGATTTCGAAAAAATTTGTGAAATTAAGCAATTTTGAATGTCACCCTAAAATAGCTACGAAACCAGAGCAGTAGTTGGTCTGCAAGAAAAAGTTACCAGAATTAATACCTGAAAAATGCCTGCATGGAGCTGTTTTGGCCAAGAACAGATGAAAGAGGTACAAATTAGAACTACTGCAGAGGCCAAAAGCAGTTGATCAGACACAAGCATCATAGTTGCATAAAACCAGGGTATATACACACAAAAACTAGGCAAAGAGTACAGCACAAAGCATTTCCAGAAAACTGGAGATTTCCTCTCCCCGTTTGTGAAGGTTTATCTTAAGGACTAGCTGTACGTGTTTACTTTGCGACTTTTTATTTTTCTATTTTGATTCCTGCAACTAATCAGGGCAGAAATCTGTACAGCAGGACTTAATCACGTAAGAAACAATGCTCTTTTCTGTGTGCTGCAGACCCAGATTTCACAACTGAAAAACCAGTTCTACCCTTGCAAGCAGGCATCAGTTCTGCCTCAACCATGCTGCCCAGCAAAAATCCCACGACATCTGCAAGACTATTGTGTTATAAACTCTGTAGCTTTTGTAACTTGCCTAGTTTCTGTTGCTCCGGTTGCAAGTAGGCACATTCCACAGGATCAAATTTAATGCTAAGACTTGCGCATTTTGCAATATGTACTTCCATCATGGATAAAACCAGCCTTAAGCACCCTGGAGACACGGTTAAGAAGAAAGTTTGGTATCTGCTATCTTTTACACATGATCTTGATATAGTTTTTAGAACACAATGAACAATACAAACCCCCGAGGAGTAAATGTTCCCCTTAAAACAGTCATATTGTCATTGTTCCATGCCTGAAGGGGATACGATGAGTCAGGTCAGACATACAAAGGATTTAAATCCCATAATTCTTGCGCAAAATTCCTTAAGTTACAATTTTGAATTTATTTAGCCCTTAAGAAAAATGTGTCCACAGCTATTATATAAATAGTTAAGAGCAAGATTTTAAAGATGAAGCTGAGGTTTTCAAATGTCTATCTGAATATCTAAAACTTTGTAGCTTCAGAGAAAAAACAGCAGCTTGAGCTCCCCGCTCTTTGTTCTAAGGCTGCAGTCAAGGCTGACAAAGATCTGAAAACACTTATAACAAAAACCTGGTTGTAAACAGATTATGAAAGGCAAGTAAGACTCAGAGCGATACATGTCAAGCAAAGTTCGGAACACTTAATCTGAAGTCATCTTCAAACTGATGTCTTGCTTGGACAATAACATTTTATGAAGAGCAGGCAGCTACGCTAAACAACCTTGTGTCAATCCAAAGAAAACTTAGTAGGTACCAAGGGAAAGGGAGAGGAACAGAGAATGAGGACCACAGGTTTTCACTCTGAATTTCACCTCTTGACTTTGAGCTTGTATGAGATTAGATGTACTAGAATTCCCTGCTCAAATCAATAGACAGGGTTTTCACAGGTAAAAAAAAAAATCAGACTCTGCATTATGTCATAGTGTACCACATTTTGATTTGATATCTGACTTCCACAAGACTGTGGATGCTTGCCCACAGATTAAAGATTCCATGAATGATACAGTTGTCAGAAGAATAAAAATAAAACAGTATCATTAAAACAATGACACCCTCCCTGTTGCCCAAGATCCCAAAGCAACAGATTTTATTTTATTTAATTGCTTTTTATATGATCTTCTCTCTTTACTCAGAACTAGGATTCTAGCTGAAATAAGAAGAAAGACCTAGTTATCTTGTAAATAAAGTACATGCTTTGGATCTGCAAAACAACTCACATAGGAGCAACTGTACTAACTATATGACTTTTGCATCCTGGCAGCTCACACAGAGACATAGGCATTTCCTCCCTTTTGTGTATTGTCCAAACTTTTGTGAGCCATTACGTTTGTGACAGTATTTCTTAATGCTACAAAAACAATCTACTGTTAAAAGTTACTGTTGAGAACTCGATTAACATGGGAAATTCCTCAGCAATATATACAAGTTGTAGTCTCAGATGGATTCTCCCCTTATCCCCTTTTAAAGTGTTTATAACCTGACATACTGCCTGTCTTCAAAAGCATATTTTCCTCCTCTTTTTGCACGTACTCTTCCAGCTCTAGTACTGTGCGCTGATTCCCTGATGAATAAGCCAGAATTATACCAGTGACTACCAGATCTCTAATTTACAGCTGAAGAACAATTTGAGATTGTTCTTTTAAATCCACTTTTAAAGATCTACTTTTAGAACATTTATGCCTGTAAAAATCTAACTTTTGTACCTCTTCCAGCTACTCTTGCTATGTAAGTTTTTTAGCAGTCATTCACCTAGTTTCTTTCTCAAGGGTGCTACAAAACTCTGTATTCCCTTTCACCATAAAGAAGATAAAAACATTAGAAAAAATGGTATTGAATGTTATCATTAAAACACACACAGAGCACTCGCATCATTCATTCTACTAGATTTTGTTCTTCTATTCTTTGAATTAAAATGCATAGGGCAAAGTTCTTTAAAACACACATTATTTCCCCCTCCCCACAATCTCTCACCACCATTTCCTCTTAGTTTTAAAAAAACCCAGAAACCCTCTAGACTAACAGTTAATGAGAAAGAACATCAGAAGTGGGAAATCAAGGCTAGTTACAAATCAGTAGTCACACTGACAGAGGGCTTCTTATTCAGGAGCACCACATATCAGTAAATACTTCTTATTTTAAACCCACGAGGCATCAACACAACTTGCAACAAAACCACATGGTCAAGACAATTTTTTTCTGGATCTGGCTACGGAACAGAAGTCATATTTGAGCCTGACTGGGCATATAATGCAATATGACACTTGATTATTAGAAATTGAATTAAAGTTATTAGTTCGTGTTACTTGCATGCAAATGGACTGCGTTGTATCTGAACAAAAGTTGCTCTGGGTATTATTTAAATAATTAAGCATTAAAAATGTTTAGCTCCCAGAGAGTACTTCTCTCCCACCTCCCATGCCTCTTTCACTCACATGAAATGACATTTCTGCTTTACCTTGTGTTAAAGAGAGCTGCCTTCACCGCAATAGAGATTGCATCAAAGAGGTTCCCACCACATTCCAGTAACTGGAGAGGAAAAAAAGAAGCTCTTTAAAAGAAAATCAGGCTAGTGCCTTTAAACCAAGGCTTTACTTCAGTTAAACCTACTTGAAAAGGCACAAAACTAAGAACCAGAACAGGATTTTTAAAAAACAAAGTCATCTTTAAAGCCTATCTATGAAAAGAAACAGCAGATAGGAAATTAAGATTACAGCTAACTGTATTATACATGCAAAATGGAAGAGTTAAAGCACTTCATAATAAAATTAATGATACAATTTAATAATAGAACCTGAAATGAAACCACCGCTGTTCTTACTCTTCTTGTGCTAAGGGACTGAACTAGACTATGACCAGAACACTTTTTATAAACTCACCACATTCATTCTTTAATGTTAAATCAAGCCAATCCATTTTCTTTATTTTATTTCAAAGAGGAGTCTTTTTTAAATATCAGCTAGACAAACCCAATTGGTAGAATTGTTTTCAAAGAAGCAATGCAAATTGTCACCAAGAACATGGTATGAAAAGCTAATTATAAAAGGTCTAGTTATGAAGGTATGTCGTGATTTATTCTCTATTCTTTATGGAAAAGCAGTCAGCAGCAAGTTTGTCTTGTAGCTGAAAAAGATCTAAGGAAATCCTGATGTCAAAGTCTACTTGTTGATAACACTATCATTTGAATTAAAGTGTGTGGAAGGAGTCTACCTTAGCTTTTTCCCATGAAGATCAGAAGAGCAGTCAAAGAGAAGAACAGCACTGAATACTAGCTAAAAAGGCAGGGCTTCATAACCACTAATACCTTCTATAGGCTGACAGACAACTTCAAGATGTATTTAGCCATAGTCTAGTGCTAGTTCTCTGAGAAGCTCCGCTCTCAGCTGCCAGTACTATTCTACGAACACACACATCCCCAGCAAGCATTTGGAACTACTTCAGTGAGAACATATGGAGGCTTCTCCATTACATCAATCTATGCTGTATGATGAGAGCAAAACCAGTTTTGCAACACTGATTGCACTGATTGTTCTTCAAAATCTATTTAAGAATGAGATAAACTCCCGCAATGAGAGCAAATCATAAATCAGATATTCTGGAAAGACAGTTTATTTTTATGAAGACAGACTGAATTGTGTAAAAAGAACAACAAAAAGTTGGGATAGAAAGCTAAATACAAAGGTGATCAGATTATTTCTTTGCAAACAGCTGCTAGATACAGAGAGGTTAACCTGTCACTTTCAGTCACTATTGGATTTGACTGGGTAACACAATAAGCCCCACAATATCTTTGTTACTAAAACACAGTAATGGGATGTGCCTGTACTGTTGCTAGGCTTATGTTCGTGTTGCTATTCTAAAGTCTTATCTATATTACAGTGGTGCCTACAGGCTAGGAACACAGCCTGTATCAAGCGTAGTGCAACAAGTCCTCCAAAAAGAAATGAACGCTCTCTTCTCAGCTGAAGCACCTTGTACTGAGATTCCCCCCCTTCATTTTTTTTTTTTTTTAAGGACTAAAAGTCTGCACAACTGCGAGTTGTGTGGGGGAAGTAAAGGAGTCTTTAGAAAGGGCTGCTCTTAATTTACTGATACGCAAATTAAAGAGTTATTGGGGGTGAGAAGAGAAAAATATTGTAGACCTTGCCTTATTCAACGAAGTTTTTCCTCCAAAAGGACAGATATCTAATGTTTTTTTTCCAAACTGTGAGGGGAATAGAAAAAATGAGGAAATCCTCTGAGGGATGCTGAGTAGCGAATTACTAACATTTCAACAGAACCAAATGCATGCCCATCAACACACAAGGTGCTGTGACGGGGTAGGGAATGAAGAGGTTGCACACCTTGGTTCTCTTCGCTCAGCACGGCAGCCTGCTGGGGTGAATTATGTGGAGAAGGCTATACATGTATCAAAAACACCCTCAGAAATGCCTAAAAACTTATTTCTGGTATCAATGACTTAGAAAGGGAAAGAAATTGAGGGAAAGACAGAGAGGGTGAGAATAGGCTTACAGTTTTGCAGTACTGTGTATCTCCACACTCATGAGCTACTCTTTGGAAGTGGAAGGCCTTCCATTATTAAGAAAGAATGCATATATTTTAAAAGGTCAAGGTATATATTCTTGACCTTTGACACATATCTATGCATCTGTCTGTATGTCTGCATCTTTGTGGCATGTATAGTTGGAGTTTTTTCTTTGCAGTCTGACTGTACAGAATTATAGCACCTCCCAAGTACGCTGACCACTAAAAAACATTTGAGACGTTTTTAATCAATAAGCTGCATGGCTATGCAAAATATACTATTTTCTCTTTTGAGGCTGCATATCTCAAATTTTGTTTACAGATAGGAGCTGAATATAGATGCTTCGACCACAGCATGCACAGCTAAATTACATAGCAATGGAGTATCTCCAGGTTCGTAACATTCTTTGTGGAAAGAGACTTGAAAACAAGTACCTTCCCACTTGACCACAAGGTACCAGCATCTTCAGGCTTACAACAGATTTAAGGCTTGTTTTCCCTCCAACTTAAGTATGCAACACAAACACCAATGTGAACGATTTCCAGGAATTCTGAAGGAAAACATCATCCAAAAGACTCTCAATAAGCACTGTTATTGTATTTAGAATCTGCCTCCCTCAAATAATGACTAATACGAATCGTACCTTATATTAGCACAAGTGTCATACTTCCACCATGTACTATTAAAAATAGAATTCTATAGGAATGATTCAGCAAGAGCAGCTTCAGGAATCTGTAGGTGTCAAGCACCTACATCAAGTATAAACTATCACATGTGACATATGTGTCTTCTATTTAGAAAAGGAAATAGTACAAATACCTCACAAATGTGAAAATACAGAGGCCTGGGGTGGAGAAAAAAAAAGAGCAGGGGAACAGAATAAGAGACAAATGTTAACAATATCCTGTTCTAACTGTACCAGCAGCTCTTCAGTGGCTCACACATGAAATCCCTGTAGAACATGACATTAAAAAGCATACAAATACCGAGGCTGTTTGTAGCTATGGACAATCAAAAATTTTATCCAGGAAAATTCAAATAATGACCAGTTATACCTCATACAAAAGATATACAGAACTACTTCTGCAGCAGTCAGCTTTATGAAAGTCTTTGTTTATGCAGTGTTTATGCAATGTTAAGTAGTACATTGCTTAAATAAGCACAGCATTTAATACTCTGTACCTCTGCTTGTAATTACCTAGTAACTAAAGGCCCCAGTGTGATTTCTCAGAACTAACACTTCATTCTCTATTAAACTATGCCAAGCTCCAATAAGCTGGTGACTAGGACTGTTAAAGCACTCAGCAGTGGTGCATATTTGATCATTCTGTATGCAGACTATGTCACGGTATGTACCATATCTACTATAATTAGGCTAATGCTACTGCTTTTAAACACCTAATGGACTAATTTTCACATTTATTTAGGTCTTAGTCTAAATGATCCTGTTTTGTTTAACAAAACCCTGTATTTAATTTTTTTGGCAATACAGCTTAACATTTTGCAAATCATTTCATACACATGAATGGATTCCTGTCAGTAAGATCCCTCAAAATATTTTCGGTTACAAATTTGACAAATAGAAACTCAACTTTGGACCAGCAAGAATTGGAAATAATGCTCAGGAGAGTCTGACTTGCAGACTTCTATTAAATTCCCATGACAGAGTGCTTTAAATACAGCATAGTTTGGAAACTGAGCTGATACATGCACAAGACTTATATGCATAAAATTCAGTTTCCATTTTTTAATGGGAACAACTATTCAGTTTCTCTTCTACATCAATATATGCATACAACTTTCATCAAAAAGTGCCTATGCCAAACGTTACCTTACTGAATTAGTAGTGATAACAGTGCAAAGAGGTAGACAGGATGGACAGTTATGTTAGGGCTAACATACTCCCATGCTAACTTACATTCACTACAATGATACATTTGCTGTTATATCTAGCTAGAAAAAAGTTTAGCCTTCCTCAGTGGAAATTTCCTTGATCACTGATTTTTATCTGAGACAGATTTGGAGTATTCAGTGTTTTATTAGCTCTGCAGTAGAGCAGTGGCATCAAGAAGAGGAGAAAAAAGCAAGCTGGAAGTAGCGATTAACTATTATAGGTAGATCCACAAGAAAATGGCCATCCATGCTGTGAAGCATTGTATCGCATTATGAGAAGCTTTTTTAATATGAAAATACGCATAGTTATGCTAAGTTAGTCAGTGCCTTGAAAAACCTCCTTGAATCTTAGTTTCATTTCCTTACTTACCAATACATCAACATAGAGAACCCAGCAGTGCTCTCTGGGATTAATACAAAGTGATTTCAAGTCTACACTGCTCTCGCTGCTAAACACTCTGTAGAGTGTATTTGCTATCTCTGTGCCAAGTTCTTCTCCTCCCCGGCCTTCAAATTCAGGAGTGGCATTTGCAGAACTAGATAAAGAAAGAAAAAAATACTTTCACTACCGAAGCAGCCAATACCCAAAGAACATTTCTTAAATATAAAGCATTATCTATGGATTTATTCGTACAAGAATAAGCATCCTATCTGTGAAGAAATTATTTCAGTTTTGCATAACAAAATGTCTTGATGCAGATAATATACCTACATTTTGCTACAAACTCTGATACTAATTAAATTCCACTACTATCTTCAGTTCCCAAGTTACAATATTAAAGTTGGTGAATTCTCTCAGGGATTATTTCTTAAGCACTCTCATCTTCTATCACCTCAACTCTTTCAAAAATAAAAAAGCGAGAGAAATCTGTACTATGTTCAGAACAGCTAACAAGACAGCCTGTTAGAGTTGAATGTTAAATTAATAAGAGAGTTGCTAAGAAGAGAAAGATGTGACGATATGACAAGTAGAATATGCCTTTTTTTTTTAAAGTGACATGACTGCCTGACCTTAATTGGTAATTTCTTTACTCAGTGTACTCTCTGCTATCAAGCCACTTACAGACAGCAGCTCATTACTTTCACCAGCTGCAGCTTATGGAGAGCAGCAACTAAACATTTTTTTCAGAAAGGATCTGACAAAAGTGCGTGGTCTTCACGTCCCCGATTCCAACATAACAAACTTTGTTTATGAGCAGTCATGCAAGAAAGTCCTTGCGTGCTGGGGCCTTGTACACGGCTAAGAACAAAATTCTAACAATAAAAGAAAACAGACCTACAAACAAAAAAACCCCACCCACCCACCTCCCCAACCCCCTCCAAATCACAATGAAATAGAGCAGAAATGTCCAGAGATGCATATACAGCAAAATAACAAACATATTCTGAACCTAACCTCTGGTTTCTAGAGGGCAAGAGCATTCTCAAGCAGTGGATCCATGGCCCACGTTGCGGATCTTGTTTTTAAATAAACTAGTCAGACCTCCCCCAAATTAATTTCTCATTACAGAACACAGGAAAGGAAGTGATTCCACAGAATTGGTTTCGATACGTTCAAAATCTTTAATGGCTTGTATTATCCTGGCTGGGCACCTCCTGGTGCCAATTTCTTATGTCTGTTTCATGTTTATATGATGATACAAACTCTCAGCTCTTCCAACAGGCACACCGCAGGAATACAAACATACAGAAAACAAAGTCTTGGAATATAGTCCCTTCACCTTTAAAAAAACAAAACAAAAAGATCCACATCATCTAGGTATGACTTAAACCATCAAATGAGCTGTATCAATGAGACTGCAGAGCCTATAAGCTTACATATAATTACCTGTTATTATTCTTACTTACAAGAATTACCTCACAGTAATTCTCCCAACTTGTTCTTTTGCAGAACTGATGAAAACTCAGAATGCCAGAAAGAGCAACCAGATTTTATAGAAGTTATTTGCTGCTCCTGTAAACAGACAGCACTATACGCACTTAAAAAAAAAAAAATTACTGCAAATCAGGCACTGACCTATGTTTCCAGACTACATTTGCCACATGAATAAGCACGGCAAGTGTAACACACAACATTACGCACAGTCGCATTAATATTAGACACCAATTTTGTAAGATAGGACCATATCTAAGTATAACTTAATTCTGGAAATATGCTGAGTTAAGTCTTCAGGTTGTATTAAACAAGCCCTTATCCACAGAAGCAGCTTTTTTGCAAGTTAACCAGATCCTCCTGTTTAAAATATGGTTATGCAAGCATTATGATTCCTATGATAAGCTGAAAAGAATTATACAAACCTCAATCTATACCTCATTATTATTTCTAAACATAAAGTTTTATCAAATGTTGTATGCTTTAATTACAAATGGCTGCTTTCTTTGACAGAGAGTAGGAAGAACATAAGACTCAACTGGAATATCATTGCAAGTTTCAATGTACTTTAATTCCATTATTATTTTAACTCTTCAGTTCCTTGCAATCAAAGTGAAATAAAGAAGTTAGCAGGGTATTATTATAGTAACTATATGGTAAACACTGCCACCTAATGCTCACAGACTACCGCAGTAATTTACACTGGGTAAAAATTTGAAAAGGGGTTCTCTAGCACACTAGTAAGAGAAAATGCCAAAAAACTTCTTTTATGGAGCAGAGAAAGAACTTAGTTGGCCAGGTGGAGCACAGAATTTCTATTCGCAAACTGAATGTAATTTTAAAGACTTTCAAAACCATTTCAGTGTCACATTGCATAACAATCAAGACCCCTCCTAAAGCCCAAGGATGCTTCTACCACAGACCTCTACTGAATTTCAAAACCCTTGCTGTTACCAGTCAAAATCTTTCTCACAGTAGTTAAGTACTTCCTATCCATTGCTCAGGCCATTAATACACTATAATCTACAATAACAAGAGTTAATTAAACAAAAGCTTACAGCTATTTTCCTGGTATACAAGGGCTTCATTACACAGAGGATATTCTTTACTTAAAGCCGTATTTACTTTAAGCAACCAATACCAGATTTCTGTTCTTGCACCAAAAGAAACATACAATCATTTGAAACAAGAAGGCAGATCCACTGTTTTAGAATTAGCAGTAAGTTAACCACCTCACTAATATTCCACTCTTTCAGAAAGCCACCAGAAGACATCACGTTTATGACACATCTGGACCACAAAGGCAGTCACAGAAATAGACAGACCTGAATTCAGGTCCAGATGCTGTCTAACTGTGTTAACGTGATTACGATGATATTCAAGCTCATGACCCTACAAAGAAATGGGCTACCAAGGGTTTGGATTTAATCTAGTCAAGCTGTTAACTCTACCAAGATGTATTTACTGGTTTGGGTCTTTGCCTGGTCAGGTACTGTCACCGCACTTCCCATCCCAAAGCACATCTGCTTATAGAGTTTGAAACAGTCTTACTCAAGCATCAGACAGCGTTTCTCTCTGAAAACTGAGCTCAACCCCATGCAGTACAGACAATAAATACATCTTTAATGGAGGAAGTACCCTAATATAAAGACATTTCATTCTTTCAAAATGCATTAGCTTGTCTCTTGCCTCTGCAAAGAACAGTTGGCATGATAACAGGTGTAGGGGAGAGAAGGGAAGCAAAGGTTCCTTTCCTGCAGCCACCATTCAAGTCATACCTTCAGTGACTGCACTGAAATTTAAGTTAACATTTTCCCCACAAAACTCAGTGGAGCACTATCTGAGGATCACCTAAGAGCATGCTGATGTGGCTGTTCTTCAATACTGTCATCTCTTATGATTTGGAGAACCGCTTTCCACCTAAAATATTTAAGATCCTATCTGATCCGGACTCCCATGCAGGCATCACAAATAAGCCTGCTCTCCCAGCTGGAACAAAAGCATGTCTGGCTTTTGAAGTGGAGGAACAAATGGCCAGACTTGGACAAATATACTCCTTGCTTCCCTAATTCCACAAACAAAATCTAATGCATTCAAGGAATTCAGATGTTTGCTCTTTTCTTTCTATTTCTTACACTTTGAAAACGATAGATCTTTTCTTCAGTCAAAAAAACAAAAAGCAAAAAAACCCCTAACAAGTCAGTATTGGAACAGCCCCCAAACTCAAGCATGGGAAAGCAGACACAGCAGTCTTTCAATATCGATGGCCAGGATGACTGTCTTCTCCAGTGCTGATGTACAGACATCACATAGGACATGGACCTGTTCTACAATAATTAATTTCTAGTATCACAAACCAGTGCTCCAAAAATCATCTCTTCCAGAGACTTGCATTAAAGTCCATCTCAAAATGGGACTAAATGCGCTTCTCAGATTCTAGGTTAAGGACCCAGAGCAGAATGAAGAGAAATGGAATTTTGGGGCAGAAAATTATATATGTGATCCAGCAAGTTATTAACTTCATCAGTACAAGAAACATTGAGTGTTTCGGGAAATAAGCATTTTAAAATAGCAAACACTGCAGTCTGAGTTTTTCTTATTAATTTCAACAACATAAAAGCCAAGTAGAACACACAGGAGCTTCATCAGGAGATGCAGTGTGCCAAACTATGCTCAGTTACTACCACCCAGTGGCAGCCGGGAAAAGCATCAGAGTACTGACAGCATCTCACTTCCCTTTACAGGGAACAAGCTGCCTTCAGTTCACCTTTTGTCTTTTGGATCCTTCTGGAGGCTAGAGGTCAATTTTCCCTGGTGGCAGAAGCATGTGAGAAGTGACTACCCTTCTCTAAAATTTAGGCTTTCGGTCTGTGTTGTCACAAAAAGTAAGGATTACCTATTTCTAGAACTGACAAGATCCATCCTGCACAATATTGCCACACATGTCCCTCCCATCTTCTTACGAGGCAAAGATTAACAGTTAGAAAATACAGCTAACATGATCTAATGAGTTGAAGTTTTTCTAACGCTTATTTACATATGAAAGAACTGTCACAGAATTGCAACATCCCCACAGACACTTGTTTTAGTAAGAAAATGTCCCTGCTGTCGGTGCACTTTCTTCATATAGAAACCACCAGAACAAAGCAGTTACTATTTAGGATATTTCATCCATGAGTGTTATAAAGCAGTCAAGCTCAGATCCCCTCTAATGGCAGGACCCCATTTGAGAAGATCATCTTCCTATCTGATATTTTTTGAACATTAATCATAGACAAACCATTAACTCATAGGTGAGTCCTTCTCTCTACAAAGCATAAGTTTCCACAGTTAACTAGTACATTGTGACATACAGAGGCAGTCTAAGGTAAGGCTGTATAACATGAGAGAAACACAAACGTTAAGGCACATATAGCCAGTTGGGTCAAAGATTATGAGATACACACTCGCTTACTAGCTCTCATACCTTAGCTTTATCAATGGTATATTGATTTAATGTCAGAGTAGCAACACTTTTTGCTTTTAATAAAAATAAAAAAAAGGACACACACAAAACGGCTAACTTGATGGTGCCAAGGCTTTTATGAGAGGTTCCCAAAGCACATTACTTCATAAAGAACAGTTTTAGGAAGTCTACAAGACATGGATACTGTAGTTTCAGACAGCAGACAGTCTGTAATGATACTGAGGTATCACTATGCTATCTCAGAGCAACCTGAAAACAAGAGGTCTCAGTTTTCTTCTAGCTTCCTTCATAATTCAAGCACTATGAAGACTGTAAGGCTAAACAACAGTCCATTTGTAGCTCAAAGCCAGGAATATGATTAAAAACAAATACCATATTAGTTAATGAAATACTGATTCACTGTTAAATATAACTAAATTTTCTAATTAACTTTTGCATCTGAAGTTTACAGTGAGGATGTTTTTTTAAACAGATGGATTAGTAAAAAATGCACTTCAAACTTTTTCCACTGCTTTCACAGACAATGTAAGCAAACCTTTAAGTACAGTTGAAGTACAGTCTGTATCAGTCAATTCTTTTCTTCTGGAATACTTCATTTTTGAGAGAGATTTTCTCTATTCTACCATTGTAAAAAAGACAACTGACATTCTAGTCACGAAGTTATGTTAAATGCATGTTTAATTGAACCACTGCTCTTCTCCAGCTGCAGTGATGCTATGCAATTTGGGATTGTTTCATTTAACCTGTTTTCATTCTTTAACTCCTGTTGTTTTGCTTATTTTGAGTCTGCAGAACCAGCAGAAAGTTTCTGAACATTCACCACTGTTGAAACAGTAAAATAACTCGTTTCTATTACTCAGACCCTTATAGGAGATTAGTGGAATGAAAGTATAAACCTCAGAAGAATGGTAAGATCTGATCAGTCATTTATTCCAAATATTAGACCCATTTCCTTCACTTCTAGTATACTAACCAGTCAACAAAGAATTCCAGGTAACCTTCATCTGGTTTCTCTAACTTCGGTGTCCCCATTTCAGCTTTTACACCTACCAAGATATCAGTGTGTCCCTGTTAAAGCAAAAAACATATTGCACAGCTGGAATTAGTTGTCACAGAACTACCCCTTGAATTTAAATGCCTATGGTAAGCTGACATTTCTACCTTTCAGTTATCTGCACTGATCATTGTATCAGAGTGAACTTACATTAGGTTTTTTTTTTTAAAAAAGAAAGGCTTTAGAAGGACAATGTTAAGCCTAAGAAGATTCTTCAAATAATTACCGTACATATTAGCTTTCTCTAGGTTAAAATGACACTCTTAACATCCATGACTATTTCTATCATTTTGGTTCTGGAAACAGCTATTTCTGCAGAACCTTTATAATACTGCACAGTATATTTATCTTCTTCACAGTCAACACGTGCCAGAAGTAGTTTTGCTTCACTCTAAAGGAAAAGAATTCTTTTTTCCAGGGATTAGGCACAACAGCGGTATCAATTTTAAGATTAAATGTTAGATTAGTTCAGATTGAAGGCTGCCCAAGCACTTCACAGTAAATCTAGCTCAAGCAGGTTAAGCAGGCCTGAACAAATTGCGTATCCTGTCATTACTTCCTTAACCCATAGTTTCAGCTAGTGCTATACACACACATGTTATTACACAGAAAACCATCTACAGATAGCCTCAACTTCTCTTAAAACTATTCACATAAACCAGAAATTTCATCAGCAAGATACACAATCCCTAAGAAATGTACCTACCAGCTTTACTCTTGCAGATCCACTTGTGTTTGATACAACATCTGTTTCTACTTCTGCACATCTGTAGTCTTCACAGCCACGACCGTCTACACGAAGGTCCTCCTAAGTATGACAATCAATATATTGTGCGTAAGGGAATCAGTAAAGGAAAGTAAAAAAAAGAATCTGTGATTTTAAAGTTTCCTTGTCCTATGCCAAACACCACAGTAAAAAGGTTATAAAAGCAACAGCTCAGAGTTTCATCACTAACTTTTGCTTAAGAGTACAACAGAACCAACCATGCTTTTCCATTTACCTCTCATTTCTCTAGAGCTTGCAGAGAGCTTGTCTCTGCAGGCAGACATGAACTCCTGCACTAAATCCTTCCCATTCCAAAAGACAGCTTCAGACTGCAAAAGTGTAAAGGTCTTGGCTTCAAAAGGAACGATACCTAACACAACACAGGTCTTTCTTGGGTGTAGGAGTCTGGGCCGCGCTGGGAGAAAGTTAGTGCAGACAGAAGAATGCAAGGACGAAGACAAGGCCAGCAAAATAAGGCTGGCAAAACCACACAAGATAGCAGATAAGTGAGAAACACCTGTGGTCAGCAAAAGCACACAAGTCTGAGCAAAACCGGGTATGAGATAAGGGAGTTTTGGCAAGTTTTGGGCTTTATGTGCTAACTGCAATTAACCAATGCAAATGCTTGTAGAGGTGCATGAACAGCGCGTGTAGATGACCTGTAGCCTATTAGAAGATAGATGAGTGCATGTACGGAACTTAGTAGAATATAAATGTAACCAGAAAAGGAAAAAAAAAAAAAGATAGACGACCTGATCATCACATTGGTGTTGCGTCGTTTCTGTTCCCGCATGGAGAAATAAGGACCCCGGCTAATGGTGACCCCGACACTTGGGATACTCACATTCTGTACATTTATATACGTAATTAAGACCCAGCAGACAAAAATAACCTGACAGCCTTCCAAATGGTTTCATCTGCTTGTACTTCAAAAACAGATGTTATGCACTCTCAGATACTATGCAGCTCATCCCTATAGCAGTTTTCTCTGCAGTAAAATACAGTTTCTGTACTTTGCAGACAGTACAGTCCTTTTATCTTTGGCATTTCTCCCCACACGTCCTTCACTCCTCCACCTTGGTCCTCTCACTGTTCCACAGCTTAGTGACACGCTAAAACTCTACGCAACGGCAAAAACTCGAGAAAAAGCAAGGGGAGAGAGGGAGAGAGGAGGACAAGAAATGAAAAAACAAACCCACACCCTTTTCTCAGCCTGCCTTCTGTTCTGATGCCCTATTCTCAGCGTGCCTGGATGATTATTACCCCAGAGATTTCTCTCCTAGACATCACGTAAATGAAACATCTCTCCCTCCCTCCTCCCCAGCTCGTCCCCACCCCACACCTGCTCACAGGGAGCAAGCCCAGGGGGCGGGGAAGGGCCCTGCCTCACGCCTCACAGGGCAACGCTACCACCGGCCCCAGGCACGGCACGGCCGGGCCGGGCCGCTCCGAGCTGGCCCACATGACTCGGCTGCCACCTCCACGCCGCCCCAAGCTAGCGCGACCCCCCCGCAAGGCGCCTGCCGCCGCCATAACCTGAACGCCATGCACGATGTAGAGCTTCTCCGCCTCGCTCAGCACCACGGACGCCATGTCCCGCACCCCCCGCCCGCTCTTCCGCTTCCGGCGCCCGCGCGCCGCCGCCGCCGCCGCCGCCCCACGAGGGGGAGAGGGCGGGAGCGGGGAGGTGCGCGCGCCCCGCCCCGCGTGACGCCCGGCGCCGGGGGTGGGCCCCGCGCCTGCGCACTGCCCCGCTCCCGCGCGCCCGAGGCGGGAAAGCGGCCGGGGGGCTGTAAGGGCCGTTCTGGTGGCCGAGCCACGGCCTGACGTTGGGGTCTCGCCCTTCCTACGGGTAGAGCGGGGTGTGCAGCCCTTAAACTCCCCGGAGAAGGCTCTCGCAGGGAGTAGGCGTAGCGCTCTGGAGGTGGTGCCTACTGAGCACCCCACTTCCCGAAAAACGCTCCCTCCAAGAAGCTGACACTCGTGGTAAACCAAAGGCGCAGTGCCCGCTCTCTGCCTGCCTGGTGCCAGGGTAAAAGTTCCTGAAAGAGACTGTGGAAATACCCCAGTGCTTGGGAAGGGCTTGCGTCGTGATAAACCCCACAAGAAAAATGGGGAAGCGCACAGGTTTTACCTCAGAAAGGTCGGGGTGAGGTGTGGAGCTTTGGCCAGGCTGGTGCAGGGGCAGGGAAGAAACCAAATGCTCTCGTTAGGAGAGTGCTATTGGTCCTGTGCCGGATATCCCTGGGAAAGCAGCATGGGAAATCAATTAAAATCTCATACTATATATTAAAACAATAATTAAGGGTTTTTTTTGATAGCCTTAATTAAAAATTGCATAAGAACTTCATGTAAGTTTCATACTTTTTTGCATGGCTCGTGTCTAATTTTCAAATGATTTTGAAAGTTGCTGACTTCATGCTGATGCTTGGGTGAGATTGACCCATGGCTCACAAGGATTACACAGCTGCTGGAATTTATCCAGGTGTTTCTAGCTCTCCAAGACTCCTTGCTCAGTCAAATGCACAGAGCATTTCTGGCTGTGCCTCTTTGAGCAAGCAGCACGATGCAGCGGGAGCAAACCTGATGAGTGAGAGATGTTTTGGGGGTTTTACTTTGGGCTAGCGCTGCTCTGCTCCCATTAGCAGGCAGCACGTCCATTAGTCGGAGCAGAGAGAGGGTGCGTTGCTCGGATGCATCCCAGAGCTTCTCTGCATCCAAAAGGAGTCGAGTTTCCGCATGCCAGGATTGTTGTGTGGGGATCACTTACTGCTTCGCAGTGAGGAGAGCCAGCGGTGGAGCCTGACTGAGCTGGGAGACAGGGTGTGGGTACCTTGGGGTAAGCAGGGCCAGGAAAGGGGCCTGGTATGTTCTCCCTACACAGCATCAGCCAGTGCTGCTGCCCAGCACAGACAGACCCGTCGTCTGACCCCGCAGTGCCGTTTGTGCGTCCTCACGTTCCGCAGCATGAGCCAAACTACGGCAAGGAGAAATTAGAAACTCCCTTGTAAAAGTGAGTTCCTGATCTGAAATAAAGCATTAATGCAGGTGCACCCTATGATTCCCTCTGGGAGCACGGGCAGATGATATTCTGTCTCCCGGTCCTGCAGGTCTTGTGGCTTAGCCCACAGCAGCTAACAGTTCCAATTGCAAGTAAAGGGTGATTTTTTTTTTTCTTTTTTTCCACCCCTTATGCCATCCCTGCCTGGAATCCGCCTAATGCGAGTCAAATTCTTGCACAGTCCGGAGGCTCAGCCAGCAAATCTTGTTTACAGACAGACAGCGGTTTTCCAAAGGCTGGAGAAGGCCAGGTCTGGCTTGTTTTCCCTCGGGGCTGGCAGAAGGCATCCCCTCGCTCTAAAGAGCGCTTCCTAGTGCATTCAAATTCCCTCCTCCAACGCAAGGCAACAGTGAAAGTTATCAGACAAAAAAGATGCCTGTTGTTTGTTGTGGGTTGTTTTTGTGGTTTTTTTTTTTTTTTTTTAACAAGGGCAAAGCAACGTCTTTTCCTCTGACCTCATTAACGGTAAATGGATGACACGCGTTGGCTGAAATAAAGCCAGCCTGAGGGAATCAGCCGGAAAGCAGAAACTGGAAGCGGCGGCTCGGGATGGAGAGTGTCGAGCAAACTTCACCCGGGGCTGCCCCGCCGGCGGACACCACACCTGCAGCCCTGCGCTCTGCCCTCGGGCACGCCGCGCGATCCGCGATCCCCGCAAACCGGAACCACCCGAACGACTGCTCTGGGGCTCGGAGGTGCGCGCTGAAGCCCACCTGTTCCCCATGGAAGAAAAAAAATAATTTAAAAAGGTTATTTTTTCCTCACAAAACCCGCATTTCCCTCCTTTCCCCCCTCCTCCCCTCCCCGCCCCGCCGCGCACGCCCGAGACGTACAGGCGCACTCGGCAGAGGCGCGCCGCGGCTGCACGGGGCCCTGCGGCACCCAGGCGGCTGGGCCGAGCCGAGCCGAGCCCCGCCGGGCGCGGCGCCGGTGCCCGCCCGTGGGCCGGGGAGCCCCGCGCGCCGCGCCCGGCGGCAGGGCGGGGACGGGCCGGGCCGGGGAGTGCGCTGCCTCTCTCCGCCGCCGCTCACTTCCTGGATCCTCCCTGCCGAGCCAGCGTAAGGGGCGGCGGGGGAGGGGACGGGGACGGGCACGGGCGGGGGGGCCGTGCCGCCGCCGCCGCCGGGCGCGGGCTCCGCGGGGCGGATGGGGCTCACGGCGGCGCGCGGGGCAGCCTCGGCCGGCGGGGCGCGGCGCGGCGCTGCGTGGCGGCGTTGGCGGCGTGCGCTCGCGCGCGCGGCGTGGGGGCGGCGGGGCGCGCGCCGGACCGGCGGCGGCGGCCTGTGGGGTAGGTGGTGTAATGACAGCGCGGGGGGGCGGCCCGCGCGGGCAGGTGCGCGGTGGCGGAGGGGGCGGGAGCGGGCGCGGGCCGCCGCCGCCCGCCGTCGCGGAGCGGCCATCCCGCCGGCCGGGCTGGCTGAGGCGGGGGCCGCGCCTGCAGCCGGCGCTGCGCGCCCAGCCGCCCCCCCGGCCGTGCGGGGAGCGCCGGGGGTGGCGCGGCCGGTCAAGGGCCGCTCGGTGCCCCGCTTCCCTCTGCCGGGGCCCCGGGCAGCGCCTGGGCGTGGGTCTCCTGGGGCTGCTGGCTTCGGTCGGAAAGCGGGAGGTGGGCTCCCGGTCGCCCCTCGCCGGCTTCTAGCGCTGGGCTTGAAATACTGCGCGGGGAAGCGTTAAAGAACGCTGGGCCGCGTACGGGACCGAGCTCTGCTGCCGGGGCCGTCCGGAGCAGCGCGGCGTCCCCTCGGCAGGAAATCGAAGCTGGGAGCCTGCAGCAATGCCGTCGGGGTCCTGGGATCGGTTACGGGATGGCGGTGCTGAAACGGCCTCCTCTAACCTGCTAAGCGGCGCGGCGGCGGAACGCGCCCGCCGGCCAGCGGGGCAGACCCTCTCCCTTCGGAGGTGGCCGTGGGCACCCGGCGCCTGGCTGCGGCTCCCCCAGGGGACCGCAGGGCAGTCGCGACTTGAGCCCCGGGAGGAATCAGTGCTGGAACCATGGCGCTGTGCTGTGGCGGTTTTGGTCGAATTGGGTGGGGAGTTGTAGGAAGTAATCCGGGCTGGTTTTAAACAGTAGCTGCTAAGTATTACTGGAGTACTAACGAAAAGTAATCTTTAAGAAGAAGGAAGAGCTCGTGATGGCTCATTAGAAAACAATCTTCAAGAAAACATAGGCTCCGGAGAGGAGGAGGCAGCAGTCTGGTCTCTGATGTGCCCTCCTGCTGCCTGCGTGCCAGCGAGGGATGCGGGGTGGACACCAGAGCTTGTTTAGATTTCTCTCCTTTGATCCTGATTCAGAAAATATAAGCTATGTTTTTCAGCATGTGAGTGAGAGATCGTGTGCCAGACTCCTGACACGGCAGAGGTGTGCAACGTCAGATCTGTAGGAAAGGAGCCCACGTTTGGGTGGTCGTTCTGATACGGTGGAATTGCAGAGAAGGGGCTGGCAGGGTGCAGTGAGTCACTACCTCCCATGCCTGGTGGTGTAGATAGCAAGGCTTTAGGGAGTACCGTGTTTTTCTTTGCTTAGTGAAAGCAACAAATAATTCTTTTGTATAGTGTTATAGGCATTTCAGTGATAAGAGTCATTGTAAGGGGAGCCACACATTGATTCACATGTCTTTAAAAATGCATCCCCCAGTGCAATAAAGATCTGGTCCGTCAAATACTATGACTCTGTCAGCGTAGCTCTTGGTGCTGTCTCACTCATGCAATAGTGTTTGTCAAACCAATGGGAGCTGCCTGTGGTAGTAAGTTGTGTCTGACAAGGCTCATTGAGATTTAGAAGGTGTGACCCAGAAGCTTTGTGTGGTTACAGGTTTATAAAAGGACAAATGTAAAGTCTGCCTAAAAGCTCAAATATTTGTTGCGACATGTAACACCTATTGGGTATTTTTTTGTATATTTCTGCTTCCTTTTTAGTTTTCATTTTAGGTGCTGTAGTTACAGGCAGAGTGCGTATTTTGGTTTGAAATTGCTTGTTTGGCAGTAGACAAAAATATAATTTGATCCAACTACTGGGAGCAGGTTGCAAGAAGATGAATGCTTAATTCCTCAGCAGATGCAGGTCTGCTGTGCCCAAGTCGTTATGTGTCTTTTCTGGGCAGTTTCCTTTGTGTCAGCAAAGGGGAGCAACTGATAGTCTTCAGGAGTGCGTGTGTAGCCTGGGCAATGGTAACTCACCTTCGGTGAATCTCTTATCTAATGTGAATTTACTTTTTGTGATGGGTGGGTTGCTGTGTATCGCTAGCAGTGTCACATAGTCGATGCAGTTTAAACCCATTGTTTCAGGGAAGCTTGCTCGTGCAGCCATGAAGCTTGCTAATGCAGGCATTTCCCATGCATCTAGAATGGGTTCTCTCTCCTGTAGAGGAGACTACAGTGTAGGTGATGGGCACCCACAGTGGTGTCAGGCTGAAAATGTCTTGGCTGTAGCTCAGCCAGTCTCTGCAGATGTTAATTGACTGAGCTTATGTTTTTTTCTGGTCCCTCTGCGGTGTAGACATGACCTTTTTCTTAGGGCAGTATTCTGGAATACAGTTTTTCTGCCTTCCTGAGAGAAGACAGCAGGCAGTTTAAAATATGACAAGATAGAAAAGCTTATTACCGGTTTTTATTTTCCATCCCATGCTTAGCTGGTTGAAGCAAATCAAATGTGAACCTGGAACATCATATTTGACTTGTGCATGTAACTAATCTGAAACTTAAGGTTGCGTTAGAGAAAATGAGAAGTTAAAGCTTTCCCAATTAGAGCTGCATATTTCCTGGGTTGTGCAGACAATAAGAAAAAAAAGCCTCTAACTTGACTGGAACTGCAGTGCAGCAAGTCTGCCAGTAACACTTTACACATTGTCCTTTTGAGAGGGAGTCCAAAAGAGCAAGCCAGGTTGCCTCTGCAGGCTAGGGGTGCCAAAGACCTCCTCATATAGCGGTAGTTCCCAGCTAGTGAGGTGCAAGGTGTTACAGGCAAGGTACAGCTAGGTACTAGCTCTTAACTCCACAGGAGCACTGGCACGTCTGCTTCTGGATGTGCCCCCAGGGTGGGGGGTGCTTGGGAGTGCTTCTGGAGACTGGAGAGAGATTTATCTGGGCTTATAGCCCCGTATCTCTTCACCCCACCAGGTTGCAAGATGACCATACAGAACTGGTGCTCTTACGGGAGAAGGAGTAGGAGTGCAAGGAGAAAGGAAAAAAAAAAAAAAAAAAGCAGAGGATAGGGATGGGAAAGTAAGGAAATGAGAAGGAAGACTACAGCAGCAGAGTTGAGCTAGAAAAATGTTGGGAATCACTGTTCCAGGAGGTGTAAGAGCAAGTAAAACAAGGACACAGAAAACTCAGTGTTAATACCCTGGATAAGAGAGGAATGTTGAATGGGAGGAAATGCAAGGCCCTTGTTGATGTTTTTGCTGCTAGACCGGTGGTGGATGGTGGTGGCGGATGGCGTGTTTGTGAAGTTCAGCTGTGAGTTTTGCAATAATGCAGAACTGACAGGGGCAACCAATCTTAAACGTGGTGCAGCATGCAGAAGTTAAAACAAATGGGCTCAAGTTGAAACAGTAAGAGTGAACAAGGGTAGTGTGAAGTACAGAACTGTTGAATGCTATTGAAAAAAAAAGAAAGACAATGAAACATATGTAGTCCTAGTGGGAAGGCAGTAGTACCATACTGTAGATGCAGAGAGGGCTAGAGCAGGCAATAAAGGGAGATAGTAATGTGATATACATCTTTGTTCTTTGCAATGACTACTTGAATTACTGATGTCCAATACAGCATAGAATAGATAAGCAATATACTATGTGTTGCAGTTAGCCTGGTCTCCAACTCTCAGTATTTTGAAGGATAACAAAATGAATGTTTACACATAGAAATAGTATTTTTTATGGAGACAGTGATCAGTTGTGCTTGCTAATGCAACAGTGGGCAAACCAAGAAATACTGTTTGCCAAGTCAGGAGTTCTTTACTACATTTCAAAAGCTTCAACATACAGCAAATTTGAACCTGCATATTTTTCTACTTCTCTGAAGTAGCAACATAGGTTTCTTCTAGGCTAACTCTTGACATCACGAAGGTGAATCCTTTTCAGGATAGAGGTGATAATTTTTTGGTCCCTGTTTTATTAGTGAGCTATTTTAATGTATGCTCTCTGTATTTTTGGTATTTGGTTTAGGTACATGCTTAGGTGTAGTATTTAGATTTAAAATCTAAATGTCTACAGCCTTCATACCTGTATCTTTGCTACCCCTGTATGGTAGGGAAGAAGTGTGGGCTACAAGTCGGGGAATAAAATACAGAGACACTGACTTGTTCATGCTTGTGAAGGTGGGGGCTGTAGCAGGAGCAGGTGAGAGCCAAATCATGGGTTAGACCATCTGAGTGAAAAGGTATGTCTGATAGTTAAAGTGCTCTTTCTGCCTTGAAAGATAATCTGAGTATTTTTTTAGACTGGGATGGTTCTGCCAGCTTCTTACTATGATTAAAACTTTAAAGATGCAACTCTTTTCTGCTTCTCTGGAAAATACATTCCTTATGCCATGAAAGCAGTGTTGTTTTTAAAATAGATGCTAAAAATAATACCAGTTGTATAGACAAACCTTCCCCCTTTAATTTTTGTCTTTTTTTAAGAAAAAAAAAAATTGTTACAGGGCAAATTGAGAATTTAAATTCCCTGAATCCACTGGCTTGCTGCTTTAAGTCCTGAGTCAGCATCAAAATTGCAAGGCTGTCTAGAAGACCAGGACAGCTTCTCCCGTTTTGTCTTTCATAAGGCTGTCTATTCAGGATAACGACAATGCTGTGGGAAAGCATGACATCCCCATTTGTTGTTTTCTGTTTCCCAGTGCAGTCCCTTTGCAAGACTGCTCTTTCCTTCCGATGCTTACTCCAGATAGGTGGCAGTGCCACAGAGCTGGTTTGTATTGATGTGTTCAGGATTAATATTTCTCTTTTTATATAGGTTAAGCAGCTTGTGTGTATTTAGTCTATTGGGAAACTGTAAAATTGAAGTGACAGAATTTCTCTGTTGCCCTTGCAGCTCCGATAGTTAAAAAATTAGCATAAGTTATTTTGTAATGGTTCATACTTAATTACGGTTCTATAAAGTACCTTCCATCTTTGATCAAAAGCTTATTAAGATCACTAACTTCATGATCAGACCAAGTCAGATCCAAGTCTGACTTTAGTCTCTGTTGCCCTTGTGACTTGTTCCTAGATGTTGCCCCGATTTTGTCACTCATCCATAGTGGCCCAGTGTTTATGTACCTTGGACAGTAACTACATTGTCTTTGTCTCCTCTCCTGTGCTCAGGCTAGCAGCTGACAGGCCTTGTAGGTGGGGGTGCAATCACCAGATAACTCGGACTCTCAGGTCAGTCTTCATTGCACTATAATTTATTTATACAATGCATAGCCACTAGTTAAACAGAAACATTATAGACATTAGCCAGGAAGCTGTTACCATCTGTCCTGAGAGATTGCATACCACAAACATTAGGATAGAAAAACCCCATGTTTTTAGTTGAGAAAACGTGGCCTTATTTTCTTTACAGTTCCTTTGGAACTGAATTCCTTTGGCCATGTTGAAGTTGCTTCTTGTTTATGCTGATGTAAATGAGAGGAGAACTGTGGGGTTTGTGCCTTATGTGACTGCACCTCTTTTGAGCCTGTCACTCTCAGTCCGATCCAGGCCCTCAGGATGGAGTTTCTAGATCTGACAGACGTCTTTGGGATAATTTCCACCTCCCCCTGCTCTCCTTAGGGAGAAGTTCCCTCTACGTATTCATGCTCCTGTTCAAATCTATTCTTCAGAAATACATGACTTCAATTAAATCTTCCCCTCTAATAAGATGCTTCTAAGAAAAATAATAAAAATATGATTTTGGTGTGATCCATTTTTACTAAGGTCTTGTTCACGCATGGCCTCCTCAAAATAATAAATTAAAAATAAAAATTTATTATGTTTCATCAAAATAGTTAATGATGTAGAGAGTTTTCTAAACGGTGACTATAAAGCAGTATTGTAATATAGCCATTTATTCCCTTCATGTATAGAAAAGTTATAACAGGGTTACCTTCATGTTAGAACTGGGTAACCATCTGGTTTTGTGTGTTCTCTTTCCCCCTTCCCAAGGCAGGTAATCCAAGCCTGTGCATTCAGCCTGAGAAAACACAAATTTGTTTTAAGCCTTTTAATTGTTAAAGATTATTTTTAATGGATTTAATATAATTCACATTTGGATTTCTTTACGCCATTTTTCTTCAGTATGGGAACTGAAACTGTGGAAATTGCATGACTTCAGTAGCCAAAGGTTTCAGGGGAATCTGAGGTTTTTGTGAGCTTCTTGTTAAAAGCAAACACATAGCTGATAAGGTAGTATGTAGGCTGAAATTCTTCTCCTTAATGTGGCCTGAATTTCCAGAAGAAAAATGAAAAATTATCTTCACTAAACATAATTCTGCTCCTGGGGTGGCTGGAGTAGGGCTAGCAGTACTGACTTTACCCTGTGACATTTTGATCTGAGTCATCGGGTGTCCCGCAAGTGCAACTTTACGCTCCGTGCCTGATCCTTCCCTATTGCTTTTGCCATTTTAACTGGAGAGGAGCAGTTTTTGACCTATTTGGGGGTTTGAATTGGAGTTGGGTTTGTTCGTTTGGGTTGGGTTTTCTTTAACCATGTGTGGAGTCCCAAAAATATTCCCATGGAAGTACAGCTCGCTCTATAACATTTAAGCCTGCTAATAATAGGCTTGCTTTTTTTAGCTGCCTTTCACAGACCTGTTAGAAATGTCCCATTGACCCTCCAGGGTTTTGCAAACCAGGGGTTGGAAACTGCTCTGCTGATGGATATCTGGATGAATCTGTAGGAGACTGCCAAAAATTCTCAGCATAGCTGGGCTGTTTTGTTCCACTCCTGCTGATCAGATAAAGCTGTTTAGGCCTTGCAGGAGCCATTAGGAAAAAAATATATTATCCCTACTAAAACTTGCTTTGGCAAGTTTTGACAGGCTTGTTGTTAGATTTGAGCTGTATGAAAGTGTGGCAGGAGAAGCACAGGTAAATATCCTGTTAATAAGAAACACACTTTAGCTCATTTTTGTTGCAAAGGATGGTTAAATATGCAGTGTTTTAATCAATGCAGTTTGATGTACAGAAAAATGAAAAAAGCTTCAAAATGACCTCTCTTGCAGTTTCTATCTCTGTATCTGGAGTTTGGTTTTATTTAAAGGGACGTCCTGTCCTGTGGATCTAGATCGCCTAGTTTAGCTGTCATGAATATAACATGACTGGTTATGTATGTTTGCTTCCTTTTGATCACGATAAAAAGTTAACTTTAGTGTTGTTTGTCAGCTCTCAAAATCCTGGCAATGAATTCTGTGCGTGTCATAAAAGCTGTTCCAAAGTATCTCTTCAAAGTATGTAAAAACTGAAAACCTCAAAAAATGCCCATGATCTGCCCTGGTCTCATTCTTTTTTTTTTTTTAGAATTGTTTTCATGTAATTGGCAGACCTTGAAATTCACTTAGTTCATATGACAAAACGTAGCCTCTTCCCAAAGTTTTAATGTTAATGGACTTCTAATGGAGGAAATGGTTGCAATGTACATAGTAATACTGTAGTTTTGCAAGCACCCATGTGTCTGACTTCACTAGCGTGAGTAATTACATGAAATCAGCAGGGTGATGGTGATGATGACATTAAGCTTGGTGTAAGTTTTATAACATCAGAACCTCAGGTAGCTTTCAGGTACACATTGGGTGAAGGCCCATATCATTCATTAGTTCATTCTTAATGCATTCTTTGGCAGTCACAGGCCATTAAAAAATAGATTTTTGACATGGCTTATGGCAGGTCAAAAGACAGTTACTTAATTTATATAGGGTGTAATAACATATTTTACTGGTTCATTGTAGCAGGAAGTGGATTTTAATTTGTTTTATTTACATTTCTAATGTGTGTATTACCTTGTTTTTTTGTTTACTCCCATAATGCCAAATGCCTTCCAGATAAAAAAGAAGAAAAGGTCTTTACTCTGACATGTCGTTTAGCTAAATTGATGTGTGTGTTGTCATTGTGTCTCACACTTACCTAGTGGCCTCTCTGGTAGCTTGACACCGTGATTAAGACCTTAAGCCCTTTGCCTTCACTGTTTATGTATTGTTTGCTACAGAGCGGGAGGGACTGACATATTCCATCTGTGTGTTATAAATTAAGTTCATATGCAGCATGATTGAAGGGAAGACCAGTTAGGGCAAGTTACTGCTTCCTCCCCGCTACAATCTTTTTCTTCTTGTATTGTTTACATGAAAATACCAGTTTGGACAACATAAACAAAACCAGATGTTTGTGTATGTTAAGAACAAGGAATTAAAAAAACCCCAACTAACTGGGTCACATAGAAGAGAAGCTGAGATTCTAAGCTCCTATAACTTGACTGGTAAGATAACGTACACTAAACCATAAATCTGTTTCTCAAGTAATGGTGTTTATGTACCGATCACTGATTTTTTCATTTTGTTGCCTGATGATGCCTGTAAAGCAAGCATTAAATAACAAAGTGCATTAAATAACAAATTTGTCCTCTAGCCAGAAGTCAGAATTGGAGGCCTGTGCTCTATCCTCTTAACCACTTCCTTACTGCACTGCAGAAAAGAGTCCCCAGACTTTGAGACTGAGGTGCCTCAAGGCTCTTTCCAGTTTCTCCTTAAACAGTTACATGGCAATAGCTTACTTTTGTCTTTTTTCTATTTTTTTTTCTTTTCAGTTTAGCTCAATAATATTTCTGAGGGAGAGCTGTAGAACTCCTATTGGAGTGAAACCACTTCCTGCATTTGCAAGAGAGATGAATTTTTATTTGACTGCTGAAGTGTGCTCTTCAGGACTAAACCCACAGTTTTAATCACTATGTATTTGTCTAGCTTTCAGTCAGTCTTTACTAATACTGACCTTGAGGTGACTTGTCAAACTAATTCCTCTGTTAAATAGGAGTTTGCTTTTCCTGTGACAGTTTCATTCCTTTGCTTTGGGAAACAAAACCTCAGGGGGGAAAAAAAAAGGCTCAGAGTCTGCAAAAAATCCTGAAAGTCTGTGTTCAGGACTATCCCAGCTTGTTACTGCACCTGATGTGTTAAGTGTAAGACATTCATTTGAATATCAACACCTAAATTACTGTTTGCTTTCTTATTTTTTAATGCAATATGATGTTACTGTCAACTAAACACTGTTGTCAGGCATGAGTCTTTAATTATGTCAGCTTTATTTTGAGTTGGCAAACCAGCATAACAATTTTAGTAAGATTATTAAATAATGCAGTGAAGGTTAACCTGTTTCCTTGGGGGAGGGATTGAATCTTTAAAATACCTGTTCAGTCTGTGAATGTGTGAATACATAAGCATTCTTACAGAAATTGTGAAAAACTGGGGAAGAGGTATGGGTTTACTAGTAGGTATAGATATATCTGAACTTATACCACCAGATTGTTTGGGTAATCGCTGTTTCTGAAAATTATATAGCTTGTCTCCCTAAGTATAAGAGTCATGAGGCTAAATTATAGCTGTGGTTAAAGTACAAAGTAATTACAATGTGGTATGTGAATTTTGTGAATGAGGAGGAGAGTTTTTTTCAGGTTTTTTTCTTGTCAAAGTAAGCGAGATCCACACATGTGCATTTTTATCTTGTTTCTTCTGTTCTGTGTGATGTGTGTATAAATATGAGACTGATATACTTTACCATTAATCCACGTGACTTTCTTCAGACTCATAAAACATCTTAAACTCTCTCACTTGGCAAAATACTGAGTGCTAAAAGCAGAAATATAAGAAAATACCTAATCCTCCTAGTTTATTTATACCAGTTATGTTAGAAAACAAATATTGTTAATGGTCTGGTTCATCCACTGCTGCGCACCTCGGAACTTTGCGCTCCTGGCTTTTGCCTCTCACTGTGGCAATAGAAGTTCCAGTCACCTCTTTTCCATATCACTCGCGCTAACATGCACAAGCCTATCACTTCTGTGCTTGGATTTAATTAATCATCTTGCTTGTTAATAACCTTAATCTTTGGCTGTGAGAGACTAATTGTCCTCTTATGAATTTGGTCCTCTTGAAATAACAACTAGAAAGCAAACTTATCATCTCCTTCCATTTCTAGGGAGGGGCAATAGGATCTCAATTTAGATTGGTGTTATGCAGAGTAGAGCTTTTTCCTTGTACTTGACATAACTTAGCCATAAAAGTTTTGAGAGAAGTTTAAGTTCATAAGTACTTTTGTGATCCTCTGGCTGCTTTCTGTAAAATTTATCCACTTTGTATAGGTAAAAGTGGCACTTTTTTAACAATTAAACACAAAAATAGCTTCAGTATGAACTCTTGGCAGAAAATGTAATTAATGGTGAACATTGTCTCCCTTTTTCTGAGTTAAAATGGAAAAACGCAATCTTATTTTTTTGTAAAGAAATGAGAATAATCCTTCCATGTTGAAATAGGAGGCTGAACCCTTCTGTTTAGGTATATGCAATTCAGTGTATTTGGTAGCAAAATTACTGTATCCATTTTTGTAGAAGGTGGGTCTTTGTATAGAGATTGTATTGTTTTTGAGTGTTTAGAGCATTGTGCAAATACCCTGTTAAGAAGTGTCTTTGGAAGAAGTTGCTGGGTGTGTAAAGAGCTGCTTTCAAAGCATAGCATTCCAGGTATGCTGTAACATTGAGTGGCATATGTTCACAGTGCAGATTGATTAATCCCCTGCCAAAGTCTTATGAGCACCTTTTTTGTTTCCTCAAATGCCTACGTTTGGTGGGAGTTACACTGAAACTACAGTAAGGGCGGTGCATGCCTGGAGTAGTACAGTTTCTGACTCCAAGATGGACCTTACCCTCTGGGTAGACAAGGTGCCTGCAGAGACAGAGAGGACAGGGCAATGACAGCAAATGTCATGTTAGTGCCCTAATTAGAGTGGAGTGGAGTTAGCTAGAAGTGCTGAAAGGGATTAAAACAAATGCCATTGATGGATGGAGCAAAGGTGGTGGGAGAAGGATGGCAAAGCAGAAGACTTACAAGGGATGTAAGGCCACAGGAGGTGACAGTGGGAGACAGCCATTGTTCAGGAAGAGCATCCTCCAGCCCAGACTAGAAATTCTTGTCAAGATCTTTGCCTGTGTTACTTCTTCAGCAGTTCCTGCCACTGTAACTTCGCAGTGGTTTGTTTTTGCACTTTTACCCCAAAGCTGTGAGTCAATGGCTAAGGAGAAGGGAAACTTCTTCCACTTGCTAAGCTTCCCACTATCTGTAGGAGAGACCCTTTCCTTCCCCAGGTCTGAGGGAGCAAAAAGGGACCCTGCCAGCTGTGCCACGTCTTTCCTTTTTTCCTCACGTGACATTGTCCAGTTCTTGCTTCAGTTCCTGCTGTGGCAACTCCTGTTGGCATCTACCTGATTGCTTTCTCTTAATTAAAACACTTGTTGCCTTTCCTTGAGGGGGGCGTGGACGTAGTACACCAGTGGATTTAATGTGTATTTAAGCAAGTCTTAAAAGCACTTAGAGACTCTTCTGATAAGCGCAAGAGTCTGGTTTCCAAATCCATTATTTTGTGTTTGATTTATTTATCTTTTTTTCTTTTTTCAACTCACTTTCTTCAGTTTGGAATTTCTCACATGATCCCCATGCCATTATGTGAACGGAGATCTACATGTCTTGCAAAGCAGTGAACACTGTTTCTGACTCTCTTTCAGATGCAAGTATGGACATAATAGCCTATGATGATTACTCCAGTCCACCGCTTCAGAGATATTGAAAGGAAACCTGAATACCTCCAGCCAGAAAAGTGTGTTCCACCTCCTAGCCGCGCTTCCCTGGGAACAATGTGGTTTATTCGAGATGGCTGTGGTATTGCATGTGCTGTCGTTACCTGGATGCTGGTGTTCTATGCCGACTTTGTAGTCCTTCTTGTCATGCTAGTTCCATCAAGAGATTATGTTTATAGTGTCATCAATGGCACACTGTTCAACACCTTGGCTTTCCTCGCTTTGGCTTCACATTTTCGTGCTATGCTGACAGATCCAGTAAGTATATCTCTCTCTGTATGTCTCGGAAAGAAAAAGGCGGTGTTTTTCTTGTCTGCTAGATGTTGGATAACTCAGTTGCCGAGTGAGTGGCAGATTTAAATAACTTTTATGTGTCAGCTTGCTGAGTGAGGCTGCTGATGTGGTATGCTAATTTCTCATCCCACTCAAGTCAGATGCAAAGTCAAGGACCCAGCTTTAGATTCCCATTGTGTGAGCAGCTCCTCTTTTTGCACTGGGAAGGAGAGTGTTCCTCTCGGATGCTGTTTTCTCCACATGGCAGATCTCGTGTTTGTGGCTTGTCGTGTCTTGACAAACAGGAAAGCTGGAAAAGCTGGTTTTAGTTGTCTGCCTTGGCAAGTATTGCTTCAGCAGAATGGAGCAGAATGGGTGGTGTTTTGAAAAGCCATGTTAACCATCTCTCATAGTAGTGATTTAGTTGAGTGTATTGGACCATGCTGAAATAAATATTATATGAGCATGCTAAGAGCTGACAGTTCTTAGGCAAGTGGGGAGCATTAGAGTCGTAAGACCCCCTTGTATGTCTCCGTAGGATATTGCTTTGTGAGAGATCTGGTCTGCTGCTTTCTCGTCTTTCAGCTAGTGGGGACAGTACAGTTTAGCACCATGATGCTTATTTTGAGCGGCCTGTGATGGCTTATTTTGATTAATAACCTCTGGACAGTAGATTCAGTTCAAAACCACATCTCCACTAGTCAGTGGAAGGAAAAACAAGCTTAGACTCCTCTTGGCCCCTTCCTCCTGAGTGTTGTTGGTGCTGTTGGGAATGGTGGTGTGCCTCTGATACTTGTAATTATTCCTTCCAAATGTTATTTCCTACTTGAAACCTTGTTAGGTACCATTAAAGCTGCAGTGTAATCTTTGTTTCATAGTTACCAGCTCTCCCAGAAGCCACAGGAGTGCAGAAATGGCTTGATTTGGGGTAATTTCACAGTTTATGGTAAAGACTGATGAATTGCACGCTACTGCTGCTGGGCAGAACTGTAAGCAGTAGTTGAGGTTCTGAAACTTCTGGTCATTGGACTTGGGAATAGAGGTTGCAGCAATTTGTTATATAGTTTGTATCCTAGGGGTTCTTGTTGTTGCTAATTACTGGATGTTGTGTGGCTTTAATGTCTAGGGACCTTCAGGTCACTGGAATTATTTTGCTGAGTTACCAGGAACTCTTCTGAAACAAAAGCTGTATTCTGAAGCAGGCTGGGCAAGCAGTGTTGGAGAAGCAGATACAATCTCTATGCAGAGTAATTGGGAGAAGATATGTTACTTCCTAGTGTGTGGTAGGATTTATTTGTGTGTATGGTGAGAGCCAGTGGGACTTTGGTGTTTTTTTTTTTTTTGAGGAAATCAGCTAAGCAAAATGGAGGAGAGAAGATAAAGTGAGGGGATGCAGCAACATCTGGCAGACAGTGTGAGTCAGGGATGAAGGAAGCTGCCGGGACGAGGGGAACCAGGGGCATGTCTAGGATCAGAATGAAACAGAAAGCACTGCTGAGGCAAACAGATAGAATACTTACGATAAAAAAATGAACACCTGAATTCGTCAGAATTGATAGCATGTGTCATGCTTTTCAGGAACTGCTTCCTGTGGATTCTTGCTAAAAACATTCCTAAGGTTTTGAGCTTTGCTGCATACTAAAGAGAGAGAACATTGTGTTGGTAATTTTTGAATTGGTCAGGCCTGTTGGGAGGTTTTTGTGGAAAAACCCAAAGACTGCTCAAGAAAGCCTTATAGTACTGGTTTAATGTGCACCTCTCATTTATGTGTATTATTCCTGTTTATTGCTCTTAGGAGGTTGTATAGTTGTGTTAAAAAGAGAGCTGTTTCATCAGAAATCAGTTAAAATACCACATCCCTGGTTTTATTTCAATATAAAAGCCTTACATCTGCAGAGGTGCCTTTCTGCCACTGTACCAGCACTGATTTCTTATAACACATTTCATGACTCTCTTTGGTTTTGGGGTTTTTTTTTGAGCAAATTTATGGCCCTAGAAAGGCTGGAAACTCTTGAGCTCAGGCTCCTGCAGCAGCTGTTTAAAGACACATATTTTAAGGTGAAACTGCACAGCCAAGAATGTTTTATCTAGTCTTATTCAGGTGGGAGGATTTTTAGTGTTCACTGTTTGAATGTTAAACCCTAATTTAAATAACAAATACACAATGGAAGCATAGCTATAAATATATGAGGTGTTTACCAGCAACTCTTAGTGTACACAATGATACTACTACAGTAGCTGCTTCTACTGGAATAAAATATCTGCAGTTTGCAGTTTGTGATATGGAATACTGGCATAATAAATACGTTGATAGATGTGAAGAGAGGATTCTTAAATATTTTAAGGTTACTGTAGGATTACAAAAGACTGATTGCTTAAGTGAGGATTTGGTGATATTTAAAAAAAAAAAAAAGCAAACCACCAAAATGACGTTTAAGTATGTGGTTCCGTATATTATGACCTCAATTTCTTTTCTGAATCATCTTGCTCTTCCTGAAACTGTTGATCTTAGGGAAGTTTTTATTTCTTTCTCTTCCCTCCTCTCCCATAGTTTTATGTCATCCTATTGTTCTTAGCACTCATAATGTCCACAGGTTAATCTTCTGGTTTGTTTTTTTTTCTGCAGGGTGCTGTACCCAAAGGTAATGCCACAAAGGAGTTCATCGAGAGTTTACAGCTAAAGCCAGGACAGGTGGTTTACAAGTGCCCAAAGTGTTGTAGCATCAAACCTGACAGAGCACATCACTGCAGGTAAGGTCTTTTCTGAGGATTGATCTTTTATCAAGACCTCAGGAATCATCCAGTGCTCCTTGATCTAAATTATTACTGGAGTCTGAGACTGGAGTGGTTAAACTGAGAGATTGGCATCCGAATTCTGTTGTCAACAGTGCCAGACACATTTGAGCTTCTCTGAAAAAATCTCAGGCCTTTTCTGACAAGTTTTCATCTATAGCAGATTGGGGCCAATTCTTGCAGACTAAGAAACACTTAAAATGAATGCTGCCTTGACTCCAGACCTGTAATTGACATAAATTTTCGTGTAAACATGACTTAAAAAGAGACATTATATACCAGAATACATAGAAATCCATAAAATGTAATGTCTCTCAAAAGGTCAGTGACCTTCCTATTTTTGTTTTTATTCACAGACTCATTTGTCTAACTTTAGATTCTATTTAGAAGTGATATTTAAGTTAGAACTAAAGTTCAGGTAACTGTATTTTTTTAAGAGTTTAGACTTCCACGTTTTCACTGAGTACTGTGACTTTGTTTTGTGCTTTGTGATAGATCAGTATGCCTACTGATCTGTCATGTCCTTTCTTTTTCTGGTAGGATAAACTTCCCTGAAGAGAGTGTCTGGTAGTGAGCTTTTTAGTACTAAAGGCAGTGAGCAAAAAAATAACTACTTCCTAAAATTCTCTTCTACTTTTAAAGCAAGCGAACCTGCTTTCCAGTAAGTAGTTAACAAGTTTGCACTGGTGTCCCTTCCTTACCTACTCAAAACCCAATACATACTGAGAGAGCTCGTATCAGGGTTACTGTTAATTCATGCAGGGGTCTTGTGGGAGGGAAGTATGTGGTACTGAGCTGAACAAACTTGTTCTGCTGTTTGCATTTTTCATATTTATTTGCAGAGCTTTAGTTTGCAAATGGTTTTCTTTTGTTGTTGTTTTTTATTTTAATCAAAATCAGGAGTTGGTTATTCAGCAGGAGCAATGCGATCATGCCTATCACTTATTAATGCTACTGTAAAATCCCCTCTGACACTTCTTCAATTATGAATGAAACTTCGCATCTAAAATGCTGTCTTGCTGATGACTCGCAGCGTAGGTAAATGAAAAAGACTCTTTGGCTAAACACAAAACCTCGTCTCCATGGTCCTTTTTTCTATGCTTTAAGATAACTTTTTAGATGTTAAGGTTTGGGAAACTGATCCACTGAGCGCTGATGGTGTTGAGAATCTTCAGTCAAACATTTTTTTTGTGGGGTCGGGGGATTTATTGGACTTTCACACATCAAGGCTGTGCATATGCATCAGCAAGCGATACTGCTAGTTGTGTGTCTGAGGGGCCAGAGTGCTTTTTGATTCATACGCTATTTTGTGAGTCCCCCATGCCCAGCAAACTACTCGTGCCAGCATTTGGAAGTCATGTGGTTGAGCGGGGGGAGAGTGTCTGAGTATGGATAATCCCTGCTGCCTATAGTTTTCAGTCTTAGTTTCTGTGTTTCCTTTTCCACCAGCTAGTTTCATGTTCTGCCTGTCATCCAACTGCTTTTGGTACGTATGCATGGAATAAAACATCTCCTCTCATCCTTAGCTACCTCCTTCATGAAGCTCCTCTTTGGCTCGTCTGCTTCAGGTTGTCCCTCTGGGGAGCTAGGACCTGGGAGCGATTGGAGGGGTTGCTTGTGTACATACCTTTTCAAGAGCCCAAGGGAAGTGTGTGGGCCTCTGCACGCAGTAAATTAAACCACAGGGAGGCATCCTCCTGCTTTACACCACCTGCCCTGCCTCCCCCCCCCCCCACCTTTTTTTTTTAAACCAGTATGAAGTATGACGTTATCTGACAGATAAATTGTTTGTACTGTGCCATCTTATTTTAGTCCCCATTTAGCCCAAAAATCATTTCAATCTGCTTATTCTAGCAAAACGAGGCTTTTCTTGTTTTCCACTGCACCTAGGGCTGGTGGGTAATAGGGTACCTGGGCCTGCCCGAGGAGAGGCAGCTCCTGATCTGGTCCCATGCTGGGAGGCTGGGGCCTGCCTGGCCAACCTTTCATTTAGGATCAGGGCTATAGCAGCTCATTTGTTTTTCAGGCATGGCATGTATCCTTGGGGATTGCCCCCTCCCACCATGTAGAGTGAGTGCAAGGCTGTTCTTACAGAGAGGTTTTCTGTTATTTATTCATACGTGCTTATAAGACGTGTTTGTTATCATTTGAGTTCCCCTTAAGCATTTGGGTGTTGAAGTTTATTGTTTATATTAAGGTCAAAATATTTTTTGTTAGAAGAAGAAAAATAAAATTAGCAGAGCCCTCGACCTTTTCTGTTTCAGTGCTGCCAGAATTGTTCTGGAATGGCTGTTTCCTTTCTGGGGCTATTGTTTGTTTGTCTTGGGGTTTTGTGTTTTTTCATATTTGATTTCTGTGCTTGTTTGTGCAATGTGGTATCAGGAGACTGCCTTTCGTCTCCTATCATATGAGAAAGCAGCAGAGAAAAAGACTTCCTTTATTATGTGAGTTGGAACAGTTACTGACTAAGCAAGAGAATAACGTACAGACAAAGTAATAATCTTTTAATTATTTGACTTCTAGCCACAATGTGCATGCTGGCAAGAATTTGAATTTTGATTTTATTAGTCTGGTTTTGTGAAGTGCTTTAACATCTAATTTTATGTTGAATGTATATTGTGGTACTGTCTTCCTGATTGACTGCCACAGCTGGTTTATGCTAGTATGTAGCTTACCTTGATGTCAAGAATCTTTTCTAATGCTTTAATTTTCTTTTTTGCAAGTTCCTGCTACCAGCCAATGTTGGTAAATAAACCTTAGTCTGTTATTACCAACTCTGAGAAATATCTTTATTCATTACTGCTTTTCATATCTTACTGTTTTTTGTTTGGTTTTAATCTCTGGATGTTTTCACAGACCAAATAGGTTAAAACTAAACTAAGATTTTTTCCATCTGCCTGAATGTATTGTTGAAACCATATTTTGGCAGAACCACTGATGTGGATATTATGCTAAGGTGTCTTACTTGGCATTAATTTTTTACAATGGTGATTTGGGATTGTATGGTTCATTTTGAGCAGACTTGCTCAAGTGAGCAAAGCACAAATATAAATGTGGTGACCAGTAAATTTATTTAGGTTCAAATTTCACCTCTGATTCTTTCCTTTAATTTCTGTGTCCCCCAAGCCCCTGTGAAATCTTGTGTTCCTGGAATGAAACGTGCTATAAATAAAGACCTGTATTCTTTCAGTGTTTGCAAGAGATGTATTCGGAAAATGGACCATCACTGCCCGTGGGTCAATAACTGTGTAGGAGAGAATAACCAGAAGTACTTTGTACTGTTTACAGTAAGTATTTTGCAAGTGGTGTTAGAGATTGTCCAGTGGGCAGCGCTGAAATGCTGTGTGTAGTCTGTGAGGCAGCTCCAAAGACTGGCTTTCTCTTCTTTCCCATTTCAGAAGAACTTTACAGGGAACTGTTGCAGACTTGTGTTTCACTGATTAGGGAACACACACTAGACAACAACAGGAAAAAGGCATCACAGGAAGTATTTGCCAGGGTTTGGTGAGGTTTGTGTTGACAGTTGTTCAGCACCTATTTCATAATTTGAGTAGTTTATTTATTGTGGAGTTGAGCTCTTTGAGGTGTGGGCCATCCTTTTACACCGTACTGTGGCTGGTAGGGTCCCAGGCCATATGTAGGGTTCCTAAATGTTGTAGTTGTATGAGTACCTGTGTGGGATCATATAATAAGAGATGTTGCCACATCTTAAGCGAGGAGTGGGAAGTCTGCATCCCCTTTGGCAAGAATTATCCACCTTTTACTTGCAAGTGGTTTATTTTTGTACTTGAAAACCAAGGAGGTGTTTGACTTTTTGTACTATATCTGTGGCATCATGAGTAAGAAAACAGGAGTGCAAACTTGAATACTATATATTTCTGGAAGGGTTGAAATCTGTTTCATCAAAGCAAACTGTAAATATTCTGTGGGAGTAGCGTGAAGATTACAAGGCTGAGTTTTAGTGATGCTCTGTTTTATTAATAAATCTTTTGAGACATCTGTAGGTTTGAGGAAGAATGTTCTCATATTACCAAGTAACAAGGGGGAGATTTTCAATCAAATGGAAAGGCTTACTGTTCTATGGTGTGGTTTGTTAGGATGTGGATTACAGAACAAAATGAATCCTGTTTTCTTCCCTTGAGTGAGTTTTTTCATCATGAGGAGTGAGCTAGGTGTTTTAATCCCATCGAATGGATTTCTGTTAAAACTGACATCTACTTTCAAGCAGGCTATATTAAACACTTAATGTAGTTGAGAGAAACAAAGTAAGGGTTGCTGGTTTTCTTCTTTGTTATTCTTTTTGAGACCCAAGGAGGTGAAAGAACATCAGCATGCTCAACTTGAAAGGAAAACCAAAATACTCTCCTATCACCTTTTACTGCTTCCGCAGAGGTTTCTTGTAACAAAATATCTCTCACTTCTAATATCTTCTGATCTTTGTCAGAGTCTGTAGGTTCAGGAGAATCATCTTTTTAGCCCTGTCTTGGTAAATTGTAGTGTATGTGTAGCATTGCTTATAGTTTAAAGCTTTTTGTTACACAGCTAAGACCTAATTTAAAACAAAAAGGATTAAGTATGAAGTATTAAAGCTTGAGAGGAACTTTCCATGCTGGTGTCTGCCTCAGGGAAAAGTACTTATTAAAAACAAAAACATTTTTCTGAAACTCATGCTGGAAAGGAGATAAAGTGCATTTTGTGGCTAAAACAAATTAGCTATTGTTTCTCTGGGAACTTATAGTGCTCTCAAGAGCAAGGATGTAAGCTTTGACAACATTATACCTCGATGTCAGAGTGTTGCTGTTTTCTGAAAATTGTGCTCTAGTCGGCGGAGATAAGGACAGTAAGCTGCGTGGAAGGCGGTGCTGGGGCACAGGAGCCTGGGTTTTATGTCCAGCTGGCTTTGAATTAAGGAGCCTCCCTCCTGTTCACTCAGAGCTGTTAGTAAGGCCAGAATGAGTCCATGTAGTCTTGGCATTTGCCAGCCTCAGGGTGCTTGTTTAGGGGGGTTGGGAGGGCTTGGGTTTTGGGATGGTTTGTGGTTTGGTTTTTTTTGAAGTCTTAACACTTTGCTTTATTTAAAGTGTTTAGAAGATTTAGCATTTTGGTCTTTTACCTGATACCTATATTACATTCTTTATTTTTCAGATGTATATAGCACTGATTTCCCTGCATGCTCTAATCATGGTGGGATTTCATTTCTTGTATTGCTTTGAAGAAGACTGGACAAGTGAGTACTAACAAAATACCTCAATAAAATATCAGATTAGCCTATGAATAAGATTTTATAGTTTGCTTGTAAGGCAACCCTTTTTATTCTGGTTTCAGAAGAATGCTATCAGGGCTCTGCTATGCTATCTCAATTTTTTTTTTTTAATGATCAATCCTGGAACTTCATAATTCCTTCTGACCTGCTGGGATCTCTGTCCCGAAAAGTCCTGTTTCAACTTAAGCCTGGTAATGCCTAGGGAGAAGCTGAGATGTAAAGACACCTAGATAGTATGTGTGCAATAACCTACTGTTGACATGAACACAGAGATAATTTCCTGAATGCCAACACAAGATAAGAATGTGTATGCTTTTTTTTAAAAAAAAGTAATGTGAATCATACTTGCAAGATTGCCAGGAAAACATGCTAACCCAGGTCCAAAAATCTACCCTCACAAGAACAAACAATTCCTTTCCATTAAAAAACCCAAACAACCCCCATTAAACAAATGAAAAACCCCAGCCCTTGCTCTGGAGCAGCCAATGAGTAAATTTTCACAAAGCCTGTTGAGATGTGTTTTTAAAAACACAAATGGATATAGGAAATCCTCTAGATAATGCTGAGGCAAACAGCAAACTGTCAAAGAATGTGTATGCAGAGGTATGTGCTGCTTGTGGATTTTTTGGAAGAGCATTAGCTTAGTTTTTCTTGGAATTTCAGTTGTGTCATTCAATATAATGACCGGTTTTAGTTTATAATACTGCAGAGGATGGGTACATTTACACATATGAACTGAATTTGACAAGGTTGTTCTGCAGTTCAAAACTTTGTAAAACAACTGCCAGCTTGAGAACATCTAGATTTGAGTAAGTGGCCAGGGCCGTAGGGGAAGGATACATCAAAAGATAGTTTCCTTTGCCCCCTTTCTCAGAGCCTGTATCTGTGGGGGAAGCACTTTCCCACCTGTCCCAGGTTTAGGTGGCAGAACAAAGCTGTTAAGAGAGATGGATCTGTTGTTCCAGCTGCCTTGGATTTGTGCTGATTTTGGTAGCCCCTGATTATGGTATATCTGTTAAATCTTAACATCTCATGGGAAAAATAGGTTTTTCTGGTGATACTCATTCTTGGATTTCAGAAAAATCTGTTCTGACAGCACTCAACACTATGATTTTTGCCCTAATAACATTTTCCTTCCTCTTCCTTTCTTCTGCTCCTTCTCAGATTTTTTTTTTCAGCTCTTGCTTGAGTTTGTACTATAGAGCATGAGGAAAAATAAGAATTGGTTTAACTTGCCCTTCTTTAGGTTATGACTTAGAGCAGTTATGAAAGGAAGCATACTCTGCTTTTATGTTGGTGCTACAGAAATAATTATCCTTGTGTCCTGACCACCAGCTTGAGATTTCTAATGGACTTTATCACTTTGGAAAATCCATTAAGATTAAAGTTGAAGAGAGAAGCTACAGGTGAAATGGAGCAGGGTGGAGTCCTAGCCAGTGTACTGGGGAAACACCAAAGTGAAAGAAAGTTGCATTCTTGAAGTGTTGCAGGGGTTTTACTGGTTTTGCTTTTTTTTAAACTTTCAGGAATAATCATTTCACTGTTGAATATCCTCAAGAATGTCAGATCTTCCCTGTGCACCTTTTTGAGAATGTTGATCATATAATTTATTGTGACAGTCTGAGTATTGGAAACTCATGGCTTAGCAGGTGTTTCTCAGCTGCTGCATTACCTGATCTCTCCCCTTCCAACTCCATTGTTTTGTCTTTACAGAATGCAGTTCCTTCTCTCCACCAACTACAGTGATTCTTCTCATCCTCTTGTGTTTTGAGGCTCTCCTATTTCTCATCTTCACCTCAGTTATGTTTGGGACCCAAGTACACTCTATCTGCACTGATGAAACGGTGGGTGCCTCACTCGCTCTCTCCTTTTCCCTGTCTCTCACCATTTGTAGGAACAGTGAAGGGCCACAGGGTTTTACCTCGTTGCACGGGGAGTTCATGTATGTGTACCCTTTGAGGAAAGATCCAAGGTAATAACTGAGCTGGCACAGTGCTGGATTGTGCTCTCTGAAGGTTACTGTGAGAAGTAGTGTGCACTTATGTATTGGCTGGGATGCTGTGTTGACAGTACCTCTGATAAGGCAGGCATTGGTAACCGGGATTACTCTGTAGAGAGTGTTTGTCCCTGTGGATTCAAGAACCTTTTTCCTCTAATTAAATGCTTTTACATTGGTATTGTCTGAAATTCAGCTGTGTGTCCCCTGGTGTCACTATTTACAGCTTTACATGCTGGAAAGCCAAGATGAGTAGGTGGGGGAAGGATACACACACACGCGCGCGCACACACACACTTCTTTTAGCCTAGAAGGTTTCCAATTTTAGCTGCTTGTTAAACAGTTCAAAAACGCTTGCTGGAGGGAAAAAGAAAAGGGAGTGGAGTAGGCTTATGGAAACCTGCTGAGTATAGTCTGCTGCAGAGTCACCATGTCGTCCCCAGTTCAGAGATGGCACAGTAGAGGTTACATAGTAGTGTTGCAGACCGTCGTATATCCCTGCATTTGCCCACTTCTGTAAAGATGGAGCTGGTGAGTCCTGGGGATGTTCCCACACTTGTGAATACTGCCAGCCTTCACCAAGCATGCTCAGATACCTGAATTAACTGGAGTGGTTGAAGAGAAGAGATAGTCTTAAACAGGTGCCAACTCTTATTTCCTTCCCTGCCTTCCTTTCCCCTTCACTTGTTTGCCCATGGCCAGTTGAAGCTAAAACAGGTACTTTTGCTGCCGTTGGAGAGCTATGACTGGCATTATAGACTGTAAGAGCCCTTTGTGCCTGAATTTTTTTGCAGTACTTTTTTTTTTAAAGCTTGGCTTCTGCAAGAGGCTGATGTTCACACTGTGGCTCTTCTGTGTTCAGAGGAAGACCTCAGCTGTTCATTCTGCTGGGGAGAGCCCCAGGAAGAAGTACAGTGTCATACAGAACAAACCTACTGAGCTTGAGTTTATCAATAAGCATGTAAATTACAGTGTTGCCTGAGAGTTCATCATCTGTATTTCTCAGTCTTTGAAACCTATCAACAATTTTTAGAAGCTGTTTTCTACAGCTGGGCACCCAAATAAGTCCCCCAATTTTCCCTTCGCTTCAACTTCTGGGAACTCATAGATGTTAAATGAACAATGCCACAATTTAAAATAGAAAATGAAATATGGTGTCCCCCTGTTGGGTTGTGGGTTTTCGTTTTTGTTTTTTAATATGTATGTAAGGATTTTGCTCTGTAGGATGTTTCATTGATTTGCTAGCATTGAGCTAGCTGTGTCTGGCAAGCAACGTGTTTTGAGCAGAGGAGTATTTCCAGGTGAAATTCTTCCTGGCATGATCTCTTGCAGTGTTTTACTCCATATTTTAGAGTGTTTACTCCATATTTAGAGTCTTGCCCTTTCTCACCTTCCTCTTCCAATCACTGGGAGACCTCATTCCCCATCTTGTGTACGCTGTCCCACCAGGATGGTTCCTTTTTGCCTGAAGGGACCCAGAACCATAGTATTTTGCTTTTGACATTTGCCAGGGATCAGCACAACTCTTACAGTTGACCCATGTTGTGTTCTGCAGAGCTCCCAGAATCAGTAATTTGAGACACGTAGATGCATTACAGTGCATTAATCCGTAGCATGAGAGACACACGTAGGTCAGGAGAAGCTTACCTTTCAGAAGATCTGAAGTTAAAGAACAGAGTGATCTGCCTGCTGCTGCGCCCCGTGGAAGAGTAATGCTCTCCAGTGACTGCACTTGTTTGTTTTGCTTCTGTGGCAGCCAGGCATTTCCTGAAAGACCAAATTCACGTTGTGGGTTTTAGACACAAGACAGATCATTTATTTTGTTTTAATCATTGACTAGTGAATGTTTCAGCTGATTGCTTGATGGTTTATTTTTGTTCTCCCTCTAACCTTTACTAAACAATGCCAATCATTTCTCTCAAATCGGTATCTTATTTAACCCTTTCTCCCTGCTGTCAGCCCATGCATGTTTTAGCAGTGATTCTAATGAAACATGAAGAGGCACCAGGTAGACTCAGCTACACTGAGCCATGGGCACTTCCTGAACTTGCTTGGTGAATCTGGAAGCATTACAGAGTTTATCTTTGGGTTTGTGGGTTGTTTTTTTTTTTGTCTGCAAGCTTATAATGGTTTCCTCTAAAACTTTTCCATCTGGTTAGCACATAATACTTTCAGCCATTAAAGCACATACTTTTTGTTTGGTTTTAGGTGGTGGTTTTTTTTAATTGACATCAGAGGCAATTGGATGGCAGGTCTTAAAAGGTTTATGAAATATCTAGGCCTGAACAAAACGAAAGTAATGTTATTTCCAAGGAATACTTCCTATCCTTAATATTTTTTTAGTATAAAACAACCAGAATAAAAGGAAAGGCAGTCTAGATGCATTTTTATTTTCTTACTCCATCCTTTGGATAAGGGGTAACTGAGAGTAGACCTTTCCCCAAATCCAGAACTACAAAATCTGAGTGTTTTGACTGAAAATGTGATATTTCTGTTTTCAGGGAATAGAACAGTTGAAAAAGGAAGAGAGAAGATGGGCTAAAAAAACAAAATGGATGAACATGAAAGCAGTATTTGGCCATCCGTTCTCTATAGCATGGCTTAGCCCATTCGCAACACCAGACCAAGGAAAAGCAGACCCGTACCAGTATGTGGTCTGAGGAATTCCTGACCAGCATTTCCACTAAAATAGAAACATATTACAGCACTACTGTTATAAATTTTCCATGAATGTTTAAAACAAAAAGCAAAATAAACTTTTTTTATGTCTATTAAATGGCTGATAATTGCAGAGGAAAAAAAAGCCCTGTATTCCACAATTTTAGATAATTCTATATCTCTGGCTGAAACTGCTGCTGCTTTTTTTTTTTTCTCTTTCTTGTTTTGTTTTTTTTTTTAATCTTGTTAACTTTACTGGCCTTTGTTTCTCTCTGCTTTCTGTATGGCATAACTAATGTGAAGGGGATCCTCTTTCTCTGTTGTGACCCGCCTCTTCTGAGTAGATTCTCATGCTGTCTCCTGACTGTGATGAGCTCTGTGGAAGACATATGAGTGCCAACAGCCCTACACAGACACCTTTGGACTTCCTGAAGGAGCATATTGCTCTTTCTTAAGTGAACTTGAACGGGGAAGCAGACACTTCACTTACCCAAAGGTGCAAGACGAGAACGCAACACAGCAAAAGAGCCAGTTGACCTGGTGATCGCATACAGTTAAAATACTTAAAACAAACGTTGCCAACACCAATTCCCACCCCACCTTCCTTTTTCCTTCCAGCCACAGGACTGATTCCATCTTTCTGGCATTATTTTGTCTGTTCCCTCCCTTGTGTGCAGGAAATTGTTGCCCTCTTAGGATAACTGTGGCAGATTTAGAAGACTCTTTGGATTATTAAATGCCTTACACTTGCAGGAAAGAAAGAAATCTAATTTTCAAGTGTTTAGAATAGCAGAATCATCTTGTTTGTGTGTGTTTGTCTTGGAAAATGACTTGTTAGAACAATGCCTGCTAAACAGTGTTAATGTGAAAAACTGACATGAATGCCCAGATAACTATAAAGACTAATATTGATGGGATGTGCAGGTGTACCGGGGTGATTGATTCTGTATTCTTAGCATTGCCCTGGTTTAGAGCTTTGTAAATCTTTTCTCATATTTATGCATACACGTGTATGTGTGTAAACGCACATATATGTGTGTTTTAAATTGGGAAATACTTATGGTAAGGAGCATGCATGCTGTTACGAACTGTGTGGTGATGAAAGTGGGAGGGACAGAAGGTATTCCAAAAACGGGTAGAGCTAAACCATTCATAACTACAACTGACTTCTTGTGTTCAGGCAGGAATTTTACTACATTTTTTGGATCATGACTCCCATGGGCTCATCAAATGAATTGCAAACAATGGAAACATACAAATCAGCTGTGTCCATGACTTCCAAGGAATCTTTTCATTCCTTGGTTTAAGATAAAATGGTATTTTTTTGGAAAATGACCTGTTTAGACTGCTTCAAAGCCATGGGGGAAGGGAGGGAAATCAGGGAAGGAGAAATTTAATGGATGTCTCATTTTGGAAGTAATGTGAATGCTGCATCTTTTCAATCTGTCAATGCTTCCATATGGAAAACAAATGCAATAAAACTTTTCCAAAAACTTGTTTGCTGTTCTTACTTTCTTTCTTCATTTCAAATGCTGGGAAAAATCTGTAACAGTTTTCTGAACTTTCGCTTCTCTATGCAAGCAGGCAGAAGCATATAAAGGTTAACTGAGTGTTCAACTTTTAAGTTTAAAAATGAGTTAATCGCTAATATACTAATCTGTTAATTAGTGGTTTGATTTTGTCATTTGGAAGAGGCTTTTAGTAACTGCTCTGCTGTGTAAGCGGGCTGCTTCTGCAATCCTTGCTCAGGGCTAGATCTTCAGGAGTACATTGTGATCTGCAGGTCTGCAGGAGGGAGCCACAGGCTACACTTGTGCCCGAGTGGGAAGGCTCCGTGAAGGAAACGTGGCCTTTGTGTACACATTTCCTTAAAGAATTAAAATTCAGGAAGAGTTTAGGTTTTGTTTTTATAGTGCTGATACTGCTGATAGTGGAAAGCTATTGTAAATAAATCTGTAACTCTGCTTTTAGTATGCAATGGTGTTTTTCAGAGAATGCTCCCAGCTTAATACTTAAGGGCTGGATCTTTGTCCAGGATCAGTTCAGCCAGTGAGAGACGTGCAGGTGGTAACTCGAACTGGTAGAGAATCTGGCCCTAAAGCTTTGTTGACGCAAAATCAGATGTATTGAGGGGAGAGGCTTTAGTCACCTAGGCAATTAACGAATGCATCTCTCTGTACAGTTCCTTGCATTAAAAATTGTTTTGATAATAAATTCCACGGGTGCACATTCCAGTTATGGTTTATTTTAGTTACACTTATTCACTATGCATTTTGGAGGAAGACTGGTTATGCTGTTCCAGCATTTTGACCGTTGCGAAGGAAGGTGTAATTACTCAGTTTTTCTTGTTTCAAACAAATGCAAATTGTTAAACAGTGTATAGTGCTGATATTTTCAGTCAAACTGTTTTCATTTTAAAGGAGGCATCATCACAGCTTGCAGAAATGTCCATTGGTACCTGTTGTGTGTGTGTCTCAGTAACTGGGGGTCCTCAGTTTTATTTGCACTGTATGACTTGGTGGTGCAATTTGATGCAATTTGAATGATACTAAATGTGGGTCAGTATTAATATGAGAAAGGCAGACTTACTGATTTGCTCATGGAAAGTATTTTCTCAGGCAGGACTACCTGATTCCAGGTGCTAGTTCTGTTTCAGCGTGGCCAAGAGGAATTGAAGGACAAATTTGATCTGAGCTGGGGTACTACCTTTTTTGAAAAGCTAAGTGGTGCTCCAAGCAGAAATGAGTGCAAGGAACTGCACTCATTTCCCCAGAGAAGCTGTGGCTGCCCCCTCCCTGGCAGTGTTCAAGGCCAGGTTGGACGGGGCTTTGAGCAACCTGGTCTAGTGGAAGGTGTCCCTGTCCATGGCAGGGGGGTTGAAACTAGATGATGTTTAAGGTCCCTTCCAACCCAAACCATTCTGTATGATTCTGCTGTAGGGAAAGTCTGCCTTAATCATCATTTCTGATAGCAATGCTTCCTGTGCCTTCCCCTTACCAGACAGATTGTTACAACACTTGTCTCTTCTGTTTGCTCTTTCCTTTTGGATTTTAAAAGTGTATTAAAAGAAATGAATGCATTTCTTCTAACACACAAGAGCTGTCCTGCAGATTGCTTCTGGGGCAGGCCACGCAGCCCAGCATCCTCCCCTGGCGCTGCACAGGAGCAGATACCGAGGTCAATAGTGGGAGAAACAGGGTCTGTCCTACAGCATCACAGTGGTAACAGGTCAACCTTGTCTTTCTGTCCCCATGTTTGCAACGTTGTACCTCTTACTGAAATGGGAATGTCCAGTATTTTATATTTCTCTATGTATGTCTTCTCTTTTCAGTATTTGTTCAAAATTATGTAATTTGGAATAGTGACAGATGATGCTTTCTGAGCACGGTTGTTTTTTTAAAGTCAAATAGCTGCATGATGGGAAAAAGAAAAATGTGTTGGTTTAATTTGAAATACAAAATTCTCACTTTCTAAAAAAAATCGTGAGAGATTTTGGGTAAATACATTTTTAACAAAGTTTCATTAAACAGTAATAAATGTCTTCAACAGTTGTGCATTCCTTCCATCCCCCTTAAATTTTTTTTAAGGCAAAACCTTACACCCACTGACTGTGTGGCAGTCAGCCAAAATCAGACCAGGATACAATTTTTAAACCTTCTGCTCATTTTCAATACGTGCCCTGAAGGGATTAGCGAGGTCAGGCTGGGAGAGAGAAAGTATGCCCCTGCCTGCTCTGATTAACTGCTGCCTAATCTGGCATTACTACAACCTCACCCTGACCTTGCTTATGGCCTTGATTAGCAGATACGGTTCAGAGCAGGTGAACAACGTTTTCTGGGGGAGCGAAGAGAGGGGTTGCTGCCCAGAAGTGTTCCAAGATCCTTAATCCCTATCTAGGTGGCAACCTGCATCAAACCAAATTATGCACATGACTGAGGGCTGGCTTGTGCTGCCGGGGAAGGGTTTAAATGCTTGGTGTCTGTTTCTCCACCTGCCCTGTGCTACTTGTTTTCCTTCTCTCTAGATACTCATGTAATAAATGCAGCCACAGTGCCGGTTTGTTACTAATGCATTAGAAACCTCTGCAGTTTACGAAGGGACAGCCGACAACCAAAGGTGGTCTTCTGCTTTAAGCTGCAAAAGCGTCTGCCTCCTGGTTGCGCAGCCGCAGGGTGCTGGCACCGGGGTATCCTGGAGGAAAAGCACATGGTAGTGCTATAAAATGCTTTGCCAAGGCTCTGCTCTGTGATGCCTGAGCACTGCTCCTCTCCCCGCCTGCCCAGCAGGGAGGGAAGGACGGGCAAGACCTGCCACAGCACCAAGTGTCGTGTCCCACGGAGCCAGAGGCTGCAAGGGATTTTCCCTGGAACAGTCCAAGCTGCACGTCTGCAAGCTTGGGAGCAGAGCGAAGGGACACGTGCCTGTGCTTAGCGTGGCAAGACACATGTTTGTCCTTCAGGGCTTGAATTTTTCCTGGAATTGCATCCCTTGAAGTCTTCAGTTTTGGTATTGCATCATTTCTTTCTGCAAATTCACTGCTGTATTTCTCTTAAGTCAGCATGAGAAACGAGGCATGAATGAAGGCTCGCAAAAGCTTTGCACGTAATTCTTCTGTTTATGGTGTGTTTTCTCCCGGGCCTGCTCGTGCTGACTCAGTGTTACTGCAAAACCAAGCTGCTGCTGCATCGAAATGTCGTGTTATTTATAAGGCTTCCTGTGAGCACAGCTGTGGTGCCACTGAGCTGTTACGTGTATTCATTTCCCCTCCTGCAAAGCTTTGAAATGTTTAGTGGGCTTTTAGGGAAAATCTGCAGAATTAGGACGTGGCAAGTGTATTTTTCATCCAGCTCTTCTAAAACTGCTCTTTTAAATGGTTTTAATTGAATTTGCTCTTTTTTTCCTTTCCTTGAGTGTCTCAAAACTTGGATCTAGTATTGTTTCTCTAAGAACAGAGTTTCTACGTGGTCACTTGTATATCATTGTGAGCATATCATACACAGCTGTAGCTCTGACTCTTACATGATACAGAAGATGGCCATAAAAAATTGTGCCCTATTTCACATGGCAGTAGCCTTAAAAAAAAAATTCTTAGTTGCTTATTTCTACATGGAGAAAAAAAAATCGCTACCCAAATTTGATGGATCTGTTATTTAAGTAAAATCAAAATGTTTGTTTTATTAAAAGTGATATTCTTGGAGGGAGAATGAATCAGAATATTGACTGACCAAGGCTCCAGTCGCGTTTTGAAACCTCTGCTTCCACCTGTACAGATTTCCTCGCCTCCCAGCGGGTATCCAGCTTGCATTGTGATTTGTTAAATGGAAATTGTGTTCTTACTCTGTGACACAGAGTAAGCTTGTTCTTACATCAGCTTCTAGTGACAAGCCTAGATATGGCCGTGGTAAATTCCTGGTTACTGGAAGAAGTTGCAATATTTTGCCTGTATCTGAACTATTGTGAAAATGCCCAAATAAGGTGAAATTTTAAATTCTAATTGTATTTTGTTACTCCTTGGAGGGATTCAAAAATGGAAGAAAAGGTTCATGTTTCCAAAAGGGATGACTTTTAAGAAGCCATCTCTTCACCATAAAAATCAATAGCAACTGATACCGAAATGTCACCGAAATTCAGATTGTCCATGAATTTGGTCTTGTCTTAGGGTTTTGTTTTTAAGTTTGGGTTGAAACTCTCAGTAATGCAGTACATCTGTCTTCATTGTTAATTAAAACATGAATAATATCCTGGCTATAGGTAGGCAGTTTTACATGTGCTACAGCAGTGCTATATATACCTGCTATAAATGTGAGATGACCCAAAACTCTTCTCTTCTTGCAGGGTATTGAGCGTCTTAAAAATCAGAAGCCAACCTGGGAGAAGGTCAGCGGCTGGGAAGGAATGAAGCTGGCATTCGGTGGTGCCTTCTCCTTGGGTTGGTTCAACCCTTTTTCGAACCTGAACTGCAAGAGCCCAGCGCCCTCTGAAGTGGTGGCAGCAGCTCCTGCATCTGCAATAATGACCCAAGAAGAAATCGAGCAGTTTCTTGCTCGAGACGTTGCCGTCCAAATGTTACAGGAATAGGCAAAAGATCCTCCATGATGTCAGGAGCAGCTTTCAGTTGGTTTTTTTTTAATAACTACTCGTGCTGGAGATCCAAGGGGTTGTTTTTTAACATACTTTTGGTGCATTAAAAAATTCAGGAGTATTTATCTGGAAGCCAGGTACAGCACTAGCAGAAGCAATGCAAATCTCCAGAGAAAGCTGTGTAAGTGATGAGATTCATAAGCTCCTTTTTGGACCTGCATCAACTGCTTTATTGAGCTTTTCATACTTGGCCTTTAAGGAAAGTTTCTAGTCATCAGATCGGTTGGTCCCAGCTTCCAGGAAATGTGCAGTCCTAAGGAGTCTGGTTAATCTTTTGTTCTTAGCAGCCTTTTGGAGGGCTAAATGATAAGCCCTGTGCAATGGCCAAATTAGCCCAGCTCTAAAGGTTTTCTTGAAAAACACATCCTTTTTAGCTCATCCCATGGATGCTGCTTCTGGATCATGAAAGCTGCTGGTGCTGAGGTCTTAGCAGAGGTGGGGTACGGGGCTATGGCCACAGCAGATAAGCGAGCTCACCCTGTGTGTAATTCCTTTGGGCTCTCAAATATCTCCAGGGGTAAATTTTAACCCTCTGTGCTCATGGGGCTGCCCAAGACTGGTGGGGCTTGCCTGAGCAGTGTTGGAGCCGGTGGGCTGCTGGTGGTGCCGGGCTGGCAGGAGCGTTTGCCTGTGGCCAGCGTAGCCGAGAGCTGACAAGTATTGGCTGGGTTGTCGAGCTGCTGGTGGGGGGAAGCTTTTGCCACGGCGCTGCGATTCGTTAGCACCTAGGAGGTGTGGAGCGGGAGCGGCCTGGCCGAACTCTGCAGCTGGTCTAGGCCAGGCACTGGGGCTGTTTCTGCAGTGAAAGAAGAGAGGGAGACTTGAGCACCCTGCTGATGGAGGTACTGGCTCTGTCCATTTGACTTGTCTAATTTAGATGTGTCACTTTTTTTCTTTTCTTGATAGATAGAATTAGCTGAGAATGAATAATGCCTCTTAATCTTACTGGGTTTTAATGTACTACTAGTACTTGCCATTATGTGGGGTTTCCTTACACTAATTTTGCAGCCAGCTTCTGGTGAATGTTGGTGAACCATAGAAGGAACATGCATCGCTCAAGGAAGGCGTCGCTGCAGGTGGCAATAGTTGCAGCAAAATCATGCAGAGGTGACGTTAGCCACTGCATTCAAATATGCTACAAACATTTGACATGTTCGAGATGTCAGTGTAGTTTTGATTTAGACTGTTTGTCAATTGCTTTTTTTTTATTTCCCATTGTCTCCATTAGCTTAATTGTCAGTAAATTTTGGAGGATATTAGAGACATGCTTCTGGTTTTCCCCCCACAGAACATGCTGGACTTTATCTCCCCCTCCCCTGTAACATGGACCAAAGATAATTGCTTCCTCTTCAAAGTAAGAAAGGAATTTGGGGAATGAAAGCATGGTATTGTGGAAGAACTATATGAAGTTTTTGTTATTTATAGAAGCAGTACCAAATGGAATTTGTGCAAGATTTTTTCTTTTTTTCCCCCAGAAAAGCATCATATGTATTAATGGTATGGCATTCAGGGCTACTGTGGAAGGATGAGATTCTCTCCTGGACTTGACCTCTGCCACAGCAGTCCCTTTTTCTGGCAAGGGGACTGGGAACAAATGGGAGTGCCATGACTGTTGGAAGCACAGCGTGGCTAAAACCCAGGGGGTACTTCCAAAAAGTCGTCCCATCCCCTATCCGCTCTGGATGTCTCCTCTTTGTCAATGCAAAATAGATTTAGAAAAAATCATTAGGAACTGTGTATTTATACAAACCTTTTAGGTAAAGGGAAATACCCTGCAACTGGGGTGTCCTCTCATGTCATTTAGACATGAGGTCTTGAATGTCTTTGCCCTGTGCAGCAGTGTGATAGTGAGGGACGAGGCTCTTCTACTTCTGCACCAGCCTACATTCCTCTTTGTCAGCGTTCCACCGGAAAGGGACATGAGGGACATACAGGCATACAATAAGGGATTTCCTATAGGGAGCAATAGGGATGTTGAAGGAGGACAAATAAGAGTGCCCTTTTTAGCTCATATTTTCTAATTTTGGCTTGCTGCTTGGCCTCTACATCCAGTTAACATCCCTGCCTCTGGTGCCGTGTCTGCAGTGGGAATAGTGCTACAGCATCCTGGAGGCACAAAGTAGTTAATGGCTGAAAATCACCTTGAGGCAGGCGCATGGGGACATCGGCTTGGGAGAGACCCCTTTGTGCTGCCTTTTGGTGATGCTTCTCAGGGCGCGGACCCCACTTACATGGCTTTGGTTAGGCACAGACAGAGACAGTGTATTTCCTCCTCCACTCTCAAAGCTGGTTCACCTCATCATGAGAACAGGTGTCCTTTGCTTCCTTTTCCCACCTCTCATGTTGTTCCTCAAGTGCTGGCATTTCTAGGTTTGTTTTTTTTTAATAGCTGAATCAGAAGGGCAGTGTGAAGAGGACAATGAGAGTTAGAACAGTCGTCTCCCTTCCTCCCACAGTGCGGTTATGGTCTGCGTGAGAGACAGGGACATGTCCCTGTGCCTTACACAGAGCTGTGGGCAGCCAGCCCAGTCCCGACTCTGGTGTCCACCAAGACCTTGTGGGGTGACCTCCAACGTCCAGTAAATCAGTTCTTCTGGTATCTCCTGGCTGTCAGTTTCCCTCATCCCCCTCTTCTTCCTCCCCCCCTCAAAGTCCCAGTACCCCTTGGTACTCCTCTCTGTCTCAGTATAATGTGGCAACTGTCGGAAATTGCAGAAGTCTTCACAAGTCAGAAAAATCTGTTTTATCCACAGCTCTAGTATAAACCTCCTTCCTTAATGACTACCTTAATGACTAGCTTGAGACCAAATGGGATTTTCATGAAATTGAAACCAAACCCACTGTTTTCCTTCCCTTCCCTCCACACGCTCCTTGCCCCTTGTTAAATTGTGCCTTCATCTTCAGGTCATGCTGCTGTGGTCCTGGCCAGCTCACCAGGCCCCAGGGAAGATGCTCCTTGAGAGCACGCTTGTGGTGCCACAAATACGGCGGGCTGGGGAGGATGCTCCCCCTGCACTGCTCAGTGTGACATGGTCTGCTAGAGATCCTATCCCTGCTCCGGCATGAGGTGTTAATACACGATGGACAGGGTCATGGCAGACGTGGAAAGTGTACTTGTACTTCTTATCTGGTGTCTTCTACAGCAGGTTTTCTATGCAAGTAAAGAATTTACTTCTGTTGTAAATATATATATTTTGCTGTTTGTAATTCCTTTTTATGCCTCCGGTCGCTATTGTACTTATTAAAGAACTAATACTTCAAGGACCACCTGTTCCTCCCTTCCCCACAGGCACCACACACATGGACCCTGCACCCACTCTGCCTGCGGAGAGGGGCTCCCGCTCCCTGTTGTGCCACCACAGGAGGTGGCCTTGCGGGGACCCAGTGCTGCCACAGGGTGCCGGGACCCGATGGGCAGAGGGGCAGCAGGGGCTGGGGCAGCCTGACCACCTCTCATGGCTAAACAGCCGCCTGGGCGCCCCTCTGGGGGTTCCCCAAATCTTTGAAACACAAGGGAGTGGTCAAAACCTTTCTTCCTCCTCCTTTCCTTCCTCCTCCGTTTTATGGGCTGGCACATAACGAGGTGCAGTCACCGTTTCTTTTTTCCACTCTACAGCCCTAATGCTTGAGCATTTACCTTTCAAATAAATAAATAAACCCTTATACTACTGTGTGGCTCAATATCCTCTTTCCTCACCGAAATGCTGGAAACCCCAGCGCCTGACTGCTGCTGGCCACGTTGTGGCGATGCCGTGGGCAGAGCAATCTCTGGCTGCCAGTGGGCTCAGGGGGTGCTGGGGTGTGTAGCACAGCGGTAGGCTCCAGCTGTGCACAGCTGTTGTCTCCTTTGACATGGCTGTGGCTGGAAGAGCTCCAGATGTACACCACCATCAAGGTCCTGCCTGTAATCCAACAGTGTTCAGGGTGGAAGGATAGAGGTTATACATTTCTACGGAAGCACTGGTAATGCTGCTGGGGATGGTACTTCCAAAAATGCCTGAAAACCCCCAAAAGAAACTGGGTAGGATAGGAAGATGTATGAAAAGTGGTGTTTGGGGAGACTGTGCCAAGTTTGCTCTTTTTGTTGCCTAAAGACAAAAAAAGGCGCGTGCCAGTGCATTCCCCAGCTGGCTAGCTGGGAGGGAGAGTGAATCACCAGGGAGAGATTTGCTTAAAACATTTCTTGAGCTGCGCAGCAGCCCATGGTGAGTGAGTCCCTGGGGGGCCTCCCATGTAGGACCACAGCACTGCTGGCCCCAGCAGCGAAACACCCCCAGGCTCACGCCCACCGCCGGCTGAAGCTGGCACCTTGGCGACCTCCAGTCCCTGGCCTGAGGTGGGAACCTCCCCCCGCAGGTTCGGAGCCATCCCAACCTGGCGATACATACAACCCAATCACACAGTCGATTTTAACAGTCTTTATTGAGTCACAATTAACTGCAATCAATGCAACTGTGCCCTTTAAGTCAGTTTAATTCCCTTAGCTTGATGGGATTTTTGCTCTTTACTTCTAGAGTACTATTCAGCAATTAAGGAGGCAAGAAGCGCCCGAGACACACAGTGGTGCTGCACATTTAGCGAGGCCACCGTTTATACCCCGCCGAGGCACTGATCCTACTCAGTGACGGTGATGGCCTTCACTGCAGAGATCCCTTTGATCTGGGTCGAGATCAGCTTGGCTATTATTTTCTTCTCTCCTAGTCTTGTTGGAGTGCATATTATTTCAGACTTAATGATCCTACCAGGCTTTACATCCCTAAGGAGAAAGAAAAAACAAATAGTCCCAGCATGAGTTATGGTTCTTATTTGCCTCTTTCAAATCGTTTCACTTAAAGAAATGGCTGCTGTGTGTGTTTAGGGTGGGTGTTTTCCTTCTCCTGTGACCAACATGCAGCAAGCGGGACTCGGCACGGTGGCTGTGGCTGGTGGTCCCAGCAACCCTGGGGACCTTCCCCAGGCTTCCCTGTACTGCTGAAGCACTAAATTCAGCTCTGAAGGAAGCAGCTGTGTTCGCACTGGCCAGGCAACGCCTGGCATCAGCAGGAGTGCAGGAAGAGCTCCTGTCGTGCCCAAATGCCCTGAACCCACCAAAATCTGTGTGGGTCTTTCTGCTGCATGGACTGCACCCAAATGTGACGTGGTTTCGACATTAGCTTGCAAAGAGCCCTGTTACTCCAAATCCCCTAACTGCTTTTTCAAGGGAAATTAAAAAAAAAAAAAAAGAAACAAAGCAGAGTGCTGCCAAGCTCATTTCATACTGGGCTCATCTTCTTACCCCTCATCAAATGTTGACATCTTAAATATGCCCAAGCCCTCCACCAGCAGCTTGCAGTTGTCCAGGGGCACGTTCAGGTTGTTCTTGAAGATGAAGGCACAGGTGAACTCCTTGTTCAGTTTGGCTGTTTCTGGCATCTGGAATAGGAGGAAAGAGAGAAACAAACCCAAATATTGGGGATCAGAGGGGTAATAAAGATGCTGGAGCTGCTGCAGGTTTGCTTCTCACCACCGACATGGTAGGAAACAACCCCCTCATATCCTTTCCACCCTCCTGAGGCACCGTGTGCTCTGCCCTGCCTGGCATGTTTTTCCATCAGGAGGTAGAGCTGTGGGATTGGAGATGGTCTCTGTACAAACTGTCCTCCTCCATACCTTCCCCTCCAGCAGCCTCTGCCTGCCCATTTTAGATGGGGCAATAAAAATCATCATTTCATGGCTGCTTTCAACCTTCAAATAAAGGCTGAATAGCCAAATAAAATGCTAAGGACTGAGCATCCCAGGAGGCAGCTGTTTGTGAGATCCTCCTGGGAATGCTACACCACCATGGTGTTACAGTGAGCAGGGCTGTGACCCTCATCCCCGAGGAGCTGGGCTGGCGGCTGCCTCACCTGGATGGTGATGGGAGGGTACTCGAATCTCATTGTCATGTCCTTGGTGAGTTTGTAATCCGTCCCCTGGACCTCGGCAATGGCGGTGATGTGGATGAGCACTTCGTCTTCCACCAAGGACAGAGTCTTCATGTACGCATCAGCCGCGATTTTCAGAGGGACCTGCATCTCTGCAGGAGAGAAAATACAACTTGGTACTTCATCACACGCCTAGGAATTGGGTGGTAAAGTCAGCTCTGGTGGCTGGTGTCCCATGGTGCGGGATGAGACATATTTGGCTGAGATCATCCTGCTTTCAGCTAGACCCAGGGGTCCTTTGGGGCCATGTCCCCTGGCTGGACAGGTGATACCTGGCACATGCAGCTCACAGGAAGGGTGGCTGAGCCCACACCATCTCCCCACCAAGCCGAATGCTGGCTCAGGCTCACATCCAGCGTCTTGGCACCCCTCGTCCCCAGGTGCCCGGCACTCAGGAGGAGGCAGAGGAGCGTGAGGTTGGGTACATTTAAGCCCGTGTCCCCCGGGGTTTCTCTGATGCATTGCTTCCTATAGCATTAGTGGCTTTCCTCTCACTTCAGATTTTATCTTTAATTGCCTGGACAAACTTCCAGTGGCTCAGAAAAGCCACAGAGTCAGCAGCGCTGGAGCCTGAACATTGCCTTAGTTGCAAGGCTTCCTAGCTTCTGGGAATAAAAAAAAAAAAAAAGCCTGTCCTTTTCTCTAAATGTATGTAGCTACCTTCGTGCCCTACCCTGCTGCATTTTGACAGTCACAGTGTATGTGTGAAAACACTCAGCAGTCGCTAGCAGCAAAGATTTTATTTTACAAGAGTGAATCACACTTGGAATGAGCAAGTGCTGTTAATTATTCATCACTCGTTAGTCTGTTTAGCAAATTTCAGTCACATTGCTGCGATCAGAAATGCAACCCAGGTCACTCCAAGATACACAATAAACAGCAAACAGCTCTTGGGATAAGCTAGGCAGGCAGCCGTGAGGTTGAAATTTGCTTGAGTGAAGAATTCAGAAAATGACACCAGCATTACCACCACTGATCAACATTAGAGTGGCAATCACAAGAAGAAAAAAAGGCTGAAATTTCCAGCCATCTAAATCCTGGGAGGGATCTGACCCATACAGAGACCCCCGAAGCCTGCGGTGGCATCTTTGCTGCTTACACAGCAAGGACGGTAGGAAGATGCTCCAGCACCTCGCTCACACCGTGAAAACATCTGTCTGCCCACACTGATGTATTTCTAACCATCTCGTTGGAGCTGCAGTGGCGGGGACAGGGCCTTCACGTTTTGGTCCCCACTGCAGTGGGCTCTCAGTCTATAACTGAGACTCCCCAACGCAGTAACGAGAGGTGTGTGGCAGGCAGGCAATTTCTGCTCTTCATGCCATACAGAGCCAGGCACTGAGCTGTAACAGAGCTATTATGAACTGGCTCGAGTGAAACCCCAAGCTGCCACAGTAAATAGTCCATAGAACACAGCAAGCTTTCTGTGCCTACCAGATTTGCCTTCAAGCTTGATGGTCTCCTTGACACATCCAAGGCTGGCCTCAACTTTCCCAGTATAGGACTGCAGCTGGCAGGAGCCGGTAAGATTGATGGTCCAGGTCCCAGGAGTTGAGGTCTTCACTGTGATGACCAGTTCAAGGGGATTGCCAGGGTACAAAGCTTCTTTACTGGCTATCTCAAGATGGACCCCAGACTTGGGAACTGCCTCACATGGGACCGCAGGCTGGGAGACTGCACCAGCCATGGGCACAGTTGAAGGCATGCGTGTACGAGGTGTCAGTCCTGGAGGCTGTATGAAGGACAAAGCTCTCTGCATGGCCTTCCTTTCCTCTTTGGAGCCTGGGTGAAGAAAAAGATGGGTGATAGCTGTATCTCAACCTCCTCACCCAGAGCCACCTTCCCTTTATTTATGCTGCTGCTGAGCGGAGAGGATGTCAGGGGACCTCCAGCCTCTGCTCAGGAGACCCTCTTGGTTTACACTATTACTGGATTTAACTGTAGCATTTTGGACTGGAAGAATTGCCAAAAGTTCTCCAAAAGGAGACACTTTTAGAGGATGGATGCTCTTAAATTTTTCAGTCTAAGATTTTCCCACTCCTCACTGGGAAGGGTTTCATGGTCTAGCATGACGTGGCTGGATCTGAGAACCATGGGGAGGGAATGTGATTTTTTTTCTTTCCAATGTGGTCTGGGGAATGGACAGACAAAAAAAAGAATGAGAAAATGAGGCAACGGTGAGTCCGACCACTAGGTTGGTCACTCAGCCCATTTCTTTCACTGCCTGCCAGCTTGCTGGTGCCTGTCCCAAAGAGCAGCCTACAGGTGTCGCTGTGGGTACGAAGTTGCCCAGGAGCTGCACCAGGTCTCCAGGCCTCACACCAGGTTTCTCACTCCTGGAGAAAACACACGTTGTGGGGTGACCTACACGGCCAGGGGTCTCCTCTTTGGCACTACTTTAGAGGATAGGGGCAGTCACCTTCAGGGAATTTGTACTGCGCGGTGATGTCTTCCCGCTTGTCCTGCCCAACGGCTTTTGTGCTTATGTTTACGCCAATGTCTTGGGTCTCCGTGTTCAGCTTGATATACTTATCCTTGCCGTTCACTTTTTTGACCATCCAGTAGACTTTGTCAGCATTCACTTCTGCATACACAAACTTGCCGTCGAAGGGCAAATACACATCCCCTTCTCGGACAGCCTTCAGCGGGCATGGACCACACTGGAAAATACCTAGAAAGCGCATTCAACACCATTTGCTTTTCCAACTATGAACAGAGCCTCCAATTTTTGTTCCACCCTCAGACCCACCCAAGCAGGAATCTGTGGCTATGGTTGTTGATACTTAGTAGAAAATACTCCTCCAACTCAGTGATGAACTCCAAAAGCACCTATTTATCCCATAGCTGTTGGGGCTTTTTTATAGATGACCAACATCTGGTAAGAGCTTTTAAGTGTTTCCCCTCACTTAAATAATTTTAAGGTTTGAAAGTCATGGTTTGGTGATGGAGTCAACCGAGTCCAGCCACCTGTGTTTGATCTGCTGGCAACACCTCACTTTCTGCACAGCCTTGAGGATTAATGTTTTCTTTCCCACTTCCAAATTCCCTGCATCTGTGCAGGGAGGGTAGTCACCAATTTTGGCAGTCACTCCTCTCATTTACCCATGAACAGACTCATGACTTCCTCAGAAAAGCTCTACAGAAAGTACCTTTACTGGGGAAAGCTGTGGCACCTCTTACTACAGACTGGTTTGAGTCCTCAACTTCAATAAAGAAATCAGAGGATGGTGGAAAGAGAAATTAGCTCTGATTTCCAGCTGTGCACTCAAACCTCTGAAATGAGGTTATGAGTGTCAAATGAATGTCCCCACAGCATCCTACGAGGTTGATTTTCTGCCTGCTGAGAAACGCCATTCCTCCCATCCCAGGCTGAGACGGCAGGAGTGAGACCTCCGGCTTTAGGATGTCACTGCCCAAGGGTGTGGAGTACGTGCTTTGCTGACTGGGGCCCATGGTTTTCATACGAAAAGTCCCTGCCTCCCTTGGGAGTTGCGGAAGAGTTTTTCTAGGCAAATCCTACCTCCACTTTGCTCCTGAGGGGTTGAATCAATTGCCTGCCAGCCATCAAACCCCTCTGGCAGATCTTTCCGCTTCATCCAGACATCGTTCCACACGTGGAAGTTCCTGCATGCATTTGGTTTGGAAAGAAAAGGAGTGAGCTCTTACAGCCAAAGAGTTGAGATCTTCTCCCTTAATCCTTAAGTAAGGGCAGGTTTAATGGGGATTTGTGTGTAACCCTGTGAAACCCCAGGCTTTCTCTCTCTCTCCTGGGCAGCAAACCTGAAGCAGTAGGGAAATTCTCAAAGGAATTACTGGGGCTGGGAAATGTGGCGCTGTGGGGTGGTGTGGGGGGTAGGAAGTGTTATCCCCTTTAGCAGTACCAGACAGAGTCGAAGGATATCCCGTTCTCAATTCTTCCAGATTCGTCCATGTAAATGTCAACTGTCAGGTTCTCCTCTGTATCGTGTGCTGAGTTGAAGTTACTCACGCAGCGGGATGGGATCCCCAAGCAGCGCATGACTGCAGTACAGACAGACAAAACACAGGGTCACATAATCACTCAGGTTGGTGGGTGCCTCTTGGGATCGTCTCGTCTGACCCCTCTGGCCACCCAGGGTCCTCTAGAGCAGGTGCCCAAGACTGTGTCCAGATGTTTTCTGAATATCTCCAAGGATGGAGACTCCACAACCTCTGCACAACCTGTGCCAGTGCTCGGCCACCCTCACAGTGAAAAAAGCTTTTTTCTCATGTTCAGACAGATCCTCCCATGTTTCAGGTTGTGCCCATCACCTCTGGTCCTGTCACTGGGCATCGCTGAGGAGAGTCTGGTTCTGTTTGCCCCACTCCCTCCCATCAGATATTTATACACATGGATGAGACCCCCTGCACCTTCTCTTCGCCAGGCTGAGCAGTCCTGGCTCCCTCAGCCTCTCCTTACATGACAGACCCTGCTACCTCCAGCACTCAGAGGCACAGTAATTTGGCTTACTAGCACAGTAATTAGGATATCAGGGAAGGGAGATAGTTCATTGTTTACCTGTAGTGAGGACTCCTGCAAAGACCCAACATTGACCATAACAGACCGGCTTCTTTGTTTTGTAATACTGCTGCAAAATTGAGACGCTCCCGATCCAATCCACAGGGGAGGTCCCGTTGTTGTAATTCCCTGACCAGTTCCCCATCAGGACACCACTGTCATCATTGGCATTAACCTGTGGCCACACACACATGCAAAGGAGAAAAATACATGGATGAGGCTGAATGAGGCTTAAAGCCCTGGGACTCCTCCCACCCAGTGGCTTCCCAGGTACTCCACAGTCCTGTGGTACCCAGCAAGGCTGCTGGTGCTGGCTGGGGGCTCCCCTAGTTGGAAATCCTCCACCTGGATATCTTAGAGGGAGGTGGCACCGCAGCTTCGGGAAGCCAAAATGCACTCTTCATTTGTATCTTAAAGGGTTCCAAGAAGGGTCCCACCACAGAGAGCAGTTGCCCCCTGAAACACAACACTGCCAACGCAGCTGCTGAGGAAGGACAACCACTGGGGGAGCTGCAAGCTTTGGAGATGGGGAGATGCTGTATATCCCTTCCCTCTTCTCTTCACCCAAAATGCCTCTGGCTCTTTCCTTGTGGTTTCCCAAAGGAGCCCATTTTAGATGCATCCTGAAATGGTGTTCAAGGCCCCAGGGAAAGAAGAACAAGTAAGAAGGAGGAGGGAAAGCTGGAGGGACAAAGCCCTTCTCTGAGAGAGGCATACCAAAGCAGACATGACTCGGGACACAGACACAGGATCGCTTCTATTGCTCAGCTTGAGTTTGCTGTTGTCCAGCAGATACATGCAGGCATCCAAGACAAATTCCTCAAACTGTTTTGGAGAGAAAGTGCAGATGTTTTTATACACTGTTCTAAAACAGAATTTGCTCAATCCCTACAAAGTCTATCTAAGTACTTGGAGGAAACAGTTTGACTAGTCCTAACTTCTAAACTTCCTTTATGATGCTGAATTTTCAAGCCTACGGGGCTTCCCAAAGCTGTTCTCTCCAATGAAGGGCTTAAATGAAATCCCACTTTGTAATACAAAAGCCCATCTCACATATCTTGCAAACACAGTTGGAACCTGACCCAGCAATCTTCACTCCTGTGAGTAATCCTAATTCACCTTCGTCATCTCCCTGAGGCCCTGCAAATTACTCACAAAAGTAATGAAAATTTAACAGCACTACAGATATTCAGACTATTGACATAGGTGCAAAATGAACTCTGGGAAAAAAAGAATGGGTCCATAAATGCAGATTATTACAGCATTCCCAATTAGCAATTGCTGATAAAGTTCCCTGAGGTCCAATTCACGGATGTCAAACATCCAACAAAGCTTGGCAGAATATCAATACCAATTCTCATTGCTTAACAGCAGAATAAATATTAGGATAGGAAGAGCCCTATGGACAATGCCCTTTGTTCCCTTTGTGGAAAAGGCATCAGTGCAAGCACTTTTGCTGGGCCATCTTTATCCTGCAGCTTGGAATTGAAGACTCATAAAACAAAACAAAAGCAAAACAAACAAAAAAAACAGATTCCAACATTTTTTGGTGGGAAAGTCTGTCTGGATAGGGTTCAGGATGCTCCGTTTGGGTGCCTGTGTGCTTTCTACTGGGTGCAAATAAACTTGCTCTGACATCCACCTCTTATCTCTAGACTGAGCAAACTTGTTCCACTCATCTCAGAGGCAGCGTGGAGAAACACCCTTCCTGAGAGGGCGGGCTGATTGTGTCCTGCACCCAACAGTTCACCTCACAGTCGGTGAAGGCACCACTTGAATGATGACAGCCTCTGACAGTGCTTTTCCCCTATTTTTTCCTCATCATAATGCAACAGGTAAATAATCAGATTTTTTTCCCCCATCAGCCCTCTCCATGGCTCACAAGCTGGTTTTTTCAACCAGAAATGCTCTGTCTCCAGTTTCCACATCCTTTGCCAGGGGTGTCGTGATCTGACTATAAACATGTCATTAAACCCCGTTCTCCATCTGTGACTGGGGAAAACACTTAAGCGTGCAGATTACTCTAAGCAGGTGGGCCCTCCCAGTGAGGCAGGCAGGATTATTCAAGCATTTTGAGCTACTCACGGGCTTAATCTGTTTATAGGTCTGATTCACTGAAACGAATCCCTAAGGGAGAAAGAGCGAATAAGGGTAATAACGCTGACAAGACAGCTGTGTTTTACCTGCCCGAAATTCCAGGGTTTATCATATATGCGATATGCAGAGCCAACATAGATGAAGCCTGTATCATTGAGCACGTACTCCTTTCTTTGCGCCTCATCGTCCAGGAAGACGACATCATCTGGAGCAAAAAAAATCTTCACGTTAGGTGGTTTTCACACACGCTATACAAATTTTTCCTTGGAAAGCTAAACTGGGGGAGCTAGTGGTCTGTAATATTCACACCAAATAATGACCATGCAGCACTCACAATTTTTTTTCCTATCATGGAAGAATTTCCTATAAGAGTAACCTTTATTTTACTCCTGTAGGTCTATTGCTATGTGACCACTATTATTATTATACGACCACTGTTGCTATATGACCATTTTTTAGCAAAACACTTATTTCTGAACACTTTAGTGGACTAGCTAGACAGCAGAGAGAACTGGGGGACTGATGCCAACCAACAACACATGGTTTTTTGACTAGTTGTTTTTTCAATCTGGATTTTAAGCTAACCCAGTCCTCTCAGTTAACCTTTGTGCTGGCCCAGGGAAAATGGAGAGGTGTGATACAGAGGTGCAAACAGGGGTGACAGAAGGATGCTCCTTAACCTGACACTGAGGACTCCCCAGCGAGGAGCTGGCTCATTGCTATTGTCCAGCTTCCCGCTGGCTCTGTGAGGATGCTGCTTACAGCATTTTATGGAGAAAAAGCAATGTATGTGGGAAAGAGAGGAGGAGAAATGTGAGGAAAAGTTCCACCAGAGACAGTCCCTGGCCGCAGTAATTATCACGCCTGGTTGCGGGATGACTCACCTTTGCACCAAGGGTTGAACAAAAGGTACATAGGACCGTTTGGGGGCTTGTAAATGTTAGTTCCGGTCTTCACGTTCAGGATGTATTTTCCCACAGGGGCCCTGGGTGAGCTGGTGACAGACAGCAGGCACTGGGGAGGCAACAAGGAGACACTGCAGACAGACTCCACCACAGCCACAGGCATGGCACAACCACGGTGCCATGCGACCAGTATGAGGGCCGAAGCTGGTGGCCATGCGGGGAGAGAGGGGAAGGCAGCAGGACGGGGCACATCCTGCATGCGCAGTGTGGGAGCAATGAATTAAACAGGGCAGAGCTGCTGATGACCTAAAATTATAGGGCTAAGGGAAAGCCAGACAGGGGTATGAGGATTTGCTCTGTAGCTCCTGACGGACTTGGCACTGCTGCCCTCCATGCACGAACACTGCACATGGGCTCTACCTCTTTGCCGCTGTTCTTGACGATGGAGATTTGCCACCCGCTGAGATCCTGCTCCCGCTTCACGCTCAGCGACATCAGGGTCCCCCTGGTTTTCATTGGCTTCTCACCTGAAAACAAACCCAATGTGACATGCGGAAGCGTTGCACAGGTCTACAACAACCACGCAATGCCTGGCAGCAGGAACAGGCAGTGGGAGGGTGCTGGAGCTCTCCCACTTTGCCTGGTGGCCATGGAGGGGAGGTCCACTTACCAATGCCAAAACGCAGCGACAGCTTGTCAGCAGCCTTCAGCTCCCTGCTGAAGCTGAGCTGCAGCAGAAAGGGCTGCCCACGCCGCACCACCAGGTTCTCAATGTTGTACTCATCTGTGTGGTGCAGGAGGGTGTTCTGGCTCTTGAGAAAGTCAATCCCAGTGACCTTCAGATCGCTCCCTGAAAAGCCATTAGCAGAAAGGGGGAAAGAAAAAAAAAAAAAGGAGAGATTGATGGTAAATTGCTCAGTAAAGACAGTTTTCTTCTTAATGGAGCTCCGTGAGTCATCAAAACATCTAAGTGTCCAGTGATCTAGCACGAAGAATAACATGGGTGATCACCACAACTAATGGATGGTGTAACACTTTATATATATATAAAAAATAAAGTATAGCATAGCATAGCATAGTATAGCATAGCATGGCATAGTATAGCATAGCATGGCATAGTATAATATATAATAAAATAAAATAAAATAAAATAAAATAAAATAAAATAAAATAAAATAAAATAAAATAAAATAAAATAAAATAAAATAAAATAAGATATGATATGATATGATATGATATGATATATAATGATATATAAAATATATAAAATACAATATGTAATATGATATGATATAATATAATATAATATAATATAAATACTTAGTTTATGTATATAGAGATACAGGGAGAGTAATGTTGCTGGGATGGGTTACGGAGGCTGGCAGTGGTGAGTGTGCTGCAGCAACCTGCCCCGAGCAGGGACAAGCCCCTGCCTCACCCTCCAACTATTTGGCCCCAGGACTGCTGCGGCGTGCTTCTGCCTCCCTCCCTTGCTGCCCAAGGAGTCTGAGGGATGTTTGACCTCTGAGGTGGCCCTGGGTGAGTGGGGAATGAGTGGCTTGAGGGAGGTGGCAGCAGTGTGAGGATTTCTGCTTTTGCTGGCAGCCAGGCATCCAGCCAGCACCCCAGCACCTCTGCGCACAGGCAGCTGCCCACCACAGCCCTTGGGGCTGCTTCCACAGCAACCAAATGGCTGCAAATGGGATCTTACTGGTTTGGCAATCCATGTCTGCTGGCCCACTGCCTACGGGGGCCAGCAGCCATAAGCCAGCTCCACAGCCTGCCACAGGCCAAGAAGATGACATGACTGCAAGTTTTGTCGCAATACTGAAAGTCTTACTTCTGCAGAAGTCATATTTCCCCCTCAAAAGTGGAGCAGAGACAGTGCATCTGCATTCCATCACTGCAGCTGCTGCGAGGCAACTCTACTCCCCCAAGCATCTTGCACAGGAGTCCACCAAAGGTTCTGATCCCTGCAGCATCCCCGGGGGCAGTGCCCATGGTCCTGCCACATCCCTGAGCCCTCTCCTCCTTGCCCCCATCTGCTCAGCTGCTTTGCTGGTGGCACCTTGTCAAAGCCAAGGCTGTGACAGCAACTCCTGTTGCTGTCACGTCTGTGCCATGCTGAACGCGTGGAGCATCAGCTCCTCGAATATTACAAATGGTTCTTTGTTATTGCAGGTATTAAAACAACTAGTAATAGTAGTAGTAGTACAGACAGGTGAAGAAAGCTCTGCTTGCCAAGGCACAATTCAGAGGTGATGCTCCCAAGCAGCTCCCAGCTAGCACAGGGCAGCTTAATTTTTCAGCACTGTTGGGACTTTTATCTCAGTGTATTCCCCTCTGGTCAAAGACTAGCCTTATATTAGCATTGAACACATGTGCTAAAATTCAGCTCCCCTCATTTGCTGAGATCACCAGTGTCTCTGGGATGCCAAGGGCCTGGGAAATGGGGCTCTTCAGGACACTGAAGCTGATTCTTTGCATTTTGGCCTCAAAAATTAGTACCCAATAATATCACAACAGTCATTAATCAATCTCTTATTGAAGTCTGCACATGTGAATCTTTGCAAGACTTGGGATTTTTTTTCCAAGGACTTGGTTTCTCCTACAACCCAAGTAACCAAAGGAAGGTGTGGGGTTGGGAGCCAGCTCTGCTGCAGAGATGCTGCCTGTCTGGGGGGATGCTAAACATGGGGAGCAGAGCACTATAAAGCACCGTATCATATTATATAATATATCTAATCTAATCTAATCTAATCTAATCTAATCTAATCTAATCTAATCTAATAGTATGTTACGTATATCACATATATACTATACTATACTATAAAATAAATACTCAGAGGTCACCTCAGAGGTCAAACATCCCTCAGGCTCCCTGGGCAGCGAGGGTGGGAGGCAGAGCCATGCCACAGCAGCCCGGGGCCAAATAGTTGGAGGGCAAGGCAGGCGCCCCCATCCCTGCTCGGGGTGGGTTGCTGCAGCACGCTTACCACAGAGCACTGCCCCCCTTCATGTCAACCTGTGCTTTTGTCACTTGACTTCAGCACAGTTTTGGACTCCACCAAGAGTCCCTGCCAGGTGCCTCACTTCCATTCATTTCCAACTCAGCAGCTGATTTTATAAGACACGGTATTTAAAATCACCATCTCCTGGGCTGCTCTCCACTCCTGCAGCTCTGGATGGGAGCAGGGCTGGGAAAAGCCTCAGCACCTCTGTGTGCCCAGTGGCTCAGAGCTCTGAGAAGCACAACCCAGTGATACACTTGAGCAAAGAGAAAGCCCTCAGCTTTCAATGAGGATGGGAGTTTGGGGGTCACTGCGTCAGGCTTTAGCAGGCTGCCCAGGTGTGACAGGGAAAGCTGGAGCATGCCAGAACGTGGCTGAGCTATATTTGGAAGTGTCTAACCTGTCTTGTACCTGCCCATTAAACATCCTTAGAGGATAAATTCTGTGTAAACAGTAGGGAGTAACAATACCTCAAAAGCACTTGGCTCATGAATGATTCAATGATGAAGATATGGGAGAGTCAGGAAATGTAAATCAGTTTATCGTAACTTAGAAATTAGCAAATCAAAGGCATAAGGGTTGAAGGGATTCATTCACCAAATGTCTTGACAGATTCACACAGTACCAGCGAACCATGCTAACTTGAGTGTCAACATGAGCCATCCCTAACACTGAAGAGGCTGAAATCTGCTGGTGGGTGCTGTGGCATGAGAGATGCGACAGGCAGGGCCAGATCCAGGGCAGGCTGAAACCACTGGCACAGTTCCCACTGCCACCTGCACTAGGAAGTGACTGCAGCCTTGAGTAAACTGAACTGACTGCCCATGGATCCTCCACCAGATTACTACCTCTGTGTATTTCTACTTAGTAACTATATAAACCATATTTATCTTAATTATATAACAATAATCAGTGGTACAGCAAATTGACTTAAAATTGACCATCACCTTTTGTTAACTGATTTCATTTTTGAGTGCTTTTTGTTTGCTGGCTGCCTGCCAGCTGCTAACCTCTGACATGTTTTGCGCAATGGAGTGGGGTGGTGGCGGTGGTGTATGTCAAAAAATTTCAGCTACGATTGCTTAACCCTTTTGAGAAGGATGAAGGGGAAATGCGTCTTCCTCAGCATTAACAAATCTCCAGCCACTAAAGCTGCTCAACCTTGTTCCATATGGAAACCCTGGTGCCAGGCTGAGAAGCTACCAGAAAACAGCCCTGGTGATGGAAGAGGGCTATGGAGGGGTGTGAGAGCTGAATGTATAGGATGGCTGTGGAAAAGGGCCCTGGGGAATCTGTCCTTCCAGCATTTTCTAACTTAGGGACTGCATTTCCATCCCCTGTTTCTGGACATCACCGACATTGAGGATGCACAGAGAAAAACCACAGACAACAGCAGCCTTGGAACATGCCCTGACAGTGCAGAGCGCGGTGCCAAAGACCTGTCCCCATGCAGTGCTGCCCGTCAATCGTGCTGCACTTATTCCTGTGCAAACATACCCCTGATAACCTGTGATCCGGTTGGTGCAGTGTCCCGCGCCAAGAAATGCCGCGGAGCGAGCCAGCGGCATGCCCATCACCGCATCCAAGGTGGCCCGGCCACAACCTGCCCTCCCCGGGCAGCCCCCACGTGCTGCTTTCGTCTTCCTGCTCTGCCTCCAGCACGGGACACAGGGCCGGGTGCCCACACGCCCTGTGCCTGGCTGCCTGCAGGCACCCTGGTTTGCTAACACGGGAATTAATGATTTATAGCAGAACTGAGGGTGCGGAGAATGCGCCTGCTCATGGGACGGAGGCTCAAGCTGCAAGAGGAAGCCCTGGTGCACTCGTTCCTGGGGCAGGCCAGAAGCAAACCCAAACCCCAAATACAGTCAGATTTTTTTTTTTGCTTTATTTAGAAGAAATTTCAAGGCAGTATTTTTATTTTTATCTCCTAGTTCCATGATTTATCACTCATAGAGTTCTTTCCTACACTAACCTGCTGGCCACCATCACATTGCTACATGCCTGGGGAGATGTTCAGAGCTTCCAGAGCACAGCGATCACCCGGAACAAAAACGGGGACATGAGGATTTTGCACCGGTAAAGATCTGGGGCCTTTTTTCCATGAGGGTAAGGTGATGAGGTTTAAAAAAATTAGTAATATGGAGCAGAGTGTTTATAGCACACCCGGCTTCAGTGGGAATAAGAGCTGCTCAGGACAGGAGGGAAGTGGGATGAGAATTGTAGTTTTGCAAGAGAGACCAAAATCTGGGCACCTGCATTTATTCCCCATCCTTGCCCAACCTCCAGGCAAACACTTTCTCACATCCCAGAGATGTGAGAACACATCCCAAAGATGCTGCTGTCTAAGACATCCTGGAAAATCGTGTCTCATCCACACCCAGAGTATGGAGGTGTGAAATGGAGGGGCTTGGAGTGGTGTCAGGACACCCTTCCCCTCCTGATGGCTGTGAACTGCTCCCCGCTCCGCTGCAGGCACCACCCAGCCTACACCACAACTGCTCAGCTGTACCCCAAACCCCAGGGGTGGTGGTTCCGCTGCTGCTACAGGAGTGACTCAGGCACCTTTCTAGGTAGGTGCAGGATCTTCAGACAGGATGGCCATGGGACGGAGCTCAAGTCTAAATAAATCCCCTTTTCAGTTGTTTTGAAACTTCTGTCAGATGGTATCAGCCATCACTAAAGAGCAATAATCTACACAATTAAGTAGTCTGAAAGAAAGAAATTCCTTTCACCTTGACACAGAGCAAGTTTAGAAAAGCTGCATTTCTTTCCCATTATCTCTGATAGAGACAGATATCTACAGGTTGATGAAAAGTGAGTTGCATTTTTCAGTTGGCTTACCGATCCATCAAAACCAGCATTTGCGTAGCCAGAACAAACCTATCCCCCATGAACAGTGGTGGCACCAAATCACCTTTCCCCAGGGTGTCACCCATGGCAGTCAAAGAGGTGAGAAACCCCTCACCTCCGCTGGAGCTGCCATCCTCCCCGCAGGACACCTGCCAAACTGCACATCTAACGCAGGTTATCGTATCAAGCGTTAAAAACTCACCAGAGTTATTGCTCATGGTTCCTGTCGGTGTTTCGACCCGAGGTGCCTGCGATGCCAGCAGCTTCCCAGCTCCTGAGTAGCCTCTGCCACTGGCTTCTGAGTGTGGAGAAGGAAGACAGGCTGCCCTTTTTATGTGTCTTGCTCTGAGGTGTCAGCAGGTCCACTGCCAAGGGGTGGTGTTTAGAGAAAGGAAGTTCCCATGGAAAAAAAAAATGACTACAACTCCCTCTGCACATAGTCAGACCCTGAAAAACAGCGAAACTTAAATCCCAACTCACGTGGAAGATGGATTTGCACAATCAGATGACAAGTGGACAGACCCTTCACTGACAAACAGTAAAATCATGGGCTAGATGAGTAACAAGAATGTACCTATGCCCTAACATCCAGGTTACCAGGACTGCAAATCAAGGGCTAACTTTACAAGGCAGCCCACAAACACTTAATCCTCAGGAAAACAGAGCTCCTCATTAGGACCAATCTAACTTTCTTTGAAGTTAATGAGATTTTTGTCATTGTGTTTGGGACAGAAGCACTTGAAGTTGTGGGCTAAAATCCAGCATTTACACATGTGGGTTGGAAAGCCCAAAGACCCTGGTGCTGGCCCCCTTCTCATGGGGTCAGGCAGATGTCAGGGGAGATAGCCCAGCAGGAGCACCAGGTGGGAAAGAGGAGAAACAGGCCATGTCCAGGAGGAGCAAGAAACATGGTGGATCAGGAGATGTTTGCTGACTGCTCTTTGCTGACAGCTGTACCAAAGGTCTCTGCCCAGGATGTGGCTGGACCCCACGTGCTCCACTGCCACCCTGGTCCTCAGAGTGACCAGAGATGGAGAGATGAGTCTACTCCATGGAGGGGAGAGCTGGTGGCACACAGGCCAACAGCGACATGGGCACAGTGGCCAGAGATACAAACATGTCCCCAAATACCCAAAAGTGAAGAGTGATTCAGCAGTGGGAGCAGCCTCAGTGCCCTGATACAGTGCCCTGATGTCTCCCTTATGGCAGCAGCCCAGGGTCCAGCAAGGTAGGATTCAGTCTGCAAGGCTGCCACATCTAAATGTAGAATCTCCCTAAACAAGATCTCCCTGTGGAAGCCTTCAAAGGCACTGACTTTTCTCCACCAATTCAAGTAGCTAGGTATTTACTTTAGGAGGACTGTTTCATCTGGTGCTGAAATGTTGGTGCAAGCTAGATGCTGAGTTAGCAGATCCCACCCTTTGAGCATGTCACTGCTTGCTGGCAGGTGTATGCTGGGTGTCCTTACTTGAGAGACTGACTAGCGCATCACGGGGCACCAAGGGTTCAGTACACATCTATAATCTTGCAGGACATCTGCACGAACATCTGACCCACCAGCGTTCTTAGTAGACAGAGCATCACTCACCATTCAGCATCTGGCAATGTGTTGGCAATTACATATTTCACTGTTGAAAAAACCACCACGACCCCAATTTACCTTTCAGTGTTGCTTTTACTCTGCATTTCTTTCCTCCTGGAGGGTGAAAGACATTGTTGTTTAGAGACAGCACGGGATCAAGTAAAGTATACCTGGAATGTCAGTACAATAATATAACCAATAATACACGTAATCTGAACATTGATGATGTATGTTACTGGTTTCCACTTAATTACAGCAACAGAGTAATCCACTTCATCTGAAGTCATTGACAGTAGCTTTCTAATCCAGTCTCAACTTGTTATATATATATCTCATTCCATGCTTGGTTGGAGGCAGCTTAAATTGTGTTGACACAGTAGTCCTACAGCAAAAACTACAAATTTTTGCAAACAGGAAGGTTGATGTTGGTAATGCTTTGCTCCTGAAAAAATTTTGTTAGGTCTGTAGCGGAGGCAGGGCACGTGTTCACCAGGGACAGTAACATTTCCAGTCCTATAGGGTTTTGCAAAAGGCTGATTTCAACAGTGTGCATGTTCTGACCCTCACTTTGAACCTCAGAGTTCAAGGAAAGATTGTAGAAGTTAAATGGGTGTGGGTTCTGCCCTGCCATGAACTTACTCCATCTTGGAAGGCAGCTGACCTTTTCACTGTCTACAGGAATTTTTGGTTTATGTCAACAGACAGCATCTAGCTTTCAGTTCTCCTTTCGCTCTGTGCAGCTGCTGGTCTTGCTTCTCCCATTATTGTTTTCTATGCACTGGTAGTACCTCAATTTGGTGGCACTAAACTTGGCATATGGTACAAACACTCCTACATGAGCTCCTCCCCTGGCTCGTACAAGCTTCCCCTGCCAGGAAAGGCCATTGAACTGTAATATCCTCCGAGACAGTGTTGGCAGGGTCTGAGAAAGGGGATTTCAACTTAAACTGCAGGAATGTTTTTCAAAGACAGGGTTTCATCTTGTTTCGTGTTGTCAGCTGGTGATCTCTGGTGATCTCCCTCCAGGCAAATCTCCTTTTGCCTTTGCTGGTCAGAGTGGCCAGAGTGGCTGGCTGTGGTTCAGCAGCATGGCTTTTTTCCCTCCTCTTTGGTGAAGCTATGAAAAATACCAGCTCTTCCAATTTTTTTCCCCCAAACAGTTACAACAGTTAATGACTTCAATCTGTCTCATAAAAGTATACTCTTCTAATTAACAGAGCAAGAGATGGTATCTTTTTCACAGGCAATCTCCAGCCTATTACCAATTTCTTCATCGACTCACTTCCCAGCTTGCAAAATCAGACACCAGAGGCTATCAGCCTTATCTGCATCTATCTGCTTCACAGTAAGTCACGTTATTAGCTGGCATAAGAAGGTAATAAAATGCAAACAAACAAAATCAGAATTCCCCCAAGCTTGTAAATAGGGCTGCTCCCCTATTTACAAGCTTGTCCTTTGTATCAGGTTTTGTTTATTTTGTGTATCAAAAATGACAAGAAGAAGTCAAAGTTCCAGAGCATGACCACAGATATCAATGCCAAGTAGGAAGGACATGAAGAGCAACCCAATCCTTAACTTTACAGTTTTATTCACTTGCAACCCCATGTCTAGTTCTGGAGAAACTGACTTTTATAATAGCAATGTACTGACGTACATTTTTTATAACCACCTGAGGCTTCAAGTTGTTTCTGTTTTGTCTTTTTTTTTTTTTTCTATGTCCAGTCAGAGTAACACTCAAAATAAAACACAGACCAAAAGCACCATAAGTTTTCTTTTTGGCACTCTGGAAAGGTGAACTCATCCTCCCAGATGCTCCATGGAGTCGCTCCGAGGTGCCAGGGGTGGGCAGTGCATCTGCCAAGGTACACACGCATACAACCCATGTTTGGGCCCTGAGGGGCACCATGGCAAGAAGGTCCCTTCTACTGACCACAGCAGGACTGCTCCCACGTGTACCATCTAGTATGTGTTGAGTCCTTCTTGAATCACAGCCTAGGGAACGATAAGTAATGAGAAGTCTTGAGAGGATGAGAAGAGAAAAAAAAAAACTAGACGAAGACCTGGTCCATCTCTTTTGAGCTGGACCTTATTTGAGGTGCTATGTTGGTTCTCCCCTCACCATTTCATTAAGTTTGTATCTCAGTCATTAGGAATTTCCTAGTAGCAAGATGCATCTTGTCGACATAATGATCCTGACATGATAGTGCTGCTGGAAGGAGCGTTGATCTGGTCACTTCTTACTCATGTACGCCAACCATGGGCCGTGACAGTGGCCTGTCAGCTATACTCCGAGGGCATCCCGTGTTTCCAGCAGGCAGATTCTCTTCTAATCTTACATGAGTCAAGTTGTGGCAGGCAATTGGATGTCCGGAGTTGATGCAAGGTGGCCAAGCCCAGATCTTAACTTATCCCAAGTTGTCTGGTCCCAGCTACTTGGTAATGAGTTTCTCACAGGCAAATACCAGAGGTGCGATTGATGCCAGTAAAATTATAGGAAATTCCATTGTTTCCTTCTCACTGAACCTTGAAAGAGGTTTTTTTCACCTAAAGTTAAGGATGTAGATGACGAGCTTTGGGCATTTACCTCCAAAAGGAATGAAAATCATATCACTCTGCGCCCAACCCAGCACCACCCAGGGAGTCTGCTCCTGAAGAAGGCAAAGACAGAGATAAAACAGAGACCATAACTACATATATAACAAACATAGGCTTATGGCTACTCAGGCAAAACACTCTTGTGTAGCACTTTCCCTGCCCTGAAAGAGAAGTCCTGTGGTCAGTCACAGGAAATTGAGGTTTTAGTCCAGGCCGTATTGGAAAAATAGAGCTGCTTTAACAGCAAGCCAAAATGCTATAACATTAAAATATCTTTTCTGGTTATTTATAAGATCTCGTTCCCCTTCGCTGGCTGAGATGCAACAAGCAAAATTGCAAAATCAGTCTACATACAATGTGTGAAGACTGAACTTGGCATTTCAGTACTATGACTGCTTGACCCTCAACTCTGGTACAAGTGTTGCACTGGAAACACCGAAATAAGTGTGCTCCAGTGCTGAGATGATTACGTTATGTATTGGACTAAAAGACTCAGGATAAGGTATTTCTGCTTCTCAGCAAAACATGACTTTGTAGTTTTGTCTAAGAAATTGCGAAGAAAAGATTCCATCACGTCACTTTTTTCACACAGCAGCTTTTTTTTCTTAATGAAATTGCTCCCCTTTTGAACCTGAGGAACCCGCCAGCCTCTGCTGCGTCGTGCAGTGTGTCAGCTGAATGACACACTGTAGGAGGAGGAAGCTCCTCTGGCTTTGAAGCTGCTGCTTGCCTGCTTCCCTTGCGGCCCCTGTCCTTGTGGTAGAGGAGACAACCAACAGCTATCCCAGCTTACTTTTTCCATGCAACTCACAGTCTTCTCAGCCCCCGTTACAAACCACCACCATCTCTTTTCCACACTGAATGGTCCTAGCCTGCTAACTCGCTCCTCACACTTCTGTCCCACCCCATCAAGAGACCCAGGATGGGGAGAAGGACCCCCCCACTGCTGTGTGATCCCTCAGCCTGCAGTGTGTGCTTGGAAAGGGTCCAACGGGGTGGGTGCAGTTACTCCAGGGCTGTATCCACCCTACTGCCACTGACCCATGAACTGGCTTCGAGTGTGCATGTATGACCACACTGACTGATTGCAGTGTGGACACATGTCCACAGACTACACCTAAAGCAAACAGTATGAAAAAGTACGAGGAAAAATAAAGCAAAAGAGGGCTGCAAAAAAGGTAAGGGCAGGGTAATCAACAGTGCAAATATTGAATTGAGGATAAAATAATTTATCTGTGTATTAAAAACAGCTTCAGAGAACAAGGAAAATACTGACAGAATACCTTCCCACCTACAGGATATGTGTTTGGTTGCGCGTGTCTAAGTGAGAAAACAGAAACTTGCATGCCAGTGTCTTCAAGTAACATTTATTTCTGCAGGGGTGGTATAACAGCTTCTCCCATCTGTCTGTGTGGGTGTGTGTGTCTATACACATATTGATGTATACAGCCTACAGACTACAGGTCAGATTATGCCATTCCGCATCCCCACCAGCCAGCAGCGCGACTGAAATCGCTACGTGGTGCAAAGGGAGAACCTTCCTAGACCAGGAGGGTTTGCAGGAAGGACACAGTCCCACGCAGCACCGGGGATCTGGCTCATGCGCTGTGTAGGAGCAGACCCAAAGCACGGTGGGTGCAAAGGCTTTGTCCCACCCTTGGACATGTGGATGTCACGTGCGGTAGTCTCCTTGGGATGGTGGGACTGACTGAGGGCATGGTCCCTCACAGCAGCACAAGATGCTCTCACCTTGGTGGGCAGCTGGAGTAGCTCACCAGGGTTTATTAGGAAGCATTTTCATGCAGCACTGGTTTCTGGCAGAGCCATGCCTGTGAGTTGCCTAACTCAGGAGTGTCCTGAAGGGAACGAGTCACTCAAAATACCTCCTCTCTTGATGAGGAAAGTCGATTGGCAGCTGGAGATGTGGCATTTGTAATGCCTCATCCTTCCCTGGGGCACTGCTCATTTCTCCTTAAGTGTTGCCTGAACTTACTGAAAGCAATGAGGTTCAAAGACCTGGCTGATGTTCAGACCATGCACTTGCGCCGAGAGCAGGTCACAGTGCCAAGCAGAGTTGTTTGACCCTAAAAACAGAGAGGCTCCGCTTGTGTCAGGAGGAGGCCAGCTGCTCACGTGGCCAAGCCCCAGCCCCAACTCCCACAGGCGGGATGAAAGCGCAGCTTGTAGTGACCTCTGAGCCAAGCGAGATTGAGCAATGGGTTCAAAACGTACGTGCCTCTTCCAAAAAGTGGTGGTACCATCCACCACGCCCCACTTACTACCACTCTTTCCAGCCCTTCCCTCCCACTTATTTCTGTTGCTGCGGCTTTATCCCCGCGGGGTGCAGTGGAGCCTCTGTGCCGTGCAAGACCCATGTAGGGTTGAGCAGGGCATGCATCATCTCCCCCCAGCAAAATGGGAGCGGGAGGCCCAACCCAGGAGCTCCTCAGGCATTAACTCAGCACCAGCAATCCCTTGGGACTTCAAGGGCGTGCAGTAGCCCCAGGAGCTGCTTCGGAAGTCTTGGCAATTAGTACAGACATTCACAGCCACTTTTCCTTAAACCCCAAGGAAAAATCGAAACAACTAAGAGGGTTATTAGACAGAAACCAAAAAGTTTCCCTGGAGAGTGAACAGAGTGGTTGGGTGGTTGCTCAGCAGGGCAAAAACTGTCCTGTGTATGTTGAGTGCTGCTAGTGGACCTGGGTTACTGCAGTGCTGCACGCAGCTACAGGTCAGAGCACTGCAAGGTCCAGGCTTCCTGGAGCTCTGGTCACCCCATGCTGGGATGCTGCAGCTGGTCAGTGTTACCCTGCCCTGGAAGCCAACACTTTGCATGCAGCAGGCTGTCTCCTCAACCAGCAAAGGTTCAAATGTATGAAGCACTTCATTATCAGCAACTGAGTACAGTGGGGTCCTTCTCCTTTGAGAACAGCGCATTTGTTTTCAGACTATGAGAGCATCCGCAAGTGTCCATTTTGCCGCTAGCCAACAAGCCTCTGGTGGCCTAGGTCTGTACGGTGACTCAAGGAGGAACCTCCTTTCTGTGGCACAGCAACACGTAATGGGAACTGCCAAACTTGAGGTAAAAGGGCAAACCAGCTTGTTATAGATGGTGTTGCTCATGAGATCCGTCCATAGGTCACAGGAAGTTCAGCCTCCTGCCCAGATGTGATGGTCACCAACACTGGATCGGGTCAGTTGAGGTCTTGTCTAGCTGAGCCTCGAAAACCTCCATGGGTGGAGCCTCTGCTGCCTCACATGGCAACTAACCTTCTGGTGACCTTTTTTTCCCTGATGGTCAGCTTGAAAGTCTGAAGACATAACCTGTGCCTGTCATCTCTTGTTCTGGCCACTTCTATGGAGTGGAGCTTGGCTCTGTCGCCTCTGTAACTCCTCTCCAAGCACGTGTTGACTGCTATCAGGTCAGCCTGAGCCTCCCTAGCTCCAAAAAGCCCACGTCCCTCAGCCTGTCCTCATAGGTCCCTGCCATGTTGGTATTCTTGTGTCAGAACAGTTTCCCAATATCCATCTTGAACTGGGGAGTCCAGCACTGGAAACAACACCCCAGGTACAGCCACCGACTACATCAGGGCCCTGAGGGGGACAGACTGCCCCTGCCCAACCTCCACGGCCTCCCCTTCCACCCTGCCCATGGCCCAAGACCCCATTTCATATTTTACAGGCAGGTTGCTGACCTTTCTTTTTTGGTGTTAAAGTATCTAGAAACAGACTTGCCTTAGAAAAGGCACTGAAACACTTAGCCCAACAACCATCTTTTGCCTGAAACTAGAAGGTGTTGCTTTACAGTCTAAAACACTTTGTTTCTTCCTCAGGACCACATTTTCAGAAATGTTTTCTTGCAATCCTTTCCTTTAAAAAGTGACGTGGCGCAGCACCCCAGACACTTGGTTTTTAAAGGCAAACTCCTGGCTCTCCTGGGAAGGCCTTCACCACCGACTTGAGCGCACCCCAGATTTTTCTCTGAGACCAAGCGAGGCACCACAACACTTGTTGTGGACAAATACCCACACTACACAACTCTCAGACCCCCAAAACAAAGGCCTGCTGGGGGTCTTCTGCAGAAGGTGAGCAGAGCACTTGGCACCAAGAACACACCAGTATTAGTACCCATTTATTTGTAACTTCATGCTTTTTCTGTGACAGCCAAGGTCAGATCCATGGCACCACTTTTCTGGTGTGTTCAATCACCATGACTTTTCCTTCTTCAGAAACACCCCACCACTTGCAATATTTTAGTGGAATTAACTATGTGAGTGATACCCATGCCATGTGATCAATATTTAAGGTCTCTGAAGAGTCAACACAGGGCACTGAATCAAATTCCTTGGAAATTGTAAATAGACCAAACTTAGCAGAACAATCTCCTGATCTTATTTATCACATCTACTTCAACTACTTATCACCCAGACAAACATACTGTCCTTCAAGGTATTTTGATATACGATGTCACTGAGATGTTGTACAAACCTACCAAGTTTCAGTGGCTCCTTGTCAATGACAACAAGGATATTTCTCAGGTTTTATGTATAGTTCCTTATCTAATCAGTCCAACTATGCTTTAAGGGTCAACTGCAACTATAATTTCATTTGGCTTTGTTCCCTGTAAAGGTATTATTTACCTTAGAATATAATACTCTTGGACCTTGTTTATACAACAGATTTTTCAAACACTTCCCACCATTAGTTCAAGCATACTTACTTCCATCTTCATGAGTGACACGGTGAGCCCTGCTGTTAACCGTGCACCTGCCGCTTCTACTGTTTAAAGTGTGACATGGTAGAGCTCTGCTTGAGGAAAATCTGATGAACAAGGTACTGAAAAATTAGGGTTGTGTTTGAGAATGAGGGAAAGATGCAGGAAAGACTCATTACAGCCAATGCCTGGGAGACGTGAAAACAAAAGTGTATTTTTCTGGAATTTGACCAGAAATGTGTACCTGAGACTCTTCTCTAAAAATACCTTGGCTCAAGCGTGCAAAACTCCACGCAAGCACACTACTGTAGTTCCCACATAAGGATAATCCATCTTCTGCCCTGGTAAACCAAGGTCTTATGGCTGGCCATGATCTTCAGCCACCTTGCAAGGTCTACCACATTTGAACTGCTCACTCTTCAAACACAGCTCGCTCATAAGTGTCACATCACTTTTTTGGTGTGTCTGGTCTAAAATATCTGTAAACATTAAATTTCAGCCACTGAGCTTTGGACAGTGTTTTAATTTGCAAATGCCAGCACCCAGCCACATTTTGGATGAGCACACACAAACCATTTACCAGAAGTGCACTGCTTTGCCATACAGTGATTGCAGCCTTCCTTGCAGCCCTGGCCCCATGCTGACAAACAACACCAGCAGATGTGGGCCAAACTCTGTGTACAGAGGAGAGGGATTCTGCCAAAAAAACACACCCTGCTTGGCAATCTTTCCCTCCCACAGTAATTGGAGGAAAACTCATTTCTGTTTCCACCTTCAAGTATTTATGACTGAATTTACAGCCCTTGTTTATGTTCTTCTGCCTTAAACTTTCTGCCCACACTTTCTGCACCTGTGCAAACATCTCCTAGACCTTGACCTCCAACGATGACTATAATAAAGAAATGTCAGTTTTGAGACAGTCCACGTTAAGAAACTTTTCAAAAGGTTTGTTAGGAGAAGGAGCAACAGCCAAATTAACCAGAAAGTCTGGTCCTTCTCTCACCATTTGCACGAAGGTGGCCACAGCTTACAGCTGGCTGAGAGTTAATAACAAGGGCAAACAAATCAGGCTTGCAGCCTTCATTACTTCTCCATCATGTATAAAGGTCTAAGCAGACTTGATGTAGAAATGCATAGTTCCTGGTTGTGATCTCCGCAGACCTATGGGGGATGCTGGGTCACCACACCAAGTCCCACCTTCCCAGGCAGCCAGACAGATCCCCTCTTTCTATCACTGCTGCTACCCACAGAGTTCCCCAGGTGCAAAGACCCATGTTGGTAAGGAGGAAAAGACTTATGAGCACACCAAGGGGAGAGGCAAAGGCTTTCCCCCTCTTGGGACACGGCTGCCAGATGTGATGAGCTAGCATGGTCTCCTGACGCAGGGGACACGGAGCAAACAGCTCTTGGCCTCTTCTGGGGACACTGACTTTTTGTTTCTGCTACAAAGAAAGAAAAAGCTTGAACCGAACTCCAGTGGCATTTCCACCCGCAAGTCTATTTTTACATTCCTGCTGGACATGGTGCAGATCTGCCAGTCATGATAAAGCTGACAGGTTCCGATAGGGAGGCTCGCAGAAATGTGCCCTTAGGTTTTCTCCACTTGCCACAACATGACTCACTGTCCTGGTTTTGGCCAAGATACAGTTAGTTTTCTTTTAGTAGCTGGTACAGTGTGTTTTGGCTTTAGTGTGGGAATAATGCTGAGAAGGCACTGATGTTTTAGTTGCTGCTAAGCCGTACTTAGGTCCTAAGTCAAGGGTTTTTCAGTTTCCCATGCTCTGCCAGCAAGCAGGTGCACAAGCTGGGAGGGAGCAGGGCCAGGACAGCTGACCCGAACTAGCTGAAGGGATATTCCATATCCCTTCCATAGAGCATCGTGCTCAGTATGTAAACTGGGGGGAGTCAGCAGGAAGGAGCCGATCGCTGCTCGGAGACTGTCTCGGTATCGGTCAGCGGGTGGTGAGCAACTGCATTGTGCATCACTTGTTTCTTTTTCTTCAGTTTTATTTCTCTCTTTTGTTATATTTCTTTTCATTACAATTATTATTTGTGATTGTTATTATATTTTATGTATTTTAGTTATTAAACTGTCCTTACCTCAACCAGTGAGTTTTACTTTTGTTTTTTCCAATTCTCCTCCCCATCCCACTGCAGCGGGGAGGAGTGAGCAAGTGGCTGCAAAGGTGCTTAGCTACCGACTGGGCCTAAACAACGACACTCACTTTCTGTGGTTACAGGCAGACAGAGACAACCTGATAAGCCTAGAGCAAACAAGTGACATCACCAGCATGATGCATACATTTATAGGCATCATTATATTTCTTGATTAGGATTGCAACTAAAAAATTTCAAAGTAAAACAAGATGTATGGGCAGAGGAAAGAAGTTAATACCTTAGAAATTATGTTCCTGACACATGCACACTGTTGACATCTGAACACAGAGTAATCACTGACCCAAAATTTAGCAAATGTGTGGGTACCAGTGATCTGGTTGATTACATCACACAAATGGGAATCAGCATCATCCAGAGGTGTAAGAAAAGTGTTGCTTGAGAAACTCCATTTTACCAAATGTTAAAGCAACTGCCAACTTCAATGTGGAGGGGGGATATGTTGAACATGAACACTCCTAGTGGAAGCAGCTGACTGCTCACATGCAGCCTGCTGCATTGTCCCAAATTTACAGTTTGACCTACACCCAACAGGAATGGTGATAAAAACCCCATCCTGGTTAAGAGTTTAAAGGAAAGAGCAGCAACCTTATAGTGAGTAACATGTCAGGAATGGGTGAGTGGAAATTACAGGCATCAGATACAAATAGCAAGTTAAAAGGTATATGTGTGTGACTGACAGGGGAAGCTGCAGGCATTAATGAAAGGCTCCGCAGCCTTACAGGTAGTGGTGGGCATGGGGCCATTTCAAGAGAAGAAAGTCATCAGAGCAGAAATATCAGCTGCCTTCAGCATCTACTTAGAATCATAGAATTATTTAGGTTGGAAAAGACCTTTAAGATCATTGAGTCCAACCATTAACCTAACCCTGCCATGTCCACCACTAAACCATGTCCCTAAGTGCCACATCTATGTCTCTTAAACACCTTCAGGGATGGTGACTCAACCACTTCTGTGGGCAGCCTGTTCCAATGCTTGACTTCTGATTGCTTTTCTACTTCGAGACAGGTCGTCTTACGGAAAAGTACTGATGTACAGCCGCCTTCCACAGCCACCGTGTTTACTTTCAGCTTTCCCCAAACTGGGAAAGTTCCGCAGCTGCAGGGTGTGAAGCGGAGGAGCGGCTGATAAGCCTCTGGCCCTGATTTTCACAATACTGACTCAGAGCGGACCAGCTCCCTCCGAGGCTGTCACTGCCACCACACCACTGCCAACCTGGCAGGAAAGATGCGAGTCAGCAGATCAGCAGGTGAGCAGGGGTTAGCAGGTACATGGCCGGCACGTTCGGAGTCAGCTGGGGGCTGGGGACGCTGTCACGAGGCAGGCTGGCAAGGGGCGAGGGGTGGCACAGCATCGTGCCCCCCGCTGGCAGCCATCACGCCTCCTTCTTCTCCGCTGGGAGCTGCGCCAGCCGGGGTGCAGCCGTGTGCAGCAGCACGAGGCCGCAGAGCATCGCAGCAAGGCCGACCCACCACAGAGGCGTCCATGTCTCCCCAAAGAGAAGCTTGCCCAGGACGGCCTGAAGGAAAAGACAAAGACAAAAGTTTGCTGAGCCGAGCCACCCCAAGGCCTCCTGCGCTGCCAGAGCTGCAAGGACTTCTGCTTGGAGAGCTGGCCCTGGAAAAAACCCTGCTTGAGGAAACTCCTGCTGGGACCACCAACAGAAACAGCTGCTGTGGGTGATGCCAGAGATGATCTACTCTACCATCCAGCCTGGAAGCACAGCCATATTGTGGTCCCAAAGCAGGATTCTGCCAGGTGCGTGTGTGCTTTGCTGCCTTCCCAGCAGCTCTCGGGAGCCAAATCTCCAGTCAACTGGGCAACTGCAGTCGATAAAAAACAGGGTCTCACTGACTTGAGTTTTGGATACCACCATGAACTGACTACGAGCTGGAGCACAGAAATAAGGTGGACAGCTGCTGAGAGTGGAAAGTGAGCAGAAAAACCCTGCGGGTCAAAAATGCTCTTGCTGTCACTAGAGGCAGTGCATCTTCACACCCAGCTAGGGTGGCTTTGGCTTGTCACAGGTGAGCTGTTGCAAAGGAAAAGCAAAACAAAGCAAAGCTCCCAGCTCTGGCTCTCACTGGCAATTAGAAAATGCAGTAAACTGTACGGCTGCTGCAAGGCACTGTGCTGGGCAGCAGCGCCCTCCCTCCTGCACCACCCAGCAAAGTCCTACAGCCTCTGCTGTGAACAGCTGTCAGAGCAGCAGAGGCCCAATACAATCATTTCATGTCTGCCTGTAACTCTCCTTTTGTGGACAGCAATGCCGGTCATGCTGGGAGGTGAGGTACAACCCGTCACATCCAGTGTGACTGTTCCCGCATCGCTGGGCTCCTCCAGGCTTCAGCACCTGGGGAAGGGATCTACTCACCGAAGAGATGAAATTGGAGGCCGTCATCGTCACAGAGGCAGAGGCCGAGGAAGAGGAGAGTCGCAGGGCTTTTGCAAAGACCGTCCACATCACTGCATTGCATGCAAACACCAAGCCAACGCAGCCGATGCGAAGCAGCACAGGCAGCTGTAGGATGAAAGGGATTTTTACTGACCACTCGCCTACCCTCACTAATTCATGGGCACTTTGGAGCAAAACCCAAGTGTGCGCCTCTGAAGCTGAATTACAGCTGGTATTACATGGGGATGAATGTATTAAATCACAAAAGGAAACAGAAGCGAGGAAACAGCCCTGGAAGGAGCGTGACCCTGGCATGTCCTGCCATGAGTCCTCACTAGATGTATGAAAAAGGGTCCAATTCAGCCCTGCCAGAGACAAACACCAAACACATATGTGCTGTGTGTGGTCCAGGACCACATCTGTTGTAAATCTGGTCAGAAACCCAAACCACTGGTCCTCACCACCTCCCATGACCTGCCCTGCCTTACTGTCGCAGCGAGGGCAGAGCAGGGTACTCTGGGAGGAATGTGAGAGCTGAGGGGCTTCGTGCCTTACTTTGCATGCTCACTGGAGAGCAGATTTACTGAGAGCTCTCTGCTCCAGCATCTAGTAGCAACAAAACCACCTGTGAATTCAAGGGCCTTCAAGGGGCAACTAGGTTCTCAGGAAAGATCTCCCTCCTTAGACAACCTGACAAGATGTGAAACAGCCTCAGTCTGAAAAAAGGGCACAGTTTTGCCTGAAAAGCCTTCACCATGCACAGGCTCCCCCCACACCCATAGTTTTAGCTGCTGCAGCCATCTCCCTAGCCCTGGGATACCATCCCCTTGACGTGAAGACACCAAGGGAGAAGATCACAGGCAGATCACGACTATCACACTCAGGGAGCACACGAGGGCAAATGAAAGCAAGGCTTTGTCTAAGCCTGTAGGAATCATGCTTTCATCACCTGTCACCTTTCAGTCCATGGTGGGATCCACCTCGAAGCAGACAGAAATGTATGTGTGAAGCCACCAACAAACACAGCTGAGAGGTGCACCTGCCCCATGGGAATGGCTGCACTGTGGCCCCTGCCAGCTGCCCAAATCAAGGGGAGCCACCGCGTTCTGCTCCTACTCAGAAAAAATTATTAACTGCAAGCTAGGGGAGGCCACAATGATTTCTGAAGCAAGTGATGTAGCAAGAACAAAGTTAAAAGGAAAAGGCTGTAAAGCAGATCCCTGGTTGATGGTTGGTGCAAGCTCTCTATGACTAATCCCCTTCCAGAGAGGGACAGTTCACGTGGTTTGGCCTCATTTTGCCCCATGTTTCCAAAGGTCTCCAGCTTTATCAGGGCAACAGTAAATGATCCAAAATGATTCCCGTCACTTTGCTTTCCCACCACTGCCCTGGCAAACCCTGCAGAGAGGGCTAAGAGGGACAACCATGTCAGCTGCTACCAATCTTCTGAGGAAGAAACCTTCTGCTGTGCTGCAGCTCACCGTAGGATGGGGTTTGCCACCCAGCTTCACCCTCTGCCTGTGTGACCAGACAGTTTTACCTTGCTCAGGGCAGCTGTGTACATCCACACATACCTCTACGGGCTAGGCAGATTTGGGAGTAGAGAGATGAAAGGGAAAAACAATTCTCTTGTGTTTCACCTAAATTCAATATATTTTTGGATCAGAAAGACCCAGGTTATGCTACTGGGGAAGAAAAGCCTTAAGAAAAAGAGATCTTGGAACTGTCTTCAACCACCCGCCCAAGGGTGTAGAGAGGATGGAGCCCAGGCTCCTCTCTGAGATGCATTGGGATATGAGAAGAGGCAGCAAGCAAAGGTTGGAACAAGTGAAATTTTGATCTGATACAAGGAAAAACAAAGGTAACCAAACACTGGACCAGAGGTCATGGGCCCTCCAACCTTGGAGGTAATTCAAAACTTGACTGGAGAAGGTCATGATCAAGCTGTTGCAGGTTGGACTAGAGACCTCCGGAGGTCCTGCCCGACTTGAATTAGCCTGTGAGTCTATCACTGGTGGAGCAAAGCTGGTTCCCACCATCACAGCAGCTATGCTATCTTCAAAAGTGACTCTGAACCCATGGGTGCTTCTTCTGATTGTCTATTGCAGAGCCAGGGAAATCAGCTGCAGTGTGCTCTGCAGGTGGCATATGCCCAGAAAGAAGGCTTTCCAGAGAGAGGTTGAGTCCCCCTGCGTCATGGGCAGAGGACTGGTCATCACAATGGCATGCAGGCAGAGAGGCAGGAACATCCCCAGGTGTTCCCCACAAGGAAGGAGGGAGGTATAAAATTCCTCCCCTGCCAAGGGCTCAGCCTAGCCAGCCCAGTGAGTCAAGGATTACTGTTCTGATTGCTTTTCTAAGAGATTAATTTCAGTGTACATTTCAGATAATCCAGAATCACTCCTGAAGTGGCAGAAGTAATTTTAGACAAAGTTTGTCAGGGGAGAGGGGAAAGTAAAGGAAAACTTTTGTTCAAGTGAAATGACCTCTCCTGATCAGGCTGCTCTTAGGCTGAGCCATCACAACACATCCTTCTGGTCAGGAAATCCATCTTTGTGCTGCCATCAAGTATCCTGCTACCCTACGTCATAACCTCTTAGAAGCGTCAATGCACTTTTAACATTTGCTGCCACTTTTCACACTGCACAAGTGATGGCTGCTCTCTTATTTTTAGATTTCTGCAGTTCTTCCTCAAACACAAAACTCCTTGAATCTCTGTCACCTTGTGGTTGCTCTGCAGAAATGCCTTTGCAGCAAGCGTGCAGGATTCAAAGGGAGCCCTCTGAAACACTTAAGCATCTACAGTCCTGCGCAATTTAAGCTACTAGGAAGATTACTGCATTTACTTAAAACTTGGGTTAGTTTTGCAGCTAAACGGATTCATTTAATTCATAATTATCACCTAGAATGGACCTGAAACAAGTAACTGAAGGAACCAATTTGTCCAGAAAAAAGAAACACCATCATGGAATCACAGCATGACTGAGGTTGGAAGGGACCTCTGGACATCACCTGGTCCAAGCCTGCCACTCCTAGAGCAGGTTTCCCAGGACTGTGTCCAGACAGCATTTCAATGTCTCTGAGGATCTCCACAACTTTTCTGGGCAACCTGTGTCAGTGCTCGGTCACCCTCACACTGAAAAAGTGTTTCCTGATGTACAGGGGGAACGTCCTGTGTTTCAGCTGGTGCCTATCACCAGGCACCACTGGAAAGCGCCTGGCTTCATCCTCTCTGCACCCTCCCTTCAGGTATTTATACACATTGATGAGATCCCCCCTGAGCCCTCTCTTCTCCAGGCTGAACAGTCCCAGCTCTCTCAGCCTCTCCGCACAGGAGGGATGCTCTGGTTCCTTCATCATCTTGTGGCCCTTTGCTGAACTCTCTCCAGTAGCTCCATCTCTTTTTTGTACTGGAGAGCCCAGAACTGGACCCAGCACTCCAGATGTGGCCTCACCAGTACTGAGTACAGGGGAAGGATCACCTCCCTTGACCTGCTGACAACACTCCACCTCAATGATACACTGTCATAGCACCTTCAAAAAAACCCCCACCAACTCCCCCTCTCAACAAATAAGCAATATTTCTATAAATTTCAAAGGAGAAAAATAATCTGAAAATATGCTGTCAACATTCTCCGTGATTCCATGCTCTGCTTTTCTGTCAGTGCAGGGTACAATCTTTCTAGGGGGACAGGGAAGAGTATCAGGAGTTAAATTTTTTGATTCTCCTTCCTGTCATCCTTTCTGATATACTGGAAAGGATCGGCAAATACTGAGGTTTTGCTTTTTTAGCCATCTCTAATAATTACACAAGTTGATTTTCTTTTTTCCTGATGCAAGGCTGGATTTTTTCAGATCTAGTTTCTCTTGTGGGTCCTCCTTTGGATTTCAAGTCCAAATGTACATTTGCCATATGAATAATAACCCCTGCTCTGTACCTAAATGAGACGCCACAATGTGTTTTCTGATATGCGTGTGCTGTCTACGTCAGCATCTCACCATTCACAGTATGGTGTATGGCTCCACCTCCACCATGCCTGTGCAAAGGTTCACTTCTGTAGGTAAGGACAGTGTGTGTTTGAGGTGAGAGGCCAGCAGTCCCACATAACCTTAAGCACAACGAGGTTTGAGAAACACAACCAAAGTAAAGATCATCCCCGAGGAACACCCACGGGTGAGCTCACAGGTGAGCACGTCAGCTGAGCAGCACGATGGAAAGCAAGTGCTCCACCTCTCCGCTTTTGTCATGAGTGAAGAGAAATAGAAGAGAGGGAGAAGGGCAAGGTTATTAGCAAAACAGCAGGCTGAGAACAAGTGTTTGATACTCAAGTACACTAACATCCTGCTTTTATCGTAGAACTGACACAAACCCACTGCAGCTGGGGTTTCTCAGTTGGGTTTGGCTTCAGGCATTCCCGTACCATGCCTGTTCTCTTCTCTCTCACATACCAGCAGGCTTACCTCAGCCTGCTCACTGTTTGTTGACATTACCACCACGCATTAGTCAACCCTTCAGCAGCTACAAGGCCAGGCTCCCTCAAGAGGTGAGTCAGGGCTCGGCTCTCCGAGGCCGCGCCGCTTTCCCAGCAACTCCCTCCGCAGGCCTTAAGGGCAGAGACCCCCGGGAGGGCAGCAGCAGAACCGGCGCCTTTCCCGCCCTCACGGCCTCAGCCCTCCCTCACGGCTCAATCACGCGGGCGGCCACAGGCAGCACACCCGTTAGCAGATGGAAGCCCTTCCCGGCGCTGATCTCCTCCTTCCTCCCTTCCTTACCCAGCCGCCGGCCGCCTCCCCGCCCGGCCTCAGCGCCAGCTTCGCCGCTGCGGCCGCCGCCGCCGCCCCGCCCCCCGCCCTCATGGCGGGCCCGGCCGAGCCCGCCGCGGCACCGCCCCGCACCGGGGGCGGGGTTCCCCAGGGAGGGGGAGGGAAGGGAAGACAAGTGCACGCGGGCAATCTTCGTTATATACAAAGGCTTTATTTTTTTAAAAACAAGAATGGAGTATGAAAACAATTTAGGTCCTGCTATAGACGTACAACACAGAGAAAGGCTCACGAGGAAGCAAGCGCGCAGCAGGGATCCTGCCTCCCCCTCCAGGGAGGGCCAGAGGCCCCTGCCCGCAGGGAAAGGACTGCGGGAACAGTCACACGGGACAGACCAGAGCTGCTCTGGGGAACATCTGCAAACCGAGAACATGGAAAAAACGAAGCCCACAGGAGACAGCAGCTAACTACTAGATTGCTCGTAATTACTTGTTACTGACTTGTCTGCAAGGAGTTAGTTACTTTTTAGTTACTTGTCTACAAAAGGAAAAACACAAACCTCCCTAGTTTAAGATCAGCTTTTTACTTCTGTAGTTCACCATCAAAGTTCAAGTGGAAACAAATCTGCAGGATTAGGCAACTTCAAAATTCACAGATAGGGCTGGGGGAAATTCTTCTTCCCCTCAGCCAAATACTGAAGAAAGTCACTGGGTATTCTGTTCCCCACTTGACACACATCTTTCTCCTCATTTCCTTTTCCCCCATTGCTCGTGGGCAAAAGAATCACTGTACATAGTAGCCAAAAACAGAATGATAGGATTATTGAGAGTAAAAAAAAAAAGCTAAACAGTATAAATCAGTGTTTTCTGTTCCACTAAAAAGTTATTTGCAATAAATCTTGTGTGATTAAATGAACTTCTGCTATACTCCTAAAATGCCCTGCATATTTTCAGATGTTTCTTAACATTTTGAAGTTTTGTTTATAAGAAAATGGTTGCAAAATACATAGAATTTCCTACAATGCTAATATAGAAAGTCTGCTGTAAGTTTATACAGGGGGAAAAAAAAGATTTAAAAAGCATTTTAATTTCAATTAGAGAAAGAAAAGAATACAAAGCCAAAAGATATTTATAGTACTATTTACAAGTCTATTACTAAATTCACATTCATGTTTTACTGAACAAACTTCAATATGAAAATTATTTTTAAGCAACCCAGGAAAGAGACCCTGTGCTTAGCTAAAAAAAAAAAAAAAACCCCAAAGAAATTGTGCTTTTTAAAATTCAGCTCTGGTGAAAACTGCAACATTTCAGAAGCAGTAGTAACCTGAATAAAAGCACAAAAGGAAATAAAAATCCAGGTGTGTTCCCAGTGAGAGTTTTTCCTTGGCAAGGTACAAAAGTTTCAAGGAAGTATCTTCCAGTACCTATACAAAACCAGTTTTTGAAAAATTACAGGAAGGTGTTAATATGTCATTGAAAGCTGCCCATGTAACTTAGCAAAGAATTTTATTCCAGCTATTACCAGAAAAAAAAAAAAATCTAGGAACTAAACCACTTGATTACTCTGGGACCACAGCAAAAGTCATTTGACAACTGGTTTTTTGCTTATTCTGTACACTTTAAAAATATGGCTCTGCAGTTTCATTTGTGTCATTATAGCTGATCATGATGTCTACATGTCATATTTTTTTAATTCTTTCAAAAAAGCATTTTCAATTCGTAGTTTTTCAGTCTCCTGTAAAACAGAAAACACATGGGTGTATTAAAGAAATCATACCCACTTTCATATTTCTATATAAGCCGTATCTACACTTGTTCATGTCCTTTATACACTATGTACTTGAGGAAATAAAATGGGGTGATTCTTGTCTGGGGCCTGTGAGGAGACAGACCAGCCATGACTTACACAACTGCATAGAATCAGAGGTCTCCATCTGCCACTCTCCAGCAGAAGAGCAGGAATTTTAGTTTTTATTTTCAAATCTTAGCTCTCTTCTATGTCAGGCCATTACTTCATCTGTATTCTACTCTGCAACTTACCTCAGCAAGTTTAGCGTAATCTTTCTTCAATTTCACAAGATACTGAATCTTCTGGTTTAGGTTTTGATGACCAAGTAATTTCCCATTCTCCTCAGCAAGAAAGTCAACTTGCTTCCTCAGCAAGGCCATTTCCTGTAATTAATAAATACATTGTGTACCTCTTAACCATAGCCCCTCCTTCGCTTTTCAGAAGAAATAGCTTCTCTCAAACTATTAACATACTAACACACAAATTTGTTGTAACATATGATGCAAGAATTGGTTCATTCAGGAAATTTGTATTTGTCTTATGTCTCCTTAGGTACTACATTAGATCTCTCCCAAAGCACAAAAAAAGCGCCATTTGATTTGTATTACAAATTACAACAATGATTTCCATACCTAGAGTTTCACTAGTGCAGGAAACAGCATTGCAAATACAACAAAACTGCAAGGCAATACATTTTCAGAGGCAGTCTTTGATTGCTAATTAATCAGAATATTGTCCAATTAGCAACAGCTCTACCTCTGCTGAATAAGCTTCTACTGTAAAGACAACAAAAAAAAATTATATAACCTTTCCAATTCTCTCTCTCTCTTCATATGTTTCCTCTAGTTTTGATCTAATTTCTTCTTTTTCATGAAATGCTTTCAGCTCCAAAGCTCTTGTTCGTTCCATCTCCAGTGTCATTTCAAGACAAGTATTCTCTTTGATTTTGAGGGTATTTTTGGCCTCCTCTAATCTGCCAACATAAAAGAATCATAAAATATTAAAAACCAACATAAATGGCATATAACTGAATTAAGTCAGCGTTGGATATGGAGGCAGGCTCCTTTAAAATTATCCTTCTGAGGCAATATATCTTCCCTAGAACTTAGTGTTAAGAGAAGGAAAAATTTCATTCTGCTTCACAGCTCTTGTGTTTAATACTATCTCTTAACTAGGCAGTGTTTTGGAGTTTCTCTTCTTTTTGGGAACTATGCTGTTTCCAATCCAGGACATACAACTCCACCCATGAAATAAAAGTTTCACCTGCGAGAACACGTAGAATTAATTTATCTAAGGTATGTAAATTTGTCAGATGAACTCTGCTGCTCTTCAAGTTTCTCCTAAATTGCTTGTTTGTACCTGGCTTTTCTCCAATAGCCTTATTGCTCAGATATCTCTGAACAGCTCAGAGATGGTCTGAGCTTCTTTGGCCTGGTAACCAAAGGACCACCACTTTAGATAGAGGTCTCGTCTGCTGAAAATGTTTTCATTCTGTCAGGTTCACAGAATAGTAAACCATGCCAACAGACTTCATAGCCTGTCTACTGATTATATGAACTTTAGGAATTTTGCATGCCTATTTAAATACTGCTTAAATTAAAACATTTTTGTCATCAGTTTTGTTTCACTGAAGCCTGGTGTTTAAGACCTACTATATGAAAACAGTATTCATTTGCTGCATTTGTCAAGATATTTTCTTGATGACAAAAAGAATCTTTTTCCTCTTTGTACATTATTTGTTTGTATGAGACATTGCAGCACTGCTATAAAGCATATTTCAGAGACAGACAGGTATGAAAAACCAATGCATCAAATAGCAAAGTAACTCCACATCAAGACTAGGGTTTCTTGAAAACTTAATAAAAATTACTTTTGAAATTACCATGTGCATAAAAAACTATCTTCATCTTTAAAAGAAGTTACCTACATAAAAAGCATTCCATTAAATATAAATAACTCAAGTATTAGGAGATTCAGCCACTGTGAATCCTGAAGCAATACAGACTAGGAAAAGAATAACAGGAGCAACATTTTCAAGCTAATTTTTATCTACTAATTCAGTACTTTATTTCTTGACTGCTATCCATACAAGGTGCAAAACACTTGACTTTTGAGAACTACTTGCACAATAGTGCAAACCCAGTCTAAGAATCCTCTAATAATAAACAATTTTCATTATTCAAGATGAAGTGCAAAAATTTAAACAAATAAAAAAGCAAAGAATTAGCAAAAGCAAAGTTATAAACTATTTACAATTATTAATAAAAAATGAACAGTATTTCAATTTAATTTGGAAAGGAATGCTTAGAATTCACTGCATATAAACAAATTCAAGACATAGAAAAACTTATATTGGAGGGAACACTTAGAATTGTTTAAAATTATCTATGGTTCCACCTATTTCAGAGTATTGTCCTGATATAATGTTACCCTTTTAGAAAATGTAGTAATAGGTGCTACTACCACCTACTGATGAGAAAGAGTAAGAACTTAATGTGTCTTGCAGAAATGTAAACAACGTTTCCAAATTACATCTTTTATAGTTTCAGATCTTGGATTTCTATTGCTTCAGTATATCTTTTTGGTATTAATGAGTTTCATACAAATCTCCAGTTCAATGAGCAATATTTAAGCTTACTCTGCTTTGATTTTCAGCATCTCCTCCACTGCTTTATTCTGTAAAAGTTAAAAAATATTAGTTACATTCTTAATGTTTAACATACATACATATAAAAAAATTATTTGTCACTTAATTGATGCTACGTATCTCACTCCAGATCCTACCAAAATTGTCCTACCACCTAGTAGCTGACATCTAATATTCACTATAAGTTCATCTCTTTTCTATATGCAGAGCACAAACAACCCACAGAAGTATCTCTACCCATTCATACACAGCAGAGCTCTAGCAGGGGGTTCTTCTGTCTGGGAGAGCCATGACAACCTCCACTGTGACATTAACTTCCCTTTGGCAGAGCCTTGACATCAGCAAGTGACACAATCTTTACTTTCCAACTCTGGAGATGAGTTAGATTTAGTGATCTAAATCTGGTTTTGCTTATTGTGCAATCTGACACCCAGTTTGTTGGTGTTAGACCAAGATAGAAACCTTAAAGAGATAAGTAATCAGGCTGTGTCTGTTAGAATTCACTAGAAATCAGTGTTTGTTTCACTGCCATGAAATAGAAGACGACACGTTAATACTTCACAGCAGGGAAACAGCAACTGACATGAGAAGGGTAATGTACCTTGGCAAGTCGTTCTTCAGCAATCTCCTCCTCTTTCGCTTTGAGGTACTGAACATCAGGATGTTTCTGGTCACTAGGAAATCCAAGAATAAGGAAAGTTTCTCAACAAATAGAGGAAACTAGTTGTAAAAACATTTCATCCAGATTAAACCAGTGAATATGTGTAGCTGTCTTGACGCATGTTCATACTCAAAATACGGAAGATGATGAAACAACTCAGGAAGGGTTTAAACTTTTATATTCCAAGAATATCACATTTTCCTGTGTTAGAGTATAGAGAAACTAATGTTTTAAGGGAAACAAAAATGTAATAACTATGTAACTATGTTAGATAGCTTTTGGGTTGAGGTAAATGTTTTATTAGTTCATGATGTTCACGTGCATATAGACTGCAGAAAGCAACTGCTTCCTACAAGATCGCTGCTCAGAGGTCTTGCCAAGTGAAGAAGGTAAAAGATTTTTGTATTCATAAGACTTGAAAACTGTTTATTTTGTTAGATTTTAGTAAACATGACATCGGATGGAAGGAAACACCATAAAATTAAAAATAACCCCCAAACGAACACACCATTGGGACCACTTCATTCTTGTAGCGTGCCATAAGATGAACGTCATTGGTTAACAGTTATTGTAATTTGATGCAATTTATAAGAGATCACTATTTTCAGTAACTTAAAATCTTTGTCAACATAGCTAGCTAGGGTGATTTATTTCTTATATCTGGTATAAACAGCCTCAGTCTAAGAGAGTGTGTGTATGTGTGGGTGTTTTTGTTAATTAAATGCCAGCTTAAAAATTCTAACAACTTCTGAGAACTAAAAAATAATATTTTCCTTGTTAAATTTTACTACCACCCGCTTCCAAAATCCACCCAAATTCATCCAGTTTATAAATGGACAAAACTGCAATACTTTGTTTACTTATTCTCAGTGGATACTTACATGAACTTTAAAACGTCCAAGTTTAAAATCATTGGTTATGCTCGAGCCTTCCAAATTCTAGTACTGACCAGCCTGTACCAGCTCCAGAGGAGCTGAGCCTGCTGCAGCTTAGCATTACAGAGGTGAAGGCTGACCTTTCCTGTACAGCTCGCTCTTCCCTGCCCTGACACTAAACACTGGAAGAGAGCAGGCACTTGGTCTCATTTTCTGTTCTCAAACATCCTCCAATGCAGTCCAAGATGTCATTACTTCGTCCCATGTGACGTCAATGATCAAATCATCTCTATCACTGGGCCACAGAAAAGACTGCTACCTGCTGCTGCTGTCAGCTACTCCCGTAATGTACGTGGGATTGGATCTGCTGTGAGTAACCCCACCTGAAATATCTAAACTTGATTTTTCAGAGAGCATGCAATATACTGTTAGCCTTCAATCTATTTAATCCACAACTCTTATCAACTAACAGCAGCTGGGAATTGTTAATACATATCCAAATTATATCCCAAGGTCCCAAAATCCAGCAAATGAACATAAAAGTAATGCTTTTCTGGGAAAAATTTGGTCCAAGTAACCTACTCCCTAAAGTGTGTGAAAAACAAAGCCACAGAATCCAGTTTTCCATGGCAAGGTAACCACTTCTTGTTTTTCCATGATTCCCATTTCAGTTCACAAACACTTGCAAATGTCTGTTGCAAGCTAAGCAGAAGGCCCTACAGACATCCCCATTCAATATCCCACCTGAGCTGTCCCACCTTGTGCACAGAATATTTTCCGCAAATGTCTATCTCCATAATTGAAGATGACTGTATAATACATAGAATGCAAGGACAAATTAGAGCTGCACAGACACCTACAATTATAGCATCTTCTAATCAGAATACTTAATTTTGCAAATGTAATAGTGTTCTTTTACGTTAAGTACTCATCTTACCAAAAAGTCAGTTCTAAAACTGACAACACTGATACTTCATTGAATAGGGATAAAAGTTCTGGAACAGTTTTTTTATACATTTAATAGGCAAAAAAAGATTAAGCTCTTACCTACCATGAAATTACTATTTACTAAATTGCCCCTTAAAAATTAATTGTCATTAAATATCAACAGAATTATTTGCTGCTAGTTAAGATTTCTTCTCACAAGAGGTAAACCAGCAAATTATTTAATTCTTTACAATATTGAAAACAGACAAATCAAAAAAGGTAAGCCATGAAACATACTATTTTCTGTCCAAAACTAAGCTATACAGCTTACAGTTTGAGCCAAACCTCAGGATATCTCCAGTTTGAGGTATACAGCAGTGTACCATCTTTTCAAAGGAAGTTTGTTCCTTACCCTCAGAAACACAAGATGGAGAACTGGTTCCATTTATGTCTGTTAAAACTTGTGTTCAATTTGTTCGGACATTTCCTATCTACTGAATCCGTAACTACACAAGTGAGATGGCAATATATAATACACAGAAATGTCTATGCATGTAATTATTTTACATTCTATTTCCATTTCCTTTGTAAAACTTTGTTGTATTTAAGAATTTGTGATTTGAAGGCAATAAAGTTTACAAGCCAGTACGCAATTTTCATAGAAAAGCCTGAGTCAATCTCTAATTATATAAACAATATGTAAGATTGTATTTCAAATAAAACCAGTAAGTTTATCTTAATTGCTTCAAGTTACAACAGGTTTTTATTTTCTTTTACTTTACCTGTTCTTGCTTAGTCTCTGAGCTTCTACGAGGCTCTGTAAATTCCTGTTGTTCTCCACCAATACCTGCATTTCCAGACGCAAGTTCTCCAAGTCATTTAATTGTTCCTAAGTGAAATTTGAAACATTTTATTTGAAGATGAAATTGCAGTTCCTGTTTTCATTTACAGTTGAATGTGTTTTTGAGTAAGAGACAAGTATTTCTCAGAAAACAAGCACAGTTCTCCAGAAAAGATCTGCATCATCCTTCCATTTACAGTTTCATTAGAAACTTGATTTAGAATAAGTCAGAACAGTTCATCAGCAAAAACGATGTTACCATTTGATATCCATGAACACAAAACAAGACAGTCCTTGGGAAAACAAGATATATGGACATCTCAAGCAAGTTGTCACCATTTGTTACCAGCTTAGGTGAAGAGAGGACCAAGAACTGCCTTCCTGCTTTAATGGACAGACCACTAAGCAGAGCTCATAAGAAGTCTGAACTTTGTATTGTGTCTTGTTTTAACTTTACAAATTGGCTGTAGAGATTAACTCATAGTACCTTGAGCCTTAGAATTTCATCATTTTTAGCTCTTCGTTCTTCATTCAGTTCATGTACAAGGTGCTCCAGATTTATTGCAGAAGCCCTCCGATCAGCTATTTCTTGCTCATGAGTTTCCAAGAGCTTTACCAAATTCACATCAAAATTAGGGGGAGTTTTTGGACACTGGCAAGTTAAAAGAAACAAAACCCACAAACTATTAGTAAAGAACTGTTTCCCCTATGTATTGGTTACATGTTTTAACACTTAATTGGAGACATATGTTAATAAATTCCTGGCAGACAAATCATCAATAATACATTTAAGTTACAAACAAGGTGAATGGGATTTAACCATTCCTGATACATTGTCATTTCTTGTCCCAGTCTGAAGCCTGTAAAGTTTATTTGTCCTTTTCAATGAGTTTTAACAGTCATTACTATGAAAATGTTTCTCTCACTAATGCCATACCTGGGGAAACATTACTGAAGATGAGTCCACAAAACAATCTATTTGCTTCATTTTTAGTTCATATTCATTCTTTCTCTTCTCCAGTTCTTCTGTCATTTTGTCCAACTATTAGAAACCCCAATGAGAATGAAATTAGCTCATAATACACACAAAATAAAGAAAACAGCAGCCAGATCTCTATTTTGAGCAAGCTTAAGTACATAAGTTTAGATTACCTTAGACTTCACTTTCACACCTGTTTTCTATATTTACCTAATAACTTAATTATTCAATAGTTGGATCTAACGAGCATTTTTTGAAAGCATATATACATTATCTACTGTATACTCTGTAGTTAATAGTTTTGTTCTTGTTGGTATTTAATTTTTTTCCACTTGCTAACGCAATCTACCTTCCAAAGGTCTTGCTAACAGAAAAACCATTATGAACTTTCTTGGCAAACATTACTGGTTGAAACATGATTTAATACAAAGATTTTACCAGTAGAGATTTAATCAGTTTCCTCAAAGAGAATATGCTATCATGACAAAAGAACTCTTCCTTCCAAAATAACTTAGCTTATCACAGTTTTTGCCAACACAAATATATTATTTAGCACTATGACAGCTGTGACAACTAGAGCTAAAATTTAGACAAAGGCTTAACATAGCTATTTGGGCTGCAAAAGCTCCAAATCACACTCAGACCACATAATTGAGCGCTCAACAGTTGCCTCCATTCCGTAATGATATTGTTTGTGGATAAGTGTTAAGCAGAGGGAAAAGTAATCCCCTAGGTTACACTTCTTATAACCTCAAGTTGCTCTTATTACAGGTACTGATTTTATTATTCTGCTTTCAAAGTAAGCATTTTCATGATCTCCAGACACCATTTCCAAAATATTTAAAAGTTATCTAGCCTTTATTCAGAAGCTTTTGAACTACTACTTTGCTTTTCACCAAGAGTACTGTGTACAAGATGCTCTAAAATTACAAGTAAAACCTTTTGCAGAAGCTACAATTAACCACAGCTCCCTCCCAAGGAGCTAATTATCAGAATTTCCTTGTTTTACCTGTTCCCTGAGTTCCTGAATTAGAGCTTCTTTCTTTGTTATGTCTTCCTGTGCACACTGAAGCAACAAATCATGTTTCTTAGAGGCCTCTGTCAGTCTTGTCAGCTGATCAGTGGTGTGATGCAAGTCTTCACACAGAAGGTCTCTCTATTTTAAGTCATTGGATGCATAAAGAAAGAAATGAAGAAGTGTTAGTTAGTTCTCTAAAGCAGTTGTTTCAAGATGTTTTGTCATTGTTGCGAAGAGTGCTAACAGCTAGAAGTACCACCCTTTTCCTTCCACTTTTTCATCATGAATTGTAGCAAGCATTCATCTGTAACTTTCTTAGCATGTTTTCCACATCCATTGTCTTAGTTGCAGAAAAAAAACAGAAACAGTATAGTTACAGTTAGATACTTGTGGGAGATATTGGGAATCAACCACTGTTTTGAAGTATAGTGTACACTTAAAAAGAGATATAATTCTTTAAATAAGAAGCCAGAAAAGAACGTACAGATTTTAATCCATGCTGAATTAGTAATTATAGCTTTTTAGTGCACTGCTATTCTGTAGATACCTCTGGATTTATTCTAGGCTCCAGATTCCTACCCTATCTCATAGGGCATCATACCTACACAAGGTGTGTTAATCTAGAAGGAGAAACAGTACTTAGTATTTTAAATGATACCTTGGATTAGTTCTTGTCCAGTCAAGAAAGCACAAAGGAAATTAGTAAGTGATGTACAAAGTCAAAGAAGGAGAAACACTGTGATTTTATCAGGAGCCAGATATACCCAAGGATAACATTGTAGCAAGAATTGGTATTTCAGTTTTAAAAAAACCCAAAAGTGATCCATTTGGCAGGTGACTCTGTTTTGGGTTCCAAAATGTCAAATTTAGATATGATGATTAATGAAGATAGCCTGTCTATTAAACATAGTGGAAATCTATTTAAGAATGGTTTTTGAGAAGCAAACACCACTCAAAGACTTTATTGGCGCTGTATGATTGGACTAAGCATATCTAATATGACAGATGATCTTGTAGAAGTTACATGTAAGGACAAGCTAGTAGTTTTGACTGAAAGACATGTTCACAAAATAATGGTGACGGCAGTAACAGGAAAGAGTTAAAAAAGCAAGATACCATTTTAAAAAGCAAAGCTGCAGCTGAATCAACAATGCATCCTAAATCTGTTTCCAGCAGGTGGAGCTTTTAGTTAAAATTACGAGTAAAGAAAAGATGTTACTGAATATAGTAGCAGTGGGGGAAGAGATATGTTAAACATAATATATTCTTCTACCTATTTTAATTTCTCAGCTGCATCATCTAATGCTACCATTAAATTCAGCTGATGATTCCTTGGTGGCCTTAACAAAATTAAACCAGGCTTTTAGCATAAGTTTTTATGAAGTAGCTTATAAAATATTTATGTCAAGTAATGTGATAATTTAACTGAATTTGTCAGGTATCTCATGAAAAATTCCTTTAAGAACAGCTTAACTAGCTATAGTTTGAACTAAAAGGAGGTTAAGTTTTACACAAGTATTTTAAGCAAAACCACATCTAATTGGTCTGTTGAACAAATAATACACCAACATTAATGTTTTTACCTCAATGTTATCAGCTATTTGTTTTCTCTCTAAGGCTTCCCTCAGTTCTTCAATCTTCTTTTCCTGATCCTCTATGATTCCTTTGCTTTCTTCTTTTGCAGCCAGAACAAGATTATACTTGGACTACAGAAAATATTAAGTTACATTTTACGATATTTTAGGAAAACATTAAAGAAAGTTGGCAAACATAATACAAATATATATATCACAAATCTTGTGATGACAACTACAAACATTTAAAATCTCAGTGTCAATGAGTAAAGTCAGAATGATATACTTGCTAAATTGTGCAAACTATGTTATTAGAAATGAGTTGTCAGAACAATGGAAAAGAATTATTAATTTAATATGTATTAGCCACCACAATATATATTAAACACTAAAACCACTATTAAAAAACAAATATCCATATGTAGAAATCTGTCTCATCAACATTTCGGACCTTTTGAACTCATAGTTCATACACACACATTATCTAAAGCATTCTGTGGGTTGCTCTATCAGTTTGTAAACTAGATGTATTTTAATAAAGAAAATGCATCTTATTTATTCAGTTATTCAAATACATAGTTTTAGTTCTTTATACTTGTTTTCAGATGTAGAACATAGTAAGATCAGCAACATAAAAATTCACTCCCTCAAAAACGAATTTACAACTCAGCTTCAACTGTTGAGGTCTTAGATTGCCAATTTCTGAGAAAATCTAAATGTGACTGTCAGCTGAGTGTAGTTTACAGGATGTGAATAGGTCCCTTTAGAGACACTGCTCTTTACCCACCATGTGGGGAGAGTTCAGTTTTCAAGACAGCCTTAGGCATAAAATGTTCAGAAGATTTCAACATGTCAAAACAAAGAAGTTTCCTTCTAAAACGCTACAGCAAGTCATGCTGTTTGAGACCCATGATAAGACATGTCATTGCCTTCCATTTCTGAAGAACTATACCATGTCCTTCAAAATGACAGAACATACATTTATATCCTCGAGCTCTCTTGTCAGCGCATCTATGGACTCAGTTTTATGATTAATTGAAGACCTCAGCTCCTGGATCTGTCTCATCAAGTCAGTTACAACTTCCTGCAACATAAAAAAAAATAATGCTGATACATTATATATATATTTTATATATATTTTATTACTGGGCTTTCTTTGGTGTATAATTTGTCAATCCCGAATTTCAAACAATCATTTGAAAACAAGGCCTCAGTATGCACATGTAAAGGAATAACAGGAAATTTGTTGTCAGATCATTGTCTTTTGTTCTAAGCACTTATATAAAGAATTAAATAACCTGCTGTGTTCATTGGAAGAAAAGACTAGCCCTCTCATTTGGTCATAGGCTGTAATGAGTTTCTAATAGGAGAACAGAAGTACTATAGATTAAAGTTTCATTTGTTTGTAATGGAAAAAGGCACTGACAATACTAGATTCTTCAGACCTTATACTTGTCAAATTTTTGGTTTTGGCACTGAAAAAGCAAGACTTGTCATTGCATCATGCTGGATAGTAAACACACTGTGTGATTTCTTATGCCTGTTTTCCATACAGCATAAATGCTTGTACTTTGGAACTTAAGCTTTTAAAACACTCAAGCAGTCTTTTCCTGTAAAAGTGCTTTGATTTTATTAATAAAGATACATACAGTCACATTTTTACATCACCTTTCTTATTTTCTATTAGCCCATTATAACATGGCACTGACCGGAAGGCCCTATTAATCATCAGGGCAATTATGCATTGTTTATGCATTGAATGTTTTGTCCAGTAGACAGCTTGACTTTTTTTTTTTTTATTTAACCTTCAGTCATCTTATGTTTTCTCTGAGTGCATACCACTTTCCTACCACCCTGCAAACTCCATGCCAGTAAAAGGTAGGATTTGTTTTACCTAGATACACAGCCAGGATTGCCTAGCAGCACAGAATTACTGAGTATCATAGAAAGGCTCTGGGATTTCAACTCTACTACAGAACATAGTTACCTGCAAAACCGGGTATCGGTAACAGAAATAAGCCCAAACCTTATCTGTATCATTTGTCTTCTTCAAAGAAACAATAATCTCTTCAGCAGCAGCCAGGTCCTGTTCCAATTTTTGCAGTTTTGCTTTCTAGAAGAAATAATAATTGTGAAGGAGAGACTTAATTACTTCTGAAGTATGTCCTGTAAAGCACAAAGCCATGAAAAAAAATGGAAGGAACCGACTTATTTTTCCAGAAAATTAAGCAGCAGCTCAACAAAACAATCTGAAACTTGAGGACTCCATGTTTATTTTGCTGGTAGTCAACAGAACAGTCAGTTCATAATAAAATTGCTATTAATGCACAAGGAAATCCGTGAACACACAATATAGACATTAAATTCTGCTGTTGTACCTGCTGCTCACACTGTGTTACCATTTCAGAGGATGGTTTCTCCACCTGTGCTTTTTCAAGTACTTTCAAGAGCTCTCTGGAGAAGAAAACATATTTCTAGTGAGAAATACAATCAGAACATAAGAGAGTTTTAACAAGAATCAAGTCATATAAGTTTATTCTTATTTGCACTTAATTTTTTTTAAGAGTTAACTATCACATTCTTCGTGCTATACAAAAGACTAGTAGTTTAGTTATTAGCCATACACTGCTATCAGTAGTGGAACTATCTCTGACATGAAGAACTGTACTTGCAATGAAATTACATTTGTCATGTTAATTGAATACATTAAAATGAAGTGTTGTTCTAAGTTGGTAAAATAAAAAAAGGCCATTATGTAATTATCTCCACCCAGCTCCTCTACAAACAGGATCTCCATCTCAATACAAAACCTAGCATAGGATAAAACCAGTGAAGTCAGATGAAAATAAACCCCACCACTAATTAAGACTTACTTTGAATTGTTTTCTTTGTCTTCTTGTAATTGTAATGTTAGTTTTTCATTATGTTCTTTTTCTGTTTTCAGGAGTTTCAAAAGGTTCTAGAGGATCAAAATATATGTTGTTATAACAAGTTACAATAATGTCTTAAGAATAATTTAAGCCAAAATAAAAATCTAAACAAACTCTTAAGATGACTGACACCTCCCTCCCCCAAAACCTTAAATGAAAACAAAGATCTTTAGCTCTGTCCTGGACAAATTCAATTGTAAACTCTTATTTAGATTAAGCAATCAGTTCTTCACTTGCCATTGATAATAATTTCATATAGCTATAATGTTCCTCGATATCCAAGGCTTTAAAGGGAAAAATTAGAATTTTTAACTGTAGGCTAATTTGGGTGGATTTTTCTAATTCTAACCAGCAGTTCAACATACTAGTCCATAAGGAATTTAAAATAATAATTTTCAATATGTCAGTTTTCTTTTAAACAATAAAAAGGAAAACTTATAGCAAACTTGCTGAGCAGGCACAGTGTACACTGCAGAAAAACAGGCAAAATCATTTGCAAAAGCCCTTGAGCAACCTTAGTGCTGTTTTGTAGTCACTGCAGTCTGACAGGCTTTCAAGGGCAGCATCAACTAAATTGCAGGACAGTGATCCACCACAAAAAGCCATAGATCATTTTAACAAGATCGCATCCACTATGAACATTTTTAAGAAATTGCTTTGTAACGATAGAATAAGTAAGGTAGTCTTAGCTAGCACTGAGAAAGATCACCAGCATTTCGATGCCAGGATTCTTTTCCAAATCAGTTTCTTATACCTTTACTAATTAACCCATCTCCCTCAACATTTCCAGAGCAATTTCTTCAGCTAAAAAACCTACTACTTCATCATGCTATTGCATATTTCTGGTAGCCTAAGTTTTAAAAAAGGTCCTGGGTACATCTTCCAAATGAAATCACCAGGAAACCTATTATTACTGTGGAATCTATTATCAGCAATACAATAACAGGAATTAAACAATCTGGCTACATGACTAACTATATGAAGTCCTTTAAAATCCTTGACTGTCTTACACAAAGCTCAGTTTTCATGGCTTCTGCTTCTTGTTTTCTGTCCTCAAGTTGTTGCTTCAGTTGATCTGTCTCAAATTTCGCTACTTCTTGCAAATTGTCATAGTCATCCTGCAGGCTTGCTTTTTCTTCAAGAATCTTTTCGTGTTCTAACCTTTATAAAGAAAGCAATCAAACCCACCCACAATATTAAGATAAGGGTTCGTTTCATTCTAAAATACAATTGATTATTTTTATATTCTTCAGATAATATACAGAGTAGTTATTTTAGAAAGAAGTGACTGACATAAGTGGTAACTTTTTTTAAACTCAGAAACCCCAAATTTATGAAGGGCACAGGAAATTTAAGTGGCATTGGCAGAGAAGGCAAAGTACTCTTTCTGATCCCTAGAAAAAATTTCCTTCATACAAAATTCTATAGAAATTTCAGTCATTGTGTCTTGATAATAGTGTTCATCCATTTTTCTTTTTAATTTTTTTTTTTTTAGCCAGTTGACGCACAAAAGACTGATTGGATGACCCTCAGTACCTACATCTGCTCAGATTGATATCTAGGTTATTTTCCCATATAAAATCTTCATATATTCTGGGCAAATCTGGGTTATTTCCCTCTAAATTTTTGCCCTGAAAACGTATTTCATTCGATCTTTCAAAGTGAAAAGCAAAGAGGGGTAAAAAGAGCTGCTAGAAAAGTGTTATGAATCATGTTGTTAACGGAGAGCCTATAGAAAGAACACCCTCCAAACAGTCAGTACTTCTGCTAACACAGAAGGCATCAACATTTAGTTTCAAATGCAGGTTCTCAGTCTCACAATGCATCACTCAAAAAATGACTTCAGTTAAGACATGACCCACTAAGCTTTCCAGGAAAAAAAAATACCTCACAAAACTAAAACCCAGCAAGACAAAAACAAACAACAAACCCCAACATAACTAAGTCACACTAATGATTAAAAGCCTCACTGATTTTCATCTGCCAATAATAATGGCAATTATTGCATACAATGTAGTGAGCTTTTCGGGCTTCAATAGCCAAGCTTCAGTTTACTTTTATGCTTTCTTTCTGCTTGTATTTTTAGAGCAGTATGATTATGTCATCTGCTTTGTGTGACCAGACTAAGAAATAACATTTTATTTTTAGGACTAAATGGAAAAAAAAACCCCAAACTATGCCTCTTCAGCTACTTAAATTTTGGGGATCAGTAAGTTTATAGTTCTATCCTACTTAATGGGAAAATGCTACAGCAAACCAAAATTAAGGAAGCCTTTTATTTTCTTTCTGCTAATTTCACCATGTTCCCCCTCATGGCTCTGAAGTAGGCATGGAAAGAATTGAGCAAAAAAAATAAACAAAGGACATAGGCACAAAATAATAACTTTAAATAAGAGATGTAAAGTGCAAGTTTACACACAGAAAAGAACTAAATCACTGGATGCATCCAGGAAGCAGGTTAAGGCATTTTACCAAACTGCCAACATACCTGATGCTGTCCAGCTGGAACTGCACATCCATATGTCTACCAGAAAGCTGACTCATTTCTTTCTCTTGCTTTTCCCTAAAGGCACTATAGTCCAGTTTTACAGCAGACAGCTCCTTGTCTGCAGACTGCAGGACAATGCGCAAGTCATAGACTTCACTTTTTAATACTGTCAAAAACCAAACAAATATTTTACATGTTATTTGGAAAACTGTGCTAGATACAGGACATGTAACACTACAGAATGGCCTGTGAAAGTCTCACAAAACTTTACACATTTTCAGTGGAATGAGCCTTGAAGGTCACACGCAAAAAAGATTTGTAAATGGAAAAGGTCAATGAAACATCGACTTTAAGAACTGAAGAGTACAGGCAGAATCAAAACCATTCCAGACAATATCACTTCATTTCCAAATAATGGAGGATTTTCCCTTTTTTTTTGTTAATATTTTCTTTTTAAAATACTATATCCTGTACTCTCTCCAAATTCAGGCTGAACAGAGCACAATTTTGAATATTGTATACTGTGCAAGACTGGGCAGAGAAAAGCTATTCTGCAAGTATTAGAGATTTTTTTTCTTTTCAAAAAAAGATTAAAAAAAAAATCAAACCAGTGTGACTAACAACCCAAATAGTTACTCAGCATGTGCTATTGTTGATTCAAAACATTAAGACACCTCAAAACCTCATATGAAATATCAGTGTCACAGACTTACTGTCAGTCTTGCTTTGACTATCTTGAAATTGCTTTTCAAGCGATTTTATCTGTCCAAGGAGATCCTGGCGTTCTTTACTCCAGTCATTCCTTTCGGATGAAAGAAGCTTGAGAAGAAAAGTAAAAATTTTAAATGGAAGGAAATGTAGAGTGGCTAAGTCACAGAGCTGTAACAGTAATTTAATAATATATTAGAGCATTTAATCAGCTAATTATAAATACAAGATGCATTTTTCTTTAAATTCAATGCTGGGTGAATCTGAAATCCATAGAAAAAAAAAATTTGATATCACTGAAGATATTGCTTATCTAAAAAGTTCATTTGAAAGCAACGCAAGGCTTAGGAGCTGAGATCTACTTCAGAATTATCAGAAATGAGACTGATCTGTGAAGAACACAGGCCTTATTTCCTTTTCTATGTTAAATCAAAACTAGCACTTAAGGAAGACTTCTAAATATTTTACTATTTTACAGAGTAAGGATGTTTCAGGTCAGTTCCAACTGAGGCAAGTAGTATTTTCAGCATTCCAAAGTGTAAAATTTCTCTATTGCTGTTTTCCAGATATCATGAAGTTGGCCAGAACAGACATATTGAGTGCCTATTTGCTTATATTTAAGATCAAGCAGGCTCAGAATCACATTTAAAACCAAAAAAACAAACCTGCAGAGTTAAACGAAGTCCTTGTCTTCCTGCACAGCCCTGAGCTATGATGCTATGTAAATTTTTCAAAATTCAAAATGCAAGTAACACCGCAGACCTCACTAGACAACACAGTAATATGAGCGTGGTAGATACCACTTTGTCACATACACACACTCACATATAGCCCTGTATTATATTGTTCTCTCACCTCCTGTATTTGCGTAGAATGATGCTCCAGTTTACTAATATGCTGCTGGAGTTTTATATTCTTGCTTTCCTCTTCATCCAGCTTTGTCTGCATTGAGCTCAGTTGCTCCTGTGACAAAACAGACACTCCAAATTAGAGCACCCATCTTTGAGTTACTCACATGCCATATGGCAGTCTGTGCATATTAAATATAAAAATGTCAACTACTTTCTTTTTTTATGACCTGAACCAACAGAAAACAGAACATTCAAAAAATAAACTGGTGTCTTAAGTGGCCAGTTTCTCCTATTGCTAATTAAACTGACAGAACACAAGAAAATCCATCGGGGAATACAAGGACTGAGCCCAATAAACAGTTTTCAGACATGATTACCTTGGAGAAATAAGGCTTTAAAAAGAAGTTATTCAAAATATACACTAGCTAAATTCCTTACAGGATCTCTGCACTATGTTAAGCATTAAAGAGGGGTTTTGGCTGTTTTGCTAGGGTTTTACAGGCACTGAAGTTAGTTCCAACTTCTATAGTGTAGTTCAGATAACCTCATAGCACTCTTCTATGTGACAAAAGACCTTCCCTGACCTTTAGGAAAGACACAAAACAATTAAGGTAAATAGTGGACAAGAATTGTCCACTATTGGCAGGTTGCGTCAAATAATGCAGTATTATATATTACTCTTGGGTACTGTTCCAAATATAGCTGTCACTAGGGACTGATAAAGAAGTTTCCTCAGAGACAAGTTATCAGGTTAATACAGTAAAAGTTTAAATGCCCTGTGTATCTTAAACTACTTCTGATATTCAGCTCTCAAATCCCTTTCAGTATTTTCATTGTGAATCCTCTTAAATACAATGTATAATTAGAGAACTGTTTAGTGACGCCTTAAGTATTCATCAAGTGCTTCTGTTTAGTGACGCCTTAAGTATTCATCAAGTGCTTCAGCTTTCCATGCAAATTAAAATATATTTGGTGAGGGGGAAGTATTTCATGCCAAAACCTATTTTACAATAAAGTTACACATACACTTCAGTTTTTATTCAGAACATTCACCTGTGTCACTTTGAGCTCCTCAGCAATGGCCTCACATGCTTGTTCATTCATCTCTGGGGGAATTGGCTCCTTCAAAATATCATCCATCATCTCTTCAGAACACTGAAAGTCTTCAGAATGATAATCTAAGATTTCTGGGCTTATTCGCGGCACTAGGCGAGATCTTAGCTGGTAAGCTTTTGTTGGAGTGGTTATGTTCTGTTATAAAATAAAGGCTGCTTTGTAATCTTTAACTGTAAAATGGAATTAAGACTTTGTCTGGTATTGTATTCCATAGATCTAAGCAGAATAATGAAATAAAATGTTCACTACACTTTTTCAGATTTGTCATCTGATTATAGTAGCAGTCATTCAGTATTTCAGAACAAAAAAGCATCGTATCTGGTTTATCACATATGGATTACATGCCAGAACACGAGTTAGGTTAAGGGATCATACAAATGAAAGTCTCTTCTCACATAACTCAGGAGTAAGTATGTGTGGTTTTAAATAAACTTATTCTCATACCTTAAGAGTTTCTCTATGTAACTTATGTAACTGAGAGACTTCTCGGCGCTTGTGTGCTTTGGTTGCCTCCAGAATGTTTTCAAGATGTTTGTTTGCTTTCCGAAGGGACTGAAGCTCTGATTCCAGTTCCATATGCTTTTTCCTGTTTAGGAAGAATTTTACTACTGTCAAAACTACTCCATCAGTATGCCCTCCCATCAGTAAGAATAAGCTGCAGTATTGCCAGTGAGCAAACTGAAGCTGAACTCTTGCCCAAACACTGAAATACATTATTTTGAGAAGAAAGCCACCACTGCTGTATTAAAAAGCAAAAAAAAAAAAAATTAAAATTAAAAAGCTAAGAAGCTTATTTGTGCTTGCATAATGAAGCAAGCAGATGGATAACTAAACGTGTTGGAAAAAATCCATTACATGGTAAGAAATAAGCTGAGAGTTCTGCAATTCCTTTTATGAGAAAGTGATATCACCCATACCAATACAGTTCTAAGCTTATAAATGTTATCCAGTTATATGAGAAGTCTGAACTGGTGCTTGCCAGGATTAAAGAAAATCCTTTAAAGATTTTTTTTTTTTTTGGCAGTGCTGTTCTGTTAAGATTATTTTGCCCCTGAGAGTACTTTAACTGAAATACAGAAGTTGAGCAGAAATTTAGGAATAATTTTCATTAGGTATTTTGCAGAGCTACACGCTGTCACTGTGATAGTTGGCCTTACTGACATAATTGTAGGGTCAATGTCTTACAGACAAAAGCAAATATACTATTTCATCTTTTGGCAGTTTAATGCTATCACCTTCCCTCATGTTTTCAAGCATCTGCAACAAAACCTATGAAACAGTAGAACTTTAGTTCTGACTGCTATTGAACAACAGAAAAGTTAGCATACATTGATTTTGTGAAATTGTTAAATTTTACTCTGCTTATTCAGTTACAGGACATAGTTACACTTGCATGTAAAATTAAGCATCCAGTTACTCTGAAACTGGAAACAAGTTTAAAATTTAGTGAAAATCCAGAGGGCAATCCAGAGGCTCAAAAGCACACTTCTGTTTGACTGCACTCCACTAAATGTCAGTAATTGATAATAGAAATTCATACGTGCTATCAAGAAAGCAAGACATGCACAAAACATGGAATATGTAAAACAGGAATACATTGGCTGGGCAGGAAAATAAAGTAATTAATATATGAAGATATAAATAAACCCTGTAACTAACGATACAGGACAATAGATGGATTGCTGAATTGATGAATTCAGTAGATTGTAACATTATGATTTATAAAGTTCATAGGATTTACTACACAGAAATCTAAGAAAACAGATTTGTACAGTTGCCTGAATGACTGGAAAGGACATTACAAAGCTACTTTGCAAAGAAAAAAGTGGGGAGGCAGAAACTATCTTGGGCCCAAATGCTTCTAGAATTACACTCCAGATTCACTGAAATCAACAAAAAGCAATAATGTACAATAAAAAGGCAACAAAGTACAAGCTAAAAATGAATATAATTTTAAAAAATCAGGTCCCTTTTGCCATTCAGGTTTACATTACGTTTGATGAAAATGCAATTATTTTTCTTGTATCTCCAGTAACAGGACCTGGATTTTTCAGAAATAGGGTTGATCAAGTTAAGCCATGTATTATTTGCTTGCATGTGAATATATACACGCTGAAGGTATTACTCAGGCCTTTCACATTATCTTGTGCTGCTCTCAAGAAGAACAATGACAATAAATTCTTTACTACCTTGGTAAGGACAAAGTAGACCCCCATCTTCTGTTTAGATGCCAAAGCAAATGGACAAGAATGAACTATTGACAAAATGTCTTTGCTCTAATTTGCATTAAATCTCTATTCCTATAACAAGTCTCAAGATAGTGGTATTATTACCTTCCTAAAAATCTTTGGAGACAAAAAATTAACCAACAGGTCAGCCAAAATTTTCTGGGGTGCTTGAATTCTACATTTATGGTGACTCAAACTCACAATCTTAAAGAGGTTATATTAAAAACTACTGTTGTACCAAAACAAAAATAACCCCCAAAATACCCCCCTCAAATTGCATCCACTCCTAGTTCCTGTCACTGCTTCCATCTGTAATATTTCAGTTACTGAAAAATACTTGCTCAACATGGAAACTAAGCCAAACTCTCCCCATCCTGTTAAGCAGAATATGGGCATCTCCTGCATGTTGTAAAGCACTGTTTTGCGTCTTAGCACAAAGAACAGCTTTTGGAAAGACAAAGAAATCTGCAGCAGTGCAGACATGCCTTGCATCACGGTTGTTCCTAGTCTGGGAGTAACAGAGTTCAACAGGAATGTATTCTGTGTGCATGCCATTTTCTTAACCTGGTCCTCTTACATGGAAAGAACATACTTAGACTGTATGTTCAGGATCTGAGACTAACTTTTAGAAATCAATAATTAAAGACATTTAAAAGACATTTTTATACTGTTTTGTCTCACTTGGTTAGCTCTTCAAATTCTTCATATTCCTGTTTTGAACTTGCCAGTTCGCTTTGGGTCTGTAGCAGGCGTGCTTTCAGCCTTTCAACAGATGCCAGTGAGTTGCCTTCCATGGATATGGTGGTGGAATATAAATGATGACCTAAAGAACAAACATATACCCTCTGAAATCACAAAGTAGCTCAAATATCTTAAGTTTTGCTAAACTGAAAGCATTTGTAGGCTTTTGAACAGCATAGCAGCAATTAAGATTGAAGAAAATGAGTATTACCAACAACCCACATGAAAACCAGTAGACCAATGTTACTGCAGTCTTCATGACCACTAAGGACAACAAAATGAGATTATGGATAATGCTCACAAGATACCCAAGAATTCAAATTCTCTATTGCTGTATTTGCTTGAAGGCCAACATGGATAAAATGAAGTAAACCTGGTTTATCAGCCTTGCCTTTGAAGAAGGCAAAAATCATCAAGACAGACAACATGTTCAACATTATGCTGCACGCAACAGAAATACAGTAAGCTTATTTAGCTGAAAAACATTAGAATATTTTTACCTCCAGTATTTTTCTCGGTGGCTGAAGCTTCCAAAAAAGCTTTTTCTAGTTCTGTGATGGTCTGAGCATCAATCTCTTGAGCCTTTTTAACTGACTGTAAAGAACGAAGTTTTTTATTCTCCTCTCTGAGGTTATGGTTCTCCATGGCATACTTTGCAATTCGTGGGTGTTGTTCCATCTGTGATAAGCAGTATTTTAGTCAACAGTTTTTATTTTCCAGACAATGCTATACATATCTAGCTGTTGCTCTACTACCTTCAGGAAGCATTAAATTGTAATGGAAGAAAGAAAAAAGCTATTCCCTACAGTGGTTAAAACTGCTCCATTTTTTTTTTGGTTAGTTTTCTTACTCCCTTGGAATCTGCTCTCAAAAAAGACAGTGGGCTTACATTTTATGTGCTTACTTTTACTTGTAATAAAGCAGTAGAAGCTTTTCTTGCTGCTCTTGACATCCCTTTTCAGTTTCAACTTTGAGCTTTGACTTTCTTAACACTGACCCTGCATGCCATAGTAATGTTTCTATAATCCTTTAATAACTGTCCTGACTTCTGTACTTTGCCCCCCTTCACTCTGGAGCTCAGTTATGAGCTACAAATTCAAGCTGGTCTTCTAATACATGTGCTCATTTTTCCTACTTGTGCTCACAGGAAACAGTTTTTAAAGAACCTGCCTTCTCTCTTGAGCTTCTTTGTTCTTCAAAACTGCCTCACAAACGATACACCTACCAGATTCCTGAATAACTCGAAGCTGCCTCTCCTGAAGCCTCAGGTATGTACTTTGCTACTTGCCTTCCTCAAACAGCTCCAGGACTGCATCACCCCTGATGGGCCCATCTAGCATCTGTGTTACTATTCTTCAGCAACCTGCTGTATTACTTGCATCCTGCTGTCTTTTGCTTTCAGCAGGTGTCATGGAGGTTAAAGTCTCCATTAAGAATGAGGATTTGTTATTTGGAGACTTCCTTGAGTTGCTTAAAGGCGAATTAGTCCTCCACCTAACCCAGACCAGGTGGCCTGTAGCAAGCTCCCACCATCGCATCACCCTTACTAGCCTCTCCTCTTATGCAAACTCACAAGCTCTAAACCCACCCATTGTCCCTTCCACAGGGAAACTCCATGCATTTGAGGTGCTTCTATAAAAGAACACACCACACATCCTCTTCTTTCCTGCCTGTCTTATCTAAAAAGCCCGTATCCACCCATCACAGAACTCCAACACATGAGCTATTCTCACAAAAGAAAATTGTTCTAAGGAAGAAAAACCAAAGACTTACCTGTTCTCTGAGTGTCTGCAATTCCTTCCTCAATTCACTGAGGAGATCATCTTGCTCTTTTGGCAACAAACTTCCACCACCTTCTTTATGTAATCTCTCCAAGCGAACAATATGGTCTTCACGGAATTTAACTATCATTTTATTGGACTGAATAAATTTCTCCTTCTTGGCACACAGATCTTCTAGTTGAGCAATTTTTTCTAATAAATTCTTAGGAAGTACATATACACATTGATGAAAATGATGGTTACACTAGATGAATTTTTAAGGTGCACATACCACATACATATGCACATATAGATAAATCATGCAAAACTCAGTTAACAGTAATTTTGTGAATACACAGACTATCATTTGCAGCAGGTTTGTAGAAAGCAACAGCTCATACCAAGAACCCAAATTACACACTAGATTGCAGAAACTTTACTTAGAAACTCCAGTATGATCTGGTGGACTAAGTATTCAGTTAACCACATCAGATGCACCCTTAGATTACCTGTTGCAGTTCATTTTCTTAAAATAATTAATTTTGGCTAGTTCAGTACTGCGGCCATGACATGAGCCAAAGCACAATAAAATGGGAATGACTGGGAGATTTGCTTCAAAAAACACACTGTTGATCCAAACACTCAAAGATGTACTCAAAATTAAGTAGACCAGAAGTTTGTTGTTCTACTCAATTTTTTAATTAAAAAAAAAATCACAAGAATCTACTCCCTAAAACTAAACATACTATGAAATCTATCCTATGGCTTGTTTGAATTTGAAAGATAGAATAGAATCATAGAATCTGTTAGGTTGGAAAAGACCTTTAAGATCAAGTCCAACTGTTAACCTAACCCTGCCAGGTCCACCACTAAACTATGTCCCTCAGCGCCACGTCTACACATCTTTTAAATACCTCCAGGGATGGTGACTCAACCACTTCCCTGGGCAGCCTGTTCCAATGCTTGACAACCCTTTCTGTCAAGAAATTTTTCCTAATATCCCATCTAAATCTCCCCTGGTGCAACTTGAGGCCATTTCCTCTTGTCCTATCGCTTGTTACACAGGAGAAGAGACTGACACCCACCTCCGTGCAGCCGCCTTTCTGATAGTTGTAGAGAGCGATAAGGTCTCCCCTGAGTCTCCTTCTCACCAGGCTAAACACCCCCAGTTCCCTCAGCTGCTCCTCATAAGACATGTGTTTTAGACCCTTCACCAGTTTTGTTGCCCTTCTTTGGACACACTCCAGCACCTCTTTCTTGTAGCGAGGGGCCCAAAACTGAACACAGTAATCAAGGTGCGGCCTCACCAGTGCTGAATGCAGGGGGACAATCACTGCCCCAGTCCTGCTGGCCACACTATTTCTGATACAAGCCAGAATGCTATTGCTGCCTTGGCCACCTGGGCACACTGCTGGCTCATATTCATCTGGCTGCCGACCAACACCCCCAGGTCCTTTTCTGCCGGGCAGCTTTCCAGCCACTCTGCCCCAAGCCTGGGGCATTTGGCCTTATTGAAACTCCTACAGTTGGCCTCAGCCCATCGCTCCAGCCTGTCCAGATCTCTCTGCAGAGCCTCCCTACCCTCGAGCAGATCAACACTCCCACCCAACTGGGTGTCGTCTGCAAACTTACTGAGGGTGCACTCGATCCCCTCGTCTAGGTCATCAATAAAGATGTTAAACAGGAGTGGCCCCAAAACCGAGCCCTGAAGGACACCACTCGTGACCAGCACTAACTGGATTTAACTCCATTCACCACAACTCTTTGGGCTCTGCCATCCAGCCAGTTTTTTACCCAGCAAAGACTGCACCCATCCAAGCCACGAGCAGCCAGTTTCGCCAGGACAATGCTGTGGAAATGGTGTCAAAGGCCTTACTAAAGTCCAGGTAGGCAACATCCACAGCCTTTCCCTCATCCAATAAGTGGGTCACCTCGTCACAGAAGATTAGGTTTGTCAAGCAGGACCTGCCTTTCACAAACCCATGCTGACTGGGCCTGATTGTCTGGTTGTACATGTAATGGCACTCAAGATGATCTGCTCCATGACCTTCCCTGGCACCGAGGTCAGACTGACAGGCCTGTAGTTACCTGGATCCTCCTTCAGGCCCTTCTTGTAGATGGGCGTCACATTCCCAGCCAACTGGGACCTCCCTGGTTAGCCAGGACAGCTGGTAAATGATTGAAAGTGGCTTGGTGCCACTTTCTGCCAGCTCCCTCAGTACCCTTGGGTGTGTCTCAGTAGTGTAGCAGGTCGCTAACCCTTTCCCCTTGGATTATGGGGGCTTCATTCTGCTCCCCATCTCTGTCTTCCTGCTCAGGGGGCTGGGTATTCTGAGAACAGCTGATCTTACTATTGAAGACTGAGGCAAAGAAGGCATTAAGCACCTCAGCCTTTTCCTCATCCTTTGTCACTATGTTTCCTCCTGCATCCAAGAAGGAGGAAACATCTTATAATGGAGATTCTCCTTAGCCCTCCTTTTGTTGCTAATGTATTTATAGAAACATTCTTTATTGTCTTTTACAGCAGTAGCCAGATTAAGTTCTATTTGGGTTTTGGCCCTTCTAGTTTTCTTCCTGCATAACCTCATGACATCCTTGTAGTCCTCCTACAGACTTTATCTTAAATGTCATTTGACAAGTTTCCTTGTTACCAAACCCTATTATCTTTGGGCAGAGTATTTTTATTCAAAAACAAAAAAAATAATGATGAGAGTCAATTTCAATATGCTCACTAGTCTGTCAGAGAGTACACAGAACACACTTTGAAATATTAGTGCTTTCTTACCTTCTTTTCACCTTCTGATTTCTCCCAGAACAACATTGCTTCAATAAAGTTGTTCATGTAATTTATGTTGTCCTTCCCTTTTTCAACAGCACCTGTAGGGTAAGTCAAAGAAGCAAATGCCATATTTATTAAAATGCTAGTTAACCAGGTTTTCCTACGTAACATGACAGTTGTGTAAAGAAAATTTAAATACATTCTTCTAACAGTAAAAATCTTCTACAAAGATCATGTGCCATACCCAGAGCAAAGAAGTTTAGACAGTAATTCCTAGTCACCTGCAAGTGCTGATAAAGAATAGAGTCAGTATAAATAATTCTATAATTAACAAAGTTGTTCAAGCATTAAACAGCTTTATGATGAACTTTTAGCAAAATAAAAGAATCAGTCTGTTCAGCTGAGTATATCTATAAAATGCAAAACCCCTCTGAAATTAATTTGATAACACTAAGCCATTGTTTGCATTATTACTACAGTTTGTACATTTTAAAAGTGGACTCGTTTATGAAAAGAAAATTCAGTAAAATAAGCATGAATTAAGTGGACAATTAGTGATTTAATCTTGAAGGAAAGTGTCCACACAAGGGATTAAAAGGTCTTAACTAATCCACTTCAGAAATTAATTCAAAATAGCTTTCCTGAATATCCTCACACAGACAAGACTGCTTATTTATAGAATGCTAATCACCACAGTATCTAGGTGCATAACTACCACACTATTGTAATTTAATATATTAAAAAATTAATCCTGTTTTTAAAGTAGCTAGCAAGATTTTGTATTTGTGTGATCGAATATTACAAACATAATTTAACTGCATAGACTAAACACAGCTCTAATACATCAGGTTCTGCATAAAACCTCTTTTCAGTGTTGAAGCATCATCACTTGCTTTCCCTCAGAACTCTATCACAGGTCTAAATATTTTTGAGCCCTTTGTCAATATCTGCGTATTCATGGTCAGTAATTCAGTGTCCCACATAATCACTGACTTGTTTTTACTGGTTAAATGTGTATACTAATAGAGAAGTACTTCTTCCTTAGGAAAACTCAACCACAGCTGCTTTATATTATACAAGTCTTTCTAACTTTCATAGTAACTTCTATTGCTGTATCTTCTATTTCTTAGCAAGGTCAGGAAATAGTTAAACACAGTAAGAGCTACAAGACCAAGTTTACTACCTTGTAAACAAACATTATAAGTTAGTGTATTTCAGTGAGAAGTATACATAGTATAAAGCTATGATGAGATCGATATTGCATGTATAATAGTCTAGGGAAAAGCTGCTGGAATTGAAAAATTACATAACCCCTTTACCATCTCACATTGAAACTGATCTTTTATTGAAAGGGTAAACATCCTTCTTAGGGTTTTCCTGAAGGGGCAAAAAGGGAAGAGGGGAAAAAGATCCAGTCCTGTGCTTCAAAAGAATGAAGCATTATCAACACCTTGGTGCCCTTCCTCTGACCTAAATGTACAAGCAATCACATGTAAACTTTTGGTTACTTAAAGGATTATGCAGCATACCTCTTACAAACTGGAAGAGTATTCTATGTATTATATAATAAAACCATAGCCCAGTACACAAACTTAAGAGAGGAAGAAAATAAAATCACATTAACCATTTCTGCAAAATACTAGATACAAATACAGGCCATGGGATCAATAAGACAAATACAACCTCTGTAGATCAGTTCCTACAAAAAACATTAAATGTTCAGCAACTCAATGAATTACATAAGGCTCCAACACTCTGGGATGCAAAAGTAGCAAGTTCTCTCTCCCCTCACCCTCAGCTCTTACCTTGCGATACAGAAATATCATGCACAGACATCACAGAATTAAGTTTAGCAAGCTGCTCTTTCAACTTCTTGACCTCAGCTTGCAACTGGCTCACATTTCCTTGTGTGTCTTCATTTACCACAGCCTTTCATAAATATGTTAAGAGAAAAATAGGAAAATGTACAAATAAAAATCTTACATTTAATAGGATAAGAGAAAACTCAGACTGCAAAGCAGCAAAACTACTGAGAAGTCTTTCCATCTTAGGAAAGGAAGAACTCATGGGAAAAGCAATGTTCCATTTACTGAGAAGCCAGTTGCACTTTATCTAAAAATATTGGTGAAAAGAAGGTAATGTTTTCTGCAGAATTTTGACTGGAGTTTTTTGACCAACAAAGCAGCATACATTGAAGACAGCAGCTTCCAAGCTGCCAACATACTTTCAAGCTGCCAACATACTATCAAAACCCACTCATGAGAAATTGTATTTTGGGTATTAGCATATATAAAAGCCGAATGCACTGAAATACCATTGAATCTACATTTTTTTATGACTATTCTAAATTTTTAGTACAGATTTACTTTTTACTTTCTCTAAGGAAGTGCTCTGAGAACAAGCAATGAATACACTATTATCAGCCATTACCTAGTCCCCAGCTGTTGTACTCTTCATAATCAAAAGCAAACAAGTCCTTTTCAAAAATCATTTGTCATAAAAAACATTTAGGAAAGCAAATTTAGTATTTTAAAATAAGTTATATTAATGTAAATTAGCGAAAGCACAGGAGTATTTCAACAAAGCTATCCTGTTTGCAGATGGTAGTTTAAGTGACAAGAAATAGTTTGTTGCAACAAAGACACTGAGTAACTCTCTTACCTTGTTTTTTATCAACTTTGCTCGCTGAGCAAAATTAAGAGTGGACAGTGTTTCACCAAAACACCTGGATCCCGGATGAACATTTGCAATTATACATGTTTTTGCATTACCACCAAGGGAATCCTATTTAAAAACATGGAAGTTAGCCTTATTTGCATGGTTTTGGAGACAGCAGTAAGCCATCACCTAACAGCTACCATGTATCATTTTGAACAAATTGCAGCAGGAGGGATTTTATCTAACAAATCCCCATGCTAGCTAAATTTCTGAAATTTTATTTCAAATGTGGGTATAAAGGATATGACTGTAAATAAAGACTTTATTTGGGTTTTCAAACCCTAACTCTATATTACTCATCAACAATTTTTTTGTTTTTTAAACACCTGAACAGCAGGGGGAGGGAAAAAAAAAATAGAAAAAAAATCAGGGAATAAAGTAGATATTTCACTTTAATCTTGGTAATTAGCAGATTGGTATTCGGACTATCTTGGACACCATCTAGCCTGTTGATTGTTCCAATCTATCTTCTGGTGGCTATTGCCAAAGAAACAAAAACAAAAACAAAAAAATCACAAACGAACAGATCCTTGACCAAGGATATAAAAAAGAACCTCTCCTTTTTACATACATTTCTTCAGATATTTCTGTGCTGTTAAACAAGTAGCTCTCAAATATCTGGAGAGGGCAGTAGTTATACGTAAGACTAAAAGTCTACTACTATAAAATAGCCCACAAGCCTCAATGGCATTCTCTCTAGCAGAGAGGGTCATGTTTGTGGACTTCTTTGCAGTACAGCCACCTAAAAAAAATAACCACTTAAGAAAGTAACAGCTCATAGAATTGCAATTCTCTTCCAATTTCTATGTATTTTGGGTTGTATTGGAAGAACACAATTCTTCAGAGGTTGATGATTCTAAGATACACATAGAACAGGGATGGAATGATTGGGAAATTTTGCTGTGACAACAATACTGCATTATGTACAAGTACTATATTATAATACAAAAATAAATTACAGATATTATTCATTACTGGTCACAGAATTTTGGTGAGTGCTGGCATCCAACAAATGTTTGACTGCTTCCATCTTTGTTTTCTGTTCATCTTGAAGAGCCCATAAGCTCTCAGATAGGAAACTGTAAATTTATCTAATTCTTAACATCATGCCAACACTTAGCACACACAGGCTAATTCTGGAAGTCCTGTCCAACATTTCAACACATCTCTAAATATTACATTGTGACACACAGTATTTCCCAAACTACAGGGATCAAAACATATGCTTTTTTTCTTTAAAACTTGCAAATATGTAATAGGATGTTATGAGCATAAATAAATTTGTCTTCAGTTAACAGCAATAAATTGACTGGAAATCTGTTTAGGTAAAAAGATATTTTTCAAGCTTTTTTCCGCCTGCCCAATATTGAAACAATACCCAAGTTCAGCTTTCTAGAGTAAAAAAACCAAACCAAGCAAATAGTTTTTATACATCCCAGGTAGAATATAAAGTACAGAGTATATATATATTACCCGTAACAGAAAAGTGAGCTTAGAATCCCGGTAACAAATGTGTCTCTGTTTTCCATTGCCCACATCAACAAGTGCTGTGATTACTTGACCCAGGCAACTTAGTGATCGATTTATGTTACCTGCTTCCTAAAAGAGAACAAAGGTGAACAGATTTGGCAGATGGAACAGGGCAGTACATCTGAAAGGAGAAAGATGCCACAGATATTACAGAACTAACCTTTAACCTTAGTCCTTCTGTATGGGTGTCTTTCTGTCTCTCAGATCCCGCTAAGTCTACCAGGTTGATCAGGGAAGACCGAATATTAACAATCTCATTGTTTTTCTCCATGGATTCCACTGTGATAGTGAAAACTGCATGTGATCTTGAGGATTCTCTGTTCATTGAGGTCGATGCTACACGACGGTTTCTCCAGCCCATAGTTAATACCTAAGCATGCAAAAGACATAAAATAATATCAAGTATCTCAGCCCGTACTCTGTATTTACATACAGGTGACAAACAGTAGTAAGCATATTTCAGTGCAACAGCTTTCAAAAATCTCAAGGACAAGGACTTCTTTACTTTCTTCCAATAGGACTACTTTAAAAGTAAAAAAAATATAACTACAGTCAAGCTTAATAAAAACACTAGTTATAATATTCACTTCTTTCCTCCAGGAGTGCCATTGCTGTTTGAAAGCATAACATACCCAACACTGGTGTATGTTAGTAGTACACAAGGAAAAAAAATATTTGAAGTCACAGAAGTACTATGTGTATGCCTTATTCATGGAGAAATAAACCTGACAAATTTCTGGAACAGGCACACTGCCTAATTAGCAGGAGATGTAGTTTTCAGTTGCTATTTCAGAGATGTGTAGGGCAAGCATTAGGGAAAGATTACTGCAATTTCATTTCATATATTCCAAACTCCAGAACTATACGATTACTTACATGTGTGGGATAGTCAGGAAGCATTGCCTAGAAACAGCTTTTTACACCGTTTTTTGGAGGATGGAGATAGGGAAAGAGGATGTCATAGACACTGTGCAAAAACTATGTGCTTTAAACAAAGAGGAATATTTTCCAAATAAGCATCAAGATAAATAGTCCGAACATTAAAAAGTGACAAAAAATACCTGGTATGCTTCAGCAGCAGATGACAACACCTGTTCAACAGCACCATCAACAAAGACTCCCTTCTTGATGTGTTCTCTGAGAAGGAGCCCAGTTGAAGCAGAATCTAGCAAGTCAAATATCTGTTCATTGTAGATTTCAATAAATGAGCATTTGCACAGAAAACTCTTTCCATTGCCGGCCTGAAAAACACAGTAATTTACACTATAAACACATTGATTTTATCAAGTCTGGCATTGTATGGCAGTGAGTCTCTTTCTACACATATCTAAAGCTACTAGTTTGCATACATATTCTGCATACTATACATTCCTGATGCCCAGATGTCAACCAACATCCAGAAACCTATATGCATTTTTAGTCTCAAAATATAAGTACACTGGTGATGATGATAGCGTACTATACTATAATTTGGTAGAGTACTAGATGCAAGCATTTCTCATCAATAAATTTGATGCAAGATGGCAATAATCCTGGAAATTTAACTGCTACACACCTGGCTTGCCAAACAGCCTTAGCTTAATCTTTAATGCGAGACATTACTTTCACTACAATAAGTATAAAATAAATGTACCTTTTCTTTTTCACGTTCAATTAGAAAAAATAAGTATTCAAAGCTCCGTGGAATTACACCTCTCAGACTGTGAGTGAAATTATCAGAATCAGATGGTCCTAAAGAGATTTTTAATTAAAAAAAAATTAATTAGTACTACTCAAGAGTAATGGTTGATCTTTTCAACATGTCATCACAGAAGATTTCAGCAACCAGGTTTTAGTCAGTTTATGGCAAAACCACAGAAGAAATGCAATAAAATCAACTTTCAAGATCTAAGACAATATTCCATACTCAGATTTATATGTGGTCTAAATGATGCTTGTGAAAGCATCTTACTTTACCTGTCCATAGGTTACCTAAGCCTAAAATAGTATAAACTACTTGGATTTGCATAGAAAACATGTACAGATGTGGAGGTATGCCAATACAGCTACCTTAACCCTGATTTGAAGAACCAGAAAGATGGGGTGGATCTGTCCCCATGTTTAGTTACTTTCTATGTAGTCCTTGAAAACATGTTGTCCAAACTGGTATTGGTTATTTCAGTAACTTTCTAATGTCAAGCACAATATTAGTGCATTTAAAATCACCATTGTATGAAGAACAAGATTACAAGGGGATCCCTTTGTATACAGAGAGTCCTTAAATTCCTAGTTGGATAGAAACCAGTTATTTTGAAAACCTCAATATATTTTAATAAGAAAGACCCTTGCATACTAGAATATTTTTCTACACATGCAAGGAATATCAGCCAAAAAGGTAAAGCAGTAGAATACTCATAAACGAACATTTACTCTGTTTAACTGAAAAGCTTATCTTTTGTTAAAACCAGAAAAAATCTACATCTTCAAAAAGATAGAAGAGAGTATCTATACTTCACTGTTTTGATATAAAGCATGAACAACTGCACTGAGCACTACACCATTTCTTAAACCTTAAAGTTATCTGCAGGAAGACAAAAATCTAGATCATCCCTGGTGTTTGAACAAAACAACATTTCAACAACATTTTCAAGACAAAAAACATTAAGAAATCACTGAAGGATTAAGCTCTCTCATGCACTTACCCATCATAGTAAAGGTTTTTCCTGACCCAGTCTGGCCACTAAAAAACAACAAAAAAAGTTCAGATAAAAGCTTTATTCTGGCTCTGAATTTTTCATTAATCTGCATCTTTTAATGAGAACTCACAGTTTAAAATGAAAAAAACCCAATTATTTTAAACTGAAGATAAAGAGACAGAGAAAAGCTAAGAAATCAGTCAGCTAAACAGGTATAAAAATAGAACAGCAAATTTGACCATGAAATTCTGTTAGATAAATCACCTTTTCTCTCCCCGCCACCCACCATTTTCTTCCTTATTTCAGCTGGAAAGAGAAATAGTGGAACTTAGCAATAAAATGAAGACTTTTAAATATACACATTAAACTAACTTTTGGGTTTTGTGTCACTTAGTAGCATACATAAACCCAAAATGAGAAAAATACTTTTAAGTTGAATATATCCTTTTTTTTAAACCATGCTAGAGAAACTTCAGGGCAATTTCACTTCATTTTTCCATGTTTGTATGTTGTAACAAAGTACACTTCAGTTTTGCAAATGCTCTGCTAGGCTAAAAAACCCAGTAAGGTTTTGATGAGATCAGGCCTTCAAGTTAGCATTTTTGACCAAAGTGCTTACTCGGTTTTCAAAATGAAAAAATATTGAGAGTTAATATAATGATACTCATGCTACTATTCATGGATATATTTCCATTGTGAAAACATTTTGAAGTTAAAGTTATCATTCATGAGTTTTCCCACAGGCAGCTAAGACTCAAAGAGTTGAGCTGGCCAAATATCAAGTTAAAGTGATTTTCATTCCATTTTACTATGGACATACTGAAAACAACTAGCTTTCTCTTTAACAGTACACTACAACTTCTAGATTTTAGACAAACAATAGTAAAATTGAAATGAGTTTACAATTCACATTATTGGACTTAAGTATTAGAAGCATAACACCTACAAATAGATTCCTCCAAAAGAGGAATAAGAAGTACGCTTCAGTACTGCAAGAACATTCCCTATGTTGTGCTGCACTAAGGAAGCACTTTCAAAGGTTCCTGTAACATAAAGCAGATTCTGGCATTTAAGTCCACAACTACTCAATAACACAATCTCTTCAAATGTTGCAGTTGCCTTGAAATACCATTAAATGACTTACTATGCAAAGATGGTTCCATTGTAGCCATTCATACAAGATTCAACAATATTTTTGGCCACGCTTGAGAACACTGACTCCTGGGGACAAGGAAAAGAGAAGGCACTTGGCACCACTCATTTAGGTATCTCTTTTATCAGTGTTTTCTATGTCATAACTTCATAATGTATAAAATAAGGTTGGACATGTATCATGACCCCTGGAGTTCTCACAGCAAAACAATACATCCTAAGCCTTAGCGACATAAATCGCTCCCTCTGAAAAAAATGTTATTCCTTGATAAACTGAAAGAAAAATAATAAAATCACCATCATAGTAACGGCTTTCAAATACATATTATATTAATTTGGTCCAGTGTTTTTGATTTTGTTATGTGGCTTATACCATCAGTAGGTAAAAACTGAGCCCATAACACTTATCAAATCTAGTTAACTTTCAACGTTTGCCACTGCACAGTGGCATATTCAGCAAATCTGCACAACTGTTAACCTCATCTATTTTCACATAATTCTTAGACCTGCAAGAAGAGCCGAGCTACAAATAACAGCCTACAGTGGGTAGGGTTTTGGGGGGGTTCCTTGGTTTTTTTAAACGGAAATTAAAGGGAATTGAAGTCTTAGAGTAATTAAAACTATGTTCAGAATTTCAAACACAATATGATAAAAATTAAATTGAAAGATTTTCCTTGCAGTATTAGCTGTCCCAGATGAAAAACATGTCTGTTTAAAAGGCATATGTATAAGAAGGAAATATAACAAATAGAATATAAACTCATAAGTTCCTAAAACACAAATCACATCTTTAATATCAGCTACTGTCTGCCAGCTATCTTTATATGTTTCTCTCAAGAGCAGGGTTTATTTTCTATCTATGGTGTTGCTGTAACATATACAAATAGAAAATTCAATTTTAATGCAAACTTTAAAGAAATTAACAGTTAAAAAATACATTAAAACTATTAGAGAGCAGAATTTAGTGCAACATTTCTGTACTATAACTACATATTACCAGCCTGACCGCTGCAAAAAATAAGACCTAAGGCATTACATCTTTAGAAAGGTTGAGTGTAGCAGTTGCCAACATTTAGGGAAAAACTGCAGTACCATTACAAAGTTCTGGGATTTATTACCTGTGTTGATTCCATATTTGCAACATAATCAAAAGTGAAGATCTTTGGCTCAGGCTTCGAATGCAGACGGATGGTATTTGATGAAAGAACAGATAGACACAAGCCTTGATCTCCATCGGTTAATGCAGTTCCCTCTGAAGGGGGACGTACCCTTACATAAACTTTGATAGCATCACCTTCAACACTAAATGAATATTTATGAATTAATTACTTTGAAATAGATCTATCAGCTGTTTGATAAAATTAAATCATGAGAATCAGATTAAGCATGTGAAGTCATACAAAGGTCTCCTGAAAAAACACTACTACTAGCTGTACACATCATCAATTCACTACAAGCCACAGACTTATTAAAGGTAACAATGTGGCAGATTTAAAAACAAAGAACATTAAGTTACTGGAATTTATTGCTGTTGCATGTAGCTTTAGCTCTTAAAGAACACATTTCACAGTGAACTTGAGATATATAAAACCAGTGTTATAATAAAGGTTTCAGTGGTTTCTAAGACTATGGGCTTCAAACATCCTTCTTACTATTAGGAGTTATAAAAGACTTTACAAATGAAGTAGATGATGCTATATTCCAGCAAGAAAGTTACCAGCATTTTTCTTTGCTGCTCACAGGGAAAATACAATCAATTCTTGATCCATAAGTCCAATAAAGTATAGCAGCACCTACATCAAAGCTCCCTAACCTATTTCATCACATTTATCAGTGGATGCACAGTAAATGTAGTTTGAATAAGTAACTGTGCATCACTATTATATTAAAGCTTTGAGGAATTCCAACTTAAATACCAATATACTGATACAATAGTAAAGAATTAAATTCTTACATGAAGTGGTAGCAAACTTGGATTTACTTTCCTTCACTCTTTCCCAAAGGGAGGTTATAGCACAAAGGTGTTATAACTGTTACCGACTTTTACTTTTGGTAAACAAGTGAAAGGAACAGAATAGTTTTAGAAGTGGGGGAAGGACTTCATGACTGAAATGTGAGGTTGGGGAGTGGCAGAGGAATGGGCTAAAAAAGAACAGGAAGCAGCTAAGAAAGGAAAGATGTTATACTGGACTTAAGACACACCACACTAACTTGCCAAATATGTTTTCATTAATAATATTACTCTGAGTTACGACAGAAACTATTTATATTTGGAGAAGGACTTTTTGTTTTAGCTTACAACTTCCTCACAGAATTGAAATTTCTCACGGAATATCTCAAGTCCAGCTGCAGAGTTAGTGGACAAATGAGAATTTACTGCATGGCAGCATTCCAGGAAGAATCTAACACCTCAGAACGGCACTTTTATTAAGAGAACAATTTATTTTTTTTAAAAAAACTTATAAAGGAAGTTAAGAGAGAAAGGCAACAATTTTGCGCAGGAAAACATTGAAAGAAAAAACTTTAAATTATTTCTCAAAGTTATACTAGGTTTGTTTGCATCTTTTGTGCAATGTGATTATTCATATATGGGAACTGGCTGATACTACTTTACCTGGGTGAGTTCAGAGCTAATGCAGAGTCACGTAAATCTCCTATAAAAGTGAAACACACACACAAAAATTAAACAAGATAAAATTGTTGCTCGAAAGCCCCCATTTAAATAGAAATTACTGTAAACAGTACTGAGGGAGATAAATGGAGAGCTCTATAAATATCCGTTTCATGCATGAATCAGAACTGCACAGAAATATTTAGTAACTACCTTCCTTTGGCAGAAAGTTGCAGTTTCTTGCAAAGGTAGAGAAATCTCTAGTCCTGCAATGTGAGCATGCACGTACTTGTAAATGTATGTGCAATGAGAAGTCTCTGAATGCATATAGGGTTTTGCAAGTGTTTTGGAGAACTAGGAACATAAATGTTAGTAGTATTATATATTGACATTACATTTTCAAAATTGCTAACTCACTGCAGATAAAACAACAGTATAGCATAGAATAGTTTTACTGACACGACTGCAAAAACTCAATTTTCTAAACCTGCACAACTGAGTAGCTATATTACTTTCACTTTTATGAAGTAATATTGAGCACTCTGTAATGCATAAAGCTCTCCTGTACATATGAGCATTGTTTTGCACATCTTCACATTGCAAGAATATGGCACAAATTATCCCATAGGTAGATATGGTAACTTATTATTTACTTAAGGGTGAATGTGACATGAAATTATTTCACATATGTTAGCCAAAATATTAACTAAGTAACATAATCAAATTTTAAAAATAAATAAAATGACAATGAAAAAATATTTACCAAAATATTCCAATAATAAAGTCCTTATAAAGTCTCTAAAAGTGCACAGGTTTTATTGTAGGAGGATCCCTTTAAAAGCAGATTTAACAAAGATGTGCAAAGGTATTAACCTCATTAACATTCATACTATATAAATATTCTGCTGCTGCTGCTATGCAAGCCTTGCTTTGATTCACACAATAACATTTGAGAAACGTGCTAGTTTCTAATTCAGTCATTTATTCTTCAAATGCATAAGGTATCAAAACGAGCTGGGACAAGAAAAGCAGTGCAATTTAAAACTGAAATGAGACTCACAGATACTTGCACAACCTGTACCTTGGGAAATGACCGACTCTCAACTAACCGTTCTTAGCTCCCATTTTAAAGAGCTGCCTTCACTCGAACGTTTGTAAGAGACTACAGTTACGAACATCACAGCTAATTAAAACTCCGTAGAATTACACAAGTCGAATAAACGCGGGAGGGCTCAGAGCAACCGAGTTTGTAAACCCTTCCCGCTTGGGAGGGCTGCTTACACGTATCAACCACGAGAAGCCCCAGCGGATATCAGCGCCAGAAGTACTTCTGGAAGCCCTGGGGGTCACCCCCTTCTCCGTACCACTGCTCCAACCCCACCGGGGGCAGCGCGGCTGCCCTGCGGGCACTCGGGATGGCACCGCCAGGGCCTCGGCCCCTCTATGGGGCAACCCAGCCCAGTCAACACGGCCATGCCTCTCCCTGTCTCCTTGACCCTGTTAGTTCTTACACCTGGAGGTTGTTGGCCCCACAGGGCAAAACCCTCCCTCAGCCGGCCCGCAGCCGGCCTATCTCACCGAGCCGCCCCAGTCCCCGCCTGCTCTCCACACAGAGGGGAAGCATCTCTCAGCCCCTTCACGGCCACAGAGCCCCATAAGCCGCCCCATAAGCCACCCCATCAGCCACCCCATCGCTCCTCACCTCTCACGCCGGGAGGCATGATCTTCGACAGCCCTGCCAACCCCAACACCTCTCACTCACCACCTCTCCAAAATGGCGGAACGTTTGAATTTAGCGCTAAGAGCTGCAAGCGATGTGACTCCGCCCCCTCTCCGAAGCCAGGGTGGGCGCGGCCATTTCGCTCTATAGCCTCCTTCCCCGCTCCGGCTTCTCTCCTGCCATTGGCTGGAAGTGCCTTCGCCCCCTTCACGTGACGAAGGGTGATACGGCAGGAGGAGATGTATTAGTTCTGTCCCACTAGGGCCGCCGTCCTCTCGCGCCTACTCGGCGCGGAAGTGGGGGAGGAGGCGGCGGCGCGGCGGCTCAGTGGCGGGCAGCGGCCATGAGCAAAAGGAACCAGGTCTCCTACGTGCGGCCGGCCGAGCCCGCTTTTCTCAGCCGCTTCAAGCGGCAGGTCGGGTATCGGGAGGGGCCCACGGTGGAAACCAAGGTAACGGCCTGGCGCCGCGCTCGGGCAGCGCGGCCCTTCCCGCCCTGGGTTGCCGCTGGCTCCCTGCCCGTGAGCTTGTGTCGGGGCTCTGCTTCCCTTCCCACCGCGCGGGCGGCCCCTCCCCGGGGGCGAGAAGGGGCAGCGCTCGCTTCAGGGGGCCTCCCGTGCCGTGATTTCCCCCTTCGGACCTCAAACGGGAGGCGGAGGAGAGGCCCCATAGGAGGCGGTGGGGAAGCAGCACTTCAGGGCTTTGTCCCTGCAGGACACGGGGGAACAGTAGTCACCCGCTTAAAATTAACTGAACCTGTCTTTGTAACTTGCTTTTGCTTCTGTGTTGGAGATGCAAAACAACAACAAATTGCAGTGCCTTTCCCCTTGCTGTCCCTAATAATGGCAGCTGTGATCATGGTGCCCTTTGCAGAGCTGTCAGTGTCCAAGTGGTCTGTGGGGGCAACGGGGGAAACAGCAATGGTGTCCCAAGTTTTACCTGGCCTTACAAAGCCCAGGCAGGAAAAGAAAAAAGTTTTAAGAGTATAGTAAAACTATATTGTAATACAGTTAACATCGTCTTAACACAAGTCAGCAGGTGCAAACTGCTGTGATGGCCAGGAAGGCAGGGTGATACAAGGAAATGATCACCTGCTGTGCAACTTATTTACTTATAGCAATTTATAATGATTTCTGAATATTGCTTAATCATCCTGCTTGCCTTGACTGTTCTGTGGAAACTTACCAAGAACTACTGTGTTCCTCAAAAATAAGAGACGTGTCCTTGGGAAGCAGATGTGTTCTAACAAGCTGAGTCTTTGCAGAGTACAAATAGCCACGTTTGGACAGTAGAAACTAGTATGCTAGTGCTTTTAGATAAGATAGAGGGAGTAAACCAGCTGGGACCACTCTTGTTGTTCAAGAAATTATTTACAAGAATCTGCGCATGCTCCGAGGAACAGGGTTAAAAGTACAAGATGAGGAAGACTGTGAGCTTTCCTCCAGAAGACCCCCGAGGACGACCACCAGAAGGCAATGTGCAGGCGTAAAGATAACATAAACTGCTGACACAAGCCTTTTGAACTAACTCCACATATGTATTGTGTGATTCTATGAACATGTATATCTACACTCTATAAATTTCTGGTAAGATGTGTTGTTAGTGTGCAAGCTTTGTGGAGAAATCCCCTTGCACCCCAGCGCCGGAATAAACATACCTGCTTTATAACTCTCTCCGAGTTGGAGAGTCTGTTTCTGCACATCAAGGGTACAGGCAGTAGGGTTTGAGCCAACTTGTTAAAAGGCATCCTTTTCTGAGGGAACTGGGCTTCTTTCTGGTTTTAATATGCTTTTGCACGTGTTTCCTGTGAACTAAGGTTTTACAGAATACCTAAAGAAGGAGGCCTGACATTATCATAATATAGCATGTGCAAAGTTGTTTATTTTTGGTAAAGAAATGTAAACTGCGGTTTAACATTAGCTGGTAGTGCTGTTTGTACAGTTATGTTGTTACCTAGTTGTACTTGCACAAATGTGGGGATGATCCCACCCTGAACTGTATGCAGCTGAAAACCTAGCAAAAAAGCCCGCCTCCCCTAGCTCATTGTTATGGCCTTGATTTGAATCATGCTTGTGCCACTGTGGATATACAAGTTCCTTGTGAAATTATCTTTTATTACAAATAATTGATGTATTGACTTTCACCGCTTGCTCCATTCGCCTGTGTTGCCTTTTAAGGTTCAATTCCAGTATATTGTGGAACTTGAGCTGAAGAGGCCATTATCACCTAACCTCTCCAGACTGGTCAGTAAATAGTCACAATGATTTGTTAAAAGAAGAAATTTGTGATAAGTTGGAATTTGACATAAAAGTATTCCTTTAGTAAATTTAGTATGAACTGTTTCACTTCCTGAGGAAAATTGTATTTTGTCTATTTCTTTGTAAATTCAATCAATTATGGTAATACTATCTATACATTTCCTTATAAAAGGAAGTTTTCAGTTCCTTTTCAATTGCCAAACTTTACGTTGTTGCATTGAGGTTTCCATGCCAGAAAGTTTATAAAATTTTGTCCCAAATGATTCTTCTGTCTGAGAGCACAAGTTTGAGAGAGTGGAAACAGGGACATGGTCTTCCTTGTGTAAGTAAGGCTCCCAGGGATTTGGTTAGGCAGCCTTAATAACAAAGCTACCATGGGCTCCCTCTTCTGTTGCACTTTGAGTACAGCAATGAAGATTCAAATCTGAACCCATGCATTTAAGATTTTCTCAGTGTTGCGTGGCAGACAATGCTTGTACGGTAAAGATAATGAACAAAAGCAGTTAATTTCTTACCCTTCCAAGTTCCTACTGTTTTGGCCTCTAATTGAAAAAGTCCATACTGTTTTTTTCTAGGGGATGCTATGTCTCAGTGATAGAATTGGAGTGTTATTTGGACAACATATGTTGGGAGGGCCGGGCACTGACAGCTGTGCCAAGTCTCTTTATTAACCTTACTGCAAAAGTGAAACCAGAGAGAACTAGCCCACCCGTAGCAGTTGTGATTTGGTGTGGTGATCAGAACTGCTTTTATTTTTCTCCTGTCTAGAGAGAGCAGCTTCCACTTGCAGATGGTGATAGTGAGAATGGCAGTGACAATGAAGATGAGCAGCCTCAAGTGGTAACACTGAAAAAAGGGGACTTGACTGCTGAAGAAGCAATGAAAATCAAACAGCAAATCAAAGAGGCCTTAAAGTCAAATGAATCAGGTGAATTTCAAACTACTAATTTCTTCCTTTGTATAGCCAAAGAGAGAGAACCCATAAAAGGGAGCTTGATATTTGATCAGTTTTCTACCGTTTAATATTACCTTTGATACGTTGTTTTGAATTTTTCAGCTAAATAATTTGCACTTGTGATTCCTAATCTGAAGTTGTTGAGTACCTATGCAAGCTCTTCGGCTTTTTATAGTGTTGCAGTTCTGTGCTTCTTGATTGTGCATCATCCTGCCTCCAAATACCACCTTAATTTTTTTGGGTTTTGTTTTTTTGTTATTGTGTGTCATTGTCCTGGTACACAGTCTTTTGACATCGCCTGTGATAATTTTTGAACTCATTAATTAGTTCAGCCAAATTTGATGGTGGACTGGATGTCTTAAAGGTAATTGTATGAGTTTATGAAATAAAGTGTCTGGGCAGAAGGACGAAACTCAGGTTAGTGCTTCAGTGGAAAGAACGGCAGGTGTGTAAGCTCGGTAATGTGTTCACTTAACTGACTGGCCATGTTATTACTTGCTTAAAATCATCCCCAGTATGTGTTGTGACTTGCAAATATATTACGCAAAACTAGATTGATTAGTTGAAAATAACAGATGATACAATCGTGCCAACAAGCAGCAAGGTATAGAAAAAAAATGTTTCTTTGCTACAAAGAATTAGAAAGCTTTAAGTTATTTAACAGGCTTTTCAAGAATGGAAAGATGGAAGTGGGAGAGGTTGCTGCAGTCAGACAATAAAGACGTGAAACTATAGCTGATGAATATAGTTATGGTAAGAATTTCTGTCAGTATTCATCATTCAGATATGGCTGACATAAGTGCTTTGAGAGTCCAGAAACTTCCATCATCACACAAGGTGTGATGAAATGTAGCTTTATTTTTATTTTTTGCTGACAGAAGACTTGACAGATTAAAGGTAGCTATTACTGTTTCTAGTGGAAATATCTTGACAATTAATAATATAGAACTGGAACCTTACAAATATAAAATAGAAAGGTTATTTGTAGAAGTTGTGGACCTTTTCCTTGGTTAGCCATTGTGGCTGTTTACAAAGGCTGAGTTTAGAGCAGATTGAGAGCCTAGCACACGACTATTGATATGACATCCTTAGCTTTTGTCTTTTTCTGTCTTTTTTCATTTGGATTAAAAAATTCAGATTTGTGCTGTCCCTATGTAGGAGTATGTGTTAATATTTAAATGGTAGAAATGGTATAAACAGAGAAGTCAAATAACAGTAGTGGGAGAAAATACATTGGGAATGTTAAATTTTTGAAAAGGAGATTGATGAAAAATTTTTAATTTTTATAATGTAGGTTAGCTTGCAACTAAATAAAACTACATCCACTATGTTTCTGCTGGTAGATAGGTGTATCTTAGGCGCAACCAGGTAGTGGACTGAGGGCTGTGTTTATATAATTTGAGCTCCTCTGAGAAAATGTGTTCAACTTCGAGCTTACTTCCTGGTCTCTTTGTTATTGAAGTGCAATGCATGTGCTTAGTGTCACAGTTTGTAAAGTTATTGCATGATTTCTTTTCAAAAGTGGGATCACTCTCCTAGTATTGGGAGAAATTTCAACCTATTGGAAAGAAATGGCACGATTCTTTCTGAGCATTGGTTTCCTTTTCATACAAGCAACTTGAATTTTGAATGATCACAGTAGGAGGAAAAATGATTTTGTAAGGCTGGGCAAAAAGAAGTAGTTGTCCATGAGAATCTATTGAGGTGGAGTCCATGCTGTGAAAAAAGTCCAAAAGAGCTACCAAGCTGAATACACAGTATGAACTGGAAGTGTATTTGAATAGAGTAACTGAACTTCTTTGGTGGAAAAAGACATTCCTAAGACATAATTGTATGTAGTGAGGGTGGTAGTATTGAGTCCCAGTAGGACTTTGACACCTCTGCTTATTACCCCTTCAGCCCTTCAGTAATAACTTGCATTTGGAGGAAAAAATCCACAGTAGTAGGTAGCAGGAGTGTTGAATCACTGTGCTCTGGGGACTGCTGCCCTCTGTTCTACATTATTGTCTCACTGTTTGTTCATCTGCTTTTGCTGTTAATATGAGGTCTTGGCCTCCTTTTCCTTTTTTTTGACTTATGGGAATAAAATGGGTAAGCACTCCTATGTTCCTCTGCTATGGAAAGGGACTCGACATGAAATTTTCAGTGAAGGGGTGGGTGACTGTGCTACAGCTTGCTGAAGGCTTTTTTGAGTCTTTGACCATCTTTGCACTGTCAGTCTGACCTCTAGATTTAAATTCTGATTTGTAGTCAGAGGCAGGTATTTAGACAGCTGGTTACTTCCAGTTTAATAAAGAGAGTTTTAAATGTGTGTGAATTTCTTTTCTTTTTTTGGATAATTGTCAATCCTGAAAATGGGAAGTATAAAGTTTGATGCTGCAAGATTAGATTACGTTTCTTGTAGCTTTGATTTTTATCCCAGAGTTGAAAGTGAAATTAATTTAACAGGCACTGGACCATAATATATAGTCTCAAATCAGATCATTAGTGAAATTACGTGAAGCCGAAAAGGTAGCAGGGAAGTAAATTTCCCAACTGATAAATCTTCCTTTCCACCATGCATCAGTGCTGAGGCACTTTGATAGACCGTAAGTAATGTGCTGCTAACTATCTGTTGTGAATAGAAACTGTTAGTTTTTCAAAACACGGAAAGTAAGTTTTGAGGTTCTGTCCTCTCCTCTTTTATATCTGTAGCAATTGTCTTCATTTGAAGGTCCTTGTCTTCAGGCTTTGGTTTGGGATATTATTCTAGGATTTTCCATATCTCATTTACATCCTTTCACCTTGATTTTCTTCTATAACGAGTTTGACACTGATTTCAGGCATCATCAGTTCCCATGACTGGCATTTTCTTTTACAGATGAGCAACACTTTTGCATTAATTTGGAAAAAAACAGTTGATTAATGTCCTAGCTGCACTTAGTTGCCTCCTAAGGTGCAACAAAATTTAGTGAAGCACGTACATTGGATTTTGCAAGTATAGTCACAGGGAACTTTTTTATTTAGGACTGAACCTTTCCTATATGAGAAAACGCCCTTCCATATTGAAATATTTTCCTCTATGGACAACTGACTTAGAGGCTTTTTAAAAATAAGTTATTTGTTTATCAGCAGTCATTTTGCTTAGTATTTTTATGAAGCATTTTACAGATTGTTACTGTTGGTTCAGAGACAAATTAAAATGGTCTTATGAGAAATTAAATTTGCACAAAAGAAAAGATGGCAATTACTGCAAGATACTTTATCCCAGCATTCATTATAGTCTATGGAATTGATTTTTCTACTCCTTTTCTAGTTCATCTGGCCTCTGGGACACTGATACATGCAGATGACCAAATTTGGCAGAAGATGTCCTTACTCATTCAAAGTCTTTTTAATACTATTCTTGTCTCATTCTGTATGCTGGGGTTGGGGGAGCACAGGAGAGGGGAGGGGAGAGGCAAGGAGAATACAGTCATGCTGTCATGGGTATTGGAGCTCTTTCCTTAGCTTAAGCAGCTGTTATATCAGATACATATCAAGAGTTCATGCTGCTCTTCATCATGTGAACAGCAGGAATCTAAATCAAAGCTAATTTTACAGTATTTAAGTAAGTAAAACTTTCCCAGATGTCCTCGTGAGTGATTGAGACTGAATATCTGAGCAAGACTGGCCTTTTTATCTTCATGATACCAGTTTGTGGAATTCCTGTAGTAAATGCTTCCAAAGGCATGCATAGGTGGCCAGAAAGCACTAGGAGGAGCATCTGAAATGGCTGACCTGAACTTCTAACGTTAGACCATTAAGAAATTTTCCAGGTTATCATAAATTTTTTCCAACCTTTATCATTGAATAGACATATATCTTGAAATATTGTTTGCACTGCTGCTCCTGTTGTTCCTGCCAGTTTAGTGGCATTTGTGTTTCCTGTTGTTGGCTTGTTGACCCATGTGGACATGGAACTGCTGAAAAATGGTGCTGCTAACTACACAAATGACTACTAAATAAAAAATACAGTAAACTGAAGAGCAGTGTTTCTTTTTCAGGCTCTCATTTCTACTTCTCTTGTAATATATAACATGCAATTAATAGAGAAGAAAAAAATTTCTGAATTTGTGGCTTCTTAAATTGATGTCAATCGTGCATTGAGTTTTCAGCTCAACGTCTGATTGTGCCCCTCTTAGTCAACCAATGTAAAGGTTTGTGATCCAGGTAAAAGCAGCAGGGACTAAGAACAGTCAGAATTTGAACTGCTAGTGTATTTTTTTGACTCTCTTATTAGAAGTGGATTTTATTATTTCTCCTGTAATGCCTTTATGCTGGTTGTGTTTTACTTCGTGTGTTTCAGTGTGTATATCAGAAATCCTGCTTTCCATAGTTTGTTATACTGATACTATCTTTTATCAGGGCTCTGTTTTAAAAACTACCAACACTGAGATTGATTCTTCAGCCTCTTCTTTGCATTGCTTAATACAAGTTAGTTTTTGGAGTTCATTGATACAAACAACAAAGCTGACACGTAAGAGTCTGGTAAAATTAGAAAGGATGAAGTGAAGCTTTTTTTACCAGCTGGAAAAGACAATCTTAACAAATCAACACAAATTTCTTGAGCTGCTACATCACTCTTTCAAAAAGCATAGTCTGTTCTCCCTGTTTCCAGAAGTTGCTAAGGTAAGGCTAGGCCTAGTGTGTTTCCTCATCTGCTTCATTTGTCAAGCACTGCCAACAAACCATAGCTCTCTGAAGCTGGCCTGGGCTTCCTGCTGAAAGGAATGTCCTTGAGCATATAATGAAATTTTGACAGGGTTTAACCAGGCCAAGAGCTAAAATCTTTTCCTTTGATGCAGAATGATCCACAAATAGTATTGAGGCCCTGGAGGTCAGAGCTAAGCTAGTTGCCATTTTGGTGATTTTGAGCTTTGCTCTGTTTATGCACTTTGCTTATTAGGCATTTAAATTCATATTGCAAAGATACCTGTCAGTTTCTCCATCTGGTAGACAAGATGAAATTATTTTGTGCAGTTCACAACGTGGGTAGCAGGAAAGTTGGGAGTAAAATTGAAATTTCTGACTTCCATTTTTCCATGGAGTATGAGTACATGGCTGTTTATCTGTTTTATTTTGTGGATATGCTTTCATTATGTTTTTAGGGGTTTGGTTTTTCAATTTACCATTCTAAGAAAATGCAGTAATCACTCTTTAAATGAGTGTCCAATGAGGATTTTTTTGATGCTCCTCGTGCTTATGCAGTAGCTGGTTGTCCTGCTTCCACAGCTGTACTGGTACTGTATGCAGTCTGGACGCTGACTGGCTCAAGTACATAGACAGTTGAGTCTGCTCATAAGTGAAATTCATCTTATATATGGCTTTTTTTTTTTTTTTTTCCAGAATTTGGCTTATATCGTGCCTCAGATCTTGTTTAAGTTAGAAGCTCTGGGTTTCCAAAGAAACATTGTAGTTAAGCAACAATTAGTAAGGGAAATTATTTGGTAGTAAACTTCCGAGTCCAAAAATGGAGAGCCAGCTTCTGAGAAGAAATGTTACATAGTGCATTTTGGTTGGTTGGGTGTGGTATGTTTTCAGAAATAGTTACTTTTCCCTCACACAGTTTACTGCAGGCACTTCCTAAACTTCTGTATCACATGTACAGTATCTAAACACCTAATCTTTACGTGCAGAATTCACAACGGATCCATTGAGAATTACACTTTTCATATCTACGGTTTATTATTGCTGGTAATTCTTTGTAACTGCAATGCTTTTCAGTGGACCAGTACTGAAATATTTTCCCCAAACCTGGTTAGTTATTTTCTGCATAGTATTATTCTCTCATAAACTAATGCGGAAGCATGCATTCTGTAGAAGTTATTGGCAGAATTGGTGCTTAGTTTTTTAAGCTAGGTTTCTTCTTAAAACGGGTCTCTGAAACTTGAGGAATTCTAAATGAAGTTTTCTAATGAAGCTGATGTCTTCGTTTGTACCACACAACCCAAAGACACCAGATTTAATATTTGCATTGTTTGGAGTATGCACTGAAGAGTGTTTCAACCAGTGCTGTGTATGATAACACTGAAATGTTAGTCTTCTGCCATAATGCTTATATACCGAGGAAGGAATTTGTGCTAAAGACAAAAGATATTTATTGGTTATAATTAAATAGCACATAATCTTGTCAAACACGTGCATATTGTTAGGAAATTTCTGTTGAATAATGAATTTCACAGAAGTACTTTGGGAAGAATATCTAGCACAGAACCTATGGTTCTTTAACATCCTGTCATATATAACATTATAAAAATTGCAAATTACTGCAGCATGAGCCTTTGTGTCTGATTCATGACTTTACAATTACACTTTTTTTTCCCAGAAATACTGCCTTGATGCTGTTACTTCTGCAGTAGCTTTCCTCCTCTGCCTGAAAATCCTGGAAGAGACTTCTCTTGTTTTTAAAATTGTTATTTGCTCCAGTACATGCAGAGGAGCAGAATTAGTCAATTAGATAGTTTGGTGATTTTGCAGATACAAAGAAACCCTAAATCTTTCATCCTTTATGATAATATAAGGCAGGTTTATGACCATGTGATCTTTTTAGCTGTCTCAGCAGGACAGGGTATATTAGAAAAAAAGAAAAGCTTTGTCTTGTATATGTGCCATTTTGTTCTTTAAAGAGATATCATAATTCTGAAATAAGTGCATTTGTTGTCATGGATTTTACAAATAGTGAAGTGGAATTAGAGGATCCTATAAAGTTGTCCTCTCCATTTTGATAAGTGGATGCGGCTGGATTGTGTGGGAAAAGCTCTCCTGCTCACAGTCTCTTCTAAGTTAAAGCTCTGGTTAGTGAGAACCCATTTCTCATAGGAGCTGCAGGAGAACTGTCTTCAAGGGCTGGTTGTCATGGAACAGATGTGTGTGCATGAAGGACATTCATTGATACAGACTTTGTGGCTAAAAAAAATACATTTTCATGATTGTTGATTCTGTCAGAGGTCTTGCTGATATTGGTCCTAGGGGAAAAGAAAATATAATTGTGAAGGTCTGTATGTGTGTGTGAACATGGACAGATGAGTTCTGATTTTACTCTCTTTGTTACAGATAGTGAACCAGAACCTGCTGATGGAAAAATTATGTTCAGGAAACCAGCCAAACGTTCATCAGAGAAGTCTTTGGACTTCAATGTAAGTTCAAGTAAGAAGATGAAAGAGGCAAAGAAAACTAAGAGAGAAGCAACTACTCCTCAGAGTACAGCTAAGCAAATAAAAAATAGCAGTCTTCTCTCATTTGATGATGAGGAAAATGATGATTAGGAGTTGTATTTTTTTATATTTTACTTATCCTTCTGGGGATCTGAGTAAGATTGAGGGTTTTCCTAGAAGCTGAAGCATGGTATCTGAGTCTTCTCTTTGTTATAGTCCAACTAGAGAAGCATAGTGTAAAACTAGGAAGAACTGTCTTTGCAGTTCAGAGAGAACTGTATGAACAGTATGTCATGTCTTTCTTTTAAAAGAGAATTTAACCATGTATGTAAAAGCTATTTGTGGTCACAAATAGGTAGCAAAATATACCTGTACATACCCAGCTTACATACATTTTCAATCAATACATTTTAAAATGGCCTCCATTGCTAAAAATGTATTTCCTCTCTATGTACTGGCCTTAGTTGACAGTTGTGTATTTTTTCCTGATATTGCTGACAACATTGAAAAGAGAGAGACTTCATTGCTGTGGAACAGAGAGCAAAGTTTTCTGTCTCATAGCTTAACAGAAGTTTGCACAACTTTTGCACGTGTGGTTTGACGGATTAGTTCTTTGCAGAGCCCTTGAACTAAGTGATCCTGCAGTGGCTAAATTCATGTCTTTGGTGAATGCATTCTAAGAAGCATCAAATTCATTTGAATTGATTGTGCTAGCAAGATACAACATTAGTTGATGGTATCAACTAATGCAAAAGAAATATGCCTAAACTCTTGGAAATTGTGCACCTTGGTTATCACACTGATGGGCTCAGTGGTTTGGTGGTGGGTTTTGAGTTTTTTGCAGTATATTTGTTCCAGTTGGCTACCTATGTGTTCATAATTATTTGGGATCTCAAACAGCTTATTTAAAAAAAAAATACATTTAATCTTTAAACTGTGGAAAAGCGTTATTTTGGTTTTCCTCAAGTAGGAAATTGTAAACAGGAAATTTAAGTCAAGAAACGTTATAGCTGTTGTATAAAGTTTTACAATTTTTCAGTTGCCCATGTACCATACACTGAAAGTGACCATTTCTGTACCATTTATGTAACAGGATGTGCTGAAATTCAAAATAACACTGAGAGCTGATGGGAGTGGGGAGCTGATGGAAATGGGACTAGTGACTTTGAAATTATTTGGAAGTATGATGTGTTTTGTAACCATATATAAGCAAGACCTGAGACTGCTGCAGAATTACAGGGTATGAGGCAATGAAACCAATTCTTCTGCTGTGTGACAGGACATTTGAAATTATTTGGGCTGTAAAGCTTCACTGAGGAGCAAATTTGATGTTGCTGTGTGAAACAGCTGTTTTTAGTTTGTTAATCTGGTATTAAACAATAAATTATGTTTTCTTTAAATGGTCCAAAGATATTTTGGTGAAAATTTCAGTATATAAAATGGGATTTTTTTGTCACCTGATAATGAAGCCTCTTATGACTGCTACCTGTCTCCATACACACCGACTTCCTGCAGCATAAAATCAGATGCAGGTCTGTGTACCAGTTCACACTAATTGTGTGAGTGCATGTTACCCCGATTTTGAAAATAAATAGACCTGTTGTCCTTTCAGAAAATTAAAAACAGACCTATAAATGGATATTAAAGTCTTGTTGTAGCACTGGCCTGATACTAGAACTGCCAGAGAGGTGCAGTGTGACAACCTGATTATTTCCATGAGGACATGTTACATTTACAAATACGTAATTTGTCTGTATTCTGCATATATAAAAAAGAAAATCAAATGTAGGGAGAAGAAATACAGAATCAAAGGTTCCCAGGGATTAATCTTTCCATTTATTTTGTATACTTCAAACTTGTTTGAATACATCAAAAATATATATATACACCCATGATAACTCTTGTGGAATTACAGTATACTGAAGGAATATTTGGGCATATTTCAACAACTGAGTAAATACTCTGACTTGCTGAGACTCATCTGAAAGAATGAATTAACCATTGACTGCTTACTTAAACTTTTCTGGTTCTGTTTGTCAGCACAAAAATATACTTGCTTGCATTTTTCTTGCATAGCCTGAAAGCTCTTAACTTTAGCTATGAGGCAGTTCAGGAGACATGGCTATCAAGAGATAAATGCTTGCCAAGGATCAGAGGGAATTTGGATTTACCTTAAAATTAGAGAAGACCTCCCAAATATGCAGCTGATTTGGCATGTTCAAAATAAGATTGAGGTCTTGTTTGAATCTGGTTAGTAATTCTATTTAAACAAAAATTACTGTTTCTAGTGAAAGGCTTGGGGGACTGAAGTCCACTAAAAAGAGGGTTACCTCAAAATATTGGGTGCAGTACTTTTGCTTAATCATGCTCCTTGCCCTACAACTTCATGATAGATGTCTGGAATGCAAATAAATTAATTGGGTTTACTTCAAATAATATAATGAAAGGTATGTTGTTCTTCAGGCAACACAGCAGGGGAAAGAAAGGTGGATACGGAAACCCAGTTTCTTTCCTTTATTCCGACTGTGATTTGTAGTGCTCTGACCAGGAGGAGACCTTTGTATTCATTGTATTTCACTCCCAGTTCACCTAACAATAACTAATTGGATATATTTATTAAGAGGGTGTGAGTGATGCACAAAAGCATTTTAGTCAAGTAGTCATGTGAAAATTCAGTGTTCTTAATGTGACACACCAGGAAAATTACACACGCCATCAACTCCCCATGAAACCTGTGACTAAAGAGAACAATTACTCGTTCATTTAGGAAAAAATGTGAAACTGTCTTAAGCAATCACCTGCCTTAAGCAATGGGCCATGGAAAAATAATAATTGCAAGAACTTTCTAATAAAGGAGAAGCCAAAGTAAGTACATGGAACATGGGGCTACGACTGGAATGGACAATTCTCCTGGCTTTCTTTCTGTATCTCTTCTCTGTCCCCGTCCCCAGTCCTTTTCCCCTCCTGTAGTGGGGAATGTATATGTTTTGGTTTTTTTGTCTTGCGGAGTTTGCTCAGCTAAGCATGAGAGAAGCGCTGTGGAGGAGCAAGGTGAAAGTAGCTGAGGCTTGTTACCTAATATGGGAATCTTGGTCAGATGTGGCCTGTTACCTAATATGGGAATCTTGTACAGTTTTTATTAATAAAATCTTTGAAATTTCCCGGTTCATTGAGACTCCAAAATATTTATTGATGGTGGTGTTAGTTCTTGCTCTTCTTAGCTGAGCAGTAAGCTGGAACAAACCTGGTGAACTGTGGTAGCATTGCAGCAATGGATGCTTATAGTGGAGGGTTTTTACATTGCAAAGGTGCTTGGATATCATCAGGGAGGATGAGATGTTCTGTCACCTTTCTTTTGAAGAAACAGAATCTTTCTCTGCATGGTAGGAATCAAGGTGACTTATCAAGAATGCTGCATTATGACACTGAAATTACAAAGACATGGGACAGAATGAGCAAGGAAATGCACGTGTGGGCAGGAGGCCAAGGAGTTCCTGCTCTTGGTTATATTTCTAGCCTGTCTGATAAGGTTAATTTTTTTTCTCAAATAAACCAAATTTGTTGTACTGCAAATGTTCGTTTCATTGGCCTAAACAGGAAGGGATGAGTCAGAATTCTATTCTGATAGTTTTTGTGTCCGGCACTTTTCCAGGAAATATCATTTGGAGGATCAAAGGCTGTGTTTTGCAGACACTGAGCAGAAGAAGCCTGTATTTAGCTGTTTTAATTACACATTTTTTAAGTTTCATCACAGGACTTAAATGTCTTTTTTTACAGTGCTTCAGTACATAATCCTGTTAGGAAGCTGCAGATTTATAATGAAGCAGGAAGTAGCAATGTCATCGTTTCAGCTGATTGTTTCCCGTGTGCTGTAGTGTATTAACTAAGTAATGCTTCACTTGGCTGTGTAGAGCCAATTGCATTCTCAAGGACATCAGGCATGCCTGAAGATGAGTCATTACCTTTGCTACAGCACAAGAGGTGTGATATGCAGTCTCAGCAAGTGTGTGTCCATTGAAGTTGGTTAACAACCTATGGCACTCTCCTGTGGCAAGATGCCATAAATCAATCCTTTGTGCATTCAGCAAACAGAAGGGCTGGTGTATCAGATGCCTCTTCAGTATCATCCCTTTATTCCCATTCCTAGAGGAAGTTGTTAATCTGGAGAGAGATATTTCATGTTGTGGACCTCCCCTTCTGCCCCACCTCCTTGAGAGCCTTTCAGAGGCAGCAGTCACAAGGGTAGCCATTAAAACCAGGGGAGAAACACCACAGGCCTTTACGTGAGTGACTGCAACCTCCTGTAGACTTCCTTAAGATTTTGAGAACCTATGAAATCTCAGAGCCAGCCCCTGGGAAGTCATTTCCTCCTGGGGAAAAGGGAGGATACTCGTCAGGAAAATTATATGAGATGATTGAATTTTACAGTGTTCACCCCGCTATCACTTCTTATTTTTTGTTGGAGGTAAATCTAACAGCTGGAAAAGCATTTTTTTGTCTATCAGGAGATGTAAAGTGGCTTTGGTGCCATTCCAATCCATATGGCAAAGGATTCCTTTTCCTTGGCTCCTGTGGCAGCCCTCAGTGCAATGCCTGATTAGTTAAGGCCATGGGCAAGAGGGAGCTACCTTGTAACAGGCAGAAGTTATTAGAGGAAGGTGTTGTCAAGCCTCCGTGGGGTAACGGTGATCACTGCACACTTTTAGTTTTGATATCATGAAAGAGTTGTTCCCTTAGGGACAGCGCAGTAACAACGAACTTTAAAAGGGCAGATTATAAAACTATGAGCAAAATGGTTAACAGCAGGCTGAAGGGCAAAGAGAAGTACTTAAAAACCATAGAGATCTGCCTGGAGGCTATTTAAGAACATTGTATTAGAGGCACAGATGGTTTGTATACCTCTGAGCAAAAACATAGCGTATGAGGAAGAATGAAACTCACAGGGTTACGTGGGAGAAAAGCGTGAGTGTAGAAAGGTTGAAAATGCATCCCTTAAAGATGACGACTGTCTGAATGACAGTCTAGGAAACGTTATCTGGAGAGTGAAAAGAGCTGGAAAGTGTCAGGGCGAAGAAAAGGACTATAGCAGCTGCTGACTTTGGATCCCCAGGATGAAACACACACTGAAAAGAGAGATTCTAATGACGTCCTGAGCAATTTGCTTTTGAATACTGGCCTACTCCAGATAAGACTTCACCAGAAAAACAAGCATGCTCTTAATCTGAGTTAGCTAGCTAGCACAAGCCAAAATCTCAGTAAAGCCAAAGCAGTCTGCAGTTTTAATATGTGACCAGGCCAAATTTAGGCGTAAAAGAGCCCATTCAAACATAGTTTCTCTGTACTAGGACTTTAATTTCATCTTGTGTTAGATTCAATGCCAAAAATGATGTTTTTAATTTTTGTCAAAGAAGGTAGAGATAAAAAAAAAATCAAACACTCCTAAAAAGTCTAATTTTAGTAAAAGCAAAAAAACCTGCATTCGTTCTGGTACAGCTCTGGGCTGGGAGGAAGACTATTTGATAAGGGTGTAGTGAGGTTTGTAGAATTTTTTTTTACACCAATATGCAATTGGACAAATGCAGAATTTTGTCGTCATTCATGTATCTGAGAACAGGAACACACTGATTACAAATTAGAAGGGAAACATCTCAAGTATCACAAATCTGACGATGTGTGCAAAAAAAGTATCCTTGTGAAATCAATGAAAGTTATTTTCTGGTTTAAAACCAAGGAAAGGCATGGGAAGGTTAGAACAACTATTTTGGCAATAAAAACTTCATGCACACAGTCTCAGTGGGACTAGAGCCCTGGCATCTAGGCTGTTTTATTCTGCCCTGTTAAATTGAAACAAACAATTCAGCTGCGTGAGTCTCTTCTTTTCTCCTCTGACATGCCAACTGTCTTGAGAGAAGAGATTAAGCATTGTTCTGATCAGTGCCACAGCATCAGCAGCAGTTTTATAATTTAAGGGCTGCATAAAATTTATGGAGCAATGAGAAGAGCTTAAATCAGTTTTATGATTTTCATAAATTATTGCAGGCAGACCATGTTTGTGTAGAAAGCCGGTGATGTTTGAGCTGTTTATCCAATGGACAACATTCAGAGTAGGGATTTTCAAAGTCACCTGTGGGAATTATGTGTTCAAGTTAGAAGACCTGTTCCTTTGAGTTACTGAGTATTCCACTATTAATTCTTAATCATGCCAAATTTTTTCAAATACTTGGTAAAAATCAAAATTAGAGGAGGGTCAAATTCAGAGCAATTTTAAAATTTAATTTAAATGCTTAATGTGCTTATAAACAGTGGGTGGGTAACTTGTAGTTCTATTTCAGGTGAAAACCACTTTGCAACTTGAAGAGTTAACCCTTTTCTTACCACAGTGTATTTTTGGTTGTTGTTCAGACCCCACTACTGTGAGGAACCTAGTTGTGTCTCCGCTTGAGGCTGTACCTGCAGATTACTCCAGCTGCTACAGAGAAGGACCTGCCTGTAGAGCAGAAGGAGAAACAATACCTGGTTTCTCATTGCACATTTCAAGATAGTATAATAAGACAAATATAATTCCATACATTACAGATAGGAATAGAGATTGAATTTCCCTTCTGTGGTGGTTTAGTCCCTGCCGGGGTCTGAGACCACGTGGCCGCTGCCCCTCCCCCACAAAGGGAGTGAAATACAAAGCCCAGGAGCTGAGATAAGGAAAGGTTTAATACAACAGTGCGACAGCAACACAACAATCAACAACAATAACAATGACAATAACAGTAATAACAATGAACAGAGCAAAATATCTACCAATACAGCAGTGAGAAGCGCGATGGCATAACACACGTGTTAACCGACCAGTCTCGCTTAGGCGCCAGGATGTGATGTCAGTATGGTATCTGAATAACCCAGCTAGAGCTCCCCCCCCACTGCTGGGGAAACTTAACCCTATCCTGGCTAAACCAGGACACCTTCTGGTCAACTAACCAAGGTGGACCTGATAAGATATAGTTCCCATTTCATCCTAATTTGGGTATTACTGGTGATTGAGCAAGACTTCCACTCACTGACATTATACCCATCAGGATACAGATAGGTTGGAGACCTTTCAACATATTGGGATACCTCTGAGCTATAATATTTGATGTTTAATTTTCTGTATTTTAAACTGTTTCAACTCCTTAAAACAAAATCATTGTGTTTCGGATTATTGCAGACTGAATACGCTAAACACGGTGCTAATGGGAAGAACCATTGCTGAATTCCTCTATGGTGGATGGGCAGCTTGGGCTAAATTATTTTCTTATGTTACTCCATCACTCTCAATGAAATGACACTGATAGATACACAAGCGCCTTACTAAACCTGAACAAGGTAGTCTGAGGTGAACAGGTTTAAATTCAAAGAAGTTAAGCGCTGGAAACTTCAGGATCTTGCCACTGACTTCCAATAGCCAACGACATACATAAATGATGGGAGCGACTGACTCAATGGTCATTCTGCAGGAAGGGATCTGTGACAGCTGTGAATTAAAAACAGAACACAGGCCATGGTGTGAGGAAAGCTAATGCAATTTCGGCTCTATATATAATGTGTCATGGAGAAGAAATCTGAAGTAATCTTACCCTACTTATTCTCTGCTTGAGACCTTAGCTGGAGTAATGTGTCTACTTTTGTGCACTATACTTCAAAAAAGAAAAATGTAGACCAATTGGACGGTCCAGCAGAAAGCAGTGGTATTGATGGCAAGTCTAGAAAACATGACCTGTGAGGACAGATTGGAAGAAGTGGGTTTATACAGAGAAAGGAGATGCAGAGGAATAAGAATATGATAACAGTCTTCAGATATGTAAAGCTTGCTGCAAAGAGGAAAGTAATAAATTGTTCTCTATGTCCACTGGGAATACAAAAAGAACTAATGGATTTAAATTGCAGCAAAGGAGATTTAAGGAAGACATTAGGACAGGCTTTCTAGCTGTAACAGTACTGAAGTACTGAAACAGATTGCCTGGGGAGGTTGTGGGATCTTCATTGCCAGACATTTTTAAGAACAGGTTAGACAAACATCTGTCAGGAATGATTTGGGTATAATTGATCCTGCCTTAGGGCAGAGGGCTGGACTAGACCTCATAAGGTCCCTTCCAGCCCTGTTTCTAAGGCTCTCTTATTAGGAAGGCTGATGTGATATTCCTAGGACCTTACTATTCCTTTTAAAAGTAAAAACATGCTATAGCGATGGCAAGAGTCAGATTTAAACTGACAATAGCTGGGAAAATTCAAAGCTTAAGGTTGATATCCCACCCTTAATTATTAACACCTGAATGCATGTGACACAATTGGACTTGTTCAAAGGCTAAATACTTGGAGGTTACACAACTGTGAGTCTTTTATGACCAGACTGTGATCTTTTTAATAGCATGAGAATCTGTTTCTTCTAACGTGTATTGATCTTACACATTGCAACTTCCACTTTGTCATTTGAGTAAATATCTGGCAGTGGTCTTCAGCATCTAACATATTCCAGGTAGGGTCACTCTCATTTTGCATGCCATCACACATTTGGACACATGCTATGCTTCTACTCACTTACTCCAAAGCTCATTCTTCCACTCGAATTTATCATGACACTCGTGCTCAGCTTCATTAGGCGGCTGTGTTTAAATCACTAATACCGCTGTTTATGTGCTTGGTACCCTTCTCTCCATTCTCAGGCACTGGATATTCCTTCTGCTGCTTTCTGCTCACATGTTCTTTTATGCCTGTTGATAAATTTAATTTGCATCTGTCTTTTGCTGCTTTCCCTTCAAGATGTGCTTGTGTTACAAACTGCGGTTCAGCAGTTTAGCAATTGGATTGCATCCAAATATTACCAAATGCCACATCTTTTAATATCAGGCAGAGCAGCTTGAATTTTCTTCCTCAGAGTGCTGCAAAAGACACACTGGCATGTTTTCTGTGCAAATGCCAAAAAAAAAAAACTTTAACAAAAGATGTGGGGGTGTGAAGCAAGCTGAAATGTCTGCATTCCCAGAATTTTGTATTTTCCCTGATTTCAGGTTTTAGTTCATGACCCAGCTGCTGATTTATGTAACTCAGTGGAACTATGCCAGTTTCGAGCAGCCAAGAATTTGGCACTGTCACTTTTGTGACTGGTAGTACCTTAGTGTTCAGCGATATGACCCCATATGTTTTTCTCCACAAAGGCCATGTCTGGCCATTGATAATCATAGCATTGCCAAGCCCTCAGGTTCCAAAAAACTCTGTCAAACCATGAAGTGGGGTTACAATGTATATACATAGACACGTGTGTGTGTGTATGTACATATTACATATTTGATTTGAGTTTGAATTTGGCCCTTCAGCATTTATGGCTTTTGAGCTTTACAGCTACATGGAGAATTAGAAACTAAAGGAAAAATAAAACCAGAATAAAACTGGGCTTTTTACATAATCACATAATGCTTCCAGATGCTGAGACTTGAAAAAATTCAACATATACCATGAAATCTGGAAACATTATGACTGGGTATTTGGCCATTAAATTGTTTTACTGCATCGAGCAGAGAAAAGGAAACTATCAGTTGTTTTTCATAATGGTGAAATGATGGTCAGGATGCTGTAAGTCACCCTTTTCTCTATGTATCTTTGGTATTTCCTTGTTACAGACTGACCATATTCACTGAAGCTGTGGGTACTGCATGTGGTTTGCTGTAGAGCAATCCCTTGATTGCTGTGGGCTTTGGATTACAGTCAAGAGTAGCTTTTGCCATGTTTGCTCATCCGTTTTGCTCAAGATCTGTCCTTCACATGTTTTGGAGATAGATGGACAAACAATGCAGATAGTCTGGTGTGTCCAGTTCACAGCTACCTTCCTTGTCTTTGCTGTGCATTCTTGGTGTGTATTCCCCAGCTTCTGCTGTGGTGCTGTACGTGGGGGATGAAGTGTACCTCCAGGCCAGTGGTCCAGAACCCACGTACCTCCTAAGTTTCAACTTAAGATGCATGGGCTCAGCACAGGCTTTTGTCTGAGGGCAGATTTCCCCCACGTCACTTGTTTCTACTCTGCTTTGCATTGCTCAAAACACTCATCTTCTCTCCCCTGTGGGTGCAGTCTGTGGCAGTCTGACCCTGAGATGCAGTTGCATTCATTTTGCTCACTGGTTAACGCTGAGATTGAGAGGAAGGTAAACCTTGCTATTTGGACACTGCAGTCATTTCCTGCTCCTGTCACATGTTTCCTGGGTAATACTGTTTCTTAATGTCTTGTTTTCCCATATTAGCAATTCACCTTATACAACAGCATGAGGAGAATAATACTTTTTTCCTACCACTTTTGTGTGTAACTTGCCTATTTACATATGGTGGCAAATTTTTTGGATTGTGAGTGCCCCAGTGCATTTTTCCTTGTACCTCTTAGGCCATTTGCTCTTTAGTTTTTCTTATCTCCTGCTGCCCCAGCACTGAGGCTAACATGTCACCCAGCAAATCCTCCACACAGGGAGGGAAGAGGCCTGTTCACTGCACCTCCTGAGCAGAACCAGCCTGAGCATTTGCCCTGCGAGACTGTTTCTCAGATTCAGTGAGGTAAGGTGTTTGCATCCCATTGCACCTCTGCAAAGCTCCTGTGTTGCTCTCTTTGCCCTCAGCTTTGGGTTGGCACAGGCAGAGGCCTGGGTGGCACTCCACCATTCCCCCAGCACCTCTAAGGAGTTCAGAGAGTCCCCAGTGGCTGCAACACCAGCTGGATTTGGGTTTTGAGTAAGTCAGAGATGTTTATGTGTGGATGCTAGCTTTTTTAAGGCACTTTTCAGTACTTGAGAGCCTGTGTAGGCTCGAATAAATAAATGCTTTTATCTCAGGTGTCAGCTTTAGTGCAGTCATTCAGTACCACACGCACAAATACATACCCATGGCTCTTGTTGAGCTGTGCTGTTTAGAAAGCCAGTTCCTGGGTGGTGGTTCTAAGGGACAACACTCCTGTATTATGAGTTTAAGCAGCACCTATCCCAGAGGAGCCCTAATCTGTGCTAGAGACTCTGGGGTGCTAGTTTAGTACAAAAAATAATAGTAATTTGTAAAGGAATCAGGGAGATTTTAAAATCAATTTTCTTCAGCAAACAGCAATTATTGAAATGGTTGCAGTTATCGCTGAGGACTGAGTGTATAAAACGCTTCAAGATACAGAATTGGATTCTATAAACATATAATTCTTTTATCAATAATTCTTATAAGCAGGCTTCTTTCTACACTCTCCCTTTTGCCAAAATGCTCCCCTCTATTATATACTGAGCTCATTTCCCTCCTGAATAGCTGCAGATTTGTTGGTATACAAATTAATTTTGTTATTGACTAGAATGAACATCTGGAGGATAAGAATGCCACTGCTATTCATACCTAAAGGTAATCAATACAGGTACAGAGACATAAATATTTTCTAACCAAGTAAGCATCCTCTCTAGCCTTATTTCCTTTTTCTAAAACCCACAGGACTGTGTGAACAAAGCAGTGAGAGGCAACAGCATTTACATCTTGTTACCAAAGAAAGATCACGAGAGAAACTTCTCTCCTGGTCTTGGCTCTTCCCATGCTTCAGCTCAGCAGTCACTCGCTCATCACAACCTATGCCTACTCTTTGACTGCAGTGGTGATAATTATTTGTCTGTCATCAATTTATTACCCCAAAAACACTGGAGAAGAAATAAATCCCTACTTGAAGTGGCTTGACATCTGCTTGGGAATGGCAGACTTCAGTCTTGCAGCTACAGCATTTCAGAGAGTGGATGTGAGGGGATATTACGAGGATGTGGTGAGATTTACATCAGCCTGGAATCGGTCTGTAAAACGAGTATTATTGGCACATTAAAAGCAAAGGAGAGGGAAAAGAATAGCAAAAAAGTGGTGAGGTTTGCCCAATTCCTGGCCTGTTCCACTGGCCAGTTCCAGCGACTCCCCACCGATCCTTGGTGCCATTTGTGGCGTTTCAGGCTTCTCTGGCTCAAAGGCACTAACTTGTAGCCGGATTCTGCCTTCAGTTACGCCTGAAATCAGCCGGGGTCTAACAGAACGTCAGAGCTAAATTTTGCTTCGCCTCAACCAGCTGGTCCTTTCACAGGATTTGCAAAGGAAATGCCGGAGTGAGAGGGAGGCCCCGCCAGCCTCAGGCAGCCCCCTGGGCCGCGGTGCTCCCCGGACCCCACACCGAAGCGATTCTGGGGGGCCCGCGCGGGCCTCGTCCCCTGGCTTCTGTCAGACGAGCGGGCCCCGCGCTGAGCGAGGGCCGGCCCGGGGCCAAGGCCCTCCAGCTGCTCCGGCAGGACCGGCCGCCCTCCGCCGAACGGCACCGCCGCACTCCCCTCCGCGCACGGCCCGCCCGCGGCGCCGGCCGCCTCTCCCCGCCGGGGGGTCGCGGGCCGGGCGGCGGCGGGCGGCTGTAAGGCGGCGGCGGGCCGGCAGGGGGCGGCCGCGCCTCAGGCAGCGAGGCGGGGAGGCGGTGGCGGCGGCGGGGCGCGGCGGGGCGGGGCGGGGCGAGGCGGGGCGGGGCGGGGCGGGGGGCCGGGACTGTGTTGCCGGGGGTTATGGCCGGCTCCGCCGCTCTGCACCGAGCCCGACATCTGGCGCTTCGCGAGCGCGGCTCGGCGGCGCTGCCGGCCCGCAGGACCCGCGCCCGAGCCTGCGCCCCGCCGCCCTCCCCCGCCCGATCTTTCATCGCGGCGGGGGGCCCGGCTGGGAGGCAGCGCGGTTTCCTTAGGGCTGGCGGCAGAGGAGTTGCATGGCGCAGGGCCGGGGTTTGGGGTTTTTGGTTGTTGTTTACTTTTTCCTTATATCCCCCCTCCCGTCTTCCCTTTTCTCCTCCTTCCCGCCTCCCGCTCCTGCGTACCTAAGGAAACACCTGCTGCTCGTATGTCTGTTTAATTTGGGATGAGCGAGGAACAAACTACTGTAAGATGCAGCGATGCCAGCCTCCGGTGGAAGCTGTTTCTTGGGTTCACAGCTTGGTGGGGGTTGCTCTGTGAGCACCTACCATGCCCCCCGGTGCCCACCGGTCCCTCTTTGGTGCCCTTGGCCACCACGCTGGCTGCTGCCATGCACTGTGCCACCGTGGGCAAGCGGGAGCCCCGCGGGGGTGCCCTGCTGAGGGTGTTGGGGGGCCTTAAGGCTGGCTGGCCCCTGGGTGAGGATGAGGACAAGGACGAGGCACACCAGGGCTTGTGTGCTGCTCTGGCTGCTGATCACCGTGGTCCAGGATTAGTGGCCTAATTGATGGGCAACGCTGAGTCAGGCCCCTCATATTGTGTGGGGACAGGTGGGAGATTAACTGCCGAGAGTATGGGGGACTGCCTGCGGAACACCCAAAAAAAGACCCAAAATAGGGCTTAGCAAGACAGCCTTAAAATTCAGTGAAGAAAAAACAGTGGAAAAGGTTCCCCTTTCCGACATAGGGCACTGGTTATGGGCTGTATCTCGCAGTCATTATACACAGAGGTGGTAACTTAGTTATATGAAAAGTCTCCACTGGCTTCAGTGACAGCCTCTGTAACAACCCGGTGGGGTGTGAGGGAGGCATAGCCCAGCTTTGTGTGCCACTGTTGAAACTTTAGTATTATCAATGTCTGAATCTTGCAAGTTCCATTTGATTTGGCTGGCTTTATTTGCACTGCCTGACCTGCCATCTATTCATGTTATTTATCACTTACCTCCCAGCACAGATGTGCCCAGAACTTTATTAAGCAAAATAAACTGGAGTTGACTATTTAGACTGAAGTGCAATCTGTAATGCAAAAGGAGAGGCCCCGGTAAGGTATGATTTCTAATATGGCATAAAGTGCAGAAGAATTCAGGTCAATTAATCAATATTTGTGGATTTGAAGAGTAAAATTTCCAGCTGCTAGATGTTGGATACAGGGATATTTAATCATTAGACCTTGTATACTTACATTGAGCCTATATGCATAGACAATGTCTTAGAAAGGCACTGTGTGCTGGAGACATGAAAGTAATTCTGGAGGTGAGTTAGGTTTTCTAATCTCTCTGAATCTGACCTGTTATGGGAATAGGATCCATGCACACATCAAGTGATGAAACGTGCACAATACAATATGGGACAGGAGCTCATTTAAATGAATCTGCCATTTGGTGGCTGCCCGACTACTCACAGCTTCTCCCGAGTGCCAGTCCCCTCCTTTTTGAAATGAGGACAGCAAGATAGCTGTCCTTTTAAAAACATGATGAAACCTGCTGGTCAGCATTTTCACATGCTGTTTTCTCTTTGTTTTGTAATTGTATTTTTAAATAGCAATGGGCAGCAACTGAGATTTTGAGCCAAACACTTAGGAATGTAGACAGAGGTGGAAAGCCAGTCCTATGTCCACAAGGACCACCTTTCCTTCTTAAAATACCAATTCCATAACCTTGGATGATTTTTGGAGATTTCTGTAAACTTAACTGAATAAAACTGAAGGATGGACAAGCCATTTTGTTTCTCAAGCAAATACATACATCTATATTATTAAACATGAATGTCTGAAGTTAAGCATCAAAATTCTTATTTGGCATCTGAATATCTATTCTCTGTACTCTCATCTTTTTTTAGGTGGTAGCTTTTTAGCTTTCTGAGGCAGAGGCCGGTCTTTTCTCTGTGACAACTTCCAATTTCTCAGCAGCGTATGCAGTGCAGGGTGTGAGGAAGGTAAAAGAGACCACCTCACCTGCACTGGGGTCCCTTTGCTGCAGCAGAGCAATTTCTTTAAGCACCATCTCTCTTGAGCATTTTGAGGCATTGAGCACAGATTCCCCAGCCCCACAGCTGGCTGCTATGGTCCTGCTGATGGGGTTCCACCAAGACAACATTGAGACACACACCAGAGAGCAGGGAGAGGGGAGGAACAAACATGGTCTTGTCTCTAGACACCTTTATTCTGTCTGACCTTCATTTCCCTGCCACCAGGAAGTGTAATTTCTGTGTAGGCTGTCTGTCTTCATCTGTGAGGGAGGGAGACAGCAGTAAGTCAGACACCAAGGCAGAATCTCTGCTTGAGAAGAATCAGACCTGTGGGAATAGCTATGCTGTTGCCACTGAACCAGTGCAGGCCAGGGATGATGCCATGGCCACTGCAGTGAGATCTCACTTAAAGCTGCAATTTTACTGCTCTCCTTTCACCTGGGTAACTGCTCACCTTGCTTATACTGCCAGTTGGCCCTCTTTATACCCCCAGTGATGACAATGGACTCCTAAGTGCAAATTATTATGAATAAATAGGTATAAATATTTATTAAGAATTACAGAAAGTAATGCTACCGGTAATTAAATTGGCAACCCCATCTGCAGTGCAGCTGACCAGAGTTAGCTTCACTTTACTTTGGCAGCTGTGTCCACACTGTCTCGAGGTGAAAGTTAAGTTCCTCTTTGCCTGTCAGGTGGCAGTGAGCCTGTAAGCGTAACTCTTTGAAGCCAGGCCTCTTTACATGGCAAAGCACGTCCAACATGCTCCAGTGCCACCAGGCACACACACACGGAGCTGGGCCACAAACTATCTGTGGGGGCAGCGGAGCTCACTGTAACTAAAGCCACTCCAGAAGTTGCTCTTTCAGAGAGGTCCAGATGAAACCAGAGAGGCTGTTTACTCCATGCAAGATAAAGGCTTAAAAAGCTCAGGCACCCTTTCTAATCTATAGCAAGGGGGAGCTCTGCTGGTCATGTCATGGATGTTGCTCTATTTCAGGAAGTCTGAATGTGGGGCAGTTGTCCCCCCTCCCAGTGGGGGATCACAAACAGGTGCCAGAGTTTTATGACCATCCGGGCCTTCTCAGGTTGCTGAATGGGTGGGGGAATCCCTTCCAGATCCTGCCCAGCTGAGAAGGGGATTCCGGGGGGGTTCCTGCTGTGGAAAAGGCTGACAACCCAGCTCTGCTCTACTTATAGCATCGGACAGAGGCAATATTAGAGGTGCAGATGATGGAGGGTATTTGCTGCCCCCCTCCTTTCTCCAGGAAGCACTTTTTCTCTGTTGTTTGCACCCAATTTTAGCAGCTCAGGAGTACTGAAAGCTCAAGAGCTCCTGGTGCTTAAACCAAAAATGAAACAAAGAAAGAGTGAGAGAAGGTTGATTCAGTTTCTTGTATAACAATCTCCACCCTTCAAACTCCAGGATAAGTGTTTGCAGAACGAGACCCTTAAGTGAAACACACGCTTTGAATTTCAAGCCCAAACTTCTCCCACCACATGCAAAGACTTTGTCATCACACTGATCCTTGTCATCACATCTGCTTGATCAAAGCGTTCCTGGACAGAATGTGGGGGTTGTGATTGCCAAGCAGAAAAAAATAGTAGCTGTATGCCTTATCCAAGCCTGTCGTTGCTCTTATGGCTGCACTCACAATAGGTGCCGCCTTTGCCTGCAGAGCCAGTATTTAACACCTTTGTTTACAAAAGCTCCAGATAACCTCCTCTGCAGGAGGTGCTACAGAAAAGCAAGAGTCTCTCTCCTGGCTTATTCAAACAGAGCCCCAGGGCTTCTGAAGAATGTACAGGAAGCCCTGTCCAGGAATTAATATTCCCACTATCCCTTGCCTATTTGTCAAAACTTAATTTTGTTTAATGGGGTTTTTAAATCTGCGTAGTCTTTTCCACATCCCTTCTCCTCCACCCTGTGGTAGTTCATTCCTGGACTATAAGCACTTGCACTGGCCAAACGTATCAGTGGACTTAAAAAAATGAAACAGGTACTTTATATGTAATTAATTTAGTGATTTGCTCAGCTGCTGATTCACATGCATAACCTCAATTAACATTAATGGGAGTTATGTAGGCATGTCAAGGGCAGAATAGACCCCTAATAATCTAACATGGAATGTTATTACATTACTGCTGTAATTATATCCTGCACACACATCATTTCTACTTTGCTTCATGAACTGCTCTTCAAATGCAGTGGCTACTCATCTATTATGCTGTATGCGTTAATGCTGAGGTTACACTAAGCATTATCCTTCCTTCTTTATTGTTCTGCTGCCTGTCCACAAAAAAGATACACGTAGCTAAATAAGTAACCAGCCAGTTGGTGTTTTGCAAAGCTACAAGTTTTATTTTTTGAAGGTGATATTGGAAGCCAGAAACAATCAAAAAACAACAAACCTCAGCAGAACAGCATGTCATCTCTCCTTCAGCATTTTATTTTTATTTATGTTTAATTGGAATCTGAGCAAGCATGGCTGAGACACCTTTAGCCTCATGGTCAAAGAAAGTCAGGTGTACATGAATCATACCTCTCAAAGAGGTGTTGAAACAATTCTGCTGTTCCGGAGGTTTTTTGGTCTTTGTTAAATGCTTCCTCTTTCAGGGGTGATCCTATCCTGCTTGCACCAGTTGGATGTTACTGGAAACTAAAGAAATTGAGAAAAATGAACCTTATCTAATGGATATAAATAGCAATTTTCAGGTGATAAAGCTTAACACATCTGGCTCAGTCTGTTCTGTCTCTTGTTCTGTCCAGTGAAGCTGTTGTATATGGACAACTGCTTTCTAATTCCGGCTGTGGGATATATTCTGCCTCTGTGTTTGTACCACTGGTCTCTGAACTGTCACATACATTTCAGTATTTTTGTCTCAAGGCTCTGTCCTGCACTTCTGTGGAAGATAAGGCCTAATACATTTCTGAGTGTGTGGGCTACTCTTCAAACCCACGTATTTGTAGCAGCACAGTATATTGTCAGCTCCCTGTGGCCATCTTGCTGTGACAATTGTGCCCAGTACCTTGGATATTATACTCCTGTGAAATCAGAGGTACATGCAGTATGCCTGCACCTTTACAGGATCACACAGCTAAGCCAAGTAGTTCAGATTAGCTTGGCAATTAAGGGATAGTGAAAAGCATCGAATCCTTAATGCTGACTGACAACATGGCACTACTGGATGAAAAGGGAAAAGAAGCACTTGCAAAAACTTGAACACTGTGAAACAGCCAAAGCCCCTGAGTTAACACACTTTTTATACAATCACCATCAGGCCCGCAGCCTGTTCTGTGCTGAAGGTACTGGCTGATACCAACATACACCAATCTCTTATTGAGGAATTTGGTTTTACTACTTCTGTTCGTGTAGGCCCTAATGTTTGTTAAAGTATTTGCTAAAACAGAGCTCTGTTTCCAAGGTAACAGCTACCTAACTTTATTACTAAAACTGCACTAATTCAAACAGGGATCTGAACAAACAGATTCATGTTAATTTCAAGCTCCATTAAAAACACAAGGAAAAAAAATCAATGTTCGCCAAATGGAAAAAGAAAAGAAATCAATAGAGAAATTTTATTTTCAGCCTTTTAAGTGGGGTTTTGTAAACAATAGAGGTTAAAAAAGTAAAACTACATGAGAGTGGAACACAGTATCCTTGTAAGCTGTACTGAAACAGGAGAACAAAAAGATTCAATGATAGTGTAGGAATAATTATTAGGGCTGTAAAACGTTGAGAAATAGAGGCACAGAAGTAGAATGACCTGTCTCAAGCCACGCGTGGTCAGGTCTCCTAACATCTTGTCCAGTGCCCCTGGGCTGTGACTCAAGAGCGATGACCAAAAGCCTCAGAGAAGAGCAAAGGTGTGATTGTATCATGTCCTACATTACTCTGAGTAGTGTGGGCGACAGCAGCTGTGCCTGTGTTACTGCCGGGGCTCAAACATTTGCTAGCAACCAACATACAAACACTCCAGGGATCCTGGTTATGTGGTTTGATTCCTAATATGTGCCAAAGCCCCCGCTGCCCCCATTTCCCCTGCCGTTGTTACCCTTGCCGGCAGAAAGGCAGGTACGCTGGCATGTGCTACGGGCACAGTTGCAGTCTGGGCACAGCCGGCGGCATGCTGGCACGGTGACAGCTGGGCTATCAGGTGACATGTGCCACTCAAAGGGGTCTTGGGGATGGAGTGTCACTTGTGGTTGAGACACCGACTGAGCACTTCTGCATCCATCTCCTCCCTGCTCTGAGCCTTCGTGCTACCTCCCCCCCCCCCCCCAGCTGTAAAATGGGGGTCAGAGGTCTGTTTCCTGATACCATTTTAGGGCTAAACCCATTATTATGGGCAGCTACTCGGAAGGCAGCAAGGCTTGAAGGGCACCAAGTGAGCCATTTTGAAATCAGGCCTTTGCATGGTAACTCAGCCATTGGCTCTTCTTGCTTTACGTGACATTTATCTGATCTCAGAAGCCCCGATTCCTTTCCTTTCAAATGAAGGCTGTCTTGGCAGGTCCATGAGTTTTGAAGCTGTTAGAAAAAGATTTTTGCAAGGAGTAACAGTGACTTTTCCCCTTCACTGGGCTATATCTTTTCCAATTTGCCACTGTTAATAAATGTTCTCATTTCCAAAATCTGGATGAAGGAGAGAGACGGGTATAAAGATAATTTTTCTGAATGTTTCACACGAGTGTGTTGCCTAGACAAAATATTGTTTTGCTGTTTAAAAGAGTGAAAATAAGTGACACTAACCTTGAAGTGCCTTAAGTGCAAGTAGTGAGAGTTCCTGATAGAAGTCAGTTCTTCAAGATCCAAGTTATTTCATTATTTTCAAGAACAGGAAGTCTCATTCCTTTCTCTAAAACATCTACTACTGACCACTGCCACTTTTCTTGAAAAGTGAAATTTTAGATAGGTTTGTGATAGTAGACTTTACCTTCCTGACTAGAAAACAGTGAAGGTAATGTCACATGCTTGCCCCTTGGGCAAAGCTCTATCATGTGAATAACACATGATCTAACTCAATTGGGCTCTTCAAAAAAAGGAGGTAGAGCACAGAGTATGTAGCCAGTGCTTATACACCAAGTGTCTAGTTTTTAGTCTTTACCTTCTTGGTACCTGTAAAGAAAAAATCTGAGAATGAGAAGATGAAAGGCACAATCCGTTGGGCATAAACTGATAAGGCCTATCTGGTAAAGAAACAGTGTAAATGGGACAAAAACAATCTATGGCACAATGCAGTTGTTTATTTGTAGTTATCCTCCTAAGGATAACTAATGATTGGAACGCCTTTCAGAACACAGTAAAAGGCATGGCCAAATAAAACCTGAGTGCAGCAGTCCTTTGAAAGAAGGGACTGATGACAACAGAAGTCTCTGGCAACATTTGAGATGATTTTTGTCAGGACAGCTGGTTTCTCCTCTCGTTAGTCTTTTGGAGAGTCACCCTCTATTAAAATGGCACATGATACCCCTTTTTCTCCCCTCCTCTCCCCCTTCTCTAGCCACCTTACTAGTATTACATTGTTTGCCCCATATTCTAAATGGTATTTACTTTAAATCTTCTTTGATTCCGTTACTTCACCTTGGCATCCCATCAGCTGGCAAACACAAGTAATGAAGTGAAGGGAACATAGTTAAGTTGATATCTTAAATGCACACAAATCCCACATGCTGTGGCAACAACAACATGAATAACAAACACACTGCATGAAAATCCTCTTAAGTTCTTTTTTTTTCAATTCCAGCCTTGCATACAACTGGAGGAACATCTTAAAAAATAATCCTGTAATATTCCTGAACTAACAGCATTGGCATGAGGCACAGGATGGTCTTATGCTTCTCTGCATATCGCAGACAATCACAGCTGCTGCTAGTAAATTAATGGCTGAAAGGGGGTTGGGAGAAGGAGAACAAGGAGGAAAAAAGGGAAATGGAAAGCCTCGTAGGTGGCCTTGTCTCCGCCAAAACTAAATATTTTCATTGGAGCTTTTTCCATTCAACAATTGGCAGCTTTATCCAGAGGCCTTAAACAGACAGAAAAATTCTTACTGTTGTAAGAGTGACTGCTAATGGGATGCAGCACTATCTGTTAATGTACATGAATTAATATCTATTTAATAATAGAATTATTTTCTCTTAAGGTGCCTTTCTTCTTTCTTTTAAATTCTTGCCTGCTGGGTCTGCCTGCTTCCCTTTGCCCTAGAAATTAAACCTTGGTACTTTCTTTATGCAAGATTTATGCTAGAAACGTTGACTGGTATTTCATTGTCAGTCAGGGTGTGATTCTGCTGTGACATTTCCAGCTATATGTTTATGGCAGCTGCAGTTAAACCAACATCAAGCATAAAAACAAACATTTTTTTTCCCTGCCAGAGTTCGTTTACATCAGTGAACCAGACTAGAAGGTGCACTACCCAAAGCGCTTTTGGCTGGTATTACTTACATCTGCCCTAGAGGGCTTTGCTAGGATGGATATAGCTGGACTGCTGGTAGCTCACATGGGAGCGGGGTGTGTCTGTGCGTGTGTGCACGGAGGGTAGCTGAAGTGCAGAGTGAATAGTGAAAGAAAAAGGAGGTCTAATATGCAATTGATTATTCTGGTGTTTGGGTGAAAAACCCCAAAGTGCTGAAGTTTGGAGAAAAATTAGCAGGTCATCCTGACATGTTCAAGATCAGCTGACTCATGCTGTCTGTTGGATTCAGTGGAGGTGGCTGAAGAGGTTGCTGACTTCTGCCTGTCCATCTCACCTCAGCCAGAGCTTATTGCTGTCAGAAGCTTGCCGTGATAGACCAACTGACCTGGTTGTTCCTCAGCTGCCCCAGGTAACAACCTACCATATTAATTTGATTCAAAGAAATTGTTTCCAATGAATGCTTTATTCATAACAGTCCTGTAAAAGATCTAATTTTCTTTGTCAAAGCTTCCAGCCTGCTCTGGACTTTCCCAATTGGATTGGAAGGGTAGATAGAGCATGCAGGAAGAGTACTATTAAGCCAGAAAGTGGTTTGATAGCCACAGTCAGTACTTTAATCAGCAAGGACAGTTATCCTTGGGGCTGAAGTCCTTAGTGCTAATAATCAATGGCCAATGGCTCTTTTCTTCACCTTCCTCCTGCCATAATGAAAGCAGATCCCACAAAATCAGGGTGAAGGGACATAGGAGGAAAGGAGAAAAAAGACAAAAGGAGATGTCAGGCAGGTCCTGTGATGGTGAGAGGGAGGAATCCTAGTGAGGCAGAAGGAGAACAGTGGGAATGGAGGCATGCAGAGCCCCAGGATGCAGGAGACTTAGGAAGACCCTGAGCAAGAAGGTAGTGGGAACCTATAATCAGTGGGCTCCCGAAATTATGAACCTGTAATCTCAGCGCGTAGAGTAGAGTAGGAGTCCCTCATTTACTCACTTAAGCATACTTTTCCCCCTTCTCAGAAGAGGCTCAGAGGTGGTGCTAGCAGTTCAGGGCCATCCAGCTGCAATGCCTTTTCCACTGGAAACTTTTCCCATTTTCCTGGGAACGTCCTCTGTCTCCCTTTTCCCTCTCTGACACATAGTCTTTACATTGTTAAATATTGGTGCACTTTTTCATTCTGCAAGGTTCTCTGCCACTTGAATTTTTTTGGCCTTATATGTTGTTTTCTCTTCAGTGTTTGCTTTCAACCTCTCTGGACCCAGGTGGAGAGAGTGGGGGGAAGGTGATGTAAATTAACCATCTACTGTAAATCAGTGTAATTCCACTGACTACAATGAAGCTGCACTGAATTACTGTAGCTGAGAACCTGCTTTGTCACGTCTCCCTCTTCTCAGTGTTTTATATTGCCTGTTGTGAAAAAAAAAGACTGACAGAAAAACACTCCACCAAAACTCCAGTTCTTTCTGTTTTGCTCTCCTAAGAGGTGCAGCTGTATGCTAATAGTCTACTTCTCTAGTGGGAAATAGAAAGGGCTATAGCATGCTTTGATAAACCAGGAAGCAGACTCTGATGCTAGTATGCAAGGAGAGAAACATACGGAGCTTTTTTCCCCCTGTTCTCTCCCTTGCATCAATTTCACACTCTTTTAGTTCTGTTGACCTCCGTGGAGTCCCTCCTAATTTACAGCGCCATAAACAAAATCAGAACGATGCCCTCTGAAATGTGCAGAATTGTTTTCAGCTTGCACTGAAGACCATGGCGTATTCCAGGGATTTGCAAAGGCATCTCTATACTTGGTGAGTTTCTTGCATTATTCACCTTCTCCTGTGCTTCTGCTGCTCTTACTGTTGAGTTTTATTTGGATGTGTAAGAACAGCAGACGGCAAACAGCAATGCAATCATATGGCCTGCTGCTTTGGAAGAATCTGAGGGACTCAGTTTCTGTCATATTTTCTTCGAAACAAACAGTTGGAAGTTGCATGGTCATGGCTAGGGCAACAGTCAAGCCCTTGACTATGCCAATACCCTGAGGGTGGGTTGGAGTTACCGTTCTGCTGATCAATTGCACACCACAGGTGGACTGGAAGCCCTTTATTTTGCCCTGTGCTTCCGTGCATGTCCAAGGTTTGCCATTAATCAGCCCAGCTATATGGGCTGTTCTATCTTATTGCTTAATTAAGACTCATCAGTAATTTACTTGAGATTAATACCTATTTATATGGAGCCGAAGTTTCATCTATTTGGGGGATGAGTTATTGAACTGCATTATGTGAAGTAAATCAATAAAATATTACTGGAAATGAAAATGACTCTCTCTCCCTTGTACTTCAATCCTTTCACCAAGCTCATAGACAAAACTCACTTAAGGGGGGTGTTCACATTTGCACTCAGCTTCCCATCTTCCAGCTAGATGTGATGTCTATTGATATCTCTGATCACCTTACTCTCATTACCTGAATCATATTGTGAAGGTGAGACCTGAGGGAGTGCTGCTAAGAATAAGAGGTGCTTTTAATCAGTTACAGGCTAGTGGCCCTGTTACTATGTGACCCAGAGCCCAGTCTTTCCAGGGGTTACTACAAAACCAACACCCTCAAACTGGTCTCAAGTTGCTATTAAAGGAGTGTTTTGTATCACCATAAATACACTTTATTCATGAGGCATACAGAGAGGTCATCAGTGGGTGATGTCCAGAATATGTAACATAATTGCAGGGTTTTGTCAAGCTAATACAACTTGTTTACCAAATGCAAATAGCTTCTCCTTAATATCACATCTTAATTTTGTTCCAGTCCTGAGGAAGATTTTTTTCGTGGCCAAAATCGCCTGCCTGTGGTGACTTCCCTTGAATGGGGTTCTCTGAGCAGGACACCTCTCTCACCAGAGGCACCCTGCCAGGAAAGCTCCAGATAGTCTTAAAAAACAGAGCTAGCCTTTCTGCCCTTTCTTCCATATCTTCTCATCCTCTCCCAAGCTTGACCACCTGGGATGGACTTGACATATGCCCTCTCTCTACAAAGACGTGTAGTTTTATCTTAGTGGATATCTGGCTACTTTCCACTCCCAGTTTTCCTGCTTTTCACCCAGCCCTATCCCAAATGAGAAGTGCAGAGCTTTGTCCTTTCTCCATTTCTGTGTAAAAATGTTTACTTGTGATAACTTTTGATTAACAACCTGCCACAGAAGAGGGTTTCCAAGAAAATGGAACCTTATTTTCTTTGTAATAATTGTTCCTGTCTTTATAATAGTCTTTTCTAACATGTAACCGGAGTCAGGCTGCAGAGACGTGAAAGGATCTGACATTCACTGACTCAAGTGGCTGCTGTAGCAAGTGCTAAGAGAGGGGGAAATGCTAATGTAGAGTGAAGGATGGACTTCAGTTCAGAGGTGTTTGCTGAGATGGCAGAGTTCATCTCTAGCCTGGAGCTTCTGTTGGTTTGAAAAAAACCTATCCCCTTCTAAAGTTTTGGCAAAAGAAGAGGGCTTTTCTCTTGCATGTAATTCAGAAGAGTCTTTTGACTAGACCCTAAAGCAAGGACAACCTTCACCTCTTCCAGCTTCTCACCCTGTCCTTCTTTCTCTTCATTGCTTCTTTTAGCTTCACTGCCATCGTCACTGAAAAGCCTCCTGAATGCTTGTACTGTAGGCAAGAGTTCACACAGCTAAGAAATGAGATGCTCTCTTGAACAGCAGGTGCTGTTTAAAGCAGGGGTTAATGTGCTCTTCTGGCCTCAGATGAACCCAGTTTCAGAGCACCCCCATGCCCCAGCTGTCCTTTTCCACCCTGCTAAACATTATCCCTGCTTCGTATTTGCCAGCATAACTGCAGGTTGGAGGTGCTCTCTAACCCAATTCTGTCACAGTAATCTGGGTCAGCCTCAACACTTCCAGTACTATGTTTATTTTTGTAGCTCTCATCACTTCAACAGTTGGGTTAGAGAGGCCTTTCATGTGCAATTATGCTGATAAAATTGAGGGGGAAGTGAGCTCCGGAGGGGGCTGAGCAGAGCAGCACAGGGGTGCCAGTGGCCAGGACAGCAGGCTGACCATTCCCTAAAGCACACAGTAAACAAACCTGGGGAGGGACAGCCCACATCAGTTTTTTGGCATCTCAAGATTTCTGTCCTCTCCTGGTAACGAGAGTAGGTGGGAAGTATACAGATTTAGAATTTCTTTCCTAAATTCATGGTGTGCTTGCATGTTAACAAAGGATAGGTTCCTTAGCTAAACTCTTTCCACCTTGGCACGGCCCTTCTTTTCTAGCTGAAGTTACTGTTTTGGGACTGGGCCTTGCAATGAACTTTGTAGGGTGCAGGTATCAAGCTACAAAAGATTTCCTGAAGAAAGGGGCCTTACAGTTTCTCAGGTGTGCCTTCAAGTTGACTGGAAACATGCATGGGCATCAAAATATTGCAAAAACTGATGAGCTCAAGCTCCATGGAAACAGCACAGCAGCAGGTGGATTTGCTGAGGAATGTAATCATTGGCAAATGCTAGGATTTTTTATTTAATATCAAACAGGAGAAAGCTATGAAGTTTGGAGCTGAACTTCCCTGAAGTTTAGTAGAGGAGCAAGGAGGAACTGTTCATATCACAGGTCCATCTCATTTTTTGATATTTAACTGTTGGCAAAAGGCACCAGTGTAAGAAATGAAAGAAATAATCTGGACACTTTGTTTTATTATTAGCTAAGTTTGATATTTTCCTAGCTGCTCTTCTTCTGACCCTTCCCACCTCTATTTCCATCCTTCATTTCACTGAGATTATTCTATATGCTAGAGCTGTTTCTCTACAAAAAAAGTCAACTACAAAATCTTTAGACATTTGCCCCTGGAAGAGAAGTACGCTGTAAATAATATACAGGAGTAAGAGCCTCATGAGGATCTGAGTCCAAGCAGATGTCACTAACTTGGAACTGAATGTAATACCTCTAATACCCCTGAAAACAAACAAGCCCTGCCAATCCCAGCCCTTGTCACCTCTTCAATAATATCTGATCACTGGAGCAGGCTTGGCAATTCAAGGAAAGCTGTCCTTCGCCCCATGAGAAACTGGCATACAGGAGCGCATATGCTGCCAACTCAGTGTTGAACTGTTATGACACTGGAGTCGGTAACCATTTTACACACAGTTGAAAGCAGTTTTTACATGACTTCCACCTCCTTAGGCTTTTCGACCTCTCTCTTCAGCCTCTCCCTTTATTCAACATAATGAAAATGTCAAGACTGTTCTTAGACTCACTTGCCTGGGCATATTAACATCCCGAGTGAAAACAAGTTTGTGGCTGTGGGTGCAATATACGTTTATTGAACTATCTCCATAGATATCGGTGGTTGCTTTTTCAATTCAGCCTTAACTAACTCCATGTAGTGGTGGAAATGAAGCAGCCAGTGTAAATAAATAGATATTTTGTGCCTGTGGTTTAGATCACTTAAGCTGTCTTTTACAGCTGAGGTAGAGTTAGGAACTGACTGCGGCAGAAAATCTTATCAGCTGCTTGTGCCGCAGTACACAGCTGACTCCAGAGTAAGGATATCCACAGAGGACAGTGCCCAAGTAGCTATATGAGTTTGTAGCAGTGTAATTTTCCTGTAGAGCCAAGCTTTTAAATATTAAAGTGAATTTATGCCCAGATTTATATCTCTATCTAATACGCACACATGCACATATTTATACCCTATAAGGTGATCATATACCCATGTGGTAAGCTGCCAAAGCAGGTGCTAACTTGTACTTAATCTAACTTTCACCTTTGATCAGCTCAGTCTTTGGCCTTGGTGGCTTAAGAAGACTTTTCCTCGAGAACAACTTCTTGGTTGTGAATTCCCCTGGGATTACGTAGATGGAAATCTCAACTCTAATTAGAACAAATTTATCTATTTGTAAATGAGAACGTATATCTGAGATTTCATACTTCAGACAATTTCCTCTAAGCTTTTCCACATTGACCAAGAGCAAAAATTTCCTTTTCAAATACAAAATCCTGCTTCCACTCAGAAATCAACCATCCAATCAATCAATTAGTCTGCTGGCTGGGTTTGCTCTATGTACAATATTCAGTCCTCCAAACAGTGACAGTTGTAAGAAACAAATATCAATATATATCATTATGAGTGCTTGAAAGGAAGGCTTTCTGCTACTGGATGGCTGAGAAATCCTACTTTCCAGAGGAATATAGCAAGTGTTTCCAACCGTGGCAGATTGGAAAAACAAGATTTTAAAATCATGACACTGACTGACAGAACTGCTGGTTTAGGGAGTTGCTTAGACATTTTAAAATGCACCATTTATATTTTTTTGCCCTCCTAGGTCTCTGCTAAGGCAAATTAGTAGTATAGGTAGAGGGATTAAGAAAGCAGACTTCAATAAAGTCTCGGAGTTAGGGTTTATGCCTGTAAATCCTTTGGCGTAAACAAGAGGCAGTGGTGTGGCACAGTAAAAATCTGTGTCAGTCATGCCAGGGTGACTAATATAACTCACTTGTGGCCTCATTAAACATGAGTGGAGCAGGCATCCCAAATTCATGTCAATAACAGCTTTATGCCACCCTAGCAAATAAGGAAACCTCTATAGATATCCTCAGGTAGAGTGAGAAACCCTGGTCCTTCGCTGGTGTAAACCACCTGAGCTCTGCTGGGGACTGACGAGTGGTGCCCATTTTTCTTAGCTGAGCATCTGACCCCCATTTACTATTCATTATTACCATGTTATTTTCTGGGAGTCAGCAGAGTTCTTGTGGCTCTGAACAAAGTGTTTGCCTTGTAATCTCACCAGACTGGGGATGTCTCCAAAAACTCTTTGGGAACTTTATAAAAAATACAGCCTCTGCCCCAGCCATAGAAAATAAATTGAAGATTTTTTTTTCCCCAGGTGAAACTGATGCCATCTTTTGACACTGGTGATCCTTAAATAAGGGGATCACACAAATAATCCTAACAAACACATTTACCACTTGAGTGGTTAGATTGTGAAAGGGTAGTAATTAAAAAAGGAAATATTTAGGTAAGTAGGCCTAGACTTTTTTAAAAGGTCTTTGCTTCCCTGTCTTCCAAGTTGTGCATGTGGAATATTTTGCCACCCTCTCCCTGTCTCTGCACCTCTATAGCAATATTCATTTGGGATGAGGAAGAAATGTTGCTGTCAAACTGCTCACTCTAATTTCATTTCCCAGCATGTGAAGTTTTCCTTCATGAGAGTGACACAGCGACTGCTGCTGATGTTATGGTGTACTTTGCTCTGATAGCTGAGAAAGGGGCTGCACACACTTTCGCAGCCAGTTGAAAGTGGCATAAGAGTGGCTGTGCAGTCTGCCCAAGGAGAGGACTGATCTGATTGAAAAGCCATCACTATTTTTTTGGTAGGAGTAGTGTCCAGGTGGATTAGGTCCTCGTTCCAGGTGACCTTGCCGCCACGTGTGCTAGCAGAAAGGAGACAACATGGACACTGGGCTAAGGGCAGGACCCTCCACCTCTTTAGGTGACTGTCTGCGTGTAGGTCAGTTTAGTCTGAAGAGCCAAAACACACAGAGAGGAGAAAGTGATCGTAAAGATTCAACAAAACTTGGTCAATGCTTTGACTGAAGGCTGAAGAATATGACAGCACAGTGCTTCTTAGACCTCCAGAAGTCCTGCTGGCATGGCAGTGGGTTGCACCATCCTGACATTTGGATAAAAAAACCCACAACCCACAAGCAGAGGAAAGGCTCTTTCATGTCTCATTATCCTGCAGCAAAAATGGGCAAGAAAATCCATTTGTCTCCTGCATCTTCTTTAAGTATATCTCTATATACTTGCTTCAAAATTCAAAATCTCATGAAAAACCTCATCAGAGGGTGGTGCTGGTCAGGACTTCCATGTTGCACTTGAAGAGCAGTCTGCCTTTCCAACTCATCTGTGCTCAACCCGCTCCCCAGCCCCAGACGGTGAGCTGCAGTTCAGGTCTGCTGGGCTGGAGCCAGTGGGATGCCTGTGGGGTCTCGTCAGCCTCCTGGGGTTGTGTCTGCTGTGCCTGCCTCAGCAGCAGCAGTGGTGCATCTGGATGAAACATGAGTTCCGGATTTCACGGGGCATTCTTGGGCCCAAGATAAAAATGGCACAGCTGATGTTTCCTTTCCACATGAGCTGTCACGCAGGGTGACGAAAGTGCAGCCGATGGGCCACATGCAGCTCCCAAGTGCATCTGGTGCTGCTGCATATGGTGCTCAGTGAAAACCCCCAGTAAGGCTGAAGCACAGCAGCTAGATGTGTCCTTGCCTCTTTCCCTCTGCTCCATACTGGACCACAGGGCAGGAGAGAGAGCTGAAAACAACAGAGGAGACAGTGCCAAGCACCCTGATTCTCCTCCCTGCTGGAAAAAAGGAGCTTCTAAAGGCAGCAAACTGCTCTCACAATATTCCACCGAAATCCCAGCATGTTTAAGGTCCTCTCAAGATGGCCGAGTATCCAGTTGATGATATTTGAATGCCTGTGGTTGGTAAGGTCACATGTCTTCAGATGAAGTTGAGAGACTGATTGTATGTATGAGTGGAGACTGAGCAAAGAAAGACCTGGACCAAAAGAGTTTTCTAGGTGTTTAGTGAGGAGGTAAAAGTCGTTCCCTCTCCTTAGGGCAGAGGAGCTCATAGATGCGATTACCAGTGGTGGGTGCATGGCAGTGTGTAAGACCATTTTGGGCAGGCTGGCACGCTGCAATGTGGAAGAGGATCAGCCTGCTAATGAGCCTGCTGGTTGCATCCCAGGATGTGCAAGTGGCCAGTGAGGTGCCTGGTGGAGCAGTCACCCATGTACCTACAAGACATGAAAGAGGTATCACTTTGCTTTGTGTGTGCACACCTCCATCTGAAAATAGAAGTCAAGAGAAAAATAAAAAATAGAAATTAAAAAAAAGGGAAACAGAAAATGTTATGAAGTTTCTGGTTAGTCTGGCCCAGCGCTGAATTTAAAGCCATGGTGAAACATTCATTACTGGTGGGCTGTAGTAGTATTATCATGCACTAACAGGGAAGAGAGGAAAAAAGGTACTCTTGGACACTGTCGAAAACAGGCTGACATCCCTGCTGGTGTTGTCTGTAGGTCCTGCATCCCCCAGGTGCTGTTGGTCCACAGAAGCTTCAGTGGTTCTCATGGAGCTGTATTAAGTTCTTTGGAGCCAGGCCAATTCATACCAAGTGTTTTATACCGCTCATGTAACTTGCAGATCTAAGGCTTCATTTATAATGAACCCGCTGCATGAAAGGCAGCGTATCAATGCCGGTGGTTGTTCTTTTGGCTCTGATGGCAAAGATTGTTTTGCTACTGTGAAAATTCACAGGGAGTTTCTCACACTCTTTTGCACACCCTGGGCTGACCCAGGGCAGACCCACTTCACATCTCTGAAGCTACAGCAGGTGCTCCTTGCTCTGGAGTTCATTCATGCTTTGCAAAAAGGCCACATCCAAGTTCTTGATAATAGACTTTTGGTGCTATTATTACAATTCCAGAGTATAACTCCATCTTGGTGGTTGATGTGGTTCTTCCCCATGCCTTGTAGGTGGGGAAAGATGGGGAGAAAGAGGAGAAATGCACAAACAGGGTCCTCTATTTAGGTCCGTACCATGAATTAGCATCAGGTTCCTAGTGATGGACCCAAAGTGGAGGGGCAGTCAGGAGACTGGCCGTCTGCTCTGCCATCAGCCCTTTGCCCTGACAGTGGACTGAACATCCTCGATTAAGGTCAGCGTGTGGTTGCGAGCGCTCCCAAGGTTGAGCGCTGACATGTGGTAATTGGATCTCATCAGGCTGGTCAAAAGGGAGTTCTCTTTTGCAGCAATTATCACGTGGGGGCGAAAAGGGAGAAAAAAACCCCAAACCTGGAGGCAGGGAATTAGAGAAAGCGCTGATAAGTTGGCGAATGCTGCTGTATCAGTGGCTGTATCATGGCAGTGAAAGCAGCGACAGCCCTCTCCAAGCCGCCAGTCACTCTTGTTTTCGGTAAATGCCAGCAAATGGAGTGAGAGGAGAGATGGGGGAGGGAGGCACCAGCCTGCTGGGCCACTTTTAATTACTTCAGGTCACATCAGACAGAGAACTGCCCACCGTGACAGATCAGTCCCGCACAGAGGGCTTGCACGCAACCCAGGGTGGCAATCAGGACTTATGTTGACGCAGCCCCTTTTATCCAGAAAAAAAAACCCCACAACTCAAAGCGCCGCCACAGCCAAGCGACAGGCAGAAGCATATTGTGCACATCTACGCATCCCCATGCCGTGCGGGGCTCCCCTGGGCTGGAGCGGCAAGGGGCATCTGTCTAACAGCGCGTGCAGCAGCTCTACACAACTTTCTGGGCAAGAGGGAGGGTAGGGGAGGCTTGGTGGTGCGATGGCTTCCCTGGATGGGAGCCAGAGCATTAGCACATCTGAGGTAGGGCTCATGTGTCTCCACATGGCTCACGGTGTTTGCCACAGCCTCTGGAAAAGGATCTCTCCATTGCCTCACTACATTTCTCCTTCGCAATTGCCCTCTCTGAAGTTTTCAGCGGAGCTTGTGGCAGCACATGTACTCTGCTAAGCCTAATTTATGTGGGTTTTTTGCACCGGCAGGAAGGTGTTGTTGTGGGAATGGTCACTGCCTTTCTATACTTCACTGACAACACAAATTCCTTAAAAGTTCTCTAAAAAAAAGGAAAGAAATATCGCCACCATATAAACATTTTTATGGCTGAATTCATCACTGCCATATATGAAATTCATATATGAGCCTTGGTTTCTTCACACACAGCAATCTCCTGTTGACTTCACTGGGAACTGTGTTTGCATTTAGGTTGCAAGGTCAGGTTGTTAATTATGCAAACTCACCTGGTCCTCCTGAGCTCAGCACAAGTTCAAATGGACATGCCCTGATGAAACTGCATTGCCCTGCCATAGATTTCAAAATGCTAGTTTCCCTGGTGGAAACAGCATTTGGTGTTTCTAGAAGACTCTGATGGTGTGTGTCTCCTTGTACTTTCTTCTCAATGACAATCCTGATGTAAGGGCTTCTGTCCCTGCCTCTGTGCTTCTCCTTCAGCAAAGTTGATCTGATTGCTTGTGGTGATGGGCTTTTCACTGACCTCATCCAGGTTTAAATAACAAAAAAAGGCAGGGCTGGTTTTACAGTGCAAACAATTTTACCCAGAGATGATGCAGGGATGCAAAAAAGCAGAGAGAAGAGGAGTAAAAATTATTTAAACTGAAATTTGCCACCGTAGTGTTAAATTGCAGTGGGAGTCAAAATTAAACTGCTCATCAGCCATGCCAATGCAGACTAGGAGAATTAGGCATTGTTTCTGTTTCAAATCAAATGCGTGTATAGTCCAGGGGTGCCAGTTTAGCTTATATAAAGGAGAAGCCTTCATTATTAATCTGAGAGGCCACCTTAATGAGCTGGTTTAATCTGACGTAGTTCGCCTGATTGTGGTGGATTTGGCACGGGTACTGCTGCGCTGCCTGGGGGATGAGATCTGGCAGCATGCTGTAACCCCCCGCAGCACCCATGTGCCCCTGGGTGCTGGTGCCTTGTGTGGATCCCTGCCCCACAGCCGCTGCAAGGATGCCTGGATGGTGGGGAGATCCTTGCTTGCCCCATTTGACTTGGTGTTTTTCTCTGCTCTCCATTCTCCACATTTTCTCCAGCTGGCTGGCTCCGACTAACAGCTTTGGATAGAGGGATTTCAGGAGTGGGCAGCTTATTCCTGAAACATAGCAGCTCTAAATTACTATCAACAAGATATTCTTTCACCTGAGTCGTGGGTTTTTCTTCCTGTGATATTCATAACCGTATCTTCTTGTGCTACTCTATCATTTAGGGCGACAATCTTTCTGCTATAAACACACTGCTTCCCCCTTTCCCCAAACACCTTTTAACTCCAACAGGTTAAGCACAGCATTCATATTCTTAGTCTGTCAGGCTGGTGCAAACAGAACAAGAAGAAATTTTAGTGCCACCCTAGACTTTCTGTGTAGCCTCAGGATGGCTGTTGTAATGTCAGAGCTGATCAAATACAGTAGAAAAGTTGTTTTCAAATATTCATTGCTATTCCAAATGATGACTACTCAATAACAACTCTTACTTTGTTTACTTATTTGTTTGCTATTTGAATGTCTACCTAAAGGGACTTTTCTTGCACAAATATTAGGGGACTGGCTGTTCTTTGTACCAATGCCCCTGTTCAGCTGCATGCAAAAGTATTTAAGAAGAGGCAAGAAATGCATATTCTTTGTTGTTGGCCAACTGCTCTTCTTCGTCTGTTACTGCTGTGGAGTCAGAAGATTTTGGATAGGGTATGATCCCTGCATGTGCAACCTGGGTCAGAGCCGTTCTGACCTGCTGTAGTTAGGTGATACTCTGAATCAGGATCTATAAGGCATTATACAACTCTCACGAAGAAGGATCTGCTGTAAAGATCTCCCAGGTGAGAATTCACCTGCTTTTACAGGTTCCGGCATCAGACCAGGGAAAAGACTCGATATAATTTGGTGGGAAGAATACTCATCAGGGGAAGAAGGGTGTGTACAAGCAATCAGAGATACAAAATTTAAAATCAAATTGATGAGTCACAATCAGGAAAAAAAGTCCTTAAAAATCAGCAATGAATGTAATCAGTGCTGAGGGTAAAAGACGCAAGGAGGAGGAGGGGAGATGATATATTTGAGGGAGAAGGTTAGTGGATGGGAGGACACTCAGAAGGTGATTGGAGACTTTCCAGTGGGATACAAATGTTTTTCATTTGTGGGTTGAAGATTCACATCGGTACTGAAACCTGCAGGGTGGTCACTGGTTGTTGTGCCAGTTTCTGGTGGCAAATTTATGCCACAAAAAACCTCAAAACATTTGTCCTCCTTCTTTCTCACAGTCTCTGCCACATTCAGATAGGGAGGCAGGATGGACTTCTTCATATTTTTCTCTTCTGCCACCTCTCCTGTTCACTGCACATGTCTGTCCAGGTTGGGGCATCCTAAGATGCACATCTCTCTCCCTGCTGGGCGTGAGACAGACATTTTGCTCTTTGTGCTCTGGGCTGCCAGAGCAGTAGTATTTTTTCCAGGAGTGCTAAATTATTTCCAAAACTATTTAAAACAAACAAGCAAACAATTTCTTTTTGCTGAGCACTTACTCTATTACACAAGCCCAGTGGCAACTTTTTAATGACAAATATTTCTAAGGTTTCTGTTCACGCTTGGACACAGCGATTGCATACAGAACATGCATTATGCATACATCGGACCAAGCATAACAGCACCTGCTGCTGCTCCTGCTGCTACTAAAGAGAGAGCAACTAATCTCTTTAATTATTGGAGAAGAATTAAGGCTTTGATTTGTCTTATTGCAGAAACATAGGTATTTCCCCCCTGCAGGCTGGGGAGGAGATGCTCTTTGCCTTCCTGTTCTGCTGCAAGAGAGGCTTAAACCGTTGGGTGGGTGGCCCCCACCAGCAGCACCTGAAGGAAGAGCGGGGTTGTATGGACACCCATCCCTCCACTATCTATACGAGAGTTGGCATCTGGGGGTTTTATCCCACACTGGCAGCACTATATGCAAGGCAGAGGGGCTAGTTTTCTCCCTGGAGCTGCGGTAGAAGCGATTCCCTCGGGTCCCATGGGCAGCAGAGAGGGACAGGCTGAGGTCAGGGTTAGGCTCCCTCTGGAAGCAAGGCAAATGCAAATGGCAGCGGAATTGTCTGGGCGCTGCTGGAGCCCACTTGTCTGCAGGCGTGCTGCAAATTCTGGGCGCGCCGGGAACCGCAGGACCACCGGCGCATCGGCTGTCTCCAGTGAAGAGATGGGCTTGTCATCAAGCCAGCACATCTGTTTCTTTTGCCTGGGAGGAAGAGGTGGTGAATCGGGAGTAGAAAATAATCATGGAGTAATTGTCTTCTTGATGAGGATTTTGTAGCACGTTATTAGGAGGACCTTGCTGACCACATGCTGCAAAGTCACTCTCTAAGGGGCATAGGGAGTTAGAGGAGCTCTTGCAGGACTAGGGAGGGTCTGTTGCCAGTCCTTCACAGTTAAAGGTGGACCAGCCTGGGCGTAGAGGTCTTCTCTCAAACGCTACCAACATTTAGTTAGCCTCCTTTTCTCAACTCCCCTCCCAGTCCCTTTTTCCCCCCCTTCCAGACCCTTGCCTCCTTGTCAGTGTTAAAGCAAGAGGGGTGCAGTCATGGAAAAGAGCAGAAAAGATCCTTTCCATCCTTTCAGCTCCCCACTGCCCTCCCCTCACTCCCTCCCTTCCCACAAAGGAGCCGCAAGTATTCCTCTGCACCACAAAAAGGACCTGCCAAAGGGTCTAGGACAGAAAGGGTTAAACTCAGACGAGCACTAGCTCCAACACAGTTAATCCATATAAAGCTCATGGATTTCTCTGCAGTGATCTTTGTGGTTGTCATTTGCATTTTTTTCCTTTTGTGAAATCTTTTCTTCTTTCCTTTTACACTCGTATGCATGCAGAAATTAGCATATTGTACCGAGAGTGGGAGATGTAAGAAGCCGACCCCCTGCTGTTCAGCGGATTGTGCAATCTGCAGGCGGCATCAATTTTTCAGCAGTTTTCTCATTTCTCATTACAGTCAGGGCACCGCACAGCTCCCGATTCAACACAATCCCTAGTGGTCCTACAGACAAGCATATGGGCTGTTGAATATCCGTACTGCTACTTTCATAGCATTAATATCCTTGTTTATGCTTCCACCGTAATTAATCCTGGTATTAATATAGTTTGGGCTTAGCTTTACTAATTATGTATGGGCTAGCAGGATAATTATGTCAGCAGACTCTGGCGCTGATACTTGCAGCAGTTTGCTAACCTTAGGAGCAGCACATAAACACTTTGGCCGATCCTGCCTTGGAAACAAGGAAGGCGAAGAGACAAGAAGGAGGGTGGATATGGTGAATAGATGTCTGATAACTATAAATAGTGTTTTTTAAATAAGGAAATTTCACAAGCACAATAAAGTTGTCCTCGGGTATCAAACTCCGTGGTTGTCATAGTGATGTGTGCATTATTAAGAGGGTGTTGTTCACTCTGGCATCTAATCTTATAATGAGGACGGCTCATTATCGGCCCAATGAGAGTTCCTTTCCTTACTGACCGTATCATAGCTTGGCGGGTGCTTGGGGCTGAGGAGAACTTTTTCCCCGTGCTCTTTCCTTGCCCTCCATCCCACTCCACCCCAAATAACCTCAGCAAGCTCTCGGTGCGGCGTACCGCTGTGCAGGGCTAATGGATGGCCAGCGCTAGGCAAGCCATGGCCAGATTTTCCTCTGGTTTTGAGCATGCCTGTGACTTTAATGGGCATGAAAAATTACAGTCTGGCTACTTTAGTCTTTTTGGCTCTCCCCAGCCCTCGTGTTCATTAACATTGCAGATTGGGGAGTTTAAAATGAGCTGTTGGTTTGCTTTTATTTCTGCACCTGTTTCTGCTGCCTGACCATTCCCAGCAAATATCCTTCGTGGGGTCAATGATGCCCCTTCGTGCCAGGCGCATGGCTTAATGGAACTTCCTTTGCTTATCATTAGCCACTTTGCATTTTTATAGAGCGCTATTAACCAGGATGCAGACTCGCTTTTAATTCCCTCCTGAGGTTTGTACACAGCGGTTGCATCCCTCCCCCGCTCCCCAAACAATCCAATTATCACAGTTTGTCACACAGGCGCGGGTGACCCACACGCCACCTGCTCCGCTGTTGGGCCTGATCCTGCAGGATGGCAGCCAGGCACGGGAGTTTGAGTTTTGCCTCAGTGGGACACTTTCAATGGTTTTAAAAATCATATATCTGCTTTTGTCGGCAAAACCAAAACCAGGACCCAAAATTGGCTGTGAAATTGCATTGTTTGAAGGTCTGGGATATGAAAATGGCTTAAAAGAATTTCATTCTTCCCTCTCCCTCTCTTTCTTTTTTCTTTTTTTTTTTTTTTTCAGAAATAGATTTATGTCTAGACAGGTGACCTGTGTATTGTTCCAGCTGAGTTAGGTGACCCTGGTGATGTAAGGATCTGATCCGCTGGGAAGTCTGAAAAGTGGAAGTTAATGGGAGTGCTGCTGTCAGCCTCCTATGCAGGTGCATATGTAAGTGTGAGGTCGGAATTAAAGATGTGATTAAATGTCATCATCTTCAGTTGGATTTATCATGTGCTGATGCATTTTCCTGAAATGGCTCCCAAATCGTAACCCAAAGACATGGGTGGAAATATTCCCCATGTCTTCAGTTAATTTTGGAGCAGCACCTTTGAGCTGTGCCATTAACAGTCCCCCCCAGTTGGACTTCCCTCTGCTCAGCCCTCCCTGCCCAATTTCAGCCCACTCCCAGCAGCTTCTGGCTCTCAGCTGACGGCAGCCCCAGGGCACCTGGCTCCTGCTTGTCAGTGGCTGCTCCACTATCATAGAGCACATGGGTCCTGCTTCTGGACCTATTTTTTAAGTTAGAGTCACTTTCTAAAACACAGAACCAGTCCTAACACTAGAAACTTCATCCCAGGCCTTCTTCCTCACAGGAAAATATTGCAATTAGAGATGACAGAGACATGTGCTCTCTTTGGCCCCGAATGCTCAGCAGCAGAGTTTCAGGAATGGTAGAGCCCAGTCTGAGTAGCAAGTGTGAATGGCATGGCACTGGGCTCATGTGCCCTAAAGAGATGCTGAATCCATAGCTTGGGTGATCCATCCACAGATTGCCACGGGTGAGCTGTGATTTGCCCAAAGAAGAGGTAGTTCCTCTAAGTTCTCCACCAAATGTTAATGAGAGATATCTTATAGAGACTTCTGTATTTTTACAATATGCACCAGGGTTTCTCCACAGCTTCCTTCCAGTTTCATTTTCTTTTTTTTTCCTTTTGGCCATTGCATTTCAACTGAAAGTAGTGGTGTCCCTCCAGTTGGGGTTTCATTCTGTATGTTCTCTTTGTCACACAAAAATCAAAGGGAATTTTGCATGTGACTAAAACAGGGGCTGGAAGAGGCCCTGAAGGTATAGCTAGAAGGTCCTGGATTACTCTACCAGTCCACAGGAGAAATCCTCCTGCCCTGCAGCAGTCATCTCCAAGGAAAATCTATGTGTTTGTGTTTTTAGACTCTGGAGGCAATTTGGATAGACCGTGGAACTGTATGAACCTTTTACATTTCCACCAAATCCCAAACTTCCAGATCTTGAGATCCAGATCATCTGAAAGTTATGTGGTGTTTAAATGCTGGACATTTCTCTCAGTTCTGTATCATTTGAAGGCTGAGAATTGGTAGCAGGGAGCAAAACAAGAGAAATGTTTTAAATATGTGTTACTAGTAAATGGATTGACATTTTGTCTTGTATTTCAAAAGGATTTTTCTACTGGGAAATTAGTCTCTACTCATAGTGTTGTGATAATCCGCTTATAGTCCAGTTCATCAATATCTTAAGTACCCACATGCTTTTCCTCTACAACAAAGTAGCTTTGTCATTTATGTGTTGGTTGTCAACCATCTCAAGTAAATTGCCTAGCAGAATATGGGTGAGTTTAGCCAGCTGTGCATACTTTAATAGCCTAGACTAAATAGGGCTATAAGTCATTATATTTTTCAGTTACCAGGAGCTTGTTAGACCTCTCAGAGTACAACTACATTGCTGTCTACCCTCAGGACCTTGCAGGCTGACACCAGATGCTGTAGGGGAAGGGAAGGGCGTGGAGGAACATGGGCATCAGCATAACGTGGCTGCTCAGTGAAGGTCCAGTGGCAGAGTGGAGAGGTAACAAATCGACAGGCTAAGTAGCAAGCACCTTTTGTTTGGCTCATTCGTGATCAGCTACATCAAGTTCATAAACTTGGTCCTTTTGGATTCCCCAGAACAGCAGAACAAGTCCCCAGTTTTGCATGCCAGTAACTCACTGACAACAGAAACAGCTTGTTGGAGCTACAGCCACAGATTCCTGTGGCAGCCCTAAGAGTAAATGGTTTTAGCAAAATTTTGGGCAGAAATGGGGAGGATGGATCAATTGGTAACTAAAATGCAAACTGAGACCCAGAGAGTGCCTAAACTGCTGACAGGCAGAAGCTGAGAGGTCGTATCAGGGAAAGATCTTTGTGCACAAACCCTCTTTCTGTTCTTTCTAAACATCTGCTTCTGACCACTGTCAGAGAGAGGCTACTGAGCTAGACAAACCCTTGTTTTGATGCAATATGGCCTTTCTTAATCCATTTTAGGGTGTACTGTTGCATAGCCAGTGCTTCTGACTTTGCAGCATTCCCTCTGCTGCAGGTAGCACTGTAGATGCCTGGGCAGAGATCAAGACCCTTGCTCTCCATCTCTGTGAGTCAAGACGATGAAAATTCATTTCATCCCCTGTGGGGGCAGAATTGCTAATGGAGAATGCCACTAAGAGCTTGCCCTGTTGCTCTGGGGTTTTTGAAAAGGGAATCCTGGCAAACTGGGGGTGGTATTAGCTTGTTTTCCATCACTGCCCTAGGTTACTACAAGGGAGACACTGAGGAGCAGAAACAAAAATGGAGCATGGCATTTTTTATTAGTGCATGAGCACTAAAACTATTACTCATTGTGTATAGTTTGAGTCAATGCAGTTTTAGGTTATCTGCTGCACATATATTCAGTATACATAAACATCTGACAGCTATTACACTTAGTGATGCTGTTGAAAATCAGAATCATATCTCCTCCCTGACTTTATAAGAGGACATTTTCAACTTTAAAAACCCAAATTAGCAAACCAATTATTCATATGTGTTATTTTAAGCATTTGCTTTAATCCAGGCCCACTCCTCTAGCACAACTCAAGCTGAGCAAGTAGGGGAATGCTTTGCTCAACCGGACCTGGGTGAGTTTTCAAAGCACTGTTAGAAATTAAACAGCTGGAGTTACTTCAATATTTCCAAGACTGTCATGTCTTTGTAAGGAATCCAGACTCTGATAAAGTGCTGGTTCATGAAGTCAGTTGGAGGAGGATAATTCCAATTTTGGATCAGCTTCTGAGTTTTGCCATTTGTTTTCATTCTTCCCATCCAGCATGGTGATGGCAGTGGATGAGAAGGAGCCCAGCTGGGGCACAGGAGGACAGCAGGGTTACTGGGTTATTGACTCCTGTCCAGAGCTGTGGAAGACCCTGGATTTTCCTTCCCTTCCCAAGGGCATAGCTGAAGGTAAGTGGTGCTGCTCCACACCTGATTTCACAGAATCACAGAATCATCTCGGTTGGAAAAGACCTTGAAGATCATCTAGTCCAACCATTAACCTCACACTGACCATTCTCAACTACACCATATCCCTCAGCACTGTGCCAACCTGACTCTTAAACACCTCCAGGGATGGGGACTCCACCACCGCCCTGGGCAGCCCATTACAACGCCCAACAACCCGTTCTGGAAAGAAATACTTCCTAATATCCAGTCTAACCCTTCCCTGGTGCAGCTTGAGGCCATTCCCTCTTGTCCTATCGCTCGTTACTTGGTTCAAGAGACTCATCCCCACCTCTCTGCAATGGCAATATAGAATTTGCCCTCTTCTGATGTACACTGAATATGGGAGCTAACCCACTTTTTTTATTCACTGCTACATGATGATCTTTGCTGCACACCAGAAGTTAATCTACTCTGTGACAGCACCCTAGTATTTTCTCTCTCACGAAACTTTTCTCGTGGAAGGTGCCTTAAAGCATTTGGACTTCAGCAAAGCAGAGAAGTCACCAAAAATGTCCCTTCTGCAGTTTCTGCTCTTAGCATCTGGCCCCTTTTCTGGTGAGGTCAGTAAGGGTAGTGAGGGCATGGGTACCACTTTGTCCTTTGGTCCATGTAACATAGAAAGCTCTCGGTGATGAGGTCGCACTCCTGCACAAGCCCAGGTGTGCCAGGGGTGAGCTGAGAGATCTGGTCTTTCACTGAAAATAAAAGAAGTCAAGACAGAAAGAGCGGGTCTCAGATGAATTGCATGCTAAAGGAGATCCACATTCTGCCAGTTGTGTGATTATATGCTGGGATGTGTTTTTTTAATGGAGATGGAAAACAGACATTTTGACAGAATTGAGTTTTGCTCGGGGTTATCTATGTGCTGCTCTCATTGAAGCTTCTTGGCCAAATTTGTCCCTGATTTGAGAAGACACAACTCTGCTGGGGTGTGATGGAGCTGAGTTTAATACTGAAGTGCAGCTGAAGAAAAATATTCCATGATGTCTCCTGTCAGGGCAGCATGAAGAGCCCTGTGAGAACCTAGTTATGAAATCCTACTGCTGCCCTATGCTTGTTTGGCTGGCAAGCATGCAGATTTAAAGAACGTGTTTTGGTCCTCCAACTGATCTTTAATTCCAACTCTTCTTTTAAGCTTGCTTTGTTGAATACACTCTCTGTGAATTAACTGTTATTGGGGCTTTGCCTGTTCAGAGCATCAGAAAACCTCAAAGAATGTCTGACTTTCATGGGCATAGAATTTTATCAATCAATAAATAAACAGAGAAAGAAAGGAAAAAATACTGAAAGGAGTAATCTGTAATAACATTTCAACTCCTGCAATACAAGAGGAGAAAAACTACAAAGTCCCTGGATATGGATCTTGCCAGAAGGGATCATGTCAGTGCAAGGTGATGTTTTCTCCCCTTTGGTGATGGCTTTAGCAAGGCTTTGGCAAGCACTGGTGCTCTAGGTACTGCAATATTATCATTATATAGTTATGGGTGGAATTTTTTCCCCCTTTTTCAAAGGTACTTTTGTTTGAAATGACTGCACTGAATCATGTCTCTGGAAGACTTCAGGTCAAGGGACTGTCTTGAAAGGGGCACTGTAATCAGATGCAGGTGAGCTTGGTTGAACTGCAGGAGGGTAAATATCTCACCCGTATTAGCCCTTGGCTCATATTAGATGGAAGGTTAGGTTAGGTGATTTGATAATCAAACCTAAACCAGCTACTACTGTACTAATAGGAGACAGCAGGCTTGTAAGTTAATGCCAAAATGTCAACAATGACATTTTCCTCGGAAGACCTCAAGAATACTGTAAAGAACTTTAAGTTCAGAAAACTAGAATTCACATACTCTATGCATGTGAGTCAGTCCCAACAAAGTCGTAGCTTTTATTCTTGTCTTTTGGCCCAGACACATTTAGCTACCTTGGTGGACTATAAGCTTCAGATTATCATGAAGTGGGGTTTGCATGCTGTTTCAAGGAAGAAAAAGTAACCAAGTCCCCTGTGACCTCAGGGATGGGAAAGGGAATGGTTTGGGAATATGATTGGACTCTTCCCATGCAAGGGCTACTGTATATTGGTGCTATTGATGGCTCTCGTCTGTTCCTTGTGGCAGTCATAGTACTCTATGGGTAGTTCCACCTAACTGTTTCATGTAACTGACCTGAGCTAAAGGATCCTGCAATAATGGTACTGGAGAATAGCACCCTTCCTTTATCCATTAAACTTACCGAATGTTGCCAGCTTCACCTTGCCCAACATGGCTTAGGTACCCTGTAGAGCTGTATGGAAAGCTCGTATTTTATATGATAGCTCATAGGACCTTATATCAAATTCATTTGAGTTGTCTCCTGAGAGGTCTCCTGAGAGGTTCAAGAAGCCACCAGGCAGTGGCTAACGGTTAGCTTCCAGCTGTGGTAGTTAAAGCAAACTGAAGTCACTCTGTCTCTTGCAACAAAACTGACTCTACCACCTAATCCCCTTCATCACTGAGCAGCCAACCACTGAAAATTAATTTAAGCCTTGTCTGTCTCTGCAGGGCCCAAAATGAAGGTGTAGAAGACACAACTGTCTGCTACCATTTTCTTCTTGTTTGCAAAAGAGTGTTTCTTAGGGTTTTTTTAGGAAAAGTCAAATACGACAAAAGGGTGTGAAAAAAAATGAAATCAAGCTGCATGCAATGAACAGGGAAATAATTCCCAGAAACATAGCAATTTAGATATTAAAGTCTTCTTTCTCCATGAGAGAAAAACCCATCCTTTAAAACAGTCATAAAGCCCTTTAAATCAGGCTCAGGTACCTTTTTGGAAGATGATTGCCAGTTCAGGATCTGTTCAATGTGGAGAAGTACAAATGCACTGGTTTTAATCATGACAAATAACTTCTCTTTTATCAAATCATCTCTGCTGGAAATAGTTTTGCTCTGTGCAGTAACGATAATTTGCGCACTTATCATTCAGTACCTTCCCAAGACAAGCAGCCAGCCATGGGATGTAATTTAACAACTTCTCAACCACAGGTTCATCCAGCCCTTTCCAGCCAAAAGGGCATTTCACATTATTTAAGAGACTTCAACATATATTGCCATCAATTTAAGATTTCTCCAGCCCCTAGTCATTAAAATTTTCCAATCAGCACTTTATAACCTGGGGACGTGGCTGCTGAATGGCACTAGCAGGCCCACTGAATTATCTGCTTTGTGCAGGTGATGGGATAGTTACCAAAAAGATGCAAATCACTATCACAGGGAGCAATCATGATTAGCTGTACATGTCACATACAGAGGTTAGAGAGGCATGGTGGGAAAAGAAAAGGGTTATCTGTGGCATGCTTTTTTCCCTCCTTGTCTGTTTCCAGCTGGAGGTTTCTCTGGGGTTGTGTCTCTTGAGTGCTCAGAGGGTTGGGGTCTGGCATCTGACTCAGTGTGTTGCACGCCATCTCCATCGAACCTACAGCCGAGAGGCAAGGAATGTTCGCAGGGTTCCACAGTTCACTCCCCTGCAGACCTGCATGGCAGGTCCAGGTCTGTAAGAGCCTTGGCTTCAAGGTCAGACTGTGTCTTCATGACTGCTGCAAAGGTGTGCGCTATGTTATCAAAGCCAGGCACATAGGAGTTGTGAACACAGGAGGAGCAGGCAGTCATTTTGGTCCTAGTGCATGAGACCATTAGTGCACAGGCTTTCCTTCATCTTGTGCATCTCCCCAGATCCTTCTGGGGCCTGCAGCAGACTGAGAACTGGCTCAGTGGCTCCTTTGCTGCTTTCCCTGGTTGTCCCCTTCCAGAGGCACCTGGAGACCTTGTCTACTGCTTGGCAAGGCGAGGGGAAAAGATCGCGTGGAATGGCAGAGTTTCCTGGCTAAAGAAATCCGTCCTGCTGAGTAACACGGGATGGTGTCTCATGGCAAAGGCAGGTAGCTGTTGGTGGAGGAGGATGGCAGATGAAGTCTTGGGGATGACAACAGGAGTGAGGTCTGGTGGATCTGCAGTTGGATGTTCAGATCTGCTTGTGCTGTGCAGGAGCCGCAGAGAGAGGCAGTTCAGAAAGAGCCTTCAGGGGATTTACTGACATGGGGGATGCCTGGGCAACAGAAGTGGCTCTTACCTTTACCCCATGGTTGAAGACGTGAAGCAGGGTGACTGCAGAAATCCTTTTAAAAAGAGAAGTTTTTAATAGGATGCTTTTTTTCTTTGAGGTATTCTTCATTATTTGCAGCCTCTGCAAATTAGGTCTCTGGGGGTGCGGTGCTACCGGCTAGACACGCCGCTGCACGGCTCGGTGTGGCTGGCAGGCGGCTAGTGTGTAGCTGGGAGTTCCCTCTGTAGAAAGTGCTGTTTGGTCCCTCCCTTGTGCTTATGATCGCAGCCTGGTTGTGTGCTTGCTCTCCTGCTCTTGTGCCTTCTCCCTGGCTGAAGGATGGGAAATTGGCTGGGGCTGCAGAGAGGACCACTGGGCGCAGGAGAGTGCTTCTCTGTATTTAGGGTACAGGGCTTTGAGTGAGTTGACCTGGGGTTTTGGATACCCTCTCTGCTGAAAATACCTGCTTGTGGGAGCGTAATTTCTTTTTGGATGGCAGGCTCAAGAAAAAGAGGTTAGAGGGACTACTGGATGGGACTTACCAACCTGAAGAAGGTTTTCCCCATCCCGGATTCTGCAGCAGTGACCCTAGGCTTCCATTACAGTCAGCATACACATAACTAACATAGTCTTGGATCTTCCTCTTCTTATCCTAAATTAGGTCATGGCACCCTAAAACTGTGTTGTTCTTCCCCTTTTTCTATAGATAGAGACAGGGGTGATCAGCTGAGTAGCAGACTTCTATGTTGCAATGTGAATAGTGAGATGAGTCCTATTTGATCCCATTGGGATAGATTTTGTGAGACTGGAGAACATCCCTGGCCTTTGCAGCAGCCTCCTTCTGACAGCCCTACCAGCTCTTACTGGTCCTCTTGTTATCTAAAAAAAAGCACCAGCAGAGTGATTCCTGGCTTCCTGACAGACACAATCAGGCCCGGTGCTCTCCAGCTGGCTATTGGAGCTGTAGCTGATTCCCCAAAAGGCTGCTAAAGCCTTGCTGCAGCATCCTCAGGTTCCTAACTGTGCCTCCTACCTCTCCCAGGAGCCACGATGCTCCTGGCTGCTTCCTTCCTCTTCCTCCCTGCTCACATCCCCACTTGGATGGGGAGACTGGAGAAGTAGTGACAGCATTCATAGTTAATCAGCATGGTGGATGGCCTAACGTGACGCTTTTCTTCTCTGTGGACTGCCTTGAAGCTCACAGGAATCTGAGGTGTCTGCCCATTTGGCAAATCTGGCTGAGTCTGACCAGCCAGCCTGAAAGATGTCTGAGGAATCAGTCTGCAAGTCTCATTTCCTTGGGAAACCATAATTTATTTAAAGCTTTGCTTCATTTAAATAGAAGTCTTTCCCTACCTTCAGCTACTTCTTGCTTCTAAAAGGTCCTTTGGACTGGAAGAAAAAGCATTTAATCCCTTCCATAAATGGTTCAATATCCATTTTAAAACCCTAAAAATTTGAAGAGGTCATCTGCCTCTACTCCACCTGCTGCTGCCACTTGGGGATTTGAACATAAGACCTACAGGAATCAGAAGTCAAAGACCTGGACCAACCTTTTACAGGCTATGCTGAAATAAAAAGAGAGAGGAGGGATAGGAAAAAAAGGGGCAGTTAGAATAGGATGGAGAGAAAAATATGCACATTAAAATGAATTCTAGATGTATTTTTTCCAATCATTTTTAATGCTGAGGTGACTTTTGAGCAGATCGTAGTGCATGGTATTTCAGCCAGACCTGTTATAGCAAAAGCTCACAGTGCAGCACAATGTAATTAAAAAAAAGTTGCAGGATTCCCAAGCACTCATTAAGCCTCCACCACCGCTGCGGTGCGGGAAGGCATGCAGAACCAGGGGCTGAGCTGCCTGGTGTCATGCAGCACCCACATCCCTGGAGTCCCTGGTGCCTGTTTTAGTCATCGCATCATTTTTTTTCCTCTGTGCACCTTACCTCTCTTAAGGCTTTGCTGCCTCACATGTAGTCAGTGCTTGGTGTTTTTACAGTTGGGTACAAGCTGTAGCAGTGAAGGAGGGGATGAGTAAGAGGGCTGGCTGTTTCCAGCTGTTTGCCACCAGCACCACACGGACGTGCTCATTTGGGGACTGTCTGACTGGTCCCTGTCCTTGCCCTTTGTGGTGACATTTAGTGCTGGGCGCTGGAAGATGTGCAGGCCAAAGCACAATCTCACAGAGTTCAGCAAGTGCTTTTTATTTTTTTGCTAGCTAACAAAGTGACCCTGACATCGATTTGGTAAAATGCCACTCTACTGCTTGAGAAAGGAGGAAAATCCCCACTCCCAACTGTAATAAATATATTCCTGGGTTTACATCTGTATAAACATGAGGAGAATGAGACCAGGCTTGGTGTGACTGCTCCAGGAGAAGAGTTATGGCTGAGAGAAGGCTTTAAAAAGATGGTATTGAGAATTGTGCTCTGTCTCTGCCTTTGCAGCCAGGATCATTATCTCTCATTGCCATAACTTTGGGGTAGGCTGCTTGTGTCTGTGTAGCCGTTCATCTTCCAGATGGCTTACAGGTGCTATACAGGATTGGCGTTAAAGTCTGCTTATAGATATTAGTCTGCTTACAGAAAAAATCTGCTTACAGGTATTAGGGAGGGAACATTTACTTGGAAAAAAACCCAAACCGCTCAAAATGCAGGATGACTCTGCTATGTCATGTTATTAAAATGCAGAGATCGGTCAGTGGATTTTTTGAGCAAGAATACAGAATTTCAAATGCTCTTTTCTTGAGAAGGGGGCTAGACTTTGAGGAGATATCCCTTCTTGCTTGGGTAGGTAACCTCACGGCAGGATCTTCACCAACACTGAGAGCTTTGCATCTTGTGGGGAGCTGCTCATGGCAAGGGTTTCTGTTTTACAGAAGCTAGTGGGTATTTTCAAAGTCTGATCTCAATTGCATTTTTTCTGAAAATACATCTGGGTGGTTCTTCAGTGAGGTACGGAGACCCGGGGATGTTGCTGGAGAGCCTGGGGTAGGCCTTTCCCCAGAGCACAGCTTCCTCTCTCCGGGCTGCAACCTCGGAGACTCTCCCTGTGCTTTTTTTCCACCTGAGTGAGGATATTGTTGCATAAGCTCTCAATCCTGAGCTGTATTTTGGATTTGTGGGGGGGATTCCTGCTGACTACACTGCAGTGTTTGTGTTCAGTGTTAAAGACTTTACTGAGGGGTGTGTATTTTTTTCCAGAAGTCCTGCAAGGAACCTAATGAGTGCATTTTCTTATAGTTGTCAGCCTCCTGGGAGCTGTATTAGGATGCACATACCCACCTTGCTCCTGAGCAAGCGTGGCAGAGGATCCTTCCTCCCACCTGCTCTGCATTTAGTGTCCACTGAAAACCTCTGTACGTTCAGTTGATGAGACCCCCCCTGTGCAGCCGGCAGCACTCACCCGCACAGCCCAGCGTAACTCAGCAGAGCAAATAGCACTTCCCACTCCTGCATGGGGCCCAGAGCTGTATCAGCACACTGCCTTTTCTTGGTGACAGCTGAGGAAAGGCTACAATGACAGGGCACGTAGAGACATCTTTCTTCAATAAAATCTAGCAGTTGCTGGCAATCAGTGAATTAGGGAACTTCACAAGCCAGAGACTGCAGACAGATCCCCATATTTAATAGCTGCCAGTGGGCGCAGTCTCCACAAATTTGTCTAATCCCTTTTTTAACCCGTTTGTAATTCTGGTCTTTGCAACATCCTGCAGTGATGCTTGCGTCTTTATTTGTTTTAAACCTGATGTCTGGACGTATCATTGGATGGCCATTTTCCTTCCTGCCAAAGCCACTTGGCTTCACCTCGTTTCTTCAAAGAGGGCTCTGATGCAGCACCATAAATCATTATGGCCAGAAAATATCCTTTTGAATCCCACAGTATCATTTCAAAGCTCTGGACTGTGTGTGGTCTTTTAAATACAAAATGTATGCTTAAAAAATGGAAGGGTAATTTTTTCCCCCCCAAGTGATCTGGAAAGGAGCAGATTGTGCTTGGACTGTTTGCAGAAGCTGGAGTTCAGCAGCTGTCATTCGTTTGGCTTCTCCCCAGCTCCAGGACTGATGATATCCTGGAAGGCAGGAGTGGGACAGGGTTTGGAGGGGCTGGGGCAAGTGGAGCAAGGTTTTGAAATTGCTAGCAGTGATGTTTTCACATCCAAGAGATCTCTGTTTTCCCACCTCTTAAATTTATTGTGCTCATTTATTATTTCCTTTGACCAGAGGCCAACAAACAGTAAGCAATGCATATATGTTTTGCAGAACAAAAGTAAAGAGTAGTTTCCGGTACAGGGCAGGCACAGTCTTAGAGCATTATTAAAGTATCTATATTCACCCTGCATGATAGAAAGGAAGGAATCAATGCTGCAATCAGCTATTCAGAAACAATCCATTTCCCAAGCTAAAACAAACAAACAAAAAACTTCCACCCTTTAAAAAAGAAAATGAAAAGGAATCTGGGCAACTTTAAATTTGGTGAGAATTTTTGGAGGTCTGAAATAAAGTGCTGCAGGGAGCTCAGGATGGAGCAAACCGTGGTTCCCTAGCCAGAGATTTCAGTAAAAGACTGAAATTCACTGAATTCTCTGCTCCTGAATGTGTTGAAAGATTAAGAGTCTGATCCTATGCTATTTGGGACTTTTAACTTTTGATCCTATGCAAGTGGGACTTTTGACTTGGTCAAACAAGATTTGGCCCTAAATAAAGGGCTTAGGTTCCCAACAAAGCAGATGTGCTGTCCTATAGGGTATGGGCAAAACACCTCTGTCTAATCAAGCAGATCCCGTTGTCCTGGCAAGAAGTCAGAGCCCATTTCTGCACAGAATACCCCTTTCCTTGCTTCAGGAGAGCAGTTTCCCAGTGACTGCAGCTGCCCAGGAGAATATCCATTTGCAGCAGGTGTGAAAGTCTGTATCTACTACAACCATCCCACTACAGTGAATCCACATTTTATTTCTACCTAACTCATCTGCTACATACACTTTTAAACCAATGAAGGGGGCCATGAAATTTGCCCTTACATGGGTAGAGTACAGCATAGTGAGCGGCTCAGAGAAGCTGGGCAGGGAACACTGTAGCTGTCTGCCTTTTCCAAAAAGGAGCAAATTCTTTCTCTCTGATATGCCATGCTGGACCCTGATGGTAGCAAGCTATTAATAGCAGCAGGTCACTCTAGGAGAATTCATGAGGAGGATGAAACGTATAGCATACAGGTTTACACATCGAGGGATGCAGCAGTTAGTTAGCCAGAGACTGGCTTCATCTGGATCTCTCTTTCTGATCTCACAAGCTTTGTCCTCATAAATATGTGTGCTTGGAACAGGCTGTACCAGCGGTTTCAGTCACTTTGGGACTTGAACCTCGAGTTGTGCAAAACTGCAGATGTGAACCGTGCAAAACTGCCCTTAGTGATTTGTTAACCAAGAAAAAAAAAAAGAAATGTCACCATCCTAACATGTAGCATGGTGCGTGAGTTTGTCCTGAAGACAGCCATATGTACACTTGTCTCTATATCAGACAACCTAAGTTAATTTTGTTTTGAGCTATTTCTTATGCCAAGAATAACAAACCAAAGAGCTTCCCATCCCACACCGATTTTGTATACTGGTGTCATGAAAGTGGGCTGAGTTTACAGAACCAGATCTTTATAGAGTTTATCCCTTCTCTGGTAATATCTAGATTAACATTTGACGTGACAGGCCATATAATCCATAAAAAGCAAATTGTATGTCACCATGGTCTCACCTGTATAATGGTAGAGTAGCATAGACAGGCATTAAAAGTGAATATGGCTTCTGATAGTTAGAAAACAAAGCCCTCCCTCACCCCCTTTTTAATAGCAGTGGCTCTGAAATGACATTAGTTTTACTGCTGTCCTTAAGGCTAAAAGGAGAGGCACACGTGACTCTTTGGTCTTTCAATTAAAATGAACTTTATTGCAAAACGTTTGTTCTTTTGTTGTCTTGCCAGCTGGGTGGCTTCAGGAGCTTGAATAATACATGTGCACCATTGTACAGTAATTGTTCCCCATCCTCTGAAACTCACAGATTATGAATTCATATATTGTTTGTGCAGCTGATGGTGGCTTTGAGCTTCTCCACAGTTAGAGAAGGACTGAACCCAGTGCAGACTGCATTTATACAGCTTTAGTGAATCCAGATTTATTATTTATCCTTAGCCTGAGCTGGCAAAAAAATACATCAACCCCCAAGCCTACTGCAAAAGGTACATCAATCTGGAAGGGTTTGAAGCCCAGATTCACCTGGGTTACCCTGAGACAAAGGGAAATCCAGCTGAGGTGCCTGATTCAAGAGCATCACCTAAGCATATAAGCTAAGCCAGCGCAAGCGAGACCACTCCAGAAGGAGATGAGAATGGGGTGAACCACCCTGCAGAACCTCTTTATCTGTCCTGGAAGAAGAAAAATAGAGCTCTTAGGGTGACCAGTCAGTAATGCAAAGTTCAGGTAATGCGTTGAGTTGATGTGCACCCAGGCCTGTGTGCCTGAAAGTGTTCAGGTCCTGACAGGGAGGGCTATAGAGCTAGAGAAGTGTCAGAGGAGCTGCTGCTGTATTGCTAGGACTGCTCAGACCTGGGAGGAGGAGTGGCCTCACAGCTGGAGATGGTAAGGAGAGAGGGAAAACAGTGAGGCAAAGGAGCAGTTGGGAATAATGAAGGTGCAAAAAGGAGAAAACACAAGAAAATCTAGAACAAAGACGCTGAAAAGGACACAAATCTGTGGTAAAAGCACTTTATAATGGTGTACATATCTGCAAACCTGCTCTGAGCAGTGCGTTTATTCCTCTCTCAGCAAAATGCATTTGTGCTCCAGTTCCTCACTGCTGAGCAGCTCTAATGAACATTCCTCTGTAGTCTCCTAAACACCTCCCATGGCTTATGCAGGGTACGCTAACATATTTGTAAAGGTTTGCTTAGCAATGAATAGATCTGCCCTAACTTCAAAATACATCAGTGGCATGTAGCCTCAGGACCCCTGTATCTTAAACGAATCCCTGGTGGCATACCAGATTTAACTGTACACAAAAATAATGTTGTTTTCTTTTTTTAGGGCATCGCCTTTACATTCAGCTAGAGGAGTTGCAGCCATCTACAGCACATTGCCCTGATGTGAGCCTGAAAGGAACAAAGGCATTTTCTTCACAGGTGCATTTGTCCCTGCGCATCGTGGGTGCAGGCATCAGCTTCAGCACTGAAAAGCATTTATATTTGATTACTCTTCTTTTAAAAGAATGTCACTCTAAGAGAGAATTTCAGTGCCTCAGGGCACAAGGAAAGAATTGTTTTGGTTGTTTTCAATTGAGCATTGGTTCTTTGCATGTCAGGGTACTCCGCTTCAGTTTCCCATTTGTGGGCTTTTTGTCCTCGTGCTGGTGTCTTTCAGCAGACCTCCCTGGTAGTAGTGTAACAGTGGAGTGGATTAGTGCCATCTTTGAGAGGGTTTGAAACTTGACAGAGTATTTCTCTCTCTAAAACAATGAAGTTATGCCTGCAGTGAGGTCCTGAAGCCCTGGCAGGTATTCATAGTACAAAAATTGGACACGGAATTCTCCTAATCTCATTCTGACCATATGAACACAAGTGCTCCACGGAGGATTCCTTTAGGATGGGCATTGCACCTGGAGGGGTAAATTTTACATGGAGAGACCGATCTCAGCTGCCTTTGAGCACCAGGGATGAATGAGGCATGAGAGGGAATGGCACCAGGGGACCCACAGCCCATCTGCTCTTGGCTGCTTGACAGCCCTGAAAGGTTACTGCATCTGGAGCGTGGTTTGGAGCAGCCGTGGGTCACATCTCGAGCAAGGGGCTACGGGAATATCCTCTCCATTTTCCTCACTTCTCTGGAGCTCAGATCTGAGTCCCAGAGGTTTGAGGCTTTGAAGAAACCATCACCCATGTCCAAACACATAAATCCACAAGGTTACTGAACTTGTGAAAGCTGCTGAGTGTCTGTGATGGGAGGTGGTTGCTTCAGAGTGAGGATTTGCTTATGCAGAGTCGCTGAGGAAAACTGAATTAACTAAATGTGTGAACTGAAAGTGGATTAGCAATGCCACATAAATGGATAGATTTCTTAAATTCTTCTCTTCAGAATTGAAATGGTCCTAATTTGTTTCAGCATAACTATGAAAGAGAACGTTATACAGGTCTTTAATGAGATATAACTTACTGACCGTAAAAGTTAGTCTACATTAATTCTTTTCTGTTTCCTAGCAGAGGTGAGACTGGAATACAGTCCTGAAATTTTTTTAGTAGGAAACTTGTATTGACTTTATTGGGGATTTTAGTAACTGATTCTGATAATGTAGGAATCTGTGTTTATTATGATTATATTATTTTTAATCTTAGGATATAAAATCTCTGAATAAGCAGTTAATTAATCCTCACAATGTCCCTGTGAGGTTGGTAAAGGCTTTGTAACAATCACTTCATTCATTGCTGTGCTATTTCTGCTTTTAGTGTGGAATACAGCAAGGCAAAACCGTGCTACAAGATATGGGAGGGAAGATGAATATCAAATCTTATTAAATGCATGGGAGGAATTAAGCAAAGAAAAAATGTTACTACCCAGCTTAGAATTTGGTCAAACCACCATGATGCACTCACGAGAAAATGTCAGGGGAGCTTTAGTGATCAGGGCATCTGCTTTATGTCTAACCAAACCCACAGCACATATAACGGTACCACACACAGTGCACTGTGGTGGGGAGTGGCGTAATAGCAGGGTGTAAATATCAAGGATTAAAAATAATTTGCCTGATTTCCTTTTATTTGGAAGTAAAAATGAAAAGAAAATTAAAAGGGAAAAACCTCTGAGATCGTGACTGCTCTCTGAAGGCTGACTCTCCATCTTCATAGCCTGCTCCACGGGTGTTGCAGTGCAAAGTGGTACTCCTCACAGTCCCTTCTCCATACGGGCAGCTTCTTTCTTTTCCTCAGCGGACAGTTTATTTTCTATTCAATGTGAAATCTTGTGTTTGTCTTACTTCTTTAAATGAGAGCAAGCACTGTGCTTTTGTCCTGCTCCTTTTCCAGTGCTTTTTTGCTGATCTTCTCTGCATGTATCTCAAAGGTCAGGAAAACAAATCAATACGGAAGAGGACCTCCTGCCCCTTTTAACCTAACCTGTATGAGAGAGGGAAGGGAAATTGCCAATTACATGAAAGGGAATTTTAAATATGCTTGAAAAAAGCACAGTGTGAGTGAGGGTTTGGAAGGACAGGTGTCAAGAAGACCAGTCTCTGCAGTTCACAGGGTGCCTTTATGAACTTGTGGTCTTCTCCTCCATGACAGCATGTATGGGCAGATCTGTAGAGCTGAAAGGCATCCCATGAAAGAGGCACTGTAACGGGGAATGGCCCTCTCATTTCAGCATCACTGACTGTGAAGGTCTCTGCAAGGGAGACCTTGGTGCCCTGGCAGCTGGACTGAGACTCACTACATGACTTGAGGGCTAGCAAATGCTGACCACTGTCTTGTACTGGCTATGTTTGCTTCAGTTACTTTCTGGTTACCACTATCATGCTTCCATTCCTACAGGTGAGCAGCTCCTTCTTCTGCAGATAATCACCATGCACATTGCAGAGCATCAGGAAACAGGAGAGAGGCTCCATATCTGCACAGCAGCCGGACTCCTGCTGCACCATCAATGGAGCAGTGAGGCCTATGATTGAGTTTTTGTCTAAACTCAAGCCTGAATAGTACAGCCAAGTTACTGATCATGGCCTCTGTTCCCAACATCTAGCCTCAAGCATTCAGCTGAGAGTACTCTGTTAGGAGGGCACTCCTGGGAGCTTTTTCAGCAGTCACTGAAGAGGAGATAGCTCTCCCTTTCCTTTGCAATGATGAAGATTTCTAGATTGCTCATAGAGGGTCTTCATGCAAGTGTCTTATGTTAGATGCTAAAAATTCAGGACTTAATCTCTTAAACTATTTTAGTCTTTATACATCTGCCTTTGAATTTAGCCTTGATTGTTCTATCAGATGCAAGACTCCTGAACACCCTGCTAATGTACCTTCCTTTCCCCCCAGCCCCACTCCAGGTGCCTTTTTAAGAACTACTTTTCACTTGCTACTTATTTGGCAAATACCACAGTGTGAAATAGTGGCTAATCACTCTGCCCTCCTTCCAGTATCAAGGTCAGTGAACAGAGAAAAGCAGAAAGCAAAGCGAGCCACCCCTTTAAAACCCAGGAGTTTCAAACAGTGACCATCCATCCTGGTTAAAGAGCAACACTTAGCACAGGTATTACTGGATGGCTTCTGCACCTCCTGCTAGCCTTCTGCTTAATTTCTGGTCTCTTCTTTGCAATACATTTTTCTTACTGAACCAGCAGTAGAGATCAAACCCTCTCTCCTTGCATATATCTATGCATATAGGTCTCCTGCAGGGGAAAACAACAGTGATTGTATTTCTCAGAAAGCTCAGCATTTGTGCTGCTGAGTGTGGGATGGTGGTGCTCCTCCTGCACACTGGAAGAATGTCAGTCACCAGAGCAGAGACAGAAGCAGGGGACAGAAACAATAAAGTAAATGTTTTCCCTTCCTGAGGTGGTCTGTTGTACTACTGAAACTGCTTCATTAAAAGCTTTTTAAGAATAAAGTTCATACTTTTTTTGCAGTAAGAGCCTTTTGCAAAAAGAAGCTGTTAGAAAAACAATGTTCTTTTGCAGATGCTAAACACAGAAGCCCACATGATAAATGTTTTTCAGTCTTCACGTTTCTTCCTCCTTTGTGCCCTGCACCAAACCATTACACTTTGGGCCCATTATTGCTCTTCAGCTGACTGCGCAATGCCGACGGCAGAGCCAGGCTGAAGACAGATGACACTGGTGTGTTGCACCCTCCATTTTGAAATGTGTCCTGGAAAGGTCTGTGTGGATAAGCTGCTGACATCTGCAGTAAGGTTGCTGTGCCTCTTGGTATGCTGTTTTCATACTAAGAATAAACTGTAGGACTCAAAAAAAAAAAAAAAACCAAGCAAGGAAACCATTCAGGGTTTTGAGGTTGTTGGGTGAAATTTCTTACACTAAATGCCCTGTGTTGTCAGAAAAGTGAGCCTAAGATTTATATTCTCAGAAATGAAAACAGAAATTGGTCCATTAGAATGAGCAGAGAGCAATTTACGTGCAGATGCCTTTACCCTAAGTGAGAACATGGATGCTTTACTAGGGAGAAGCAATAGACTTTGAGACAAGACGAGACCATGAGTTTGGCTTCCTGTGCAGCTCCAGACAGCTCTGGTCTTCTTTCAGGTCTTTGGAAGACTTCAAAATGCTGCTAATAAGGAATTATGAACATTAAGGCCCCTCACATTGCTGGATTGTAGATGCCTTAATGGGCCCTCCTTATGGAGGGGGACCAGATTTTGATCCCAGTGGTGTAAACCTGGAGTAGTGGATTTTAGTGGATTTCAATGGAATTCCTCTAGAAAAATCCATGTATAATGGAAATGAAGCATTTTAAAAGCAATGTATTTTTATGCTGGTTAGTCATCCCTGTCCTTCAGCCTAAAAAGTTGTTCAGGATTCTCATATTGGTTTGAAATGACTGGGCAAAAAGATATCTAATCAATCACTATTCACATAGTCTGATGTACCTCAGAAAATGACACTGAACAGCTCAACATCTCTCTGAGGTGACAGTATGGTCACTCATCTGTAAGTTGCTTGGGAGTGTTTTGCAGACCTTTTGAGGTTTAGTTGCTCAAAACATCATATAATGATGGGTTCTTTTTGTGTGAACTTCTGCTCATCTTTATCTCTCAGTGGAGATTTGCACCACAGTGCAAAGCAGTAATCCCCCCTGGGACTGCTTGCCTAATACATGCTCTAAGCGGTCAAGAGTGCTACTTACCTTTTCCTCAATGACAAAAAGAGGAGTATGTGGCTTATTAAGACTTGAGCAATGAAAATCAGAGCAATGGGCTGTAATGAGTAGATTGATGACAGAAAAGCTGGGTAATTAACATGTAAAAGTTAATTGTTGCAGGCATTACATGTGGACTGAGCTATTTCATGCAGAGATAAGCTTGGCTGTTTCCTGGGATATGGCAGGGTACACTGAGCGCTGTGGACTTATGCAGTGTGCTTCACACCACAGCTATGCATTTATTCTGATGATCAGATAACTCCGCAGGCAGTTACCCCCATCGCTCCATGCTGTTTAACTTTTACCATGTGCTGAAGTGCTTGTGCTATGACACAGCCCTGAGCGTCCCACCACTAAGCTGTAATAGCAAGCATGATGAAAAATCATCTTCATCTTTCCTCTCCTGCTATTTTGACTCAGACTCTGCTGAAAATTTGGCACCAGATTCCAGAAGCTAATCAAGCCTTTGTCTACTGTACTTTACTCTCAATTTCCCTTTAGAAAAGTGCTATCAAGAACAACCTGCAAGCCAGGACATTGTAAAATTATGCTGAAATTTCGTGCGAGGTGAGCCTGCAGAATTGTGATTCTGATACCTCTGGTGTTTTGATTTAAGCCTTTAGCTTAAGCCACCAACAGCATATTCTCTGTGTATGTGTGTGTGCATAACACAATTGTATTTTTACTGCCCACAAATTCACACACACAATTAGACAGAGCAAGCTGTCACTACCTATAAGTTTGGGTTCAGGAAACAGATGTGCCTGTATCTTGCAATGTCCTCAGATCTCTAAAAGAGATGAACCGCAAAGATGCAGAAGAGAAATTACTTCAAAAATCGATTGCCAGTATTCCCGAAAAAGGATGAATGAATGGTAGACATTTACTCCAAAATCCTTCTACATGGTAGTTTCTAATCTGCAGTGTAAGAATTGCACTTGCTTATATCATAACAGAGAATCCTGAAAATTTTATGGGTGACCAATAAACCTAATAAGTGAACCTCAGCCGTCTTCTTTGAAATCCTTGAAATGGTGAGACCCATTCGGCACCACCATGTCTTTGGGTTAGACAGCTTCTTCATGGAACAGAGATGACAAAGCTCTGGATAGTTTATTGGAGGGTGTGGAAAAGGCCTTTCATGGGTGACCAGTCTTTTAAATTCCTAAAAACACCAGAAGTTTCTGAAACATGCTTAGCCACTGCTGAGACACTTGTTCATACATATTTGCTTACACAGGAGAGGTAAACTAAAACTTCTTTATGGAGCACTCTTTCCCTGGCAGACTGTTGGGGTGCAGATATGACAGGACCTAGATTTGAGTCATCCACGGTTTGAGGTTTAATTTTGCAGAACACAAATCTTCCTCTTCAGCTTTCCAAAGAGCACATCTCCCAGTGTTACCTCATGCCAGATTTCCTCTTGTGCTGGCAGGAGTGAGAGCAGCCAAGGTGCACAAAGGGAACCTCTATAGCCATGCAACTGGGTGATCATGCTGGGTGATCTAGTGCTTCAGTCCTGCATCAAGCAGTGCATGGGTGGAAAGGGAAGGGTGCAGGCTGGAACAACTGTAGCTCCATCAGCTCTGCTGCTAGATTTTCACTTGTGGCTAAGCTAGTGTCTTTGGAAAACACTAAAATCCCAAAAGGTAATGCAGGACAGCACTTAGCTTTTCTAATATGTGAACAATGTTGGGTACCACCTGCATTCTCACTCTGCATTAGTAGTAGCAGTAATAATAATAATAATAATAATAATAATAGTAATAATGCACTGCAAACCCAGTTGGTGTCCTACATTCTGGGTTAGAACTACAGTAAAGGACATCTAGTTTTTGTGGTTTTCCTGTCCAGGGTTTCTGAGGTCTGCTTGTCAGTCTTCCTGAGGCAATATCTTGAAAACCTGAGAGAAGAAATTGCTTTTCCTTGTTCTGATGCAACCTCTCTGATTAATCCAAGACCTCCCCTAAAATAGTCCTTGGTGTATCTTCTGGACGGTGGAGAGCTGGTAAAAGGTAATGAGTAACGGAGGAGCCTCTGCAGAAGACAAGTGCTTTAGTCTCAACACTGTGAGTCGCTTTGTGTAGTTGCAGGAGTTTATCTCTCTGAAAGGGCCAGAGCCTGACAGGGGAGAGGCTGTGTCACTCCGAATTACACCACGGATGCCTCTGCTATCAGTGTCACAGCATGGCCTCGTTGTTAATTTTTCCTCCTTATTTTATTATGAGGGCCCCTTTCTGACTGCAGGCAAGGCGGGCAGTGAGCTTTCCAGTGATGGCAGCAGGCAACAGTATTTACAGAAGGGAGCAGAACTGTCAGTTTGGGAACACATGAGAAGACCGCAGGAAAAAGGAGGCCAATCTCAGTATCTGCTTCAGCTTCTCTCAGGCTGAGCTGAGCCTACCAAAGTCTTAGAGGTCCGAATGGGTCATGGGTTTTCTGAAGAAAGCAGCCATGAAGAAAACTGTGAGGGATTAAAAAAGCAAGTCTGTATATGGTCACCCAGCAGTGCTAAGGCCTGGCTAACTCCAGAAACAGAAGCCAAATGCAGGGGAATGAAGTGCTAGTGTGATTAAATTTGGGTTTACAAACTCCAGCCAGCATTGACAGGAGCAGCAGTGGAAACAACCAGCAGGATCCTGCTGCACAGGATGTCTAAGGCAGGGAAGCCTTGTCCTCTTGCTAGCAAGAGATGATGCAGCCAGAGTGTGCCACCACCAGAGGTATTGACCAGCACGGTCCAGTCACCAGAGGCAAGTCCACTTCCATCAGCGGCCCAGGAGTACTCACAGGAGCTGTAAAGGATCAGGAGCTGGATACACGTGGAGCAATTTGAATTATCTGGGATGCTGCTCTGGGTTCTTGAGCAGAGAAAACACACTGCTGCTGAAGCCAGTGTTGGTTCCATACATAACTTACCATTGGAAGAAAGCCCAGCAGTTTTGCTCGTCAATGATTTCTTTAGAGCTCAGAGAAAAGCTTGTTAGGCTTAAAGATTTTATTTTCTAACTATAACCTTGATTTGCTCTGATTTCATATGAACAACAAAATTTAAGTATCACTCCTTATAACTACTTTCTTGAAGGGAAAGAGAGTCTTACTCTCAGACAAATAGTGCCATACAACCTTTAAGGAAAAAAAAAAAAGTGGTTTGTAAATTAAACTTGTTTGGAGGCCTGGTTATTGATCACTTCACTTGATTTTGGTATCCCCCTTCTTGAAACCTGAACACAGACTTTGAAATAATGATGGTGATTCTGGCTTTTAAAACACCTGCTAGCAACTTTATTGACAATGTAAATTCCCTGATCTCAGTCAAGTTCAGACTTTGGGAGTTGCTTTTCATTTATGCTGGTGAATGCAGGAGCAGAATGGGATCCTGATAATTAAAATCCCTGGAAGGCATTCCCTGCCCTCCACGACTTAAGGAAAGGCTGTAAACACTGCATCCAATACCCCTTGCTACACTGGCTCAGAAACAAAATTAACAGTGTGGGATATGAAACCATTAATTTTCAGTTGTGGCACTGAAGACTAAATTTTATTCTGACACTGGAAAAATGACACAGCTCTGGATTTATATGGGTGAGGTTATGTTCTCTCTGAGACCTTTGTAGTTCAATAAATTAGGGAAGATGTTGGAAGAATACATTTTGAGGGGAAGAGGATCACCTCACCTTAATCCTGAAACTTGTGTTGAGACTAAAAAAGTACAGCGATCAATTACTAATACTGCAGAATAACCTAAGCAGATGAGATGTCCTCCTCATTTCTGTACTACATAGAAAAGAAACAAATAAAGGCAGCTCCCAAGAACAATACTTTTTTTGCCTAAACTTTACCAACCACTTGAAAAAAGAGGTATAATTAATAAATACAAAACAAAATTCTTTGGGAAAGAGGAAAGAACTAGAGTTAATGACATCATTTTCCAGCCCCTAGATGTACTCAGGCTGGCATTCCTGGAACACTTGGGTTGTGGCATTTCAACAATCAAGTAGTATCATCTCATGGACATGGCATGACAGGCCTCTTATCACATACAAGCTATGTGTGTTATCCACATAAACACTCTTATCACATCTCTCACAATAGATGTTGGCACAGGGGTGCCAGTTTTTCTCTCCTTAACAGTAAAGCAATATCCGTCCCACAAAAGATCTTGCATGAACCTTATGAGTCAGTCAAAACTGGTTTTGTGTGGAGTAGCTGCTAGTTGTTTTGTTTGACTTGCTTGGGTTTTGTTTTTAATTTTAATTCATATTCCTGTTCCAACATGACTTGCAGAAATTGCCTAGAAACCATCTCGTGTCAGCTCACTCATCCAGTACATAAGGCTCCCCATATGCAGGCAGAGAGATAAGCTTAACTTCCTAATTTTTTAAAGAAATGCAATTAACACAAACACCCCCTTCCCCCTCCCATGAATGTGATATCTGAGAACTCAGGATAAAAAAACCCCAAACATCACTGAGTCAGAAAAGTCTGGCATGTGTATTGCACGGGAGTGTGTCGATGGAAAATGTGCTCTCAAGGTGGTGGCAAAGTCAGTCACATTTGCCCCTACTAGAAGGTCCAGCAGGCTTCTGGTGGACCCTCCACAGCTTCTGGTGACACAAAGCACCCATAGACTTAGTTTGACTGATCTTTATGCTTTTGTCTCCCTGCTTCTGAAAATACCGGTTGTTTCCTTTGCCGTGCATCCTGTCCAAGATCTCCTCTCGGCTCTCCCTATCTCCCATAGTAGTTGTGACCCACTGCTCTTCTGCAGCCAGTATGAGGGGTACGTGTTGGGCGGTCAGAAAATTGATGGCGTTACTTGTGTTATTCCAGGATAAAAGCACCTTACATGTGATAAAACCTGAGAAGCTGGTAGCACTAAATGCAGATCTGATGGTGAAAAAATCCTATGCAAGTAGAGCTTGGAAACTAAAGGGTTCGTCTGGGCATTGGCTGGGCTAGAAGATTTTGGGTTTTGAATCAAAATCCAAAGGTTTTTTAATAGGCTCTCCGGGAAAGTAGAAAACCAGATAAATATTTTTGGGTTGACCTGTAACATTTTATTTAGAAAATATTTATTTTGGGGTGCCTAGCCTTTTTGCTTGTAACTTGGGATGCTTTATAAGTGAAAAATCCCATCTCAAAAAGAAGTGTTGAAAGGAATTAAATATTTCTTAAGTTGAAAATAAATGTTTCAACACTGAAAAAAGAATTGCTCCCTTTGTGGGACTTGAAACAATTAAATTTGGACTGAATTTCACAATACTTCTGCTCTTCCCAAAACTGAACTTTCTGGCAAGGTTTGTTATGCTTTGGCCATGTTTTATGTGTATGCAGGTAATAAGTAAAGGTTTTAAGGACAAATGTGAACACCTGTACAATAGGAGAACCTGGACTGCAACTTCCAAATGTAATTCACTACCAGTTTTAACCTATCCCTCCTCACTCCTTCTTCTCTTTTGTAATGCTTCTCTTCTGCTGCTGTTGCTTTTTTGACAGGGTGTTTTAACCTGTTCACCATGCAACAGGCTTTCCCACCATCACTCTCCAGGGCTGACAGGAGATGTGGTTTGCCCTCCCACACCATTCAGCTCCAGAGGCCACACTGGGATGTGGCTCACATAAAGGAGGTTATTAAAGAAAAAAACCAAACTAAAGCTGCACTGCACTGCACTGCTGGTGGGGTGGAGGTGGGCAGGGGTGGAGGGCTGGGCTCCTTGGGATCAGAGCTTGGCGCATCTGAGGGAGGCAGGGGAGAGCCCCTTGTTCACTGTTCAGGCAGTGGAGGCAGGAGCCTCCAAGTTGACATCTGGACAGCGTGGTCCAATGCTGTTCAAATTAGCAACTTTCTGGTGTAAATGGCTCTTGATCGACTGACTGACCTTCATGTTTTAAGCCAGCTTCTCTGCTTGCCAGGCAGGAATCTGAGTCTATTAGCACTGGGATGGCATGCAAAGCTTTTATTTAGAGATGCTGGTTGAGACGGTATGGCTGAGGATTTATGAAATCCTTGGGAGCTCGGGTGGTTTGGGGTGGAAAGGGTGAGTTCCTGAGCATGGTATGAATTATTTATATGAGCTCTGATCCTATTTTCCTGAGCCTTTTAGCAGGTGCTAGGGTCAGAAGGAAGGGGGACTAAGACAGCTTTAACTGTTAGGACTCAGTGTTTATCTGTGACTCTCAGAAACCATGGGTAGATTTTGATCACTGACAGGTGATAATGTTTACTTGGTTCTCCATGTGTACCCAAAATATAAAGGACTGGCTCCCACTGACTCCAGAATTCATGGACAGCCCTTCACGAGGATGGCAGAGAAGGTCTTTTTCAATGGATGCCCCAGGGAACATGCTGTATTGGACTCTCTGGGTGAGTCTGAAGAAATGTAGGGATCCTGTTTTTATACCTTCCTCTCCCCAGAGAGTGATAAGAACTATATGCATATGTGGCTGAAGCCTCTGAGTCTCTATTTGTGGCTACTTATTGTTCCCACCTTTCACAGAGTGACACATGAGCTCTGAGACACATGGGATTTACTGGTGTGGTAAGGGTCAGGCAGAAGGATGTTGCTGATTGGAAGAGGAATGCTAAATCTGCTAACAGATTTAAATGCACAGATTAGTCTTAGCAATGCAAGGCGTTCTCCAAGTCTTGAACACTGACCTAAGGAAATATTTCTAATAAAAATAACTAATTTCCTGGAAATTAGAGCACATCACAGGCTTTTATCTGAAATCATGCAGAATATTATTGTTCTGATGATCTAACAGACTGAAGATGACTTCTAATTGCAGGGGCAAGGGTACTGCTATCACTGAATAAATGTTCAGTTCCTCTGACCTCAAGGAATTCAAAGCCCTTTAAGGTGGAGTGTTTATTTCATCAATTCAAGGATAAAAAGCATACCAGGGACATTTGAAAGAAATCTTTATATGCTACTACAAGAAAGACACAGGTTAAATCTATCAAGAAAAATGAACTTTACCCTGCAAAAGAAATTTAAATCAGTGAGCAAAAAAATTGATCTGGAGCTGTAAAAGCTCAGGTGCCTTTCTTGTTATGGTGGTATGGCTCCAGTGTAAGCATATGGTAGCCTCTCTGCAAGCCAGCAGAAGCAGGGTCTTGCTAGTCTAGGGGTTAGGCAACATTTGAAAGGGATGTAAGGTGGTTTTGAGCACAAACAGAGAAACACTTAAGGGATCTCCTAACCCTCAAGTTAATGCAATGAGTTGCAAATCTTCTTTATTTCACTTGCATAGCCAGTTTTTTCTGGCAGTGTGGAATGCTTGCCTCAGACACTGAATTCAGCAGCAAAGCAGAGCAATGTGAAGGAGGATACACCTGGCTTAAAACCATTTTGTGTTACCTGAAAGTTCCTGTTGTATTGGTGGCAATCCCAAGCATGCCTTGTCTAACTGGAGCTAGGTAAAAGCAAGGCATTCAGTTTTGTTGTCTTAAGTAACTTTCTGATTAGTGCAGATACAGCCAGAAGACAGAGACTGGGAGAATGACCCCCCCGCATTCCAGGAGGAGATAGTCAGTGACCTGCTGCATCACATAGACACACACAAGTCTATGGGACTGGATGGGATACACCCGAGGGTGCTGAAGGAGCTGGCTGGGGTGCTCGTCAAGCTGCTTTCCATCATTTACCAGCAGTCCTGGCTGACCGGGGAGGTCCCCACAGATTGGAAATTGGCCAATGTGACGCCCATATATAAGAAGGGTCGGAAGGATGATGCGGGAAATTACAGGCCTGTCATCTTGACTTCGGTGCCCGGGAAGCTGATGGAGCAGCTCATCCTGAGTGCCATCACACAACACATGTGGGACAACCAGATGATCAGGCACAGTCAGCATGGGTTTATGAAAGGCAGGTCCTGCTTGGCAAACCTGATCTCCTTCTACGACAGGGCGACCTGCTTATTGGATGAGGGAAAGGCTGTGGATGTAGTTTACCTTGACTTCAGTAAGGCATTTGACACCATTTCCCACAGCATTCTCCTGGTGAAACTGGCTGCTCGAGGCTTGGATGGGCACACGCTTTGCTGGGTAAAAAACTGGCTGGATGGCCGGGCCCAAAGAGTTGTGGTGAACTGAGTTAAATCCAGTTGGCGGCTGGTCATGAGTGGTGTCCCCCAGGGCTCAGTTTTGAGGCCACTCCTGTTTAACATCTTTATTGATGATCTAGACGAGGGGATCGAGTGCACCCTCAGTAAATTTGCAGATGACACCCAGTTGGGTGGGAGTGTTGATCTGCTCGAGGGTAGGGAGGCTCTGCAGAGAGATCTGGACAGGCTGGAGCGATGGGCTGAGGCCAACTGTATGAGGTTCAATAAGACCAAATGCCAGGTGCTGCACTTGGGCCACAACAACCCCCAGCAGCACTACAGGCTTGGGGAGGAGTGGCTGGAGAGCTGCCAGTCAGAGAGGGACCTGGGGGTGTTGGTTGACAGCCGGCTGAACAGGAGCCAGCAGTGTGCCCAGGTGGCCAAGAAGGCCAATGGCATCCTGGCTTGTATCAGAAATAGCGTGGCCAGCAGGGACAGGGAAGGGATCTTGCCCCTGTACTCGGCACTGGTGAGGCCGCACCTTGATTCCTGTGTTCGGTTTTGGGCCCCTCACTACAAAAAGGACATTGAATGACTCGAGCGTGTCCAGAGAAGGGCAACGAAGCTGGTGAAGGGTCTGGAGCACATGTCGTATGAGGAGCGGCTGAGGGAACTGGGGTTGTTTAGTCTGGAGAAGAGGAGGCTGAGGGGAGACCTCATCGCCCTCTACAACTACCTGAAAGGAGGTTGCAGAGAACTGGGGATGAGTCTCTTTAACCAAGTAATAAGTGATAGGACAAGAGGTAATGGCCTCAAGTTGCACCAGGGAAGGTTTAGACTGGATATTAGGAAGCATTTCTTTACAGAACGTGTTGTTAGGTGTTGGAATGGGCTGCCCAGGGAGGTGGTGGAGTCCCCATCCCTGGAGGTGTTTAAGAGTAGAGTCGACATAGTGCTGAGGGATATGGTGTAGTTGGGAACTGTTAATGTTGGGTTGATGGTTGGACTGGATGATCTTCAAGGTCTTTTCCAACCTAGGTGATTCTGTGATTCTGTGATATATAAGGTGAGCTGCCTCTGGAGAGAGCTGTCCTACAGTAAGTCAGAAGAGATGAACTGCCTCTTGGAAGTGTCATGTTGTCCCTCCATTGCTCCTAGAGAAAACTTAGGCACCTAATTTAGACTGGGTGCAAGTGGAGCTAATAAGCCACAAGGGACTGAGTGCCCTTTGGTTGCCACTGGTGCTCTGACCATAGGTCATGGCATGTTATCATCCAGTGTTGCTGAGACAGCATTGCCACTGGTACTTGGTGCACAACCTATTAGGCAGCTGTGGAAATGACTGATCTGTTGAATGGACCCTGCCAGTAGTCTAGATAATCTTATAGAGACTTATATAAACTTATATAAATTGTTACCAGCTTGGCTTAGTTACAAGCTAATGTCTTCAAATACAGTCTGGGCACACAAGAGTTTAATTTTTAACTGTAGAGGAATGTTGAACAGAGGACTGGCAGAAGTGCTAAGTATCATAGAGACACAGTCTTTATTTTTGACACAAAGCATTCAGTGGATATTGTTGTAAATCTTGTGAAAATTCACTTCATACTCAAAGTGCTGCGAGTTTTTAGAAGTGTGAATGCATTAATCATAGGTAAGGAGGTTGAGTTCCAGTTTGCAGCTGAAGGAGGGAGCTGGTATCTGCACATCAAGGTGTGGCTGGTGCTTCCCTACTACAAATAGCTGTCCTTTACAGCTGTTTTCTCTGTGTTCTTTGGTTGCCTTCCAGTTATGGCCTCTCTGTCCTTGGTTATCCAGGCTATATTAATGTCTCCTGTAGAAGTTAATGAAGTTTTCATGTCAGAGTTGAGTGCTCGTTGAACAGGTTTTCCTTGAGAAGAACCAATAAACAGAAGAGCCACAAAACTAAGATGGGAGGCTAATTGCAGTCATTGAAATTTGGCACTCTCTGCTTATTTAGAAGTGGAGGAAAAGGCATTATATTCCAGAAATATAATAAAACTAGTGCCTTTTTTTTTTTTTTTTATTGTGCTGTACTCTATTTGTATACCCAAACCAGGCCTCTGCTACCGAATCTTTGGGTATCAGCGCAGTTAGGTTGCGCTGCTGTAGTTTCTAAATAACTAGTCAGCTAATGAGGTTCTTTGGTATAAATTCACATGTTCTTTTTGCTGTGTCTTGCAGCTTCCCCTACAGCGGTAGTTAAAAGTTGTAGTTGCTTTATTCTCTTGTTTTGTTCGCATGGAGCACTCTGGTTATTATCAAAGTAGTAAAGTTCAGAGAGAGACCACAGTGCAAAATTCAAGTGCTAAAAATAAATAACAAGGCCAAATGCTCAAGACATTGGGCATAATTTTCACTGAAGTCAAGTGCAGCTCAGCCTCAGTTCTTGCGCATGTCTATCTGCAGGAACGCTTGTATCCAGCTTAGTGGCCATAAATTGTGCAGTCAAATTTGAATTTATTAAACATTCAGGAATGTGCTTCACAAAGCTCTGACTAAACACATCCTCCCACACCGTGCTGTTTCAGCAGCTGTCTCCTATGTCTCCCAACCCCACAAAAGCACCTGAGTAAGGTGTTTGTCTGCTTGGACTTGGCAACCTAGCCATAAATCCATAGCTGTCATTCCTGTGCTGAAAGCTGTCAAGGGGCTTCTGGAGGAAAAATTATCCCTAGCTTCAGCCTTGCCTTCTGTCTAGACATATTCTCCTTACCCGGCATGCTGTGGAAGCGAGGAGGTATGCTGGGGTGTTCACTGATGCTGCATCTGGGAATCATGATAAATAGAAAATGTCTGAGAGCTGAAACTCAGCTTACAGCCCCTAAGTGCATGAGAACAACAGAGCACCTGCAGCCTCGGAAGCTGGGCTGAAAGATAAGTGAATTTTTACATATGCTGTTTAAGGTTGTCCAGCCTCCTCATTACTGGAGATAGTTTAGGTAGTGAAATAAAATGCAAGTGGCCGGACTCTCACAAATGGTGGGTCAGATATGTGGTTGGGGTACACTGGGGTGGATAGATTGTAGCTGCAGCATCTGGGAGCAGAGGAGGAGGTAGCAAATGTACAGCTGTGGACTGAAGCCTGTACCGAGAGAGATCTGCACTTAGATGAAACATATTCCTTAGTGATATCAGGGCTGCTGTTGTGGACTCTAAATGGGATCCTGTGATGAGCCCAATCTTTGATGGTATTGGATTAACATCACTGCTCATTCCAGCTTATTATGTGTCCTGCAGTACCTGTCATGTCTCTCTGCCATCTACAGCAAATAATGACTCCAGCAATTATGAAGGCTTTATGCGCCTGCAGATCAGAAATACTATCTCACAAAGGGCAGACTTTCCCCATCTCAGCACTGCAAATTCTCCCTTCACATAGTGGTTTGGCCCTTTTCGTCTCCCTTCTCCTCTGCACCCACTAGTTCATGAAACAACAGAAGCTTTACAGAAGAGAAAAAAATGAGGCAGCTCCACCTCCTGTCTTTCTCATTTTTCTACCTGACCATCCTCCTTCTCTCTGGAGCCAGAACAGAATTTGGTATCAAACACACAAGTTCTGCTTCACTTAGGGTCTGATCGAAAACCCACTAAAATCAATGCAAAAATTCCCATGGGATTTGCTGTTCTCTAGATTATTTCCAGCTCCCATCTGGCTGTGTCCCTTTGGCTCTACAGGCATGCAGGGTGGCTGTGGGAGCTCAGAGGGGGGGATTTTCGGCAAAGCTGCTCACAAAAGGGAGCCTTGTTTCCCTGTGCGAAGCGTGAGGCTCTTGAGTTTTCCACTTGGTCCAAATCTGCGATTCATCTGCTTTCCCATGCTTGCACACACATTATAACACGCCACCAGCCAGGCTCAGGGCTGAGTGCGAGGCAGTTGAGAGTATTTTTTTTCTTGCTCTCCCTTTTTTCTTTCATCTTCAGTTGCTCCCTGGTCTCCCCCACCCTCCTCACCTCAAGCCTGCCATCCCAGAGCAGTGGCGATCCACTGCCCCATCTCCAGCACATCCTCCATCTCTGCTGACACCTGAGATGGCTGTTAGGTTACTGCTCCCTAACATGATGTGAAATCCCAATCAGAGCTTGCTTTGCCATTCTGTCCAGATGCTCCTTCCACTGTCCCTGCAGTATTGCCATGTTGTTGACTGCATATTCACAAAATAATCTTGAAACCACAGATGGAGGCAGAACAACAGGGACACGTGGGGAGGGTCTGCTCGGAAAGAAAACATTGGAGGTAATGCTTTACATTTGACACACATGGTTTCGGCATGGGAGCTTTTGTTTGGCAAAAATATGGAAATAATAATAGCACTTTTGATCTTCAAAGTGCTCTTCATTCACTAACTAATGAGTATAATGTTAGGCTTTACAAATTGGTCATACTCTGAAAATACATTTGGTAGGAAAGACCAAGGGTCAAGCTTTCTGCTACTGTAATGCCTTTGAAATGGCACCGATTTCATGGTGTGAAAATTAAGGACCAAAGTCTGTTCTAAGGGTACAACATCTTGTTTAGTCAATGGGAATTGCATGCCCAGTAATGAGAACAGAATCAGACCCTAATTAATTTCAGGCTTGCCACATATATTCTTCCATTTTAATACACATGATTACTGGCAACATCTGCCCTCACATGTGAATAGACCTGAGCTTTGAAATATATGAATTGGATATTGGTCCTAATATGAGACTTAATATACCATCATTTCTCATTGGTTTCTGTGGGATCTTTTGTTAGGGGAGGCAGAATGACCCAAAAGTAGCCAGCCAGTTTCTGTTGTACAATATCACATGCACACACCCCAACACAGTCACAGGGTCAGCTGTAGCTTTGCAGAGGCCCTGGGGTACCCAGGAGAGAGCCTAGGATGTTGAGTCCTTGGTTCCCCCATGCAGTCAGGGGTCTAACAAGAGGAAGCTGCACGAGCTTTGCTGTTGATGTATGGATGATGTGGCCGTGGCTCCATTCATTTCATCCAGGTTTATGGGAGGAAGGACCCCAGCCTGAGCCCAGTGTGGGAGGGGTCGGGGCTTTCTCCAGGAGCAAGACCAGAGTCACATCCTGGTGAAGGTAAGTATGAAACAAGCTAATATTAAAGGTATCAAATTATTCAGGATTAAATAATTCAGCTCTGCAAAGTGTAAGGTCCCTATCTGGTATCAGCAACGTGGCAAGCTGGGCCTAGATCTACTGCACTAAAGAGCTGCAGGCAGTGATTCCCAGCTCTCTTGGGTGAGAGACAGATCAGTGTTGTGTTTGTGTTTTCAAGATTAAGTATCTCAAATCATAAATGTCAATAGAATTATGAAGTACATAGAAAGCTTCCAAGTTATTTAAAATTAAATAACAACGCTGTAATGCAGCCAAGCCAAGTATTGCTCAGATCCGTTCGACCCTTGCAGGAGGCAAAGAAGGCTTTCAATTTCTTTGTTCAATCACTTCATTAAATTCCAATTCCTCTTAAAAGCTTGGCAGTCCTTATCCTCTCCCACTTACTTCTGATCCAAGTTCCCTTTGTCTGTGGTCAGATTCCTCATGCTTCCTATGCTTACCCACCTTCCTATATCCCAGGGCCTCACTGACCCTCAAGCCAGTGCCCCTAGTATGGACAGCTAATTATATTTTTGCTAGAAATTTATTTGTCCTGTGTCGCCACTGCATAAGGTTGGCATGTGGCTGTCTGCGAGCGGTAGAAACTCTGCTCTGGTGCTTTGGGGGATTTGTGACGGGAAGCTTGCTGCATGCCGTTAGCCAGTGATGCCTCTGGGAGAGATGAAAATGTCTTGGCCAGCCCTTGTCCTCAGTGAGGTGCACCGCTCGATGTGGAAATAACCTGAAGTGAGAGGCAGGACAGTCATGTCAGTGGAGGTACATGGTAAAGATAAAACTTCTGCCCTCAGGAGCATCATTATTGCACATGAGAAGAAGCAGGGCTGAATTGAGAAATGGCCCATAAAATCCCAGCACTTCTACCTGAAGGAAGTCCCTGCCACCCTGATTGGGCACCTGTAATATGGTTTTAGGCTGTGAGAAGCACTGCTGCAAGGGTCCCTGGGCTCTCCAACTTCAGGATGTACCTCTAGACCATGCCAGTGTATCTTTTTGCCTGTACTTTTCCCTCTGAGGAGAGGTATGGTGTTGGCGTATTCTGTGGTAAGAAGGAATTACACCTGACAAGCTGCAGCTCAACCTAAGCATGCACAGATTCATTAGCTTTCCTCTCCCGTTCTCTCACAGGTACTCAGGAAAAGGCAACAGCAGAAGATACTGTAGGACAGAGCCACACAAATAAACCATAGGTCCTGAAGGATGACGTTTTTGTCTCTCCAAAATAAGTTCTGGTCACAGCTGAAGTTCCCTTATGCTTTGACTTGTGTTTATAGCAGCCTGTATGGGCAGTGGGCTTTACACCTCTAATGTGTTCTCATTTCTGCTGGGCTGTGCCATCAGCACATGACTGCAGTGCCTGGGCTTATTTTCTTTTATAATCTCTTTCTAGGCTCTCAGTGAGATTTCCTGTCTTGGGGGATCTTGCTTAGGCTGGATGGATTACTCAAATGTTCTTGGTCCAGCTCCAATTCCAGTTTGTCTCTAGCTGTTAGGGTTTCTGACTGGAAAAGCTGCCCTTTAGATTAATGAATTCTTACTGAATGAGGTGCAGAGGTTGACATGCACCAAAAGAGTCGGGATTCCCATGTGCAAGGCTCACCATTAATACTGTTGCAGAAGGAACTTGCTCACAACATCTACATGAAGGGCTCTTGCCACCAGCAGGGCTGGTCCTCCTAGGAATGAAGAGTGTAGTTTTGCCCATTCCCTGAAGCAAGCAAGAGGGTGCAGGCTGTATAGCTCTTTGCCCATGGGCTTCCATACCACCATAGGGGAGAAAGGGTCAGTATTATGCCTTGATTTGGGCATGATTAGTGAAGAAAAATCAGATCTGAAGAGAGGAAGTTTTCAAATCCTCAGCATGCAACATGAGGAAAAATCCCATGTCTGCAGAACAGTGGAGTTTTCTGGACAGGTGCTGGGTACACACCTCCTTTGCTATGCCAGTCCTTGTTAATTCACCTCTGGGTACAATTTCTAGGCAAAGACCCTCAGGAAGGGCCTGCAGCAACTTGCATGGGAGGATATATGCAGTTCTCCTATGGAAATCACAACACAAATTGTGGGGCTTACAGCTCTCTCCATTAAGACAGGCATTCCTAATGGATTTGGGCAGCAGTTTTGCAATGGCCAGTGAACTCAGATACCTTGGAAAGGCTGGATATGAGGCTGACTTGGCAGACTGCTCCCAGGACCAGTGCCTGAGGTATGGGTTTTGTCCAGTTCATGTCTTGGCATGATACCTGGCTTTCAGGAGTTCAGTGCAAGTTGCAGATCCCTCGAAGTTTGCCTGTGCAAGTCCTGAATGTCTTTCAAAAGCTAAAGCTCTGTGACTTGAACACATACTGAGATTTATCTGAGGTTTCTACCAAAACTTTCACCTCTTGTCTGTGCCCTCACATCTGTGCTAAATATGTTTAAAGGTTTGCCAGTGCCAGACAAAAGTTAATTATGACATCAAGGGCTCAACATACTCCTGATACTCCATAAACTCTATTCCTCTGTGCCATGGGAGAAGATATTTTGTTGGCCTATAATGTGCGGCCCACAACACACATTTCACTAGCCTAAATTTTCCCAGCAGGGGCCAATAGTGTAAGTAAATCTACCCAGGTCACTGCAGTATTTCTGAGAGGTGATGCTTTAGTTCTTTTAGCATGTCTAGAAAAAGACCTTGTGATTCCCCTGCAGCGAGATTGTGTATGAGCCATACTAACTGCTGAAAGAAGTGGTCCCAGGACTGTTCCAACTGGCTGATCTAGTGACATGAAAGTGTTGTCATTTACATGCTCTGGAGAGCTTCAGGGTGCAAGAAAGATGGATGGTTATTATTCTTGTACCCACTTAAACAATATATTTGATCCTGTCACCTGCCCTGTGTGAACTGCCTTCATTAGAAGTCAGTATTAATGATGCAGATCAAATGCTGTCACTTATCCCACTTGCTCCAACAGCGTTTGTTAAAAAAAAGAGTCTTTTTGACCTTAAAAAGTGGAGGTGATATTACTCTTCTAAAACTGTTAGGAGAGGTTCTAAGGGCTAGAAAAGTGCTTCATTGGAAGAACATATTAGTAAATGCTACTTGATCACAGGGACACCTGTATCCTTGGTAGGAGATGTAGAAAACAGATCTGTAACCAGCTTATATTCCTCATACATTGGCATCACTTGTTCTCACAGTGATCTGACCTTGCTTCATGGTCTTTAAGGACCCTTAAAAAAAGCACTGCTTGACTATACAATGAGGTATCTTCAGCAGATAGTGCTCAAGGCCCATTACCACCTTCCCGATCTTCTTCCCACAGTCTGGGCCCACATCATTACTACCCAAATGAATAGTCTCTTCACCAGACTTTCTCAGCAGGAATTGAAGCAGAGATTTGAACTAAGCTGTTCAACTCCTCAAGTGTGTAGACTGCCCACTGCATCTGCCTATCCAGGTGTCAAGTATCTCTCTAGAGCAGACCAAGGATATCCCTAGTGCTGTGTCCTGCTTCCAGCAGTGGCCAGATGTGGGTGGCTGGGGCAGACTTTCAGCATGTCAAGCATGCATTTCCTGAGTGCACTCCCAGCCTTCAACTATCTTCAGGAATTTCCTGAATCAAACGCAGTTTTTATGTATTAGTAACACCCAAGGTATTTCTCTTCCGTGAATTTGCCTGCTCTCCCTTTGAATTCCTGTTCCAGCTGTTGACCTTGACAACCTGTTCCAGCTCTTGGTCCAGATTACTTGTTGTCTCCTCTCCGTCCCGAGTTGGTTGTCGTAACTTTCTTCCCACATCCTTGTCATCAGGTCCTACCGCTCTGTAACTTTACTATATCTGTGTAACTTTCTGTCAATTGTGCAATGACTAAAGGTCTGGGAAATATTTTAAAATATTTTTAATAGTAGTATGTTCTTAGGTTTATTTTTTTTTAATTATTAAGCTGGAGAGTTTACAGGTTTGAGTTTGGAAGTAATCAAACAAACTGTTTAGGTAAAAAAGTGAATGTGATAACTACCCTTAGTGTGGGGAAAGACTGGGACAGTGAAGTGTGCTTGGGAGTGGTAGCTTTTTCACCTCAATCAGCAGCAAGTGGAACAGTTTGTCCTCAGTCTGCCTGTCTCTGGCTTGCTAAATGTTCAAATACTCCATGCAGAGTGGAGATGCCTGAATTTACAAATAGCGTTGGCCTCCCTGAAACAGGTTTTTTTGTTGGTTTTTTTTTGTTTGTTTGTTTTTTGTTTGTTTGGTTTTTTTTTATTATTATTTCTGGCAAATAAATGATTCACCAGCCAAAAATATCAAAAATATCTTACCTATCACAACAGCATCAGTTGCTCCTGAGTGTCTTGGAGTTAACAGGAGACCTGTTAACTGGTAGTTTTATAGTGGAGAAGGTGGTGGATATGTACTTTTGTCCAGGCAGGGTGTGCTTTCCACCAGGGCATTGTTAATCAAGGCTGGGTTGCCTACTTCTGCCTAGCCCAGGGGGAACTCTTCCTTCTCATGCAGGAACTTGGAGTCCACCACTCTGCAACAGAACTAATAATAGCAAGCGGACATAGCCTGCAAACAATCGGGAGGCTGAAATTTGTTTGTCTGGAGTGTTTGCCAAATAGGTATGAATACAAAAGAGGTTTGTTTAGAAAAGAACCTTGCTTGCAAACAAACTGTGAACGAACAATCTAAAATTATTTGTGACAAATAACTTGGTCAGTTCTATGAGCCTCTGTCTAACTCTTGCACAGATGGGAGTCACTCCTTTCCAGAGTAAACAGAGCAGCCCAGCACGCTCTCTGGTTACCAGGCTGGAAGAATGCAGTACTTTTTCTGTGAGTATTTGCTCTGACTTAAAAATATGCTTGCTTTATCTGTGTTCACACCTCTCTTTCGTTCATGCTCTGTGAACACTCAGTCAAGAATTACTCCTCTGGATACCTACTGAAAACAAAATTAAACCTCATTATTTGCAAATGGAATAATAGGTTTTAACATGAGATCCTGTTTCAGAAAGTCCTGCCAGATCTCTGGAACAAAGGCTCTGAAGTGAGCCAGACATGGGTGTGCCAGCCTTCTGTAAATAAAAACATGCATGTACATAAGTACGTCTAACAAGTACTCAGAATTAACTGTAAGATCCATATCTTGCAAACAAATCTGCCAAACAGCTTAAGTTTGGCTTGGTTTTTTGGGGTTTTTTTGTTTTTTTTTTTTTAAAGTAGCAGTGCCTCAGGCAAAGGTCTGTGTGGCCCAGAGAGGAAAAGCTGAAAATGGTCTGTACAATACTTGTAGTCACAGTTTATCTGCCTCCTGTCCCTAGGCAGTGAAAGCCACCAACAGCCTTTGCAAAACCTTCTCGTGATTACAAGATTCATGCTTAACCAGGCAGTCAACTAACACTGCCATGGGACTTGGGTGGCCTGTTGTTACTGGAGAGGACATTTGCAACAGACCGTTGGCAGTCCTTCCCTAAAACCAGGAAAAGTATCTGTAAACCTGGAAGGCTGCAATCTGCCAGAGGCTGATGCATGACAAGTATCTAGTCTTGTTGGGTAACATGTTTCTGGCTAATGCTACCCTCTCTTTAAGCATGCAGAGCAGGAGGGAAAGCTCGTTTCTTGTCTGCTAGATCAGTGCATGGATTGAGAGGACGTATCTGTCGGTTGGTGAAGAGATAACTGACCCAAACCACTCATTTGGAAAGGCTTAGGAAGATGGCAGAAGTAAGTGCTGCTGGTTTCTTGTGTCCGGTGTAATTGTGCTGCCTCTTCCCAGGCCTCCCAGAAACCACGCCAGAGCAAAACAATTGATACGGTTGCCTGGGTACCTAACCCCTGTGACTCAGCTGATAGGTGTAGTGCTGCTCTGTGTGGGAGACGTGTTATATCTCTGCTCTGGAGTTTCCGTCTCGGCTTGTGCAACCTATGTCGTTTCCCTGCTCCCAGCAGTGCTCTGTGAACTGGTGGTGGCTGAAAATCTACCTTGTGTGTGTCCGGCTATATGTGTGCATCAACACACTGACACATACAAATTGTAAAAGAGGGCTCCTGCAGTTGCAAAGTCCATTAGTCGAATGTTAGGAAACGCTGTAAGTAACTATTCACGTTTGGATTCTGCTCCCCTTTGCCTCCATCTTGGGCTAAAAATCAGGCGGTGGTCCTGTGGAAAAATACAGCATTTCATTGCACACGTGTATGCGGAAGAAAAGGTGTTCTGGGAAAAAGCTGATATTTCCCAAGTCCCAAGTGTTTGACTTCATAACCTTCTTGACATTCCTGCAGGGGAAGTTTTTTGCATGCAGTTTCACAATGGCAAACAACAGCCCTCAAGCCAGGCCTGGGAACGGCTGCTGTGACAAAGCTCTTGTTCCTCTGCTTCTGTCCTTTGCTTTTGTTTTCCTCCCCCCTGCTTTCCTCTTCCCTTGGTCCCCAGCACCCCAGTTCAGTATGTGGCACTGATGTTCAAGCACTGTGTGACCCCAGTGCCTCTAGAAGGGGCACTAGTTTGCTGTGGGGTATTTTGGTGCAGTGCTAAAAGGCTTCTGAGGCATACTCAGGGGAGGAGGGGGAAGAGTGGTGAGGGAGCAAATGAGGGCAGCAAAATGGTTATTCATTTTTAGTGCTTTATCTACTGTAACAAAATTGGGATAGCAGTTCACAAGTCTAGGAAAAGGTTTGGCTTTAGCCTGAGGGCTCTACCTGCTGCATCTGAGATCTCCTGCAAATAATAGTCGTCTCCAAGCATTTCAAGAAACCTTCACAAATTGTTTATCATGCAAAATGTTAGGCAGCCTAAATACAGAAGTAGTGGCCTGAATGATCGTGCCTCAAACTGCTTTTTATGCCTGTTGCTTAACCAACGTTGATGTGCTCCAAGCAAAAGTGTTCTCCTCTCCCTGCTTTGCCTTGGTTGGTTTATCAGCTTCTGGGGATCCTACTTGCCACTTGTGCATCATAAAAAATGTCTAAATTTGTGGTCCCAATGAAATACGTCCATATTTTGTCTTCCATGGTGAGGTAAGATGCCTATCAGGGCTGGAAATTTTCTTGGAAGTCAATGCTGGCTTGGCATGGATGAGCACCAGGGTAGCAGTGGAAACCTGCTTTCAAAGCTGGTGCTAACTGACAAGAGCCTTGAGTGCCACTGCCTGTGTCCAGCTGGGAGAAGGTGAGCAGGAAAGCTCAGTGCTGATGGTGATCTCTGAACCACCTCAAGGAGATGGGAAGATGCATAAAATAAGGTGGTGAGGCTGGGGCAGGAGGGGAGGGAAACTGCTCCAGAAGAACTCAGGAGGAAGACAAACTCCTTTGCATTCAACAGTAAATGGTATCAGGAAAAGGTGTTTGAAGAACCTAAAATGGAGCCTGGGAGGACGTGGAGATGAAGTAAATGAAGCACATAGCTGGCTGTTGTGTCAGGCAGGAGTGGCTTCTGGACCTCCTCCTTTCCTCACTCTCTTTCCACTCGACTTCCACTGCTCCTTGTCTGCAAGTTGTGCCTTTTTGCACAGGTAGTCCACAGCAGACTCCATTAGCACCCAGTTCCATTCTCCTGACTGCAGCTTTTCTTTCAAAGGCTGTACCCAGGCAAGCCTGTGAAAATACCTCATCACAAGGATGCAGATAACACATATCTGCAGAAAGGGGTGCAGGTGAGAAGTAACCCCACTGTAAGACATCAGAAGATTGAGGCTGTCAGAAAAAGTAGCAGCATGGAAATTACTGTATTAGGTAAGTCCAGTGGCCTCTCCAGTCCAGTGTTGTATCTGATGTGAAATGCTCCTGGAAATGATTGTAAAGCCCTTGCAGTAGGTAGATATGGAGTCTTCTGTAATAAGTGAGTCTTCTCCTCATGTCCATTATTGATATTGGTGTAATCATGGGACATGAGGCTTTTTATTGCTCCCAAAACTTTCTTGGTATTTAATTGTGCATGTGAAGATTTCATGATATGAGTCATGACAGATCTGTGGCCTTGATGGCACTGAGCTCCATGGTATGTGTGTATTTTCTTGTCTCTGTTCTGCTCCCTAACAGATTCTTTGAATGATATCTGTGTTGTGATATGAGGAGAAATTCAGTATAACTTTCTTTACTCTTATTTTTAACCCCAGGTGGTTGTTGTCTCTTCTGTTATAATGTGGGTAGATCTCGGTTTCTCCTTCTCTTTCTCTGCCCTCTTTGCATTTGCTCTGCCTCATCCTTGATTTTTTGCTGGCTACCCTGTCTTCCTGAAGTGATGCAGGTCTCTGGTTTACCCTTTGCATGGGTTGTTCAAACCTGTGCTTGCTGGCCTGGCATTTTGACCACGGCTGTGCTGCTTGTCTGCCCTTTTGGCAAGCTGTTGTGAAGTTTTCTTACTCTCTAGATGTTACCAGTGCACTGTGCATCATCTGAAAACTGCTTCTTCAGGCAAGAAACCCCATATTGAGTGTTTCCCAGTATTTCTGAGGGGTTTTCTACACGTGGAAATGAGTGCTGCATGGGAAGCTAGATTGCTACTCTGTCCTAATGCCCTGTGTCATCCTTTTCATGCTCCCTAAGACAAGTTACTCCTCACAAGGCACTCTTCGGCTCTGTGAGGTGACAAACACCGGGTCCCTTTACCTGAGTACTTTCTATCCCCACTGCTGGGTCTTAGGTAAGCCACAGTTTGTGCTCAAAGTTTTCCAGCTGGAGCTGGCTTTGGGATTAGTTTTTTAATCAGTCCTCCCGGTCAAAGGGAAGGGGTTTAAAAGGGCCAGTTGAATCTGGCAAATTAACAGTTGGTTACAGAACTGGTGCCACAGCCAGGGGTTTGGCTGCTTAGACCACACGACTCGCTGTGAGATACCTGCTCTACAGGGGGCTGATGGGGTCCATCTGTCAGAGAAGGGGAAGAGCATCTTTGGTCATAGACTTGCCAAGCTGGTGAAGAGGGCTTTAAACTAAAGTTGCTGGGGGAGGGGAACCTCAATCCATCCCACTCCTACCAGCTTGACTCCAGTGCCAGCAATAGATGCCCAGAGCCTGGAGAGGGATCATGGGTCAGCAGGAGAGCATCTGAAGAGCAGCACAAAGGAATTCCAGTCAGTAAGTCAGCTTCATCGGGGCCCAACTTAAATGCCTCTGTGAAAATGCATATAGCATGGGTAATAAACAAAAGAAGCTAGAAATGTGTGCACACCTGCAGGTCTACGATCTTATTGGCATTACAGAGACGTGGTGGGAAGACTCCTATGATTGAAGTGTTGGCATGAAAGGATATAGGCTCTTTAAGAAAGACTGGCACGGAATATGAGGAGGCTGTGTCACCCTCTATGTCATTGACCAGCTGGGTTGCATGGAGCTCTGCTGGGGGATGGATGAGGAGCCAACTGCGAGTTTATGGGTAGGATTAAAGGGAGGGCAGGGACAGGGGATTAAAGGGAGGACATAAAGGACCTTATAGTGGGGGGTCTGCTACAGGCTTCCCAACCAGGAAGACTGGTGGGTGAGGCCCTCTATAGACATATAGGAGCAGCCTCACGTTCACAAGCCCTGGTCATCACCCTGATACTTGCTGGAAGGACAACACAGCAGGGCACAAGCAATCCAGGAGGTTCCTGAAATGCATTGATGATACCTTCCTTCTCCAAGTGACAGAGGAGCCAACGAGGAGAAGTGCTATGCTGGACCTTGTTCTCACCAACAAGGAGGGGCTGGTGGGGAGTGTAAAGCTCAAGGGCAGCCTTGGCTGCAATGACCATGAAATGGTGGAGTTCAAGATCCTTAGGGCAGCAAGGAGGGCACAGAGCAAGCTTACTACCCTGGACTTCAGGAGAAAAGACTTTGACCTCTTCAGGGATCTGCTTGGCAGAGTACCATGGGATAAATCCCTGGAGGGAAGAGGGACCCAAGAAAGCTGGTTAATATTCAAGGATCACCTCCTCTAAGCTCAGGAGCGATGCATCCCAACAAAGAGGAAGTCAAGCAAAAACTCCTGGAGGCCTGCATGGATGAACCAGGAGCTCCTGGACAAGCTCAAACACAACAAGGAAGCCTACAGAGGGTGGAAGCAAGGACAGGTAGCCTGGGAGGAATACAGAGCAATTGTCCAAGCAGCCAGGGATCAGGTTAGGAAGGCCAAAGCCCTGATAGAATTAAATCTGGCCATGGATGTCAATGGCAACAAGAAGAGGTTCTATAGGTACATCAGTGATAAAAGGAAGACTAGGGAAAATGTGGGCCCTCTCCAGAAGGAAATGGGGGACCTGGTTACCTGAGATATGGAGAAGGCTGAGGTACACAATGACTTTTGTGCTTCAGTCTTCACTGGCAATTGCTTCAGCCACACTGCCCAAGACTCAGAAGGCAAAGACGGGGACTGGGAGAATTGAAGAACTGCCCACTGTAGGAGAAGATCAGGTTCAAGACCATCTAAGGAACCTGAAGGTGCACAAGTCCATGGGACCTGATGAGATGCCTCCACGGATCCTGAGGGAACTGGCGGATGAAGTGGCTATGCCACTATCCATCATATTTGAGAAGTCTGGTGATGTTCCTGCTGACTGGAAAAGGGGAAATGTAAACCCCATTTTTAAAAAGGGAACAAAGGAAGGCCTGGGAAACTACAGGCCAGTCAGTCTTACCTCTGTGCCTGGTAAGATCATGGAGCAGATCCTCCTGGAAACTATGCTAGGGCACATGGAAAATAAGGAGGTGATTGGTGACAGCCAACATGGCTTCACTAAAGGCAAATCATGCATGACAAATTTGGTGGCCTTCTACAATGGGATTACATCATTGGTGGATAAGGCAAGGACAACTGATGTTCTCTGTGTGGACTTGTGCAAAGCATTTGACACTGTCCCACATGACATCCTTGTCTGTAAATTGGAGAGGCATGGATTTGATAAATGGACCACTTCAGTGGATAAGGAATTGGCTCAACGGTTGCACTCACAGAGTTGTGGTCAACAGCTTGATGTTCAAGGGGAGAGCAGTGACAAGTGATGTTTCTCAGGGGTCGGTGTTGGAACTGGCACTGTTTAACATCTTTGTTGGAGGCATTGACAGTGGGAGTGAATGCACCCTCAGCAAGTGTGCTGATGTCACTAAGCCATGTGATGCGGTCAACACGCTGGAGGGAAGGGATGTGCCATCCAGAGGGACCTGGACAGGCTTGAGAGGTGGGCCTGTGCAAACCTCACAAAGATCAACAAGGCCAAGTGCAAGGTCCTGCACATGGGTCAGGGCAATCCCATGCACAAATATAGACTGGGCAATGAGTGGATTGAGAGCGGCCCTGCAGAGAAGGACTTAGGGGTATAAGTGGATGGTGACCTCACTATGAGCCAGCACTGTGCACTCACAGCCCAGAAGGCCAACCGTATCCTGGGCTGCATCAAGAGACTTGTGGCCAACAGGTCGAGGGAGGGGATTCTCCCCCGCTACTCCACTCTTGTAAGACCCCACCTGCAGTACTGTGTCCAGCTCTGGGCCCCCCAGCATAAAAAAGACATGGACATGTTGGAGCGAGTCCAGAGGAGGCCACGAAGATGATCAGGGGGCTGGAGCACCTCCCTTATGAGGACAGGCTGAGAGTTGGGCTTGTTCAGCCTGGAGAAGAGAAGGCTCCGGGGAGACCTTATAGCAGCCTTCGAGTACTTAAAGGGGGCTACAGGAAAGATGGGGAGGGACTCTTTATCAGGGAATGTAGTGATAGGACAAGGGGTAACAGTTTTAAACTGAGACTACCCTCTTTCAGTTTAATTTAATTAGATATAAGGAAGAAATTCCTTATATCTAATTAGATATAAGGAAGAAATTCTTTACTGTGAATATGGTGAGACACTGGAACAGGTTTCCCAGAGAAGTTGTGGATGCCCCCTCCCTGGTAGTGTTCAAGGCCAGGTTGGACGGGGCTTTGAGCAACGTGGTCTGGTGGAAGGTGTCCCTGCCCATGGCAGGGGGTTGGAACTAGATGATCTTTAAGGTCCCTTCCAACCCAAACCATTCTGTGATTCTATTCTATGATTACTGCTGGCAAAGTAGTCTGTAGCACAACCACATCAGTTCCTCCAGATCCTGGGAGCAAGAATGTGGGCCTGGGCAAGGGCAGTGAGTGCTTAAGCATGGCTCAGAGCTCGGCCTGTGTACAGCAAATGAGAATAGTGAGCCTGGAGCTGAAAGGATGCTCAGGGTGAGCAAGTCCAGCTATACTCTGTGTACAGATGCCACAAGCACACAGAATCTAGGGCAGAGTGACAAAACTTTATTTCCACACTCATTCTCTGTCTTAAGTCCCCCTAGAAGCAGACCTTAACTCTTGTCTTATTGCCCCATAGCTTGTGAACCAGGCATGGTAAACCCCTCCTTGCTTTTCTCAGGACATGGTTCATGTTCATTTTGAGCCAAGTGGGATTCCAGTGTATTTCTAGACCTATGATCTTGCCCTATTTTATCTGGTCTTTTTCCATCCTTTCACTGACAGACAGTCCCCACTTCACATCTTGAATTCCAGCTGCCTGGAAAACAATCAGCAAATAAACATTGGAGGAAATATTGGAAAAAAACCCCAGCCCATTTCTAGCAATTGGGCTTGCTGCCTCCAGGCAGGTGTAGGCTGCATGTGAACAGCAGCAATTCACTCAGCAGTGCTTTTGAAAGCAAGGAACTGACGGCACTGGGAGAGCTGAGTGATGTGATGGGTCTGGGGCCAGGGAAGCATTGCATGTGGATGCCAAGTAGACGGCTGAATTTTAGACGCCGCTAATTTTAGTTCAGCATGATTTGCTTCACTGAGCTCTCCTGGTGCTCTGAATGCTGTCATTCAGGTTAATCATAATTCTTTACAAGACTTATAGCTCTTGGATACACAAGAATCTGATCCAAGCTTTTTTTTTTCCCTTAAAATGAGGTTTTCCTGTATGCCCTGACCTTACCATGAGTGCATGTTAGACCAATACCAGTAATCATGAACCTGCTGTTCCATATTCTCTCCTTCTCATGATGTTCTTTAACCTATTTTACATGTAAAACATTTCATAATATGCAGCCAAGTGTTTAAGCATTCAATTCCCTTCCTTCACCCGCCCCTCCTGTTCCTGTGGTTGGTTGCAGATCACTGCCTGGAAGCGGGCAGAGAGAGCGGGCAGCAAGGTGAGTTTTGTTCCTGTGAGAATAACTCCTTTCAAGTAATTCTTTATCCAAGGTGACCAGTGTGCACTGATACCATATCTCGGCTGAAAGCATGGCAATTTCTGACAGTGCAGTCATCTGACCCTACCCTTAAACAAAGACATGCTCTGCTCCGGTCCCCAGGCAGGATTGCTGCAGAGAGCCAGGGGCAGGCACAATTCCACATATCCTCCATCTTCTTTAAATCCTGTAACTTTTCCCTGTGTTAGTCTTCTGGGCTGAGCTTCCTATGTGTTTGCAGCGGTGAGCAGGTCTGCATGAAAATTGCTCAGGTAAAAATGAGAGAATGGTTAAAACCCAATTCAAAAATAGACCCAGGCTAATAGAGTTTCATTTAATCACCAGGTTGCTGTTCAAGATCCAGTTTGGGTAGGTTGTGATGAAATGTGGTTTCCACCAGACAAGTATTCAGTGCTTCGCGTAATGAAAATTGGCACTTTGCAGCAATTTCTAAACAGACGCAACTGCAGCTGCTGTGGAAAGGCTGAGGCCATCTGTTCCTCCCTGCAGCTGCTGGCCCCTTCCCGTGGCCTTCCTCATCCTCATCCCCAGCCCTGCTGTGTGCAGCTGGGAGCACCCATGGGCATGGGGCAGGTGGTGATGAAGTTTGTCACACTACGGCAGTTGGAGGCAGAACTGGTGCAGGGAACCTGGGGCTGTGGTTGCATGATTTCCATGTATTTCTCGGATCTCTTACTTAAGAATCATATGTTTTAAGTAGGAGTTGATGTACAACAGCAGCAGACTGTAGGAAACTTGTGTCATTGCCAGTCTTCTCTGCTTGCCCTGTGTCCATTCAACACATGAGCTTTCTTTGATTCAGATTTACAAAGGCATGCCTAGAGAAGGCGATGTCATATTCATTTTTTTCTTTTCTTCTAGCAGTGCCTGCTCAGCATACTGCAACCAGGGTGTTGGCAGGAGTGTAACAGTAGTCTTTCCTTGAGAAAGGCTGTCGAGGTCTGGTCCATGCAGACCAACGTTGTTCTACAGTGTTCCCTCTCTGAACACTTCTGCTCTGGAAGGAGAGCACGTTTACAGGCAGCTTTTCTACAATAGTGAAGAGGCTTTGCATTCAACACTTGGTTTATTTTGTCATCATTTCCCTGAAAAGACAAATTTTTAACTTGTAGGGAGTTCCAAAACAGATCCTGCAAGGCCCTGCACCTCGGTCAGGGCAATCCCCAGTATCAATACAGACTGGGGGATGAAGGGATTGAGAGCAGCCCTGTGGAGAAGGACTTGGGACGGGTGGATGAAAAACTGGACATGACCAGGCAATGTGCACTCACAGCCCAAAAAGCCAACAGTATCCTGGGCTGCATCAAAACAAGTGAGACCAGCAGGTTGAGGGAATGAATTCTGTCCCTCTACTCTGCTCTCATGAGACCCCACCCGGAGTACTGTGTTCAGCTCTGGAATCCTCAGCACAGGAAACACATGGACCTGTCGGAGTGAGTCCAGAGGAGGCCACAAAAATGATCAGAGGGCTGGAGCACCTCTCTAATGAAGAAAGGCTGAGAGAGTTGGAGTTGTTGAACCTGGAGAAGAAAAGGCTTTGGGAAGACCTTATTGCAGCCTTTCAATACTTGAAGGGGGCTTATAAGAAAGACGGGGTCAGACTTTTTTAGTAGGGCCTGTAGGGATAGGACAAGGCGTAATGGTTTTAATCTAAAAGAGGGTAGATTCAGACTAGATATAAGGCAGAAATTCTTACTGTGAGGGTGGTGAAACACTGGAACAGGTTGCCCAGAGTGGCCTGGAAACATTCAAGGTCAGATTGGACAGGGCTCTGAGCAACCTGATCTAGTTGAAGACGTCCCTGCCTGTTGCAGGGGGGTTGGACTAGATGACCTTTAAAGGTCCCTTCCGAACCAAACCGTTCTGCAATTCTATGATTCTATGATTCTTGGGATCTGATTACAAGAAAGGCTGGGGAAGGATGATGGTGTTTATGCTATACCTCCTGCTGCCCTAGTATGCTCACCTTGTGCCTGGAGTAGTCTCTGCTGCAGAATCAAGGCAAGAAAGGATTTGATTCCCCTCAGAGATACACTCCCAGCTTACATTAATATCCAAGTTGCAAGTAAAGTTCTGTGGAGATCAGGTGCACAAAGCTGCAATAATTTTCATGCAAATATAAGGCAAATATGAGTCCTAGCCACTGAACTTTAACAACTATAAATTTCAAGACTGGCCCATTTATCAAAAAAAATAGGTCTTGTGGTAAAGTTCTCCCTTCAGTTATGAAAGTCTCCATGTGACATAAATTTGTCTTTCTACCTGGGCAGAATTACTGCTTGTGTCAACGGGGTTCCTGCCCACGCCAGGGAAGAGAGGAAGGAAAGTGGGGAGCCACCATGCAGCGCAGCAAGTAGAGACTTCCTGCAATGCCTTTGTTAATGGTGTGTTTCTGGGAGCTGGTCCAGGGCCATTTCAGAGCGACGGTATAATTTTGCTGTTATTTCTTGGGTTGAGTTTTGATCCATGAGGCTTTATCTTTGGCAACAACCATTTCTCAGAGCAGTGTCCCCGTCCTCATGATGAAGGGCTCTGCAGTACATCCTTTGGTTCTCTAAAACACGGCATGCTTCACAGACCTAAAGCATTTCCTGGCTGATTGATGGCAACTCATTTAATGCAACGTGTAGGTCTAAAACTATGAATATATCGAGCTGTGGAACAATATATTTCTTCTTCTCGGGGGTGCTTATCATACACTGCTCTCACTTAAAATGGAGGGAGCAATTGCATTTTATCACCTGTTTGCAAAAAGTCATTATCAGAGGCTAAAAAATTTACAGGCAGACCTCTGAAATCTGATGGCTTGACACACTATGTTTTTATTGCTTGCTCTACGGCCACAACTGAGACACGGCGAAAGCAGTCTTCTCCAGTCAGGCAAAGGTATTGTACTGTCAAGGTATGGACAGAAAGTAAATTAGTGTGAACTGCAAGTGGGCCAACAGCTCTGGAGCACCTGCCTGTGTGCATCCTGCCACCAATGCTACACATGAGGCTTATCAACTCTCTTTAACCAAAGGATGGTAGAAGCAGTTGGTCAGAGACAGGCTGCATGATCCAGAGATGGCTGTGGCAAACAGAGAATGGGAAAAGATATTGGGAGATGTGAGTGTGTGTGCAGGGGACGTATGGCTTTTGTGCTAACCTCCTGTGTTCTTCCGGAGTGCGGTCCTCACCCTGACCATGTGCTGTGGCTGCATCCAAGGCTGAAGCCACTGTCTTGCAATCAAAGAAAATAACTGATTATCTGCTTTTCAGCAGTTTATGGGCCAAATGCACATCTGGTGTAATCAGCTTTGACTTCTGTGGGCTTAAATTTGGAAGAGTTTTCAAGCAGTTTGTCTCTTCTGTCCTACTACATGTAACAGTCACCACACATTGGGATCTTCATGGTCATGGACCCTGAAGGAATGAGGTTAGTGCTGTCTGGCTAATCCAGGGCTCCTTTCAAACACCACCTGTCTCAAAAGCTGAATTTTATTTATGTTTGCAGGGGCTGGGCTGGGGTCAGCTTTGCCACTTTCTGAGTTAAATGTTAATATTTTTTATCAAAAGTTGACTGACTAGCTGAGGATCATTTTTAACATGTCAGGATTTACTACAAATATGTCACTAATAGGGGGTGAATCCCTCAAATTGCAATACACATGCATAGTTAATAGCCTGATTTATATTAAACACGTACTGCATTGTTAGCAAATAACGATGAGCTACATGGTGACGATAAAGGGTTCTGTGCAACTGAGGATGTTGCACATCCTTACCAGGGCTTAGGAAATGGAAATAAGCAAGCAACATAATGTATAGTTTTCAGGCAGCCATCACCAGAAATTACTCCCCCAACTGATTAGGCTTCAACACTGTTCACAGGTCACGTTTTCAAATAGATCACCTAGCCTATAGCCTCTCATGTTAAATACATGCCAGTCTTATGCACAGAGGCTCAGTTCCAGCTCCCGTGGCCACTTCAGCATTTGCATTTCCTTTGCTCTCTGTGACCGTAACCATAGAACCTACTACAACACTTGGAAAAATATAATCTTTGGCATTTAGTACATTTTCTCCACCCATATGTATGTGCTCTTTTGAAGAAGCAAACAGAAAATCCACGTAACTCTAGTGTCCATAGCCAGGAAAAGCTATGACCGGAGACGATAAAAAAAAAGTAATAGAGGGGAAAAGCATTAATTTGGGGAGTTACAGCTCTGCCCCTGGGAGCCAGTGCTGTATTCTGCCAAGCTGTGTCCTGCCATCCTGGCAGCGCAGGTAGACTACTAAGGCAGAAATGGATCAGGGGAACATGCCTGGCACCAAGGTGCTCAAAACAGCACCTGAGTGGGGTTTCAGCACTGCACAGTTATTGTACTGGCCCTTACAGAAGAGATGAGTTTTAATGGAAAGGAACACAAATAGCTACTATGAATGGCCCCGGGCTAAATGGCTCACCCAGACTATTTTGGCAAATACTTAGGAATGACAAATATATTCACCCATCAGGGCTGGCTCAGCAAATAGGCTGGATTAATGATAATGATTGCAGTGAATAATTCAACCCGATCTACTGGTAGTCTGAGACTGAGTTGTATGGGCAGAAAAAATAAGGAAAATCAGATGGGTTGCTTGGGTGCTGGGTGGGAGGGAAAGAAAGAGGAGGCATGTAATGGAGACAAAAACCTGCCCAACAGCTGCAGCACTCAGCTGGGATGCAAGACACACATCCATCACATTCCTGCTTGGAGCTGGGCAGAGCAGCATGCAAACTGTGGAGCTGCTCTGGGGCTTTTCCAGGCAAAAGCATGCGGAGAAGGAGAACAAGCGAGACAAGTTAGACAAGACCAGGTCCAGGCAAGGACCTAGTAAAACTTTTGTAGACATGGGTGCATTTCTATGAGAAGTCTCAGTTTCTCTGAGTCAGACTTTTCAAAGGACAGACCATTTTTTCAAAAGGCCCTTGCCCAGAAGTTCGACACCATCACTTTTGCATTTCATTAAGTCCCTATAGCTGGTACCCTTATGCTGTCTGGGCACAGTCTCAGCTGCACTGTGCCCAAATGTTTCCATACATATTTCCCCTTCCTTTCCCATCCCAGCATCTATGTCCCTTCTGGCCAAGAGCTGTCTCCTGTCCAGCCCCAGGAGGGCCACTGACATCCAGCGGGTTTTGCTCAGGAGCAGTGATCTGCTCATACAGAAATCATTGAAGGATTTAGGGTTGAGCTTGTTAACATGGTCTGGGGAGTGAGAGCTAGGGAGGGAGAAGAAGGGGGCAGAGCTGCCACTGTGTTCCTAAAACTGGTCCTTGCAGCAGATTTAGCATTGGTACCACATCCATTTTCACCCCATCCCTCTCTCTACACTGTGGGGCTGGTTCATGCACCAGACTGGAAAAGACTTCCTTTCAGTTTCATCTTTTACTGCTGCACAATGAGGTTTTAGATTAATTTCAGTTAATCGGGCCCTTGTGCTGCTGTTTCTGGATGCCTAAAATGTGAAGGACTCACAAAAAGACATGTAGGTCATCTCCCATGGTTTCTGCTCTTTCTTCTGGCATCACATTTTGGGGATCCCCACGTAGTGTGGCTGTGTAGGGCCTTTTTTAAAAGGGATTCTGCCTGGAGAGGTTTGGATTTCTTTTGCTTGCAGACACTTTCCTGGTGGGGTCTGCTAGCTAATTGGGATAGATAATGAGGATGGCAGAATGGATTTATGAATGACCAGGTTACTGGTTATATTACTTTAATCACAGATCCTAGCCTTGCATTGAGTACAGGAGCTTGACACTTCAGCATGGGCTACTGCAAGCTTTAAAGATGAAGAGGGCAAACCATGGCCCTTCCCACCTGAGAAACAGGAACAGGAAGGGGAAGAGGGAACAAGCCGCTCCTTCCTGTGCAATGTTGCGGGTCCTGCATCCACTGATGCTCTCCTCCAGCATGCCTGACCCAGAAGCTGGGGGACGTTGGGGTCCTCTGCCTTTTTCCCTTAAGGATCCCCCTCAAACTCATATATCAGGGGGGTTGTCTGGGGTGCTTTGATTT